>NC_138039.1:13008796-14208796 GCF_964106645.2 Podarcis pityusensis
TTCTTTGCAAAACAAGTGTAGATCACAAGGTTGGGCAAACCCCCAACTGCCTAGCTGAACTGAGATTTTTCATGCATCGTGCCTTCTAACATCTTGTAATTGCATCTCCTGTGGAAAGATTTATGGACCTTTTTAGACAACTGACCCGATAATTTTTCACTGTATCTTTTAAGAGGTTCAAAACAGGTTTGTAGAATGGTTCTTGTTGTCTTTGCCTTTACTAAAGAATTGTACGAGACAAGCTCTTACCTGGCTGTGACAACTTTAACAGTGGCCAGTCTTTTTGGCAAGCCTTTTGTGATGTAAGATGAGGCCAAAGTATGAGAAATTGCTGCTTTGATGCAGTACATGAGAGGTTTCTGTGCTCTGGTGTAATTTTAGTTTATTGAGCTGGGGGCTAGCACACCTGGGACACCAAGGCAGGAGTATATGAATAGCCAGGGCTACAGGTCCTTCTACCTTTGCCCCAAATGACTGCAGCTTGTGCAACATGTGGTGCCTGTGCTACAGGCTGACTCCTGATGATTTAACATGTTTAACAGACGTCTTCAATGGTAGTAGCAAATGCTTCCTCATTTTACATTTGGGGCATTTTCAGAACTCCTGGACCTGGTGAAATTCACTAAAGTTTATTTTGATGTTTTCTGTAAACAACCTGTTGGGGAAATATTTGGCACAGTTTATGGCACCTTTTCCCTTTTTTATTCAAGTTGTAAAGCACAATTGATTTGAAAATTCCAAAAAAATAAATAAATACAAGAACAAATCCCTTTACCAAGTTACATAAAGTACAGGCAGCTCCCCATTTATGCAGGGGTTACAAGATAGGGGTTTATGTACACATCACAGTGTTAGTTAGATCAAGGCAAGACGTACAGTCTAATCACGCCAGTGCCAACACATTATAAACATATTAGGTTCCAAGGCACCAAGTTTAATCTCCAACATCCATGTAACAGGTACATTTCAGTATCTGCTTCTCTCTCTAGGTAAATGGTTTCTGAAGAACTTCACCTCCAAAATGCAGACCACCCGTTTCCTTCCTCCCCCTGCCCCTGAATTTTTCTCTCTAACCCCAGTTTTTCTAGCTGCAAGCTAATGAACCTGACACCTCTGCCTCAGTGTGCTTTGATCTCCCGTTGACAGAGATTGCAGGTCAGGGTGAAAAGCAAAGAAGGAACTGAAAGCCATCCTGACAATAGGGCGACTTTCCACTGAGAAGAAGAAGAAGAAAGCATTGCCTTAGGATAGGGGTGCAGACAGGTTAGGAAAAGGTAGGGGGCAGCGGAGAAGCCTTTGACAGGAGTGAGATATGCGGATGAAATAGCTGCATTTGTGCATCAGAAATGAAGGGAACTGTTGAGAAGGACCAGTCAAAAATCATTGGGGGGGGGGGGGGGAGATGCCTCTGGTCAAATGGGATGCCACTCTCTATCTTTGTCTTCTCAGGCAGGATTTCTGAATTTGACCTCTTTGTTTTTCTGCTGTCAATTTCCATAATCCAAATGCTCTCTTCCATGACAAAAAGAAGCCTTAGTTCAGAGTGCCTTTGAAGATCCTTCCCTTTAAGTAGGTGCTTCACAAACACTTCTGTGTTCTGCATCCTGTTTAAGTTTTACATCAGGGTTTTTTTTAATTATTTGTACAGCCACACAAGTAGAGGGCCTCATGCAAAACTGCAGTATGCTTGAGGGCTTTCTTTTGTGAGAGTCTGCTCCTTCAGTCAATTCCATTTTACCAACAACCCCCCCTCCTATTAGCATTGTCTTCATTTATCTTTATTTCAGAACTGCATGTCCTGCCTCTATGTTTTCTTTTTTAAAAAATAAAATGTTCAAAGTGGTGCACAATACATCCTAATAAAAAACGAGAAGACCTTTTGAAATACAGTTTATTTAAAAACTCAAAGCTGCAAAACTGAAAAAAATAGAAGCAAGCATCAAACAATAAAAATAAATAAATGAGAAAATACCCTGAAATAAATAAAATGGCCTATGTAAGAGTTCTCTGCAGATTAGATAACAAAGTGTTGTTTCTTAAAACCTTGGGCAGATTAAAAAGGACATGGTATCTAAAAATTTAAAAGGGAAGTGCTGGACGGATCATTCAGTCAGGAGGGGAAACTGCATAAGCATTGGTGCCACCACCAAATAAGGCCCTGTCTCTGGTTGCCATCCACCTCTCCTCTGAAGGTGGGATACTCAAACTCTTAATGTTTGAACGGAGCGCTAGGCTGTAGCAGTTTACGTTATAAGAAATAAAGTATCCCATTGCCCTTTTCTTAGGGCCATGCTTGTGTCTTTTACATCTGGATTGTAAATGACACCTCATTAGTCTTGAATTGCCTATAGCTGCTGTTCACAGTTCATGCCAGACTGCCAAAAGAATGTTATGTCCACCCATCAAGAGTGTCCAGCCAAATCGCAGGCTGTTTCGATAGAGCTGACTTGTTAGCTCTGTCAGCAAAGGTAATTAAAACTATACATCCTACAAAACAGACGGATATCAGGAAAAAGTTTTTAAAATCGTACTGGCAATGTTGGAAAAGAGCAACAACAGTAACATCCTGAGAAAGAATAAAGCCATATTCTGAGGTTTCTGAATCAAACACCAGAGCAGTTTGGGAGGATGGGGGAGGGGATAGGACATTGGAGAGATCCTTTTCAGGGTTTTGCAATGGAAAATGTCAGAAAAGTGAGTGATAAGGTGCATCTGGAGCATTTTAAAAAATCACATTACGGGATATTTGTAGACCTATTTACATATATAAGGGTGCTGGCTAAGGTTCATATTTTTCCACATGTATGCAGAAGGCTGCATATAAACTGGAGGTTCATGTGTACTTTTTTAGGTGCCCTTTCTGTGATACCTTTTATTATGACTGGTCCAAATAGGGCTGCTGTGGTCACGGCAGTCGCAGGTCATCTCTTTTCTATGTACCACCACTTTCCAATACTACTTTGTCCATGCAAATAGTTGGGTGTGCAGGTAGAAGGTTTGGTAACAGCATCACCTATGTGAGCTTACCCTTTCTTTTTGTGAGATTACAGTATTTCATTTCCTTTTGATGAATTCGCAAACAAAATGTGCTTAGTGCTTTGGGTATAGCTTGCGTACTCTAGTTCCATTGTAGGCATACCTGTTGTGACTCAAGAACTTAAAAACATACAGCTGTTTCACAGGCCTTTCCCTAACCCTGAATTCTCACTCTCTCTTTTTTCTTTAATTTTTTTCTTTCACTCTAGTGACTCGTCCAGATCTGGGATGTCGGGAGCTGGTGATCAGAAATATCTTCAAAATACTTCCTGGTCTCTGCCATGATATAACTGACTGGGTTGAGGGCACCAGAATAAAGGCATCACAGCTTCTGGTTATATTATTGCAACATGTAGAGGACCACATCACACAGCACATGGAACTCCTCCTTAGAACTCTGTACCGGGTGTGCTCAGATGAGGAAAGTAATGTGACTAGGAATGTAAGTCTGCAAATTTCAAATTCACCCCCTTTGTGAAACACGGTTTCCAGAAAGATTTCTGCTTCTCTGGGCTGACAGAGACCTGGTTTAGCATGTTAACGGACTTGTCTTTGGTAAAACTAAAAAGTTGGCTTAATGTTACACGCTTCATAAATATTCTAAAAGTTTTCCTAATAGCTAAATAACTGTGTGTGGTTTAAATGTTAGGTTCAAACAAATTCAAAGCTTTACTTGGAACATTTATTGGAACATTTGTTTCTTGGAACATTTGTAAATATTTTAAGAGATAACTCAGTAGCACAGATTTCCCTTGCATTGTTTAGATTATGAGAGGGGAGGACAGGACTGTTTATACTAATTTTAGCATTCCTGAAATGCTGCGGTGCATAAATATATTTGTTTCCTAGGAAAAGAAGTTAATTATTATAATTTTTATTTTAGATTTGACTAATACTGTATCCATTCAAATTTGATTTGATTGTGTCCATTCGTTTAGTTATTGATTTGTTTTTATGATAGGAATCATAAAAGTGAAAAAATTTCCATGGAGAAATCCAGCTGGAAATTTTCTGGAAACGGTTTTTTGGTTTTTTTTCTTTCCATTTTAGTAAATTCTCTGCAGAGACCTTTTCACCACACATAACTGTGCTCCATGGTTGTTAACCATAGTAAACCTAGCACAACCAAGTCCTAGATGTTTTTCTTCCTGCATGCTACGCAATTTTTTTGAATGTGTGGGAGACAGTCCAGGATGGTAATCCACTTGTGGATCATCCTTGCTAGATCAGGGCAGATAGGAAACTTATACAGGCACTCATAAACTAAATGTATATCTTTTCGATTATACAGATCCATGGTGAGATTGTTCCAAGTATCACCTGTGGTGAGGGCCAAGTGAAGCATTAACAGCCTCTTAAAAATCATAAGCAGGAGATTAAAGTGTAAATGCTTGGGGGGATAAATTCCATTTTAAAACTATGTGCAGTTCATGCCCTTTCTAGTTAATTTCACGTTATCTTTTTCTCCCTCTTTCTGCTGCATAATCCTCCCACAATATTGAAGTATGTGTGTTCCATGTGATACCTTTAATCGGTGTTCAGACATGGCAAGTTTAGGCTTCCTTCCTGCTGTTTTCCTTTGTCTTTGTGGAAGCAATAATTAATCCACTTTATTATTTGCAATAGGTGCCATTTAAAACCCAACCTTAAGAAAGCTTGCATGCTTATTTAGCAGCACAACATGTGAACAGTAAAAAAGACACTCCTAGGGGTAAAAATAATGCTTAAGGATCTTCTTTCCCATTTCATAATGTTAGTAAAACTTGCAAGCAAAACTATAAATGATAATGTTGATGAAGAGAATATTGCATTTTTGTCCATTTCTGAAAAATCAATAAGCGAATTGGATTTGAATGCTACTCATTTGTAGTGTTCCAAAGCTCGTGTGTGCAGGAATGGCATAGAGAAAAAGTCTATCAATGGCTGCTAGTCATGATGGCTGTATTGAACCTCTGGGATTCAAAGGCAGTATGTCTGTCAGTATCAGTTGCTGGGAGAAGCAACAGGAAAAGGCAACTCTTTTTGTGTCCTGCCCAAGGGCTTCCCCAAGGCATCACTTTGGCCTCTGTGGGGATTCTGGTCTGATCTAGTAGGCTTCTTCTTTCGTTCTTAGGATTTGCCATTCTTCCTCGCTAAACAGTAAAAAGTTGGGCTCAATTTGAGGCAACACCCCAAACCATGGTTAAGGAAGCTTACTATGGTGTGGCATGGTATCTGAATGGACAGATCGTGGTTTGTTAGTAGCCAGTAAACCAGAATATGAAAGCATGGCTTACAGTAGGTTTGTAAGCCATCAATATGCTATTTGGCATGATGCCTGTTTGAGAGGTTGGTGCTGAAAGAAGGCATCTGAGCACTCGTTTTGAGCTTCTTTGATACATGTCAAGAAAACTTTGTCATCCATAAAATTATGAGTGAAAGAGTGGAAAGGCCTACAAGGCAATTTCTGAAGCATTTTTTTAAAAATGAGCAAAGGCAAACAAGCTGGTGTCCTCAGTTTTTGTTTTTAAAATGGCCACGTTGAATTTGTTTGGTCCTTTGCCTCTCATAATCTGGGCAACGTGTTTGTGTTCCCTTTCATAGTGTGTGAATGCAGCAGAGCTGATTGGCGCCTTTGTCAGCCCAGCGGTATCTCTGAAGTTAATCACGTCTGACCTCAAAAAAGTGCCTATGCCATCCTACCTCATGGTTCTAGCAGCAGTTATAAGGGGTTCGCCAAGGAAAGTCTTGCAGCCTCATTTGGTGTACCTTGCCAGCACACTGGACTGCCCTGAAATAAGACAGCGGTCTGAAGAGGTAAGGAGAATGCAAAATAAGCTGCAATTATAGACAGTATCCAGATCCCGTAAGTCTTTGAAGTCTTGTCTCAGATAGTTCCTTAGGCTTGATGCATTGCATTGCATTACATTGCATTGCATTACATTACATTACATTACATTACATACCGCCCTTCATCCGCAACCATTTTTAGGGCAGCTTTGGTAACAGTAATCAGAATCATCGAGTTGGAAGGGACCCCTGGGGTCATCTAGTCCAACCCCAGTCCAGTCTCAGCTAAAGCATCCATGACAGATGGCCATCCAACCTCTGCTTAAAAACCTCCAATGAAGGAGAGTCCACAACATCCCAAGGGATTTTGTTACACTGTCAAAGAACTCTTACTGTCTGAAAGTTATTCCTGATGTTTAGGAGGAACTTGTAACTTGAATCCATTGGTTCAGGTCCTAGCCTCTGGAGCAGGAGAAAGCAAACTGGTTCCCTCTTTCGTGTGACTGCCCTTTAGATATCTGAAGATGGCTATCATATCTCCTCTCAGCCACCTCTTTCCCAAGCTAAACATACCCAGCTCCTTCAACCGTTCTTCATAAGGCTTGAGACCCTTGATCATCTTGGTTGCCCTCCCTTGCACACATTCAGCTTATCAATATCTTTCTTAAATTGTGGCATCCAGAACTGGAGACAGTACTCCAGGTGTGGTCCGACCAAGGAAGAACAGAGCATAACTATTACTTCCCATGATCGGGAAACTATACTTCGGTTGATGCTGCCTAGAATAGCATTAGCTTTTTTTGCTGCTGCATCACACTCATGATTCAAGTTAAGCTTGGGTCCACTAAGACCCCTAGGTCCTTTTCAGATAATGATTGTTTCCTGTTGTGTTTACATGGCCTTTGGCCACAGTGATTAGCATAGTTGTAACTATGGGAGAATACAGGCTTTCATGGCCACCATGAAACAGCATGGATATGGCCATGTGACTTAAGGCAGAGCAACGCGAGAACGTCAACAATTGCCTTGTGGAAGCATTTCCTTTCTGTTTGTATTTGGTAGGTCTTTTACATGGAGCAGCTGCTTTGCTGTGTGGAAGCGCTCATTGATGTATGCCAAGAGGACTGTAAAGAAGTAAGCCTTCAGCTGACGAAGGTTTTGGTAACGATAAAGGCAATCCCAACTTCTGGACCCTTGCATGTGAAGGTAACCTTGACAGAACCACTGCTGTATGGTCCTGTGTTTTGATTTTGTTTGGTTCCTTAAGTCAAATGCCATTGAACTTACTGGTTCTTTCCAGGTGTGGAATCTTCAGACGCTCGCAATTGAGCAGCAAAGACTAAAAATAAAGCAGTCTGAAAAATAGAAAAATAAAAATTACTGCCCGAAAATGTACTAAGCTCGTGGTCAGCATGGTTAAGCCTGTGCACCATATTTGGCTTGCCAAAGCTGGCCCTTTATCCTCAGGACGTTGAACCGGTCGTCATCCAGGTGTTGTTGGATTCTACCTACCATCAGCACCTACCAGCATAACAAATGGTCATGAATGACAGGAGTTACACACCAGCATCATTTGGAAGGGTCTATAGGTTTCCCTGCTTTAGCGCACGAAGCTTTGTAGTGTCCCCAAGTGATGATACAACAGAAAAAGCAGAGCTGCCTTACACCAAATTCTATCGGTGGTACAATTTGGTTTTATCTAACTGATGGCAGCTCTCCAAGATCCTCAGCAGGGCCTTTCCCAAACTGGCTACCTAAAATCCTTGTAGTGGAGGTTTCAGGGATTGAATTGGGGAATGTTCTGCATGCGAATTGTGTGCTTTATCACCAAGCTGTGTCCTTTCCTATAAGCCGCCAGACAAAAAGCTGAAAACCAAGACCTTTTTAATTACCCTCACTAATTACGCAGTGTACCATGTTTCACGGCAGGATTTCAGAGTACTATCTGAGCTTCATTATAAAACCTTTATTTGGAACTTCCCTGAAGGGAAAAGATTATCCATAAAGAAGTGGTCTCAAAGGATGGATTTGTTTTAATCTCTTGGAGCTAGCATTGTGGAAAAAAGACCCAAGTGTGTGGTTTTTTTGCAAATGCTGCAGAAGGCTAAAAAATAAGAAGGGGGGGGGGGAGCAACCACAAACCTGCAAGTCAGAGCAAACCCAAAATATACTTTGTACAGGGAATACATTGGGTATTCTTCAGCCTAAGGTTATGCATTCTCTCAAAACCGTAAAGAAATCAGCTGCTAATGATACTAGTCTTTTTTGTGCCAATTGCGATAACTCAGAATATGTTTTTTTAAAAAGTTTTCTTTCTGTACTTAGTCAAAGGATACAGCAATGTCTTTTCGGTAGCTGCCCTTTTCACCTCCACACCCATCCTAAGTTTAAAAATGTTTCAGTCATTATTTAAAATCGGAGGCAACCAGGCAAAGATGCCTTTGATAAAGGCTGGCCTTTTTTCCTCCCGATGGCTATCTCCGAACCATAAATCACTTTCTTCCCAAGTCGGATGCCAAATAAATCAGGCGGCCATCTTTTCATAGTAGCTCTTTGGTGGCCCAAGCAAGCTTTGTTGCCAGACTTGCTTCTTCATTTACTTCTTCACTTACTTCTTCATAATGACTGTTTTACTTCCTGTACTGTTGCTCTAGGCATGATAATCTCAGCTGGTATTTATGGCCCTTGTCACTGACAAGCAACTTCCAAAAAAGTCATAATTTTGAAAGCTGGTTTCAAAACTGTAAATGTAAGGCACCTTAATTTTGCATTAATTTATACACAAAAGCTAGAAAGAATACTTAGAGGTATGGAGTCACGACGCTTGTACAAAGTCACAGGAATCTCGTTTTTCAGTGTGGGGGGCCTGTTTGGTGTATTTTAAAAGAATAAATTCCTGAACAACATGATTTTGAAGAAAAATGGCTTGTCTAGACAAGTTGGAAGAAAATGTTCAGTGCTGATAGCATCCAAATAGATGTCCTTTGAGAAAATTGAGCCTTTTCCTGGTGAACAGTACATTCATTGAACCTTAAGAACCTCACCTTTCTGCTTAACATATTTTCTCTCTTTTTTTGAGAAAATCCTGAAAATGGATGACGCATACTTTATTATCCAAGCAGTGCTCCCCAGGTATAGTTGCTTTTACAGCCTGAAGCCAAGGCTCCCAGAGACAGGCAGATGTGCTCCATTTGCTTAATGTTCCCAGTGCAAGACTAGTGCAGGGAAGAGGGGTCCTGGTTGTTGCAGGGGAACTGACTATCTAAAGAAGGAAGAAAGAAGTCAAAGTGGCAGTCGAATGGAGGAGGACAGGAATCTTAAGAAGTGATCAAAGCTGGAGCAGCAATCTAAGAAGAATTGACAGAGTGATTAAGCAGGGAGTTGGATATGGGATTTTCTTTTGTTGTTACTGTAATATTTCTTACCTGCACTTCGTCAGCAGGTCCCAAGGCAGGTTACAGCAATTTAGGCACACCAGAGTCGAGATGAGATATCAGAGCATATAAATGGGCTGCAGAAGGTTAGATTAAAAAAAATAAAACAGTTGTGTCTTGAAGGCAGACAAACTGATCACTAGAAAAGGCGGCTGTTTAAAGGACCATTTCATGTGTGGCATGATCGGAAAAACAGCTAAACACTCTTTTTAGTCAGCTGGTTAAAACTAAATAAATCATGTTTTCAAGGCATCATTGTTTTTAACAGCCCATTGTGTGAGGATTCACACAGTGAGCTGGTTAAAACCAACACTTTCTAAACTTTTTTTGTCTCTCTCTCCCCCCCCCCCCCCCCAGTTAGAAGAGGCAATGGATGCATTGGCTCAGGTGCAGCACTTGGAGGGTGCAGTTGGCCTCTATCAACAACATATATCTCAACTTATGGAATGGGTATCCTTAACTCACGAGCGTTGGACCTGCTTCTCTCCAGAATTACTACAGTTTGATGTGATTGCCACTCATTCAGGTAATGTGGACTTAGCAGAGTTGGTATGAATGTGAACGATCATGGGTGAGCACAATAATTCCAAAAGGAATGAAGCCTCTAAAGTGATAGGGATAACATAAGCTTAATGCAAATACAGATTCCCCCACCTTTTAACCATGATTAAGAGATCACTAGCAGCTGTGAGCTTCCTTCTCCCTTCGATTGTGCATATTTCCCTCTATCTTTTCTTTTGAAATTTTTCCATGGGGCAATATTGCAACAGGACCGATGTTCATGCTAACCTTGGTTTGCTTCAAACTGGTGTTTGCAACCTCAGCTTGAAGTAGGTTCAAATATTCTGGCACATTGGAGTTTATGTATGTTTCCCAGGCCTTGTCTTTCCAAAATCCAAAAGAAGATGTGTTTTGTTCTTTTTGGCTTTCTTCCATTGCAAGAAGGAAGAGTTTAATTTATTTTACAGCTTTTGTTTGTCTTTAGTGCTAAGCCTTTTGATGCAAGGTATACTATACTACTAATTCCTGCTAGTACAAAACAGTGTTTCCACTTTTATTTTTTAGGCCCTATGATTGGCAAAGCTCTTCAGGATTTTATTCTCATTCTTAAAACATGTCTTCAGACATCTAGAGATCCCAGGATGCGTCTGAAACTATTCAGTACTTTATCCCAGTTGCTTCAGAAACCAAATGAGACGGTCAATTCTCAAGGGTAAGCACCATTCAGTTGCACATAATGGCGTAAAGCATTATGTTCATGGTAAGCTATTAGCTGATTTCACTCACTTTGTTTATCTCCTAGCATGGGCAACAAACCATGATCCTTGGCTTAGCATTATGTCCAAAATGGGATTGTGGCTTGCTTAACTCAAACCACGATTGGTAGGCCAAAAACAAAGTTAGCTTCAAGTCATGATTTGTTCGGAGAGAGACAAACCAAAAGTCCAAAGTTTGTTGCTCTGGTTTGCATTGGGGGTGGGGGTGGGGAGTAAAATGGGTGCCATTTATGCATTCACAACAAACATTTAACTGTGGTTGACCATGGCATGAGAACTCTAGCATTGCCTGTTGTGTTTTCCAGTTGCTGTTTAAAGAGAAGATGTGGTTTGGTGCTCTGTGTGCTGTGGTTAGTGCGTGATGTTGATAATGCCAAAGTTGCAGGTTCAATCCCCATATGGGACAGCTACACGTTCCTGCATTGCAGGGGGGTTGACTAGATGATCCTTAGGGTCTCTTCCAACTCTGCAATTCTTAGGTTCCTTCACAATAACACCTGTTCTCAGATGTTTCTATTCTCTATCTGTCTCATATATAGTCCCAGTCAAAGGAAGTTGTTATAGCGCACTGGCACAAATTGTATAAAAGCAATATAAGATGTACCAATAGGCCAAGTCCAGAAATGGAAAAACCCAGAGACACAATTCAAAGCTTACTGTAAACACATCTTCAGTTATGCCCAAAGTAACTCCAGCTTTCGTTATGATTTTAGAACTGTACTCATGATCATGCATGCCTAGAAGCTTGTTGTGTAGAAAAGGGACTTCCTAAGTTTACAGGTCCTTGGATGGGAATTTTCCAGTAAGAGGCCTTCCTTGTGTCTCTAGACACTTGCTTAAATCGTAGAAAGCATATATACTGTAGAGTGGATTTGACTGAAGAATGCTGTCCCTCCCCTGATCTATGAATTCCCACAATGTATGGCAATAACATGTTGAAATATTATTGCATAGTGAGATTTGATTTATTTCTGGCAGCAAATGTAGACATGTGCTGAATGTATGATGGGGAAATGAGGGGGAACCCCTGAGGTAGATAAGGATTAAAGGGGTGGGGTTGGTTTTGGGGAAAAGGCAGGAGGCATTTTCAGAAGCTGCTTCTGCTACTCCCAACCTTATGCCACACATTGGACATCCTCTGAATCTTCAAGTGCTTTGACTGGAGCCAGCCTGCAAGTCCCAACACCTGCCTAATCTCCTGGCAAGCAGCCATTTTTTGCATTGTAACCCTTGACATTCTGCAGCCTCAGGTGGAGTTTTTTTTGGGGGGTGGGCGGGAGAAGGGAAGGAAAGGAGGAATTCTGAGACACTCCAGAATAAAATGATGTCAGCGATTGTACATCAATCTTAGTAACCAAGCTGGCCCAAAGACAAAAATAGTTTAAATTGGACTTCTTCAGGCACACATAGAAAAATCCCTAGGGCTGTTGTTAATCTGGTAAAGTGGAGGCTAGGAAATCTTAAACAGAAGCTGTATTAACTGGATTACAAATGGTCATGGTCTCCCTACCCCTCTCTGAAGTAGAACCTGTACTTTCGGAACATTTAGAAACAAAAACAAAACTGCTTACTTTAAGAACATCCCATAAGCCAAATATAGCAGCATTTTTATGTAGGATTGACAGTGGTTCTGTCCTTTCAACAGCTGTGGGACAGGCAAAAATAATTAAGCATAGCTACACTCACTACTGTCTCCGTACTAGAAAAAGCTGCACCTGTTGATTTTCCATGTTGAAGTTATTGTAACTGCAGTGCCTCTATGCAAAAAAGCTATCTTTGCAACCTTGTTTTCATGAAGCATTTTCTTAAAGTAATTCAGAGGATCTGCATGAAAGGAATAGCTATAGGAGCCAATCTATCGATTTTATGAGGGCTTAATTTAAAAATGAAGTATTATTTGAAGGCTGCATTTCAACTTCTTTCTCGGGGGGTGGGGGTGGAGTTAAAGAGGCTTCATGTCTCTTATTCTAGTATCCTGCTTAAATCCCCCAAGATTTGCTGTTTTCAAGCACTATCTTGAGGCCTGTCTTTCCCTTTGCTGGGGGTTCTCTTCATCCATTAACAAAGACAAATTGAAATCATGTGTTTTTGCATTATGGGTAAGCCATTCTCGGGGGAAGGGGCATGATTTCTTCATGTTTTCACTGTTACAATCACAGTAATGGTGCTTTATTGATAATTACTAATATTGAGAGCAATTCAGGTCCCCAATAGGAAGAGAAGGGTGCAATTTAAGTCTCATTTTGAGCAAAAGCCAGACACATTCCCATGTTGGAACAGCTACCACATCTTTATAAGCAAGTGTGCACTTTCTTTTAACCATGCAATAGACTTTATTTTCTGGCAACTGTGTGTGTGAATGGTTCAAATTGACAGGTTGCAATGTACCTTGTTAAAGCTCTTGAGCAGATATCTCATTTTTCCGAACAATTTGGCAGTGCTATTCCTCTTTTGCCTCAAAGATATTAAATATAACACATTTCTAAATGCATTCGTCTTCGCAGAGAGCATTCCTTTGCCAGTGAGTAAGTGGCTCTGCTAAAACCCATCTTTTGTGTTTTTGACACATTTTATTTAAGGGATTAAAAGAAGCCATTACCAAAAACGTGAAGGTTCTCAGGGGTCATTTAGCATAGACCACCTCGGAGCCAAACACTGGTTTGAAATGACTTGATGGAGGAAACGGCTATATAGCTTTTAATAATACAATATAATACAATCAGTAATACATTTTTTAAAATAGAGGTGCATTCAGGCATGGTCACACGACCACCATGTTTGTTGGAGTTTATAGAAATTGTAGGGCATTGTGGCTCTTTGCCAATGGCAAGCTGGCTAGATGTTACACAGCTGTGTCATGTGTATGTATTTTTTTTTAAATGTGGCCCATAGAAAATTTTAATTAAGGTCTTTTTATGTGGCCCTTTGTCACAACAGTCACAGGGCCATTGTACCTCAAAATAAAACACAACTAACACAATACAATCAATGCATTGTGCAGTCTTGGTAACATGCAAAAAACAATCCTGAATATTGCCATGAGACACACAGTTGACCATTTCCCTCCAGGCAGCTGAGGTGCACATTAACTTCAAGCAATTTCTGCACACCCATTTGGACCTTGAGTTGATTTTGATTTGAAGATGTAAATGCCCCGATCCTGCTTGGGAGACCTGTGCAGATATCATTTGCTGGTGGAAATCCAGTATGCGTTAGATTGTGTATCCACATGCCAATTGCAATTCATCTGCATTGCATTGTTTTCAGTAGCATGCACATTTGAATGTGAATCCTCATTCTGGCTCAACTAGGCACATCTAAATGCCATTTAAAAAGAGCTAGTGTTAGAATGAGATGAAAGCATGTTGAGCTCTTGGTTTTTATCTGAGCTTAGAGTTGTTCGCTGTCTTCACTACTACTTCTGAAATGCCACCTGCTGGAGGAAAAACAATACATAAGATTGGGAAGTCTGTCTTGTGAGGGCCAACTAATAACTGTTGGTAGCCAGTAGCTGCTTGAAAATGCTACACATGTAGGCTCCCAACCCTTGGGTAATGCAGCCGGTACCATGTGCATAATCAGTCATTTTACACATCACTGCAAAAATGCTTTTCCAGTATTTGCCAAGAAACACGCAACATTTGATCATGCATAGGGCATCACTTGAGCATGACCACTGGGTGATAGGCAAGAAGTCAGCACATAGGCATATGGTTGCATAAATGAGCATTTAATATTAAAAGCTTTTGCCGTTTTCATACTTTCAAAGTTCCCCAAGTGCTACACCAAAGGTATTGACCAGTGTAGGTTGGCCCTTATCTGCTGCCATAGAAACATGGCAGGTCCCCATTCTGCTGTCATAAAAACATATCTGAATATCTGAAAAGTTAGTCCTGATTCTGGCCTGTATCACAGAGGAATGTTGATGCTTGAGATTAAGTTCTGAGACAGGTAAATGCTCCATGGTTAGTTCATTGTTTGAGATCGACAAGATGAATTTGTAACAATGGTAACTTCTTGTATACTGGGGCTGTGGTCTTGCTTGCTGCACTCGCCAACCCTCCTGCCATTGCCTCTCAGAGTGTCTCCATCCTTGCTTTCCTTAAACTTCTGTCATTTTTGTAAAAAAAAAAACAAAAAACTACTTTCCCCTCTCAGTGCCGCTCCCAAGCCATAGCCTCTGCTGTAGTGCGATCTTCACTTTTGCTCCTCTTCACTGCCCTGACTTCATAGAAATCCAGGATTGTGATGCAGCACTGGAAATCCTCCAACATGGGCTACACAACAACATTCTTACATTTTTATTATATAGAGAAACATTAAAAGCCTCTTCAAGTCAACTTGGAGTGGTTTGTTTCTGAGACACTAGAGTAAGGGGCCTGTTGGGATGACAAGGAACATACCTTGCAGAGCCTGAAGCTGAGAAAGATTTCTGCCTCTCCTCCTCCTGAAATGTTTATACAAAGTCCACTTACTTTCCCTCAAAAGAAATCTGAGTAATGAAGTATTGTTAACATACACTGTCATCATACTAGATTCATTCTTTTCCTTTTTCATGCTTCGTTCTTCCTGTTCTGGCTATCTTGTTTTCAAGACTGAAAATGTGCTTTTTCACCCTCCCAGTCATTCCATCACGTTCACACAAAGCTTCTTATTTTGCTGCTCTTTGTTCTTGGCTTCAGGCAGTTTTGTAACTACCTTGAGATCCTGATAAAAGACATCCTGGCTCCTAATCTGCAGTGGCAAGCTGGAAGAACAGCAGCTGCCATCCGCACGACTGCTGTATCATGCCTCTGGGCTCTTATTTACAGTGAACTGCTTTCACCAGAAGAGGTAAACGTCCCCCTCCTCCCCTGACAGCCATTCTGAATATTGTCATCCAGAAATGCAAATCATCTCTGTCTTTCTATAAATCAAAGCTCTTGCCAAAATACAGCATAGGAAAACAAGTTTAGAATATGGGTTTAGCCTGAAAATTGATACTTGGGTAGCAAGCATTTTCTCATTGGGTCACTCCTAACATACATATTTTTGATGGCGGGGGAAAGATCTGCAATAAAAAAGGCAGAATTCTGAAGCTCTTCACCTGCAAACAGGGCAGCGGCTATTTGCAGGGGTGGGGAAGTATTATTAGAGAGCTGACCCCTTCTTTGAATGTTGAAGGCTTTATTTTAAAATATGTAAATTTCTAGCCTCTTTCCATATGCCTGGAAGTCACATGCAGGCAATATTCTGTCCAATTGCTCAGTAAGAAGTAAATCTGCTTGCACCTTCCAGCATCCTGTCAAATGAGAGAGCAAAGGCACTGGGCCAAGTGGTAAGTGATTGGCCCTTATATTTAATTTTATTCAAATCCTTTAGCGAGTGACTTTAAATGCATTGCTACCTGTATTTAGATCCTTGCTGTGTCCCACTGACTTCCAAAGTCCCCCTCCAGGGTCTTTCCTTTCCCCCTCTCCCACCCTCACAGGTCTGTCTGCTTCACAAATAGTATTGATGAAATAATTTTAAAAGGTGGCCTTAGGTTTTATAATATTGGAGCTTTGCATTTGTATATTAAGCAACGCTATCTAAATCATAAAAATAAAGGGTTGGAGCTGGAATAAGTTAGTCACCCCTAGGTCCCATTGAAATGAATGTGAAAAGTGAGTAATAATTAACAAATGACACTATTTTAATGGGAACTTGGTGCCACTAACATAGTCTAGATCCAGCCCATAGTTTTTAAAGAAAAAAAATGCCCGACGCTTGGATCAGTTCCTTTTAAAGTGGGCTTTAACAGAGGATTAGACAAATTCAAGGGGTAAATTCAGCAGCTATTGCCCAAATAGCTCAATAAAACTACTTTTGAGAAGCTATGCTGCTGAATATCAGTTGCTATTAGATAACATCAGAAGTCTATTGCCTTATGGCCCTTCTTGTGGGCTCCCAGGCGACTTCTGCTTGACCACCCAAGAAAGCAGTATGTTAGACTAGATAGAGAATTTTTATCAGCTTTCATTATATTCTTTTGCCATTTGCGTGATCTGGCACTGACTTGATCCTTGTCCTAAATGGTTTCTGCAAGCTGGTACATATCAACTGCGCTGCAGCAGAATAAAATTGAAACATGATATAGGAGCCTGAAAGGGTGTGGAGGAGACCCCTGAACTCAACAAAGTGCAAGGAGAGTTATTGATTGGGAACCACACATGGTAACAGAGGTTTGTGTGGAAGATCTGGAGAATGAGAAGCTGCTACGCAACAAAAAAGGAGGCAGATGAAATAGTAGGCAATGGCTGTTCAAAGGTTTCGTACAACTTGGGAAAGGAGTAACACTAAGTATTCTCTGCCCCTATCTCTGATGTAGAGTTTGTGCACAAACCCTAACACTCCATATTTTTCTTTCTTTTGAGATTTGGGTGGTCTGTTACAAATGTAGTTTGACTTTTACTGTTTGTCTATATTTGGATATTGTGGCTGCTTATGGCCAAGACAATAAAACTCATTTGACTGAGAGACTAAACAGTTTGGAAGATAGCTCAGAAGATCCCTCTAGAGTGAATGCAAGACATGCACATCCTTGCATTTGTTAGAATACAAATGTTCTTCTGCATACTTTACCCAAAAGCAGGCTGTGTAGTGTAGAGCATGGTTTGCACCCTAGTAGAATATGTGTCACACCAGTACTATAGCCATGGTCCTCTTTCTGCTTTTGCCTTAAGATTTTTTAGAAATTGAAAAGCTTAAGGGTAGAGGGTATATTGGTTGCAAGATGTGGTTAAGGTGCGTCTTGGGTTGAAGACTCTTGGTTTAAGAGCTTAAATTTGAACATGAGCACCATCTTCTGGAATACTAAAGAAATGCTAACTTTAAATCATTCATCTCTCACTCCAAAAGTGTGCTGGTGGTGGCAGCCATGTCGTATGATCGTTGGAATTGCTTCCCTAGCCTTCAAAACATGTGCCTAATCCCCTGAAATATTTGCATTGTGGTTTTAGAGAACTCTACTGTACCCCACGGAGCTGAAACGGCAGATACACAGAAAATGAAAAGGTCATGAGGACATGGCTGGGATCCAGAGAGTTAGGCACAGCAAACGGGCGTGCATGTGCCCAGGGGGATTTCCCCCACTACCTTTCTCTGATGCCAATGCCATATCACAAACTGCTTTTGATAGTTTCAAAAGCAGTTTGCCACATCATAGTTTGAGGAGTTCTCTGTGTGTGTCTTGTTTCTGTATAAGAAACCCAAACTCATCATAACCTCCTCTTAGGGCCAGGCGGTTCATATTTTCACCTGGCCATTTTTATTATATCTACCATTAATTTAATTGAACAAGCCAAAAGGGTAAAGCGATTGAGAACAAGCTATGTGAATCCATGTTCTCTCTCACAAGCAAATCCCCACACGTCAAGCTGTTCGTTGTGGTTAAAGGAAAAATCTGCTCAGTGAATGAGCCAAGAAGACAATGCTTTTCTTAAGAGATTTACTTTATTAGCATCTGTCCCTGTCCTTGGCATTTGCCTGCATCCTGCAGACGTCAATGAATATAATAACAGACAATAACAGAAATCAAACTGGTTGCAACTGCATTCCCCTTTTCTTAAGCTGGCGGTTCCTTTCCTTGTTTTCAGATGCTGAAAGTTGAAGATGTGCTGATGCCCAAAATAGTTGCCACACTGGAAGAAGATTCCAAAATGACACGCTTAATGTCTTGTCGAATAATCAGCATTTTTCTAGACGGCTGCGTAAAACAATTTGAACTCAGCAAAATTTATCCAGGTATGATAGCCGTTGGTGGTGGTGGCCAATCTTTCTGACTTCTCTTGTTTGAGAATGTGCCCCTCAAGTTCGCAGGTACAGGTGCATCCTCCTGCACCTTCTTATGTTTTACCTTCTAGCCTGCTAAACTGTGGAGCAGGAGAGTGCAAGACAGTCTGAGTGGAGAGTGGACCTGACTGGTTACCATAACCAGACCCATAGGCATGTACAGGTGTGAAGAGGCCCTCTTAGCCTCTGCTACTTGTGCCACCCATGTCACGGTTTGCCCATCTAGTTTACATGGTGTGTTTCTTTTAAATGAAGTAAATACCCCCAGTGTTAAAACTAATTTCAAATTTACATAATGACAGCTGACACAAGAACACTGATTTCTTACCGCTCATCTTACTTTTGGGGAAGCTGAAAGTAGCACAGGTGGGGTTCCTGTATAGTTTCTCCCATAGGCACTGACCAGGCCTGGGCTGATTAGGTCCAAAAAGGTTTTTGCATCATGTGGCTATGCCCTGAGCCACTTGCAGTTTGATGAGAGTCGGAGCAAGTGCTGCTGCATCTGCAAAAGCAGGTGCTGACCCCTGCAGATTGAAATGGTGTGAAACGTGATCTCTGCGCAAACTTGTATGGAGAACAGAAACAAGTGGTTCACACATGTGAAGGCGCCCCTTTAAAGCAATGACTCTGTTAGACTATATTTTTGAACATAACTGAGCCAAGAAAAGGGGGGGGAGCAATGTAATCTGCTAACCACGGGCAACAATCGTGGTTTTGCTGGGAAGGACAGATCAGTATGAAGAGGAGCAACTGGGAAACCTGTGCCCCCTCAAATATTGTTAAGCTCCGTTTCTCATCAGCCACAGGCAGCATGGCCAGCAGTTGAGGATGTGAGTCTAACGGAACCTGGAGGTGCACAACAGGTTCTCATACCTGGCACAGAATCTCCTTACCTTTTTGTTTTTATTCAGGAAGTCAATTGAAGAAAATAAAGACATTTTCACGTTGCTTTATTGTGTTAATTTTATTGTATAGAATGTTCTTAATTGGGGTGTGTGTGAGAGAGAGAGACACTACTAGATCCTAGTCAGCAGAGTGTAAATTTTAGGAACAAAATAAGTTCCCTATCTCTTTGCAACATAATTTCCATTTGTTACTGAATATGGCATATAGTAAACTTTTGGTGCTATTGTATCATTTTTCAGAACTCCTAAAGCGTTTGGATGATTCATCACATGAGGTCCGACTAGCAGCTGCCAATGCCTTGCTCAGCTGGTTCAAATGTATAAACAATGACGAAAAGAAAGCCCTATTAAAAACCAACATTGAGGTCCTGTATCAAGAACTGTTGGTTCACCTGGATGACCCTGACCAGAATATCCAGTCTGCTGTCTTAGGTAAGCCTTTGAATGAGTTGTCGCTTTGATGTTTTTTTAAGAAGTTGGATTAAGCACCTATTTTCTGTGGCAGTAGTAGCTGTGACACCAAATGATGGTCAGAAAAGAGAGAGAGTTGCTTCATCTTTCTGGGTGGAGGAGAGTGCTCTGGCAATGTGAAGTGGGAAATCATGTTCTGTGTGAAAGGTGGTCAGCTTTGAGAAGGTAAGGTGTTTGCAAGGGCAGCAAGTATCAAAGGAAGGGAACTGGAGAGGAAGGGATGAAGGAGGTTGTCTTTCCAAAGGTACAGATATACGAGTCCTGCTTATACTAAATCCCATGAGAAGTAATTTCTGAATAAATGTACACATGGATGCCTTAGTTTGGCTAATGAGATAGGTGGGAAGAACTCTATAAAATATGAGTTTACACTTTTCTTGTAGATATGGACTAAACTAATGTCCCTTTTTATTTGTTTGACTTGTCTGTATTAGGAGTAGCTTCACCAATTGTTGTGGAAGGTTTTATTACTGTTGTTGAGAAAATAATTTTTCCAAGCTTGCAATCTTTGTCTTTCATAATCTACTCACCAAATGATCTGTTTATATTATTAAGACCTGTGCAAAATGTCATTTTAACTTGCTTGACACTGACTACAGGTTTTACCAAGCACTGTGTCTGTGACTGAAGCATGCAACTTTAGGCTCAAATTGCACTGAGCTCTTCTTGCAGGTGCGCCAATGCATTAATACAGCTAGACTTTCCTCCATTTCAGTGGAGGAAACAGCTCCTTTGCACAAAATATTCAAATTTGCATTGGTGTGTATATGGGGCTCGTAATTGTGTCGGCTGCATAAAAATAAAAAGGAATCCATGGAGGCATCATTTTTTTCCTGAAAAAACTCCAGGAGGATTTTGAGTTATTTTTGCAACACAGGGAGAAACTATGAAAATACTTAAAGTTCATGTGCTTTTAAAAGTTTTCTATTTATATTTGGTATGATCAGCTTCATATTGTTTCTGAAAAAAAATGCATGCTTTCTAAGCTAAGAAGGCTCCTGTGTTTTTGGCAAACAGTAGGAAGTGAAGGACAAGCTGTTTTTGGTAACTGTATATAAACTTGTGTTTTGCAGATATTTTGAAAGAAGGAGGTGTTCTCTATCCAGATAGCTTGGCAAAAGAAATTGAAGCAGTTGTGCGCAAACATCGCTCTCCAGCCTACTGTGATCAGTTGCTGCTGCACATTGAATCAACGGGCTGGAGATACTCAGAATCATAAATGCTTTTGTGGGCTGTGACTTCTCATTTGTACCATACAATGTTGACACTTCAATAAATGGAGAAGTTTCAGCTGCCACGTACTGACATTCATGCACAGATATAAATAAAAACTCCTACAGGCAAAATATTTTTAACTTTTTTAACAGAAAAAAAAACTTGAAAAGACAAATGTGTGAATAAGAGTTACATTGTTTTTCATATTGTTGCAAATCCCACATCTAACATCTCTGCAGTGAACTTTAGACCACTGAATGATGTTACAATGTGTTGACTCAGCTGTGTATTATACAAGTTACTATGCATACTGTAAGATCTGTATGACACAAAATCTCTATGACACAAAATGAAGATCTGGAGACATTTAAAGGTTTACCAAGCAGCAGAATTCAAATCTATTTTTGACCTTGGTAGTTCTTTAAAAGTATTGGTATTGGACCTCTCAAGTGTGAAGCATTTAGACCCCGACCTAGACACTCATCACTGCAAGGAGGAGTGGCTGTCTTCATTTGAATTAAGACTGGATGTGTCTGGCCATGACAACATGCATACATTGCGGGAAGAGCAGGAAAGTCCAATCTCCTTTCACTTAAATTTATGTTACCACATTTCCGGTAATGTAAATACCCAATATCCTGGGCATGTATCATTATATTGCTTTGGATTACTATGTGATGAGTGTGTTATTTGGGGAGTCTTAACTATAGATGGGGTTTGGTAAGGAATGAATGAATTATAGATAATAAAATTATTTGCATTTCTCGCTGGATATTCATTATAGTTTGGTTTGCTGCAAAAATTTTTTTGTTCCATGTCGAAGTGCCTTTATTAAATGAACCACTGTTTTTTCTTTATTGGTTGGGCTGCAAGTAACTGAACTCCCATTGCAAATAACTGATCTCTCATGTTAGCTTACAGTGCCCAGTTTTGATGACATGGTTAATGTGTGTCATTTGGTTTTTTGATACTTTATCATAAAATACACCACGTGTCCATATTTGTGTGTGTGTGTGTGTGTGTGTGTGTGTGTGTGTATGTATAAGTCAAGTGACTGGCAAAACAGAAAAGAGGCTTAACATTCTACCGTTAAATATATTAGCTTCTGCCTTTGTCAATGACACAGCTAGATTTCAAACCAGACACTAGGAGCCAAAGTCTAAAAATAGTGGAGAAAAGAAGGTGGCACCTACTATATAAGTACAAAATAAGTTTTAAACAATTCAAGGCATTGATTAATGATTGTGCATTATCCTCTAAGATAAGACAATGGGGTGTTGGGGTGTTGAGTCTGTGTATCCAGGAGCTCTCTCTTTTGGTGTCCAAGGATGGGGTAGGTTTTTTGTTATTTCTCTCTCTGTGTGTAAGTAATTGACTACAGTCTTAAAAAATGTTCAGCAAAGTCCTTCACTAAAGGCTCCTGAGCAAACAGCATTCATGAGGCAAGGGCATGCGGCCTGTTGTGGATATGAAACTGGTTAAAGAGGGAAGACATAATGTTCACAGTTGATGGAAATAAGTAACCCAGAAGCTGTATTTAACTTCTAAATTATCTGAAGCAAGGGATGAGTGATGAGGTAACTAAATACCATATTCACTATCAGAAGGCATAGGCAGGGAAGATGTATTTGCATGGCACCAAAGAGATGTCCACAATGGGGCTAGGCAGACCTCATCATATCATTGTGTGCGGGTATATATTTATTGTTGAGCCCCACTAGCAAACATATTTTAAAAGGGCACAATAGCCATTTAATAATTAAACTGGGTTTAATTTATAAACTCCTTTGTGCCTCACCTTTTGCTCCTAGTTATTTTGTTTCTATTTTGGGCTGCCTTTTAGGGCATAGTCCTCACAAGATACATACAGAAACAAACACAGAAGAAAAGAACAAAAACAAGATTCAAAACAATTATAAAGGAGCGGCTTAAATAAAGATGCCAGAAGCATTCCATAAAAATTGGAGGGTGCTCCCTGCCTGGGCATATTAGCCAAGTTTCCAGTGAATAATATATACTCTGCCTAAAGGATGCTAAGGAGTCCTGTACCCTAGGGAGATATGACACTTGGCTCAACTGAAACACCAGAAACTTCTCGCTCTCCCCAGCCTTCAACTACAGTAGTCCATTTTAGCAGGTTGTTGCAGGAACTGTTGCCAACTCAGATCTAGTGCATCCAAGTTTGCCTTCTTCCCCTCCTCCCTCCCAGTCCCTCTTCCATTTTGTGTCTTCATCTTTTTAGAATTGTAAACCGAAGGTCAGGGACTATCTTTGTAAACTGCAAATCTATCTTATTTTTTTCCAGCTGACGAACAGGCTTCAAAACAAAATAAAAACAAACCAACCCTTGGAACAAATACAATCTAAAGGCTCCCAGATGTTGTTGGACTCCAGCTCCCATCACCACCAGCCAGTATGACATCAGCGGTTCTCAACCTGTGGGTCCCCAGATGTTGTTGGACTACAACCCCCATCATCCCTGAGCTCTGGTCTTGCTAGCTAGGGGTGATGGGAGTTGTAATTCAACAACATCTGGGGACCCACAGCTTGAGAAAGGCTGAGTCTTAAGGGATTAATTAGGTCACTGTAGTGCACTGATACCCAGAGGTTCCCCACCCTCATGGCTTCACTTTATCCTCAAGTATTTTTCAGATTCATTTTTTTGCTGTTTTCACTTTCCATATTTTATTTGGTACTTTGTGTTTTTTCCCTTTGTGTATTGTACGGCACCGCAGGGCAGGGGCATAGGGCGAGCTGCCCCAGCTTCCATCATGGGTGTGTGTGTGTGACAAATTATCAAGTAACAATTACTGCCCTACTAGGGCGGTTCATAAAAACCTTTTAAAAAAAAAAAAAAAAGCCTGTTCCAAAGGTCTTATTTTACTACACTAGGGATTATATAGCTCTATATCAAATTTCATGCATATCAGTTAATGTCTTGACCCTCCACGAAAATAGCTATTTACTTGGCCGTTTTCCTATGTCGCGAAGGCTGAAATTTCAGTTCAGTGGAGCACTTACTGTTCCCAAGGCTTACCCTGCGGAAAGCCATCGAATTAGACTTTAATTTGATTTTGACATGTTTTTAGGAGGTAATTTAATTATAGTTTGATTTTATACCAATGTTATGTATCTGATGATAGCTGCCCTGAGTCCGACTTCAGCTGGGAGGGCAGGATATAAATAAAAGTTGTTTATTATTATTATTCCTTTGTAAGGAAATATGAAATAACATAAAACCATTTTTTCAGGCAAAAAAAAAATCCATCCATGTTGGGGGGTGAGAAGAAATTTGGGTACCACCTGACCTTCCTACGCCTCTGCCGCGGGGCAATCCCTGCTTCGGAGCTGGAGGTGCGGTTTAGGCACACCTAGAAACGAAGGAAACGGGAAAAGGCACCAGCTGAGGAGAAATATCCGTTTTCCCACTGAGCATGTGCAGAGAGCGCTTCTCCTACCCTGACCAACCGCCTCCGTGTGGAAGAGGGGCGGTGGGCGTGCCTTCCCGCAGCCCAGCCCATTCCTGCGATTGCCGCCATTTTCGAAAATGAACCGTTGCCCGCGGCCGAAGGGGGCGGGGCGGGGCATGAGGAGCAGAGAGAGAGAGAGAAGTTCTGGAGGCCTCTCAGGGAAGCGGCGAGTCCGCCGACGCCTCCCGCCCCGCTCCCCTCAGTCAAGCGGGGCGGGGGGCGGAACGGACGCGTAGCGGCGCTGCTCCCGTAAAGCAGCGCGAGATCCTCGTCACCCTCCGCAGGTGCGCCGACGACGGCCGGCAGTCAGCCAGAAGCGGCGTCCTCCCAGGGCGCGTGCGCGTGCCTCTCGTCAGGTAACTAACGGCCGCGCTTGAGAGACAGAGCGCGCGCTGCGGCCGAGGCGCCTGGTGGACTCCGTTTCCATTGCTCTTGCTTCTTGCTTCTCTTTTCCTTCTCTTCCTCTCTTGCCCGGGAATACATGAAAGGGATAGAGCAGGCGGCGGTATTATGTTAACGCGGCCCTCTCGGTTTCTCAGCGGGATTCATTGCTTGCCGCAGCAGCCGCCGCCTTCATTCGGCTTCTTCACCGCAACCGCCACCGCAGCCTCCGTTTTTATACTGTGGAGGTTGAGGAGGGGAAATTCCCCCCCCCTTAGTTTAGCGCGAGGATTGTTCGTAGGCCCCCACCCAACACCCTCGCTTCTCCCCCCCCCCTCAATAATATGGGGGGGCTCTTCTCTTTGAACCCCCCCCCCGTCACACAAGCAAATCGAGAGAAAGGCGGGGAGGGAGAAATATCTGGTGGCTTCATTCTCCCTCCCCTCCTTCCTTTCCACTCCCCTTTTATATGAACAAATAGTTGCATGCTGCTATTCCAAAACGAATTGTTGCATTGCAGAGGGTTGGACTAGATGACCCTTGGAACCCCTTCTACTCAATGATTCATTTTTTTGGGGGGGGGGATCAGGTTTACAACAATTTAGACACCATACAGTTTACTGGTTGCTTTTTTAAAAACCAAAGTAGCTTACAACAAGCACGTCCATTGAAACAGGCATAAAATAAAGGGAACGAACAAGGATAAATCCGTTTTCAAAAGGCAGGTTTAAATCATTCCACCCACTGGAGGCTGCAGATAATTAAGAGCCAAAGGTCTTGTGAAACATATACATGCACATACAATAAAAGATGAGCTTGCCCAACCCATTGTGGTGGTGTAGTTAAGAGTGTTGGGCCGGCAGACAAGAGTTCAAATCTCCGCTCAGCCATGAAGCTCATTGGGTGACCTTGGGCAAATCACTGTCTCTTAGCCTGGCTTACCTCACAGGGCTGTTGTGAGAATAAAATGGAGGACGGAAACTATGTATGCCACCTTGAGCTCCTTTGGATGAAAAATGGAACATAAATCAAATGCATAAAAATGCATTAGCTTCCAGCTAGGGCAGGGGTGGGTAGCCTGTGATCCTCCACATTTTGCTAAAATACCTCTATCCCTAAGGTAGTTTAGCAAGTTAGGGTTTATAAGGGCTGATGGGAGTTGGTATTCAACAACAGTTTGAAGGACCACAGGTTCCCCCTCTAGGATTAAAATAAAAATAGAAAGTAGCCCCTGCTGCTCCATAAGAAGGCTCCAAAAGCTGCAGCCAGCTAATACTTTTAATGGGGCAAACCAAGATGTCGACAAAATGTTGCAATACCTACCTTGATAGTTTTGTTGTTGCTATCTTCTTATTACATTTATAGTCTGCCTTTCATTCAAGGTAGCATACCAAGACTGGGGAGACCTGGTGTTCAAGTCCCCACCCAGCTGTGAACTTCAGTATGTGTGTCCTTGAGCCAGTTCCTCCCTCTCAGCCTAACCTATCTTAAAGGGTGGCTGTGCAGATAAAATGGGAGGAGAGGACCATGTAAGCTGCCCTGCACCACTTGGAGGATAAACTATGAATGTAACCATTTTTTTGAAGTGAAATTTTCCCCCTCCTTCCTTTCCCCTCTCTTCACTCCGCCTACTTTTGCTTTCACATCCAGTCTGAAGAAAACTTATGGAGCATTTGAAAGTTTGTTCCTTGTTTTGGGAGGTTCTGATAAAGGTATGGCCTGCCTGAGTTTATGATTAAAACTTCTTAAATGTTTGTTTTCAGTCTGTCTAGTGGTCACCAATACTTTCAGACTCTGGCATTATATTATCTTTCTTTTTAAAATTATACATAGCTGAATTCTGTTTCCTGTGCCGTATTCTATTTCTTCCTGTTTTTAGATGGGTGTTGGAAATATTTTTATTCTGGCAGGCATTTTATATTTGGTTTCTACATTTTCATGCTACCTCTTTGAGTTTCATTGTGATTTTTTCCCCTTTTATGTAGCTTCCAATCTGTGCTTGGAACCCTCTGGGCTGGGACTTGTACTCATGTGTCATGTGACTATCAATCAGTGAATAACTAATAGTTTTCCTACTCACACTTACATACTGTGAGCTGCTGGGTATGGTGGAATATGAGCTCACATAAGTTAGTACTCAGTTCAAGGTGCCCTGCATGTCTAATAGAAAGGCTGCACAGCTCAGTGGTAGAGCACAAGTTTTGCATGCAAAAGGTTACAGGAAGGACTGTAGTTCAGTGGAATAATACCAGCTTTGCATGCAGAAGGTCCCAAGTTCAATCCCAGGCATCTCCATGTAGGACTGGAAAAAGACTTCTACCTGAAATCCTGGAGAATGGGTACTAACTAGTCTGAATGCTTAGCTAGATGAACCAATGATCCAACCTGGTATAAGGCAGCTTCCTATGACTGCCACTACAACTTTTAAGACCACCAGGGAGTGCTGTCAATATAGACACCAAATCAAAATCTGTAAGGATACACATTAAGGGTATTCTTGGCTACCCCTCAATGTCTAAGGGCCCAATTTTCTTAAAGAATGCCTCCTCCCATTCAAACCTGCGTGAATTTTAAGATCTATAGGAAAAGCTCTGCTGGTGGCTCCCAGGCCTAATGAGGTGTATGTGGTAGGGGCAGGGGCCCATGGGTGGGCTTTCTTTTCAGTGGCCTCTTGCCTTTGAAATGACTTCCCCTCTGAGGTATGTCTCACTACAACACTGATGTCATTTCATCAGCAGCTGATGACACCTCTTTGCCTAGCCTTTTGGGATTCAGGTGTATTAGCCATTTGAGTTTCTGTTGCTGCTGGTGGTTTTATTTGTAACTGAATTCTGTGTTTTGTTTTACATTGTTTTTGTTTTATTTTATTTTTTGTTTTTAACAGCATATAGTTCTGACATGGGATGTTTGGTAAATGTTGGATTATAAATATTTTAATACAGTAATGTAAATAAATAATCTTCAGTGAGTTTCTATGGAAAATAATGCTTTAGTGTATTTATTCTGAAAAAGTGTATTTATTCTGAAAAACCGTATGAGGATTTAATTTGGTTTTTAATAGCCAGTGATGGAGTCAAGCATATTATTATCCGCCTCAAGACTTTGGAATAGGAAGAACTGTGTCCAATAAATACATATGAAAGTTGCTTAAAATGGTGGGCGTTTGACCCAGTTCTGTTAAGTAGCACCCTGATTTTAGTAACTTGTGGTAAAATTGTTTCCTTGTGATTGTTGCTGAGGACAATGTACCAGTAAGTAAGAAGAAATTAAAGAGAATGATATAAAAGTTCAGAGTGAGAGGTGGTTTTGAACAGGCATGAAGTTTTGGTAGTCATATTTTGTAGTAAAAATAGTTGGATAGCACTTTGCAGACAGGTAGTTATGTTTTCTTTCTCCAGGAAATTATTAAGTGTATTATATTCAGATACACCCCCTCATATGGGAATGTGGCACAGTTAGTCCTATAAGGATAATCCAGGCTCACAAGGCTTTAATAGAGTTCTGATTAGAACAGTAGCAGCTGTGCCTTCTGTCTCTTTGGCAGATAAATGACCTGTCCACAAAAGAGCAACAAACGGCTCTCTGTGCTTTCACTATTTGTGGTACTTTGCTCCAGAGTGGTCTGGGGGTTTGTAACAGACAGCTGGGAAACAAAAAACGGCATGCTTTATTCAAATGAAAAGATGTCCTTCTGCTAGCATTGCAACTGGGTTGGCATCTTGCTGGGCGTTGGTGGTATATTTTAGTCAATAAAGAATTTGATGACAGGTTGCATAAATGCCAGGAAACATATGGTGATGTCTCCAATACTATTAGTTATTATTGCCATTGCTGCTGTTAACAGTAGTGGATTAATTCTGCAAGGAAGACTTGAATACAACATATTTTGGGGCTATGCCCCATTGAATGAATGAATGAAACTTTATTTGCGTCAGCCGTCGGCCATAGCAACAAAAATACATTGTGATATACACAGAACAAAAGAAAACGTCGATTATAGTAGACCATTGGTATTGGTCTACTATGATTTTTTGTAATGCCCATCTTTCACATTGTCTCTCTGGTTTTAGCATGCTTATGTGGTTCTGAAGTAGAGTTATGGATTTAGTGATATTGTGATCCAGGCTAAAATGGTAAAGATCTTGGCAGTACAGCATGGAACATGATGGTGCCAGCATGGCATTAAGAAATGGAAAATGAAATGTGCGCATCAAGTTTTGAATGTTGAAACAAGGAAAATTTACCTAGGCAGGCAGGTTTTGAGTGTGCAATTATGGTACTAAAGACTATAAATATTCCATTACTAAGTGAGGCTAGACTGATTTATTTACTGCAAACTTTCTCATATTTATATGTGTTTCTTAGTTATCTCTGAAGAAGATGAACATCAGCTCTCTTCTTAACTAGTCTAAGGGTTATCAGAACTTAAGCAAAAAAATTGTAAGCCCTTACACACAGGCAACTTAAATATAGATGGTCAAGTGTGATAATTGCACAAGTCTGCTTCCTTGTGTGCTCCTGTGGTGTACACGTGCAGAGAAACTGCAGCCAAACATAGATTTCCATCATGGTGTACATATAGAAAAATGTGTGTTTATTTAAAAGTGTGACTGTTTATATTGTGGTAACATGCTAATTCCCATCAGAACAAATCTATGTGTTTCACTCTGAGAAACTGTGATTGGTCATGGATTCTAGGGCTTGTATGCAGCATGTTCATCCAGCAAAATGTATTTGTGTGCAATTATATGGTATGTAGATTGTATATTAAGGCATTTGGAAACAAGTGCTTTGCACTTAAGAATTACATACTGTTGGAAGTATCCTTGCTATAAAATGGAATCCTAGCACGTTCCACTAATGAATAACTCTGTGGGGGGTTTTTTGGGAGGGGGCTGTACATGTGAGAGAGCTGCTAATTCTTATTACAGTGTAAGCTAATTTGAAAATTGAAGGTGCAAGATGTATTTTTCAACTCCAATTTCAGTAGTCCATATACAGTGGTACCTTGGGTTACATACGCTTCAGATTACAGATGCTTCAGGTTACAGACTCTGCTAACCCAGAAATAATGCCTCGGGTTAAGAACTTTGCTTAACAGAAATTTCGCGGCAGCGGGAAGCCCCATTAGCTAAAGTGGTACCTCGGGTTAAGAACAGTTTCAGGTTAGGCATGATTGTGTACTCTAACCAGTGCTCAACTGCCTTTGTAACAAAGACCTGGGTTCTAGTTGTTGTCCAGCCTGTTTTATCATCCATAATTACTTGAAGTACCAAGTTGCTGAACAGACTACATAGCACTGGAGAGAAAACTAGATTGCTAAACTTTCAATTGTCCATCTTATCTTGCCATTCTATAGCAAGACTAGGACCTTTCATATGAATGCCTGCCCCATCCACTGGGAAATTCCCAAGAACTTTAAGCAATTCATCATATTCCATTGGTCTCTGGGCTGGGATCAGGGAGCAGACCATCTAAATGGGTCCTCCACCCTGTAGGGGGATGTAGGCACTAGAATTCCAAACTATACCTGGAAATGTTCTAACCATGGCAATGATGTTATAGAATCATAGAATTGTAGAGTTGAAAGGGACCCTGAGGGTCATCTAATCTAACCCACTGCTATGTACGAATCTCAACTGAAGCATCTATGACCAAAATTGAAGGTGGAAAGGGGAGAGAAAGAAAATGGTGGTTTTTACACTGTATAGCATGATTTTATTAAATTTACAAATGAAACATCACATGGATGAGAAATACAACATATATTGCTATATGATATAGATATGCAGGCACTACTCATAAACTCACTCCTATTATTCTGTTTTCCAAGTTGATTTATTGAAGAATTCATTGAACTGGTTTACTATATCACCTCATTATCATGTACTACAAAATAATAGATTTAGTAGTTTACATGAAAGATATTTTGCTTGGTGCTGCCAATCTTTCCCAGAAATCTGCAGCTGTAGGGGAGTATTAGATGTCTACTTCCAATACATATGTGTTAATGGTGATTTGGTGAGGTGAGCCCAACAAACTTGGGTGGCACCCTCTCTGAAATGACTGTGTGGCTAGAGCACACCACAAAGTACATGGGTCTTTTGGTGGGCTAGTTGAAGCTAAACAGATTCCTTGAAGCTAGAAAGCTTTAAAACAACTGCTCCTGGCATTTTTGATATGTGTAATGCTGAGGAGGCATGTGCTATAATCAGGGGAGGGCCAAGCCTCTCTTTGGCCCCTCCTCGGGTGCGTATTGGCTTCACCATCCTGCCAGTTTAATGCACCAAACCTTGTGCCCTATTTGAGTATTGATTAGTCCTTGGGGGTTCACTAGAGTGCATCCTGCATATTCAAAGAATGTCATGGTCTCATGCAGCCCCAGACAACTGCTTCTGTATGTCAGGGTTAAGAATGAGCATGAATGAGCCATTGGATGAGCTGCCAGTTTTGTTTTATCTGCTGAAGTGAGGGAGGGAGGCTTACAGAGAGGCTTCCTTTGACAAGGTTATGGGAACCTTCAGGGAGGGAAGGAAGAGCAAGGGATCACTATAGCAATGGGGGGGGTGGAGTACTGCCACCCTTTTGATTAGGTATGGCATGCATGTGGGTGAGCAACAGGTGGCAGCAATGAGAGGCAGAGAGGGGAGTGGGGAGCTGCATACCTAAGCACTGTGAAAGCTGATGATCTCTAAGATGGAGATGGAGGCTCTGGACAGTGCTAGGTGGGATGAATAAACTCGTGTTGCCAGATTTCAAAAGCTCTAGCCTTGCATGATGTGGGACATTTTAATATTTCCTCTAAGGCCAGCTCTTGTTGAGGTAGGAAAAGGTTTTTAAGTTAAGTTGTTCCAAAGAATAAGGAAAATGCTCCCGACATTCAAATTTTGCTTTGCATATGATGAAAGTGCTAGAGCTGTGCAGATAATTTACATAGGTAAAGGTCCCCCCCCCCATAAAAACGTTGTTTAGCATTTGAATAACTGCACTTGCCTCCTTGCTATGAAAGTATCAATTTTGCTAGCACAGGTTTAATGGAGTTCTTGCTCATAGGTCTCCAGAGCTTATTTTTAAAAAGCAGGGAAGAGCCTGATCCCGCCCCCTCCCTGCCTTCCTTTTGCTAAATAGAAGCATGTTGTGGAAACAGAACATTGCAGGTTGCCTAGGAAAACAACAAAAGCATGTTGGGGGGATCTTCTGTGCAGTATTGTAGCTTCTCCTTGCTAAAGAGCTAATTAAAGGTGAGAATGAAAGTGCCATGGAAACCTGTAACTATAAATAAAACACTGGGAAAAGGTTTTCAGTATGTACATCCTTGAAGGAAATTAAGTGGTTAAATATTGTGGGCTGGCTGAAGTAGCTTTGTCCAATAAATTCAAAGTCTGCCTCTGAGTGACAATGGAAGCTTTAAGAGGCTGGATTAGATTCGTCTGATCCTTCAGGCTTTGTTGACGCTGGGAAGCCATTTTGGGATTCTGCAGTGTGGAACAGAAAGAATGTGCTGTCAACTCTCAAACTTGTTTTGAGTTATTGGGCAGGAGATCGCCCCGTCCTGGAACACAATGCTGAATTAAAGTATTCTTCCTTCCTTCTCTGTGGGATGAATGATGCTGCATTTTGAAAAGATCCAGGTTTGAAGGTGTACCTCTGCTGCTGTTTTCTGATCAGTTGTGTAGGTCTGATAGATCTGGAGCGTAACTTGGCAACTTGAGTTTGTTTTTAGCTGTGCCAAAGCATCGAGTTGCTTGCTTGTTCTGCTTTAGTGAGCCTTATTTTGCAATTTGTTTCTTAGTAATTTGGGATCTGACTGAGTTATTGTACAGAACAAGTTGAGTTGGATTTTTCGATCATTGCTGGTTTTCAGGGTTACTAGCTTGTAAAGTGAAAACACTCATGTTATCTGAAGCATGTAGAAAATGCTCAGTATTTTTATAAATTCCATGTTCTGTTAACTGCAATTTAGCTATGTATGTTCCTCTTAAGTTCAGAATAATTCTTTTAAAAAATATTTAGTGTGTTGTAATATGTGCTCTCCTTTGACAGCCACAGTCTAAGTAATAATACAGTCAAAGCTTGCACCAAGTGCAATATATAGATGATCAGATTTGTATGTCAGAATACCCGTGGTTTTTTTTAACATGTGATTGATACATCTTTCTGAAACACTGTCTTTTGTCCTAAATCGTGTACTGTATTTACTTTTGCTTGAAGCTCTTTGCTTTTCAGCCTGTTCTTTTTAAATTTTAATGTGGGGAGGTACGTGAAAGAGGCTGCAAAATGTTAGATATTCCCTGTAAGTTAATTCAGATTTTGGGGAATGAGTTTTCAGTGACTAAAATGAAATACTATAGTTAGATTAGCTTGTAAACTGCTGAAGCAGCAGCAACAAAGTTCTTAAAATCTGAAGGTGCAAGCTATTTGTTATTGGCTGCATTAACCATAATTTAATTTAATGTACTGCACTAAAAAGAGAGTTCATAGCTCAGTTTGTTTTGAGGAGGCATTTGGGATATACATAGTTAGCATATTATAGCTCATAAGTAACCATATTGTTTTTAAAATGCTTAAGAATAGCAGGTCTTGATTTTTAAACCAGCACTATGGATGTTTTGTTTATTGTTTGATCAGTAATACTATCCTTTTAATTCTAAAATGAAGGCCCATTTTATAGACAGTTATTGCCTGATGTATTATTGCTGCTAGTGTATTCTTATAAGAGATATGTTCCAGTAGTTCTAAAAGATGCCTGTTTTCTGTGAACATCTAATATCCTACTCCTTCAATCCCTTTTCCTTATCAAAAGTGAAACTAGAGTGGAATGTATTCATATTCTTTATCACAACCTGTGAATTGAGCAGCAAAAGGAAACTGATGTCCATGGTTCTGAATTTGTTAAAAAGAATAATAGCAGCTTTGAAATGTAGCACGTGAGTTGCATCAACAACTTATTTAAACAGAACATCAGGTACCACTTTTTGTACTTCTGATTACTGCCATCCCAACATCCAGACCTGTTAAGAAAAATAAGTGGAGATCCCTGCTGCCCCACCCCCAAAAGTCTTATTTTTGAATCTTATTCAAAAACAAAAGTAAAAGTTTGAAGCCTTTTGCAATTTGCATAGTTTTCTCCTGAGCCATGGACTTCTGTTGATAAGATTGTTGAGTATAGAGAGACACATTGGAATCATCATGAGGAGCAGAACACACACACACCCATTTTTAAAATGTGGCTATTTTTACTTGAGTGATGAAGCTATTGCACTATAGCCGTGTTCTCACCCATTTCATCCTCACAACAACCCTGTGAGGTAGGTTAAGCTAAGAGATAGTGACTGGCTCAAGGTCACCACCCAGTGAGCTTCATGGGTGAGTGGGGATTCGAACCATGGTCTCCCAGGTCAGAGGCCAACACTCTAACCATTATGCCACACTGGCTTTCATTGTTTTGTCTCCTCTCTATGCATTGAGTAAATGTGGTACTGGATGTACGAACAGGACTACTGTCTCCTATGCAATAATGTAGGAGTTGGCCACAATTTTTTTAAATGTTTCTTGGATCATTTGAATTTATAATATTTTTCTCTGTGCACTCTGTGGCCAGATAATTATTGGTCACAGGACAGCAGAGCAGGTTGGGCTGGCTTAAGCCCTTCTCTGGTCCAAGGCAGGGACAGCAATTTTGCTATCCCTTCTGTGCAGGAGGTTCCTGTGCTTATTCAGTTTTTCTACAGAGCTGCGGGTTTGGAGGCCTTCTTGCTCATTTCTTCAGACATTTCAGCCTATCTTTCCTCTGACAGAAAGGGAAGGAAGAGTGCAGCACCTCACACATCACTCTTAAGACTTCTATAACTTCATAGCCTCGTACCCCACACCTGTTTGACCACAGGCTCAGGAAAGGGAGGACAAGATGCTGTGGCTTCCAAACCTATCACAAAACGTTTTATCCTCTTCCATAGAAGTGATGGATAGGTGCACTGTCCTCTCCGTGGATGGCTTCGTGGCTGCATTAATACCCATGCCAGCGATTCCCCAGAAAAAGGAGAATTCAAGATGAATCCTTGATAGGAAGAATGGTGCTGGCCTATGATAGATTTGATCCGGATACTTCTTTCATAGAATCATAGAATTGTAGAGTTGGAAGGGACCCCAAGGGTCATCTAGTCCAACCCCTGCAATACAAGAATCTCAACTAAAGCAACCAGGACAGATGGCCATCCAACCTCTGCTTTAAAACTTCCAAGGAAGGAGAGTCCACAACCTCCTGAGGGAGACCATTCCACTTCCATCAAAGCCACCACTGCCAATTATTTTGGTGTGAGCTCCCATTCTTGTACCCAGGCTCTACACTTAGAAGTTATTTTGAGTGGATCAGCTATTTTGGGCTGGGCAGCTGAAATTTATGTTGGACTCATCTATGAATTTCTTTTGGTTTCAGCAAGGATTGTATCATCTAGAACTCATTAAATAACTTTTAATCTGGGCTTCTTAATTGTCAATATATTCTTCATGTCCAAAGGAACCCCAAAATGGCACATTTCTTCTCCAAATTCCAATAATAGGGATATTAAGTGATAGATTCACTTTTCCTACTAGGCCTCCTATATACCTTTCTGTCTCTCTACTTTTAGGGAAAGTACTTTTAGGGACACAGTCCTTCTACATGGAAATCTGAAATATTCTGCGTGGCTGACCAAGATTCCCAGACTTAATGGAATATGAGATTCTGGGCCCTTGACCCTTCCTCATCTCACTGAGTCTTCTCTCTCAGAGCCCAATCTACCATCCCTTTGAGATCAGTCTTGCTTTTATGCTTCAAAACTGAAAAGCAATGCTGTCAAGACTGGGATTGTGAGGAAAACAATTAACACCATTCTGACCTCCTGCAGATTGTCTGCTTCTCAGACTTATGAAATAACATGGAAAGCCATCCACAGATCCCAAGAGAGAAACACTCCATTCCATTTCTGCCTCTGGTCAGGACATCTTAGCCTTCTCCAACAGGCTGACCAAGAGCTCAGCAATCATTACTCTTAAGAGACAGATGGCAATGCTTGATAACATTCTTGGGTAGCTTCTTAACAATATGTATATACTATTAAAATTTAAAATTTAAATAATAAAAACAGTTTAAAAATAATTATAATTAACAGTATAAGAGATTAAAACAGTCAACATCTACATTTCATTCTTATCCCATCATCTCACTTAAAAAAATAAAATTAAGGAGTAAGTTCATTATCTACTCTTGCTCTGTTCACAGGTGCCACATTTGCAACCATTCCTTAGTCCTGAAAGCTCTTACTGGCCCTCCTTCTGAACCTATTTGAGTGCTTACCTGGAAGACTGGGTTTTGAGTTATGCTTATTTCCCCCATGAATTGGGGGCAAGAGCACAAGAGCATTGTTGGTCATAGAAAATGAGTGTATTTATTTTCAAGAAGACAGGGTTGTGCTCCACACCAACTCATCCTTCATAGCTAACATTTATTTGACTTTCCATATGAATTTGTTGGGCTTTCCATGTAAAAAAAAAACCCCGAACAGTTGTCCCACTAAATTTTGCCCCAATCTACTTCTCCCAAAGAGATACTTTGGCAATAGCCAGGTTCTTTGTGTTTACATATTTGTAGATCTTCAAATGTCCTTTCTCTTGTTTATGAGGCTGAGGGTCATTCTGCTCCTCCAAGGAACAGTGCCTACTTTTTCTAGAAACCTGACCTTTCCGCAGAAGTATTAATGCTACTGTAGATTGCATTTTCAGGGTATGCACTTGCATTTTTTGCAACAGAAGGCTGAAGACAATACTAGCTATAAGTGGGAGTTTCCAATAACCTTGCCGTTAGTTCTCGCTTTGATTGTAGCTATACAGAATAGTCTGAAGAAGGAGCAAAATATATTTAGTTTTAGTTCTTGGAAAGTTGCCAGATGCCTTGTGTGGGAAAGGAATCTTAATGATTAAACAGCTCATCTCCAACTTGAGTAAAGGGGGATGTATGCAAATAATAGCTATGTGTCCAGTTCCTGTAGAACACAAGTCACAGCTCACTACGTAGCTTGTGTTTGTGCCTGTTAAAGATCTTTCCCTGGCAATCTAAGGTTTCATATGTGGGGTTTCAGGAGGGTGACGACAGCTGTTCAGCAGCCAGGTCAAAATTAGATTTGTTGATGCAATGCTGCTTGGTAAGTAACAGTGTCTCTTAGTCTGTGTTTGGGCCCAGAGGGAACTGTAGACAGCCAGGTTTCTCAATTGTTTCCAGTATCTCTAGCTGTTGGGTACACTGCTTTGCAGTTTTATACGAGTAATTACACTGGTCCAGTTCAGACAGTTGCCAAGCCAGTCAGGCAATTGGGAGCATCCCATTCTCTTACACACCCCTCCCTTATTATTCCCTCTTTTCCCTGAAACTGTTGTTTCACATTGCATCTGAACCAGCATTGCAATAGGTACCTCTAACCTTAGACTCCCCTCAAACCTATGGCTGAGACCAGAATTATAACCTGATTTCAACTTCTGGTTAACTGTGCCAATTTGGTGATTATTAGACATTGTTTATTTATTTATGAATAGTTTCCTATGAGCCATCTCAAAACAATTTCACATTACAGAAAAAACATATATAAAAACAATTGGATGTATATATAGAGCACACATAGTTTTAGAAATTGCATGTATAAATGCAGTACACTTATGGACTGGGATAAAACTCTTTTCTGAGACTCTGTACACATTCCCATTTACTCCGGCTCCAGTGCCTTCCCGCTGCTGATATTTGAAACTGTGTACATACGATGTTAGCTGCAATCCATATGCATCCTGTAGTTTCCTGTGAGATACTGCTGTTTGATGCATTATCTCTCAAACCAGCTTCCATCTGATTTGTAAATGTAAGCTGCAGTTAAGCAGAGATGTATAGATCTGAGATCTCTGTTGTGCATGTGCAGATGACAACTTCATTGAATAGGAGTTTTGTGGGGTTGTGGGTGCGAGTAAATAAACCAGATAATGCGCTTAGGGCGAAGACATCACTGTGCCAAATTGCACAAATGTTAAAATTAGCTGCAAGGTCATTAACTTTCCGTACTTTGTCATAGACCTTTTATAAATGAGTTCCCCAACCTACGTACTCTGTGTTCTCTGTTGGTCAGGTGTTTGGGGCGTTTCTGAGCATCAACATCCTCTTCTGGGTTTTGAAGCAAATTACAGCTAATTAATTTTTGTCGTCAAGGCATTGCAATCCGGACACATTCACGTGCGCTGCATGTGTTCTGAATGTACTTGTCTGGCAGAACCGCCTTACCATTCCAGCTCCACACTACTGAGCTGTGGTTGTGTGAATGCTAATTCTGGACTGAGGCCTTTTACCTTACAGTATGTGTTTGGCCATAGCCTGTCCTGTCACTGTCGGAACAGCAAGCACAGAGCACTTCATTTAATCTATGAGGTGCTCATTTCACAAATGGAGTGAACATTTCCTAACAAACCCCTTTGTCTTCAAGGCCAAATTATAGCTATTATTATTATTATTATTATTATTACCCCACCCATCTGGCTGGATTTCCCCAGCCACTCTATGTGAAATAATATTCTTTTTTAAAAATATTGGCAACTCCCTCTTTGCATGGGGGTTGTGTTTTGGGTCATTGCAATTGTGTGAAATCAGAAAGCCCATTGAAAAAGCCTGCAAACACCCTGCCCCACCCCCCAATTTAGTGATGTTTCAGTGACATCCTTATGACGTTTTCACATTGCTTCCAGATTTGGCACTGTACACGTATGTGTGACCATGCACATAACGGTAGTTGCCTGTTTTAGCACATTGGTACAGGACAGATCAAAACTGTTCTGAGAACCTGGCCCTGCATGAGTAACTTGCCTTACTACTATATTAAAAGCAAGCACTGGATTTCATCTACCGGTAGTTTAATAACCAGAATCTTGTGTCAACTAGTGTCCTCCTTTTGTCCAAAGCAGCATTTTGTCATTCTTAAGTCTTAGTCACTATGAGTTTTAGCCAAATACTTCATACTCAATGTTGACCTTTTTAAGTGAATGGGACTATATTAGTCATGCTCATGCATTTCTAAGGGTTTGTTCTTGGTAGGACTAGCATTGGATACAACCCTTTGAGGGCAGCACATCACTTCTTCTTAAGGCTCACCATGAGAGAGGTGGGTTGGCTTTGGTTCTTGCATGTTCGTCCTCTCCCTCCTCCTAGTCCTGTACTGATGATGATTGCTGACATTTAGCATGATGTCAGCAGTCAGAATAGAATCCCTGGTTTGTGTCTAGCATGCACATAAGAGCACAGATGAACAGTGTTTGTGCGCCTGATGTGATCTTAAAACAGGGTGAATTAGTTTATATCAGCCTTGAAGGCACCCTTTTGCCCAGTAAGTCTAAAAATACCAGCCTTTACAGCTAATATTGCTCAATGTTTTGTGTTGTGTTCTTATGAAAGAACATTTCTTCATGCTTCTGTTACTTGATCTGCTACGTAAATCTAGGCATTTTGCAACCTTAAATTGTGGTTTTGTTTAAAATTTTAGCGTTTCCTTCAGTTTCAGTCTAGTAGCCCTTAAGCTAATCTCCATTCAGTTTTTCTACTTATTGTAAAAGACTGAAAACTCAAAAATCCTGCTTTCTGGCTGCAGCAGAATTAGAGAAGGGAAGCAGGGCTGTTCCATCAGCTCTGCTGAGAGACCGGTTGCTTTTGGCTCTTCGTCATCATCACCTGTCACTTAGCAAGGGTTGTTATAATAATTTTAATAATAATTTATTATTTATAACCTGCCCATCTGGCTGGGTTTCCCCATTTCATCATTCCATCATTCCTCATTCCATTATTCCATCAGGCCACCTGAACTGTTTCCACCCCAGCTGGTCTCTATAAGAATTGTAACTTTAAGAAATTGTCCTTGAGTTAGCTTTCCCCCTCCTCCCTACCCATTTCTTTTTCCTTTAGTCTTTTACACTATAAGCCTGAAGGCAAGGCTAGAGTTTTTCTTTCTTTTTTTTTAGTTGATCTGGAAACTACTCTGAAACATTTTCTGCTGAAGCGTGGAATAAGAATGCTTTGAATAAGACTGGAATCCAAAGAGCTACTGCAGGCCCATCCAAGCCTTCAGTGTGCTGTGTGGGATTTTTTTTTTTTGCGCTCCAAACCATACAAAAATACTTTATAAATGCTTAGTTTTAAAAGTAGCTTGCATTCAGGACTGCTTCTTGAAAAACACATACCCAAAGGCCCTTTGGATGAGCAAAACTAGCTGTGTGGCTCTTTAGATCACAGTCTAAACATTTCAAAGTGACTCCCTTAAAATGCCTGAGCTAAAACAAGTTCCAGGAATACAGATCTGGCACTAGATTTGTGATTGCATTTTGGATCAGCCTTTAGGGTGTGTACATAAGCGCCTTTGCTCTCTTCGAGGTGATTAGTTGAATCAATCCCAGCTAAACAGGGCTGTCTCTTTCAAAGCACAAGCCGAGCCAGACTCCCTCTTTCCATTCCAGTGGCACAAATGAAATGTTAAAAGAAAAATGTGTTGTTACATGAAACACATCACTTTTTGTTTACTTAACTGTTTTGATTGGTGCAGTTCTCAATACCTAGAAAACATTTAGTTTAGTATCAATGGAAAAAAATACTATTGTGGGTGCTGTAAACTCTTGGCTTTTTTCAACAAAGTGCAGTTTAATAGTATCTGTCAAGTGTACTATAAGCAGCACTGTAGGTATGGACAGGGTTTAGCTTTTTATTACACCATTTAAGAGAACCTTGTAAACAGAACAGAGCATGCCTAAGACTTTTGAAAAAGCTGTCCAGAAGAGGAAGTGCTTAGGGTTCATGTGACTTTTGATAAGGGATATCTAACATTAGCAGCCACATTAAAAACGCACACTACTTCTGATACCAGTGGCATTTCCCCTCCTCTTCCAAAGCATTATTTGCAGTATTCTAAAGTACTGGCTGAACCAAGCAAGAGCTCTTTTTTCTGTCTTTTAAACTGTTATATAGCACTGTGTTTTCAACTTTTTGCAGTATGATTTGAAACAGTGACCATGGATTTTTCACGTCTTCACACGTATACCCCTCCCCAATGCGTGCCAGAGAACACTGGCTATACTTATGCACTCAGGTGAGAATCTTTTTCCTTATGGAGAAGCTGCCTTCTATAGGGCCTGGTTTCTTTGTATGTTGTGGTTTTGTGGCAAGATTTAAATCAAGGAAAGAAACCTGGCATTTTATTATAAATCTATCTGATTTTCCTGTTTATAGATACATGTAGCAGTTTGGTTTTAGGTTTTTACAGTGGATTCTAATCCAGCACCACTGGTGACTAAGACAGTGACTCAGGATTTGGCAGTAGCTGTAAATAAAGTATTTGGGAACCACACCCAAATACCATTGTTTTAGCTTGCAAATGCAGGGTGGGGGGTATTACATGGCAGGGTGTGTGTGTAGATAACTTAATATAGTTCCATACTGCAATGAGGAATCCTTGTCAGTTTTGCAGAGTAAGTACAAAGGTATAAATTTACTATTACTCGTAATTGTGCTTTTATTGCTAAGTTTTGCAATAAACTTTTAATGTTACATGATCCTGCAGTATTAATATGGGCAGGGGTAACTGTTAGGAAGATAGTATTGTCAGAGATTTGTCAGGTTGCCTAGACCTAGATGAAAAAGGGAAATAGTAGATCAAGTTTGAGTATTACTGAATAATGGTTATGCCCCGAGTAAGTCACCATGAAAAATATGTGGAGCTTATAAACTGGTGTATCCTGTAGCTCTTTTTCTCATACTAGCCTTGTAAATAGCTACTTGTTTGGTTGCTGGTGGTCAGTTACCTCCAGGCTACCAGGTAAGAAGTTTGCTTTACCTGGAAAGGGGTTGTATCCTTCCCCTTTTCCAACCTCCACTGTGCCACCAACATAGCATGTGTGAGAAGTAGATGGGGCTGGCTACTTTTGTGGATTTATTTCCATCTCTGAAATTTACAACTGACAATTGTTTTTCTTGCACTGTTAATGTTTGAGCAATTTTCTTGTTTGTTGGACACCATTTATGCTGTTACTAGCTAGAGTAATAAGACCTGAAAAACAATCTGCATTTGGGAGCAGCCCTCACAAATATGCCATTAAACAAATAGGTGTTTGCCAAGTGAAAACAAATTGGGGCTAGTGGCAGCTGTCTGTAGCGCCTGGTACTTCATTTGAATAGTGTGCCTGTAGTCCATCACTTGCAGAAGTAGAATAAAAACAGCCGTATAATAACAAGTGTCAATAGTAGCTTGTGAGGAGTGTTTAAATAGACTATTGCCATCACTCCCTTAAAAGGCAAAATTGTGAGCTGCCAGGTACTAAATGAAGTTACAGCAGGAACAAGCAGTCTTTCTCAGCCCAAGAGCCACATTCCATTTTGGGCAACCTTCTGAGGGCCACATGCCTGCGATGGGTGAGGCCAGAGGCAAAAGTGGGAGGAAGAATGAATATAAATGTTATTGGTTCAAGAAAAATAGATACAAAAGGAAGAGAATTCCGGAATGCCAAGATTCAAATTTGGGGCAAGTACTCTTTGGTGAGAGAAAACCAGCGTATATAAATTCATAAAATATGAGGCAAATAAAGTGTAAAAATGTAGGATGTAAAACCTTTAAAATATGTTATTCTGGGTGAGTTCCAAAACTGTCCCATTTAAAAGTTCCTTCTGAAGTTTCCCAGCATAGAACACACATTCGGTAACTTAAATTGGTATACTTACAAACTCACCAAAGGTATCAGGAACCTGCCCTGAGATTTATGGGTAATAATAAATAATGTGTTCTTCCATATGTCAGTTAGAAAAGTTGCAGAGGCAGTAAAAAGTAGCATAGTTACAAAGCGGTAAAACATTACTAAACTATTTGTATAGGAACACGAGAGGTTGGTGAGAGCAGTGCAGCCGAGCTGGAGGAACCAGCTCAGACCTCCTCACATGCTGAGTTCTCAAGTAGACTGGGAAGCAGGGAACAAAGAGTTGTTTACCTGTTTCTGCCCAGGGTAAGGGGAAGTGACATAGCTAAGCTTGGCAGGACAGCTTACTCTATGGTATTAAACCCTTCATGCATCAATTAGACTAAAGCATGCTGGTTATATGAAGCTGGTTATCCTGTAAATTTTACATGCATCCATCTCTGTCCTTTATTCAGACAAGCAAGAGGTATGATCAGAGTTCAAGGACCCATTCAAAGAACACTCAGGCTTGGAAGCAGGGCCTCTGAAGGGTACAACCTGGTCAGAGTTTCAAAGGCCAGCTAGAAACCTGGAGGCCTGCTTTCGGCCCCTGTGCTTGAACTTCCCCATCTGTCAGTTATCGTAGAACATGCTTTTAATGCATCTTAAGCAACCCTGGTCTAGCTTATCTGAGTCCCAATACGATTTGGGCTGCTGTGCATGGCCTAGTTCTCTCTCAGACAGAAAACCTGTGTCTGGGCTGTCCCACTTCAGACAGTGGGTGGGGGTAGGGACTCGACACACATGATTGAATGTGGCACTCCACACTCAATCCCTGCAGACCCCTGATTATTTCTAGACAAGCTGGAGATAATTCTCCTTTGTGGTGGTTAATCTTAAAATGATTAGCAAATAATTTAGGCTCTCCTCTGCCCATGTGCTGGAATGTTCCCTTCCATGCCAGTGGAAGGGAAGACTATATGCAGTTTTTTCCTGTGTGTGAAACTGCAGAATTAATGGAGAAATATGTTTATATATGCAATTAAAAGTCTAGAGTATAAATCTTGGATCCTGGGAAGCTGCTTTATACCAAGCTAGGTGAACCAATGGTCTGACTCAGTATTACACATTGATTGGCAGCAGCTCTCTAGGGTTTCAGACAAGGGTCTTTCTCAGCCCTACCTGGACATATTTATTAGGATTGAAACATTTTGTTTGCAAAGCACATGTTCTGCCGCTGAGCTACCCCATTCTTCCCCATAAATGATTGAACCCAATCTTCTGTTATGATTGCAGTCTCCTGGCATTCCTGCTTTTAAAACTGAAGCTGTGCATGTTTTTGTCTCTGGGTTTTATTGGTGTAACTCAGAAGATAAGCCATTTTTGGCCTGCAACAGTTTCAGTTTAATAACTTTTAGCAATGAGATTCTCAAGCCAGAATTCTGTTTTTTTCCTCCCTCTAACACTAACCACACAACGCTCAAGGCTGCTTTCTCTTCATCGTTAGTTCCACTTCACTGACATTTGGTTTAATGTGGCATTACATTTTCTTCTCCATGAAAAGGGAGTCTCTTCAGACCATTGTTTTGCTTTTAAAAATGTAATCCTAAATTAAGGTAAAGGTACCCCTGCCCGTACGGGCCAGTCTTGACAGACTCTAGGGTTGTGCGCCCATCTCACTCAAGAGGCCAGGGGCCAGCGCTGTCCGGAGACACTTCCGGGTCACGTGGCCAGCGTGACAAAGCCGCATCTGGCGAGCCAGCGCAGCACACGGAAACGCCGTTTACCTTCCCGCCAGTAAGCGGTCCCTATTTATCTACTTGCACCCGGGGGTGCTTTCAAACTGCTAGGTTGGCAGGCGCTGGGACCGAGCAACGGGAGCGCACCCCGCCGCGGGGATTTGAACCGCCGACCTTTCGATCGGCAAGCCCTAGGCACTGAGGCTTTTACCCACAGCGCCACCCGCGTCCCAATCCTAAATTAGTTTCTCCTAAAATAACTTATATTTTCATGGGTGCATTTAACAACTTTGTTTTTGCTACCACAGACTAACATGGCTCCCTGGATATAAGGACAGACCACTTGTTATTGCAGGCACTGTGCTGGCCCTTGAAAAATGTATCACCATTTTTAAATTATTATTATTTTTAGTTTACCACATTACTTGATTGTAATAGTAAAACCTCTAAGTTGTTTACAAAAAAGCATTAGAATTAACAAATGAAAACAGGTATTTAAAAACAATCATAATATAATAAACAAAAAGCAGTTGCTGAGTACTGCAAAGATGCCTGTCTGATATCAATAGGCGGTGCTGCCACACTAAAAAATCAGATTCTTACAAGTGTGGAACAAGTCCTGTATGGCACCTGTAACAGTGCCAGTTCTGTAGATTGGAGTGAATGGATACTTATGGGGTAAGGCAATCCACAATTAAACTGGTCCCAGGCTGTTATGGACTTGATATACTAACAGTAATACCTTGAACTCGGTCATTTGACAAATTGGGTTCCCATGCAGATATCTGAGCAGAGGCGTTATATGCTGACGAGGTCTCACTCCTGTCAGCAACTGTGCTGCAGCATTCTGCACTAATTGCAGTTTCCAGAGCAAGTACAGTAGAGTGCATTTCAGTCATGGGGAGAGTCACCATGTCTGTCACCCCCACTCTTTCCTAATGATGACTTCACTGTATCCTGCCACTTGATAGTAGTAGTAGTGGTGCTGGGCAGGGAAACACATGGGATGGTGTTTTACGTGCAAAAGTGAAGCTGTGTGCTGCAGGAAGAAAGTAGCATAGGGAAGACCAATAGGTGATCCTTTGTGGAGAGCACCTGCCTCGTCTACTCCAAAGTTTGTGTCACAGTTCTGCTTGTAAACTTAGTTTCTGGCCATGTTTGCCAAGCTGCTACGCCTTTTAGGCTTCAAGATAGGACATATTTGAAAGGAAGTGAAACTACCCAAACTGATCCCTCGGACAAATTGAAACTTTAACATATATATAGAAGGATCTGGTAACTTCTGTTTCAGTGTATCTGAAGAAGTGTGCATGCACACGAAAGCTTATACCAAGAACTAACTTAGTTGGTCTTTAAGGTGCTACAGGAAGGAATTTTTTTATTGAAACTTTAACAGTGATGATAAAAACACAAAACCTTTTTGGAACCAGAGGGCCACATTTTCTTCTTGGCAGCATTCCAGGGAGTGCATACCAGTGGTAGGCAGCGCCATAAACAAAAGTGGCAGAACAAGAGATGTGACCCTTTTCTTTGTGTAGGAGGTTACAGTCCACCCATGCAAAAACTAGAGGTTTATATAAACATACATACCTCTGTTCTCCCAAGCAAGCAAGAAGCATCATCACAGTTTCAAGGACACATTCCAGCAATGCAAAAGTACTCAATGAAGTTATGGTCTGTGGGAGAAGTTACACCCCTGGGGAGAGTGACAAGGGCCAAATAAAGAGGCCTGAGATTCTCTACCTTTACTCTAGGCTTCAAAACTAACTTTCCTGAAGCACTGGAATATTTATTCATTCATTTAAAATATTTAAAACCTTTTGAGGCTACTCTGAGAAATTAGTTAAAGTGATAAAAAGATACATGCCCACTCCATAGCAATAAGTAAATAACTGGACATTATTTTGTTTAATGTCCAATCCTGTAGAACAGCAGATGATTAAAATGATTATTTTATTGCAACAGCTCACATCCTGAATGTCTTCATAAGCAAGTGGGCCTCACGTTTCCCCCTTGAGATTAAGAAAGAGGTAGATTTCAAAGCCTTGAAAAGGATGGTGTTCCTTTCCGATGTTCTGATCTTTCTGCATGATGGGAAGTAGCATTGATCTTCAATAAAATGTTGGGTTTGCACAAGGAGAAACGGGGACTCTCTCAGATGAGCAAGGCCCAAAGAGATTCAAAGATTTAAGTGCCTTGATTTTTACTTGGAAGCATTAACAGCAATCCGTATGGATTGCTCAACAGCAGTTAATTATACTCCTGTCTCCTCCTCTCTGTTGAGAAGCTGCCTGCTGCCTTCAGCAGATATACCAAAATCTTTTTCTGTCTTTTCTTTATAGTTCAAGCTACTCATCAACTGCTCTAGATTTTGAGACTGAACACAAACTGGACCCTGTGTTTGACTCCCCAAGAATGTCAAGGCGCAGCTTACGTTTGTCTGCTGTAACATATAACACACCTGAGGATACACACAATGAAGGCATCTTTGGTGGTGGCAGCGGCTCCTATGGCGGGAAAAAGGCATTTGCAGACCAGTCAACTAAGTAAGCATTTCTTTTAATAGGTACTTCATGTAAGTTACCTTCTTACTGCTTCCATTCTATTAAATTTTAAGGGGTTCAACTGCAAGCTGTGATTTTTGTTTTGTATTTCTATATTGCATTGGGAATTATGATAGTTACTAGTTTTTCTTTAAAAGGTTTGGGTTTTCAGTGGGCAAAAAGAGGAGTACTGCTCCTCCCAAAGTTAGGCATCTTCTCCTGGAGAACTGAAGGTGATGCTTCAGTTTTGCAAATACCTCTGTTGTACTGTAGAATTTCTTTAAAAGAATATTTGTTAAAAAATGGTACTAGTTACTATTGTAGCCTCCAGTTGAGTTAGGTTTTCTTCCCTAACCTTTTAGCACATGCTTTTGTGACTCTTGAGTCCAAGAAAAGTAGCAGCAGCAATTGGAGAGTGTGGTTTGTACGAGATACTCAAAGTACTGGTTAGTTGAGGATGGAGCTTCTATACTTTTAATAGTTGCATAATCTTAAGAGTGGGGCATTCATGCTGTGAAGCATTAATGTAAGCTCAGTGTTCTGCGTCCCCAGCTAAAATAAAAGAGGCAAGTAGATCTTCAAGACAGCTATATATGTAGTCCACATGGCTACATTATTTTCAGACCTGTCAACCACAGGAGATGCTTCTCTGGTGACCAGTGACTGGTTACATTTCTGGACTGTTCAAATGGATTGATTAACTCTGTAACTGGAAATTCTAGTAATCATTTTGTCTTGTTTTGCATTGTGCACTCAGTGTGGTTAACATTGCATTTTTTTGGGGGTGGGGGGAGTTTCTCATTGGAGGTTCTCATCAGAGAAAGCTATGCAGTATCATTCAGGTTATTTTAATCTTGTTCCTTTTTCCGTCATTAGCTGGAATATCTTTTGTCTACCCCTCCCTTACCATGATTTAAATTGTTTATTCTATCAGTGATTCTGGCTGATCACAAATATGTTCATACTAGATACTAGATGGAAGGAGGTAATATTCACAAGAAAAACATTTTAGGATTATGGATTATCTTGGCTTCTTATGAGAACTCAAAAGCCGCAAATGGCATGTAACGCAGTTCCTTCTGACCTCAGTGGGACTTAAGTAGAACCATTTCACATGTACACATTGCCTGCACAGCCACCCTATCCCCTGTAGAAAATGTATGAACTGTTCATTGGGTTAATCCCAATGAAATGGTTTGTGAGTGGCACTCTTTAAACCCTGTTACTGCATCTTTATTTTAAAGTAGTCCCTTCTGAGTTGCTTCCAAGTAGGACAACATAAGTCACATGTTACTCAGTGGGGCTTCCTACAAGAAACCCCACTATTAATCTGCATTCCAAAGGATGCTTATTTAATCACCAAAGTTCATGGACCTTGCTTCTTGGAAATACTATTACAGTAACAGAGGATTCAGAATGTATATGTGCATATTGTTTTGTTTATGATGTGACCATTTCTAGTGCTAAAAATAAAATAAAATTGGCATAGTCAGTCAAAAAATTAAAAGTACAATTGATTTAAAATGGGAGAAATGCAGACTTTTACTTACTTCATGCATTAAAAGTGGGACTTTAAAGGGTTAACTTTGCCTAGATTATACTACTTTATTTAGAAGCTACAGCTATTTAATTTTAATTGGACTTGTTTCCAAATTTAGGATCAGTGGTTTAAAAAAGGACTTCTGCATATTTTTTGGCATAGTATATAGAACAAGGTTGGCTTGAAAAGAGATCCACAAATTTGGAACAGCTTTGGTATGCAACCATTATGTATAGTTGTGACCCTTCTTTCCTCCCATGAGTCCTTTGGGGAAAAAGAATGTGATGTTACACCAGGTACCAGAGTTGTGCAGAAGCAGTGTTTGTCACTGCTTGTGATTATTGTGCAAAGTCAGAGATTGCCCTCCTCCTCTCATAAGTCATATAGAACTCTGGGAGGGGCTGGCTTGATATTTTCACAATGCATATGCTTTCAAAGATGCTTAGAAGCAGAATGAAAACATTTTTCTGTGTATGCCACAAAATTTGTGACAAGGTGGATCTTCTTTCCTCATTGGCACCTATAGGTTAGCAGTTCTCAGGAAGAGATTTATTGTTATCATAAACTACCCTGGAAGTTCAGTTTTCACACAGTTCAGACGCCTTGTGAAGCCATGATTGTGGTGTCCTAATTTCTCTGTCATTTCGACTAAGCTGGGAATTCTTAACAGAAAGAAAACAAAAAAACCAGCAAGCAACTCTGAAATAAACTGTACTTTGCCTCATTGTTTAGATTACAATCTGTGTTTCCACATTATATAGACCCTGTGGTTAGCATAGACTGTAGACTGGTGTATTTGAATTGAGCCACTATCTGCTGTGTGATGGTTTTAATGTTGAAGTAATGTTTCCCAACAACAAAATTATTATTTATACCCCACCCATCTGGCTGGGTTGCCCCAGCCATTCTGGGTAGCTTCCAACGCATATAAAAACACATTAAAATGTCAAACATTAAAAACTTGCTGATACAGAGCTGCCTTCACATGTCTTCCTAGTTTAAGAGGAAAGGAAAACTGCTTCCTTTTTTGTTGCTATAGCCAGAGTAACACTGACATGGCTTCAGAAGACCTGCTGGATTATTATGCCCCTTTTCTTTTGCCTTGTGTTACAGATTCTTAATATGCCTGAAATGTTGGTAAATGTTTCACATTTATGCTTTGACATTTCTTTTTCTTTAAGGTTTGTAAAGCAGCGTAAAAGTGTGGTGAAACAGTCTGGCTCTATAAGACATACCCCAAGAAAAAGTGTGCCCAGCTCTTCCAGTTTTAGCCACAGTAGTTTCAGTAGCCACGCAAGTGATGGCTCTTTAATGTCAACCATATTGGATGAGTCTTCAATACAGGAGCAGACAGCTGTTGACCATTTTTGGGGTAGGTAATAATGTACTACAATACACATACCGTATATTTAGCATGTATACTCTTATCTGTCATGTCAGTTCTAGTTCAAAGGGCAAGCTGCATTATACTCAATAAGGCAGAGTAAGAAAGAAATGGTTACACATCTAGGCCACTGTCACGGCTAAAATGGCCGCTGTTTCTTACATTTCAAAACTATATATATATATACACACACACACACACACACACACACACGAAGAAGCAGTTTTGTGATTAAAACAGAGGGAGAGGCCATAGCTCAACAACACACATGCTTTGTTGTTTGCAAAAAGTCGAGCTTCAGTCCCTAACACCTCCAGGCAAGGCTGCAAAAGATTGGTCAAAAATCCTAGAGGCCTACTATAAATCAGTGTAGAGACAATACTGAGCTAGATGGACCACTAATTCAACTTAATATGGCAGCTTCCTATGTGGATCTATGGCTCTAAATTCTGCTGACCAAATACAAGTGAATTTGTACTTAAAGGATCTCTCTGGGTCCAACTTAGTATTTTGAGAATGAGCTTTCACAGAGTGTGGAGCATGAAGGCTTACTATCACCTTCAGAGTTGTGAATATGTCTACAACAAAACCCACACTTTGATTCTTTCAGCAGAAATACACGATGGCTGAAGATTCTGAGAGTTATTAAACAAGGAATTGTGGATTCTGTATTGAAAAGTAAATTTGGTCCTGTAAAGTGTGTGTGTTTCAAATATAAACCCTGTCATTGACTTCCCCTGTGAAAAGTTGCACTCAGGTGGCACTCCTTTTGATGGGAGGGTGAAGGAGGCTAGGTAAAGGTAAAGGACCCCTGACCATTAGGTCCAGTCATGACCGACTCTGGGGTTGCGGCGCTCATCTCGCTTTATTGGCCGAGGGAGCCGGCGTACAGCTTCCGGGTCATGTGGCCAGCATGACTAAGCCGCTTCTGGCGAACCAGAGCAGCGCACGGAAATGCCGTTTACCTTCCTACCGGAGCGGTACCTATTTATCTACTTGCACTTTGACGTGCTTTTGAACTGCTAGGTTGGCAGGAGCAGGGACTGAGCAACAGGAGCTCACCCCGTTGTGGGGATTCGAACCGCCGACCTTCTGATCGGCAAGCCCTAGGCTCTGTGGTTTAACCCACAGCGCCACCTGCGTCCCTATAGTGCCAATGCCCCATGTTACGATTTGAATTTTGGACATATATGAAACCAGTTTAGTTACTGGTATGATTTCATTCAAGATGACTTGTCATTCTTACAGTGTTGGATTTGCTTCCATCTGTAAATTGTTCAGGGATTTTGTCAATTTAAAAAACCCTTTGAGATGGAAGTATTTTTATAGCAATACGTTTCAAAATACAGGGAATATGCATTCCAGTCCGGCTGCTTTCTACTTGAAATAGCAAGGTAAACAGAGGGTCTGAATGTAAAACACTAGGAGAATTGTGGAAGATTCACTAATGTCTTTTTTAATGGCCAGGTGCCTGAGAAACTAGAGAAAGGGGAAACAGAGGGACAGATGACTCTCTTAAAGCAGCTTATATCCTGTTTCCTGTCAAGGAGGCATGCTGTGTGGGGATTGCTAGAATTGTAGAGCAGCAGGCGCATTAATTTCCAAGTGGAGCAAGGTACTGCTTTGTCACTGTAAATTGACTTCAAGGACAGATTTGAGACAAAGCCTTAGTCCACCTTGATAAATTATCTTTTATTTGGAAAGTCTGTGTAAAAGAGCATCTGTGGGGCTACTGTACCTGGGGAGACAGATGAGGAACATAATGTGTATAAAGCTTTCCGCCCTCCTTCCTTATAATCCTTTCTGACTTGAGGTCTGACCTTGTTCAGGCCAATTTCCCACTTACTCTGGTGTAAGGTGTGCAGGACTGGGCGCCAAATGAGCAGCGCTACTGTCAGAAGATCTTGATCCTGTGTGAGCAGAGAAAGGTGCTGTTGTAGTTGTAAGCCGTATGCTACTTAACTAGCCTAGTTGTAGGCCTCCGCTTACCTCAGGTTGAAGAAACCTGTGTTAACTACTAGTAGCGCATTTTTAAGTGTAAATTTTGGCATTAACCGCCTTGTTTTACTACTATGTAGTGAGCTACAGCTAGAGCAAGTGGTAACCAAGCAACAGAAACATTGTGTGCTTCCAATTATCTAGCTTCCCCAGTAGCAACACGGGTAATAAAATACAGTTTTTTTGTTGCTTTACATTTCCGCCTGGAAATGTAACCCTGTTTGGTAGATAACATAAATGGTTGTTCTTAATAAAAAAAAAGATATTCCCTTGTACATAGTAAAGTTTCCACTATGCTTCTTGTCTATTGTTCTAGAATTAGCAGGAGAATTTCTTTTGGCATAGCAGTTAACGTTGACTTAGAAAGAGTGCACCTCCTTGAATTTAAACAAAGCATCCCTTTACTTTTCAGGTCTTGATGATGATGGTGATCTCAAAGGTAACCAGGCAGTCTTTTTCATTATAATTTCTTCTCTCCCAAATTGACTGGATTTGGATTGTTAGATCATTTATTGCCATTCAACAGGTGGAGACACTACAGTGATTCAGGGCAATGGTGACTTAGCAACAGCTGAGAACCAAACAACACTGAGCAATGGGTATACCTGCAGTGACTGCAGCATGCTTTCTGAGCGGAAGGAGGTCCTCACAGCATACTCGGCTGCTCGCATGCCATCCTCAAGAATTTACTCCAGGGATCGAAGCCAAAAACACAAGTCTAGTAAGTAATGTTTGTGTTCATTCTGTTGGTTTACCACTGTTGAGAAATGGTGCATGAATGAAATCTTACTGTGTGAAAAATGTGTTGAGTTACATTGGTTTAGGATTCTGTTCCTAAAGGTTGGGGAATTTTTGATTTAATAGAACATTCCCATGGCGATCTGTCTGCGACTGCTTCTGGTACAAAGGAAGTTCTTGTGTGCTGCTGATCCTTTTTTGAAGATCATGAGATTCTTTCTAATCAAAAACGGAGAAACCCAAGCAGTTTCTAGCATAGAAACACCAGCATGGTAGGAATTGGTTGCTTCATCTGAACTTGGTAGGCTCTCTTGATGAACAGGTTTATCCAACCCTCATGCGTATGGTAATTTCACATTGCATATCTTCATTGTGAGGAAGGCATCTGATCACATTTTTGTTCAGAAAAACTCCATAGAACTGGTGTTCTTTCCATAAGCTGTGCCAATAGGCATCTGAAGTAGGAGGCAGAGTTACTAGAGCGTGGTTACATTCTTAAATGAGGAAGAATTAAAAGGAGGAAACTTTGGGCACTTGAAAGTGAGAAACCAATCTCCAGAACTACTTTCCCAGAGCAACTGTATCTAACACATCATTCTTTACCTCTGTCTTATTTTCCAGAATGATCCAACATCTCATTCGGGTTTCTTTACTTAGTAGCAGCCTCTATGAAACTGTAGGATTACAATCTCTCAGTAGTATTGATTGTCTTTGCTTCTGAGGAGTTCTGCATTCTGCTTGTCTGAATGTATCCCATGGAAATTAGTGTTGAGAGCGGCTCATTCTTTCCATGCAATTATTTGAATGCTGAAGAAGAACACATTTTGCGCTAACCAGTTTTGCTCATCTGCCAACTTTTGGCTAGTAAATTTGCAAAGCAAGGAATGCAGGAAACATTGTGCTACATATTTTTCTGAAGTTGTTAGTTACATGGACTGGTACTTAACAGTGTTTTCCGGTAACTTGGTTGTTGTCTTTTAACCCCACTTGTTCTCCAAGTGCTTCAATGAATGAAAGATAAAAATGACTGTTGCCATGGGGTGACTTCTCATATTTTGGAAAGTAAGAAATAACCATACTGCACCTACGTGGGTTAGCTTTGTATTTTCACTGTGTTAGTCAGTAGAGAAATGGAAGCAACTAACATGCTACTGATGCTCTTTTAATAGGGGGCCTCCCTTTCTACACAAATCAGATTCTGCGAGCAGCCAAGTATACCACAACATCTTTTTCATCACTCATAGTGCAGTTATTTCAAATGATCTTGCTGAAGCTGGGCTATGACTGTAAAGGTATTTCGTTTTTTAGCTTATCTTTTTCTTTGTCCATCCGTGCCACACACTTAAAAAACAAATTCTGAACCCCTCTGATGCCTAAGTGTGTGTATGCTTCTTCATGTCTTTCACTCTGCGGCTTTATTATGTCCTCTTTGGTGACCTGGCTTCTTGCTTTCAATTGCCTGCCTTATATATATATATTCTCTTAGAAGCATCAGTATGCAGGCAAAAGGCACTGGTGCAGGTTCTCCTTTTTTCTTCTTTTCTTGAAAAGGCATGAATAGTGGGCTTTGAATGAAAGCTTAACCTTGATTATGAAAGTAGATTATTTAAATTGCATTACATTATTGATAAAAATCACACTGTGCCAGTCTTTAAGTGCTGGGGTTTTTCTTCTTTCTTTAGTGTTTATATACAGTGTATTTAACAACAAACATGCTTGCTTTGGTCAGGTGTATTACATATTCCGCCATAGAAGTATAACTCCTGGCTGTCATTGGCCAACTACTGCTTCTCATTTGCGTTTTTAAGATAGTCCCATTAAACATTTTTACATGAATGCCCAGAAATCTAATGTGTGGATGTGACAAGTGTGTTTTCATCTACATATATCATACCAGTCTGTGCCCAAGGGAGCTGGGATGGTCTGCAGCTTCTGTAGCAAACCCACACTTCCATTGCATAATACTGTGCTTGCAATATTGGCCCTGGATACAAAGAACCATGCATCTAATGCCCAAGAGCGCTTTGGAATTATGTTTCTCAAGCACCATGGCAAACCTGTTTTTCGTACTGTGCGACATGACATTCTGCTCTGCAAATTCCACCATATGGGGCTGAGCCCTTGGTGACCTCTTTAGATCCTGGTTTTGTCTTGTAATGGCCTTTCTCATCAAGATGTACTTGGTTTCTCTTTCACGATTTGTTTCCTGCAGGAAATCAAAGCATATTAAAGTATTTTAAAATATTTTTCTGGTGTCCTTTGGTCTCCAGAAGTGAAAAGAGAGTGTGTTTAAAATGTCAGAAAAGCAGGCCTGGTCTTCTTTAGAAGGCTTCTAAGCAGAACAAATATTAGCAAGCAACAATCACCCAGGAATATAAATAGCCTTAGAAATGCAGACCAGCAGAATTCATGAGCAACCCTCTCCCCCCCCCCCCCCGCAAAAAAACTAAGATGGAGCTCATCCTAGCTAGTTCAACTTAAACATCATTTTCTGGGTTGAGTTTCTTAGGACCTCAACTAGCTTTTAACAAAAGAAAATCATTTATTTGCTGTCAGCTATGTGCAAACTGGGGTACTGTATATATGGGTACAATCCAAAGAACAGCTGGCCTTAAAATAGGCACACCCTGGGGGTCTTTATGTTTGTATTTCTTCTCCACACTACTCCAAAGATACCTGTGCTGTCCCCTTTTTCTCCTTTCTGGGTGTGGGGTGGTGAGCTGCTTTTGTAAATAAGGTGACTTTCCATGTCACGTTACAGTTTATCTGTGAAAGATGCTGTGTAAAGAAATCAAAAGATTGCAGTGGACACATCGTGCCTGCTGTTGGACTTTTCTGGGTTGTATTTTCTGTTTTTGCAGCCTGTGAAAATCTTTGTTCTTCTTAATTATTTGTTTTTCTTGTGCTGCAGCTCACTCTAGCTACTGTGGAAGCATGAATGTAAAAGAATTTCTCAGGGAAGATGGCCACCTGGGTATGAATGGAGAATCAATGTGTAAGTTTGACAGATTTTAAAAAAGTGTTATTTTATTTATTGTTGCATTTAAATCCCACCTTTCTTCTAAGGAGATGAAGGTGGCATACATGGTGGCATTCCTATTTTGTCATAACAACCCTGTTAATAATTCTGACTTTTGCAGGGATATTACGTAATTTTGTGGAAGCTGGAAAAGCAATGTATCTTGGCCATGATTCATCCTGCACTTGCAGGAAGTTCCAGTTGTTTGCTCCGTTACCTCTCTAAGTGCTTTATTATCAATTACTTTTCAACAGTTGTCTTCATAGATGCAACTGTCTATGGGATTTAATTTTATTTTTCGCTAAAGTTTGGGAGGCAAATCTGCAGCATGAATGTGTCAAGTGATACAGACCACAGAGGTTTGTGGCATGCCTGCCTCTCCCACTGCATTGCTGCCTGCTCCCATTTCTATAGATAAGAGGCAGAAACACACCAAGATTCTGGGGGAGGAATCTGGGGGGAAATAAATTTCTGTGACATATCTGGCACACCACTGTCTTCTTGAATGTGTTATATTAATTGATTGTTACCACAACCAACAGGTGATGACTGTAAGGGGAAGAAACACCTTGAAACACACACAACAGCCCACATGCAATCCTCAAGGTCTAAAAGAGTAGCAAGGACCATTTGGCACATCTTTTCTTACACAGGTTGACTTGCACCATTTTGTTTTCGTATTTTGATTTCTTTTGCTCTCATCATCACAATCTCTTCATTGTTAATTGCTCTCTCTGTTGTTGTTTTTAGAGCTTTCTTGCAAAGTAGATTAGAGTGACTTGCTTGTGTCAGCCAACACCTCTTATCAGCTCTTGCTATGAGTTTAGGTTGACCCCTGTCATGAAGGAAGGTTGGAGCAGATAATCCTCATTCTACATATGTTGCAGAACTGTTAGGAAGGCAGAATACAATAGCTTGTGCTATTGTACTAAAATGGAATGTTACAGATGAGGAACAATAATCTTAGAGAAGAGAGTTTCTGGTCGTCGTTTCCCCCCCCCCCCCAATCTTCTAGCTAAAATAGATCTACACCTAATAAATACAGTCTTTTTATTTTATTAACAAATGCTTAGCAGTATGACTCTTTCAGTGAAGTACGTAGTATTCTCTCTCAAAACCATTCTTGTTTATTAAAAATAACATGGTAGTAAACCCATGGAAAACAGAGCCTGTTGAATTATCAAATCCAATGTTTCTTTATAATGTTAGTTCCAGTTTTTCTCTGCTGTAATGCTAATAAAATATTTTGTATGTGGATGAAAAACAAAACAATCCCAGAGTGTTTTAAAATGGTAGTGTTTTTAATTGAAGATGCTCCCCATTTTCTGTGTTCATATTCATCTGTGTTATATTAGGTTACTTCTTGCTACATATGTTACAAAGAATGGGAACCGCAGGATGGTTTGTGTCCAGGAAGATTTTGTCACTCCTTTGGCTAGCTGTTGTGTCTCCAGGTTACTATTGATTTTGTGTGTGTATGTTTATGCTTTTGCATGAGTATTCTGCCTTTTAAAGCATACTGGCATCTTATAGTAGATGTGATCAGCTGATTTAACCTGGATTTGTGATCCTTAGGGCAGCTTCAAATGCTACACAGAAACATTTCCTACACAAAAAGCATTTCCTGTAAGTGCCATGGGGCTTGTTTGCACCATCAGTATATCTGATGAGGCATGGGCTTTGGAAAGAAGGCTTTCAAATCAATAGGCTGAAATCTCTGTATAGAACTACCTACCTAAATAGTCTGGAGATCAGGAGGAACCAACCACTTTCTATTTACTGCAGACACTAGCCCTGCTATGAACAAAAGGTCACAAGTGTTCTCCATCGTCCTATACAGCTCCTCCTTCTTAGTTCCTGAATGTCCAGCATTTTTAGTTGGAAAAGAGGATGAAACTTGTTTGTAGACTCAGTGGCATAGCTAGCCGCTTGGGTGCCGGGGGTGGCCCACACATCCCGCAGCCGGGGGCAGGGCGAGCCGCCTATGGGAGCTGGGCTTGCTGCATGGAGCCTCTCTGCTGCCTTCCCCTCAGCTGTAGGGCAGCTGAGGGAGAGGCGGTGGGCAGGCGCAAGCCCCACGCTGTCGTTTCAGGCAGTGCGGAACCTGCAGGCACCCAATCCACCACGTCACTCCGAGGAGAGACGCTGCAGGCCCTGCAGTAACTGCCGGCCCCTGCGGTGTGGCATCTAGTGCCACTCGCGTTTCATTATGTTTGTTGACCGAACTAAAAAGTTTCGTAAGCCCAGGGTTTATTTTTTTAAAAAGCACCCTCATATTTTTGTCATTTTGTCACACCCCTCAGTGATGACACCCGGGCGGCCTGCACCCCCTTACTCCGCCACTGTGTAGACTGGCTTAGTTTTCACATTGTTGCCTATGTTGAAGCGCTTTTCATGTAGGAAATGAACTTGTTTCAAGCATCCTTTTGGTTTTTCCATCATTGTTTGCTTAATGCTAACATCTGTAGCGTGGTTGTGTACACAGCTTATTAATAACCCGGCATACCTTATACAGTGTGCCTGCTTCCAGTATTGCGAGGCAGAATTAGCTAGTTGTGAAAACAGAGGGCTGTTCTCGGAAATAGAGAAACTGACTCCTTGCAATTCCATGTAACCTTGGGCATCTTACTTCATCTCATTCCCCAAGCGGTTTCATTGACACACTAAGTACATGCACTTTTCTTTTGTAAATTGTCAGACTTAAGTTGCTACTGCATTACTCTCTGCTGCATGACTTTGTGCATGCGTGTGTGACATTTCAGGTTATGAATATAGATTGTAATATGATGTGCTTTGGACTGATTTTAATGTTGCATGTGTGTGGTCATTTGCCAATACTCATTTACACCCAAAATCTGCATGTCCTATAATATTATTCTACAGCACTCACCTGTTGCTTCCGCTTGGTCTCCTCCTAAGCCAGTGGTTTTCAAACTGTGTTCCAGGGAAGCTTAGATCTCCTCAATGAAAAGATGTGTAATGGTGGACAACCTTTCCCAGGAGGCTACTCGCCCAACATTACAGAACATCCCCTGCAGTGTGAAGCTACAGGGCCATGTTGGCTGTCTCAGGTGCATCTTGGTTCATGGATGATAGTGGCCAAGCTCTGCAGGCCTAGCCAGTGTCTGTGTGAATGGAGGATGTGGCTTAGAATATGTTCCAGGATCCTCATCCACTTACAGGGATTCCCAGCAGACATGTTGATTTGGAAAAGTTTCCCTGAAGACCCAAACGTTTGAAAACTATTGTCTTTGGTGATTATCTTACATTCCCAATTCAGCCAGCGTTGTCTGTTCTCATCTAGGGAAGGCAGCTGCAGGAGTGTTCTGGTGGCTTGGGACTGGATGGTATCAACTTGTTACTCTGATTTCTTTGCTGAATGTGTTCCTTCTTACAAGGTTTGTAAGCATTTCTTAACAGAATTTAATCACCATGTGTTTAGGAAACTGATTGTAGATCAGTTTTCTTCATCACAGTTTTATCACTGGAAACAATTGGATTAAAGATGATATAGTCTCATTTTTCAGCTGGTTCATACATTATGACAAACCACTGGATTATTACAAAGCGCAGGGAGTCTTGGACACAAATGTTCTCCCCCAACTCCATGATGTGGTTGCAAGCACATTGGAAACTTTCATTTTTGTTTTAAAACAACCACTGTTTGTCAAGGACAAAGAGTGATTAATTTTAATATTTAATCCTATTGCTGTTGGTTGAAATAAGCCAGCTTCAAACCATTGATTATAAAAATGACATGTTTCAACAAGCCATAGTTAAAGTTAACCACCGATTAGGTTACAGATGTATTGCTATACTGATGTTCGCTGAAAATGGAAATGAAAGTGTCCAGTCTTCACAGCTATGCTGTGGGTGCCAGGTGCACACAGGCTGAAGCTTGCTGCTACTTGTTCTTGTTATGATGAACCATGTGCATTGGAAAGCACTCAGTTTACTGAGCTTGTTTGGTGGTTATTAAATTCTGCAAGCTAGGCTAAGAAGTTGCCTCCGGGTTTCAATACTGGGGTTCTCAAGACAAAGTGGTAGATTTTCTCTGAAAGAATAATGCTGCCCTGAGCAGATTGGGATCCAATTTAGGATAGAGAGAGAGAGAGAGATTTATCATTTTATTTTAGTAACCAAAACTAAAAAAAGTATGCCATGTTAATTTCCCTTGCTGTATAAATAACTCAGAAGTCCCCCCAAAAAATTAAAATATCTTCCTTTTAAATGAATAAAATAAAATAAAGCATAGTTAATGTACATAAAAACAAATTCAAATCAAACAAATACTTTGTTTGGAAACTTCAGTTTGTTGGAATACTTGTAAGTACAGTGGTACCTCGGGTTACATATGCTTCAGGTTACATACGCTTCAGGTTACAGACTCTGCTAACCCAGAAATAGTACCTCGGGTTAAGAACTTTGCTTCAGGATGAGAACAGAAATCGTGCTCCGGTGGCTTGGCGGCAGCGGGAGGCCCCATTAGCTAAAGTGGTGCTTCAGGTTAAGAACAGTTTCAGGTTAAGAACGGACCTCCGGAACGAATTAAGTACTTAGCCCGAGGTACCACTGTATTTTAAGCATGGCAGATATTTTTAAAGAAAGAAAATGTTAGCACTGAAACTGGTTAAATTAACTTGGCCATGCTCTAAGAACTTCCTGTCCCCATTCCAGTTGCTCAGTTTGACTTGTATTAATTCATTATATTATTTTTAAAAAATGTATGTAGTAATGCATTCCACAAATGGAAACTTTTCAATGGATTAATATAGCAGTGGGAAAAATGTCCCTCCCACATCACTCCTCTAAATTTATTTTTAAAATTGACTTTATAACACAGAGGAGAGATAATGGCCACAATCCTAAAATCCATGCAATTTATTTTCTGCGACCATCAGGACTGGAACACAAGCTTCTGTTGAGAACATCAGTGCGTTCCAGAGGCAGTTTGCAGTACATCACACCAAGTCACTGTTCAAGAGAGAAAAGTCCTCCTAGGCACCTTTTAAGCCTATGGGCAAGTCTAAACTGTTCTAGATTGTGGTCTGTAGTCTAATATGTGCTGCTGTTTTCTCTCTGAATGGGTTACAAAACTATCTTCATAATGTTGTTGGCATTGTTACAGATCACGGTCATAAAGAGCTTAAGTAATGGAATTGAAATTTTCAGTTATATGTTACATGTTCAGGCAACCAATGGCAGTGAGCTAATTGCAGTGAAATTCCTTTATCTATTTTCCAGATGCCTTCCAAAGATATTCAGACTGCTGTTGTTTCTCCTCCCGCTATTGCTGTTGCTAGGTAGGCGGAAATGTATCAGTAGAATGAGCCTGAAATCTTACTAATCTAGGTTACCTATTTATAGGGTTGTGTGTATTCAGCCTACATGTGTGGCCCACTCAGACTGAATGCAGCCAACCAGCCACGTAACAGTGGTTCATCTAGAACAGGGATGTCCAACTTCCAAGAGATGTGATCTACTCCCACTATAAAAACACTGGCAGTGATCTACCCATTGGATTGACCAAAGTTGTTGAGGGTTTTGAGGGGGTGTCACTCAATCAGAATCACGCAATTGACCAGGAACACCCCATGATCAACCGGTCAATCGCGATCGACCGGTTGGACATCCCAGATCTAGAATAATTTCCCAAACTTGGAACTCAAGCGGTTTTTGGACTACAACTCCCATCATCCCTAGCTAGTAGGACCAGTGGTCAGAGATGATGGGAAGTGAAGTCCAAAAACAACTGGAGGCCCAAGTTTGGGAAACATCTAGAAGCTTGAGCAGCCTTTTTTCCTGCTTGCCTAGGTATGGAAGTGTGTGTACACATGTCTAGTACCTGGTGAGCCACAATTATGGTGAATAATTCATTGCAGAGCCCCACATCCAATCCCTGTAGATGTGGTCCGCTCCCACCGCAGCTGGAAGGTTAAGAGTGTGCCCAGCTACACAGATGGTGAATCTTTGTAGCAACAGAAGTGTCTAAGTACAATAATTATGTAGAATAGCACTTCATATAGAGGGATGACTGAAAGGTTTTAAGCAGCGGAATTGGTAGAAATCATTAATTTATTGGAGGGCATAGGCCCTGGGATTTATTGGGAACATTGGAAGCTCCTTTATTCTAAGTCAGGCTGTTGGTCCACATCACTCTCTATGTCTGCACGGATTGACAGTGATTCTCCGTGATCTCCGCCCTATCAGGAGATGCTGGAGATTGTAGCTGAGGCTTTCCGCATGCAGCCTATATGCTTTCCAACTGAGTCATGGCACTTCCCTGTTGCTCTTCAGTTCCCATAGTTTTCATATCTGCATTGAGAAAGGATGTAGACCACGAGTAGGCAAACTAAGGCCCAGGGGCCGGATCGGCCCAATCGCCTTCTAAATCCAGCCTGCGGATGGTCCGGGAATCAGCATGCTTTTACATGAGTAGAATGTGTCCTTTTATTAAAATACATCTCTGGGTTATTTGTGGGGCATAGGAATTCGTTCATTTCAACCCTCCACCCCCAAAAAATAATAGTCTGGCCCCCCACAAGGTCTGAGGGATAGTGGACCGGCCTCCTGCTGAAAGTGTTTGCTGACTCCTGATATAGACTGTGGTCAAAGTTATTAATTTAATGATTAATGCCAAATTAAAGTTGGTTTATTTTGCTGAACTTACTTTAGAAAAAAATCTGAGGATTTCCTGTTCTCAAGATCTTCATCTTTACCCCTTTTTGCCTTCTTTCTTTTAGGATTATGGCACTGGGGTACCGAAGGTTTCCTTTCGTTATTGCCAGCTTTGAATTGGACGGGCATACACAGAATACACAGCTGGGAAGATTCTGCAAATATCATTGAGGCTCAGCCCGATGACTCTTATGCTCTTCCATACCCTGATGTAAGTGCTCTTTAAAAATATGTGTCTTAAGGCTTTTTGTTTCGCAAGTGAAGGCTAAGGGGCTCTGGATGTTACTCACTTTTACCTGCCAATATTATGGAGGGTTGGGAGTGATACAACCAAGAGCTGGCCATATTATTTTCTTCCTGATGTGCAGGCCTTAGTCCGCTATGCCAAACATGACATATGCCAGCCATGTACAGCAGCCTGCCAGCAACTATTGTTGCTGCCTGTCTTGACTTTCCAGGTGTCTGACAGGCTCTCTCTTTTTGAAACTCCAGCTCATGAGGCTGGCTTGATGCTTCACACGTTGTGTTGACTGATAGATAGCTCATCAATATGCATAGTGCATAGTTTTGTTTTGTTTTTTTAAAAAAGCCCCTTCCCCAATGGATGACATTTGGACTCCTCCCCATCTCCTTTCCATGTGCAGTGTATGGTTTAAATCCGTCTCTTAAATTTTATTTTATCATTTGTTGCTTTGGGGATAATGAGAATTAATCCCAAAATCTGGAATAAACTCCCAAGAGAGGTATACCATTCTTATCACTGCATGCTTTTAGGCAAAACAGTGGAGACAATTTTATTTCATTGGACCTTTTCTGAATGGTGTTATTATTCAGGATTAACTGCAGCTGCTACTTTCGTCTGCTTCTCTAACTTGTTTTAAGGGTTTTTGTTTTGTTTTACAACTGTAATTTGTTGCAGTTGTGAGCTATTTTGTTATTGTAAACCACTATGAATGTTTTAGAACAGAGCTGGAGTATAAATGAATAAATACCCTTAAAAATTATAGGAAACTATGAAGGTATTTGATGCAGATCGTGTGATAGAGCTGGAAAAGAAAATGGCCTTTATGTCTAAGAGATGGCATCATCGGGATGAAGAATATAGTAAAATGCTACTTCTCTTGCAAAGCCTTCAAGATCAAGTTACCCAGATGAATGACAAAAGTGAAATGCTGACACTCATTAAAAATGTGGTGGGCCAGCATATTAAAGAAATGAAACCTGATGAAACACTACACCCAGCGGTAATTTGTTTGGAACTGTTTCTTAAAACTTGGGAGTTTTAATGTGATCATTACAGACTTGTCATTCAAATACTCAATAATACTTCTGTTGTAGGAGGCTGTTTAGAACTGACATGGGAAATGAGAGCTTGTGTGGGTGGGATACAAGTGTTTTCAGCTTGCACATGATAATAGTTTAGCAAACTGCATTATAGTCATTCTCACTGGAAGCATTTCATTGTAATTCCATTCAGCCAAATGCATATGCTTAAGCTGAAGATGGTAACATTAAAAATGCATTATTTGATATAAAGCCCAACATGCAGTACATTTAACACACGTTCCTATGATTAGCTTAAGAGTTGAATAACTGTCTCTTAAAGGAAGAAAATATGCTTTTCATGAATGGATTTTAAAATGATACCATTTTACTTCTTTACCTTTTCAAACTGCATTAAATAGCTCTCATACGGTCATTGTACTTAAATATGGCTTCAGGATAAACAGATATTATTTTGGGTTGTGTGGTTAAAATCCATACAATATTTAAATATGGGGGGGATCTTGTGAGCAATAAGCTTCAAAACTTACTATTCTCTTTTATCTTTAAAGCGTGACTTTCTGACCTTGCATCAAGAACATGAATGGCGCATTGTAGCTTTAGAAGATCTCCTTGCAAAGCTCTCACAAAAATCAGAGGTAATGAAAAGAATGATAGACTTGCTTTAAGAGTTTCTTTCAGTAGCAAAGGCTGTAATTTTAAGAATACTTGATTGGAAGTAAGTCCCAGCGAAATCCACAGGTTGCTTTCAAGCAAATATGCTTAGGGAAGGGGAAGAAGACAAAGAGAAATCTGTTACCTCATGAGTGTGGAACCTCAGGTCAGGGAGCCAAATGTGAGTGTCCAGGCATCTCTATTTTTGGAGATTATCTCCTAGAACTAATGCTGTTGCAAACCCTCCTCCAATTGGTCATCTGGCCAGAATGTCTCCTTGAACTTTGGTAATGCCTCTTGCTTGCCTAGATGGGAAGAGATGTATTTGGTCACAAAGTGGTAGTTTAATGGCTATTATGCTGGGCTTGGATGTGGGAAGTTTAGGTTCCAATTGTCTAAAAATCTCACTGGGGATACCCCTTGGCATTTTCTCAATCTCTCAATCAAACCAGCTTCTCAGGATGGTTGTGAGGATAAATACCACGAGTTGCTCATAAGGCCAAAAGTGTGCCAAATGTATAATTTGTTGTGAGAACCAGAATTTTCAAATTTGGAAGGCAGATCTATTTTTCCAGCATTAAGAAATATTTTTTAAAAAATTGCAGTTAAGCATTAAAAAATAAGATATGTGCTGGGATAATGAAAGACAGTTGGTTTGACCAAACAAGATTTATTCTGGATAAACATCAGACAAAAAGAGGAAAGGATTTTTCACTTGCAAAGAGGCCCTAGTGAAAATACGATTAGTAACCTCAAGTGCAGTCTTGGGATCCAGAGTGTTATGTGGATCTCCATATGTCAGGTAATGTTTCTGCTTCTTCTCTGGAAGAAGGATTGTGCCTTCCTTTCTTGTGATGCACTCCCTTCCCCCATAGCCATATGTTGAGTTAATGGATAAGAGCTGGATTACAATAACTACCACCACCGAGTAGTTTATGAGCAGTTTTCTTCCCCAAGTCACATGCAGTCCCAATTGGAGTCCAGTGCCTCTGCCACTTTCTCTCACCCGCCCCCATTCCACCATGGCATGAATATGTCAAAATTGCTATCAGAATGCAGAATGAATAAGTTTAGAAAGTATGCAAATTGGTTCCTCATCCTCTACCTTTTCCAAGTCCAAGTTTCTGTTGTCTGGGAATCTTTTCTTCACAGCATCTCTTCTGTAGTTCAGAATAAGGAAGTTCCATGTGAATTTAATCATTTTGTTATTTTTCAGGGCCTTCAAAAGGAACTTGAGCTAACCAAAGCACAAAGAATGAGGTATGGCTGCAGCTAGCTCCTTGCCACTAAGCAGTTAAAACTAGCCTGTAAACAGATGATAACTGTTCTTCTTTTAACACCTCTGAATTAAAAATGGGTGGGTGGCTCTATAAGGGGGGTGGCTTTAGCTACTGAATGTTTGGCCTTTGTTGTCACTATACTGCATCTTGAAATTACATTCTAAAACTTGCTATAAGTCTGGAAAATCATTCTGTCATTCCACCAACTCAGAATTTATTTTCTTTCTGGTGACTTGTTTTAATTCTATACTTGTTTTACACTGGCTTAAACCATATGCCCAGAAAATTGATTTTAAAGTTTCAAAATTCAGTTTGTTTGCTGATTAGCTTACTGCTGCTTTGTGCTGAAACTATGCAGTAATGGAATTCAGCATTTTCACCCCACCAAGCTACTTTAAAACAACAATTGGAATTTAATGTCTGTTTCATGTCTACGTATAGTAGCAAATTCAACAAAATGCTGTGAATTGTATAGAAATTTCCAAAGAGTCGTATGAACTTTGGGTGGCTTTGAACATTTCCCCAAATGAATAATAAGCTAAGTGTGAATGGTTCATACCTTCATCTCCATTGCTGCTTTTTTATCTTGTTCATAGTGGAGTAGAGGGAACATGTTTATCACATCAAATATGTTCTTGCATGCATGGAGAACACATCTCTCTGCCAAAAACTTGCTCATTTTGTTTTACTTCAGCGTAATGTTTTGTTGACTGTTACTAGATCTGTTCCTAATAGTTCTGATATTTGAACTTTGTCTTTTATTATCTTTCTGTGCTGTCAGTGACACTGATGAACAAAACAAGCATCTGTTATCCAAGATTAAACACCTAGAACTTGAGTTAGGTCACATGAAATCAGAACTGCTAAGTTCACAGGGTTTGAAAACTTGCTGTGACAGAATGGATACCCTTCATGAAAAGGTAAGTTCAAAAGGAGACTTCCCTGAATGAAGTTTAATATGTTGTATTTGTGCACCCAGTTCTGACAAAGCATTTTGTGTCCAAGGCAAGATTCCTGGGGGGATTGATTTGCTGAGAAGCATATGGTTGTGTCTGTTTAGCTTACTCAAAATACAATACCATAAGATGCAATTGGTTTCAGGACTTTACAGGACTGTCTACAAGCAGGAGGCTGGCCTACTCAATTTCTGTGGGGAGGCACTAGCTTATAGTTCTTTAGAATTTTCTTTTGGCTATCCCTGTCATTCCATTTGAAGATCATGGTAAATGGATTAAAGGCTGTAGAGCTGGGATCCAAAGAGCAGATTAGGCCCACAGAAGGGGTTTACAGAAACCCAGTGGAATTTCTGACTTATTTCCTTTGAATAGTTAACATGAATGACTGTGACAGAGGGAATATGGTTTGTTCCCTAACAGTGTATTAAAACATAATGTTGAAGAACCTAAACTTTTATGTTACAGCGGTCTGATTGTTGGGAATAGCAGGAAACTAAAATAAGTATGTGTGTTAAGAGAGCCACTATTCTATTTGGAAAGTGATCCAAAGCCAGTGATATAACTTGCCATATGATATGTTTCTAGGTAGATGCCCAAGTTAAAGAATCAGTCAAGATCATGCTTTTTGGCAACCAACAAGGAGACTTGCCAGAATCAGTGCTTCAGTGGCTAACATCCAAATTTGTGAGCAAGAGCGACTTGCAAAATTTGTTACAAGATCTGGAGTTGCAGATCCTCAAGAACATAACTCTCCACATGTCTGTCGCAAATACAAAGTCAACTTCAGAGGTAGTAACGAGCGTTGTGAATGAGGCTGGGATTTCAGGCATCACAGAAGCGGTAAGTAAGACGAAAAATATTGTACATTTCCACTAAAACTCTAGATTGCACTTTTGTGAAACAGCTTCATTAAACTTATGCTTAAGTTTCTGTGCATTTCATTTTTAAGACAGTAAGTGCAATTCGTCTTTAACTACAAATGTTTTTCAGGAGAAAGATGTGAGCAATATTTTAGATAAATGATAAAAAGATGGAGATGGAGACAGTCCATGTTTTTGTCTATTAACATACATTTAATTTAGTGTGGTATGATTTTGAAATGTTAGCTTTTTTACTTTGGCCTCTAAGGACTCTTATTTTGAATGTCAGCTTTTTAAATAATGCAGTGTCCCATACCTTTCCATACGAATAATCCAGATTAACTCCTGCCAAGTCTGTTCACAATTGCAAAATTCTGAATCATGCTGCAATAAGAAAGTGTCCAGCTAATTGCTCGCTGTACATTGTAGTGTCTTTAAGGAGTGCCAGGTGTGGAGAAGGTGTATCCTGGCATTTTATGATAGTTCCAGTTTCATAGAGTACTGCATCCCCAAAGCATTTGGGCAATCCCACCATAAATGAAAGCACATCTCAAGGGTTTGGCATCCCCTCCAACATTTTGGCAAGGAACCAGTGTTCGTGTAAAATAGTTATGTGGTGTTAAGTACAGTTTGTGAATTGACTTTAATGTGAGTTCTTTGTTCCTCACTGAGCCAGAACGAAATGTTAGTCTTGCTCCAGTATTTGAAATTATAATTTCATCAGTGTCATTAGATGATGATACCTTGGATCCAGAGTTACTCTTCCATGAATGGAAGGGTGTATGAACTTGTGGAAGCTCACACTGGCAGAAGTGAAGGAGGCCATTTTTCAGTGATTCCTCTTTCTCTCTGTGCCATACCTCATTCTGTTCTGAAGGATCCTGCAACATTCATGAGCAGATCTTCAGGGCACTGCAGGAGAAAGGAAGTTTCAACAAAATTGCCTCTCTCTCCCTATGCCATTGTTCCCAACTTTCATCCACTAGAAGCACCCCGTAAGCAAAGATTCACTTCCAGTAACATGGGATCCAAGCCACTGACTGTGATTTCGTGCTGGGAATAACTTTGCAGCTGGCTTGTAGAAACAAATGCTTTGCTACCAACACCAGTCCTAATTTTGTAGACCTCTGCCCATGTTAATCATGTCTGGCCTTTGCAGAAGTTGTTCTTTCTCTTCTTTCTTCTTCTTTAAAGCTTTCCTTATCTAGTCATTTGCAGATAATTATTACCCAACACAAATTTCTAGGCTAGTGTCTATGTGCAGTTCTGAGAAGGTGATGTCTTCAGGGCTTGCTGGGTTATAAAGCTGGAAATAAAAAATAATAGGCATATAAAATAAATCCTGATGAAACATTTATTTGAAATTTACATACCACATTTTCTACCAATAAGAGTGGCATTCAAGGTAGATATGCAACAAAATTAAATAATGTAATCAAGGTAATGTAACAAACACAAACATAATTTAAAAATCAAATTGTCAGATTGGACTGCTTAAAAATTAAAAATGCAGCCAGAGAAACATCAATAAAATTCCAGCCATAAAAAGGAAAACCAGTCCCATTCATTCTGAATGGTGTTTCATAAAGAGGACAGCACATCCATATTGACTGTATTGGTTACTGCTCAGGAGTACAATTTGTACTATTGAACACTAACTCAGTTCATAGTTCTGGCATTGACCTTTAAAACTGTTAATCGCCTGAGGCTTTGTCACATCAAAAACCAGATTTGCCCATATGTTGCTTCAAAGACTAGTTTGCCCAAGCCTTAAAGTTAAAATTGGCCTTGAAGGCCCTCTTTGTCCCACCTCCACTGGGAATACAGTTGGTAGGCCTTAGGAACAGGTAGTGTCACTGCTTTAGAATACCAATAGGCATCCTCTGTTTACATTCTTACACAGGTTGCATGAACTTTTTCTTAATTCAGAGTGACATTTTTTGGGATACTATAGCTATATATCTATATCTATATATGAGAATGCCGTATAAAACAATTCTATGGCAAAAGCACAACTTGACATCAGTGTGTCAGAATGCTGAAATACAGTGCTTACTCTCAATTTCTCATATTCCTCTTATGTATATTTGCAGCAAGCACGCATTATTGTCAATAACGCACTGAAACTCTTTTCACAAGACAAGACTGGCATGGTTGACTTTGCCTTGGAATCTGGAGGTAAGTTCTGAGGGGATATTGCCTGTCTTATACCAGAGGTGTTGAGCAACCATTTAAATAGTTTAAACATTTTGAGCTGATCTTTATTACAGATAGTAAGTTCTGCAGAAGTTTTGCTGGCTCTAGAAGCCTTTCCAGTTGCGGCCCCCAAACCCTTTAACTTTGTCCCTGCGTGTATTTGTCTACCAGCTAAAATAGCAGGTAGGAACCTTAGGCCTGGGGGGGGGGGTGGAAATGCAGCATTCCAGGCTTCTCTTTCTGGCCCTTGGGGCTCACACCAGGGCATAACTCCTCCTTACCCTCTACCATCTTTCCCCCAGACCACACTTCTCACTCAACTTCATACCCTCCTTGAGTGCTACAGCATTATACTAATTAGAACTTGCTACTACTTTTGTTTCATTTTGTAGTTTTCAGTGCCAGTTTTGCTTGATTTTAAATGGATTTGTTTTGTAAGCTGCCTTCAGGGCACTTGTCAAAAGGCTGGGGTATAAATCCCCAAAATAAATAAATATAGAATACTTCATCCCATAACAGGCTTTAGCTCAGAGACTAATAGAGTTTGTGTGTAAGAGGCTCAGACATAAGAGAAGTGGGTGGAGACAGCTTGGGAAATATGGCCTGGGCACCCCAGGAGATTAACAGCTAGTTGCATTGAGGAAAGAACAATTTACTCTTGACTCTGCAGTTATAGGAATCTAGAAATGTGCTTTAAATCAATCACTAGGAAAGCTAAAATTCTCCAACCTGAAAACCTCTTTCTACCTGGTTTAGAAAGGAACCCTAGTCAGCAGGAGTCATGGTTGAGATTAGCACTGCTCTTGTTAAAGTTGAACTTATTTCCCATAAAAATCCATCTTGTGTAGATACCTGTTTGGACATCTGGGTGGCTTATATCAATATATATGGTTAATTTAAGAAGGATATACAGATGATTATTGTATCCTAAATATGAGCCAACAGTGGGTTTTGTTTTTCCTTCACTTTTTTCCTTCGTTTTTCTTTTTATTTGTTAAATTTGCTTTTAAGAATTATTTTTAAAAAATAAGATTGGCATAGATATTTTTGCCATGTGTTCAGGTGGTGGGAATGTAAATAATTCACTGCCAAGAGGGGAAGAGGTGGGAGAAGGGGGAGCACATATTTGAAAAGCTAGCTCCTAATTGCTCAACCATAGCTAAGAGCAGAAGAGCCAGCTCCATCTGCACCACCAGCCCTTGGACTCTAGATTATTAGAGCAAGGAAGGTGAGGCTGTTCTTTATAAAGGAGAAAACAGACTGCTGTCCAGCAGCTAGAGTTTGTGCTGGCTGCCTTGTCTGTAGTCCCCCAAAGCATAGTTGGCTGCCAAGGGTTGAAAACGGCTGCATTAAGTAGCACAAGGTTTTAGTATTTAAAAAGAATGAAGAGGCACACACAGAGTAAGTCTGCACTGTCTTATTAACAAACCTGAATAGTTTCCTTGTTTCTTCAAGGTGGCAGTATTTTGAGTACTCGCTGTTCAGAGACGTACGAAACCAAAACAGCTCTAATTAGTCTCTTTGGAATTCCTTTGTGGTACTTCTCTCAATCTCCTCGCGTGGTGATCCAGGTAATTAAAAAGCTAGTGACTTTTAAAACACTTGGGAAACATATTTTTCCTCTTAAAGGCATAACTTGCTCAGGACTTTTGTCCAGAAGGGTTTCTGTGTCAACAGGTAAGGTCATTTCTGCTTAGTACAGCAGTATCTTGGCTTCCTCACATCTTGTTGGCATCCTGGCATCAGCTTATTTCTTTGCTCATGGAATAGGAATGAATTTTGTGCCAATATTAGATGAGCTAACCTTGCTATCACTTAGTTTCCATCTCTTGTTAGCTTTTCTTCCAGAATCTCTGGCAAGAATTCGATGAAGGTGCATTTATATGTTGACTGTTGCTCAGTTCCTTACCACTGAGATGCTTTGCAGCTAAATTTGTGCACTCTTCAGAACCCAAATGTTGACCGGCTTTCTGAAACGATGTTACAGTCATGAATTCTGATGTCTAGTATATCCCGTGTGTGCACATTCTTGAAGTATAGGGCTGTTCCGTAGGGGTGTATGCCCTTATACAGCCAGGACAGTTGTCACTGACCCAACACTGAGCTTCTTTTATTAGCTATTTCATAATTTTTTATGCACTAGATTGTAAAAAAACACCAGTAGTTTTCAAATTGTGTACACAGGAAGCCTGTGGCTTCTCAGGGTGTTCAGTGAGAAGATCGGTAATAAACTTCCCTGAAAAACTGCTTGCCCACCAATAAGCACCTTCTGCAGTGTTCATGTACAGGGGTATTGAGTATGCAACAGGTCTGGATAAAAGGCAGAACATGGCTTGTTGGCTCCTGAGGTGTGTCCCCCCCCCCCCCCCGAATGCTGGACTAGAAAGCCTGATCCAGTCCTTAAGAAAGAGAGCACATTTAGGGTGACAATGCAGATCAGTCATACCTCTTGCTTTGTAACTATAAAATATACAAGTAGACTGTGGGGATTCTAGCTTAAAAACAAAACAAAGAGACAGATCACACCAAACTAAGGTCAGCTCATAATTATTTTAGGAGGCACAGTAAGTTTAGAGAAGGTGATGGTGAAACCAAACAGGCCTCAAACACGTCACTCAAATCCCCTACAATAGGTAGATTTCCCAAAACAGATAAAACAGTGCAGAAAGTTTTAAAACCACTGAATTATGCAACAAAAGTTGCTTAAAGGTTTCTTAAAGGAAGCTATTTCAGATTATAATTGCTTCACATTTTTTATGATGATGCCACACAGTGTTAATATGTTGCTGTACTTTAGTTATTATAATTTTGAGCTGCTGAGCTACATGACTTAAAGGATATGCACCATCTAAGGAAATTATGCAATTTCTCAGTGTATGCTTTGTCCACATTATAATGTCAGATCTCTTGTTATTTTTAAACTTATTAATGGAACTGTAACTTTTTTTTATTTCTTCCCTTAAGCCTGACATGTATCCTGGAAACTGCTGGGCTTTCAAAGGATCACAGGGATATCTGGTTGTCAGGCTTTCCATGATGATCTACCCTACAGCCTTCACCCTGGAACACATACCAAAAACACTTTCACCAACAGGCAATATTACCAGTGCTCCAAAGGATTTTTCAGTATATGTAAGCTTTATTTTTGACAAAATAGATTAGGGTGATTTTCCTCAAATTTATTTATTTTGCAATTCTTATAAAAGGGGGATCAAAGGAAAAGGACTTTGAATACCTCAGTATATTGATTTATCACCTAACCTGCCCCGGATGTGCCTGCTTCAAAACTCTTCCCTTGGGAACTGTATTTGACATCTGTACAAGCAGCTGTAAGAACAGACTGTTCTAATTAGCTTTTCAGTGTACCCAGATAGATAATATAAAAGAATTTTCAGTAAAACAAAGAAATGAAAAGACCAGGAGATCACACTTTCAACTTAATATATTTTGTGTTAAAATTAAAGTAGAAAGTCAAGATGTGACGGTTTATAAAAGTTACTCTTGCATACAGACCACATTTCAGCCATTTCTAGTATTTTACATTGCAATTATCCTGAGACTTTGTGGTGGTCTTTGTAGAAATCCAAGTAGTAAATTCATATTTTTCATATCCTAAAAATATTCAGGGTGTGTGTGGGATATGTTGTGTGTCCTACCTGCTTTTATTGTGATCTTGTCTTTTAATAGGGACTGAGAGAGGTTGAAATTAAAACTGAATCTTATAGTTACCTTCTCTGGTGAGAACTCAGAATAATATTAAACATTTGTGTTGGCAGGGTCTTGAAAGTGAGTATGAACAAGAGGGCGTACTTCTTGGGCAATATATTTATGATCAAGATGGAGAGCCATTACAGATGTTTCAAGTAACGGTATGTCAACATTAGTACAAAGCCTATCTGCCTTTAGGCTTCTTCTTTTTTACACTCTTGGAGGCATTGACATGAATGCAAATAGTATTAGGTTTGGATTTGCTCCTGTAAAGCAAAGAAGCTAGATCATGCATGTGACAAATAAAATATGAAAGTTTGGTTTGCTCCAGTCTTGCATATAAGCCCACAGAGAGTTTTACTAGCATAATTACTGCTCATTCACAGAAATCTTAAAGTAGCACAAGGCTTTCCAAACTGGAGGAAATTTGCATTTCAAATTCCCCTAACTGCAAATTCTCCCCTCCTCTAATATCACATAAATTGATCTGTGAACTGTTGGCCCTGCCTTTTTGCATGGGCTTGATGGATTTTTTACCTATTTTGACTGCAATAGTGCATGTAAAGTTGAATGCAAAGGAAGCTGTAGCAACAGTTATAGATACAACATTGTAATCCTGCTTCTTTTAAGGACAAAATACTGAAAGGCTAATGGTTGTGTCCAATACTGGTCCTGCTCAAAGTAAACCCATTGAAGTTAATGAACGTGACTAAGGGTTGCTAGGTCCTGCTGAGAAGAGACCCACTGAAATTAATAAACCTAAGTTATTCACATCCACTAACTTCAGTAGGTCTACTCTGTGTAGGACTAGCACTGCATACCACCCTAACTTCTGTCCATTAATATCATTGAGTCTGCTATGAGTAGGTTTTGGGTACAACCATAAGCACCCAACTTATTGCAATAAGAAATAACTGGTGTGAGTTATGTGGTTAACAAGGGTTGGACTGAATTCATAGCATTTAACATTTATAACAATATAATTTATTCTACAGACAAATTACTTTTAAAATAAGTTATCTGCTAAGTTCTAACTTCTTCCTCGTTCTTTATTTTTTTAGGAGACAACTGAAAAACCATTCCAGATAGTGGAGCTAAGAATTTTTTCTAACTGGGGCCATACAGAGTACACTTGCCTCTATCGGTTTAGAGTGCATGGGAGACCTGCTGAATGAATCCTATGTACCCTTTCCTACTTCTTGATGTATATTTTTTCTGTTTATATGTATATAAAGGGAAAGCCTGGAACACTGGAATTCTTAAAAGATACGTGATGGGCTGCAGGTTCCAAGTTCTTGGCTAAGTATAGAAGACTGCCAACAGAATTGTATATCAAACCAAATGGTTATTTGCTCGGATGCTCAGCTTGTACCTTCCAGACAGCTTTATATTTTTAACGTGTTCATTCTAAGAAAAATATTGCATGCCAACCGCTCTCATTTGCAAAACTCAGTTAACAAGCTAGTAAATATCTATTTTATTACTTTGCAATATAAGCTTTTTAAAACTTCTTTTTTTGGCAGCTAGGAATCTGTTTTCATTGTGGGGGCTCACCTTCCCCACGTATATGATTTTTAAAAAAAGGACCGTGGATGCAGTCCACCATGTTCTGCAGTTAAATAGTTTCCAGTCACTTTGACAGGGTTTGCATGTGGTTCCAGCACTCTTTAAGGGATGGAGACTGTGTGGCACCAGTAGTTGCTGCATTGCCTTTTGGCCACAACCTCCCAGACCTGGTGCCACTTCACATACTTTAAATTCTCAGCAGGATTTGACACCAGTGTTGTGTTTTTGAGGGAAAGGTTCTGATTTCATCTGGAATTGTCTAAGAACATCTTGCTAAAAGACACATTTGGTAAGAATATATTATGTTTTAATGTTACAGATAGGAAAGGGATAGAGCCAGAAGTCTATTCAGACTGGTAACCAAACTGGAAAAACAAAAGAAAAAAGCATCATTAACAGGTGTTTTAAACATAAATGGGTTTAAATTTTGATTTTTTAATAACTTTCCTTTTAAGCAAGTTGATGGTTACAGTAGCTAATAGCAGTTGAATGAATTAGAAGGTTTCCATGAGTGCTAAGTACAAATTTGGCCAAGCTTTTCAGCGTAATATCAACAGAAGTATATGCTGAATAAAGGAGGAAGAGGTCTCATCAGTAAGAAATGGCCTGAACAGGATTGAATTAGAATGGCTTACAAGAGTAGATGCTGAAAGATGGAAAATTATAAGGAAGTGGAAGTGGAACCAGAATTAAAAGGATGATGCCAGAAATGCTAAACCTCAGATGAGGTAACCTGCAACCATGTTTCATCCCTGGGGCTTACTCATACATTCTCTTTTGTGCAGTTAAATATCCCAAGCCTCACTGGGTATTCTGGGGTTGCTGCTAATCTCTGGAAAGCCAGAGGAAACTTCACAAGATTGAATGTTGTTGAAACCTCAGGGGCAAAGTTTTGACACCACTTCTCCCAAAGCAACTGTTTTTTAAAAAAACACCCACACAATAACATGGTTATAAACTTCAGGACAGAAAATGAAGTTTTCCTAGAGCTCTTGTTACACATGGAACTTGTTACATGCCCCGACAACTTGACATCTTTTAAATTGGAATTATTATTAGAAACCTTCCTTAGGAAAAAGATTCCTGAAAGTGGTGGTGTGTGAAAATCTTACCTTACGTTTTGCTTTTTTGGAGAGTTTATAATAATTGTTCTTTTGGGAACGACAAAATGGAGAGTTAATGTATGTTGCACAAAGAGTCCTCAAATATTTATAGAGAGTTTTATTTCCAGAAGACCATTTGCTCGCCTAAGTTCAGCTAGAAATAGAACCAATGGCCTATTGAGAAGAGCTTGTTAAAACCTGTACAGCTGTTACATAAACTGTAGGTTAAATATATAAATCAGAATTATCCTGTATAAATCCAAATGGGGGAAGTTGACGGGGTGGGGAATATTTTGCATAACACTAACTTATTTTTTAAAGACGTGAGATAGGACTTTGTGCAATGTATTTTTGTAAATGCTTTTTTCAAAATATTTGTCTCTGGTATCCTTTGCTGCCTCCAAACTGACAAGAAGCTATTGAAAATGTTTTAAGAGTTTAACTTTTGGAAAGTGCATGTAATATTTGGAACTAAGTAATAAAAGTTTTCTTTTTTTCCCCTTTTGGTATTTATGCTGAATGCTTGTAATAACTTGGCGATTTTTAACGCCGCTGAAAGGCAGCTGGCAGTCATCTTATTTAAGTGCAAAGTGACTTGTTTCAGGACAATCTGGTTTATGACTGCTGCCCAGCACACAGCACAGTTATGTATGTTAATAGAAAAGCAATGTGCCACACCACTTAAGCTACTACATAAATAGTCTTGGAAAGGATTCAGCAAACTTGGAGACGATGGATCTTTCAATGGTTATTAGCCTTGATAGTTAAAGGTAACCCCCATCTGCAAACGCCTGTCCCTCTGATGACCAGACTTTCAGGTACAAATAGGACAGCAGTCACTCATTCCCCACCTCTGACCTTTCCAGAGCAATCTGGTTGACAACAGCTACCAGACTCAGAACGCTAAACTAGAAGGACTTGGGTCCAATTCAGTCTGGCATTTTCTTCTTCTAGTTCTCTTTGTCTATCTCTGCACCAAATGCTCTGCCTTCCTCCCCCAAATTATGCAGAAAGTATATTATGGGGGTACTTTTGTTCACGTTTTATAGATCCAAGGGCATGTGGAATTTGCTGTGTGTGTCTTGCGTGAAGGAAACACACAACCATGCAAGAATTAAATTTTATATAAAAGTTCAAGAAATGCTTTTACTTCTTAAATTACTACTGGTTTGCTACTAAATACCTGCAATATATCCTGGTTTTGCTCCAAGGAGCTCAAGCACAGCTATCCCCCCTCCTCCATTTTATCCTCATGACAACCCTGCAGTGTTTTTGCACAGTGCTTAAGTCTGTACCCAGTATCATATTACATACTTTGTGAGGATTCTTTGGAGTCACACAAGGTGAGATCAGTGATTGGGCATCTCTATGCCTTCCCTAGCCTAGCAGCTTTGGGGAAGGAGCTATCTAGACTGAGGAAATATTGCAGTGGAAAGATTAAAAGAGAACTGGTGATTGATCTACAAGCTGGGACCCTGCCCAGCTGCATAATAAGAACTGGAGAGAAGGAAACATCAGGAGATCCAGTTATGGATCTCCTGCAGCTCTTCTAGCTTTGTCCTCTTGTCTCCTCTTTCTGGAAATGAGTAGCATTAATGCAAAATGAAACATCTGTTTTAATTAATCTGTTCAAGTCAGGTCCTGAACATCTGTAAAGAAAAAAATGTATTCAGGGGAACATTTTCAGAATGCTTTAGTATGGAAGTTTTTTGTCACAGTTTAAAGCTGTTGTGTACTAATGAAGCATATCTATCAACTTGACATCGTTGCGTTCCAATGAGGAAGCAAATATGCAATTTGGTTGCTAACTGCAGGAGAGAGAACAAAAATTGCTTAGTTGTGCCTGTTTGAAAGAGATTTGCAATTTCTTGCCCTTATAAAAACCTGACTCTGTTGGAAACAAATAGTATGCTTGAAACATGTTCAGAATATAACAGATAGGACAGGTGTGGTTTCTTCTGCCACATTTTTTTAAGAGTAATTTAGCCACATGTCTGTTTACAGAGAAACACCCAGTACCAATGTTGTTCGTTTCAATTGTGTTGGTAGTTTAACAGGTTCAGTTTCCATGGCCTGTCATTACTGATGAAGGTAGATGTTTCCTGGGTACTTCCCAAATAAGAAGCAATGTCTTGTAAACCGGAAGCAGTTCTGGATGAATTGCGTGCAGCTCCATCTATTTTTTTTATATAAAAACCCCAGAAAACTGGCTCTTGATTGACATTGTCAATATAGAATGAATGCTGTGAGGTTTCCCACACATCCAACATGCGCTCCATCCACATTTTAGCTTTTACAAGATTCTCCTACATGCCTTTTCAGTGTCTAAAATATTTTAAATAATAAAGCCAATGGGTCAGAAACTGGAAGAGCATTGCTGCAGATGGGGAATAGGAAGGAGTTACCTTGCTGCTCTTTTCTACTTAAAATAAGTTCTGGATTAATATTCTGTAGAGTGGTGTGTTAGATAGGTAGAGCACAAGGGAGCTTCAGACAAATTTTATGTGTGAGGAGGGGTGGGGTGTTGTGCTGGCTCCCTCTGTTGTCCAGAATATATTTTTGTTTAATTTGATCCACATAGCCCAAGTATCAAAATAAAACTTCATAAAACAAATGCATAAAAACGAAACCAAACCAAGGCTGGCATGGGATGTTACATTCACAAGAAAAAATGATACAGCTGGTTATCTCTATAATTGCAATAAGATAGAGACAATTGAAGAGTACTGGCATAGCAAACGAAAGAATGAGGTACAGTATACGGAAACCTAAGCCTAAACCTATAACAAGAAACCATCAGAGACACAAGGAGTACCAAGAAAAAAAAGGCTACTGTGTCAAGAAAAATGTTCAGCCAGTTAGATGTTACCTATCTTAGGGCTGTGGAAGAGAAAAGTGTAAATTTTCTTTTTTATGTATTCAATGAAATCCCAACAGACAAAAGAGGTGGTTCCTTTCCAAAAACGAGGATTAGGAAAATTTCTCACGTAATGCAATATTCCAAATATTATTTCACCATAACGTGGTGTTAAATTAAAAATGTTTTCCATCTTTGGGTAATCGGTCGGCGTGCAGAAAAAAAAGGCAGTGTAACAAATCTTTTAATTTTTGTATCTTGATATTCTTTCCTTCAAAAAAAAAAAAACAACAACCAATTTTGGCAAGAGTAAAATGTTTTCTTTTAGGATCTTATTTATGTCACCAGAAGCCTTCCGCCAAAATCGCTGCACCCCAGATCAGTCCCACCAAAGGCGGTAGTGGGTCGACCTTGATCCAACAACTCCTCCAGGAATCCGAAGAGACGCTCGAGGGACATGCGAGAGAATTGAATCATAGAACTGGAAGGAACCACGAGGGTCATCTCGTCCAACCCCCTTGCAGGCAACGTCGTCATGGAAACGCCGCTGGAAACGCCCCCTGCGTTTCTCCGTCTGAGGCGCGCGCCGAGCCACGTCGGACGTCACACTCTCGGAGGCGCCGGGGGCGGGGCTCGTTTGCGTGCGCATGTCCCTCGGCGGCCGCCACCCTCCCCATTGTTGACTAGGCGGAGCCGACGGAAGCCGGCAAGGCCGCCGCGCATGCGCCGCGCTGCGTGAGGCAACTCCGGCCGTCTTGTGTGGCGTTTCTCCCCGCCCCGCAGTCATGGCGGCGGAGCAAGAGGCCTTGAAGGGCGGCAGCGCCGTCAGCGGCCGGAACCGGGGCGGCGTCCAACGCGTCGAGGGCAAACTCCGCGCGAGCGTGGAGAAAGGGGACTATTACGAGGCACACCAGATGTACCGGACGCTGTTCTTCAGGTACGCCGGGGCGCCGCTCGCGCTTCGTTTCACACATAGCCCCCCTCCCCCCTCGCGCCGCCGTGAATATACTCCTCGCTTCGCCCCGCCTCTTTCCAGACGCTTCTAATTGCGCACCAGTAGTCCTCCGCGCGCACGCCCCCGCCCTTTCCCCAATACGATTGGCTGAGCCTCTTGCCTTTCTCGATTCGCCGAAGCTCTATTGGTCGAGAAAAGGGGCGGGGTTCGCGGGAGGGAGGAGGGGGCTCTCTGTGTGTCTCCCCATCTATGCGAAACTCCGGATCTGGAGGGAGAGTAAGGGGGGCAGAGTTAATGAGTGAGGCATTTAGAGTCGTCTGTATGTGTATACGTACCTGTAGGTAGGTAGGTAGGTGGGTGGATGGCTGCTCCTATATACACGCACACAAACCCCGCATATACGCATACTTACAAAACAGATGTTGAAGCTTGCTATATACAGACACACACACACCATAGAAACAGAGAATTGTAGAGTTGGAAGGGGTCCCCAGGGTCCATCTAGTCCAGCCCCCTGCAATGCAGGAATCACAGCTAAAGCATCCATGACAGATGGCCATCCAACCTCTGCTTAAAAGCCTCGAATGAAGGAGAGTCCAGGATCTCCCGAGGGAGAACGTTCCACTAGTGAACTGCTCTCACTGTCTCCTGCACGCAAGCAGAGACCCACAAAACAAATACACATATTTACGAAACAGAGATGTTAAAGGCTTAAAGCAAACAGCTTTGCTATCCACCCTCTGCTGCCCTGATGCAATGTGGTTCACGTCAGAGCAGCTGAAAAGGGCGGAAGCCAGCTCATCTTGCTTTATGAGTTTTAATATATGTGTTAAATTACTGCAATGGAAATATGGCTGTAGTGCTTTAATTGCAGCCTTCCAAGATCCGGTGCAAACTGGTCAGAAGTGCTGTTCAATGCATTTAAAATTGCCCTGTGTAATATATTCAGTGAGAGAGTGATTAATAGGTTTATTGTGCCAATGCTTTCATGTGTAAGTTGGTGCCCACTTTGTCAGATGCATGGTTATCCTTAGTTGGCAGATATATTTTGGCATGCTTTGGGGGGGTGAGGCGGCAAGGACAGTAAACAATGGGTTGAAAAGACCATGGAATGCAAGAGTTATACATTGCGTGACATTTCTGTTCAAAGCTGAAATGTAGACCTGGTAAGTGCAGTAAGCATTTGCAGTACCAGTAACTGGAAATAGCAGTCTTTCTAGCATTTTCTTCTGTTGTAGCAAAGTGATGTAGCTACTTCTCTTTAATCTTGCTTAGTACAACACTCACTGTCAGCCAGTGATTTTAATTAGCGGTAGGTTATTAAGGAACTATTGCTGCTTCATTCATCACTTAATGAGTAGAATCTATTCCACAGAATTTTGGGACAGCCACCAACTTGGGTAGCTCTGACAAGGCTTAAACAAATTCATAGGAAGTAGTTGCTCTCAGTCACTAATCTTGACTGCTAAATAGAGCTTCCATTTTTCAGAAGCAGTCGACCACTGAGAACTATGTGGGGAGAGCACAAAGTGTGCTGCTCACACATTGCTGAACTAGATAGACTTCTTTGATCTAGCAAGGCATTGGTTATTTTACAACCACCTTTTATATCCAGCAAGTGGATAGGCATCTTAGTGATATTTGAGAAGGGAAAGCTATGCTTATTTTAAGATTCAGAAATGCCTTGTTTCATAAGCTATTGTAGGCTGGATCTTGCTTCATCAGATGTATCTGACCAAGCAGGCTTCAGCTTGTCAAAATCTATGACACAATGTAACTGTTACTCTGGGAGCCTTCAAAGTATACTTACTTTGTATACTTTGTATACCTACTTCATCATCATCATCATCATTTAATTGTATGCCTCCTTTCCATAGTTAAAACCATAGTCAAGGCAGCTTACCAACATGAAAAGATTTAAAAAATTACAAACATAACAAAAGGATACATAACCCACAACAGATAAATAAAATACATTGAAAAATACACAACCGTAATTGAAGACTTTCCACATAAATCATTATAAGATCTAAGAAGAAAGATACAAAAAATTATTATGAATAACAGCAACAAAAACCCCTAAACAATACTGCAACTCAGGAATCTGTTCAGCAACCTCAGCTTTGGTAGCTGGAGTCAGTCAGGACACCAACCTCCCAGACCAGGTGGAAAAGACTAGCAATGCAGGGTGCAGGGAGGTAAATCACTTGGTATTGGTTGGAAATAAATGGTATTGGTTTTTCACGACACTTGGTTCTCATTATAAGCATGATTATAGGTTTTTTTCTTTTCAATTGACCTCATATCTGTCAACGTTTCCCTTTTTTAAAGGGAAATTCCCTTATTCTGAATAGGATTCCTCGCAAGAAAAGGGAAAAGTTGACAGCTATGGTTGAACTACTTAACCTCTTCACCTTTAGAACTTGCAGCAGATGGCAACATATTTAAACAAAGCCAGCAAGTAAAGATGCACAGTTAAAATAAGGCATTCTGTACAGGAGAAATCCTTTTACCTGTACAGAAAGTCTTGGAACAAATTCATTGTAGTGTGTATGACAGAATAGCTAAAGTGTTAATGAGTAAGTATAATCTTTTGATTAGTTATCTTTAACGTGCAGCCAGTATCCCAGTCAACCTGAAGTATTGGGATAATGGAGAGGATATTTGGGATTATAAGCAGATGCATTTGAGGTCAGGGTGTAAAACAGGTTAAGGTGGAAGCATTTACATCCAAGTTCCATTACTTCAGACAAGAGGTATAGAGTAGAAGAAACCTTGTTCTTTATCAGGAGTGGGAGAAGGGATTCAATTTGTGGCCATAGTGGAAATTGTTATTGCTGCCTTGAGTCTTTCAGCTAGAAGAGGGAAAATATTTTAATGTGTGAGCTGAGTCAAGCACTATCATAGATCAAATATTTCCCCAGAGGTCTGGTTGTAATTGCAGTAGTTTGAGGCAATGGTAAATGCATTGATGGGTAGAAAAATGGCAAAGGTCTCAATGACTCAAGCTAACTGAGTTGGTATTTTGTACTTTCAGGTTGGAGTTGATAATTGCACCTCAGTTTCCCTCTTTACCTTCCTCTTGTCTCATTTCCTTACCCATTTGATACAAAACCTTATACAGTATAGATCAGAGAAATTGAAGTATTTGAATATAAGGCATAACTTGCATTGGGAAAATATTTCTATGGCACTTGGAAATATATTCAAGGCATATTGGGAACATGGGCATTTATGCTTCCATTACAATCACACATCACCAGCTATTGCAGAAATTATCTTACTTGTCTGCAAAAAGCCAGTTGTGAGCATTATCCGTGGGAGTTGTATAGTCCAGAACGTCTGGAGCACCCCACATGGTCTATCCCTGAGTTAAATCCCCACAAACAACCCATGAGAGGTTTGATTGAGAGAGTAGCTGGCCCAAGGCTGCCTAGTGAACATCATGGTTGAACAGGGGTTTGTACTATCTGCTAGTTCCTTTCTCTGAGGTTGCAGCTTCTGGAGAGGTTGGTTGTGCTACTCCGTTGTAGCAAAAACATTGGACTGTTGTAGAACCTTAAATATTAACTACAGTATTTTAATATTTAAGTGGGTGGCGCTGTGGTCTAAACCACTGAGCCTAGGGCTTGCCGATTGGAAGGTAGGTGGTTCAAATCTCTGTGACAGGGTGAGCTCCTATTGCTCAGTCCCAGCTCCTGCCAACCTAGCAGTTCGAAAGCATGTCAAAGTGCAAGTAGATAAATAAGTACCGCTTCGGCGAGAAGGTAAACGTTGTTTCTGTGCACTGCTCTGGTTTCGTCAGAAGCAGCTTGGTCATGCTGGCCACATGACCCAGAAAAACTGTCTGTGGACAAATGTCGGCTCCCTCGGCCAGTAAAGCGAGATGAGCGCCGCAACCCCAGAGTCGTCCGTGACTGGACTTAACTGTCAGGGGTCCTTTACCTTTTATTTTATTATGGTGTAAGTTTTTACTTTTCTCAGGTTAGGGTTGATAATTGCATGTCTTGGCTTTTGTCTTTTTCTTCCTCAGGCCCATTTCTCTTACCCTGCAAATACAAAGCTTTTTGCAGATTTGAGAAATTGGGACACTTGATCAAGTCATTTCTGAAACATAGGTCCATGCTGCAGTACATTCAAGTCAACTGAACCGCTCATTTGAAATGGAAAATAAAATGAGGTTGGATTCCTTAAAAGGTTGATATATCATTTGTCACTGAGAGCAGCTTGTAGAAATATGGGGATATATAACATTTTTATAAAAAATGAATGCTGAAGCCTGGGTGTAAAGAGATTTTCAGCAAACAAGTTGCAATAACATTTAAAGTTGTTTGTTAGCTGCTTTATAGGAAAAAAAAGTATCAAAGTGATTTAATGAGATAAAATAAAAGAGTTAAATACAGTCAATTAAAAGCCAAGAATATTGAAACCAATGTACAATACAACATTCCTAAAATGTTCATCCCACATTAGAATGAGGACAAGTCCTACTCCTCCCCACATGCACAAGATGACACCACACTAGAGGCTAGCTTAACAACTAAAGGCCTGAGTAAAGGTTTTTGCTGATGAAGACTATAGGGGTCAGGGTTGGTTCATGTGGGGAAAGGTGGTCTTTGTGGTATTGGGGTCCTTGGCCACATATGGCAGTTTGAATTGAGCATGGAAATTAATTGGTAGCTAGTGCATTTGGGCCAGTTTCTGTGTAATATTCTCAGACCTTTGGGTCTCAGACAGCAATCTGGCTGCTGAATTTTGCATTACCTGTAGTTTCCAAACTGTATTCAAAGGTAGCCTAACTGTCTTTGTGTAATCTAATAAGAGCATAGACAACTGATGCTAGACATAGCCTTCCATTTTCTGATCAAGATTGAGATACACACGCCAAAATTTATTTGGCACACAAGTCTTTTTATTTGGATCAAGGCAGTTGAATGAGCTTGTTAAAAGTACTTAGTTCACTTTTAAATTCTATTTATAGACAAGCAATACAAGAAACCTTTGAAATGTCCTTTGTGAACTGGTCTGAAGTGGTAGGTTTTAGGATGCTTTAGATGGCATTGAGTGCACAGTTTGAATTCTGTTGAAAGCCAGCAGTGTGGGGCAAGGCTCAAGAGTGCTTGAAAGATCACAAAAGAAGCTCATGTCCCAGATGTTGTGTAAGGGTATCTGTTTAAGTAGTTCAAACGGTAGTGAAAACTACTGTAGAGGAAATGGCAATTGTACATATTGTAAGGACGTCATAGAATCATCTGTGAACTGTTAAGAGTTTGAAATTGTTTTTTGTTTTGTTTTCTGTACCTCCTCACCCCTATCACTGCATATTTACCTAAGCTGTTGGATTTGTTAGATTATAAACATCTGAACGTTAGGTCTCAAGGATGTCCTTGAGTTTGTGCCGACGATAAATTGATAAAAAGTAGATCTCATTGTGACAAGTTTGGAAATATGTTGATGTGGTACTTGTGATGATTTGGGCAGTACCTGCCCTCTTTGTACCACTGTGGTCTGGGGTGCTTTCAGGTGCTGCATAGCAAACTTGTGGATGGTATCTTCTCCAAACTGCATGGTTGCAAAGTTAATTACAGTGGTACCTCGCAAGACGAATGCCTCGCAAGACAGAAAACTCGCAAAACGAAAGGGTTTTTGGTTTTTTGAGTTGCTTCGCAAGACGATTTTCCCTATGGGCTTGCTTCGCAAGACGGAAACGTCTTGCAAGTTTGTTTCCTTTTTCTTAACACCGTTAATACAGTTGCGACTTGACTTCGAGGAGCAACTCATAGCACGCGGTGTGGTAGCCTTTTTTGAGGTTTTTAAAGACTTTGGTGATTTTTGAAGCTTTTCCAAAGCTTTTCCGACACCGTGCTTCGCAAGACGAAAAAAACCGCAAGACAAAAAAACTCGCGGAACGAATTAATTTCGTCTTGCGAGGCATCACTGTACAGTTCTGCTATATTATTTATAATTCCAGAAAACCTGAGAGGTGCAGGCTTTTCCTTCTATAGTTCATCCATTTGTTTTATGTTGTGTCATTTCTGTAAACATAACTGATGAAACAAAAAGTCTGGGAGCTATTAATTGGAGCATAACATCTGCTTGATGTTCTTAGTTATGCCGATACTCCAGAGCAGTGGAAAATAATGGTCTGGACTCTTAGTAAAACAGTCAAGGTTATGATTAAACCATGATCAGAGCTGTGATACTGGGCACTGCACAAATTCGGTGCCAAGAAAAATGGGATTTGGTGACCTCTGCAAGGTAAGCATATTAAACAAATCTGTTTCCATTTTTGCATAATACTGTCGGATAATTATGGAAGGAATCAAGGAGCCTTTTTCTGGTTTTGTGATTTCATTAAGTATTGCCCATTTCCTGGCCTATTTTCACATATAGCTGTACCATTTAGAAACCTATGTTTTTGCAAAAGAAAAAAAGAAAGAGAACATTTGATGCACTCAGGAGAACTGTATCTGATTCGGACTGAACCAAAACTAGAGTAGAACTGCAAATCAATTTACCCCTTGTGAATTGTATCCCCAATCTTGGCAATAAATCAGGGGCTGCAAAACAGAGTAAATATCACCCTCTCTGATTTGTCTTTGTGATCTCAGGATTGGCTATATGGTGCCCTGATGTTATAATTCTGATTGCATGTTCCTTAATTGGCTAGTTCAGAGATCAGCAGGAAGAATGTGGTTTTAAAATGGCTTTAAAAAACAACAGTGTGGCTGAGCAATTGCAGAGAATGGCAGTAAGAAAAAGTGCAAAACACAAACACAACCCCAGGATATTTTGGAGAATGTTTGGGGTTGCCAAAACTCCCTTTTTTACACCGAAAATACCCATAATTTTTTGTCTGCCCTCTAGCAAACTATGTGCTTCATCTGGGAAACTGCCCTTTTCTATGGAAGCTTCATTATGTTCTTGTGCTTGGAAGCAGTTGTTTCATATAGAGCTATGCTTGTTTGGTTTCTCACAGATACTTTGAAATAGTGACCATGAATCCTAAAGTTCCCATGAACAAAAAACCCTTTTCTGTACCTCTGCCTTATCCTAGTATGTAGAAAGGGGCAAAATCACTTTGAATGGGGGCAGTTGAGAAGCGCTTTGAAATGGGGAATCTCATATAATCAGCAAAGCAGAATTGTGTGCTGGAAGAAGATGGTGGCTTTTGGAAGGAAACTGTCTTTCTGTAGGCATTAGGTAACGATTTTGCAGGCTATAAGGAGTTGGGGTGAATCTCTACACTGAATGAAAAGGTTCTGAAATAAGGTACTTCCTAGAATGTATGGAATAGCTTGAGCTAATATGGTATATGATTTTGATCTTTGAGGGCGGGAGCATTGGTACTGAAGCTTTCCTAGGGTGCAGCAATTTCGAAGATAGACAGATGTGTGCACTGTAAACACCTGCAGTCTGCATGCTTCAGCTGGTCTGTGTGGTGCTAATCATTTGCTATTTCCATCCCATCCATGATGCGGGTGTTAGTGAGCATAGGATCTGTTTGGTTATGCAGCCCATATGACAAGGGCTACTACACAGTGAACATGTGCCCCCCCCCCAAAAAAAGTGTCTGCATTTTGAGGTTGCCTGCTATGCCATCTTCCTGAGATTCTGGTTTGGCATGCAAGTATCAAACCCACGTTGCCATCTGGTCACACTTTTACTGCCTGTCCAAATTTACCGAGGCTGTCTATTTCAGCTGCTGTTAACTGCTGCTTTGCCATATGCCACACCCTGCTTGGGGATTTTAGATGGGAAAGCAGCAGCCTGAAGGACCGATTCATTGTAAATGTAGTGCACATAACACTGGTGTCTAGAAATCAGCAGGGGCTTGGCAAATTCAGGAAAGCTGGAACCAGTGGCAGGGTGTGGTGGGTTTTGAAAGTGCAAGGAAAAGGCTACAGGGGATTGTGGGGGCCACTCGGTCAGGATTAGAGATAGCCGCCTCCATCCTCCTGCAGACATTGACCTGCAGAAGAAGAGAGCAGGTTCTATTTCCTCGGAGGCTAATACTGACAAGCCATGGCTGGAGGGGGCTTTCTGCACTGTGGAGAGAAAATAAATGAGATATTTCTTTTTAAGGCTTGGTGCTGCTGCCAAAGACAGCTGGGTGGCAGCTCAGTGGGAAAACAGTTCTTAAATAATGCTGTCTTATTCATGTGGTGAATCTTCATTTACGTACTAGGTGTTGTTTGGCTTTTTGTTTCGATTTTCGCAGTCTTCTCTCTGTCAGTTTTCTTGTCTTCTCAGTTGGTGGGCAGGAGGAGCATCTCTCCTCGCCAGGAATATATGGATTTGCAGTGGGATGCCAAGAACACTGTGCAGCAGTCTGGTTTTTTGGAGGGTTGAGTGGGGTGGGAGTTTGCTTTCTTCTTTGAGACCAAGGAATGCTCATATGCATACATTCTCTCATTAGGTGGGTACCTGTGTAAATTGGCCCCCTAAGATTGAGGGGCAGTTCAAAATACATTTCTCGTGAACACCTTCCATGAGTTTTTGTTTGTTCCTGCAGTCTGCGGCATCTCATGATTTAAAAGATAAAAATCCATTCAGTACAAAGCATTTTCAAACATATGCTAGCTTGCCTCTTTCTGCTGTATTCTGAATACCTTTCACTCTTTTTCCCCCCATGTGCAGGTACATGTCACAGGGCAAACATGTGGAAGCTAGAGAACTCATGTATTCGGGGGCCCTCTTGTTCTTCAGTCACAATCAAGTAAGACCCATTCAAAATGGTGATAAATGTAATAAATATTGAACACTGAAAGATAGCGGTGGGAATGCCCTGATAAATGCTGGGTTGTGGCCAACTGCAGCAGTTTTAAAGCAGCCTAACGATCTGCTACTTATGCGCTTACCTGGTGCATGAGCAGTTACTCTGGGAAAGCACTGAGGTGGCAAATGCATCTGCTGTGCTTATGTCTCTCTCTTAGCGGCCCTTTGAAGTTAGGAAAGAGAGAGGATCATTATTGCCCAAACAATAAGTATTTTAATATATAGCACAGGGCAACTCTGGAACAACTGCTCAGATTGCCCCTCTTTCCTTTCTCCCTCCCCCCCCCCCCCAATCTTTGAAGGCTGGAAGAGAGTATCTGATGCAACAGTGTGCACAGCCTCGGCTCTTCCACTTCTCCTACTGCCTTAGAGAGAAACCTTTTAAGTTTAGAAAAATGGGGAGCTGCCTGGCTTCATGGTTGCATTGTTGAATGAGTGGTAGCAGCAGCCTATGTAAGACATAAGCACACCCTAAATAATTGATTCTTAGACTATTGCAAAAGCTCTCTACAAATAGAATATAAAGATAGCAGCCTTCACCAGCATATTTGTGCTGGTTTGAATAAAACCGTTCAGAAATCTCAGGGAAATTAGTCCAAGCAACAAGTCCAAGTGGGGGGTTTTTTATATATAATTTGTGACATATACACCCCCCACCCTGCCCCCTTAATGTTGATGGCTTACTTCAATCTATTCAGTATTGTTTCTTCTGTATCTTCTAGCAAAACAGCGCTGCTGATTTGTCCATGCTAGTTCTAGAGACGCTAGAGAAATCGGATGCAAAAGTAACAGATGAGCTATTAGGTAAGAGCTTCTTCGGTTTTTGTTTTATAGTTGGGCACCTAGAGTTCTGAGGTGTAAGCAGTAGCGTCAAGTGCTTTGATTCCTTTTTTTTGTTTTGGTCCTCTGTCACCCTGAGTTGGGAGAACTTAAGAATTGTCTTCCTGGACCAGAACAGTTCTGATCTAGTCCATCACTATTTCCATCAGTGGCCAGCCAGGTGGCTCTGACAACTTACAAACCGTGTGTGAAGGTGATAGCTATCCTTCGCTTTTTGTTGTTTTGCCTTACTTACCTGAGAGATGCTGCTTCTGAACACCAAACATGAGCTACCATGGCTAGAAGCCTCTGCTAGACCTATCGTCGACTGATGCCAAGTTACTGAAAAATAAACTATTATAATGAACTGACCATGGGTCTGAGTAAACTAGAGTTGTTTGTAGGTGGAGCGTGATCTTTGGCACTATCCTCTCCCCAACACAGGCACAACCTGTAATGTCTGCACAATAATTGACCTCTCTGCCGTTTTGATGGACAGCCACTTCTCCAGTCTGCTTGGCGATGCGCTCACTGCTTGCGGGTCGACCTTTTTGCCCTTTACTTATCAGACTGCCTGATTCGGTAAGCATGCAGTTGATATAGCTCTTCACACAAGCTGCCCGTCTGGAAATCCTTTGGAGAGTCTTTTCCACGTTGACCACTGATCCAGGGGTTTGTGGACAGAACGAAGGCCGGGAGAGAAAGAGTTTTGTAGCTTGCCAACCTGGCAACTTACCTGGTGTCCTGCAACCCAACTCCATCTTCAGGCTTTGGTCCTTGACAGCATCCTCTGATGGAAGATAGACTTCTCTTCACCTGCCTGAAATTATGGTAGATTCAGAACATCTGTGTTAAGCCATTCAACAAGGGAACTTGCCCCCTGACATGCCATCACGTATTAGGAAAGGGTGTGGCTCCTTGCACTGCAGCGGAGAGGTCAATTAGGTGTTCCTTGCTGATTTCTATCTAAAGAAACTCACGCTTTAAAGACATTTTAACTGAGTATATTCTGGTAATTTTACACGACCTTTGTGTTTAAACAAAAAGGATGCAGTTGCCGTTAAAAAAATGTTCAGCTAAGTGTTGCTTGTTGTGGTTGCTTCTAGAGAACCTGGCCAAAGTGTTCAGCCTGATGGATCCAAATTCACCTGAAAGAGTGGCCTTTGTTTCCAGGGCGCTGAAATGGTCTAGTGGCGGATCAGGAAAACTTGGGCATCCAAAATTACACCAGTTGCTAGCCATCACGCTGTGGAAAGGTAGGAACAGTTAATGTAAGTGGCCATTAAGTTGGTTGGCTGCTTGCTCTTCAAAAGATCCAGATACTGGCTTTGTTTGCATGTAATGTTCTACCATGAATATGCTGAACCCAGTCAATTTATTCCTCCCTGCTCATGCCAGGAAGAAACAAACCATGATCCATGGCTTAGCGTTACATACAAGCTCAGGGTAATCATTTGTTTTGCTCCCAACGCACCACAATCTGTAGTGGGCGAAACAGACCACAGTACCTGGTTTGGACATAATGTGAGACCAGGGATTGTGGTTTGCTTCCGCTGTGCTCTAATGAGACAAACAGGAAAGGCAAGTTCATGAACTGTGATTTACTGTGACTGGTGTACCAGGCCACTGTGGCCTAGATCTAAAAAGAGTTCTATGCCCTAAAGGGGACTTTGAAGAGCAGCTCCCATACTGCACTTCCAATCACGTCTGAAACTGAGAGGGATCTCCAAAGTGATCTGGGCTATCGAATTGAGGGTGGGTCTATATGTCCCAACTGGCACATGCAGACTGGTGGGAATACTTAAAATAGTTCTCTCAAGAGCATAGCTTGCATCTTTTAAATGTCTTGTTTTAATGCTCAGCCTTGAAGCCTATCAGACTGGAGTGAAAGATCTTGGCTTGTAAAATACTAAACCTGGTCTGGCCCGATTGCTTGAGATTATGGCAACTTGGATTAGTGTGTGTTCAGTGTCTGCTTTATTTTTAAATCTGGGATGAACACAACAGAGATAAATTAGGAACTTGGCAGCATGTCTCTAGATTTTTTTAGGCCTCCGATCCCTCATATCCATACAGTATTGACACCTGCTCAATAGACTTCTTTTAACATGAATGTATTTCAGTATCTTACTACATTGTAGTACATATGTTATAAAATACAGCATATATTCTTTTTTAAAGAATATTCAGCTTTAGGAACGTAGGAGGCTGCCTTATATACTGAGTTAGGCCATTGGTCCAGCTAGCTCAGTATTGTCTACACTGACTAGCAGCAGTTGTTCTGGCTTTCAGGCAGGGGACATTCCCAGCCCTCCCTTAAACTGCCAGGGATGGATCCTGGGACCTTCTGCATACAAAGCAGATGTCCTTTCGTTGAGCTGCAGCCCTTCACCAAAGTTTGTTCATATTCTATGCTGCTGTCTCCACCCTCCACACAAATTCAAGCTGCGTTTCAAGGAAATTCATAATTCTTTTTTACTCAGTTCATAGTTTGTCGCTAACAAAATTTTATCAGCCACTGTTTGACCTGTTAGAAATATGAAGGGAGTGGGGAGAAGGGGACAGGTGGGTAGAGTGGAGCATGTAGAGGGAGGGCGGATCAGGGATCTTGCATATTTCTGACCTCTGATAACCCTCCGAAATGACTCTCAGGCTTTCTGTGCATTCATATGGACTAGAAACGTTAAAAACAAAGTAGAACATTATGTGAATTAAATGAAAATAGGGTAGCACCTTACTGTGTTTTGTGAAAGATTACAGAGCTGTGTGGCACCACTTAACCTCATGGTTTACTTTAGATAAAGCTACCAGGCTGGCGGCACAAAGATTTTCCACACCTATTAAACACCTTTCTACATGTACTAGAGAAGATCTGGCTCAAATCCAATCTAATCCGTGTTTTAGCACTCTATTTAAAATTTCCTATACTTATAAAAATAGATCAAGACCTGGCTCATCACCTTACACTGCAGTTTATTGTAATGAGAAACTGACAGATAAACAAGTATTAGGGAATTTTAAAATATTAGAGGACTATGGTCTAATTTGAGATTGCAAATATGTTGAAAAATGTATTAACACAGAGTTGCTGATACTGGCAACTCTCGCCTCCCATTATTTTTAGTCTCTACAAATAAGTTAGGTAGTGACCTCCATAAGTGCTAAGCATAACTCATTGAGTGACTGCACTAACTAACTAACAATCAGAGACACTATAGGTCAGCTGTGTAAAATCTCAGCAAATTTAGATACTATTAGTCATCCCTTCCTAGGTAGATGGGAAGGTGAGGTTAATGACAATATTCCACATACAGCATGGAAATGGAAATAAAATCCACATTTCACACTCCGTTTGAATCTTTTTTTCTTTTCTTTATAAATTATTCTTCAGGAGATATTTAACTTCATGAAAACTAAGCAGAATATACAAAAACACAACAGATAAATGTTGGAGATGTAACTGGTATCATGCCCATTTTCAAACTATATTTTGGGCTTGCCCTCAAATTAGAAATTTGGTTCTGATAATAAGTGAAATGGAAAATAACACCAGTTAAGAGACATCTGTTGATCTCTTAATCATTCATCTAGGCTACCTGAAAGACATAATAGTTAATACATTTACTGACAGTGGCCAAATTGTCAACTCGAGAAAGGTCAACACAACATCCTTTGAAAAACGCCTTTTAAGAATCTGGAATGTAGCCTATATGGTTAAATTTATTGATTTCATAAGAAAAAGAAAGGGAAGACATGAGAATGACAAGAGAGTGGCATTTGTTAATTCATTAACAAAGACCATTAGGCATGCTCGATTAAAAACATACTTAGCTAGGAACAATCTAATTAATCACTTTCCTTTTTTTAGGTTTTTTAATTTCCTTCTTAATGATACCTGGAAAATTCAGAAGAATTGTTTTAAAATGATTTATTCATCTATTAATTTTAGGAAATCTAAAATAGCGAACTAATTATTAACTTATAACTGAGAGATAGGTATTTTATTTTCACCAGTCACCTGCCTTTGCAGTCAGAGTATAAAATGCAAAAAACTAAGCAGGGAAAATTATCAGACCAAATAAAAGCACCAGCCATTGCAATTTGTATACAAAATATGAACACAAGAATGATGCTAAGCAGATAAAACCACCAAAATCAATTAGAATTTTAAAATCATACAATTCTAAAAACTAGGGCATTCTTGTGGTCCTTATTTTGATGGTGGTTGCTAATAATTTTAAAGTGTCTGCTTTCACCAGCCTGTTATGATCTGCAAGGAATAAACTTTCTTAAATAAATAAAATTTTACTAGTTTTCAACAATGTATAGGCAGAACAAGATGTTTTCCCCATTTTTACCCTCCTCCCCTGGAACAGAAGATTAATGTATAAGATTTTGCCATAAATCCACATGCGTGGTCGGAGTATTTTATGAAGGATTGCCAAACTTCAATAAAATCATCCACATCATACATATTGTTCAAGGCATATACCTTCTTCTTAAGTTTTTATCTGAATAAAATGTATGCCCTATCTCCATTGTGTGATACGCAGATATTCAAGTCCTTTCTAATCCTGCACTATTAGTAATTGTGCCGCCACCAGAAGAAAAGTAGTAAGTTTATTATATAATGAAGCAAGTTGCCCTCCCTTAAGCATTGTTAATTGACCCAAACTTTCATTACCCAATGCTTTCTGATTGTTACTTATTTCAGCAAATACTGATTCCAAGAATGGTTGTACTAGTTCATATGTCCTCCACATGGAAGGTGGAATGTTCTACCAGTTGCCCAGCATATAGGTGAAGATGTTCTATGTATGTCTTAAGAGAGTCATATGCCACTTGTCAATGAACTTAAAGGAGTTTTCTCTTACACATGTTGATACCGATTTTAAAGGGCCTTTTGCCCATTGGTTGTTCTAGTCAGCTTCTTCAATTTCAGTGCCTAAGTCTGTTTCCCAAAGTTGTTTGGTGGCTGAATGTTGCCCAACAGCAAGATCATTGAGTATATAATGTTTTTTTAGAATGCTCAGCCACATTTAAAACTAATTTTTTCCAAAAGTCTCAATGGTGCTTGGGAATTAACTTCTGGATTTGAAATAAATTTGTTGACCTCACCCAAACTTTCCATAATTTATTCTGCTCCAAGAATGTTATCATTTTCGTAGAGATTACCTGGTCTGTATAAGCCCTTTCCTTTCCATTTTACATCAAATAGGTTTCCTTCAGGTGAGTAAAAGTGCAATGTGGATGGGATTAGTGGTGATATAGGTGGGGCTAATTTGGAGATCCAAGACTGCCAGATTTTCTGCTTTTGCGAATGGGTTTTGCAATTATTCATTTCTAGAATAATTTTATTATGGATTTTAAAATGTATGCTTGGGATTCTGTGTTGCATAGCTTTATCAAATTCCATTTGCACCCATGCCTTTCCTTTTATGTTGTGCATCATGCCAAAGGCATTTTGTATGTGGGCAGCATCGTGGTATCTTTGCAGATTTGGTAGGCCCCTGCCCCTTCCCTCTGAGATTGTTGATACAACACTGTTAAGTGCAGTCTGGGTCTTTTGCTGTCGTATGCAAAGTTTACAATCATTTTTTGCCATTTCTTAAGAGTATCAGTACATATAGGCAAAGTTTGGAACAGAAATAAAAACGTTGGCAATATCATAATCTTGGCTGATGCTACCCTCTCCATCCACAACACGGATGTCTTGGACCACGTTTTAAGGTCCCCCCCCCTTTTTTTTTATACTCTTCACCATTGACAGAAAGTTGGCTCTGTACTATAGGATTTTGTGATATTAATTTCCAGGTAGTTAATATGATGTGGGCAAAGTTTAAAGCCTGTTTTGAATTGTAACCTTATTTGCAATTCTGAGGGGACGTTCAAACATAGCAGCTCTGAATTAGTTTTATTGATGGTCAATCTGGCTATTTTAACAAATGCTTCAATTTCCCTGATGACCTCCAACAGGTTTGTCTCTGGGTCAAAGACCATCAGGGCAATGTCATCAACAGCAAAAACAGCTGAAATCTGCATCTATTTCTTAAGATACCTTTTATTTTATTATTGTTCTGAATGTGCAAGGAAGTAACTTACCACTGCATTATTGTCTTATCAGTTTCTTGCAACATTTTTAAAATATGGAATATTTTGCGTCAGAATATTGAATTAAAATAATAATAAACCTCACTCATATCTTGGCATTCCAACCTTCATGTTGCATGCTATAATGTACTTTCTTTATTGGCTTGTTCAAATCTTGCAATATTCTCGAAAAGTAAAATGGCTTCCACCTTGCCAATATAAACTGAGACTGTTATATACATATTTCACACACACACAGGGAGAGAGAGAGATATACAGCAAACTGATTTTCTTTTTCAACTTCTTTTCCAGAGCAAAACTATTGTGAATCTCGGTATCACTTCTTGCACTCCACAGATGGTGAAGGATGTGCAAACATGTTGGTAGAATATTCCTCATCCAGGGGTTATCGCAGCGAAGTGGACATGTTTGTCGCTCAGGCAGTGTTACAGTATGTGTTTTGATCTTAATTTGTTTACACGCTTGTGTGGTTGCTCGGATAACTTTTTTTAGCCATAAGGGAAGGATGGGTTATTGGTTTGTTGTTGGTTTTCTTTTGTTTTGTATATGGTGTTCTCATTTTTATTTTTTTTATGTTGTGAACAGCCCTGTGATCTTTAGATGAAGGGCAGGATAAAAATGTGAGCCATTAAATAAATAAAGGAGCAGAAAAGTATACAAGCTCTGCGCCACAGACTAATCTTGGCCCACCAAGGTTTCCAAATTGGCCCACAAAGCCATTTCCCCAGAAACACACCCACTTGTCAGCTGACATCACTGGGTGACACCCACAGATGTGCAAGGTTCAATCCTGCTTGCTGCTGCTTCACCAACACATTCCCCAGCAGGGACAGAGAGCAGGACTGTGAACCCTGTGCTCATGGGCAAACCCTTGAGGTAGGTCAGTTTTATTACCTTCTGTATCTCTTGAGATGAGAGAATAGGGAGAATGTAGCTGAGGTGGACTTTAAACCACAAGCACCCAGTCTTGTCCTCCAAGCGACAGCATTCTACCACCAACGCAAGACTCCACTCTCGACCTTAATTTCCCTTCTCTAATACATTAATAGCGGTGACGCCAGAGGTTACTGTGAAGGTGACCTGCTTAATATGCAAATTTTCAGGTATGCTCTGAGCACGAAACAATAAAGAGTGTTAAGCTCATTGAGCTCTTCTTGTCCTAGCACTGATATTGTACATAGCTCCTCTCTAAACCTTTTGACGTTATTCATAACTTCAAAAATTCTGTTTCCTTTTTTTCAGATTCCTGTGCTTGAAGAACAAAAGCAGTGCATTAGTGGTTTTTACGACCTATACACAGAAGCATCCTTCCATAGAAAGAGGACCTCCCTTTGTACAGCCATTGCTCAATTTCATTTGGTTTCTGCTGCTGGCAGTTGATGGGTATGGTTTTCTTTTAGCCGCAAAGCACAATGCTGTCTTTTTTTGCCCTTGTGCCTGGTTTTACATTCTCTGTTGCTTCTTTTTTAGAGGAAAACTAACAGTATTTACAGTATTGTGTGAACAGTATCAACCTTCATTGAAGAGGGATCCTATGTATAATGAAGTAAGTTTACTTTTAAATTGGTGGAATTTAATTCCTTTACGGTCACCTTTATAAACTTTCATTTTGCTTCTGTGCTTTTCAGTCCCATATGTGCCCCCCAGAGCACTTCACAACACAATAAAGCAGCAACAGTGCAATTAAATTGGATTCAGAAACAACTTACCTTAGTTTATAAAAAAAACCAGCCGCATCATAAACTCTAGGAATCAGACAGCATAAAAGCACTTCGAAATAAAACCATGTTATCAATCTCATGAACCACCCTGAGATTTACAGATGATGGGTGGTATACAAATTTTATAAATCATCATCTTTTTGACGGCTTCAAGGCAAGGTGCTAAACAGTTCTCCCAAGGGAAACAGATTCAGGGCCTAGGCCCCACCACTGAAAATGCCCTGTTCTCCATATTTGCTGAGCGCAGTGCTCAACGCATCCTTGCCCAGCCTTGGATTCCCAGATGCTGTTGGTTAGCATGTACACTGCCTTAAGATGGATTGTTATAGGCAGTATATAAGTAGTTGTTCTAAATACAGTGGTACCTTGGGTTAAGAACTTAATTTGTTCTGGAGGTCTGTTCTTAACCTGAAACTGTTCTTAACCCGAGGTACCACTTTAGCTAATGGGCCTTCTGCTGCCGCTGCGGCACCACCGTGCGATTTCTGTTCTCACCCTGAAGTAAAGTTCTTAACCCGAGGTACTATTTCTGAGTTAGCGGAGTCTGTAACCTGAAGTGTCTGTAACCTGAGGTACCACTGTAAACCCATTAGTCCCAGCCAGCATGGCCAGTAGGTAACATCTGCAGGGCCACAGGTGGTTTTTATGATGGTGATGATTACTATTTAGAGAAGCTACCTTAAAGGATAGCATGCAGATCAACCTTGCTTTCAGTGTCCCCTAAATCAGGGTTACAAAGCACTGTGTGTGTGTAGAGACTAATTCAGGAGGGGGTGATACTTACATGGGACTTTCAAGTGTTCAAAGCACCTCACATATCACTAATACTGTAAAGCAGGCTGATATCAGTGGCAGACTTTGGGCTTTCAAATTTCAGTGGCGTCCTGTATGATGCCAAAGCTCAGTGTCCTCCACCTCTTGCTTTCTAAGTCATCGTTGTGGCACCCATTGCCGGGCGAATCAGTTGTGCTCCCCTAAATCTGCCTCTGCTGATATTACTATCCCCCAGATTGCAGATAGAGATGCTGAAGCTGAGAGAATAGCAGTGTGCCTTGAAGTCATCTGGCAAGTTCATGGCTGCACTGCATGTATTTGACATTGGCAGCTAAGCCTCACACCTGCAATGCGGCACCCAAAAAGTAGTAATGCAATCTGTGAGCGTGAGACTGGAGCGAATGGGGTGGGGAGAGGCAAACCAGGTGTGATTCTGTTGCTAGAAATTAATTGGTTTTCCCTGTGAAGGAATTATTGTGGTTCAGTCGGACATCAAACCATGGTTAAGGATCTTTAATGATAGTTTGGCAGGGTATCAAAACTGATACACCATAGTTATGGCCGTTAATTCTCCTTTAGGGAATTGTCATAGACTAAGGAATGGACTTAATGGAGCTGAGTGGTGGGAAACTGAAAATAGCTTTCCACCGTGGTTAATATGTAGTACATTTGGAGGATTGAGCTGTGGTTTGGATTCTGATCTACAAATGCAAACCATGGCTTTGTGCGGTGTCTGAATTGAGACAGCAATAACGACAATAATAACTACAACTAATCCAGAATGCGGCAGCTAGACTGGTGACTGGAAGTGGCTGCTGAGACCGTATAACACCGGTCCTGAAAGACCTACATTGACTCCCGGTACATTTCCGAGCACAATTCAAAGTGTTGGTGCTGACCTTTAAAGCCCTAAACGGCCTCAGCCCAATATACCTGAAGGAGCGTCTCCACCCCTGTCGTTCAGACACTGAGGTCCAGCTCCAAGGGTCTTCTAGTGGTTCCCTCTCTGCAAGAAGTGAGGTTACAGGGAACCAGGCAGAGGGCCTTCTCGGTAGTGGCACCCGCCCTGTGGAACGCCCTCCCATCAGATGTCAAGGAAATAAACAACTTTCTGACTTTTAGAAGACATCTGAAGGCAGCCCTGTTTAGGGAAGTTTTTAATGTTTGATGTTTTATCGCGTTTTTAATATTCTGTTGGGAGCTTCCCAGAGTGGCTGGGGAAACCCAGCCAGATGGGCGGGGTATAAATAATAAATTATTATTAATATAACATTCCCTCTTTCTTGTGCTTTTTTAGTATCTAGACAGAATAGGACAGCTCTTCTTTGGTGTCCCACCCAAACAAACATCATCCTATGGAGGACTATTAGGTGAGTTTAACACCATAGATAAACAAGATAATCTAAATGAAAAGAGACTGCTGGATGCTTGTCACTCATTGTCATCTGAAGTACAGTAGCTTACAGGGTTTAGGGCTTGTGTGTACTGACACCAGTTTTCCTACTTACAGCAGTCTGCATTTTGTCAGAAAAATAGCACAGTGTCCCTCAATCTAGAAAGCTACCTGTCAGCTAATCCAATGTTTCCTGCTGCATGTTTGACACAACACTAGTGTCTCGCCACCAGGTTACTCAACCCTGGCAGACAACCAAGTGACAGCTGTCATTTCAGCATATCTCTCAAACAGAATGTGGGAACTTGCCCTTCCACTGGGCATTCGAAAATGGCCGCTTCTTGATACTTTCCCCTTGTCCTGTACTTCCATCCTAGGCAATCTTTTAAACAGCCTGATGGTAGCTGGGGAGGAGGATGACACGGAAGATGGACAGGAAGACAGCAGCCCCATTGAACTGGATTGAGACCTTCCAGAGCAGCTTGGAATCTGACCATGTGCTCACTGGGGGATAAAAGAAAGAAAAGACACTTTGAGAACGAGTCCTGCAGTCGTTTCTCAACAGGTCAAAGGGCTCCTCTGTTCTGTTTAAAAGAAGGTTGCTGAGATGTTCATAATGTTTTGGTCTATATTATTTATGTAAAAATGCAATGGGGTAGCCAAGAGAGCTGATTTGGTGTGATCATTAGTGGACCTCTGATAACGCTGGCTGGTGATGGACTGAGATGTAGCCTTCTCTGTGATTCCATGAGCAGTATTCCCTCTTTTCACAGTCACACTAAATAAAGCTGAAACACACATTTGTTGCTTTACATTTTTTAAAAAACTACACTTTTGTTTCAGTAAACTAATAAATTAAGCGCTTAACTGTCACCAAGGGACCCCGTAAAATGCAGAGTTGTAATTGCTGTAGCGGATGATCGGTAGACCCGGTGCCAAAAGCGTTTCAAGATGAGCCAAAGAAATCAAAACCCCAAGCAGAAATACCAAATTAATTACCACTGTAGAAAATGATATGATTTGGAAACCCAGGGTGATTTTGAATATAGCGTGTGGGCTGTGAACTGACCAAATCATCTTTAAGGTCTTGCTCCACTCTTAATATATGTGATTTAATGCGAGTGGATCACTTGAATACCGAAGGCTTAATCAAAGTAGACCCTCTCTGAGTCCAGTTAACACTGTATGTATATGTACTGTGGCTGAAATACTTTTCATTCCCCGAGAGACAGCATTCCCCCCCCCCCTACACCCATTCAGTGATCTTGCTACAACCCAGCCAAAACACTGCATTTTGGCAGACGAAACAGAGCATGCAAATATTTGAAACAGGGTGATCCTTGGAGAAGGGGAAGCTGCAGACCTCTTGGTTCTTTCTTGTTCAATATTTATTTTTATGGGATGATTTATTGATTCATTTTAACACTTTATGTAAAAAAAGAAAAGAACAAAATTACAAGTAACTGCAAACCACATGTTAGGCTTAATATAATTCTACATCTTGTCTCCATTAATGCACAACACCAGATGTTAGCGGTATGATTCAAAGATGAAATGGGGGAAACACTTTATTTTTTCACATTTAAAATTTTAAAAAGGCTTAGATTAATACAGTGATCATGCATGAGGGGGAATAATACGTTTTTATTTACTGTAAAAATAAAAATAAAAGGATGAATTTGTGTTAATTGTTGAGTATTAAATAAATACTTTATACTGGGATCTCTACTGCTCTTGGCTTTTGAACATGGTTGTGGATCAGCTGTTTTATAGGTGATGAGAGCTTTGAGCAATGATTTTGCAGGGTTTGCAGTTTCTGCAGTAGGCAAACTGGTTCTTCTGGCTTGAGAAATGCAGCTGCTCCAATCCTGGGTAGTCAGATACTTTCAGGTCCTTTTATTCAGTCCATCTAGAGGGTGTTTGCTTTTCATGCCTTTCTGCATCTGCATCTTCCATCTTTCTTGCAAGTTTAATATCTTTTGTAATCCTTTGTGGTATGCCATACACCCTTTGTTTCATGGCAATATAAAACAAAATCATTTTCATACTTTACATCCCTTCTTTCCACAAAAATTGGCTCATGTTCATTGCAAAGTGCTTTCCCAGTTCCTGGAGGCGAATTCCCAGAATACTATATTTGTTGCTGCTGTTGTGAGCCTGCTCTAGGTAAGAACTAGTGAGATGTGGAAAGTTGGCAGCATCTATTACCCATCCGCAAATAGTTTTCATTTGAAACAAGGTGTATTGAGGAAGATTGCCTGCTCAGGCAGCACATAATATGAATTCTCAGGCAGGCAGCTTTGATATTGTTCCATGTAGAAAAGCAAAATCACGCCTAAAATTAAGAGTTGTCTAAATGAACCCTTGATCCAGACCTCCCCAGCCTGGTGCCTTCCAGCTGATGTGGGACAACAACTCCCATTGGCCATGCTGGCTTCTGCTGATGGGAAGAATTCTGGTCCAACCTTGGGAGAGGCTGCCTTTTGTAGTTGGCACACAATGCCGTATGTTGCTACTTCTATATAGCAAAACCATGCTGCAGATTATATGTGACAAGCTGCCTCCTCTGGCTTTGAATCTCTTCCTTTGACAGCATTAATTGTAAAAGCGGGGTGGGGTGGGGGGAGTATTCTGCAGTTGGGGAAAGTGGCGTCGTGAAGATTGCAGTTTTCGTGCTTTCTAGAGAACCCTTTTTCTTGCTTCTTCTGTGGAGCCCTCACAAAGTGCCGTTTGGAGACACATTTTATGGCACACCCTCTGTTCATATGGAGCACTGGTCAGGCCACTTGAAGACCACTGTTGGCCCTATTCAAGCCTGAACATAAACCAAGTTCTTTAGCTATGGTTGATGTTCAGAGAGGTAAGGCAGCAGGCCCCACTCCCATTGATTTGGCTAGAGGCAGCTGCCTCCTTAGACTATGTCCTTAGGCTTAGTGGCTGTTTTAAGTGTCATTAAGGTAATGGGAAAGTTTTTGGTTCTTTCATTGGCTTGTTTTCCTCTTCCCTTCTCATGCCTTTTTTCCTTATGTATCCTGTCTCTTAGATTGTAATTTGAAGGGTGGGGCCTTTATAATTTTTTTTTAATCTAGGTGTAGTAGTAATACAGTTGCACATTGTAAGGGAAGATTATTAGGGAGGGCAAAATGTTTCATCTGCCACCACTAATTTCAGTGAGAAGCTTCAAGCTTTCCCAAAGCACAGTTTTGGCCAAAGTGTTTAAGGATTCAAGAATTTGCACAAAGGTAACTTGGAATATGCACCTGTACTGTACAACCCACTGCTGAGAATGAGCAGATTCATGCTGTGAAACAAAGCATTTTGATGAATGGCGCTCACGATTTTTGTGCATGCTTTGCCTAAATTGCAATCGGTAGCCTATTTCAAGGTTCTTACGCTGATTAAAATTCATTTTTCTCCTCCCAATGTCTTGCTGACATTTAGCAGCTTGTGTGGGTTGTTGCTGGTTTTTTTTCCTTAAAAGAAAAACCCACATGGAGAGAGACGCCAACAGCCAAGCTAAATCCAAATCCCTAATTTGAAAACCTGTCATGTGGGGGACGCTTTTGTATTTTATTTTGAATCACTAGGTGGCACCAGAGCCTTCATTCTTGGCTTCTTGCTGTTTTCAGAAACAAAAGGGCCTCTTATCTCTGAGTCCAACACCCCTCCCCAATGTTGAATTGCTTTTAACAGCAGCAAATGCATGGTGTGGAGTGTTAGGAAACAATTCTCCCTCTTCATCCCTGCGCCCACCATATTGTTTGGTCGAACTGCATGCAAGGTTCTCTCCAAATCAACTGGGACAGGTATGATTGTATGCATCCATGTGCAGACCAATAGCTTGTACCAAGTGGTTCCTGTGGTAATAGTAAGCATGACTGACTTGATTTAATTCACAGCAACTGTGCAGTTTCCAAGAATTCAGAATTGCTTGCCCAAGGAAGTGAGGGAGATGAGAGAAGCCCTGTGTAAGACCCCAGCTGGTTTCAGGTGATGGTCAGTGTTTGAAATTCGCCAGGTGCCAGGCCCATTTTGCACCTGGCTGCCAGCCACTTGCAACCAAGTGAAGATGCCTGGGTGCCAGGATGGCGCCTGACACCTCCACCATCTGAAGGCGCATGTCTGGGTATCCTTGGATCTGGACTGTTTTAACATACTAGCAACACATCTTGTAGAACTCTATCTGTTACAGTTTATCTGCGCAATCAGAACAAATTCCAGGAACCAAAAAGTCATATTGAAAAATGTGTTTTTGAGCCATCTGGCCCAAAAATGGCAACTAGGCCAGACTATAACCCTGGTTTACAAAGCCATTTGGCACCTAGCTTATATATCTGAATTTCTAACACTGGGTGGGGTAGGGAATCACAACACCATAGCAGAACCACTGCCCTGCATGCAGGAAGTGGCAGGCACAGTCCTTGGCATCTGCAGTTCAAAAAGAATCAAGTAGCTGGTGAGAAGAAAGACCCTAAAGAGTTGCTGCCGGCCAGTAGCAGGCAGCACTAGTCTAAGTAAAAATGGACAAAATGACTTGGCAAGATAAGTCACCTTCCTTGGTGGTTCTTCTTGTTGGCATCTGTCTGTCTTGGGAGACAACGGAGTACACTTCTGGAGGTGAAGTCAAACTGCATAGTGGCCTCCCCAGGATGCAAGCCTTGGCAATGTGTATGGAGGTCCTGGGCTGCCCAGACAACAAGACCTCCCTCGGCTGTGTTGATGTGGCCCAAAGGAAAGCAGAGTAAGATGTTTGGTACCAGCTTGGCTTCAGGAGTTGCCAGAAGGAGGAGTACAAGATGCCATCCAACAATCTTACAGACTACACTGCAGATTTGTGTAGGTTTACCCTTTGGTTTAGCCTTTTCTTCTCGCAAAGATGTCCTGCAAAGCAAGGTTTACTCCCAAAGCCTTTCTCGTGAATGAGTATAGCTGCAAGGCAGCCGAGGTTAGGATCAGTGTCTTCCTTTCCCTAGTTGGGTTACCTTCCCAAGTTGACAAACCCCACCTGCCCCTCATTTCCTTCTTCTCACTTCTTGTATACTCCATAATTCATAGTAAGCCTAAAATCTCCCGTGCATTCCCAAGAGTTTTGCTATCTGCAAGGGTTTCGCGTTTGTTTTGTGTGGTCATCCTAGCAAAATGCTGTGTTGAAGTGTTCATGGACTTCTGAATAAGAAAGCAAGTATGCCAGATCTCTCTGGCTAATCAGATAGGCTCCTCTAACCCATCACATCCTCCCAACTAACCTTTTAAGGCAGACCTTATCCCTATATTACAGATATTAAAAGAACAGCTTGCCTACCAATTATAGGTTCATAGTGTAATCTCCAGTTGCTGCCCTTGTCTATAATCACAGTGCTTGTTTTAAGCTTTAATTGTCATGTTGTAGGCTATGTTTTGCATCTCATTGCTTTTTGACCCTCACAGTTTGCAATTTACTCTCTCTGCACCAGTGTGTAGATGGGTGGGTATGTGGTTGGCAAGCAGAATGAGCAGGGGTGGTAGCCCCTGTTATAATGCAACATTATTATTATTATTATTATTTTATATTGTGTGACTATGACAGCTGAGAGCTCTTCATATATCTGATGTAGAAAGCTTATGCCATTATTAGGTCTTCAAGATTCTTTGTTTCAGGTGAGCTCATAATAGAAGTAAGTTTGAACCCAGGGCTTTTCTGTTCCACACCTTGGGTTTTTGTGCTCCTGCGCTTCACTAGCTTGCTTTAGTCTCACAGAATGAAACTGGGCTCTGTGCAGTATCTATCCTAGCCCACCTCCCCATCCCTCAGGCAAGGCACCAAGAGCATCCTTGTCAGGTGTTCAATCAAGCATCTTTTGCTTGACAGCTCCAGATTTTCACAGCCTCCTCTGGTTAGGCTCCTTGCAGTCAGCATGTACTTCCTGCTATTTAGCCAAAATACACATCCCAGTATCTTAAACCAGGCCTTTTTCCTCCCAGCTTTGGCAAGTAGGATAAACGGTTGTCCCCTCTCTCTTGAGATACTGCTAAATACTTCAAAACTGTCAACATCTCTTGTCTGTAATCCTCTTTTTCCCTTGGCTAAAAATACCTACTTCCTTCAGCCGCTCTCATAGGGTTTGCATTCAGGACCTTTCATCAGCACAGCTTTTCTCTGAACCCTCCTCCAATTTAACATCCACCTTCTTGTGCGATGCCCAGAACTGACCTCCTATTTACAGGTTCCAAATAATGGATTGAGCACCCAAACCTGGTGTTTTGAGCAATCCTGGAACAGTCCCGCTGCTGTGCCACGTTCTTGCCAATCTTTCCTCTGTTAAGCTCGAAAGGCCTTTTTTCTCTGAAATTCGGTTGTGAAATAGGTGTCGGCCTTTAAAGGCATTTGCAGAAATAACACGCCCCGTGCAAGTTGGGAAATGCTTCCTGGGTAGCGAGGCCCCTTGTGAAGCAAGCTGAATGTTATGAAATGGCAAAGAGTATGAGAACAGCTGACCTTGATGCAAAGTACTGCAGGAGTACATTGAGAAGGGGTTGCTCCTGGGCAATAGGGAAAACAGATTGTGGTGAAACCGATATGAGCCATACGCTCATGACTAGCAGTAGACGTTGCTCTGTACTGTCATTTTCTGTCTACTCTGCATACATGTAGTCTCAGCTCTTGGATCATGAAGGGGAACTGCAAATGTAACACCCATTAGGAACCTAAGAGCCCTGCTGGATCAAGCCAGTGGCCCATCTAGTCCAGCATCCTCTTCTCACAGTGGCCAACCAGATGCCTGTGGGAAGCCCGTAAGCAGGACCTGAGCATGACAGCACTCTCTCCCCCTGTGGCTTCCAGGAACTGATATTCAGAGGCCTCCCCCTACACAGGAAGATCATAGCCATTGTGCCTAGTTATTCCTCTCCATAAATTTGTCTCATCTTCTTTTAAAGCAGCCATGGCCAAACCTGGCCCTCCAGCTGTTTTGAGACTACAGCTCCCATCATCCCTAGCTAACAGGACCAGTGGTCTGGGATGATGGGAATTGTAGTCCCAAAACAGCTGAAGGGCCAAGTTTGGCCATGCCTGTTTTAAAGGCATCCAATTTGGTGGCCACCGCTGCATTTTATGGGAGTGAATTCCGTAGTCTTAACTAGTGCTGTGCGAATAAGTACTTCCTTTCGTCTGTCCAGTGTCCAGCACACAAAGCTCCAAATTCGTCTGTCCAGCACACAAAGCTCCAAATTCGGCTGTAGATGCTTATTTATTTATCTCGGTAATTGTATCCTGCCTTCCAAAGCTCAACCCTTCGCATATACCTTTCACAATACAGTACTGGAAGGCAATTCACATGTAATATTAAAAGGAGAAGAAAGAAAGCACAGAACCAGCCTTAAAGGCAACTAAAGGAACCCCCAGAGGCAGAACAAACATGGAATAGTTAAGACCAGTCCTATTCACACTTAGAAGTGAGTCCCTCTGAAAGTGAATAGTTGGCTGAATATACACCAAGAGGGATAGCACTGCTAAACTGCACCAGAATCTCAATGATTTGCTGGGAAAACTCTTCAGCCACTGATAGCACATAAGTAAAGGGGGAGCTCATTTAAGATCTTGGGGCAGTGAGTTCCATGTATGAGGTGCTGCCCTGGAAGAAAGCTCCTTCTTGTATTACTACCAACTGTACCTTATAAGATGGAGGAGAGCCTGCTTCCACAGGTGTAGAGCCCCTCCTGGATGGTTTGGAGGCAGCTGTTATTGCAGGAGCACCTCTGAAAGGTATGAAAGCGTCACCTGGCAAAGGTGGAAAACCCGGTGCGACTTGTTTTGTATAGCTAACAGCATGCCTGCATTGTCTCTTCAGAGAGCCCGTCGCCTCAACATACTGATCTTCTGTACTGGGAATTTCCAACCTCTGGAGGCCTAGTGTTCTATGAAGAATAGTTAAGCACCAAACAGCTTAACTATAGAGCCTGCCTGATGTACGTACATCTCTGTGGCTATGGCTTCACTGCCTTTTAATCAACCTCCATGAGGGAGGAGATGGGCCAATGTCACTCTGCTGCATCTCTCCCCCTCACATCACTGGATCATCCTATTTCAGGGAGGCTGCCTACTTTTGAGGAGGCTGCCTGGTGTACCTCTGCATGATATACTGCTCTGGATTTGCAGTATATCAACCTCTGCTGCAAGGCAGGCGATTCTGCTGCCACGTGTCTCTGTATCAGGCATCATCCAGTCTCTCCAGGTGCAGAATAACCTGGTCAGATGAGGTTTGCCGTCATGTCTCTGCATGAGTTGGGCTCCTTTGTGGGCAAGCATTTATTGCTCTTGTGTGCTATAAGTAAAACTTACTGAGATGCAATAATGCCGTCTTCACTTCTAAAACTGCTTTTGATACCAGATATTTTGAAAACTCTTTATCATGTTGCCTGCATCACCAATTTATTTGCTCCACAAATTTAACCAGACATTTGTCTCCATTGATCAGACAGAATAATAATTTATTGGCATGGATGACATTTAGTACCAATTTTTTTTTATAACCAGCGACTTAACACATGTATGCAATGGATAAGAGGGCATTTATCTTACAAACACTGACTTAAGAAAGAAACACATTCTGTTCTGAGACTTGAAACATACCAGCTTCACCCTTTCTCCCTTTTACTGAAGTTGAGCAATCATTTCAGGGGGAAACCAAGGCTGTATTGTGTGTAGCACTGATACTGCTGTGGGTGTGCTCTCTCTTGCATAATTTGTGAAATTGGTGGAGATTATTGTTGAGCCTGTGGGGGAGCGAGAATTAATATAATTCAGCGGGGGGGGGGGAGAGACGAAGCGCCAACCAAATGATAGAGCAAGCAGATGTTGGCAAAGCATGAAGGCTGGCTAAATCTGTCAGTATTACTACAATAGAAAGGTAAACACGGCTAGAACCATAAGAGGGGGCGTGTGGCTTATAATAGCGTAAGGCAGAAATATTTACCATATTGTAACTTGTTTGCTAACTTCAAGAGTCCCAGCGAAGGTTTGTTAGTTGGGGGTGATTATCTGGCAGCAGCAAAATCTATGAACTTCTGCAACAGCCACTTAGCTGGGGGTAAAAAAAGGAGCAAGAAAGACCTATGATCTCATGCCCTCGGCCAGGAATAGCCAGCATAGTGCCTCCAGATATTGTTGGACTCTTCCTCCCATCAGTCCTAGCCACTCTGGCGGATGATATGGCATGATGGGAGCCGTAGTCCAACAACCTCTGCAGGACAACCGTTGCAGCTAATGGGTCTTTCACCAAATCTATATGAACTTTGCTTCCTGACATGTTTCCGATGCATTCCACTCGTACAGTGCATAGTGGTTTGTTTGGGGGTTTTTTGGAACAATAAATATTACCACTGTTGTGTAAACTGGGGTTGTTCTGTTGAGAGGGGGGGAGGCTTATAGGGCCCGCTTTGGGTTAGAGGGGGGTGGTCTTAGCAGAAAGCCCTCCAGAGCGCCCCCTTTCTGTGTCAGAGGGCCCTTGCGAGTGTGCACCTGAAAGAGGCAGCAGCAGAAGACGCCAAGGTCCCGATGCCGCTGTTGCAATTTCCCACAATGGCCCTGATGTAGCATCACTGCAGAACATTGTGCAAAACGAACACAGCAGTTCCCAACCCCAGCTGCTTTTTTTTGTTCCCCGAAGGCGGCGGGTGGTAGCCAGAACAGGCACCAGCAATGCTTTTGGTTGGGACAGTGGGACCACCAGCAGCTACCCAAAGAAGCTGCATGCTGAGCCTGGGAAATGGCCCTTTCAGTCTTCTATAGGAATCTCTTGGGTACAGAACCATTTCACTTCCATACCTCCCACCTAGCCGCCAGCAAGCTGCTGTTAAGTCAAGCCTGGGTGGAAACCAACAGGGATGTTCTGTCCATTGCTCTTGCCCACGTGCTGCTCGTTTCAGTGGACACCCTGTGGGATTTTTTCTGGCTTTCCCTGAATGAGGCAGTGGCATTGCAGAGTCTGGGCCCAAAACAAGTAATGCCCTGAGGACCAACTCCATTCTGCTAGACTGGGACAAGCTTCAGTGCAGGGATGGGTAGATCGGTGCTGGACCAAGACGTTTTGCTGCCCGAGACAAAGGATGCAGTGGTATGTTCCCGCCCCGCTATTCACGTACAGAAACTGAACTGATTGGCAAGTGAATATTGAATTAACACCGGCAGCAAAAAGAGCTTCCTCCGCCATACCTGAAGGCAGCAGGCTAGTTTGTGGGGTGCAAGGAAGGCTGCTTGAGAGCTACCCAGCTGTGTCCTCCCAGCTTTTGCTGCCCACTTTGTCAAATAGTAGGGCTGGCCTGGGATAAGATTGCAGAGATGCACTCTTGAGCAAGTCACACACTTTCACCCTGATCCAGCAAGGGAAGTCTGTCTCTGGAAGCTCATGTGGTGTTCATTCTGAATTCATCCATATTGCAATGATCAGCTGGGCCTATTGAACTTGTGTTGGGGAGGGTTGAGTGGGGGGTTAGGGCTATACAGACAGACATCCCCACCAGAGGACTCTGGTTATGTGACAAGCTGCACATAATTAGAGCCAGATCGATTTACAGGGGGAGGAGTAGTTAAGTCATTTGCAGCAAAATCAGCAAAGATATTTGTTTTGTGCCACATGAGTTTTGTGGCATGAGTTTCAGGGACTTGAGTCCACCTCCTGATAATGCCAAGGTTGTAGGATTATGGTGTGACATGAAACTTTCTGCAAGGGCTTTTGCTTAGCCTGGAATAGTCTCAGATTGGCCATATGAAGACCCTTTGTTTCATCAAAGTGTCCATCTGTTACTAAAATCACAGGCAGATTCCCCATCCTTCAGGAAGTTTCGGGGCTCAATTCCCCCACCGTTTTCTCAGAGCAGTGTGCTTTTTTTTTTGTTAAGGTCACTTCTCAAGTTACAATTTAGCAGCACAGAAGGAACGTTGAAAGTCACCTTTGTCCAGAGAGCCCTGTGCGCACACTCGTGCACACAAGGTTTCCCCATTCTCTTCCATGGAGGGGACAAGTGCAATATCCACCTGGCCATACCAATGCATAGGTACGACCCAGCCAGTTTCAAGACCTATGGAATCCAGTGGGAGAGATTTAAGCATGTGCTTAACCCTCATTGAAACAAATGGGTGATGCAGGCCAATCCCAGAAAATCCCACTGCACTGATAGGAAGCTGGCTTATACCAAGTTAGACCAAAGGTACCTCACTCAGTATTGGCTTCACTGACCGGCAATGGCTCTCCAGAGTTTCAGGTAAGAGTTTTTCCCAGCCCTAATTGTGGGGATTGAACCTGAGACCTTCTGCATGCACTTACAGGTGTTCTGCCCACTGAGATACTCCCATTCCCAAGCAGTGCACAGGATTGCAGCCTTAAAAGTGCTTAGCTTGCCGATTTGTGCCCAGTTTCCCACATACTAATTTTTATCTCAAAACCACACCAGTCACACAAAGCCATTCAACCATTTTCGGGAATAAAGTGTGTATGTGGGCACACTTCCAAAGGACTGAATATATTTCAGCTCGGTAGCAAGAGTCCAGCTGAGAATCCCATGATGTTAACAATGAGCTTATGTGGAAGAAGTTTTCCTGTTAATTTTTACAACGAATGGCTCCCTTTGTTAATGAAAATCGAAAGAAAGTCACAACACTCTCTGGGCTCAGAAAGGAAAGGTAGGTCTGATTACCACACTTCAGGCTGGGCCTGCTCAATCTGTGGCCTCCCAAGTAAAAATTAAATATAGGTAGCCACATTTTTTGGCCTACATCAATAACCTCAGAGAGGTAGCAAAACAGATTCTAAAGAGCCTCTCTGGTGGACCAGTTTTGTTGGAGCTGAGGAGTGTGTGAAAAGTTTCATATATGAAAGGCTTTCTCTACCTTTTCCATGGCTTCCACCACTTTTCTTGTGATGGTGCCAGCACTATCGGTTGCACTCCCGGGAGTCCATCAAGAGTGAGGTCAGGAGCCATCGCCCTCACTCCAAAATGGCTTCATCATAAGATCATGTCAAAAAATGGAATCATCATCAGAACGGGGACCAGATTTCCGGTCATCCCGCTGAAGCCCAGTAGGTCAAAAAGAGCAAAGAAAAAGACACACACTTGGAGCTGCAAGCATAATTGCCACGACAGGTAAACACTGCCCCCTCTTTGCGTATTGGGTGGGGGGTGAAATTAGGGGAGGGACTTTTTAACTCGGCCACCAAGTTGCCTGCCTCAGCCCAGAACCACACCAGGCTGCATGGCTTGGAATAACCATCTTCCATTCAAATACTCCGTGAACAGGTCCCAATGCCGAAACACCAGTGGTTGTTCAAAGAGTGAGGAGGGACAGAGGCAGAGGTATCTGAGTGGCGGCGTGCTCACTATCAAAGGAGCTTCAGATTGGTGGTGACCTCACTGCCAGCGCCTCGCCCTCTCATGACAAGCACACTGGTGGGGGAGCACCACTTCCTCTGCCTTCCCCCTCACGTGCCGCCACTGCCACGCCATGACCAAAGCCATCTCATCCAGCAGAGGTGGACCTGCTGCTTAGACCTGTAGCATCACAAGGCGATAGGCGAACCACAGACCAATGCGCATAAACGTTTCGTCAAACAGTTGTATGAAGTGACGCTTCGCAGGATGCGGTGACCAGCTGACTTTTGCTGAAATGTCAGCATCGTGCACAGTGCTTCTGGGCTTCATGATGATTCTTCCTAGTGGGTTTAAGCATAACAAAGGACACCCTTTCCGGGGTGTTTTCTCAGTATATGTCAAGCAAACGGCTGCCATCCTCTGAAAAAGACATCCTTGGTCGCTGGAGATGTTTAGACCCTTTAAGAAAGTGTTTGGGCAACATTGCTGCTTAAGGAGGGAGTGGACTGTGTGGGTATTTCCCAAATCTCCTGCGGTGAGCCTCTTGCCAAATGTTACATGTTCAAGGACAATGTCCCCAAGGGAACTGCTTAGGACAGCCTGAGATGTTAAGAAACGCATCATCACCTCCAGCTTAGGAAATGCAACTTTTCATATGTATTAAAAAAAGTGTCTGCTTTGGCCCCACAACACTGTTGTCGTCGGCCCAGAGGCCCCTGTTATAGCACCTCCCACCTTGCCAGTCCAACGTGATTCGCTGAATATGTTGTCGTTGCTCACATTGCCAGGAACAAACAATGTTATTGGGTTGTAAACAGATTCTCCTTCCTTGGTTCTGTCCAGCATGATACTACTATGGTTTATGCTTGAAATGGGCTTCCACTGTGAGGAGGGGGGAAATAACAGCATTAAAACATTGACATGTAAATGCAGCAGCAATCTTAAGTGGTTAGTGACTAAACCATGCCTGACCATTAAGTGCAAATACAATCATCAGGTTGCATCCAAGTTCTCCTCACAGCAGACCTATTGGACTTAATGAAAGCAAGTTAGTTGTGTCTTTTAATTCCAGTAGGTCTGCTCTGTGTACAAAACAGGATGCAACCCAGTGTCTTAAAGTTCAGCCAGTTAGTTGATTGATTTAAATGCTTTTGATTGATTATAAAACTACTAATGCAAACCACAGATGGCAGGTACATAATAGTTTTGGAGGGAACATCATATAGATAGATAGATAGATAGATAGATAGATAGATAGATAGATATAGATATAGATATATTCCATAGAAACTTAACAAAGAGGGTTAACTTTAAAAATAAAAAAATCAGACCAGCAGGCAGAGTAAAAACTACACAGGAATCACTCTCCAAAAAGTACAGTACAAAGTGCATCTTTTAAAATACGATGTATATGCTAAAACAAAGGAAGTACTGTATACTTTTTTGTTTTATTCCCTATGCAGAGTGAATCAATTAATTAATAGCTTGATTGATGAAAAGTCAGTCAACTGATTTAATTTCCAGGCATATATTCAAAAACCCCATCTCCGCTGCACATTTAAGTCAGGACCATGCCACTTGAAACAGTCATGAGTTCCCCCCAAGGATCCTGGGAATTGTAGTTTGCTAAGGGTGCTAAGAGTTGTTAAGAGACCAGTCTTCCGCTCCCAGAGCAGTTTAACAGTCAGTCCCTTTTCCTAGGGAATTCTGGGAATTGTGGCCCTGGGAGTGTCATAGGGGCCTCCTAACAACTCTCAGCACCCTTAACAAACTACAGCTCCCATAAATCTTTAGGGTGAGCCATGCCTGTGGTATGATAGTGCTTTAAACGGTGTGAATGTGGCCTAAGAGAGCTTCCTCTGCCTCTCCACCTTCTTGCCTTCTAAATGGCGAATGAGGAAACCCATTTTTTCCTCCCTTGCAGGGCTTAGGTCTTCCTTTCTGCAGCAGGTGCTGGGAACCGAATCTTCAAAACACAAGCTGTGCCACCGAACCATGATGACCCGCCATCATTCCCAGTCACGTCCCACCCCTCACCTCACCTGCATATTCCTGCGGCAGCATTGGCCTACTGATCACTTTCTGGAAAGCTGCGATCCACTCCAGCTGGTCGCTTTCCGTCTCACAGGCAAAAAGGAACTTCCTGTCTGGAGTCACGATGGTGATTCCATGTTGCCAGTGGTTTCCCTGTATGGACGGCGGGAGCCCTTCCAAGACCTTGTAGCTGTTTTCTTTGCTTCCAATAAAAACTTCCCCCCTGGCGAAGGCATCCTGTGCGGGCGACATAGCATAGGATCTCAGAAGAGCAAGGAGGCACTGGCATTTTTTCTTCCAAAAATTCATCCATGTCCCCTAGATTCCAAAGGCCTGACACTGTTGTCCCTGTTCAAAATGGCTTCGGGGCTTATGACAAAGTACTGTTGCTATATATCCCCTATGATGGAGGCAGTGCATGAGATAACAAACAGAATTATCGCAGATCAGCTGACGTAATGTCCCTGCCTTCTTGGCTTCAAAGATTTCTGCAGCAAGTTGCTTTTTGGGGGGTGGGGGTAAGGGTTAAGGTTTATTTCAGGCAACTGGAAACTATAATTCTACCATCCTTTCTCAACAGAGGCTTCCAAGCTGTATGCAAAAAAACAAAACCCCAACCTTTCAAGGAAGTCATTTCAAAATGAACAGGAAGTCTCTCCCATTTTTTCCAGCATCCCAACTGATCCCCAGCATCCTTGACAGAAACAACTCCACACAAAAACTGCAGGGAGATGTTGCAGCTTCAGACAGTAGTTTATTCCACTGCCCATCTGTTCTCAGTTTCTTTATCTCCCCCATTCATCTCAATCAGTCTGCGCATCTCCAACTTAAGGCTAATAAAATTGTGTCCTAGCTTTTCTGTGAAAGGGCAAGAACATAAGAGGACCCCTGCTGGATCAGGCCAGTGGCCCGTCTTGTCCATCATCTTAGAATCATGGAACTGTGGAGTTAGAAGGGATCCCAAGGGTCATCTAGTCCAACCTCATGCAATGCAGGAATCGCAGCTAAAGAAAACCTGACAGGTGGTCATCCAAACTCTGCTTAAAAACCTCCAAGGAAGGAGAGTCCACAACCTGAGACGATCAAAGAGCTCTTCCCATCACCTCGCTCAGTAGGTTAGAGTATGGTGCTGATAACGCCAAGGTCGCAGGTTTGATCCCCATATGGGACAGCTGCATTGCAGGGGGTTGGACTAGATGATCCTCAGGGTCCCTTCCAATTCTATGATTCTATCAGGAAGTTCTTTTGAATGTTGAGTTGGAATAATCTTTCTTGTCATTTGAATCCATTGATTCAGGTCCTACCATGTGGAGCAGCAGAAAGCAAGCTTTCTCCATCTTCCACGTGACAGCCCTTGAGATATTTGAAGATGGCTATCCTATCTCCTCTCAGTCTCCTCTTTACCGGTCTTATCACACCCAACTCCCTCAACCATTCCTCAAAAGGCTTGGTTTCCAGGCCCTTGATCATCTGGGCCTTTGGCCCAGGTCCTTCAGTCCCCCCCTCCTCTGCACACGTTTCAGCCTGTCAATATCCTTCTTAAATTGTGGTGCTCAGAACTGGACACAGGACTCCAGGTGTGGTTTCACCAGGGCAGAATAGATTTGTTCTGTTCTCACAGTGGACAACCAGATGCCCATAGGAAGCCCATAAGCAGGACATGAGCAAACCACAATTTCCCCCCACTTGCAGTTCCCCAAAACTGGATAGATCAATTTAGTTTCATTCCATTCCATGACAGTTTTGCACATGTTCATTCATAAGTCTGTCCAATCCTATTTCTGGGACCAGTGGGACAAAAATGAATGAATGAATGAATGAATGAATGAATGAACGAACAAACAAACAAACAAACAAACAAACAAACTGGATCACAAAATTCAGAGAATAGTGAAATTCAAAGGATACTCCTGTTCTGATATGTGTATTAACTAAGGAGGTGCGAATCAGGTTGACTGACTTAAAAATGTGAACTGAACAGAAAATGTGAACTGAACAGAATCCACCCTTATCTCTAGTTTTTGCTGGCCCTAATTAATTCCCACCCCCTACTCATTTGGAACATTTATAAGCCACTTGATCAAAAATATACAAATATATATAAAACGGCCACCATTGAAAACAAATCTGTTTGAAAACAAATCTGTTTGAAAACAAATCTGTTTGAAAACAAATATGCATAGAATCGTTATCATGAAAAGCAAAGATAAAAATCCTTTGGGAAAGTGGAATGTTTTGAAATCCTGCCATGAAGTTCTGCGGTTGCCCGTCCCTGGACCAGCCTGAGATCATTAGCAAACATGGGCCTTACCAGGGGATCTTTGAAGTACATTAGTCTTCTGTCATCCATGGTGAACCACCGCTTCTTGAAGCCTTCAGTTTGCTAAAGAGTGGGAAAGAGGAAATAAACAGTGGGGGGAAACATTTGTATTACATGGAGTTCGGTGGGACTTATTTCCAATCAGTTTGCTTAGGAGGGCAGCTACGGGCCATTAATTTATTTCTTCGGGTGTGAATAGAGCATGTTGAAATGCCAAAATGTAGATATGACAAATCAAATCGTTTCCAACAATGCTACCGATGCTTGAACAACTTTCTTCCCCCCTACAAAGGGACAGTGTCAATTAAAGTATGGTGAAAAGCCTAGATTTATTTAATTTGCAGCTAATGAATTGGTTAGCCACAGAGACAGCTTGATTAAAACGCTATTGGCTCACGGCAACAAGAAAATAATTAATCTCTCTGCACGTCTTCTTAATTAGGATAGAGATGGTGAAGTGTGAATAGTGAGCAAGGCTGGTGTGCTTGCCTTCGAGGCTAGACTTAGGAACAGATGACCCAAGATACTGCCTAGGATGTGGCATCTGGAGATAATCGCCAGTTCCAAGGTATACACATGGTAAGGGCACCTTTCTGAACCTCAGACTCTTCATCCCAGCTTGGGATCCAAACTTTGAGAGTTAAGTACCCACCAGTTTGGAAGAGGAAAATGGCGCCTCTCAAAAATAAGATAGTGATTTTTTACTTACTCAGGGCACTCCCTAGCTATGCAGAATATACAAGTTTGAAAATTAACAAAAATTAACCCAAATACAACCTGATCAAAACCTTTGAGCTTCTGGGCCTTTCATAATGTTAGGATGTCAGTTGAGAGGGTGTGTGTGTGAGGCCTCTCGGCTCCAGTGACAGAACGCCAATCTGAGTTGAGGGAGTTGGACAGCAGGGCATGGAGACTAAGGAAGACTGCTTTGCCCCTCACCTTAGTGACTGAACAAATCCCAAGCTTTCAAATAAACTATAAACACAGATATGCAGGGCTATCTAGTGTGTTGCACAGAATGTCACTCGTCTGCCAGTCAGGCAGACGTCATGGGTGTGTGGCTGGCGCAATGAGCTCCTACGCCCCAGGGAATGGGTTTGTTCCCTTGAGGCCAAGATGGCTGACCTGGAGAAGATGAAAGAGGCTGAGATGTTGGTGGACAAAGCCTTTAGGGACACGATATCTGCGTCCCACTCCATGGTGACAGCTCCCTGCTGTCACAGAGAAGGAGGGTCTCCAGAAAAGATGGCATCACTCTGAGGGAAATTATCCCTTTAAAAGGGCCCCGTTTCCCTGGGGAATGAGGAGTTGTTCTGTCATGCCAAGGATACTCTCGCAGGGGATGGAGATACTGCCGATAGTGGGCCATTTGATCATTAGGGGCCTAGACTGCTAGGTTTATGATGTGAGTGCAGGCGGCATAGTGACTTGCCTTCCTGGCACAAAGTCTGTTATACAGCGCCCATAATTCTTTGCAGGAAGCAATGGATGCCACTTGGAGTGCCTTGGAGGACAAAAGATGGTATATAAATGTAATAAATAATGCAAAAATAAAGGATTGTATGCAAAACAGCTCCATTTGACCAATGGTGGCTGTATTCCATAATTCAGCTTTTCTTTAAGCAGAATTTGGAGTGTAAAGCTTTTTTGGGTTTGGTGCTTCAGGCCCCCAAACACACCCCAAATCTAGGCCAGTTTAAGGCACTGTTTATGACTGACCCCATCCAGAGCTACTTGAGTCAGTCAGCCCCAAACAGCTGCTGCTTTGCCCGGCTATTATGGGGCGAACTATTACGAGGTTTCAGCTGTCTACCTAGTGTAAAAATATCGTAGCCATTTTGGGGTTTCACATCATGGCCTCCGGAATTTGCTTGTACTACAAAGTATACTAGTATATGTCAGCTTTCTAGCTCATGGAGAAATACCCCAAAGATTTATTTATCTTTGGATGTGATGGCCGCTTCATTTTAGATCTGATGTGATGCTGTGGCTTCCAGCCATAAAATGCAAACACGATGCGGATTTTTAAGCCGTCTATTTCCAGTTTACAACATAGCGCGTAGTAGACGGTGCAATGTGGAAAACATGGCTATATATAGGGCTTGAGCACAGAGCACTGATGCACAAGATACGCAGTGCGGTCTTGCGAGTGTCCGACTAGGACCTGGGAAACCAAGTCTCAACTCCTCAGCCAGAAAGCTCCCTGGGTGACCCTGGAACAGTCACTGTCCCTCAGACTAATGTCCCTCACAGGGTTGTTGTGAGGATAAAATGGAGAGAAGGAGAGCTATGCAGGCTCCCTTGAGCTTCTCAGAGGTCAAGTGGGATGTGATTGCAATAATAAATAAATATAAAATAGGAAGTCAGAAGCATCATGGTTGGCAGGTAATGTGAGGCAGAACATTGACAAAACACTTCAACCCACCCCAAAGTTTCTAAACAGCACAAATAAGAATATTCTTCCTTTTAGCATAGACAGAAAACATAACATGCCTCCTACCTTTGGCCCAGTCTTTTCCATGTATCCTTCCTTCAAGTAGTTCCTAGAAAGCTTTGGCACCAGCTAAAGTTTGTGAGAAATAAGGGACAGTGATACTGCAGGTAGTAGATAGTGGGTAAAAAAAAATAATGCATGAGGAAAAACTTGGGTGTTAATGGACTCAGTATAGATTTGGTTGACCATTTTAGCCAGAGCTTCTGGGGAAAAACAGAAGTCAGATGAGGATTCGCAGACACGACACAGTTCGACAGCTGGCACACAATTCCCACATGGTCTTCCCACCCGTTGCTCTGCCCTAGTCGAGGGTTTGGTCCCCTCAAGATATAGGCTGCAACCCTGCAGGTGAGAATGCTCAGAGCCCAAGGATCCAATGTGGCCCTGCAGTCCTTTCTCTCTGGCCCTTGGCTCCACACTCTCCCAGGCCACACCCCTTCCAAGCCCAGCTCCGCCCCCTCCTTCAGCCCTTTTGGAATGCCTCCTTGAACTGTGGCAATGACTCTTGCTTGCCTGGGTGGATACAGGGCTGTGTCAAAACCTCTGGCCTTTTGCAGCCTAATATTAGGCTGCAAAAAGCCAGAGGTTTTGACATAGCCCTCTATCCACCTAATATGCAAAGCTGAAGGGACGCGGGTGGCACTGTGGGTTAAACCACAGAGCCTAGGACTTGCCGATCAGAAGGTCGGCAGTTCAAATCCCCGCGACGGGGTGAGCTCCCATTGCTCAGTCCCTGCTCCTGCCAACCTAGCAGTTCGAAAGCACAAAGTGCAAGTAAATAAATTAGGTACAGCTCTGACGGGAAGGTAAACGGCATTTCCGTGCGCTGCTCTGGTTCGCCAGAAGCGGCTTAGTCATGCTGGCCACATGACCCGGAAGCTGTACGCCGGCTCCCTCAGCCAATAAAGCAAGATGAGCGCCGCAATCCCAGAGTCATCCGCAACTGGACCTAATGGTCAGGGGCCCCTTTACCTTTACCTTTATGCAAAGCTGAGAGATGCTTCCATTGCTCTGCCTCGTGCCCATAGAGGAATGTCGCCTGCAAGCTGAAAAAGTTCCCCCACTTATGCTGTACGCATGTAGCTGGGAATCATTCCTACTGAACTCAGTAGGACTTACTTCTGAGTAGAAAGAACTGGAAAAATCAGGGGGCTTCAGCCATTACCACAGTTCCCCCCAGCACCTAAGAGTGCTTGAACATTTATAGTGCGTTCCCAAAAGCACACCAGAGAGAACAAATTGCCCCTAGACATAGCTAAACAGAGTGCATTCTCAGGCAAAACTCTTGCAAGCAAATGAGATGCCAAAACACTGGTGAAGATTTGGGAACTCTGAGGACCTTGAAATGCAAAAGGGAGCACACCAATCGCTTAAATCAAGAAGGAGAGCACAAATCACTGAAACAAAGAGCATTTTCAATACGGGGAATGGATGTTGTCGTTTTTATGAAGTATTAGTGGGGAACCTCTTGTCCGCAGCTCCTCATTGAAGCCTCACCTTTTGGCCCATGGGGGCTTTTTAGCTAACTTCACCCATCTGCCTGGATGTTATGTACTGAGTTGAATAGGATCCAAATTGCAGCAGTCTGATTGGTCCTAGAACAATAGGATTCAGAATGCAGCAGTTTGATTAGTCCTAGAACAATAGGATTCAGAATGCAGCAGTCTGATTGGTCCTAGAACAATAGGATTCAGAATGCAGCAGCCTGATTGGTCCTAGAACAATAGGATTCAGAATGCAGCAGCCTGATTGGTCCTAGAACAATAGGATTCAGAATGCAGCAGTCTGATTGGTCCTAGAACAATAGGATTCAGAATGCAGCAGCCTGATTGGTCCGCAGGAGCCACCCAATCCAACTCCAGGTGGAAGTGAATCCGCAACCTGATTGGCCTACAGGAGAATACCGGAACTAGCCAATCACATGGGGCCCATTGTGTAAATAATGTATATAAAGCAGACATTTCGGGGGAACTTCCATTCCTCACTACTATGAGCTGAATAAAGGGCATGAAATCCACACTCGATTTCACTGGATGTCAGATTTAAAGGAAGAACAGGTCATGCACTGAAACGCATGGTTCATTTGAATAAGGGACGTGAGCACTGAAAACTGAACTTTGTAAATTTCAAGGCAATGCTCTAATAGTTGGTTAGGTCAAAGCAATCCAGAAAAAAGGAGATACAGCTTTCAGCAGCAATTGCATCAATCTGCAGCTAGTTTAATCAACGAAACACTTATCACTAACAAACAAATGATCAGAAACACCATTATTCACCGCCCATAAGATTCATCTATGTACCAATCCATTGCAATTCACTCAGAATTAACAAATCCATCATTCAAACTGAAGAATCAGGAGAGACATGATCGATCAATCCTTTCTGCTGCCAGAATCTCTTTCAGCTGATACATGAACTCAAGGTCCCTCTTTAGGTGAATGCACATAAAAAATAGCCGCTTTAAAAGAAACCCTCACATTTAGATTGAGACCCTTTTATAGTGAACTTGTCAATGCTGAAAGTATGTTGCAAGAAGTTTCAAAAGCTCATTTTTATAAATGCCACAGAATCAGGGGTCTGGCAATTCCAGTTCTCTCTGTCTCTCGTTTTTCCAATCTTAAATTCACTTCTCCATATTCCAGCAACAATTTGTGATTTATTTAGCTGTGATTACTGCATTGCAAGGGGTTGGACTAGATGTCACTGGGGGTCCCTTCCAACTTTACAGTTCTGGTTTGGGTGTGTCTCTGTCTGTCTGTCTGTCTGTCTGTCTGTATACAGGAACCCTTTAACACCTGTTTTGTAAGTATGTGTATTTGTCCTTATTTCTATGATTCTAATTATTCTAATTAACTATTGGCCTCAGTTCAAGGTGCTGGTTTTGGTGTATAAAACCCTATACAGCTTGAGATCAGGCTTCCTGAAAAATCATCTCACCCCTTATTTACCCAACCACTCACTGTGCACCGAGGGCTTCTTGCAGATACCCTCTTATGGGGAGGACCTGTCCCTTGGAGTCCCTACCTCTTGACAGGCATCTTCTCTGCTGTCTTTTCAATGCCTACTGAAACCCTTTCTCTTTCAGCAAGCCTTTTAAGTAGAGCTCTTTTCCCCATCCTGCATTTAGACTGAATTGGTTTCTGGATGTTCTAATTGTTTGCGTATTTGCCTCCACAAGCAGGATATAGGTTGTTGTTGCAGTCTAGCAAGCATCTGGAAATCTACAAGTTCGAGAGTGGATTTCATGCTCTTTATTCAGCTCATAGTGGTGAGGAGGAATGGAAGTTCCCCCAGAATGTCTGCTTTATATACATTATTTACACAATGGGCCCCACGTGATTGGCTAATTCCGGGATTCTCCTGTAGGCCAATCAGGTTGCGGATTCACTTCCACCTGCAGCTGGATTGGGTGGCTCCTGTGGACCAATCAGACTGCTGCATTCTGAATCCTATTGTTCTAGGACCAACCAGACTGCGGCATTTTGGATCCTATTCAACTCAGTACATAACACCCTGGCATCAAGAGACACTGTTCTTCTGAATCACAAGCTCCTATTTAGCTATTCTCTAGCCATTCAAGGCTTCTCCATGAATTTCTCTACTCCCTCTTCAAAGGGGTCAACACCGTACCTTGTGGCAGGTAGTTCCATAGGCCATATTTTTTGAGAAAGCTGTTAGCTGCCCTGGGCTCTGGTGGGAGGAAGGGCAGAGTATTGGGAAGCAATGAACATAAATGAATAAAGTTAATTCTGCAATGTGCGAAAAGTGTTTTTTCCTTTCGCTTGCCCTGAATCTTCTGAATCATAACCCTGCCAAAGAAACATCCCCACTTGTCCAAATGTCACAAACAAGGTGTAGCTCAGGGACAGAACACCTGCTCTGAAGGTCAGGCCCACAGCATCTCCCTGTTTGCAGGGCTGAAAAGGGCTGGAGAACGTCTGGGTTTGGTGCACCAGTAGTCTGACTCAGGAAGCCTGACAGAATCATAGAATCACAGAATTGTAGACTTGGAAGGGACCCTGAGGATCATCTAGTCCAACCCCTTGCAATGCAGGAATATGCGGCTGCCCCATTCAGGGATCGAACCTGCAACCTGGGCATTCTCAGCACCATGCTCTAACCAGCTGATCACATACATGTGCAAACAGCAAGCCGTCCAGGCTGCAGCCGTCTGGGCCATTGGGGTGAATAAGCTAGGACTGTATCATGTTGAAATACTTATGGGGATCCACGAAAGGGCCTGATTTCTGCTACAAACAGAGCCTCAGAGTGGGAGGAAGAACAAGTTGCTCCAAAGGACCCCCATCAGCACAAAATGTACTGCAATAATTTTATAATCCAAAGGAGTACATTCAGCCAAGCCAATATGCTGATCAACCATTTCTTTTGGCCAAGGGCAAGAGAGAAGACAATGCCATTTTTTCTCCCACTACTTAAGCAGTGCAGTTGCATGATTAAAAGCCATCTCTGGCTGCCGTCTCCAAAGACTGGGAGATTCAGTCCTGATAATAATAATAATAATAATAATAATAATAATAATAATAATAATTTATTTGTACCCAATCTATCTGGATGGGTTGCCTGAGACATTCTGGGCTGCTTCCAGCATATATAAAAACACGGCAAAACATTAAACCTTAAAAAGCTTCCCTATACAGGGCTGCCTTCAGATGTTTCCTAAATGTTATATAATTACTCATCTCCTTGACATCTGATGGGAGGGCGTTCCACAGGATGGTCGCCACTACTGAGAAGGCCCTCTGCCTGGTTCCCTGTAACCTCACTTCTCGCAGCGAGGGAACCGCCAAAAGGTCCTTGGAGCTGGACCTCAGTGTTCGGGCTGAACGATGGCGGTGGAGATGCTCCTTCAGGTATACTGGGCCGAGGCCATTTAGGGCTTTAAAGGTCAGCACCAACACTTTGAATTATGCTCGGAAATCATAGAATCATAGAATCATAGAGTTGGAAGAGACCACAAGGGCCATCGAGTCCAACCCCCTGCCAAGCAGGAAACACCATCAGAGCACTCCTGACATATGGTTGTCAAGCCTCTGCTTAAAGACCTCCAAAGAAGGAGACTCCACCACACCCCTTGGCAGCAAATTCCACTGTCAAACAGCTCTTACTGTCAGGAAGTTCTTCCTAATGTTTAGGTGGAATCTTCTTTCTTGTAGTTTGGATCCATTGCTCCGTGTCCGCTTCTCTGGAGCAGCAGAAAACAACCTTTCTCCCTCCTCTATGTGACATCCTTTTATATATTTGAACATGGCTATCATATCACCCCTTAACCTCCTCTTCTCCAGGCTAAACATGCCCAGCTCCCTTAGCCGTTCCTCATAAGGCATCGTTTCCAGGCCTTTGACCATTTTGGTTGCCCTGAAATGTAATGGCCCCTCCCTGACCACTCAACTAGAAACACCTAGGAACAGGGGGAATCAGAGCATCTAGTTCAGTATTGTCTACACTGATTGGCAGGGGCTGTTTGGTTTTTCAGGCAGGATACTAGGCAGCCTATAGGGAAATATTATTCTTTCTTTTTTTTTAATTTTCTTTTCTCAAAACAAGTATCCAATATCATTGCTAAACATACATTTTCCACCACCCCCCGTTGACTTCCCTCAACTACCATTTCTGGTTTATTACATCAGATGATACATCCCCCCCCCCATTTATTTATTTTTTTGATGGCACCCCTTATATGAGATTTTGTATATAAATTTTCCCTCGGCTCTTTTTGCTGGCCCATGTAGGACCAACATGGATAGTTGGCCCCAGTGAATATTTCACGTTTTCTCCCCTTATGGCTTTGATCTATAGGCTACCACTAAAACGAGGCTGCATTTTAAGTTGCATTTTAAACTGTATTCTAACTTATATTTTAATCAACTGTTTGTTTTGTTTTGTTTTGTTTGTTTTGTTTTTAATGTTTTTACTGTATTTCTTTTCGGTATTTCTCTTCTGTATTTCTGTTCAATGTTAGTCGCCCCGAGCCCAGTCTTGGCTGGGGTATAAATAAAAATTTATTATTATTATTATTATTATTATTATTATTATTATTATTACAATATTATGTTATCACATTGTTGTACTTCTTGTTCTCTGTAAATAAAATTGCAAATGTTTATTTAAATCCTGCCAGCGAGACCATTTCCTTCTGTTGTTTCTGCAATATAGGGAAATATTCAACAAAATAGATCTCTCAGCCACAAGGACTTCCGGTTATGCAAATCAGCTCTACAGGGATTGGGAGAAAAACCCCAGAAGAGATTTAGGGGACTCTCCCAGAACCCCAGAAGAGATTTAGGGGACTCTCCCCAGGCACTGACAGCAACACATCAAGCAATGAAGAAAGAAAGAGAAAAGGCGAGAGAGAAAGAGGAACTCACATCAAGGTCGCTCGCTCCAGGGAATGCCACTTGTAAGTAATGGAATCGAGCGGCGCGAATGGCGTTGAACCAGTCCACCATTTCCTGGGAGGAGGAAGAAAACAACATTTGAGGGGAAAGAGGCAGAAGTGATAGCAACGGGCACGTCCATAGATGCTGCACCAGCCTCAGGTCAACTCTGATTTGATCTGAATTTAAATGCAATTTAAATTTGCCAGTGATTACTTCTGCAGGCTTTTGTAGCATTCTGGTCTTCGCCACGATTCTTACGCACGCTTCCTTCAAAGTCCCACTGTGTTTGCTGGGGCTCAGTCCTTAATAAGCTTAGGAATCATCTATTCCGTGGCGACTCATTGCTTGCATTGAGAAGGACCCCCTTGTTGTTATATGCGAATGACGAGGCCATCATCTCACGTTCCAGACCGGGTTTGAAATATCTGCTGAGGAAGTTTTCTGATTACTGTTCTGGAAATGGTTTATCCATTAATTATGAAAAATCTAAAATTTTAGTATTCGAAAGAAGCTTCTCCCGGTCTAAATGGGTGCTGGATGGCCATAACATTGAACAGATTAAATACTTCAGTTATCTAGGGCTCACATTCCATCATACAGGATCTTGGAAGCACCACTGGCAAACCTCCCTTCAAAAGGTGGAGATCACAAAGCTAGCCATACTCAGATTCTTTTTCACAAAGGGCAGCAAATATGTTCCAGCAGCCTTAAGGGTTTTCAACGCAAAATCGGTATCCGAACTCCTGTATGCTGCAAATGTCTGGCATCATGGGGACCTGCCTAAGCTAGATGGCTTTCAGGCAAAATTTCTTGCATTAGACTTCTTGCGGGGAGGGGGGGAGAGGTTAATCGTTTTGCATTTCACTGATATTTTTGTAAGCTGCCTCGTGTATTTTATCTATTACTAATATATATGTTTTAAAATAATTTCTAAACCTTTAAGATCTCTAAGCAACACATAAAAATACAAACGGTGTGTGTGTGTAATAAAAACAGAGATTAAAAACAGAACTCTAGTAATAACAGAGTCCAATCCCATCATAGAATTGTGGAGTTCAAAGGGGACTCGAGGATCACCTAGCCTAACCCCCAACAATGCAAGAATCACAGCTAAGGAACCCCCAACAGATGGCTGTCTAACCTCTGTTTAAAAACCTCCAAAAAAGGAGAACACACCACTTCCTGAGGTCATTCGTTCCACTGTCAAGCAGCTCTTATCGTCAGAAAGTTCTTTCTAATGTTTAGGAGAAATCTCCTTTCTTGTAACTTGAATCCACTGCTTTGAATCTTATCCTCCAGAGCAAGAGAAAACAAGCTTGTGCCATCTTCCACAGAACAGATATTTGAAGATGGCTGTCATATCCTCTCTTAGTCATCTCTTCCCCAGCTCCCTCAACCATTCCTCAAAAGACTCAGTTTCCAGACCCTTGATCATCTCAGTCACCCTCCTTTGCCCACATTCGAACTTGTCACCGTACTCCCGGTCAAGGAAAGTCTGGGTGCTTTCTATTTAAAGCAGAGTCGTTTCACTTTAAACAGCCATGGCTTCTCCCAAATAATCCTGGGAACTGTAGCTAGTTAAGTGTGCTGAGAGGAGGCCCTCTATTTTCCTAACAGAGCTACAATTCCTAGAGTCCACTGCAAAGAACTATAGTCCAGATAGGGCTCTGGAGAGTCACTCTTGCACTAGAGTGCAACGAAAACAACACCCCTGGATTATTTGCAATGTGAAAAGTTACAGGATTTCAGCAGGGAGCTACAGGACAGGCACCGAATGGAAACAAAACAGTACGTCTGCCCCAAAATCTTTATAGTCATAAACAGTACTGAAAACGGGAACATGTATCATTGCTCCAATTCCCTCAGGAGCACAAATCCTCATGAATGGGCAATGCAAAAGGATGTCTGCAGGGGCCCCGAGAATGCGTATAACATAAAATGATAATTATTAGAAATCTGTGATATATTACAGTAGTACCATTCCGGGAGTGCATTCGATTCCTGAAAACATTCGAAAACCAAGGCGTGGCTTCCAATTGGCTGCAGAAGCTTCCTGCACTCAAGCGAAAGCCACGTCGGATGTTCAGCTTCCAAAAAACATTCGCAGACCGGAACACTTACTTCCAGGTTTGGAGCGTTTGGGAGCCAATTTGTTCGGCAACTAAGCCATTCAGGAATCAAGGTTTGACTGTATTAGCAAACCTACAGCTTTTTGATCACCACCTTTGAGGATTTCATTTCGAAGGCAAGCCCAGAAGCGTAATGGCAGCAACAACCTTTTACAGTATATTATCAATGCAGCACATTTAAAGAAATCTCCTGCTGGCCAGAACTTGCTGCTGAGATTTGCTGCAAGGCTGGGAGACAGCCTGCAGAGGGTGCTTCGGCTACAAAGAGGTGCCCTGATGACAGAGAAAGGGCAGGCAGAGGCAGAGGCAGGTCAGCAGTGCTGTCTAGTAAATCAAGTTCACTCTTGTATGCTTTCGCGGGGATCAGAGCCGATCAAGGCTTGCCAGCCCTGTCAAAAAATGGGGTACAAAAATGGGGAAACCTAACGCTGCCTTGCTTGCTTCTTCTACCGTACTGGAGCACAGGTTTATCTCGAAGAAGAAGAAGAAGAAGAAGAAGAAGAAGAAGAAGAAGCTCATCAGATCATAGAAGGCACACTTTGCAAGTCACTGGGAAGTGTCAAATCCAGAAAACCAAACAGCTTTACACAGGGTAGCCCTCTGTTTGAAGGCATCCTTGAAGCGCTGTCTGGTTCAAGTTCAGTGTAAATAAAAGCAGGGCTGTCTTAAGCATATGTGGCGCCGGGGTGCAAAGATCCGCCCGGCGCAGCCCCACCCCTGGTTGCCCAGTCCCAGGCGTGCAGGAGGGCAAAGCCAGCCAGCCACCTCAGCGTCTTGCTGGTTCAGTTGCCCCCGAACCTGCGGCGCACATCAGAAGAGCCTGCTGCAGCACTCCGACTGATGGGCGGGCTCTTCCCTGGACTCACCTCTCAGGCCCTGGACTCTTGGCCTGGCGCCCCTGAGAGCCCAGCGCCTGGGTGCCCTGCACCCCTAGTGCCTATGTGTAAGACGGCCCTGAATAAAAGGATAGCTCAGTTGGTTAGAGCACAGTGCTGACAACGCCAAGTTTGCAGGTTCAATCGCTGTATGGGACAGCTGCATATTCCTGCATTGTGGGGGTTAGGTTGGATAATCCTCAAGGTCCCTTTCCAACTCTACAGGTCTAGGAGTCTAGGATTCAAAACGAATTCTGCGATTCACTGATTCTATGACCTTAAGAAGGGAGAGCAAGAGGGGCCCTTGACATTGCCCATCAATAGTTAGCAGCTGTGCAGCAGATGGACCAGTCACAGCTTTCCTCACTATGATACCTCTCTTCAAATTATAGTGGAAAAAATCTGCATCCACCCTGATAAAAGCAGCATATGCACATTTTCTGCAAGTCAATGAAAGGGCAACTGTCTCAAAACAAACAGCATCTGTCCACACACAGGGATGGTGGTGCTGGAACATTGCTTTGGGCACTGCTATGGAGCTCTTTGCAAAGAGATTGCATAAGGAGTTAATCACCTTTATTAATATTACCTCACCCAGGGAACTCAGCTGATGATGACAATGCGACTTTTCTCCTTGCAGATCAAGATAAGCTGGTGACAGCATGGACTAACTATTCCTAGCGAACATATTCCTAGCGACAGGCACTAAAGTAGGGGCCGCAGTGATGCTCTCTGAGCTTTAAGCCGTATCACTAATTTAGTATGGGAATCTGATCTGCTTAGTTGCATATATGCACATTGCAATGGCTGGTGCAAATATCTATCGACCTATCTGCATCTGAAAACCGCAAGAAGAAAATGAAAGGAACTGAGGACTGGCAAGGTGGATCTCAAACCTTTTCTGATCAGGTGACATCTCCTGACTCCAGGTAACCCAGAACAGAATCCTTCTCCTCCTTCTTCTCCTCCAGAGCCATTATACTGCAGTACTAAATGATACTGTACGGCAGCGGTGGGGGACTTGTGGCCCTTTCCAGATGTTGTTGAACTCCAACTCCCATCAGCCCCACAAAGGGACATAGGAGGTTGCCTTACACCAACTCAGACCATTGGTCCATCTAGTTCAGTACGGTCTACACTGGCTGGCAGCAGCTGTCCAGGGTTATTAGTGGGGTAGGAGAGCTAAAAATAATGCCAATATATTTAACAGCTGGCAACCAATGCACCCCTTGGGTTTCAGATAGTACATGGGTAGCAGAAAGCCCTGGAAACAAATCTTCACGGCCCTCTACCGGCTATGGTGGCTCATTTGCCAGAAGTAATGTATTTAGCATTAACTCTGGAAGTGTTTACTCGATTCTGACCAAACTAAGCCTCCTATGTATATTTTGGTCTCACAATGCATCTGGTATTTTGCACTTGCAACAGGAACAGGTGCGGCACAAAAACACATTGAGCGATATTTGATGCACCCAACATGATGGCAAGGAAGGTCCAGAACTCAACAGAAGAGCATCTGCTTTATTGGAAATGGGCAAACAGTCTGAGCTGGTATTAAAGCAGCTTCTTTGTTCCTCCAAACATCATGCCATGCATGCGACTCCTGTCAAGGCAACATCTAACTTGCCTAGGAGCTCTCCAAGGTCCTGAAGATTTCAAACCTTTTTCTGCCCTCTACATCCACTTTGTTGAAACCTACAGTCTGTTGCCTAATCTCCACTGTCAGGTGCTGGACAGCTCCAGCAGATCTCCATTCAATATCTAAGTCTTAAGATCAACAGAAAGGATGGCCCTCTTGGTAGGTCCCACACCCTCAGAAATTAAGGGAATGGCAGCCAGAGGGAGGGCCTCCTCTGCAACAGCCCCTAAAATGCAGGACTCTTGTCCGAAAGAGGTACATCTGGGACTAGATTGTCATCATGTGCTGAAGATGCACCTCTTTACCCTGGTCATTGAAAAGCAGGTAAGAAATCATCATCGCCATCACAATATAATTATTTCTTCTCTGCCCAGATGGTACAAAGCTGGGAGAGATGCCACAGTTTCTTTGTTGGCACAAAAACCAAAAAACATGGGGAATGTGCAAGCCCCACCCATGGGTGCTCTCTACTGCCCTTTCCTTATGACACATGCAAGGCGGCTCTTACAGCAGCCTCCTTTCTTACTTCAGAGCTCCCACCTTGCCATCTTCATGGTAAACAAAGATGTTCCTTGTGCTGTTGTCTTTCAAGTACGTGATTTGCAGCCCGTGCGGGTTCCCGATTTTGGCAGGCTGGAAAGTGGCGTTCAGGTGCTCAATCTTCATGATTGCTTTGGGTTCTTTTGCCTGGGAGAGGGGGGGAGAAAGGAAACCGAGAGCAGTAAGAAGCCAAGGCGAAGGCAGCAAGCATGCTCTGCAAAACACAGGCGTTCAAAACAAAAGAGCACTTTTACTGAGAGTGCAGCCTTGATCCAGTAGCTCCAGGAAGGGCAAAGGGGGCCTGACCACACACATACACCCCGAGAAATGTGCAAAAAAGTGCTCTGTCCCCCCCCCCCAAAAAAAATTAGCTTGATAATGTACAGTGGTAAAGAATTGTAGAGTTAGAGGTGACTCTGAGGGTCATCTAGTCCAACCCCCTGCAATGCATTCTATTATTCTATTGAAAAACACTCAATATAACCTGAAACTCTGTTCTGCTTCACTAGAGATGCCACGAGTTGAATCTTCTACATGCAAAACGCATACAATACTTATCAGTGATCTATGGTCCTTTTCCCTGGGAGATTCCCAGATATTTGGTCTGTGGTTGCGCACACGGCATACATTTATAATATATGACTTCCTCCTAAAGAATCCTGGGAACTGTAGTTTACCCCTCAGAATTACAGTTCCCAGCACCTTTAACTAACTACAGTTCCCAGGATTCTTTGGGGGAAGTGACGTATGTGCTAGATGTATGGCACAAGTGCAGCCTGGGGCAGCAGCTCAAATGCCTAAGTCAATTAAAAAATGGAAATAAGTAGGCTAGGCCAACAATCAGTTAAATGACATATGGATTCACCAACATGGAACTTTAAATTGTGCTTTTATATCAAATTTCCTTTTCTGCGCATACTGTAATGTTTTACTGTTGCTATGGCCATTGGCTAATGCAAATAAAGTTTTATTTATCTATCTACACGGAACAGTTCCCTTTATTATGGTGGATGAGATCAACACCATGACCAGTCTTTTGAAATAGCTGGGAAGAGGGGGAATCCACCCATCTTCCACACCCAATTAGATAGCAGTGGTTCATGATGGAATGCTGTGGACTTTCACTTCCCCAAGGGTCAAGACGGCTTCAGCCATGTGAAAGAAAGAGCAGCAACATCTTAGCCCACTCACTGGGAAATCCCCTTTGACAGAGTAATCCAAATCATGTCTACTTGAAAGCAAACAGCACTGATTTCAATGGGGCTTACTCCTCCTTAGGTGGGTGCAATAGTGCAGCTTGGAAATGCCCTGGAGAAAGGGGCGGTAAAGGTGGTCGTATCTAAAACTGGCTTCCTGGAAAAAGAGGACGGCTTGCAACATAACTTCTATGGAACCCTGGTGCAACCACACCTCCATTTTCCAGGGCATGGCCAACATGTGGCTTTCTTAAGGACGGGCTTTTTGGAGAAGTTGCGTTCTGATTCTTGGTAGTGATGATGACTCTAGATTCTGAGCAAACTTGTGGGTGAACCCATGTGGAAGTCAGAAGGGCCAGAAACAAGACTTGACTCACCCAGCCTGTGCAACTACACCCATGACCAAGCCCAGGTAGGAGACCCTGTTGGATTAGACCAAAGGCATACCTAGTCCAGCATCATGGGAACTGTAGTTTCACCTTCACAGAGATACAATTCTCAGCAAGCTACAGTTTCCAGGATTCCTGGAAGGGAGTGGTGTGTTTCAAATGTGTGCTGGATGTGTTTCAGTGCATGCTGTGGATCTGTCCCTGCTTTTCCAGGAAGTCCACAAGCGTCACAGACTGGTTGGGCATAGAGGAGTGGTGGGAGCAACCAGCTGGGGAACCCCCAGGGAAGAAGACTCAGAGCCCGGGCAGTGGTGGTGGGACAATGATGATTGCTCAGAGGGAGCAGGCTGGGGGGGGGGAGGAGGTGTCAGAAGGCATGACAGGGCTTAGTGAGCTGGGAGAGTCTGTGGCAGAGAGCAGTCCAGAATCAGAGGCAGAAGCAGTAGAGGAGCGGGGCCAAGAGGCAGAGATGAGTCAGGCTGGTGAAGAGGCATGGGTGTCTCCTCTTCCTGCAGTGACAAGTTCCCCTCCCCTGCACACTTTTGCCTCTCGCCCCTCCCATCACCAGCACATGGACCCCAGAAGATGGACCAGTGGGGGTCTGGCCCTCGGTCCAAGGAAGGTTCCTCCCCCCTGCCTTTCACTGCTGCTTCCCCGTGTCAGATTTTAGATTTGAAGTTCCTTGGGGCTGAGACCTTCCTTGGTGTGATCCACACAATGGCACAGCCCCCCGATGGTGCTACGTAAGTGATAAAAATGAGGTAGCAAGGTGTTGGCGAATAAGCATCACTAGTCTCGTCCCTACCAGAGAGGAGTGGCAAACCAAGCTGATGAACTATGGCAAGATGGCAAAGCTGACTGGAAAACTCAGAAACCAAGAAGTTATAAAAGAGGGGGGGGGGGAATTATAAGTTAATTAGGAGACCAATGTAAGCAATTAATATAGAGATACCATATGAAGATATTTGAAAGCAGGGGGAGTTATTATGGGGGGAGGACCAGAAGAGGAAGTTGAGGGAAGTTGTGGGGAGGGGACTAGGAAAATGTATCTTGTTGAGTTTGATGATCTGATGCGTTGTAATATGATAAAAATGTATAATCCAATAATTTTTTCATTAAAAATAATAGCAGGAGACCATTGTAAGCAGATGGAAACAAGAGCAGGATTTTGACCCACTTGTAGTGTAAAAATTATTATGGATAATATGGTTTGATATAAAAACTGGAGTACATATGAATATGCAGTTGTAGATGTTTAATTTGAGACCCCCATGGAGGGGATGAGGGGAAGTCTCGAGATCCGGGGAATCTCCTTATACAGATATGTTTTTACTAGTTTGTGTTTATTTATACTTTGTATTTGTAAAACCAATAAAAATGATTTCAAAAAAAGAAGAAGCAACAGGAGCCTCGTGGCCCCATTACGTGACCTGCTAGCTATTCAAAACTGAAAAAAGGACCCGCCCCTTGGAACCAACCCCCATTCTCTTACGTCATTTTTGTTGTAATACTTCAGGGCACCTTCCCGTTCTGAAAGCACGAATTTCCTGCTCAAGAACTGCCCGTTGTCACGGCCCCTCTTCCAGAGAAATCCTTCCCGGTACCCTATGGAGGAAAAGAAGAACGGAGAAATATATTCTTCCCATGGCAACTTTTTGAAAGGAAAAACAGAGGGAAGGGGAATAGTTTGATGTTTTAATTTGTTGGAAGCTGCCCAGAGTGGCTGGGGCAACTCAGTCAGATGGGCGACATATAAACGAATTATTATTATTATTATTATTAACCTTTTTTGGCACTGAGGTGGTTGCCACAGAGTCTCCCTCCGGCTAGATGTCAGATCCTCATTTTCGCATCAAGACCCCGAAGCCACCCTCTCGTTTAGAAATAACACACACAAGGACACGGATATTAGGTTAATGTTATTGGGCAAATTTGGCCACAACTTTATTGATTACAGAATGTGAGCGGTATTAGGTTTAAGCATTGAATGGACCTGACTATATCTGACTCCTGCCCGCTGCGCAGGAAGTCTGGTAAGGGTAAACTGCTGGAAGGGGGAGCCCTGTCGATGCAGACCAACTCGAGCTCCCCCTGGTGTTCCCATCGGAGTCGTGTCGTGGCCCTAGCCCCCGACCCGAGCTTCGGACAAGATCAACACCCCCAGATTCCTTTAATGGAATACCCTTAAGCTTGGAGGGGCAGGTGATGGCCACACCTCCCCTCCCCCATCACAAGGTCAAACAATGCCTAACCGCAACTCTAACAAAGTTGTGACGACTGCTACAAGGTAGGCGAAAACCACATGGCCAGTGCCAATTTGCCAAGTGGAAAAATTCCTACCAGGCCCCTCAACAGTGACCAACCGAGGTCCATAGCAAGGCCTGTGCCTAAACCTGCAAAATAGGGAGGGAGGGCGGGTGATTGAGGAAGCGAGCCAAAGAGGAAGTCCTCCAGCTTGTGCCTCCGTTTAAATGGTCGCGGCCAGCCAGCGGATTGGCTGGCCAGGCTCTGATGTGGCCAGAATCCCCCCGGGCAATGGGGGACTAAGTGGCCACATGGTCCACCGCAACTCCTCCCCACTGGGAAGTGGAGCAGATTTGCTGCTCTGATATTTTGGCTGCTGGGCAAATGTGGAGACCCAAACTTAAGAACAGGAAAAGAAAAGCCTGAGAGGAGCATCCCTAGGAGGAAGCAGCAGTCTACTTAAGATAGTATGCATAGGTTAAGTCCTGTCAAAGGCAACTATGGGGTTGCAGCGCTCATCTCACTTTCAGGCCGAGGGAGCTGGTGTTTGTCCATAGACAGCTTTCCGGGTCATGTGGCCAGCAGGACTAAGCCACTTCTGGCGCAACAGAACACTGTGACAGAAACCAGAGTGCATGGAAATGCCTTTTACCTTTCTGCCACAGTGGTGTCTATTTATCTACATGCATTGGCGTGCTTTCGAACTGCTAGGTTGGCAAGATCTGGGACAGAGCAATGGGAGCTCACACAGTCGTGGGGATTCGAACCGCTGACCTTCTGATTGGCAAGCCCAAGAGGCTCAGTGGTTTAGACTGAAGGACTAGAGTCTTAGGAATCTGTGCAATTTCATTTAGAGGTAGCCAAGGCAACAGCAGACAGATCCAGGATGAAGCTTTCACTCCTTCCACTGGCTTTAACTGGAATGGCCGCAACAAAGCCATTAAGCAAATTGTATTCTGGTCATTTCCATAAGTATGTTAACAGTTTAGCTTGTCACATTCCATTTGTAAATATCAGGGTGGTGGTGGGGGAACTATCCATAGCTTGCTTTGGGAAAGAGCTGCAGCTCAACAGAAGAGCAACGGCTTTGCTTGCACAAGGTCCCAGATCCAATCCCTGGCTTCTCCAGACCCCTGCCAGTAATCCTGGAGAGCTGCTGCCAGCCAGTGTTGACAATACTGATCTAGGTGGACCAATGCACTGACTCTGTATAAGGCACCTTCCGATACGATACGATAATCTTTATTGTCATTGTCCTATACAGAACAACAAAATTGAAAAATTGATATAAGACATTCAAAAACCAACAAGCCTGTTATCGCAGCTATCCCAACCTGGTTAGCCCCCTAAAAACTCTGATACCCCATTTTTAAATACAATATACTCCCATAGAGACTCCTTACACTGCGTTTAAAACCAAAATCGCATTTGGGTAGAAACTGTTTCTCAGGTGGCTAGTCCTAGTCTTTATAACCCTGTACCTTCTTCCAGAAGGCAGAAGCTGAAAGAGATCATTTCCGGGGTGCGCACTATCCTGCGCTATCTCTGCAGCTTTCTTATGGCACCTGGAAGCATAAATTTGATCCAAGGTGGGAAGAGTGCACCCAATTATTCTCTCTGCAGTCTTTACAACCTTGGACAGCATTGTTTTTCCCCTGACTGTGCAGCTCCCAAACCACACACACAGACCACAAGTTAATACACTCTCCACAGTACAATGGTAAAATGCCATCAACAGGTCCTTTGAGAGATTGTTTTTCCGGAGGATTCTCAGAAAATATAACCTCTGCTGTGCTCTCTTCATCAGGTCTTTGCTGTTTTCTCCCCAGGTTAGGTCATCTCTCAACTCCATTCCATGTTTTTCTCACAGAAAATGGCAAAGCTCAGCTCAGAAAATTAGCACTTCCCCAGCTTTGGGAAAGAGGTGGGAGGGCTCTAGGACTTTGCCAGAACCTCACACCTCCTTCCCAAAGCCTGGCACCTCACTTAACTGGTTTTGGGAAAGCAGCATCAGTGCTGGTTGTGTGTGTGTGTGTGTGTGTGTGAAATTTTGGCCTCCCTCCCACACCCATTCAACAAGGCAGTGTGCGGCCCATGGGTTCTGTGTTGATGTACTCTTGTGGCCCACTTGGTAGGAAAAGTTGGGCCGCCCTGGATTTGGGTGCTGGACTAAGACTGGGAAGACCCAGGTTCAAATCCAGCTCCACCCGTGAAGCACCCTGGGAAATCTTAGGCCAGTGACAAACCTTCTCCTCTCACACACCCACATGCACACACAACTACAGTTCCCAGGATTCTGGGGGGGGGGGGAACCATGGCTGCTTAAAGTGGAGCAGTACCGCTTTAAATGCATCGTGCAGATGAGGCTCTTAGCAACATTTTGATGGTCCCACTCTTCATTTAAATCCCACTTTTCCTCTAAGGAGCTCAAGGCGGCACAGATAGTTCTCCCAGCCACCCCAATTTTACCCTCACAACAACCTTGTGGGTTAAGTAAGGCTGAGAGGGCATGAGCACCTGGGATAACAGAGTTGTGGGTTCGAGTCCCACATTGGGCAAAAAGATTCATGCATAGCAACGGGTTGATCCTTGTGGTCCTTTCCAACTCCACAATTCTGTGATTCTGTGGTTCTGTGACTGGCCCAAGGTCACACAGTGAGCTTCATGGGTGGGGATTTGAACCTGAGTCCAACCCTCTACCCACCACACCACGCTGACATTTATCAGAATAGGCTTTTTAAAATATGGCATACGTCAGTAAAAGACTCGTTGAGCAACCCGGCTGAATACTTCCAGCAGAAAAACTGCTTTCTGTTTTGTTATTCGAGGAAGTGAACTGTTAAAAGACTCCAAAACTGTCAAAGCTCAGGAAGCGTGACTGTCAGCTCTTGAGCAAGCCTGATGGTTTAATCAACCATATCCTCCAGGCATCGCTTGTGTACCTGTCTGTTTTCTGTCAGCCTTCCCGAGGGAGAACTTCATCAGCCTCCTTGTGATCTATCATGTGCGATGCAACATGGAATTAAGCAGTATTCCACACTCGAATCACAGAGGCTTGGCAGGTAAAGTGAGAAGGAGGCCACCGATAACAGTTTGGGCCCCTCAAAAGACAATAAAATATGACCTGTTTTGTATCTGACGTGTGTGGAAGGAGGAGTCACTTCCTGTTTTAGCTTTACATATTAGCTGTGATTCCTGCACTGGATGAGCCTTGGGGTTCCCTTCCAACACTGTCATTCTGCAGAGTGCCTGAGTGGTAGATCTCAAATGCTGGGGAATGTTCATTCAGAAGGAGACATTTCATTAAAAGAAGAAAGAATCATTTTCTTCTCAGATTCCCAAAGAAAGGCATCATAAATATGGATTAGTGGGCAGAGGAGACATTCAATTCAGTTCACATTTTTTTAAACAAACATTCACCCTCCTCCCAATTTTGTGGCGCAGTTCTCCGAGTAATAGGTGCAAAAATACATTTGCTAGATGCTGCTGTGTACTTTGTCGCGGTGTTGTCCCAAATCAAAACCACTCCTTTTGATGGGAAGAGTGATCCTTAAAATAATAATAATAATAATAATAATAATAATAATAATAATAATACAGTGGTACCTCTGGTTGCAAACCAGAGGCCCATTCACAACATGAAAGGAACGCAACCCGCACGGGTTGCAATTCGCCACTTCTGCGCATGCGCATGAAGTCATTTTGCGCATCTGTGCATGAGTGAGCAGTGAAACCCAGAAGTAACCCTTTCCGGTACTTCTGGGTTGCCGCGGGACACAACCTGTAAAAACGTAACATGAAGCAAACATAGCATGAGGTATGACTGTAATAATAATAATACTACTACTACTAATAATATTAAAGATTTTCTCTTGTGTAACAAAAAAAGGAGTGAGTATGGGACCAAAATGTATGGGAAACCACCCTATTAGAAAATCTAACCAACAAACTCAAACTAGCAGAGGGGCAAGCAAAGGAAGATACCTTCACCCTTTATCACATATACAACACCACTAGACAAGGGGCCAAAGAAGGAGGGGAAGGTGTGCGAATCATTTTAAAACCCATGCACCATATTTGGCTTTCAACAACTTTGGCGCTCCGCTTCTCAGAAGGAAGCAACCCGCTACTTCAGCTCCCAAATCTCAGCCAATTGGAGCTGAGGGAAGCATATTGACAGGTTTAGAAAGCAGACTAGGAAGGCTTTCAAGATGATGTCATAGGCATGGAGCCAGGTGCGAGTCATGTGCATTTCTGTTTTTGTTCCGAAAAACCAAATTCCCCACTACACACCGAACACTAGAGGAAGCAAGAAGCTGAATGGACACAAAGCATTTTGGGCTCCTAGCTCACAGTCTTTTCCAAGGGTAGTTTCTCCATAGAAGTTGGTAGTTCTTATCTACTGTACAGTGATGATTCATTTATGAATGCCCCCCCCCCACCCCTGCTGCAAAAATTAAAAAAGCACCCAGGGAACACTTTTAAGACGATTTTCAATCTGTGACAAAACATTACCTGCCGGGAGGTGAAGGTGAAGAGGAGGAGGTTCTGGCCACAAAGAAAACAGTGTTTTAACATGGTTTGAGTAATTTAACTGTAGAAATTGGGCGCATTCTACCTTCATCTAATTTCTGTACCTGCTGTCTCTGGCACTGCCTGCCATTTAAGGGCTTAATAAACGCTTACGCCTAGCACGTCTAATTCCCCTTGCCATCCTTCTTCAAGCTGCACATTATCAACTTTCCAACTGCACATTTTGTGTCCAATTGCACAATTAAAAAAAAAGACCCTTGGTACAAGTAATAGCTTGCGGAAGACCTCTCCTTTTAAGGCTTAAAGGAGAAAATGATGGGGGGGGAGGGGGGGAGATCTGCAACAAATTTCCATCCCTTATAGAATTGTTTCCCTTTTCATCACAGCCAAAGGAACATTTTGAAAGGAAGGATTGATAGCTTTTGCTTCCCAGGAGCTGGAAATCAATACGGTGAAATACAGCCAGCAACCAAAGTGTCTTTCTCGCTAAACTATCAGACAAAAGCTTGGTAAAATGCTCACGGCCTCTCTCGTCAAAAAGAAGCAGGCATCTCCCCCATTCAAGTGCTGCTGGATTTTATTTATTTTTATTTCTGGAAATATTGGTGTGCCACTGCTCATTAAAAACAAAACCAAAGCGGTCTGTGACAACCATATGCATATGCAATAAAAACAGCATAAACATTTAAAATTGGAGATCCGCTGACCATTACATACACATACCCTCCAACATTTCTCCAATGAAAATAGGTACATCCTATTCCATTATTAGGGACGTGGGTGGCGCTGTGGGTTAAACCACAGAGCCTAGGACTTGCTGATCAGAAGGTCGGCGGTTCGAATCCTCGCAACAGGGTGAGCTCCCGTTGCTCGGTCCCTGCTCCTGCCAACCTAGCAGTTTGAAAGCACATCAAAGTGCAAGTAGATAAATAGGTACCGCTCCGGCAGGAAGGTAAACGGCGTTTCCGTGCGCTGCTCTGGTTTCGCCAGAAGGGGCTTAGTCATGCTGGCCACATGACCCAGAAGCTGTACGCCGGCTCCCTGGGCCAATAAAGCAAGATGAGTGCCACAACCCCAGAGTGGGTCATGACTGGACGTAATGGTCAGGGGTCCCTTTACCTTTTATTCCATTATTATTATTATTATTATTATTATTATTATTATTTTACTATTTATGCCCCAGCCATCTGACTGGGTTGTCCCAGCCACTCTTGGTGGTTTCAAACATATATAACAAAATAACGAAACATTAAACATTGAAAAACTTCCCTATACAGGGCTGCCTTCAGATGGCTTGGGGGATCAGATGACTCCATACCCTCCAACATTTCTCCAATGAAAATAGGGATGCCTTAAGGAAAAGCACGACATTCCGGGATCAAATAAGAAGCCACTGAAAATCTGGGACTGTCCCTGGAAAATAGGGACATAGGGGTTTTGGCAGATAGATGTTATCTTAACAGCCTGCATAAGCTTGGCAACATAGAGAAGTTTCCAGCCAGCATTTATAGGTTGTAGCAGAAGGTGTCTGCTGATGAGCCTTGCCAGCTCAGGGGATGATCTCAGTGACTGGGTGGTCCCTAAGGTACCTTGGACCTATGTTGCTTAGACGTCTGTAAACCAAAACAGGCAACCCTGTACTGTACAAGTCCACTCTGCCCCGTGGCTAGTTCATTTATCAACTAATCATCCACACTTACGATACTCCAGTTTCCCAGTTTCTCTTCACAGGTCTCAATGCCATGTACCATATTTTTCGCTCTATAAGACACACTTTTTTCCCTCCTAAAAAGTAAGGGGAAATGTGTGTGCGTCTTATGGAGCGAATGCAGGCTGTGCAGCTATCCCAAAAGCCAGAACAGCAAGAGGGATTGCTGCACAGCGCTCCCTCTTGCTGTTCTAGCTTCTGGCTTAGCCGCGCAAAGCCTCTTCAGGGCACAGGGAGCGTTCATCCCACTGCCCTGAGGAGGCTTCACGTGGCTATCCCAGAAGCCAGAACAGCGAGAGGGATCGCTGCGCAGCGCTCCCTCTTGCTGTTCTGGCTTCTCGGATAGCCCCCAGTCCCTTCCCACACCTCCCAGAAAAGCAGTGATGGGCTGTCCTTCTCCCTCCTCGGGGAAAAGCCTGCAAGCACCGCACACACACTCCACACGGCTCGTGAAAGGGAGCGCTGAGCAGAGCATGGGATGCATACAGGCTCTGCTCAGCGCTCCCTTTAAAGAATTTTTTTTGTTGTTGCATTCCCCCTCTAAAAACTAGGTGCGTCTTATGGTCAGGTGCGTCTTATGGAGCGAAAAATACGGTGTATGTTGTTCTCTCCCTTCCCGTTTTGCATTCAGAACAGCCTTGCAAGGTAGGCTAGACTGAGCTACCGGTTACTGAGGACCACATGCAGGGAGAGCGATGTTGCACTCATGCTCTGCTTGTAGGCACCCCATGCGCATCTGGTTGGCCACTGTGAGAACAGAATGCTGGACCAAATGGGCCTCGGCATGACCCAGAAGGACTCTTCTGATGTTAAGTGCTGACAGGCTCCCTCATCCAGCGTCTTGTTAAATAATGCAAATAGTTTTCCTTTGCAGGCGAAATTGCTGGGATAGATGCTATCTGGTGCACCAACAATTTCAAGGTGAAATCTGTCTGTGAGCAGCGGGGTAGAGGAGTAGGGAAAGGCGAATACCGTACAGATCTCTGCCCTATATTTTTTTTCCAGGGCTCTCATTAGCATCCCTGGCTGAAGCCTTTCTGCAGCGCCCTGTCTGAAACTCTGCTTTGTCATCTGCAGCGCTGAAACATATACAGCCTTGCTTGCCCTTAGAGGGTGACCTAATTCCCTTGACTTTATCTCTTCAGCAGCCTCCAGCTCAAACACCTGGGTTGCTTTCCCCCTCTTCCTTAAGTTCCTCTCCCACCTGCAAAAGGAGACCACCGGATAATTTGCGCACCGGACGCTACGGATGGTCCAGCTGGCTCCTGGAAAGGCAGGACCTTCCTACCTAATGTGTTGAACTGAAGATGATCTGTTCCAAAAGCTTTGCTGATGTAAAAGCTTTGCTGATATAAAAGAATATGGAAAAATTGGTTTTTAATATGTAAAAATTTAATGTTATAATATATCAAGATTAAAGATCAGGATTAAAAAGGAGGGAAAGGAATTGCTGAACTAACAAATTGAATTGGAATACAAAAGAGGGAGGTATGAGGAAGTCTGGGAAACAAGTAAACGTAAGAGAAGTGATGAAAAGATGGAATTGTTTTTAACTGTTTTTTCTTCCTTGTATTTTGTATTTTTCTTTCTTTATTGTTATTTTTCTTATTAATGTAATCTTTTTCTTTTGAAATTTTAATAAATATCATTTTAAAAAACAACAACAAAAGCTTTGCTGATGTCATCTTGATAATCAAGATAACCTCCCAATTAACTGGCAGTTGTTGTAGCAGCAATGAGCTCAGGTGTGATTACAATAACTTGCTTTGATATAAAGCAATTGGCTTGTTGTGATGTTATCCTTGGGATGCTGGACTGTGAGTCCAGAAAGGGGAGCTACCTGTAAGATTTTGGCTATTTGCCACCTATGCTCTCAACTGGTCAAGTGAAGTAATGGGCAGTTCTGGACAAAGTGACGTATGCTGCTTTGTGTATAAATAATGTCTGCATGCTTGTTTGGGTGGGTGTGGACACGCCATTTCCTTGCTACAGTGATCATCTGGCATCTGCAAAGGCAGGCTGCTTTGCTGTAAGTCTACACCTTTCTTTAATAAAGCATCCTTGTTTGGTGTCCCTGCATCCTCGTAATGCTGGTGGTCAACAAAAGAGGTTTAAAGACTCTCTCAAGGCAAATCTAAAAAAATGTAGCATAAAATCTGACAACTGGGAAACACCGGCCTGCGAGAGCTCCACTTGGAGAACAGCTTTTACCAAAGGTGTCATGAGCTTCGAAGAAGCTTGAACTCAGGATGCAAGGAAGAAACGTGCTAAGAGGAAGGCACACTTGGCAAATCCACACCGTGATCAACTCCCACCCAGAAACCAATGTCCCCACTGTGGAAGGACATGTGGATCCAGAACTGGCCTCCACAGTCACTTATGGACTCACTGTTAAAACCGTGTTTATGGAAGACAATCTTATTCAGCTACGAGGGATCGCCAAAGAAGAAGAAGAAGATACCTGCACCAAACCACTCCCATAAGCCGGTGGATCAGGACACCTGGACATACTTAGGACTCAACGCAGCACACAGTTGTTCCTCCTGGCCTTTGGCTTAGAATCAATTTGATTCCCTCCCCCCCCCTTTCTTTTTTCCTTTCTCCTCCTGTGAAGAGGCTCCATTTTAATGTTTTAATGTTGTATTTTAATCAACTTGTTTTTATTATTGGTTGTTAGCCACCCTGAGCCCGGTCTTGGCTGGGGAGGGCAGGGTATTATTATTATTATTATTATTATTTAGTCTGAGCTTATGGCACTCTCCTTAAAAGGGAAGTAAGGGTCCTCATGGTTCTGAATTATATAGGAACCTAGGAAACTGGCTATGGTGCTGGAGGAGACTGTTGAGAGCCCCATGGACTGCAAGAAGATCAAAACTATCCATTCTTAAGGAAATCAGCCCTGAGTGCTCACTGGAAGGACAGATCCTGAAGCTGAGACTCCAATACTTTGGCCACCTCATGAGATGAGAAGACTCCCTGGAAAAGACCCTGATGTTGGGAAAGATGGAGGGCACAAGGAGAAGGGGACGACAGAGGACAAGATGGTTGGATAGTGTTCTCGAAGCTACCAGCATGAGTTTGACCAAACTGCGGGAGGCAGCGGGAGACAGGAGTGCCTGGCGTGCTCTGGTCCATGGGGTCACGAAGAGTCGGACACGACTAAACGACTAAACAACAACAACAAGGAAACTGGCTTATACCAAATTAGACTGAATCAGACCAGTGATTCATCTACCTTAGTACAGTCTACTCTACACTGACTGGCAGCAGGGTTTGGGGCAGGGGTCTCTCTCAGCCGTACCTGGAGATGCTGACAATCACACCCAAGACCTTCTGCATGCTGGAAGATGCACCCCCACTAAGCTACAGTCTTTCCCATGTTGGTGAAAGTGCTACATAAGGTTTGGTTCAGCCTTTCCCAATCTGATCCCTTCTTGATGTTTTGTATTACAATAGGGATGGGGGAAGAACCTAGATCCAGCTTGCATTTAAGGGTGAATCCACCTAATGGGCATTCGCTTCAAAATTAATTCCCCAGCCAGGTAATGTGTATAAAGATGTAAAGTGTGCATAGGAGTGCATATAATAAGTGACATTAACATGCGAAATGCATTCTATTTGAGGAAAGCTCTGTGCAAAAATGTGTATAGTAGGCAAAACAAAACTGCACACAAAAATGTGTATATTTGGGGAAATTCACATTAAAATGTTGGTGGATTTCCATGAGGACTTGTGTGGTGTGTGGGGGGTGGGGGTGGGGGGTGTGTGGGGGGTGTGGGGTGTGTGTGGGGGGGTGTGGGGTGTGTGTGTGTGTTTTAAATTGCAAACTAATGTGGAGAACTGAACTTATCTTTAGAAAAACATGAGAAACCCAAACTGGCAGATTCGCCTGCCTCTAACTCAGACTCCCATCAGCCCCAGCCACAATGCCCAATGGTCAGAGAGGATGGGAGCTGTAATAATAAAAAGGGGGGAGGAGGAAACATCTGGAGGGCACCAAGTTGAAGATGGCAGTGGCTCCTCTGATCCCTTCCACTGCACCATATTTACGTGAGCTGCTAACCTGAGCCGCAGACGGAGGCTGCAGCTATTATCTGAGGAAGTGTGTTCTGCATTGACACGCGCACTGCTCTTTGACGGCAAAATAACAAACGCCTCCAGGCACCAGGCCTCCCCCTGGGAAGTGTGCGCTGGGCATTAGAGCCAACTCCCTGGTGCCCAGGGACGAGAAACTCAGCAGCCTCTCTGGATGACTCATTCCCCCTGCAAGGCAGGATGATGTAATTGATGGAGGAGCCGTGAGTCCGCTTTGTGGCAAGCTCCCCTGCTGCCTGGGAAAAAGGCACCCTCCCCTCACCAGCAATGCGATTTTACTTCTGCATTGCCCAGAAGGGTAATTTCGGCCCTGGGTGCCAATCCCGACTGCGCTGATCTTTTCAGCTCCACGTCCCCCCATAAAACTTAACATTAAACAATAAAAATGATATAGAGGAAGGAACTAAAGATATTTAAACCAAACGCTGAAGGATATAGTCCATGCACAACTGCTGCCCGTGTATACATTTTATTTCCATCAGCGATTTCATCCCCTGGTGTGTATATAAGTTTTATTTATTGCCTCCATTTCTACCCAGCTTTTCCCATCCAAATGGGACACATCGCAGAGGCTAAGATTATGTCATAAAGATATACACCTCCAAATCTTTATTGCAGTCATAGACCAGCATACATATACACCTATAAATTAAAAAAACACACACACCACTGTACAGTGCTGAACAAGAATGCATTGCAGGCAGCCTGACAAAAATATCAGCCTGAACAGCACTGTTTCTCCTCGTCCACAAAAGATATTCTGTGAGCAGGGATGATGGAGGAATTTGCAATTTCCAATGCAAACTGACTGAGTGCAAAATTTCTGGCCTGTTGTGCAGATCGGAATATAGTTATCCTTTGGATTTTGCTCTTTTCTGAATGGTGCAATATAGAAATGTGCCCTTTGAAAAAAATACAGGTGCAGATGTGCACACACACACCTTAAATTGTACCCTTTTGTACAATGCGGGAAACAACAGCGACCGCTCTAATGTGTGAATGCTGACATTCAGAAACACACGCCAAGCAACTGCTGGGTTTACACCAGGGGTCAGGAAACTTTTTCAGCAGGGGGCCGGTCCACTGTCCCTCAGACCTTGTGGGGGGCCGGACTATATTTTGGAAGAAAAAAAAACAGAACGAATGCCCCACAAATAACCCAGAGATGCATTTCAAATAAAAGGACACATTCATGCATTGCAGGGGGTCGGACTAGATGACCCTTGGGGTCCCTTCCAACCATAAAAATGGAAAAAAAAAACACACTCATGTAGAAACACGCTGATTCCCGGACCGTCCATGGACCAGATTGAGAAGGCAATTGGGTCGGATCCGGCCCCCGGGCCTTAGGTTGCCTACCCATGGTTTACACCGTTCAATGTGCATTTCAAGCACATGACTCGCCCCCACACAAAGAATCCCCGGAACTGCAGTTTGTTTAAGGGGGCTGGGAATTGTAGCTCTGTGAGGGTGAAACTACAGTTCCTAGTTTTCTTTGAAGGAGGTCCTGTGCTCTAAAAGCACATTACAGATCTGCCTAATGTGTGACATTCACCAATACGCTGCACTACATCCTTGCACCCCAGCACAGGGCAAGCCAATGCCTGTCAGACATTTTGGACTACAACTCCCATCAGCCCCCACCCAGAATGACCAATGACGGGGGCAATGGGAGTACAGTGAGAGGGCACCACATTGCCATGAATTTTTCAATTTATTTTCACTTTTAATTTGTATACCGCCATTCTATAGACAGGGCAGTTTACAGCAACAAAATATACAACAAACAACACACACCTTATAATAACCTGATCCAATACAAAAAATCATAATAAAACATAACTTTAAAATGAACGGCTTATATTAAATAAAGTCATATTCAATAGAATATTGAATATTGTTGTTGTTGTTTAGTCGTTTACTCGTGTCCGACTCTTTCATGGGGTCACGAAGAGTCGGACACGACTAAGTGACTAAACAATAACAATATTCAATAATCTATTAGAATATAATAGTACACAATAAAATTAACTCATAAAACACCAGCAAGTAATAATGAAACAGAAATTCCCTATTAACAATAAATAATTACTAAGCTATGATCAATAAAAATAAGGGCAAATCGCAATACATGAAGTACTGCAATACGTTGAAATACCACGTAAAAGAATCAAAGACAGACAACTTATATATTTATTTTTAAAATATTGGGGTTTTTTAAAAAAAAAATCCTGAACTCCTCTTCTTCCTTCTCGACTGCTTCTGCTATTCTTAATATTCTTAATATTCTCCTCTGGGAGAGGCTAATTGTTCAGCTGGACTTGATTGAAAGTGGGGGAGATGGACTCCCCCCCCTTTCTTTATTCCTGTACATGGCTTCAACCAGCCAGGATTTTATGAACTGCTACAGGATCAAGCACAGAGATCCCCTCTCCCCTTCTCCATTTTGCTTTCCCAACTGAAACTCAACATTCAGAGGCTCCTAAAGACATCTGTGCATGCTCTGCCCTTATTAGGCTGGCTGAGTGATGCCCAATTGGACGTTTCTGTTCCCTAAACTTCTGCCTGTCTCAAGATCCATCCGAGAAAGTTGACCCCTTCCTCTCATTTCCCACTGGCCCTGGTACGGTTCCAATCCTGTCGGCACGTTAGCAGCTGAGTTCAGCATTAGCAGGAATGGAGGATTTTGGGCGCAACACGTCGGAGGTTTGCTTTTCTGAAAGCAGACACAACTCGGGGCAAGGGCTCCAGTGGCAATAAAAATGCTCCCTCATCCTACGCTAGCTGCTTAATATTCCCACAAGCTCCCTTCTTGTTTGTTGTTGTTGTCCTTTAGAACAAAGGGCGGACAGAACCGCTGAGGCCTGGCCCAGCTTTGCACAGCCAAGGAATGAAACAAGGGTCTGTGCGCTAGATCATACGGACACAATGGGAAACCGTAAATGCCAAGGTCTTTGTTGGGTCGCACGCCTTGAAAGATGTTGTGTGTTTCCCAACACAACCCTCAAGGCCCTGAATGCCACCAGCCGCCATGTACCCAGCTGCGCCATTTCCAGTCCTGCGCCCACCACTTTGTTAACAATAGTATTACTGTTCCGTTGGTCCGCAGGATGGAAGACTGAAACTGCATGTATTGGAATGGCATGTGAAAGATGAAGAGGTTAAGTCAGCAATGATACATTGGGCTAAAGAATTTGGTTACAATATACAATTAGAAGATTGGGAAAAGCTATGGAAAGAAGGTTTAAACTTTACAGCGTGTAATGCTTTGAAAGAAAACATACAGTCATACCTCATGTTACGTCCGCTTCATGTTACTTTCTTTCAGGTTATGTCCCGCGGCAAGCCAGAAGTACCGGAAAGGGTTACTTCCGGGTTTCGCCGCTCGCGCATGCGCAGAAGCACAAAATGACATCACGGGCATGTGCAGAAGCGACGAATCACAACCCGCGCATGCGCAGACGCGCCGCTGCGGGTTGCGCTCTTTTCATGTTGTGAACTGGCCTCCGGAATGGATCCCGTTCGCAACCAGAGGTACCACTGTAATGAAAATGATGTATAGATGGTACATAACACCAGTAAAGTTAGCCAAAATGTATAAAGTAAGCAATAAATGTTGGAAATGTAAAGAAAAAGAAGGTACCTTTTACCATATGTGGTGGGCTCGTAAGAAAGTAAAATGCTTCTGGGAAATGATATATAATGAGATGAAGAAAATGTTGAAATATACATTTGTGAAAAAACCAGGAGCATTTTTACTTGGTATTGTAGGTACAGAAATTAATAGACAGGATAAAAACTTGTTTTGATACGCAACTACAGCAGCGAGAGTACTATTAGCCCAACGATGGGAACAGGAAGAATTACCAACAAAGGAGGAGTGGCAAATAAAACTGATGGCGTATGAAGAACTGTTGACTGGGAGAATTCGGAACCAGAAAAACCAGGACTTCCTTAAGGATTGAAAGAAATATATGATTTATTTGAAAGGCAATAGCATTAATGTAACATCGCTTGTAGGTTTACAATAAGTTTTGTAAGGAGGACTATATAAATTATTGTAAAATGATTTAGGAAGGAAATCATTAGGAAACGAAGTTTAAAAGCATTAATTATAACAATAAAATGCAAGATCAGATAACAAATTTGAAAATCACTAGACAGGATTGACGGAAGTCTCAGGCTATAATAACCAAAATGTGGATGATGTGATGTGAAGTTTTGTTTGGAAAATATATGCAAAAACTAATAAAAATGATTAAAAAGGAAGACTGAAACTGCAGCAAAGACAGCGGGTTCTATTGCATGTTTTGCGCCCAAAGCAAGGCAATAAGTGTGTTGGGTGCCTGGAATCTTCAGCCCCATCTTGACCTCCTTATAGCACTTTGGATCAGGGTCTGCTCAGATTGGGCCCCACCAGCACGGTCAGGGCCAGATTTAGGTTTGATGAGGCCCTAAGCTACTGAAGGTAATGGGGCCCTTTATATGTCCAGCTGTCCTTTGTCACCAACAAATTGTCGCTGTTTTTTTGTGTTGAGTATATGCTATATGATAATTTATGGACCTAATAGGTATCTAAAGCCATCTGCACATGTTGCCGTGCAACCAGTCCATGCAGAATGTAGGCACCCTATATATAGAAATGAGCAAACCAGGGATATTTTAGGGAGCAAGCTAGCAGGTGGGGCCCATTATTTACATCATAGGAGCCTACACAATAGAAAACACTGTTGCTGTATGTAGGTTTTATTTTATTTGTTTTTTATCTTATATTTTGGAAATGTACATCCAGTGTTTTTTCCCCCTTTATTTTTTTTGGGGGGGGGGTCCATGAGAATGGGGCCCTAAGCTATAGCTTGTTTAGCTTATATGTAAATCCAGCACTGCACGGTACATTTAGAGCTGCATCATATCGCTTTAAATAGCCACAGGCTTCTCTCCCCCACCTCCCGAATCCTGGGAATTGTGGTTTGTTACAGTACACACACAAAGCAAATGTTCTACCCCTGAGCTACAGAACTGGAACAGTGTCAAAGAGCCTCGTGGCACCTTAAAGACTAACAAGCTTACGGCACCAGCTTTTTATGGGCTTGTGGCATAATAAATAAAGTTTATGTTCTAATATATCAAAGACACTTTGATGGCTTTTGCTGCTGGAGACTAAAAACGGTTGCCCCTCTGGATTTTTTAAAAGGATTTGAAAGTAGGACAACAAAAGCATCACTGACTGTGGCACAGATTTATTTTGTCCTCTGGTGAAACAAGCAGCCTTCTTTTGAAGCACCTCAGCTCTCTGAAGAACAAACTGTGATTTTTCCCAAGTCGCAGTTCCCTGCCATCAGAGGGCCACCTGGGAACATCCACACTATGCGTCTGAAGCACTCTTGCAGCACTTCAACCGTCATGGCTTCCCCAAAAGCATCCTGGGAACTGTAGTTTGTGAAGAGGCTGACCTCACGGGCCAGCACTTCCCAGCACCCTTCACAAACTACAGTTCCCAGGATGCTTTTGGGGGGAAAGCCATTATGACCGATGAAGTCATATATGAGAGCTTCAAATGTAGGGCAAGGTTGTGACCCTAGGCAAATGGGTGAAGCTTTTTCACTTCTGGCCTCAAAACACCTAAACAAACAAACAAAAGCCCTTTATGCATAGGGAGCATCTATGCCCCTCCATGGCCTCCAGTTTTATGGTTAAGAATGTTAGTAGAACCTTGTTGGATCAGATCAAAGGTCTTCTCAAAGTTGCCATTCATATACCTTCAGGAAGCCTGGAACATGAGCACAACAGTCTTCCTCCATGGTTGCCATCTTTCCACACACACACACACACACACACACACACCCCATCCAGGCCTTGCCTCACCCCATACGCTAAACGGCCCCAAATAGGGAAGGTACTCCAAATAAATTTAAGGTTTCAATTGTCTTCTTCTGCCTAGTGTTCAAGGTTCTATAGCTCAGACTGGGAGAAGCCTCCCCTACACAAATAGTGCTCTTGTGGTTTTCTTTGCTAGCCACTTCGTCTGCTTGAGACAAAAATAAAATGGTCTAGAGCGATGACACTGTGGTATGTCAACAGAAATATATGGCCTCAGAGTAAAGGCAAGACTATTTATGGTGCACACACTTTCTGGTTTTTATATACTTATTGGAACCTCAGTGTGAGGAAGAAAGACTGCAGTCTATGACCTTCCTAAGAAAAAAAGAGTCTTTGCAGCAGTGACATCAGCGAGATTTGCAGGGCGTCTGAAGGGGATTTATATTTTATGATATGCGGCAGGCACCTTCACTGCACTGTTTTCAACACCTGACCTCAAACCTTTTTGTCCAGAAAAGCTTACACAGACCTGTATTTTTTATTATTTTTATTATGTACTTGCAACCAGTCAGGGGATGGCTCCTGCCTGACACTTTCTCTGTCCCCACCTCCTATTGGCCTCATAGTAACCTTAGGTCAGGTGAAAAGGTATTGAGTTGCAAATCGCCATCTTGAAAGGGTGGTGACTTTAGTCTTTCTCTGAATGCCACAGAGAGAAAAAGGATGTTAATGGCTCTCCAAAAGCCGCATAGCCTTAGGAAGGCTAAGGCAGGCTGGAATTGGGGAGAGAGATACCGTTTTGATTTCTGGAGTTATCTTTTATTTCTAAAATGCTGAGACTGTGCTGGACAGCGCAAAACATTGTATGGATGTTTTGGGTGTATCATGTTATGTCTTTTGTTGTTGTTGTTGTTGTTGTTTTGAAGAGTTCTTCAAGAAAACTTTGAATAATGTAATAATGTTTTTATGGTTTTCTTCCAAAAGGAGTCAGTTCCTATGCTTCCAGTCACTTCAAACTGTGCAATATTAATATCTTCAGTAAGGTTTGCCTTTAAATGTGAATGCAATCACCATTCGGAGCCAATTTGGGAATGAGTTTGCCATTAGTATCATAGATAGACCAATCTCCTACACCAGGGATTAGTCTAATTCCCTTTTCTAAAGCCATCTAAGCTAATTCACAAACCCACCTCTCATAACAGCAGTTATCACTGGGCATGAAGAAAAGTTGTTTCCGAGAATCAGAGTGCTTTGAGGATTAAAAGTTAAGGTGATGAAAGAAAAGTGTTATTTTATCCTGTTGGGAGAACTTTAATGGTAACGTATCTGATTCTTCTCCTAATGCAGATTGCACTTCCATCATCTGATAGAGGACTTAATGGGATCTGGAGATTCAGATCTGTACTTTGCACAAGCAAACGCCAGGTTTTGCTGTATTAAATGCTACATGAAAAATGCAAAAGGCCACAGTGTTGTTAGGCAACAGATAGTGTGGTACAGTGGTACCTCGGGTTAAGTACTTAATTCGTTCCGGAGGTCTGTACTTAACCTGAAACTGTTCTTAAGATGAAGCACCACTTTAGCTAATGGGGCCTCCAGCTGCCGCCGCGCCACTGGAGCCTGATTTCTGTTCTTATCCTGAAGCAAAGTTCTTAACCTGAAGCACTATTTCTAAGTTAGCAGAGTGTGTAACCTGAAGTGTATGTAACCTGAAGCGTATGTAACCTGAAGCGTATGTAACCCGAGGTACCACTGTATAGGGTTTTGAATGCCAGATTAGGGAAAGGAGGCCTCAGTCCAACTCAACCCTGAAACTCAAGCCCCATCTACACTCTATGAAACACTGTAATACCATTTTCAACAGTTATGGATTCCCCCAAAGACTCCAGGGACGTGTAGTTTGTCAATGATGCTAAGAGTTGCAAGGAGAACTTCTGTTCCCCTCACAGAGCTACAATTCCCAGAGTTCCCTGGGAAGAGGGCTTGACTGTTAAACCACTCTGAGAATTGTAGCAGGGGTCCATGAGGGGAAGAACTCTCAACACCCTTAACACACTACAGTTCCCAGGATTATTGGGGGGGGGGGGTTAGCCATGACTGTCTAAAGTCGTATTATAGAGCTTAAAATTTATAGTGCAAATGTGGTCTCGCTGGGTGACTCTGGCCCAGTCAATAACCTACCTCACAGGGTTGTTTGTGAGGATAAAAATGAGTGGAGCATGAATGCTATATTGAGTTCCTTGGAGAATGGGAAGGATAACACAGCAATAAACGCAATAAAATATTCGTTGCCTAATGGCTGCAAGTCTATACAGTAGTTATTTCATCCAGCACTTACAATTGCTCTATTTACCCCCTTCAAGTTCTGTTGGGCTCCAACTTCCATCAACCTGAGCTAGGATAGGCACTGGCTAGGAGAGATGAGGTTTTTAGTTCAGTAGCATCTGCAAGGAACCAGATTCCCTACCCCAAATGTAGCAGCATTCTAGAGCAAGCATAGATTTAAAGTTGAGGTCACCAAGATGGTGTTTTGGAGAGAAGTTCAGCAACACAAAGGTTTAACACCACTGCAGAAATGGGAACTCTCTAGAAAACCAGCAACTGACAGAACGGGAAAATAACACATGTTAAAAAGAACACCTTTTATGGACAGTGTTCACTCAATCATTTAAAAAGGTTACTGAGCTCAGAATATATCTGCAATTCTAATCCCACAGAATGGTGTGTTGTATAGGACTTTCCCAACCCACTGGGGATTTGAACCCTGATCTCTGTGATCCAACACTTCATAACCACAAAGGTTCTCAGGTTGGGATCCTATAAACAATTCCTTGGGGAAAATTGCCATTGCCATTGAACTCAATGAGGCTTACTTCTGAGTAGACAAATGCAGAGTTGCATTGTTGGTGAAAGAACAGCGCAGAATAATGTCTGGAGGGCTCAATAACTGGCTTTAAGGGTAGGAAAATTACTTGTTGCCATTGCATCCAATACATCCAGTGGCAGTGAACACTCCTAATGCTTTAAAAATGGCTTATACGGTGTAAATAACACTCCATTTCGTAAGGTTTGGACAGCGTGAACACATTATTTGTCTTTAATACACCACGTTCAAAACGAAAACAGCTCACTTGGATGAAAAAAGTCATAACTTTGGGATCAATAGCAGGGCATTGAAGCATTTAATCACTCTGTTACTTAGCTAGCGGGAACTGGCTCCTCACACCAGAATCAATGAGCCTAATACATCCATTAATTTGGGGGCTTTTGGAAGAATGGAAGCAGCAGGGCTTATTCTATTAAAAGGAAAAACCAAACAAAGCCCCCGGTCACTGAAGCCAACTATTGTCAGAGGAGTATGAGCCAAATGAGTTGCGTGAGGGGGGATTTTGCAGCCCCTACAAAATTAATAAGAAACCAATGCTCAGCGAACGAAGAATAATCCAAGGTGGATTATTTGCAGCCTGGCGCCCGCACTCCCTATCTTCTTGAAGACACACTGGGTTGCCCTAGCCAGCCCGCCTTCCCGTTGCTGCATTGGGGGTTCCTGCCCAAACCCGTTTAAATGAGCCAATCCGTGATGGGGCCAGGGGCGGGGCCACAGGAGTGGACTAAAAGTAAGCAGGCTTCACTCAAGTCCGCTCTGGTAGCTTAAAAAGGGGGTGGAGCCAGAACTCAGAATAGACCCAGTAGAAATAATGGACAGGACTACCTTAGGCCCATATACTTCAAGGAGTCTACTCTAAGTATGGGATGGGGGAGGAATTTGATTTAGTTTGTGGTTAAAGGCAAACCTACCCCATTTGTGTTTTCCGAAACAATACATCAACCGAAACACAGAAATCCATTTTTTTAAAAATGCGCTTCTCTGAATTTTGCAAAGCAGTTGCTTGGTCCAAGTTATATGTACAAAAATGCTAAGCTAAATGGTGCATATGAATGCGTTTGTTACGGAAAACAACATACCAAGGTGCATTATACTGGAGGGAATTGCTTTGCAAAAATATGTGTATTAGACAAAATTGCACGTGATGATGTGACTATTCAGAGAAATGCACATTAAAATGCTGATGAATTTTCATGAGAACTTTAAAAAATTACACAGAGAGAGAGAGAGAGAGAGAGAGAAAATTGCAGACTGATGTGGAAATGGGATGGACCAAACTTAAGATTGGAAAGATGAGAAAATGAGAAAATGAGAGGAACCAAAATTGAAAGCTTTATTCCAACCCTGTGGGTTAAACCACAGAGCCTAGGACTTGCCGATCAGAAGGTCGGCGGTTCGAATCCCCGCGACGGGGTGAGCTCCTGTTGCTCGGTCCCTGCTCCTGCCCACCTAGCAGTTCGAAAGCACCTCAAAGTGCAAGTAGATAACTAGGTACCGCTCCGGCGGGAAGGTAAACGGCGTTTCCATGCACTGCTCTGGTTCGCCAGAAGCGGCTTAATCATGCTGGCCACATGACCCGGAAGCTGTACGCCGGCTCCCTCAGCCAATAAAACGAGATGAGCACCGCAACCCCAGAGTCGGCCATGACTGGACCTAATGGTCAGGGGTCCCTTTACCTTTTACCTTTACTCAATTTCTAACTTGGCTGGATACAAACCCATAGAATCATAAATGGCGCTGGAGGTCATCTAGCCCAAAAAAGGCAAGATATGGAGCACCCATGACAGCGGCCTGCCTCTGCAACAAACCCTCAGTTGCATATATTTTCATTGCAACTGTTTTATTACCCACCCACCCCGTGAAGACAGGGGAAACAGAAAAAAAGCTCTGAAGGCCAATTCTTAGCAAAAGCAATGCAAAAGGAGCAACCGGCCCAGTGCTTGTTTTCCACTTTAGTTTGTAGCTTCTCCAGCTGGATTTTTAGAATATTATAAAATGTCTGGGTCAAACTACCCTGTGTCATCTGGCCCCAAGTCAACTCTCAACCATTGGGAATGCTGTGACTGTTGCTCTGCGTATCCTCCAGAAACACAAGTCTGGGGTTGCCGTGAGGATCAGCGAAGTGGAAGAGAGGGTTTTTTGACAGCTGTCCAGGGAACTCTGCAAGGCTTCCAAACTTCTCTTTCCGGTGTGGTCCCCAGATAGAGGTTGTTTCTTGCTCACCCCTGGGGCAGCCTTGGTGCTTATTCATATTCTCCCTCTAGGATCCTCCTTCAAGCATCCCAGCACATTTGGGCTTTGGAGCCTCAGAGATGAGCGAAGACCTTTCTCTCCCAAGAATCTACTAAGGTACAACTGTCAGTTGAGCTGCAACTGCATTGCTTTGGCATTTGACAGTCTATCCCCAAAAGACTTTTTAGATACACACACAAGCATACACATACAGTCATACCTTGGGTTGAAGTAGCTTCGGGTTGAGCATTTTCGGGTTACGCTCCGCGGTGACCCGGAAGTAACGGAATACGTTACTTCCGGGTTTCGCCACTCACGCATGCGCAGACACTCAAAATGACGTCACGCGCATGCGCGGAAGCGGTGAATCACGACCTGCGGACACACAGACGTGGGTTGCGTTCACTTCAGGATGTGAACGGGGGTCCAGAACGGATCCCGTTCGCTTCCAGAGGTACCACTGTACACACATATTTCAAGTTTCCCTTGCATGCAAAGATAGGCTCTGGTGGTTTGAGCAAATGAGACCAATAGTGGGTCCAACGGTCAAGAAGGTGGTTCCTGCATGTGCTGTAGAATGAAGTGAAAGGCAGATGGGGCCCGTCAACCTGGGATGGTAGCCCATCTAGGAGAAGGAAAACCTCTGCAATCTTGTATGCCTCCTTCCGGCAACTCCTGCAGCCAATCTGATGCCAAAGGTATTGCTCTGCTTTCCTTTGGACCACATCAGCCCGGCCAACAGAGGTGTCCTGTCATGTGGGCAGCCCAGGATCTCCATGCACACTGCCCAGGCTTGTGTCCCAGGGAGGTCGCTTTGGTGCTACTGACACCGGTTTGGCTTCACCCCTGGAGGCACACTCCATTGTCATTTGAGACAGAAGGATGCCAAAAATGTCAAGCTCCATTGTAAATAAAACTTCTTAAGATGTTTCCAGGCTGCCACTATTTTCAGATGGGATTCAATCACATTTGCCAGCACAAATTCAGGTTGAACGATTACAGTGGACAGGAAGGTCTTGGGCAACAAACCCATTTCTCCTGTCCCCATCCTCCTCCTTGCCGAGTTCTGCAAGGGCAAGGCTAAGGTGGAGGAAGCTGACAGCCAGCCCTAGGCTGCACAGGCTGGCAAGTGGGAGCAGGCTGAAGGCAGATGTCAGGGAACTGCCATCGGCTCAGGGGGAAGAGGGGAAAAGCCAGATGGATTACAGAGAGCCCCCAAAGATCGTGGGAAGCAGCACCTCCTCAGCGGAGGAGAGTAACCACGCCTCCAGTGGAGAAGAGCTTCAGGGCTCAGAGGAGGCGAGGCGGTGCCAGGACACCTTGCCTGGGCAAAGCAGGGAAGAGAGAGGTCCTCCGTTACCCACGCCCACCTTGCGCAGTAAGCTTTCGCGCCGAGAGGGGAGATGCAGACTGGGCATCAGGAAACTAGTTTGCTGGGGAAAGTTTAAGCCCCACCCACTCACGGATTCTGCCAGTGAATGAGCCAGCCACGGGAGAGTGGTGCTCCGGACAGATAAGTTTATTTTGGCATCAAAAGCAAGGCTTCACAGCCAAGCAGGGAGGCATTTGCCTGCTTGCTCTCGAGCAACCCCTTGGAACCCTTACAGCAGACTAGGGTTGCTGGGGCAAACTCTTGCCTGCCCTGATAGACCAGCCTCCACTGTCATGGTTGCTTCAAGGCAAGACAGGAGCTTCTTCAGATCAAGGGCCATATTCCCACCTGAGCAACCTTCAAGAGCGGTGGGCAAGGCCAGAGGCAGAGATGGGCGGGGCAATGGATGCAAATGTTGCCTTTCTACAGTAGGCTCTCTCTACCCAGCACCTGGGCAAGCAAGAGGCAAGATCAGGATTCAAGGGCACATTTCCAGCCAGACAAGAACACTCACAAAGGGGTCAAATTGGGGTCAGTGGGGGGCATGGCCTGGACGGAGTCCCAAGAGACAGAGGTCTGGACGGCCACATCTGGCCTCAAGGCCTGAAGCTTCCTCACCCCCGGTTTGAGGGGAACTGAACATTGTCCCAGGATCCCCTGCAAAGGACTATGTAGTAATAGTAGTAGTAGTAGTAGTAGTAATAATAATAATAATAATAATAATAATAATAATAATAATAATTTATCTATACCCCGACCATCTGGCTGGGTTTCCCCAGCCACTCTAGGCGGCTCCCAACAGACTATTAAAAACGCAATAAAACATCAAACATTAAAAACTTCCCTGTACAGGTCTGCCTTCAGATGTCTTCTGAATATCAGGTAGTTGTTTATCTCTTTGACATCTGATGGGAGGGTGTTCCACAGGGCGGGCACCACTACCGAGAAGGCCCTCTGCCTGGTTCCCTGTAACCTCACTTCTCGCAGTGAGGGAACCACCAAGCTGCTTTTTGAGATTAAGTTATTTCCTCAAACTTTTTTTCTCTGGGCCACACTTTCAGAATAAAAATTTGGTTGCGCCACACAAAAATTTTAATTGATATGAAATATATTGGGGGAGGGGGTGAAGCAACTCCTAGCAGTGCCTGATTTATAATATAAAACACAACTACTTTATAATATGATAATGGGACGTCCAAAAGTATAAACCAATGCAGCTACATAAGAACACAAACCATTCCTCAAATATAATATTGTCTTCGAGTCTTCCTGCCACGCTTACCATCCTCTCCTGCCACACCAACGTGGTGCACTACACCCTTTGAGAACCACTGTTAAAACACATTTACAAGCAGAACTCTTCTTCTTCTACCAAAGCCCACAAGCCTCAAATGCTCCTTCCGACAAGGGAAGCTGACTCGACAAAGGCAACCCTGGACTTCCCAGCACTCACAGAAGGGGAAGCCAAATGTCAGACCCAATACGTTCCCACACTGGCGGCCACAACCAAAAAGAGATTGTCCCCGGCGCACGTAAGACGCTGTCTGGATTTGCAGCCAAATGTTTGCATTCAGAAGCCTCCTCCATGGCAGGCCTCCTTCCAGACTGACGAAGTTGAATGTTGGGGCAGATAAAAAGGAAGTGCTCTTTCAGACGGTACATCATTACGCTATGGGATTTTCTCCCACAAGAGACAGAGATGGCCACCAAGTTGAATGGCTTGGGATGGGATTAGTTCACAGAGGATAAGGCTGACAAGGGATATTAGCGGGTGGCGCTGTGGTCTAAAACCACTGAGCCTCTTGGGCTTGCCGATCAGAAGGTCGGTGGTTCGAATCCCCACTCCCATTGCTCTGTCCCAGCTTCTGCCAACCTAGCAGTTTGAAAACACACCAGTGCGAGTAGATAAATAGGTACCGCTGTGGCGGGAAGGTAAACGGTGTTTCCATGCACTCTGGTTTCCGTCACGGTGTTCCGTTGCGCCAGAAGCAATTTACTCTTGCTGGCCACGTGACCCGGAAAGCTGTCTGTGGACGAACGCCGGCTCCCTCGGCCTGAAAACGAGATGAGTGCCGCAACCCCATAGTCACCTTTGACTGGACTTAACCACCCAGGGGTCCTTTACCTTTTTTCTTTTTTACATATGCAGTATGCCTCTGCTGCACACCTGTTGCTGAGAATTGCAAGTGAGGAGAGTGCTGCTGAGCTCCCCTCCTGCTTGAAGGCTCCCCCAAGACATCTGGTTGACCAATGAGAGAAGAGGATGCTGGACCAGATGGGCCAATGGCCCGGGATCGTATTCTAGCTTAAAGCCTGCAACATCAAGCCCAACCCTCAACTGTCATCTACAACAGCCATTCCGCCAGGCCATGAGAGCGAGGGGCAGCCGCTCTCCTGGGCTTCAGGCAGAGGGACCCTTCCAGCCCTACTGGGAGATGCCAGAAATTGAACCTGCGACCTTCTGCATGCAAAGCAGATGCTCTACCCCTGAGCTAGGCCCTTGCCTTAAAACACAAGCTGCTGTAAGCTCTGTGTTCCGGTGCTGCTCCTTTCCCTTCCCTCCTCTTTGGTACGCTTGAGGAGATGAGAAGCTTCTTCCTTGCGATATCCAAGCTGTGCAAACTGTGGTTAGTTAAAAACCAAGGACAGTCCATGTGGGCCCCTCCAGATGCTGCTGGACTCCAACCCCCATCAACCCTAGACAGCATGGACAATAGTCAGGGATTATGGAAGTTGTAGTTCTGCAACATTCAGAAAGCACCATATTGGCTACCCCTAACTTAAACGATGGTTGATGAAAACAAGCCCAGATCAAAATGTGGTTTAAACCAGGGATGGGGGAAGCTTTTTGGCTCCATGGACCAGATACTTATTCAGATCTAGCATTGCGGGTCAAATTTGCCAGGGGTGGAGCTACCCACCTGTCAATCACTTGGTGTCACAATGACAGCATCATGTCCGATCCAGCAGTTTACAGTCAAAGCCTGCTTTCTCTTGCCAATGCATGATTGGGAGAGCAATTTAAGGCTCATGGTTGTACATTGGTAGGTGGGCACGATTTGAGGAAAACAGCCTCAAAGTTTAAGCCAGGGTTTCCCAAACTTGGGTCTCCAACTGTTTTTGGACTACAATTCCCACCATCCCTAACCGCTATGGATGATGGGAGTTGTAGCCAAAAAACAGCTGGAGATCCAAGTCTGGGAAACCCTGGTTTAAACAAACCACATTTTCCTTGGGTTTTGAGGAAGTGTGACACCATGGGAAACTATGGCTTCCAGCCTCATTCTTTGGGGACTGAAAAAGGAGGGAGAGAGGAGGGGGGCTGCATAAGCTAGATGCTTGCCAGTACTAATTTTTGTAGTCCGCACCATGGCTTCCCACTGCATCTGAACCGAGCCTTTAAACAAATTCCGCTAAATGATACCTTTGAACAATAAATAGAAACATTTGAACTCAGAAAACTTCGCCCAACTACCTGCAGAGTAAGGCTCCTGCTTCTCAATGTAAATGAACTCTTTCCTTTCATATTTGGCTCTGATCCATTGTTCCCGTAGCAGCCTGTGAAAAATGAAATAAAGGAAAAAGTGGGGGGGGGGGTCAGATATATGGTCGGGAATCAGCCAGGAATGTATTAATTCTGCGTCGAAAGCAGCACTGTACAGGAATAAGTTAAAACACAGACTGGAATCCTGGTTCCATTTCTGTTTCTTCTCTTAACATCTTGAGGGGGGGAATATAACAGATTCCCTCTCTGAATACACAATTGATTTTAAAAAAGAGAAATAAATAGAAGTCGGCTCCCCAGCTACAACAATAAAACTTTGCAAGCATCGCACACTGCTTAGATTTTGAAACGCTGGCCCAGGAGGCAATGTCTTTCTCAGGCTGCAGATGTTTCCAGACTGGCGCTCATTTTGGGTAGGACTGAATCGCATGCTGGCAAATTCAGACTGGGCCATTATAGTCGCTTGACAGGCATTGCGCAACAAACCCACTTCCCCAAAAGACCGGACTTTGTGTGATAAGGAAGGTGACGGGAAAATTCTTTGGAAAGTGCAGGTTAAAGACAAGGATGGGCAAACCTGCCAGTTTCGGTTTCTCTGAGTTTCTCATTTTTCCAATCGTTAGTTCAGTTCTCTACATTTCCACATCAGTTTGCTTAAAAAAACCCCAACCCAATTCTTCATGTAAAGACATCAGCATTTTAGTGAGAATTTCTCCTAGAACTGTAGAGTTGGAAGGGATCCCAGGGGCCATCTAGTCCAACCCCCTGCAATGCAGCTAAAGAAGAATGAGAGTCCACCATTTTCCGAGGGAGTCCCTTTTACTAAGGCAACATATTTTTTGTTCGCAATATTACCCAACATACACATCTTTGCGAGGCACTTTCTTTTAAAACGATGGATTTTTGTGTGATATTTCCCCTTCTTTTATGCACACGTTACCCTACTACATTGGTTCTGGTGCAAATTACTTGGCCAGGGAACCACACTCAAAATTCGGAGGTGCACAAATTTCAAGGAACTACTGAATGACAGTCCATGTGTTGTTTTGGAAACCGGGGTTGAGTAACTTCGCCTCGCAGAGCTACAAGTCCCAGGGTTCCCTAGGAAAAGGGGTTGTTTATTAAACCACTCTGAGAACTGGTAGCTCTGTGAGGGAGCAGAGAAGTCTCTTAACAACTTTCAACACCCCAAAACAAAATAAAACCCTACAGCTCCCAGGATTCTTTGGAGGAAGCCATGACTGTTTAAAGAGGCACAGCACTGCTTTCCTCAGATAGTACAGATGGGGCCTAAGACAACTCCCTATGTTCAACATCTTCTTCTGCCTCTGAATACGGTATACCTGAAGGCCTCAGTCAGTATACCTGAAGGAGCGTCTCCACCCCCATCGGTCCAATTGGACATTGAGGTCCAGCGCCGAGGCCCTTCTGGCGGTTCCCTCACTGCAAGAAGCCAAGTTACAGGGAACCAGGCAAAGGGCCTTCTCAGTGGTGGCACCTGCCCTGTGGAACGCCCTACCTGACATTTAGAAGACATCTGAAGGCAGCCTTATTTATGGAAGCTTTTAATGTTTAATAGGTTATTGTATTTTAATATTCTGTTGGAAGCCGCCCAGAGCGGCTGGGGAAACCCAGCCAGATGGGCGAGGTATAAATAATAAATTATTATTATTTTTTATTATTATTATTATTATTATTATTATTATTATTATGCAAAGGAAGGGCTGTGCCACTGAGCTATGCTAGTCAGTCTTGATCATAAAACATGGCTCCTTCCAGCTCCCCGGCTGCTAACACCCCAAGTTTTATGCAGTATATCCTCTACCCTGCTCTGCTTCCCTCTTTGGCTCACCGCAGGCTTCCTGAAAAAGCCCTTTACGAGGGCTCCTGCAGCACAGCGAAATATTTCAACAAATATAATTTTAACTCGGCCGCTTCCTTTCATGCACGCCCTGAGAATGCAGCAGTCTGCAATTTTTTTTACTTCATTTAACCCTGAGCAATCCACTGGAAACTGTGTGTGTGTGTTCAAATCATCGCCTTGGAGCACAGTGGTGTCTGTCCTCCCCACCCCCCTGTGTTTCACAGCTCCCCCCCAACTGCCACTGTTCACATCAACATGACTTCATTAGTGTCAGATTCGTTTCTGTTTATGTATACACCAGCGGGCATTAATGGGGCAGGGATGTCTCTGCCCTATGCAAAGGCATTCACGCCTTGAGTAGAGACGAATTAGGAGCAGCTTAAAGGCTCTAGTCCGTCTTAAACTGGTTTGAGAACACGTCAAACAGAAGTATTCATTAATGAAGTACAGGATGTGTATGCTTTTGGATAATGCTGTATGAACGCAGATTAAAAAAACCCTGGGGGTCATCTAGTCCAACCCCCTGCAATGCAGGAATCTCAACTAAAGCATCCATCCAACCTCTGCTTTAAAAACCTCCAATGAAGGAAAGTCCAACACCTCCTGAGGGAGTCCGTTCCACTATCAAACAGCTCTTATTGCCAGAAAGTTCTTCCTGGTGTTCAGTTGGATTCTCCTTCCTTGTAGCTTGAAGCCATTGGTTCGAGTCCTACCCTCCAGAGCAACAGCCTTGCTCCATCTTCCATGTGGCAGCCTTTAGGCCATGGGTAGGCAAACTAAGGCCCGGGGGCCGGGCCCAATTGCCTTCTAAATCCGGCCCGCGGACAGTCCAGGAATCAGCATGTTTTTACATGAGTAGAATGTGTGCTTTTATTTAAAATGCATCTCTGGGTTATTTGTGGGCAGTGGCGTAGCGTGGGTTGTCAGCACCCGGGGCAAGGCAAGTAATTTGCACCCCCTAACCCGTAGGGGCAGAGAGCTGCGAGTGCGAGCGCCCCCCCCCAGATGTTGCGGCCGGTGCGGCCGGCACCCCCTGCATCCCCCACGCTACGCCACTGCTTGTGGGGCATAGGAATTTGTTCATTTCCCCCAAAAAATATAGTACGCCCCCCCCAAGGTCTGAGGGACAGTGGACCGGCCCCCTGCTGAAACGGTTTGCTGACCCCTGCCTTAGGCTATTTGAAGATGGCAATCATATCTCCTCTCCATCTATTTTCCAGGCCAAACATACCCAGCTCCTTCAACCATTCCTCATAAGGTTGCCCTCCTCCATGCATGTTCCAGCTTGTCAATATCCTTCTTAAATTGTGGTGCCCAGAACTGGACACAGCATTCCAGATGCGGTCTGACCAAGGCAGAATAGCTCCTCTCTCCCCTTCTCCATCCTTCGGCACCATTATCAGCTTTTTAAAATTTTCTTAAAGCATTTTTTAAAAATAGCGGCAAGTGCTGAGGAGGCAAGGCTGGGGGCTGGAAGGGAGACCCCAGGGGCCAGAGCCTTCCTACCTGTGTCAATCACTACATCACCAGGATCGACAGCAAGCCCCACATTTATGCTGCTAACCAAATTGGCCCTACAAGCCACTAGACCTCAACAGAGGTGCCTGTTGACTCAAAGCTCAAGACGCAAGCAGCTTCAGCTGGGTATCAGTCCATTCCTCTCCCTCTCCTTTCTATCCCGGGAGAAGCTAAGTGGGGATGGGGGGGGGTTAAGAAAGGAACATAAATAATGTTATGTCCGGAGGCTTCCAAGAAGCTACAAATAGCTCGCTGGGTTCAATCCAAAAGCGGGAAAGGAATTTTTGCTGCGTTTTCCACTCAGAGACTGACAGGGTTGTGCAAAGAGAGGGAAAACAGAGAACCAGAGAGGCTTGAGAAAGTCCCGTTGAAACCGAGAGGTGGCAAACTATGGCCCTGCAGGAATGAATGACATGGGCAAGCTCAGAAGCAAACCCTTGCTTACTCTCCTGCATGAATTCTTACTCAGGCCAGGCAACTAGACAGGTGTATTGCTAAGGAGGTGGTTGGAGGATGGATGGCAGCTAACAGATTGAGGTTGAGTCCTGACAAGACAGAAGTACTGTTTTGGGGGGGACAGGGGGCGGGTGGGGGCAGAGGACTCCCTGGTCCTGAATGGGGTAACTGTGCCCCTGAAGGACCAGGTGCACAGCCTGGGAGTCATTTTGGACTCACAGCTGTCCATGGAGGCGCAGGTTAATTCTGTGTCCAGGGCAGCTGTCTACCAGCTCCATCTGGTACGCAGGCTGCGACCCTACCTGTCCGCAGACTGTCTTGCCAGAGTGGTGCATGCTCTGGTTATCTCCCGCTTGAACTACTGCAATGCGCTCTACATGGGGCTACCTTCAAAGGTGACCTGGAAACTGCAACTAATCCAAAATGCAGCAGCTAGACTGGTGACCGGGAGTGGCGGCCGAGACCACATAACACCGGTCCTGAAAGACCTACATTGGTTCCCAGTATGTTTCTGAGCACAATTCAAAGTGCTGGTGCTGACCTTTAAAGTCCTAAACGGCCTCGGCCCAGTATACCTGAAGGAGCGTCTCCACCCCCATTGTTCAGCCCGGACACTCAGGCCTTCTGGCGGTTCCCTCACTGCAAGAAGCGAAGCTACTGGGAACCAGGCAGAGGGCCTTCTCGGTAGTGGCACCTGCCCTGTGGAACACCCTCCCATCAGATGTCAAAGAAATAAACAACTATCTGACTTTTAGAAGACATCTGAAGGCAGCACTGTTTAGGGAAGTTTTTAATGTTTGATGTGTTATTGTGTTTTTAATATTTTACTGGGAGCCGCCTAGAGTGGCTAGGGAAACCCAGCCAGATGGGCAAGGTATAGATAAATTATTATTTTTAATAATAGGAGTAGTCAAAGGCAAAAGAGTCCTCCCCAATATCTAAATCAGCTCCTCTCTGTCCACTGGGTCCCTTCCCAGGATTCAGTTCTGCAGTTCCATTCTATTCCTCCTGCCGTTTTGACCAGCCCTGCCAAGACATCTCCATGGGGCTCATTGCAAAGTGTGGCTTGGTGTTATGTATGAACTGGGTCTTTTAGATTATTTTATGAAGTGGGATATATCTTTCTAAATAAATACAGTGGTACCTCGGGTTAAGTACTTAATTCGTTCTGGAGGTCTGTTCTTAACCTGACACTGTTCTTAACCTGAAGCACCACTTTAGCTAATGGGGCCTCCTGCTGCTGCCACGCCGCGATTTCTGTTCTCATCCTGAAGCAAAGTTCTTAACCCGAGGTACTATTTCTGGGTTAGCGGAGTCTGTAACCTGAAGCGTATGTAACCCGAGGTACCACTGTAACTCAAAGTGGTGATTTTTTAAAAAAACAACAACAACCAGTGCTTTGTTTTCTTTTTAAACTTGCTCACAGCTGGCATTTTCATAACCCAAGACAGTCCGAAATAAGGAAAGGAAAACAAAGCCATTGCTTTCTCCTGAAACATCCAGGCATAAGAGAAGTTATTTGCTGAAGAGGCACTGCTGTGCTGAGCTCCCCAAAGCATCTGCAGAGGCCAGAGATTGTCAGGGCATTTTTATTAAGTCAAGCCCCACCAAGGGATTAAAAATTCAGCAGAAACAAGCAAAATACAAATTGCAGATGGTGCAGCTGCACGCACGGCTTTTCCCACCGCTGCAAAATTATATTTGGGGGGGTACTTACAGGCAGTCCGAAAATGTTGGCTTGTAATAAAATGGTGGGATTTTCGATTCGTATTTTGCTTTCGACATGCTGTTTCCGCTAGAAGCCATCAGCTGCAAGAGAAAAGTTTGGTTTAAGAGAGAGATGAAAATTTGCCATCCGATTTCTTTAATTCTATAGCAGGGATGGGAAGCCTCGGACCATACAGGTGATGATGGAATCTACCTCCCCAGCCCAACATGGAGGGCTGCAGGTTCCCTGCCCTTGTTCCTTATCAGGGCTGGAGCAGCTTTGGCCCTCCAGATGTTAGCGGACTACAACTCCCACCATCCCTAACCAGTGGGGCTGAGGATGATGGGAGTTGTAGTGCAACAAAAATCTGGGGGAACCAAAATTGCCCTTGTCCTGTTCAACTGAGTGTATTTGAATCATTCCTCGCTCACTTTTAAGGGCTGCTATGTCAAAGATGGGCAGAAGGTCAACTGAGATCTATTTCCAGGGAATCAACAAAGGTTTTTTTACTGCCAAGTGTGTTCTTTTGAACAAAAAGCCCTCCTCACAACAAGATAGGTTGTTGTAATTCTTGATCTGAATGAACACAGATGCAGTTTATTTTATAAAGTGGTTTACATATACTTAAGTATGTAAGTAAAAGGGAGGGGGACATTAGGGATATAAAACACCATACAAGCTTCCTTGTACAATGACTTTTGCAGCTTTTTACACACAATTTACAGTGGTACCTCAGGGGTTAAGAACTTAATTCATTCTGGAGGTCCGTTCTTAACCTGAAACTGTTCTTAACCTGAGGCACCACTTTAGCTAATGGGGCCTCCCACTGCCACTGCATTGCCGCTGCACGATTTCTGTTCTCATCCTGAAGCAAAGTTCTTAACCCGAGGTATTATTTCTGGGTTAGTGGAGTCTGTAACCTGAAGCGTCTGTAACCTGAAGCATCTGTAACCTGAGGTAGCACTGTATATGAGAATTCAGGATTACCCACAGCCAAACCATGGAGACATTTGATTCAGTTTGCGTATAAAGTTGAATCTATATGCTAGAAATTGCCAATACCTTATATGCAAATAATTAGAGGAGGGCTTTAATTTCAGCAATTAAAGAATGGTACAACAAAATAAGAGATTATATAGTAACAGCTAAATTAAGTTATTAAATCAGATTTAGAGAATATAATGACAGTTACAGAGATGTTGTTGTTAAAGTGGAATCTATTCGCTGATTCTTGGAGTTTATATGAATTACCTCCAAGGGCGATATATGGATTTTCAGTGTTTTGATGAGAAGACTATTGGAATATTGTGTTTGCAATGGCATAACCCTCACTGTTTTTTCAGCTGCTGTTGTTATGTAGTTATATGAAAGCCAAATTTATGGAATCTGCACTTTCGGAAACAGTACAGCTCAAAATTCGCACTCATCTGAATTTTGCGATGCAGATCTCCACCCAAAGCTTATAAAAACGTACATATTACATTAAAATGACTATGTTAATGAAAATAACAAACAAAAATCCATTGTATTGGGGGAAACTGTTTGCACAAATGTGCACATCAGTCAAAACTGCATACAAAAAGTGTATCTATTAGGAGAAACGCACATTAAAATGCCGATGAATTCTCATGCTAAATTAAGAAGAAGAAAATCTTCAAAGTGCTGCAAAGTGTAGAGAACTGAATTTAAGAATGGGAAAATGAGAAACTAGGGCTGCCATAATTCAAGAAGTGATAATTCGGACACCAAAAAATTGAGATTTTTTTTTTTTTAAAGTTCCCAGAGTTGTTAAGCTTTTTTTTCTTGAAAAACACACACACGGTAAAAGTAATGTCCGGGAAAATCTGGGTGTATGGCAACCCAAGAGAAAATAAAACTGAGAGTACCTAAAGGGACAGATCCCTCCTTGCCTAGGGTTGTGGGAGATCTATGGTCAGATCTCGTGACATTTTATATTTACTTAAAAGCAGCATGGGATAGGGCCTCGAAAACTTAAACAGAAAAGTGGGTAGATAAGATAATCACTCCCCTGCCTCTAAATAAAGCAGCTTTGATGTGATTATAAGCATGATTAAACCAAGATTCTTGCGTGTGCTGTTTTAGCAATACAGTGGTACCTCGGGTTAAGTACTTAATTCGTTCCGGAGGTCTGTACTTAACCTGAAACTGTTCTTAACCTGAAGCACCACTTTAGCTAATGGGGCCTCCTGCTGCCGCTGTGCTGCCGGAGTACGATTTCTGTTCTTATCCTGAAGCAAAGTTCTTAACCCGAGGTACTATTTCTGGGTTAGCGGAGTCTGTAACCCAAAGCGTATGTAACCCGAGGTACCACTGTAATGTGCAAACCAATGGAGAATCAGGTAGGAGGTGGAATGAAACCAAGTGGCTGGATTTCTGAAAAGAAAGCATTTCAGTCCATTTTGTAACAAGTCCTGGTCTGTCCCCACCCCACCCCCCAAAAGACACAACATCCTTTCCTTTGTACATACCTCAACTTGCACATTGTCCCATTCATCTAAACGGACAGATTTCACTTTGCTGACATGTGGGATGTTGCGGTGGATTCCCGAACAATTTAAGCAGATGAACACTCCTAAAGTATGAGATGCCCAGTCTGGATCTGGAAGATATAAAGGAAATAAGAAGAATTTAAAACACAAACAAACCCACACCTCAGCCCATAGGAGCTGATGCCTATGAACTAGTGCAAGATACAGTGACTTGGCTTTTAAATGGAGCTGTTAGTCGGAGCCATATTGCACCTGTTCTTAAATATCTGCATGGGCTGCCAACTCAATGGGACTTACTTCCAAGTAAAGAAAGATATAATTGCACTGTTAGCCACTGTCTTGCTCTGGAAAAAGGCCCCAGCTGACAGAAACTGCTAAGGAATTTGGTTGTGTGCCAGCACATAGAGAGTTTTAAGTAAAATCTTTCTATACAAAATAAGGTAAAGGTAAAGGGACCCCTGACCATTAGGTCCAGTTGTGACCGACTCTGGGGTTGCGGCACTCATCTCGCTTTATTGGCCAAGGGAGCCGGAGTACAGCTTCTGGGTCATGTGGCCAGCATGACTAAACTGCTTTTGGTGAACCAGAGCAGCACACGGAAATGCCGTTTACCTTCCCGCCGGAGTGGTACCTATTTATCTACTTGCACTTTGACATGCTATCGAACGGCTAGGTTGGCAGGAACAGGGACCAAGCAACGGGAGCTCACCCCGGCGCGGGGATTCAAACTGCCCACCTTCTGATCGACAAGTCCTGGGCTCTGTGGTTTAACCCACAGTGCCACCCGCATCCCGTATACAAAATAGACCTTTCAAAAAGGCCATCCTATTGCATTTCCAGGTTGTCAAGAGTGTGCGTGGAAATTGCTGGTCCTTGTCACTTCTACACGTGGTTAATCAGCTTAATGGCACTTATTCCACCTCAAGATCACCATGCCAACATGATCATGTAGCTATGTGCCTAAAACATTTTCAAGTTCAGGACCCCAATTTTCCAATGACTGTTTATGAAAAGGAGACACTCAGCTCTTGAAGCTCCCGGTTAATGGGAGCCACCACCTCCCCTGGCAGAATTCAAGCAGTTTCAGAACACAGAAGATAATTAATACGCCGCAAAACATTATTATCCCTAGAAAAACACTAATAAGCCAATGCAAGAGGAATCACCAACAGAGGTAATTAACTCAGAAGAACAGGCATCTGAACCAGGTTAGTTCCCACCACTGAAAAGAATTCCAACTTCGGAGCTTACAAATATCTGACTGGACAAGTGCCATTTTTGCTGTATACACAGCATACATTTAAAGCACATAGTCCCCCCCCCCCCCCAAGAATCTTGGGAACTGGAGTTTACCCCTCAGAGCTACAATTCCCACACCCTTAACAAACTACAGTTCTCAGGATTCTTGGGGCGGGGCATGATGTTCTTTAAATGCATCGTGCATACACAAACTTTGATTTCGCGGATCTCGAATCCCTGTTTTGGACTGGAATTTCAGAGTGCTGCAAAAGCGATACAGTGGTACCTTGGTTCTCAAACTTAATCTGTTCCAGGAGTCCATTCGACTCCTGAAACCATTTGAAAACCAAGGCACGGCCTCCGATTGGCTGCAGGAGCTTCCTGCACTCAACTGGAATCTGTGGAAGCCACATTGGATGTTTGGCTTCCGAAAAATGTTCGCAAACCGGAACACTTACTGGAACATTTGTTCGACAACTAAACCATTTGGGAACCAAGCCGTTCTGGAACCAAGGTACCACTGTATCCCACTTTAAGCCAGTGCATGACCCCACTGGGTTCTCAATCATGGAGTTACCCATGGAGTGCTATTGCTGCTACTCACTAGGTAAGCCTCAGGGGACCAATCAACATGAGAGGGCATTTTGCATTTTGCTCAAGCCTGGAGTTTATGATAAAGGACTTAGGATCCAACTTGTTTCCTTTCCCTTCCCACCAAGGGGTTTCTAGTTCTGCTGTTTCTGACTCTTGAAAAGGTTACAAATGTGATGGCTCGTTTTTTGTTGGGTCTTTGCTTTTCTCAAGCCACAGAAGTAATAAAGGAATGAAGCCAAAGTGATCTGAAATCACGGGGAGTGCCCATGGATTTCAGAGCATCATCTGCTGCCGAGCCTCTCCAGCAGCCTCCCCCAGCCTGTCCCCTTCCAGATGTTTTGGGTACAATTCCCAAAAAGTTCAAAACAGCTGGAAAGGCACCAGGTTGGGGAGAGGCTGCTGTGTGGACAAAGGCATTAAAAGCCATGCAGAATCTCAGACGCATTAAATTTTCTAGGAATGTATTGATAAGCAAGAGAACAGCAGAAAAAGGGAAAGTGGGGAAAGCCCCACAGTGGTAACTGACAGGGGAATGACTAATGGAAAATTTGTTTTAAAATAAAAATAATAAAGTGTTATTATACCAGAGTCATTGTAAGGGGTGGTGCGGGAGAGAGAAATGCATTGTGAGAATGGGAGGCAAAACACAGCAGGAGAGATCTGCTCTAATATCCCATTCTACCCTAATGTCAAGAGACGTGGGTGGCGCTGTGGGTTAAACCACAGAGCCTAGGACTTGCCAATCAGAAGGTCGGTGGTTCAAATCCCCGCGATGGGGTGAGCTTCCGTTGCTTGGTCCCTGCTCCTGCCAACCTAGCAGTTCGAAAGCACGTCAAAGTGCAAGTAGATAAATAGGTACCGCTCCAGCGGGAAGGTAAACGGTGTTTCCATGCGCTGCTCTGGTTTGCCAGAAGCAGCTTAGTCATGCTGACCACATGACCCGGAAGCTGTACGCCGGCTCCCTCGGCCAATAAAGTGAGACGAGCGCCGCAACCCCAGAGTTGGCCATGACTGGACCTAATGGTCAGGGGTCCCTTTACCTTTACCTTACTCTAATGTCAACTACTACTACTACTATTGTGGTGTGGAGTGTGCTCTTGTCCGGGATTCCAGCCAGCCACCCTCCATGCCCTTTGGCAGAGTACTCCGTTTCACCCCTCCCCAGTTTTTCCATTTCTTTCCTAGCAGATCTGCCAGCTAGCATTCCATCTCCACGGAGCACGTGCAGTTTTCACTGGGCTGTTTTTGGAGTCCCCTTTTTGGTACTTCTTGGGCTTCCACCGAGGCTGCTGGTATTCCCCCACCCCTCGTGTGTGTGTGTGTGTGTGTGCGCGCGCGTGCACGTGCGTGTGTGTGTGTGCGCACATGTGGTGTCCTTTTGGCTACATAAGCAACTACATCAGAGAAGGCATTTACTATTTAGGGCCCCTCTGGACGGGTGGGTTTCGTTCGTTTGCTTTTTGTAGATATATGGCCACACCCACAACACCCACATAAAGCACTATGATATTGCTTTTACAGTCATGGAGAATCCTGGGAACTGTACTTTGTTTAGGGGGCTGGGAACTGCAGCTCTGTGAGGTCAACACCCTCAGCAACCTACAGTTCCCAGGATCAGTGGTGTAGCATGGGTTGCCGGTGCCCGGGCGGCCAGGCAGATGTGGGATGGGAGGGAGGGAAACAGAAGGAGTACACATGTGCATTCAACTCCCTAATGGCATCTGCGCCACCCAGGAGATCACAGCTGCAGAGATAAGAAAAGAAGAGTCGTTCCATTGTCTGGAGAGGTGACTTCCTGGTTCACTTGGAGAAGCTATTTTCAACAGAAGCATGCAGCTGTATTGAGGCAGCATCAGGTGCTGAAATTTTGCACCCCTAACAATTTTGTGCCTGGGGCAACCACCTCACAGTACACCACTGTCCAGAATATTCCATCACAGTTAACATGGTGCAATAGAGCGTTAAACATGGGGTGCAGACATGTGTGTATTCTGCAAACGTTACTGATACAATAATAGTGCATTTGAGGCCATCCACACAATGTTGTGTTTTCTTAGTTGTTCTGTGATGCTTCCCCAAGGTTACTACAGGATGCAAAACAAGCAGGAGCACCCATTCTGCTGCACCTCCACATTCAGAGCAAGCCAATCACCCACTACAGAGATGCAACAGAAGGAGCCTGTCCTCCAGGAACAGCTACATAGCTGGAAGGAGGCAGGGCTGGAGCAGGTAGTCACAGAGACACAGCAGACAGGCCTCTCTGTTGGCAGGCCTTTGGGGCTCAAGAGAGCCTTCTAAGCCTACAGCCACATCACATTTTCATGGCATGCAACCAGTTCTCTCACAGTGAGTGACTTGGGAATTACACAAGTTCTTGATCAGGAAAGGCAAGGCAAAGCTCAACAAGGTCATCACTGCAGTCAGATTCAAGCCGGGCCCAGCAAGATGTCATTCGTGTCAGGTTAATAAGGTTACATGGAAGCATCAGCTGGCAGAAGCAGAGGGAGGCAGCAGGCTCATAGAGCTGCAATGCAAGAATTCAGGGGAAGTGGCTGGATGTATTTGCCAGGGCTCATCGGAGCAGACCAGCAATGCCATCAAAAGCAGAAGCCCAGGATCCCACTCAGCAGAATGGGCAGCAGGGCTGCAAATGCCACAGAATGAGCCTGACCACGTTTGGGAGTGTGCCAAGCATGACTGCTACATTCATATCCTGCTTTTCCTCCTAGAAATTCAAAGCGGCACACACAGTTCTCTCAAACCCCATTTTACGCTCACAACGACCCTGTGAGGTAGGCTAGGCAGAGAAACAGTGTGACTGGCCTAAGGTCACCCACTGAGTTTCAAAACTGAGTCAGGATTTGAACCCTGGTCTCCTGGGACCTTTGCCACTACATCACACAGGTCCTATCATCTAGGGATATCTAGAGAAGTCTACAATTGCCCAGCTGAGAAGGCAACATGTCAATGTCAGGGATCCACAGCTGAGAGTGGTCCCAGAGATCTGGTTCACACACATATGTATTCTCAATTGCTTTTTCATTTTCATTACACCTTTCCTCTAAGCAGTCCAGGATGAACACAACACTCTCCATCTCCCCAGGTAAATCATTCAGATCAGCTCCCAGCCTCGCAAAGCGGTGCAGGGCTGGTAGGGCAGTGTGGGAAGGATGCAAACCCAGAATCGGCCTCACTTTGCAAGGCTGGGGTCAAAGGGCACATGGCTGCTGCATCCTCCTCAGGGGTATTTGCCCACAAGGGCCATGTCATTCAGCCGAGCTTCCCCGGGCGCCGGCAAACCACATTACACCACTGCTGGGTTGCCCCAATTTATTCAAACAAACAAAACATCAAGCTAAAAGTATTTTTTTAAAGAAAAAAACAGCCGTAAAAGCAGGAAGAATAAAATCATCATCTTCTTCAAAAAGAATGCGTGGCGTAAAATATATCCCACAGCGGAATACAACGTTCATATTTGCAGCAAACATGCCAAATGATCACGAACATTGCCAAATAAAGTCATATTTAGTGGGATTGTGCCAAACATGAGATTGTTCAGTCATCTAAATCACAAAACGCCCCCAATCAGAAGCAAAGGCGGAGGAGTCCACATTCCCCCTGGTGGCACGTGTTGTATGAGTTAGGTGTTTGTAGCTCCCTGCTCTTCCTCATGCATGTGGTGCCTGAGGACGTTACCTCACTCTGCCTAATGATAGGGCTGGCCATGTTTTTGTCCTGCCTTTTCTCTAGAATCATAGAATCATAGAGTTGGGAGAGACCACAAGGGCCATCGAGTCCAACCCCCTGCCAAGCAGGAAACACCATCAGAGCACTCCTGACATATGGTTGTCAAGCCTCTGCTTAAAGACCTCCAAAGAAGGAGACTCCACCACACTCCTTGGCAGCAAATTCCACTATCGAACAGCTAAGGATAAATTCCACTGTCGAACAGTCAGTCCATCTAAGGATGGACAGATTGCCTTATAAAAAGTCAGCGCATTGGCCCGTCTAGGTCCGTGCTATCTACACAGACTGGCAGGTTTTCGAGAAGGACGAGTTTTGCAGCTCTCCCTGGAGATGCCAGGGAGCAAAGAACCTTCTGAACACAGAACATCAGTCCTTTTCCTTGACTGGAATGGGGGAGCCTCAGGCTCTAGGGTCAAATGTGGCCCTCCAGGCATCCTTACCAGGTTCTTGGGACCCTCCCAAGGCCATGCCTCTCACCAGCCTTGCTTCACACCTTCCTCCAGGACTTTTGCCTGCCTGGAATGTGTCCTTGAACTCTGAGAATGACTCTTGTTTGCCCGGATGGAGGAAAAAGCCAGGTGCATTGTGTATGTGTAGGAACTAGCCTATACAATTAATTTGGTTGCTCCGCCCACTTTTGCTCTGGCCCCGCCCACCACTGAGAGGTGGCCCTCAGGAGGTTGCCCAGAACAAAAAGTGGCCCCCAGACTCAAAGCATCCCCTACTCCCTGCTCTAAAGAAACAAATTTGTGTTGTTCTACTGTTCATCAGAGTATATAATCCACAATTTTTTAATAAATTGTGTTGTTTTAAAATCAGTGAGTTGCAGATTTTTTCTTATTTAAAAAAGGCAACCCAGCAATGCAGTCAGGAGCAGATGGGTTCTTGTTTGCCTTTATTTTTAAAAAAACACAGGTACACATTCAAGTTGTGGAGCAAAGTTCAGCGTGCCGTGTGCCTCTTGGAGGTCTCTGCCAACAGTCGCAGAGCAGTGTTGTGTGTTTATTATCTTTGCTGGTGAAGGAGTGCCTGGCAGGAAAGTTGGAAGGGCAGGAGGCCTTCTCCTAGGCAGGGCATGGCAATGAAAAGACGGGAGCAGCCACACAGTGAAGGACCAGTAAAAAAGGGCTCCTAGGTTCAGTTCCCCAGACTTCCAGCTAAATGGGCGAGGCAGTTGAGCTGGAAAGTTCCCATCTCTGCCTGAAACCCTGCAGGTGCCACTGCCAGTCAGAGCGGGCACTGAAAACTGCCTTCTACTGAGTCAGACCCATCTATTTTCTATGCTGGCTTGCAAGGGCTCTCCTGGGTTTCAGTCAAAGGTATATGGAGCCGTATATGGAGATGCCAGGGATTTAACCCAGTGGAGGCTGGTGCCAAGAGGGCAGAAGGCAGGGAGGACAACAAGGAGGACAGGCAGAGCAATCTAACTGCAGTTCGGTCCCCATCCACCTCCTCTCTGCTGAGTTCTGTGCCCGCAACACTGAGACTAAGGAGGAGGAAGCTGAAAACCAGTGTCACCCCCTGGACTGGGGTTAAGTAGGAAGGCAGACAGCTGAGGACTGGCTAAGGCTGTGTTCTCTGCTGCCTCCCATGCTATTTTTGCAGTGTTGGCAGTACTGAAGTGACCTCCTTGGAGCACAGACCTGGGCAGAGCGTCTGGAGGTCCTGGGCTGCCCAGATGTCAAGACCACCCCTCTCAGCCTCGCAGGTATGGTCCAAAGGAAAGCAGGGCAATATGCTGGGCACCAGCTTAGCTGCAGGAGTTGCCAGAAGGAGGTGTACAAGATGTCTTAGAGACTCCACTCCAAATTTGTGTAGGGTTTGCTCCTACATTGGCTCCCAGTACATTTCCGAGCACAATTCAAAGTGTTAGTGTTGACCTTTAAAGCCCTAAATGGCCTCAGTCCAGTATAGCTGAAGGAGCGTCTCCACCCCCATCGTTCTGCCCGGACGCTGAGGTCCAGCATCAAGGGCCTTCTGACGGTTCCCTCACTGCGAGAAGCAAAGCTACAGGGAACCAGGCAGAGGGCCTTCTCGGTAGTGGCACCCGCCCTGTAGAGTGCCCTCCCATCAGATGTCAAAGAGATAAACAACTATTTTACTTTTAAAAGACACCCTGTGTAGGGAAGCTTTTAATGTCTGACGCTGTATTATTTTTAATATTTGGTTGGAAGCCACTCAGAGTGGCTGGGGAGACCCAGTCAGATGGGCGGGGTATGAATAATAAATTATTATCATTTTTATTATTATTATAAACAACTACCTGACATTTAGAAGACATCTGAAGGCAGCCCTATTCAGGGAAGTTTTTAATGTGTGACATTTTAATGTATTTTTAATCTTTGTTGGAAGCCGCCAAGAGTGGCTGGGGAAACCCAGCTAGATGGGCGGGGTACAAATAATAAATTATTATTAGTATTAGTATTAGTATTAGTATTTGGCCTTTTCTTCTCCCAAAGGTGTCCTGAAAGATAGCGGGTACAGATTGTTCCTCAGGGTTTACTCCCCAAGCCTTTCTCATGAATGAATGCAAGGCAGTGGAGGTTTAGGACCAGTTTTCCTTCTCCTGGACGGGCTCCCCTTCCAAGTTGACGGGCCTAATCTGCCCCTGTGTGCACCCTCCTGTTGATTGTGCACTCACTGAGTTTCAAGCACCAGGTTTCAATCCATGCTGACACACAACAGTTCTCCAAAAGGGCCTATGGATCCTTGCAATAAAAGATTAGCAAAGGAGGTGGACTATCTTTTGTTGGAGGTATGTAAAGAGAGACTGGATGGCCACGATTCCTGCATTGCAGGGGGTTGGACTAGATGGCCCTGGGCTCCCTTCCAGCTCCATGATTCTGTGACTACTGTTGGATGTGTCATTTCTCAAACAAGCTTTACAATGATTGGGAAGCCTTGATTTGTTTCCTGCCAAGGCATGAGCACTTCTGTGTAGGGTGAAGTCATCCCTGCCCATCTACGTCCCCCTAGTTTGTATGCAAACATACAGTGGTACCTCAGGTTAAGAACTTAATTTGTTCTGGAGGTCCGTTCTTAACCTGAAAATCTTCTTAACCTGAGGTACCACTTTAGCTAATGGGGTCTCTCGCTGCTGCCGCGCGATTTCTGTTCTCATCCTGAAGCAAAGTTCTTAACCTGAGGTACTATTTCTGGGTTAACGGAGTCTGTAACCTGAAGCATCTGTAACCCGAGGTACCACTGTATTTATTTATTTATTGGCCGCTGTATAAGCCAAGCTATATTTGTGGCCATCTTGCAGGGATTAAATGGAACAAAATTTACAGTAAATCAGTATAATGCAGTTTATACACAGTATAATACACCTTGTAAAATAAGGTACAGTGGTACCTCTGGTTAGGAACTTAATGCGTTCCGGTGGTCCATTCTTAACCTGAAACTATTCTTAACCTGAGGTACCACTTTAGCTAACACTAACAAAGCCATGCTGATTTGAACAACCAAGGGGCAGAGGGAACCAGCAACTTCACTACACTCTAAGGTGTTAATCAAACACACCCTAAGGTCAGTCTGAGGTTGCTGGGGCAGTGTCCCTTGCATTCCCATCAACCAGGCTCCACAGACTGGAAGATATAAAATAAGCTTATTAGGTTTACTTGGGTCCATTTCTGTGCCCCCCTCCTGTCTTTGGTGCAACTTTCCACCCCTCCAGCCTATCAGCTCCTGCCTTGTCGTTGCCGGTTTAAACAGGCATGCTTGCCTCCTGCTTCTTTTAGGAATTGCAGCCTGCACTGCAGTTCACAGCAGACGTACAGCTTGAGTCCCAAAGTAGCATTTGGTATGACATCAACACTTCCAACTCAAGCCAGGGAGAAAGCGAGAGGATGGGGAGGGGTCGCCTGAGTCAAGAGAGACATCTCCCTGCCTCTTCTCATAGTATGTTGGGGGGGGGGGTGCCTGACCTCTTCCACAAGCTGTAAAGTTGCCACCAAAACACACACACACACACACACACACACACACACACATACACACACACACTCCTGCAGCTTCCATGCAGACTTTGCTGTCAGTCCTCCACAGCCAATAAGGGCATCCTTTCTGTGCTGTGAGATGTCTATCCTGCCAATTTCAGCATATTCAGATCAATGACAGGCGCAGGATACCCTGGATAAGTTGGCATCCTTAGTTGACACCAAACACCCTCTTTAGGTGGGAAAACAGACTGCACCTCCCACCCCAATGAAGGTGGCTATTGACTCCCAACAAAACCAGAGAGAAAGAGATTGTTATGTAGGACTCCCAGCATATTTCAGAGATCATCTCTCCACCCAATGCTTCGATTCCCTTTGTCATTTAAGTTGGCATTGGATCACACTCACACCTAAGCTATATCTATCATCTATATCTCCAGTGCAAATCCTACTCACTGAAATGAAAAGGGCATGGCTAACCTTATTTCTGCAATAGTAAGTCAAACTGCTTTTCATATTGTGTTTCAAATGCTGTAACTGGCTCAGGGTCATGAATTAAAGCAGCAAATTGGAGCCATTCATCTCAATAGGTCTACTCGGAGTAGGGCTAGCCTTGGACAGAGCACACACTTTCTCTAAGAATGAACAATGGGATGACTTGAGTTTCCTCTCTGGAAGTTTTTTTTTTTGGGGGGGGGGGTTCCATATACTCAGCTTACAGATATCCATCCCCCCCCCCTTTCTCAGCGCAGCGAGGACGCTCTTCCCTTCCACCAGCTACCGGTTCCTCTTTCCTGAATCTTGCAACAGCCTAGCAGAGACCGAGAAGAGGAGGAGAAAGAGGATGGGGAAACCGGAGGGTGGCGGCGGCAGGGGGGGGGGTTAAGAAAGATAGGAAGGAGCTTCACCCAGTCATCTACCACCCTCCAAGATAAGGCTGAGGAACAGTGTCCGGGAGGGAGACCCATTTAGCGCCCCACCCTTAGCCCCGGGAGCAATTTGATTGGGAGGCTGGAGGGGGGGCGGTTAAAGGAAAGTTGGGGTGCGGGAGGGGTAGGCGCTGGACTCCTGCGAGGAGCAGGTGCGTGCCCCCCAAAAAAACCACCTCCCTCCGGGGTGTCCCTCCCTCGTCCCCCACCTCGCAGCTCAGCCCAAGAAAGGACCCCCCCATCACCACCACGCGCCCCCACCCCACCTTTCCGCCTTACCGGGCGCATCGCAGTCCGCACACACGTCGTTGCCCTCCCTCCGGAGCAGTTCCAGCAGAGCCTTCTTATATTTCTCCTTCGCCATGGGGGCGCTCGTTGCGGGTGGGGGGCAGGTGTTGTGGGGGGGGGAGAGAAGCAGCGCCCACTCTGCCCTAAGCGATCTTCATAGAGCTCAGCTGCCAGCGAGGGAGAGGCTTACAAGCCGGGGTGGGGGGGTGGCGGGAGGGAGGGAAGGAAGGAGGGGGAGGAGAGGGCAGGGTTGTCGATTTCGGGGAGGGGGCTGCTTCATGTAGGACCCCCCCCCCTGCGCTGCTGGCAGCAGCCCTTAGGGGTGGGGGCGAGGGGAGCGCGGCGTCCCTCCCCGTCCCTCCTGCCCTTTCAGCATCACTCCTGCAAGCAGTAGCAGCCCGTCTGCTTTGCACGGGGGAAGGTTCCGCATTCCTCCAGCCGGAGACAGCATTCTGCCTTTAATAAGGGAGGGAAAAGAGAAAATTAATCCAACTCTTCCCCCCCCCACCCCACCCCGCGCTCCACCCCACCTCCCGCAAGGACAGAGCGTTGCCCGACGGCGACCCCTCGCGGCCGCGGCGCCTTCCTACACCCTGACCCTGAGAGAGAGAGAGAGAGAGAGATGGGGGTCCCCGATATAGCAAGGAGTTTTAGGCTTAAGGTTGCTCAGACTAGTTTTCTTCGTGTCTTTCTCTTCCGGCAAGGCTGCTGCGTGGTGACTTGAGCTGGGATGCGGGCATCGCAGGGGGTGGGACTAGATGACCCTTGGGTCCCTTCCCAGTCTATTATTCTAGTACAGTGGTACCTTGGGTTAAGAACTTAATTTGTTCTGGAGGTCCGTTCTTAACCTGAAACTGTTCTTAACCTGAGGTACCACTATAGCTAATGGGGCCTCCAACTGCCGCCGCTCCGCCACTGTGCGATTTCTGTTCTCATCCTGAAGCAAAGTTTTTAACGTGAGGTACCATTTCTGGGTTAGCAGAGTCTGTAACCTGAGGCGTTTGTAACCTGAAGCATCTGTAACCCGAGGTACCACTGTATGCTTTTTTTAAGGGGGGGAGGTTTGTGTGCATACGTGAATAACAGCTGGTGCACAAACCACGCTGTGATAGCTAGCTATTGCTCTCCAACTGTGGAATTTATGACGCTTAAATGCAGACCTATATATATCCCCCGAGAATTTACAGCAGTACTGATAACTATAGTATACATTGCACCTGATGCGAACATCAATGAGGCAATGGGTCTTCTGCATGATGCCATTAGCAGGCAACAAGGCAAGTACCCCGAGGCTGCATTTCTTGTATGCGGGGATTTCAACCAGGCAGATTTGAAAGTGGTCCTATCTAAATTCTATCAACACATAAAGTGTGCAACCAGGGGAGAAAAGACTCTGGACAGGCTGTATACAAATGTCAAACAGGCCTATAAGGCCGAACCATTGGCACATCTAGGCCAATCTGATCATGTGTCCCTGCTCCTGACTCCTGAATATATTCCACTGAGGAAACGGATTCCAGCTATAAAGAGGGATATTACAATATGGCCAGCTGAAGCATCCCAACAACTACAAGACTGTTTTCATGACACCGATTGGGAGGTATTCGCCCAACAGGATGTAGAGACTCATATTGAGCAAGTGTTGGACTATATTAGGTTCTGCACTGACAATGTAACACGGAGGCGCCGGATAAAGATCTACCCAAACAGGAAGCCCTGGATGACAAGGGAGGTCCAGGGGTTGCTAAAGGCAAGAAATACTGCTTTCAGAAGTGGAAATAAGTCGCTGTACAGCTTAGCTAGAGCCGATCTAAAGAGAGGTATCCGTGTAGCAAAGGAGGCGTATAGACAGTGGCTGGAGAATCATCTACAAAGTAACAACACCAGGCAGGTGTGGCAAGGTGTACAAGAATTAACAGGGTATAAATCCAAGGACTCCCTGGCAGACGAGGGAGGGGCATCCCTCGCAGAGGATTTGAATGCCTTTTTTGCCCGTTTTGAAGTAACATCTGCAGCAACACCTGCTGAGGCTTTACCAACACCACCACCACTCCCTGTGAAGGCTTTGCCATCATCACCACCATTACCATCATCAGTACAAAGGAATGCAGTAGTCTCTGTGGAAAAAGAAGAGATGAGGAAGGTGTTGAAGGGAATCAACCCAAGGAAGGCCACAGGGCCAGATGGGGTAGCTGGAAGGGTATTGAGAGACTGTGCAGATCAACTAGCAGGAGTTTTCACTGGGATTTTAAATCGATCCCTAGCCCAGGCTATTGTTCCATCCTGCCTAAAGTCCTCTATTATCGTTCCAATAGCAAAAAAATCTAACCCGGAAGATCTGAATGATTTTCGTCCAGTAGCACTCACACCTATAATCATGAAGTGCTTTGAAAAGCTGGTACGAAATTATGTCATTGCCTGCCTACTGGAGGGACTAGACACATTCCAATTTGCTTATAAAACGAAAAGATCGACAGAGGACGCTGTGGCGATTGCCCTCCATGCCGTTCTTGCACATTTGGAGCAGCGGGGGGGGGGGGGGTTATGCCAGACTGCTTTTTTTAGATTTGAGCTCGGCATTTAATACCATTCTACCACAACGTCTGATGTCTAAACTGGAAGATCTGGGGCTTCCGTTATCACTTTGTGGGTGGATATTGGACTTTTTGTCAGACCGCCCCCAGAGGGTTCAGTTGGGCCCTTATACCTCTAATATGCTCAAGACTAACACAGGAACACCACAGGGATGTGTACTCAGTCCGCTTCTTTATATTCTCTACACGTACGATTGTGTCGCTACTCACCCTAGTAATAGGGTTGTCAAATTTGCAGATGACACAACCGTGATTGGGCTCATCCCTGAAAGGGAGGGTGAAACGGATTATAGAGATGAGGTGGAGCGGCTGACAGAGTGGTGCAGAGCTAACAACTTGCTCATAAATACAAGGAAGACAAAGGAGCTTGTGGTGGACTTCAGGAGACAGAAGAGCAACGTCCAGCCACTTTTGATTGATGGGGTCTGTGTGGAGAGGGTAACAACGTTCAGATTTTTGGGCATTGAATTACAAGAGGATCTGTCCTGGAGTGTCAACACAAGGGGGCTTGTGAAGAAGGCGCAGCAGAGACTGTACTTTTTGAGAATACTAAGGAAAAACCATCTTCCGCAGAAACTGCTGCTTGCCTTCTATCACTGTGCCATTGAAAGCGTGCTCACTTATGGCTTATGTGTGTGGTACGGAAGCTGTACTACCCAGGACAGGATGGGGTTGTGCAGGGTTGTTAAGGCAGCAGAGAGCATTGTTGGCTGCCCACTCTCTACCTTAGAGCAGATTTATGCCACAAGGTGCCATAGGAAGGCACTGGACATAGTAAAAGATCCATCGCATCCTGGTCACTGTCTCTTCGAGCTCTTGCCGTCGGGACGGAGATACAGGATGATGAAGACAAGAATGAGCCGTCTTAAGAACAGCTTCTTCTCCAGAGCGATCTCGGCCCTGAATGGGAAGCCCGGACTTTGAAAGTCATCTAATCTCCCTTGCTGTATTATACTGTATTGATTAATTAGTGTTTTTATGGAGCAGTCAAGTAATTTCGTTGTCCCCGAAGGGGGCAATGACAATAAAGATATTATTATTATTATTATTATTATTATTATTATTATTAATTTTAAAAAATGGATATAATTAAGCCCTGGTTTAATTGTGGGGTTTTTTAGCACACACACACACACGAAGAATTATGCAATACAGTGGTACCTCTGGTTAATAACTTAATTCATTCTGGAGGTCCGTTCTTAACCTGAAACTGTTCTTAACCTGAGGTACCACTTTAGCTAATGGGGCCTCCTGCTGCCGCCACACAATTTCTGTTCTCATCCTGAAGCAAAGTTCTTAACCTGAGGTACTATTTCTGGGTTAGTGGAGTCTGTGACCTGAAGCGTCTGTAACCTGAAGCGTCTGTAACCCGAGGTACCACTATAGCTGTCAACATTTCCCTTTTTTTAAGGGAAATTCCCTTATTCCAAATAGGATTCCTCGCAAGAAAGGGGGAAAGTTGACAGCTATGGGTACCACTGTAATTCAAACTTCCTTGGGAGAACAAAAGGGGATCACAACCCGGTGTCGGCTGGGTTCCTTTGGTGGGATGGGAGGCCAACACTAGGTGGTGCAAGAAGCAATGACAGGCAGAGCCAACTCCTAGAATCTTAGAGTTGCAGAGTTGGAAGGCACCCTGAGGGTCATCTAGTCCAACCCTCTGCAATGCAAGGATCTCAAAGCATAAACAGATGCCCATCTCCTCTAGGTCTAAGGAGGTGGAAGCTGGCAGCCAGTGCCAGCCTGCTTGACTGGTTGTAAGTAGGGAAGTAGGTGGGGACTGGCTAAGGGCAGAGCTGATGTTGCTGGGGCCACACTCACCCTAATGGTCCAGGTTCAATTGATGGGCAGAGAAAACCACTGCTGTTAGAATGGCTCCTAAGCCTGGTGATGTTTGCTGGAATGGCTATACCTGTTTCATCATAATGCAGCCATAATGCAAGTCAGTTTAAATCAGCATAGCTTCACACGTGTGAATATATGGTAAACCACTCCTGATTAAAAACACACTACATCAAAATGTTCTCGGTACTGTGAAACGGATGCAGTCTCATAAGAATGCACTGTGCCGAGTTCTCGTCAGGGAGGGCAACTAAGAGGAAAGGGCTTTTTAATATTAAATAAATAAGCACACAAATCAAATTTTGGCTTGTAGCTTTTCTGTGGAAGTTTATCGATTTTCTTTATTTTATTTTAAATCTGGTTGCTAAGCAATCCCTCTCTCCTCCCTCCGCAATGGGAACAGAGGAAGGATGGGGGGGGGGCAAGGAGAAATTTATATCTTGCAATAAAATCAAATAAGGAGATGGGAACATTTCCTACCTTCGGAAACCTGTCATTGGGGGGGGGGGGAGGATGCGAAGATCAGTCAATATTAACAAGCATCATTTCAGCGAAAAGAACAATTCGGTTTATAGACAGCATTGTCCTTACATGGCAGCAATGATTCAGTTGGCGGCTGCTATCGCTGGGCCCAGAACCAGCAGGGCAGCTCAGATAAAACAAAGTCAGATGCTCAGCTTCTGCCTAACCAAAGTCTAACCTGGCCTTTGCCAACCTAGTGCCCATCCAGACACGTTGGACTACAACTCCCATCAGCGTGTGGTGGCAGGGGCTGATGGGAGTTGTAGTCCAAAAAAATCTGGAGGGCCCCGGGTTGGCAAAGGTGAGGCATAGATGCTAAAGAAGGCAATCAGGTTAGGTAGGAGGCCAGGGTCTCGCTAAAAGGGATGGAATTCGATTCATTTCTCATTTAAAGGCAAGCCTACTTCATTCACACCTTCTGGAACAAATCTTCCCAGAGAGCTGCTGCCAGCCAGTGTAGACAATATTGGCCTAGATGGACCACTGGTCTGGTGACACGGCATAAGGCCTCTTGCTATGGTCCAATGTAATACGTGTACTGAAAAACAGCCATCCTTCCAAATTTGCACTTTCTGAATATAGATTTGCAATGAGGTTCTCCGGCCAAGTCATGTGCAGAAAACACATTGCTGCTATTGTTGCTGTTACAGCATTTATTAATTTTTTATGCCGCTTGGATGCCCAAATGCAGATACTGTGTTAAAGGGTGCATAAGTGAGAGCTGGACCATAAAGAATGCTGATTGCCGAAGAATTGATGCTTTTGAATTATGGTGCTGAAGGAGACTCTTGAGAGTCCCATGGACTGCAAGAAGATCAAACCTATCCATTCTGAAGGAAATCAGCCCTGAGCGCTCACTGGAAGGACAGCTCCTGAAGCTGAGGCTCCAATAATTTGGACACCTCATGAGAAGAGAAGACTCCCTGGAAAAGACTCTGATTTTGGGAAAGATTGAGGGCACAAGGAGAAGGGGACGACAGAGGACGAGATGGTTGGACAGTGTTCTCAAAGCTACTAACATGAGTTTGACCAACTGCGGGAGGCAGTGGAAGACAGGAGTGCCTGGCGTGCTCTTGTCCAGGGGGTCATGAAGAGTCGGACACGACTAAACAACAACAACAACACATTGATTTATTGAAATGATGCACCAAAATGCATCCTATGGGGGAAACCTGCCTTGCAGAAATACATTCGGTTAGGCAAAAATCACACACAAAAATGTGCATTAGAAGAAATCCACCCTAAAAATGCTGATGACTTTTCATAAAGACCCTTTTTATTTTTTTAAAAAAAATTCGTGAAAAGTTGATGTGGAGATGTGCAGAACTGACAACTCTTCCTCCTAGCAGATTGTAGACACGACTTTAAGAAGATATTATCAAAAGATGACCAAGGCAGATCCTGATGTCTTTTTCTTCCAGCCACAACACCTTCTGCTTTTTAAATTGCTTGCGTTAGACGATGGGCAACTTATTTTTTAGTCCTTATAGCTAAAGCTGATGGAGGCGGCATTTTCCACCCTGAAAGACTGCTTTCTGGCTCAGAATGGCCATAAAAAAACCTCTCCTTCCGTCTGCAGCCATCGACAGCTCAGTGAAGTTATTTTAAAAACCAGAAATCTATTTGCCTGTTGTCGGGAATAGCAGATGGAGAGAGATCAAAGCAGATTTCACAAAATGATGTCCAAAAAATATAAAAATGGGGGTGGGGACCCAAAGTATTGCTTCAGTCTGCAGGAAATAGGATTGAAGTCAGCAGAACCTGGTGATAGAATGGAAGGATACTAAAGGAGTGCGGCTCGGAGACGTTTTCAGGTGCAATGATGCCTGAGTGTCAGGGTAATTGATGGCTCTAGCAAATAAATGTGGGGATAATGAGTCTTTCAAGTCTGATCAAATTCACGGGAGAGAAGGCAATCAGCAGCTGCTGGCCACAAGAGCGATGTTCCACCTCCACCGTCAGGAAACACAGAGGAGCAGAATGCTGCTATGCTCACATCCAGCTTGGCGGCTTCCCACAGGTATCCAGTGGGCCATCCTGTGAAAACAGGATGTTGAACTAGGTGGATCATTGGCCTGATCCAATGGGCTCAAATTATGCTCTTATGTTCTCATTGTCTTTTTTTTAAGAAAATGATATTTATTAAGAATTTTAAGGTTACAGAAAAAAGAAAAAAAAAACAAGGAAAAAACAAACAACAATCAAACAATACAAATTGATAAAAATCAAAAGCAAAAACAAAACACATAACACATCAAAATCAAAAAACAAAAATAAACCACAAAAGTTTAAAAACAGATCCAATATTCCCAAATCCTTAACTGTCATTACCTTATTTCATCGACCTCCTCACCCCACCCTTTTTTGTATTCTAGTTATTGATTATCACAGCAAATCCTTCCCATTTTTCATAATATTCTGTCATTGAATTACCTTAATCTATTTTAAGTTATGTTCTCATTGTCATTTGTGCCAGAGAAGCATAGAAGAAATCAGAAGTCAATTTTGATCTGGGGGATGAGAGAATGTGGCATGTCGGACTCCTACAATAAATTCACACAGACTACATATTTAGCACCAATATACTTCTTTTTATGCTATTTTGCAAATACACACATTTTTGCAAAGCAAGCTTCCCTAATACAAGTGCTTACTGTATGTTATTTTCTCTAATATATGCATTTTTAATGCACATTTACCCTAGGATGTGCATTTCTGTCCATACCACTTGGCCAGAGAAGTGCATTGCAAAATTCAGAGAAGAGTTTAGAAGGATGGCTGTGTTATGGTCTGTGTATCATTCCTGAAAGTGTGAATTAAGTAGGGTGAAATGAATTGAATCTCTTGCCCATCTTCCCCATCCCTACTTAGAAGCAAACACTATTGATAACAGCAACGACTGAATTATTCTCCTTGTGATACTTGTGCCGCTGCTGCTAAAGGTGACCCACAGACTAGGCTGCCTCTCCTCCTCCTCCTCTTCCCCCTACTTCTCTCTCTGCCACACACACACTTTCTTGCTTGTGACAGAGCCAGATAAGAGACAAGCTGCACAAAGCACAGCGACAAATCAGCCCTTTGTCCTGGAAATCACTTTCTCATTTTGCTCCGTTTCCAGTCATTTGAACTTTTCCCGTTCTGAGGTGGATCCTTCCAGGAACCGCTCCCGGAGACATTCAAGCTGATCGATCCCGCTGCGTGGCGTCATGGCTTTGTGTCAGAGAACCAGAGCGAAAATAAGTGCCAAGGGGTCTGGAATGGCCTGTGCCATCTGCGGCAACAGCTTGCCAACTCACTGAAAAGCAAGGAAATGGAGCCATCAACTCGCAAAAGTTGTGAACACCACGGGGTCAGTCTGCCCTCCACACCAGGGATGAGCAGCCTTTTCTTCTGCTGAGGAACAGATTCCCTTGGGGGTAGTCTGTCGGGGTCATTTGCTGGTGATTGGCAAAGTCATACTTGTCGGTGCGTGGAGGCTGGGGGCATTGCCAGATGACCTCTTGATGGAGCATTCAGCTTGATTTGTTTTGTAAGGAATCAGATGATGCTGGCTATTTAATAATAATAAGTTATTATTTATACCCTGCCCATCTGGCTGGGCTTCCCCAGCCACTCTGGGCAGCTTCCCACAAAATATTAAAATACAGTAATGCATCAAACATTAAAAGCTTCCCTAAACAGGGCTGCCTTCAGATGTCTTCTAAAAGTCTGGTAGTTGTTGTTCTCTTTGACATCTGGTGGGAGGGCATTCCACAGGGCGGGTGCCACTACCGAGAAGGCCCTCTGCCTGGTTCCCTGTAACTTGGCTTCTCGCAGTGAGGAAACCACCAGAAGGCCCTCAGTACTGGACCTCAATGTCCCTGCAGAACAATGGGAGTGGAGATGCTCCTTCAGATATACTGGACCAAGGCCATTTAGGGCTTTAAAGGTCAGCACCAACACTTTGAATTCATTCTGTTTCACTCACAGGAGATGAGATGGCATTGTGTTAGAATGAGTGTGGTTCCTGGGAATACAAAAAGGTCAGAAACTATTGGGAAATGATATATAATGGTTAAGAAACCAGAAGCATTCCTCCTAGGTATTTTAGATCAAGAAATAAGAATAGACAACTGGAAATTATTTATGTATGCAACAACAGTGGCAAGAATTGTACTAGCACAAGCTTGGAAGACAGAAGAAATCCCAACGAAAGAACAATGGCAACAGAAACTCATGGAATATGCAGAATTAGCAAAATTAACAGATAAATTACATGAAAGGGACAACAAAGACTTCAAAAGAGAATGGGAACCACTTACAATATATATGAAGAGACAACATAAAGAGTTGGACTCATTGGTAGAGTTTGAGTAAACATTCACAAATGTTTATAATAAAAAAAATAGATGTAAATGTATTAGGAATTATCTGGGGAAATAATACGCAGGATGAATAAATTGAAAGTAAAAGTGGAAGTATGAGGGAAGTCTAGGGGAGGGGGGCAGGAAAAAATGGAAAATTGTTAGAGAGGTATTTCATAAAGGATGTATTTATTGAAAAACCAATAAAAAATAATTTTAAAGGGGGGAAAACGAACGAGTGTTGTTCCACACCTTCCAGAGCATTGTAGGACCACTTTCTTTATTTCAAAACGTTCAATCTTTTGGAGGAAATGCAAGACTTTCCCAATCAATGAAAATGATGCAGCCTGAGTTGGCCAGTAAGTCACAGAGGCTGTGTATCCGCAGCAGCTTAAAGGAGATTTGGCATGTCCCATGTTTCCAAATTCTTCACATCGCCCATACAACATTGTCTCCCCTCCAAGTGACAACATGCACTTTCAATTAAAAAGAAATCAAAACGCATGTCAACATTCTGCATTTCTAGAGAGGCTTGCCTATTGTTTATTTTGTTGTTGTTTATTCATTGCATTTATATCACACCATTTTTTTCTCTGAAGGAGTTCAAGGTGACACACATCTCTCTCCCCCCTCTTCATTTAATCCCTACAACAACCCCATGAGGTAGGTTAGGCTGAAAGGCAGTGAGCTTCGTGGCTTTACTACTGTGGTGAAGCCTTTTCATTTTAATTTGCTTGATGTAGATGTTGCAGTTACCATGGATATCTGAACTGGACCTCTGTGCAGTTCCTAATAATATATATATATATTATTAACACAGGTAAATGGAAGCAGCCAGCAGGTAAAAGCTCCATTACGTTCCCTAATTCATTTCCGCAACATCTCCTATTGTGATCGATTAACGATGACCTCAGTCTTCAGTCATGAATTATGGGTGTTTTTCCTCCTGCCTCATTATCCTGCATTATTAATGGCATTCTTCATCCTGCTCAATGCAACCCTCATCCTCAGATTATCTATGAGGATGTCTGCATTATTTGTGGTCACTGTTAAGTGAATACAGTATTGAGAGTATTGAGAACAGAGGCAAGAATTCTTTTAGCCCCAAAATGGAAACAAGTACCAAGGAAAGAAGAGTGGCAGATGAAGACGATTGACTTTGCAGAACTGGCAAAGCTGACAGGAAAAATCTGAAACCAGCATGACCAAGTATTCCAAAAGGACTGGAGTAAATTTATATGATATCTGAAAGGTTAGTGTAAGCAATTAACATCACTAGCAGGCTTGCCTGAAGTCTTGTAAGGAGAAATTTTCTACCTTTCTATGTTTATTTAAAATTTGAGCTATTTTGAAATGAATGCAACTAGAATTTGAAAACGGTCAAAATGCAATGATACAAAGGTTAGTTTTGAAAGCTATGAGGCGGGAGGGAAGTTGATAGGCTCTAAAGAGCCGGGGAGGTAAAGTGGATAATAATATGTGAATGTATATTATTAAAAAGGAAAATAAATAAAAATTATATATATATATTAAAAAGATAGAGAATATTGAGAACAGCATTCTCTTTCAGGCATATTATATTGGAATTGGCTTGTTTGGATAGATGCTGGTGATGTCATGCTGAAAACGCCTCTCTGAGGCATATGATGCGGGCATTAACTTAGTTCTGGAAAGAAAATCCTTCATGTTCATGCACTTTGAAATTACTTTCCTGTGATGTGGGGACTAACAGATGGGCAAGGAAAGTGGACCCTACCGGCCCTTATGGTGGCAAAGAAACACCACCATCTATGACTTACTCAGTGGTCTGCTCATCTTATGTCTCACTGCTCATCCTATGTCTGAAGATATAGCTTATACTCAACCATCTCATTTAGAAGCCTGTTGTTTTTATTTTATTGCATCTATATCCCGCCTCTTCTTCAAGGAGCTCAAGGAGGTATGCATGGCTCTTCCAATCCACATTAAACCCCCACAACAACCCTGTGAGGTAGGTTAGGCATACAAGCAGTGAATGCCCCCCACCCCCAAGTGAGCTTCATGGCTGAGTCGGGATTTGAACCCTGGCCCAACAATCTTCTAACCACTCTACACCACATATGGTCTGCTTATAGTAACTTATATGTTGAAGTCAGCATTGATGGGACATTGATCAGACATTCTTAAATGTCAACTGATGATGCTTCCATCTTTTCTTCCTGTTAAACCTACATTGTTGTTGTTGTTGTTTTTAAAAAAGACTGGGTTGTACCCAAAGCTAGTCCTCCTTCAGTATGACCAAATGAGGTCCATTAATTTCAATGGGTTTGTTCTAAGTAAAGCTTTGTTGGATGCAGCCCATTTTTAAGAAAAACGGCAGCAACACACAATAACATAGAAACCTCCTGGAAATGTTGGGTCAGAACCTAGACCCTCATTGGCACTTTCCCCTGAGCTTGAGGAACCAAATGCTTGCCCCAGGAGGTGGAGAGAAAGACAGACAGATAAAGATGTTGGCTATTTGCAGATTAGTTGCGCTGCAGAGAGCTTGCTGGGGAGACCACACATTACAAGGAACGCAAAATAACTTTAGCTAGGTTTTAATAACAAAAACAAAAACTCCTTTTACATTAATTATAATATATGAATAAGCATGACCCAACCAGCAACCCATCCACCAGGGTACCGAGAGAGCTAGGTGCTGCTCTCTATATACTATCCCAATTGCTGACACAGCTTAATCAACACAACTTAACAGCACCTGCTATACTGCTTCACAGCTGTAAAACTAGGTAATGTTGTTTGCTCTGGCCCTTAAAGAAATACACATCTTGTGGAACAATAATGAACCTTCAAATTTAAAGAGACCATTCAACAAGACACACACACACACACACAGAGAGAGAGAGAGAGAGAGAGAGAGAGAGAGAGAGAGAGAGATATGCTCTTGGAGCTATCCATGGTTCTGAAACTCAACCCATGCTTTTCCCTTTCCAGGCTCCAGCATCAGACCAGGACATGACATTACTGTCCATGGTTCAAATTCCTGCTCAGCCGTGAAGCTCACAGGATAGTCACAGACAAGTCACTGTTTGCTGAGTCTTGCCAGGGTTTTTTTGAGGGGTTTTTTTTAAAAAAGGGGGGGCTCTATGCCATCTCAAGGTAACCAGGATGACAGGAAAATTAATAAACCCTGTATTAACTGATTGTCTTTTATTATGGTAATCTTTGTATGAAATGTTCCTTTCATATCTCCAATTTTCTTGAACAGATCTCTGGTTTTTCCCATTCTGTTGTGTTCCTCTATTTCTTTGCATTGCTTGTTTAAGAAGGCCTTCCTGTCTCTCCTTGCTATTTTTTGGAAATCTGCATTCAATTTCCTGTATCTTTCACTATCTCCCTTGCATTTTGCTTGCCTTCTCTCCCCTGCTATTTGTAAGGCCTCGTTGGACAGCCAACGAGGACCTAACAAAAAGGACCTAACAAAAGCAGAAGACATCAAGAAGAGGTGGCAAGAATACACAGAGGAACTATACCAGAAAGAAATGGATGTCTCGTATACTCCAGGTAGTGTGGTTGCCGACCTTGAGCCAGAAATCCTGGAGAGTGAAGTCAAATGGGCCTTAGAAAGCACTGCTAATAACAAGGCCAGTGGAAGGGATGATATTCCAGCTGAACTATTTAAAATTTTAAAAGATGATGCTGTTAAGGTGCTACACTCAATCTGCCAGCAAATTTGGAAAACTCAGCAGTGGCCAGAGGATTGGAGAAGATCAGTCTACATCCCAATCCCAAAGAAGGGCAGTGCCAAAGAATGCTCCAACTACTGCACAATTGCACTCATTTCACAAGCTAGCAAGGTTATGCTTAAAATTCTACAAGGCAGGCTTAAGCAGTATGTGGACCGAGAACTCCCAGAAGTGCAAGCTGGATTTCGAAGGGGCAGAGGAACCAGAGACCAAATTGCAAACATGCGCTGGATTATGGAGAAAGCTAGAGAGTTCCAGAAAGACATCTACTTCTGCTTCATTGACTATGCAAAAGCCTTTGACTGTGTTGACCACAGCAAACTATGGCAAGTTCTTAAAGAAATGGGAGTGCCTGATCACCTCATCTGTCTCCTGAGAAATCTCTATGTGGGACAAGAAGCTACAGTTAGAACTGGATATGGAACAACTAATTGGTTCAAAATTGGGAAAGGAGTACGGCAAGGCTGTATATTGTCTCCCTGCTTATTTAACTTATATGCAGAATTCATCATGCGAAAGGCTGGGCTGGATGAATCCCAAGCCGGAATTAAGATCACCGGAAGAAATATCAACAACCTCAGATATGCAGATGACACAACCTTGATGGCAGAAAGTGAGGAGGAATTAAAGAACCTTTTAATGAGGGTGAAAGAGGAGAGCGCAAAATATGGTCTGAAGCTCAACATCAAAAAAACGAAGATCATGGCCACTGGGCCCATCACCTCCTGGCAAATAGAAGGGGAAGAAATGGAGGCAGTGAGAGATTTTACTTTCTTGGGCTCCATGATCACTGCAGATGGTGACAGCAGCCACGAAATTAAAAGACGCCTGCTCCTTGGGAGAAAGGCGATGGCAAACCTAGACAACATCTTAAAAAGCAGAGACATCACCTTGCCAACAAAGGTCCGTATTGTAAAAGCCATGGTTTTCCCAGTAGTGATGTATGGAAGCGAGAGCTGGACCATAAAGAAGGCTGATCGCCAAAGAATTGATGCTTTTGAATTATGGTGCTGGAGGAGACTCTTGAGAGTCCCATGGACTGCAAGAAGATCAAACGTATCCATTCTTAAGGAAATCAGCCCTGAGTGCTCACTGGAAGGACAGATCCTGAAGCTAAGGCTCCAATACTTTGGCCACCTCATGAGAAGAGAAGACTCCCTGGAAAAGACCCTGATGTTGGGAAAGATGGAGGGCACAAGAAGAAGGGGACGACAGAGGATGAGATGGTTGGACAGTGTTCTTGAAGCTACAAACATGAGTCTGACCAAACTACGGGAGGCAGTGGAAGACGAAGTGCCTGGCGTGCTCTGGTCCATGGGGTCACGAAGAGTCGGACACGACTAAACAACTAAACAAACAAACAAAGTATTAACTGAATCTAGTGGTTAACTTACTTACTTTTTTGTTCTTTAGCTTTGTGATTTACGCATATTGTCAACTGGGCGAGGATTGTGGTGGTTCTAATAATAATAATAATTTTATTCTTTATACCCCACCCATCTGGTGAGGTTTCCCAAGCCACTCTGGGCAGCCCCCAACAGAATATTAATAATAATAAAGTGATGAAGCATCAAACATAAAAAAACTACCCTAAACAAGCACAGAGTGCATTTTGTACTCTAGTCAGGAAAGGCAACAAACACAGAGATATCACGTAATGTGGTGGTGGACAAGAATGGGATTTCCCCACCCTAGTTAAATGTCCAACAATTCACAGACAAAAAAGACACACAATTGAGCATGGTCAGGAAAGCAGATGAAAGATTAAATAAATGAAACTTGTGCAAAAGAGGCAATATGGCAGTATTTAAAAACAAGACAGAAACAACAGATAAAATACTCATGTAATCAAAAACAGTGCCAGATGAAATCATATTTGGATGGAACTTGCCATCTGTATGAATGTGTTGTTGAATAAGGTGTACGAAAAAAAAACCAAGCCAGCCTCAGAAACCCCAAGTTGGTGAGTCAATTTCTCTGATGAAGTATTTTCAGATCAGGGAGTCTGACTTCCAAACAAGCCAGAATGACTGCCAAAACACCCTCATCTTACTCCTTAAGCCCTAGCTATGTCGCTTTAATATTTCATATGGAAGTTCGAATACTGACCCATTCACAGGGCACAGAGAGGCTCTCTCTGAATTGCCAGAGACGACAGCACATGGAAAAGCCAAAAGACATTAGCCGTGACCAGCAGCTGATCTGGCTCATTTTGGATTACGTCATCCGTTCCACTGAACCAGTGTGGGAGCTGATGAGCAAATGGAAAGCGATCTGCACATGAGCGCACCGTGTACCCTTGCTCCAGTTCTACTGCCAGTGAGAACATCTTCCCAAAGTGGAAGATTAATCATGCGCTATATAGTGGGCTCGTGCAGCAGGGAGAGCGCGTGAGAGAGGGCGGAAACAGGCCAGCAAGATCTACGAAAGCCCACGGTAAACGAAACTGCTTCCCCACTATCAAGAAAGGTGAGCAAAACAAAGCATGAGGCCATTCTTAAAAGCGGGGCCTGCAACAAAAAGTTGCAAAGTGCTCCTGGTTCATGGTCCCAGCCAGCCATGCCCTTTCAGAATTCTCCATTCCATCTCCCACCTCCTGTGTTCAATTTTCCTGCAACATTGCCAGTTCTGCACATCGAAGTGTTCAAGTGGGTATATATAGGGTAAGGTGATCTTGCAAGTAATTAATTACTTGATTAATTACGTAGTGATCTTCAATGGATCTCAAGGAAGGGAAACATTTAAAAAAGAACCCTCATCCCCCCCAACTCTTCCATAACTTCCCCACAAGGGGGAGTTTTCCTACTGTTTTGCAGTAAAATTAGAAACCACCAGCTCTGCAGTAAGTAGCAAGGGAGAAATTTGCTTCGATGCATGTTATAGGCAAAACAGTAGCAAACCAAATCACAGCTCTCCTTAGAAATTTTCACTTTCCTGAATGTTTGCAGTTCCCCAGCCAAGTGTACGAAAAATGCATATACAAGAATGAAATGTGTGCAACATACAAATATTTGCTTATAGTATTTTTATTTTATTTATTTATTAAATTTGCATACTGCCCTTCACTTGAAGACTGCAGGGCAGTTCACAGCGTAAAAATACAAAATGGAACATTTGCTTACCAAAAAGAGAGAGGGGAAATTGGGCAAAATTGCATTAAGAATGTGTTAGAAGAAACTTGCACTAAAATGCTGATTGATTTTCATAAGGACTCTCTCTCTTCTCTCTCTGCAAACTGATGCAGAAAATTGCAGAACCAAACTTAAAAAATTTTTGGAGGGGGGGAGGAAGAGAGAAATAAAAATGGACAGATTTGCTCATGCCTCTTTTGCAGCACAATCGTAATCCTGTTAGGAGGCTCTCTTTGCTCATTAGAGGCAATAAAGGGTTGTGCGTGAAAGTTTTAAATATAAATAGCGGTCTTAAGGGTGTAGTTAAAAATGATGGAATTTGCCCCCCAAAGGAAGCAGTTATGGCTGCCATCTTGGATGGCGTTGAAAGAGGATTGGCCAAATTCCTAGAGGTAAAGGCTTATCAAAGGCTAAGAGCCACCATAGCTACGTTCTGTCTCCACTGTCAGAGGCAGCATGGCTCTGAATATGACCCAGAGTCCCAAGTGGGGAGTGGGGTCTTGTGTTGGGGTCCCACTTGTGGGTTTCCTGCAGGCATCTGGGCAGCCACTGTGAGACCAGGCTAGATGGGCCCGATCTAGCACACTCCTCTTCTTGGACCCAGCCAGCAAGGACAACGGTCAGGGATAACGGGAGTTGTAACACAACAACATTTAGAGGGGCTCCAGCTTGGGGGAGCTGGCACTGCACAAATGGTTTGCAGGATGTGCAAAATGGGCCATCGCTGCCCAAGCAGCAAAGCACCACACCAGCCCTTCAAGAAGCAAACATTGATCCTTCCATGAAACAGTTTTCTCCACTTTTGTCCTTGGGCTTTATCTTACGAATGCTGGAACTAATGTACCTCTCCCCCACCCCAGTGATTTACCTGGGCCCTCAGTTTAGCTGCTTCTTTCCATTTAACACACAGGATAAAAATCTAGCAGACACCCATTTAAGAAAGGCCACCATTGTTTGTCAATTGCAGGCACTGCCAGTAAGTGGCTTCCACTCATAGCCTTGAGCAGATTCTCTTCATAATACCCAGACAGCACAGAGGCAAGAAATGCCATTTATCTTCTTGTTAGGTACTGGAGATTGTTTTCATATTTTCACAGCATTCTTTGGAAAAGGGAGGGATGTCCCTTCCTCTGTTTTAGCACAAAACCTGTTTTGGCAATGAAAGCACACTATCGCTTTCATTACGTTATTAATCTGAAACGATCGCACTGCCCTCAAAAATGGTAGAGTTAGAAAAGGTTCAGGGAAAAAAAGAGCAACCAAAATGGCCATAGGGATGGAACGAGGAGACTTCTTAGAAAAAAGGCGAGAAGGAGGTGCATAAATTCATAAAAATCATTCATGGCAAGGAGACCGTGGAGAACATATTTTCTCCCTCTCTTGTAGCACTGGGCACCCAATGAAGCTGAACATTGAGAGGTCAGGATAGATAAAAGTTGAACTACGGAATTGTTGTTGTATAGTCGTTCAGTCGTGTCCGAGTCTTCGTGACCCCCTGGACTAGAGCACGCCAGGCACTCCTGTCTTCCACTGCCTCACGCAGTTTGGTCAGACTCATGTTTGTAGCTTCAAGAACACTATCAAACCATCTCTACTCCTCTGTCGTCCCCTTCTCCTTGTGCCCTCCATCTTTCCCAACATCAGGGTCTTTCCCAGGGAGTCTTCTCTTCTCATGAGGTGGCCAAAGTATTGGAGCCTCAGCTTCACGATCTGTCCTTCCAGTGGGCTGATTTCCTTAAGAATGGAGAGGTTTGATGTTCTTGCAGTCCATGGGACTCTCAAGAGTCTCCTCTAGCACCAAACTATGGAATTAGCACCCACAATAGACAGGTATAGCCACCAACTTCAATGGCTTCAAAAGAGGATCAGACAATTTCATGGAGGTATAGACTATCAATGGCTACTAAGCATGATGGCTATGCTCTGTCTCCACTGTTGCAAGGCAGTCCTGCTTCTGAATACCAATTGCTGGAAGCCATAGGAGGGGAGAGTGCTGTGAGTTCAGATCCTGCTTGTGGGCTTTCCCCTGCCCCCAAGGCATTTGGTTGGCCACTGCGAGACCAGGATGCAGGACTAGATGGGCCAATGGCTTGATCCAGCAGCCTCTTCTCATGTTTTCACGCATTCTTTAAATAACTGAAGGGCCATCACATCAACTTCCTGCAAGACTTGTTGTCTGCTGCCCCAGAGGGCAGAACTAGCACAAAGAGGCTCAAGTCACAGAAGGGTTAACTTCCTAACAGCAAAAGCAGTTTGACAATTGGTGCCAACAGGAACACGAGGCTGTACCCAATGCTGTGCTTTCTTATGGAGTAGACCAATCAGGCCCATCTGCACTACAAAGTTATAGCAGCGTCGCAGCCAAAGAATCCTGGGAAGTGTAGTTTGTTAAAGATGTGAGTCATCCCTCTTTCCCCTCACAGAGCTATAATTCCCAGAACAGCTCAATAATCAACCCCACTTCCCAGAGAACTATGGACACTGTAGCTCTGTGAGGGAAGTGGGGTCTCCTTCAGCGCTCTTTTTCAAAATTAAAATATATTTTTCATTTTCACATTTTACAAGCATTTTTAACGAGAAAAACAAAATCTTTACAAATTTAATTTGCATTTCCCTCAACTCCCCTCCCCTCCTTTCTGCAGTTATTTAGTTTATATATTTTTATTACTGTATATCCAATTCAAACCTATTTACCAATTTTCCTTTATCTTCCCCTTTAATTATCTCTTGCTGCATGTGTTTATATCAATGCTGCTAACATTTTAATTTATTTACAATGTATCTTCAAATATAATTAATTATTTCCCCCTATTGTGTTTTTAAAGAATCTCTCATCTTGATTTCTAATTCTTCCAGTAAGTTTTGCCAATTCTGCGTACTCCATCAATTAAAACTGCCGGTCCTGTTTTGTTGGGACTGTTTCTTCTTTCCATCTTTGTGTGTAAATCATCTGGGAAGCCGTGGTAGCATACATAAAGTTTTTTTCCTGTTCATTGCGTACCTCTTCGCCAATTATACCTAGAAGAAAAACTTCTGGTTTTTTCACAAAAGTGATCTTCAACATTTTCCCCCCCAACTCATTATAAATCATTTCACAGAAAGCTTTTGCTAACTCACATGACAGTTCTCAGCATTCTTAACCAATTATGCTTCCCACGATTCTTTGGGGTGAAGTCAAAGTGATATGATACTGCTTTAAATGTATGGTGCAGAAGGAACCTTAGGTCCATTCATTTTAGGAGTTCTTACCACTGAATAAAGCTGAGTTGACTATACAGTGATACCTCAGGTTAAGAACTTAATTCATTCTGGAGGTTTGTTCTTAACCTGAAACTGTTCTTAACCTGAGGTACCACTTTGGCTAATGGGGCCTCCCGCTGCCGCCGCGTGATTTCTGTTCTCATCCTGAAGCAAAGTTCTTAACCCGAGGTACTATTTCTGGGTTAGCGGAGTCTGTAACCTGAAGCGTCTATAACCCGAGGTACCACTGTATTTATTTATTGGCTGCTGTATAAGCCAAGCTATATTTGTGGCAATCTTGCAGGGATTAAATGAAACAAAATTTACAGTAAATCAGTATAATGCAGTTTATACACTGTATAATACGCCTTGTAAAATAAGGTACAGTGGTACCTCTGGTTACGAACTTAATTTGTACTGGAGGTCCATTCTTAACCTGAAACTGTTCTTAACCTGAGGTACCACTTTAGCTAATGGGGCCTCCCATTGCCGCTGCCATGCAATTTCTGTTGTCATCCTGATGTAAAGTTCTTAACCCAAAGTATTATATCTGGGTTAGCAGAGTCTGTAACCTGAAGCGTCTGTAACCCAAGGTACCACAGTAACCTGAAGAAAAATAGGAAGCTGCTTTTTATGGAACCAGGCCATTAGCAGTGTAGTTATCAGCTACACTGATCGCAGTGGCTCTCCAGGGTTTCAGAGAGGGGTCTCTCCCAGCCTTCCTTGGCAGTTGCTGGGGTTTGAAGCTGGGACCCTCTGCATGCAAAGCAGACCCTGCATCACTACAGCCTGTCCCAAGAACACTTTGACAGTGGTACCAGGTGGCCCCAAAGGTGGCAATGGACTCTCCCTGGTTGGAGGCCATCTGTCAAGGATGCTCTTCTGCCTCTGGCGTTCCTGCATCGAGCAGAGGGTTAGACTATCTGACACCCCTCTCCAACTCCATGGTTCTCTGGCAATCTTAGTAAGGGCTGTTGAGATTATCGTGGTTGGTGGGAAAAGTGCACTGGAATACTGGTTGCTGGGAACTGCAGGAGGGGAGGGGGACCAAATCCTGCTTCTTGAACAAGCTTGGTTGGCCACTGTGAGGACAGGATGCTGGACTAGATGGGCCATTGGCCTGATCCAGCCTGGTCCTACTTAAGGCATTCTTAGGGTTAACCCAGACAGCATCAGCTGAGGTGCCAGAGTGGGTGGGAAGATGACAAGGAAGACGTCCTGCCTCTCTTGCGAAGGCAGCTTCAAGTTGCAAAGGAAAGGGCAATGTGTGGGTTGTAGGTTTCATTTAGGGTCCTTCCTGTCTCCCCACCCCACGCAGAATTCGAACGCAGGAGAATCACCTTCAAATCAAAGGGTATGGCGTTCCTCAAACAAACTCTTCAAAACAATCACACATACACACACACACCCCATTCAAAGTCATGCATATCATGGCCACATTTCAGCACACAATTAGTTACATTTCTGCGCATTACAGGCTTAAGTGTGCCTCACTTTGCCCTGGATTGGGGCCTGTATTTCTCATTGCCTCATTTACCAACGTACTAGAACACACTGCATTTTCTTTCTGTTTTTAAGACAGCAACAACAAAAAATCTCAAAACAGGCACATGCATTTCTGAAAGGGGCAACAGAGTTCCTTTTCACTGAATTAATTCTGTGTTGCCAAAAGACTGAGGTCTAGAACAAAAGGGCAGCCAAATATTCTCACTTCTGATGAGAAATATTTTCATAACTGAAACTGAAAGAGACGGAGAGGAGGGCTGGATTCAGGAATGAAATGATCAGAAACAATCTGATTGGAAAACAAATTATTTATTTACATGCCTATCCTAGAGGCCTTTCATGTGGATGCAAGTCCCAGTGAATAATTTCAGCACACCTTCTTTCTAAGCAAGTGCACTTAAGATCCTAGGAAGCATTTCTCTCAAATAATAATAATTTATTATTTATACCAATTGTAAGAAGAGAAGCTGAACCCAATGCACAGTGCAATGAGTTCTGTGCTGGACAGAACCAGGGCTGGTGGGCTGAATCTTTCGCAAAGCAAGTACTGGGAGCTTGTAGTCCAAATTTGAATATCCAAGGGATATTTCCTTCCCCACACTAACAGCACATACATGTCCTTAGAAGGAAAACTCACTGAGTTCACTGGAACCAACTGGGTGGGGACAGCATCGCACCAGTCCGATCCCTTTACTTGGGAGTAAGCCCTATTAAACTCAGTGAGATTTACTGCTGAGTAGATAAGTGTACAAGATTGCACTGTAAATCTTCTACTTGGCAACAGCTTCTTCCAAGGAGCACTTCATATCAAGATAGGATCTGAAATGTACAATATGTACCACAGCAGATTTGCTCCTTTCTATAGGAGAAGGTTAGGATTCTCTTTCTCTTCATCACAATGTCTCCTGTTGGGTTTCTGATTTTTCTTCTATTAGGTCTTTAAATCCCAATTTTGCCAGTGGTTCTTTGGCCATAAGTTGCCTAAACAAACAAGCAAACAAAAAACAATTTGAAAAGCATTAAACTTGAAATTGGCATGCTTAGCAATTTCATTTTCTGAATAATTTTGTGCTCCTTAAAATAAAATAAAAAAAATAAACCCAGAAGATTCACATGATTCTACAGGACTGCAGAGGAACCCCTGGCAAAGAATGTGTATTCCCAAGGGTGTTGGTTTGCTTTCTTTTAAAGGAAGGTTCCTGGCTTATGGATATAAAAATATGCTTGAAAATGTGTGGGCAGTAGTTGCTTAAGAATGCACAGAAGCTCACAAAAGGGGTAGGGGCTAGAGAATTTGAATTGCCAAGGTCGTCAGTTTCCCTTTTAAAAACAGGTTTCTAGTCCATTGGACCACTCAGCCGCCCTAGAAACACAGGGACATAGGAAGCTACTTTATACAAAGTCAAATCAAAAACTACAAAGTGATTTAACAATCAACTGTTCTTCTCAGGAAACTGTAGATCTGGGAGGGAAACGGGGGGTCTCCTAAAAACTCTCAAAACCCTTAACTACAGTTCCCATGATTCCTTGGGGAAAGCAGTGACTGTTAAAGGGGTACAACAGTGCTTCAAATGTATGGGGTGGATGTGGACTCATTGTCAGCAAAAGAAGAAGAGGAGGAGGAGAAAAGAAAAGAGGGCAAGGGGAATTAAGTACTGTAATTTTACAGATTTCAAAAATGAAGCAGTGGTTTGCGGAGCCAAAAATCCACCGTGCACTGACAGCCCAACATAAGTTGTCTCTGGCAAATTGAGAGCAAACATCCATTAGCTTAAGTGAAGTGTTGCAAATAAGAATGCACTTGCCTCTCCATTCTGCATTCTAAATATTCCTTTGATTCCTGCCTGCACAATGCATTCTCAAAGCTGTTCTCCCTCAGACACTTCATGAATTTTTCTTTGAAAGCTGTACATTCACCTGTTCAACAGAAGGAAAGCATGTTTTTTGAAACAGGAGGCATGAAAAGAAACAGACATGGAATTAAGAGTAAGACAAAACAATAGCGCTATTCAGCTGGCTGCTGTGTCTCAGCACGAGAACGTAATGCAGTAGGCGGGGGGGGGGCACATTGAAACCACCGAGGTGCCAGCAAACCTTCAGGTCACTAAGGTCCAAGAAAAAATAGTTTCAAAGGGGGAATTCAGTGTGAAGTTGCTGATTTAGAATTCATTAGCAGTTCTCAGGATTCTTTGGGGGAAGCCATGACTATTTAAGTGGTGTGATGCTGCTTTAGATCTATAGTTGCATTGGCTCAATCTAGCAGGCTGTTCTTATGCTATTGCTTTATATGTACAGTGCAGATGATGCCTTACAGAGGGGGAGAATTACAAATGCCACCTTGAGCTCCTTGCCCCCCCCCAAGGGAGATAGATATATATTTTTGTATGTTTTAAAATAGGCTTGTAATTTTTTTCTTGATTCTATTTTTGTAGACCGCTTTGAGGTTTGTCTATTTTATACAATGGTACCTCAGGTTAAGAGCTTAATTCGTTTTGGAGGTCTGTTCTTAACCTGAGGTACCACTTTAGCTAATGGGGCCTCCCGCTGCTGCCGCGCCACCAGAGCTCGATTTCTGTTCTCAACCTGAAGCAAAGTTCTTAACCCGAGGTACTATTTCTGGGTTAGCGGTGTCTGTAACCTGAAGCGTATTTAACTTGAAGCGTATGTAACCCGAGGTACCCCTGTACAATCAAATGGTGCATAAATTTTACAAAATAAGATAAATAAATAAAATGCAATAGAAATAAATAAATAATGAATGAATGAATGTTCTGCTGCCTCTCTTACTGGTCCCAGTGTCAATTCTTGTGCTGGAGGTGGAGCTTTAAAAAACACTGAATTGCAGCCCTCCTCTTCCATTTTTATGGCGGAAAATGCGCCCCCAGGTGTTGTGGGACTCCAACTCCCATCAGCCCTAGCCAGCACGGCCCCCACCAAGGATGATGGAAGTTATAGTCCATCAGCAACACGATAGTCAAAAGTTCCCCTCCCATACCCTAGGGGGCCCATGACAGAAGTTCGGCTAACGGAAAGCTATCGTTTCTATGGGCTCACAGCGGTACCGCTCTATTCCTTGCGCATCTATGGCAAGCGCCCTTATTGACTGTACTTGGGAGTTCGCTTTTAGGCCGGAAATGCCTGCCGTACTTTCTATCCCCCCACCCAATGTCCTCTCTATGGTCGGTGGACGACTCGCACATGCGCAATCGAGGGGATGGACGGTTGCCGGGGTGGGGGGGGGGCGGAACCTTCTCACCGAAATGATCCAGAGGGAAAGCGCCTTTGTCCGGCGGTCTCGGCTTGAAACTTTTCGTCCCGAAGTTCATAGCCGTAGACATGACGACGACTCTCCGAGGACGCGACGCAGCCGCTGCGCCTCTGACCGAACCTTCGCCTCACTTCCGGGATCTCCGTGTTGTCAAGTCCCAGGTTGTGGAGTGGAGCGCCGAGCCAGGCCAGAAGAAACGAGAGCAGAGCTGATCGGGCGGGGAGGAGCCGATCAGTTAGCCCCGCCTCCTTCAGACCCAGGTGGATGCCTGGCCGGGATGGAGCTGGCATTTTTAAATCTTATTTTATTTATTGATAAATAAATATGTCCTTTGCAGAAAGCAAAGGAGCCTTGCGATATTTCAGAGACTAACCAGTCTTAATTGCGCCTTCAGATTGAAACTGGAAGATGTGATTTCTTCAATTCCAGGAAATCTATACCGCTTTACTGTGTAATTCTTTAGAAAATAAATAAATAAATAAATCTCCAAGCGGTTTGCAATCTACCTACATCAGAACATCAGATAAGACGATCCACAATAAAACATTACTGAAGAAAGTCAAATATAAAACTTGCATTCAAAGTAACACAATCAACAAGAAACTAAAACATTGCAGTGGTACCTCAGGTTAAGAACTTAATTCGTTCTGGAGGTCTGTTCTTAACCTGAAACTGTTCTTAACCTGAAGCACCACTTTAGCTAATGGGGGCTGCCGGTGCACCGCCGGAGCATGATTTCTGTTCTCATCCTGAAGCAAAGTTCTTAACCCGAGGTAATATTTCTGGGTTAGCAGAGTCTGTAACCTGAAGCGTATTTAACCTGAAGCGTATGTAACTCGAGGTACCACTGTATATTAAAGGAGGTCAGCTACACAGTGCGCATTTACAGCAGCAAAGTTAACAACAAGAAAATATTATCTTAAACGTTTCAGAAGAAAGCATGCCCTAATTGTGCTTCAGCTAGTTCCAGTCCTTCAGCTGGGATACTTGTTCAAGCAGAAGGTGGCTTTCTTCAGAATATAGATTTAAGTGTTAGCAGCTTAAAACACAGGCAGTTCTCCCCTGTTGCATTTCAAGTCGCATTTGCACGCTGCTGTACACGCCAGAAAGGGGACGGAGCAGACCCTCCAAGTGCCCCTATTTTCCAGGGATGTCCCTGATTTAGAGAATCCGCCCCGGTTTCTGCTTTGATCCCAGAATGTCCCACTTTTCCTTAGAATGTCTCTATTTTCCTTGGAGAAATGTTGGAGGGTATGGAGGTAACTGACCCCCGAGCCATCTGAAGGCAATCCTCTATAGGGAGGTGTTGGGTTTTTTAAAATGTTTAATGTTTTATTGCTTTTGAATTGACCTTGCTTTTGAATTATGGTGCTGCAGGAGACTCTTGAGAATCCCATGGACTGCAAGAAGATCAAACGTTTCCATTCTTAAGAAAATCAGCCCTGAGTGCTCACTGGAAGGACAGATCGTGAAGCTGAGGCTGCAATACTTTGGCCACCTCATGAGAAGAGAAGACTCCCTGGAAAAGACCCTGATGCTGGGAAAGATGGAGGGCACAAGGAGAAGGGGACGACAGAAGACGAGATGGTTGGACAGTGTTCTCGAAGCTACCAGCATGAGTCTGACCAAACTGCGGGAGGCAGTGGAAGACAGGAGTGCCTGGCGTGCTCTGGTCCATGGGGTCACGAAGAGTCTGACACGACTAAACGACTAAACAACAACAACAACAACAACAACAACAACAACGTTTTATTATGTGTTGGAAGCTGTCCAGAGTGGCTGGGGTAACACAGTCAGATGTGTGGGGTGTAAATAGTAAAATGATCATTATGGAATGGGACATCCCTATTTTCAATGGAAGAAATGTTGGAGGGTTTGTTGGAGGTGTCTTCACCTAATAAGCATTGCCTGTTTGATTTCCCTGTGGCTTCATTACCCCACACAACTTCTTTTTAGTGAAGCTCTTACCTGTGCATGTGCCATCATCTGCGCATGCACAATGGCTAGCTCAAATGTATGCACCTGAGGTTAATTGCAAAATGAGTGTGGTTTGCGTGTTCAAATCGGATGGGAGCTGGTTTAAGAGACAATGCATCCAACAGCAGTTTTTCTCAAGAAAATGTAGCACCCTGCTTGTGGTTAACGCTTAGCTGGAATGAAATATTCAACGCAGCAATAGAGAAATTAAAATAATAATTTATTTGTCAGACAAATAAATGAGAGGCACAGTGGTATATGGTTACCAAGCTCTGGCCTGGTCTCCTGCCATTATGGCCAGCACTTATATTCCCTCAGCCCAGCCCCCTTGCTCCTCCTTTGGCTGCCTCTGTCCAATCAGCCTGGTTGAATTTCCTATTGGCTGATTGCTAGAACCAATCATATAAGATACTCCCATTTCCTATTACCTTTTATGGGAGACAAAGAGCTATATTTCCTTCTATTTATAATTGGCAAACAAGTAGCCATTAACCTCTACAAGGCACCTTAATTAACGATCACCTTTGCCCCCTTACCATTAACCTCTACAAGGCACCTTAATTACCAGATAACCTTTTGCCCTATTGCCCTATTCACTCCAGAACAGATGGTGGCTAATGGTTCTATTTTTATCTGAACAGAGATCTTGGGTTCACCAGCTATGAAAGATCGCCTTCTTTGGAGCCATATGTCAGGAGTGCTCTGATGGTGTTTCCTGCCTGGCAGGGGGCCGGGCTCAATGGCCCTTGTAGTCTATTCCAACTCTAGGATTCTATGATTCTATGAAATAAGAATCTAACATAAGAATCTAAATTTCTAAATCCTTTGCATAATTACATTTAAGCCAATATATTTAATACATAACATATATAGTTTTTTTATAAGCAAAGACGTTCACAGTAAGAAAAAACTTAAAAACACTTTCTTCAGAGAGAAGCCCCCCTTTCCCTAGCCAGCTGCTGTTTCCATTAGCTCTTGCCGTTTGTCCTATTTGTGGCACAATATTCTTACTATTTACCAGCTTACCATTGTGTTTTTGCAACTTGATTATTTGTAAGGTCAGTGACCTCGCTTCCCAGCCTTTTTATGACCGCAATAAACCAATAAACCAAAGGGGCCCTCTGCCTAAGAGGATGAACATCTGCCAAAATCTTAGCCAGCCTAGTTCCTGCCTGGCATGAAACATTTGTGAATTTAAGCCCATTTTTAGAATTATGGGAACCTGATCAAAATATAAGCCTTGATTATAATGCAGGCTCAGATGCCTCATTCCCCCCTTTCAAGCTCAAGGACCTTCATCCCAAGTGTCCTTGATAGCTTGACCTTCATCATATTCCTGAGGTAAAGCTCTATATAGGGCCATGATATGAGGTAGAGTTTCATTCGAAATCATCTTGCTAATTGTACTTCTAAAACATGAAATGATACATGGCACCATACATAAAACCATTATTACTACCGTCAAGAAAAACAAACAAGACAATAGTATCCCTTTGAGTCCCGCAACATTAGGTAACCAATTGGTGAGCCATCCCATATCCCATCCTTCCCATGTTTGTACTGGGACATGTGCTATACTCTCCATCTTTGTGGCCAACACACGGATTGCCTCACCATTATCAGAAATGTTAAAGCAACAGGCATTCCCTGTCAAGTTCAAGACTCCACATAGGCCTCCCTGCCTGGCAAGTACATAATCCATTCCCATTTTCAGCTGCAAAATGGCGGCTCTACTTTCATCCAGCTGTTGTGCAATAAGTCTCAAACTCTGGGCTGTTGCATTGGTTACAAGTTCCACTACTGCTTGCAATCGAATTATTCTGTTTAGATTATAAATAGGATCCCGTGCCCCTTGTATGAGCTCACCAGGATTCCAGGAGGCAGGATCATAATAGGCTATAATGCGCTCTGGTGGCCAATCATCAGTATCGCTCCAACTTTGGGTACTTCCTCCTGCTATATGAGAAATATCAGCGTTTCTTCGTGTACGCTTGGCCAAATTAGTGGGCATAATCCACATTGGTGGTAATACCCATCCCAGGAAACAAGTCCCACTCCATTTGGAAGGGAGTTGCTTGTATGCCCATTCTCCACATATCCACCACAACCATCGGGTCTGAGGTTTTTGGTACGTGGAGTGCAGAAGGCGAAATATCAAAAGGGGTACAGAGTTCACAGTGCAGTATGTTAGATTGCCTTTTTCTGTCACAGTTATGTTCCATACCACTTTCCATGCATCAATAAAAGGAGGTGCACAGGGCAAGGTATTCCGAGTTCGATAGGTAGTACCGTTTACCCAGGTTTGACTATTCTTAATATAATCCCAAGTATAGTGACAATGAGAAGAGCCTACCATGGTAGGATCAGCTGCCTCTGATGATTTATGTACACAGAATTCCCCTTGCACAGGTATAACTCGTATTGGTTTAGTTGAGTTCCATCCGGGGAAATTCTGTACTTCTGTTTGGTGTGGCATTTCGCTTACCATACCAATGGCATTTAATGGTATCGGTAATAAAGGCATACCTCCCTCTGAATCATCTGGCCCAAGAGAGCAAACAAGGCAATTGGTCCTATTTGCAACATTGGCTACCATCTCAGCTAAGCCTACCCACATATTGTGGTCATGGCGGAATCCATATTTAGTAAATTTGGTCAGATTCAAGGACCCTTCCCCTTCCCAAGGGATCAGGATTAATAATAAAATCATGTTGATGTGTAGTATATGCATTCCTTCCACAAAAGATTACCTTATTGTGATAGCATAAAAATATTAGCCCCAATATAATTCCCCCAGTGACAGAAATGGGGAACCACCAAGACCAAAACATATATCCCAAGGATCCCCAATGAGTAATATCCTTGATAATTGTTCCCCAAGGGGGGGGCAGTCAATTAATTGTATTAGAGAATCTTCCCGTTCACAATCGCTGGTTTAGACGCTCCTCAAGCTTCAGGCGTGCGCAGGTCAGCCAGCTTCCAGGTTGTGGCTGCAGCAGGCCGGTCGTCTAATGTTGCCCGTGACCTAGCCCGTTCCCCGTAGGGCTAGATACAGGGGTTTTTGGAGAGAGTCAGTTTTAAAGGATTAGAGGGGTCACCTTTGCATGTCCAACTGCCTTCAGACTTCTTCAAACGGGAGTGATGAATCCAGGGGGTCACCTCAGCTACCTTCACCGCTGTTGGAGTAGAGAGCAAGACGGTGTAAGGTCCACGCCACTTAGGTGCAAGTGGATCACGTTTCCACTCTTTCACCCATACGCTATCGCCAGCCTGGAACTGATGAATCGGCTCGGCAATGCTGCACGGCGTGCGCTCGAGGGCCCACCTGTTAAGAGAAACAAAAACACGGGAGAGAGATTGCACTTGTCCCTGTGTCACATAGTCTCCTATTTGTTTGAGGTCAGCTAGAATATCCTGAACAAAGGAGGGCGGCCTCCCATACAGGAGCTCAAAAGGTGACAACTTAAGTCTTTTTGTCGGTGCACACCGAACACGAAACAGTGTTATGGGTAACACATCTACCCATCCCAATCCCGTTTCCTGGGTTAATTTTGCCAATTGGGTTTTCAGAGTCCGATTCATTCTTTCAGTTTTCCCTGAACTCTGAGGCCTATATGCTGCATGCAGTCTCCATTTCACTTGTAGGACTCGACATACTTCTTGTACTACTTGATCAATGAACGCTGGCCCATTATCACTTCCAATGCATCTAGGTAATCCAAACCTCGGGATCAATTCAGTGAGGAGTCTCTTAGTTACCTCTCGTGCCTTTTCAGTTCGGGTGGGAAAAGCTTCAACCCATCCGGTAAGAGTATCTACAAACACAAGGAGATACTTGAATCCCTTAGAAGGGACCAGCTCTGTGAAGTCCACAATTAGGCTTTCCATGGGGACATATCCCACATGTTGGATTCCAGGAGGTTGTACCGGTCCCTGCCTGGGATTGTTTTTAGCACAAAGAACACATTTCTGTGAAATGCAAGTTGCTAATTGTGATAGGTTAATAATATACAACTTCCGACTGAGACTCTCTCTGGTTGCAGTACCGCCAAGGTGAGTAGATTCATGATAATTTCTTACAATTGTGCCTGCTAGGTGATGAGGTACATAAATCCTATTGTCCGGCAGGATCATCCAACCGTCCTTCACAACCGCTCCTTCCTGTTCAGCCCACTTCCTCTCTTCTGGGGTATAGTGAGGTTTAACTTCTCCTGGAACTACCTCTGGTATGAGGGCTGCTATAAATCCTCCCACAGGCTTTTGGGCTGCCTCTCGGGCTGCTTTATCAGCAGCATGATTTCCTCTGGTTATTGGATCCCTTCCTCGTCCATGACCTTTGCAGTGCATTACAGCAATCTGTTCTGGAGCCCATACTGCTTCCAACAGGATTTCTACTTCAGGTCCATATTTCAAGGCCTTCCCGTGGGCTCCTATTAGACCTCTTTCTTTCCATAGAGCTCCATGTGCATGCAGGGTTAAGAAGGCATATTTAGAATCAGTATAGATGTTTGCCTTACATCCGGCTGCCAATTGCAGAGCTCTAGTTAAACCTATAAGTTCAGCTTTTTGTGCTGAGGTGCCAGCAGGCAAAGCTTCAGCTTCCACAACTTCCTCATTGGTGACCACAGCATATCCTGCTCGTCTGGCACCTTCATGCAGGTAACTGCTACCATCAGTATAATATACAACATCTGGATTTTTCAATGGTTCATCTTTCAGATCGGGTCTACTGGAATAAACTTCATCCATTATTTGGAGACAATCATGTGATTCTTCATCATCTACCTCTGGTAGGGGCAGCAAAGTTGCTGGATTGAGCATATTCACTACTCGTAGATGAATCCTGGGATTTTCACACAATAGGCCTTGGTATCTAGCCATCCTTGGGTTCGTTAGCCAATAACTACCCTTATATTCCATGAGTGTCAGAACAGCATGAGGTACATTCACATACATCGTCTGGCCGAAGGTAAATTTATCAGCTTCTTTGACAAGGCTTGCAGTGGCCGCTACTGCCCTTAGGCATGGAGGCCATCCTTTTGCTACTGAGTCCAATTGTTTTGACAAATAAGCTACTGGACGATTCCAACTTCCTAATCTCTGGGTCAGGACTGCCGCTGCAATCCCATTCTGTTCATGTACATACAGCTGAAAGGGTTTTTCCGAATTAGGCAGTCCAAGGGCTGGGGCCTCCATAAGTCGTTGTTTGATAACTAAAAAGGCTTGTTGCTGCTCAGGTCCCCATACGAATGGGTCCTTTTCTGCACCTCGAGTGCTTTCATGTAAGGGCTTGGCCAGACTGCTGAAATCAGGTATCCATAGTCTACAAAACCCTGCTGTTCCCAGGAATCCTCTGAGTTGTTTCCTTGTGGTAGGTTCCTTGATAAGGCAAATAGCTTCTTTCCTCTCTGGTCTCAATGCTCGTTGTTGGTGTGAGATGTCAAAGCCCAAATATTTGACCTTTTCTAAACATAACTGTGCCTTTTTCTGGGAAACTCGGTAGCCAGCTTCCCAGAGCAAGTGGAGCAGTTCCTCTGTCCCTTCTTTACAGGTATCAAAATCCTTTGCTGCTAATATAAGGTCATCTACATATTGCAGAACCACCTTTTCTCCAGGTATTGAGGGGTAACTTGTTAGATCCTTCGCCAAGGCAGTGCCAAATAAAGTTGGGGAATTTTTGAATCCCTGGGGCAATCTCGTCCAGGTTAGCTGGCCTTTTGTTCCTGTTAAAGGGTCTTCCCACTGGAAGGCAAATATAGGTTGGCTCTGTGGTGCCAGCCGGCAACAGAAGAATGCATCTTTCAAGTCCAATACAGTAAAAAATGTTGCTTCTGGTGGGATCAAACTCAGCAGGGTATATGGGTTTGGTACATTTGGGTGCAAGGTCTCGATAGCCTGGTTTACGAGCCTCAAGTCCTGTACTGGCCTGTATTCATCTGTCCCAGGTTTCCGAACAGGCAATAGAGGTGTGTTCCATTCTGATTGGCAGGGCTTAAGCAGACCATATTTTAATAGGTGGTCCAAATGTTTCTGGATGCCCTCTGCTGCTCGCCGGGGTAAAGGATATTGCTTTACAGATACAGGGGTAGCCATAGGTTTTAGGGTTACTACAATTGGAGCTATATTCTTAGCCATTCCTGGTGGGCTATTTTCGGCCCATACTCCTGGTGGCACCTGTAGGGTTCGGAGGAGCTTGTTTAACTCTGTATCCAATGTGGGTTGGACTTGCAGGGCTGACATTAGGCGCCATGATTGTTCCTTAGGTACTGAGAGGGAAATTATTCCTGCTGCCTTTGATGGCAGTTTCATTTCTGGACCTCGAGGAGTGAAGGTGATTTGGGCCTGCAATTTGGACAACATATCTCTACCTAAGAGAGGTATTGGACACTCAGGTATATACAAAAACTGATGGGTTAAACGATGTCCCCCAATCTGGCATTCCAAAGGTTGGAGGAAAGACCTCTTAGCTGACTGACCAGTGGCACTTTTAATGACTACACTTTTGGATGCCTTTTTCTGCAATAGTTCTGGGAGTACTGAGTATTCAGCCCCAGTATCAATCATAAAGTCTATTAAATGGCTCCCTAATTGAATCGTGACCGTGGGCTCCTGGAAGCCTAACTTTATGGAGTCCGGTCGTTCCTAGTCTTGGGTAAAATCCTCCTCTGCCAGTCCAATGAAATTGTCCCTACTCCGTCCTTGTCCAGGTCTCTGATATCTTCCATCTCGGATCATTCCCCGTCCCCGTCCCTGGTTTCTTGGGCCGGGGCCTGGGCCTGGGCCTGGGCCTGGGCGTACTTCTTCCAACCTCAGGGGTTCAGGACACTCCCGCTTCCAATGACCCTCCTTCTTGCAATTTGCACATTGATTCCTTCCCAGTGGTGGATTCCTTCCCCGCCCTCTCCCTCCATTTAAGGGGCGGTAGTCTTGCTTCACTGCTGTGGCTAACATCACCATCTTTTCCTTCTGCCACTTCTTCTTCTCTTGCTTCTCAGCCTCATCCCTATTCCGATAAACTCGGCGTGCAATGGCCATAATTTGGCTCATCAGCATCCCTTCCCATCCTTCTGATTTCTGAATTTTCTTACGAATGTCAGAAGCGCACTGGGCCACAAATGTAGCAGTAATCATTCTGCTGTTTTCAGGGGCTTCAGGGTCAAAAGGAGTCCATATACGATAGGCTTCCTGCAGCCTCTCTAAAAAGTCTCCTGGACTCTCATTTGGTTTCTGTTCTACTTCTGAGACTTTAGACATATTAGTGGGCTTCTGGCATGCCCTGCGGATACCTTGCACAAGCGTCTGGCGGTAGGTGGTAAGCCTGGCCAGATGAATTGCATTGTTTGGATCCCAATTAGGATCTTCCAAGGGAAAGTTGTCCCGGAGATGACGGTCAACATTTAAAATATTTCCCACTCTGGCCTGCTCACGCAAATATATCTGTGCCTTTTCAATTATGCCTCTCCTTTCCTCAGTGGTGAACAGAGTATTCAGGAGCTGGCGGCAATCTGTCCAAGTAGGACTATGAGTATTTATTATTGAAGTCACCAAGTCCATCATAGCCTGAGGTTTTTCTGCAAAAGATGGGGTGTGTGTTTTCCAATTCATCAGATCCGTAGTTGTGAATGGAATGTACTGGAGGGTCGAAGTTCGAGGTGGCCGTGGTCCGAGTTGCCCGTTAACCAGCACAGGCTCCTCAAGTGCATCAAATACTCTTCTGAGAGGGGCTACTACGTGATCTTTCTCTTCGCTTTGCTCTAGGGGCCTCAAATCATAGGGGATAGTATCTGTCCCAAGGCGTTCTTTTAGCAGCCTTATACGCCTGGCTGTATTGCTTGCTGACCGATTAAGGTCTCCCTGTAACTTCTGTAATAATTCTCTAGGACTTGGATGTACAGGGGTTTGGGGTAGGCAATCAGTTGTTCCACTAAAAGAGACTGTAGATGGAGTTCTACTGGGACTCACAGGTGGAATAACCACTTCTGCTTGGGCTTTATTATAGGCCTCCAATGCCTCCTGAAGATATTTATCATAATCTATCAAGGAATCAAGTTCTGTGACTCCAGCCCCATTATTCATTCCACTTTCTTGCCTTGGGGTTACAACTGGTGGAGTGTTTGGATTAGGCTCCCTTCGATGTGGAGCATAGGGTGGAGGTGGAAGCACCTCTTCCTCTGGTCCCTCAAAAATGGGTTTGAGTTTATTTGGCAATATTCCTTTCCTAGCTTCGGCTTTTACAGCCAATAATTTGCATCGTTTGACTTTGCATTCCCTTATCCATGGAGGATTTTTATTTAATGTGCTCAGCCAAGAATCTATATATGAAAATTGTTCTGGGCACCCTCCAGTTTCTTTGGCGATATTAGACCAAAGTTTGCTTACTAAATTTATATCAAAGGTTCCCTGAGATGGCCATTCAGTATTTTGTTTCGGCCACTCTAATTCACATAACGTTCTCAAGCGCTCTGGCGTCATTTTGACTCCATATGCCCCTGAGAAGGCTTTCTTAAAATTATTTAACATACATTCAAGAGGTGTATTTTCCCCCTTTGAACCCCCAACTCCCATTATATGGCCCTGTGAAGTATCCACTCAGTCACTCACACACACGCTTCGTGAGATTCCTTGCCCGGGTGAAGTCGCCTTACCGGGAACCGAAGTACTACCCACTCCACACTCAGGTCAGCTACAAATTGTACTTTCTCACACATACAATGCGCTGGATACTTCACCATACTCTACCTCCCAACCTTTCCCTTTCCCTACACCAGATCACCATCTGATGTACCCAACCACCTAGCGTACTCAGTTCCCCTTTACTGAGACGCAGAAGTTTGATCAAGACTTCTCTTCCTCCCAATTAATTGGAGGGCAAAAACCCCTTAGTGCACTTACCCTTAGTTGGTTGCCTGTTTATTTCTCTGGTTCCCCCCGGTCCGTCGCCGTCGGTGGGCAGGGTATCAGACAGACGAGACTTCTGCGTTCCCCTGGAAAAAAACTTTCCAGTGCGCGCTGGGTAAGCAGTGAGTGGTCCTCTCTCTTGTACCCTGCCCAGTAAGGCGAAGGGGCTGCGTTCCAGCAGACCACTTATCCGAGTCACAGGCACCATAAAATGTAGCACCCTGCTTGTGGTTAACGCTTAGCTGGAATGAAATATTCAACGCAGCAATAGAGAAATTAAAATAATAATTTATTTGTCAGACAAATAAATGAGAGGCACAGTGGTATATGGTTACCAAGCTCTGGCCTGGTCTCCTGCCATTATGGCCAGCACTTATATTCCCTCAGCCCAGCCCCCTTGCTCCTCCTTTGGCTGCCTCTGTCCAATCAGCCTGGTTGAATTTCCTATTGGCTGATTGCTAGAACCAATCATATAAGATACTCCCATTTCCTATTACCTTTTATGGGAGACAAAGAGCTATATTTCCTTCTATTTATAATTGGCAAACAAGTAGCCATTAACCTCTACAAGGCACCTTAATTAACGATCACCTTTGCCCCCTTACCATTAACCTCTACAAGGCACCTTAATTACCAGATAACCTTTTGCCCTATTGCCCTATTCACTCCAGAACAGATGGTGGCTAATGGTTCTATTTTTATCTGAACAGAGATCTTGGGTTCACCAGCTATGAAAGATCGCCTTCTTTGGAGCCATATGTCAGGAGTGCTCTGATGGTGTTTCCTGCCTGGCAGGGGGCCGGGCTCAATGGCCCTTGTAGTCTATTCCAACTCTAGGATTCTATGATTCTATGAAATAAGAATCTAACATAAGAATCTAAATTTCTAAATCCTTTGCATAATTACATTTAAGCCAATATATTTAATACATAACATATATAGTTTTTTTATAAGCAAAGACGTTCACAGTAAGAAAAAACTTAAAAACACTTTCTTCAGAGAGAAGCCCCCCTTTCCCTAGCCAGCTGCTGTTTCCATTAGCTCTTGCCGTTTGTCCTATTTGTGGCACAATATTCTTACTATTTACCAGCTTACCATTGTGTTTTTGCAACTTGATTATTTGTAAGGTCAGTGACCTCGCTTCCCAGCCTTTTTATGACCGCAATAAACCAATAAACCAAAGGGGCCCTCTGCCTAAGAGGATGAACATCTGCCAAAATCTTAGCCAGCCTAGTTCCTGCCTGGCATGAAACATTTGTGAATTTAAGCCCATTTTTAGAATTATGGGAACCTGATCAAAATATAAGCCTTGATTATAATGCAGGCTCAGATGCCTCAAAACTACAGAACAGATATGGATGTGGCTAACATCCTATGTACACTGCTTCAAACACCAGCAGTGGGAGCAGGTTGGAGCCAGATGACTTGGTAATGCCTTTCACTGGCTCTACTTTGGCCTCTCTCTGTCAGCATCGCCCTAGAGCCAGTGCACCAACTGGACTCTTGCACCTCAACCCCGACTGGGCTAGGCGAGCTGGGTAGCACCGCCAGAGACCTCCTTCTCACAGGAAACGGTCACAGTGCTGTGGACTCACAGCTTAGAGCTGAGAGCACCGGATTCACTGTCTCAATAATACAGTCGTTGCGCAGCAGAGTTTTGCAGAGTCTTGCAGAGTATAAACCACTCGGAGAGCAGCTCTGTAGAATATCTTCCTTTTATTCTGTAACTACAACTATGATACAAAACTATATACAGAGCTGAATATTCTAAGCATAAATCAATGCTACACTGAGAGTCTGCAGCTGCTCTTAGCAGCAATCTTATCTCTAGGATCTCTAACACTCTCACTCTCTCCGATACACTGACTGACTGACTCTCTCTCACACACACACTGATATGTCGCTGGGCAGAATAAGTAGATAGGCAGGACACGCCTCCTCCTCTCTGGAGAGTCAGCAGAGACCATCAGGAGATGATCAGGAGATTCTTGGGTATGGGAGGGGTGAAATCTTCTCACTCTCTGCCTTCTGTCCTTTCTGTCTCAAGGGGCACCGGACACCACTGGTTGTTGTGAGACACTGGTTGCCTGTAGCTCCTGGGAACCAGGGTTGAATATACATGGGATAAAACAGTTGCAGAAAAGCAGGTGTTTCGGCAGCTTTCCCTGCGAAGGTGTGAAATGCCATAACATCACCTGGGCATGCCTTTACTTTGTTCTGTTCATTGCATAATAAGCCCTGCGGTTGGTATACTCATACGGGAACTGTATTTGGTGATTTATTACCACTGGCGTTTTGAACAAAATGTTCTTCCAAGAAAAACTTAGTTCTGATTTGACTGGGTTTTTAAAAAAGAAAAAGAAAAGATGGCCCAAGTTACTTAACAGACTGAAGAGTTCAGTGCCATGCAGTCCTGCGCATGTTTACTTCTGAGTCAGCCCCCACTGTGTGTAGTGGAGCTTCATTTTCACAAACATGTGCACAGGATCCTTTTGCCCCATCTAAATTCTTAAGATCAACCCTACAAGTACCTAAACACATCTCCAATGCTACCATACATCTCGAAGCTGGATTCGTAAGAATCGAAGCCAGAGTATGGCTTGCCACACTGAATTATTGGCTGAGACTATCCTTCTTCCCATGTAGTCTTGCTCCCTTAACTATTAAGGATGGTTTCCAAACAACAGGGAAATGTGTTACATACAGTGGTACCTCGCAAGACGAATGCCTCGCAAGACGGAAAACTCGCAAAACGAAAGGGTTTTTGGTTTTTTGAGTTGCTTCGCAAGACGATTTTCCCTATGGGCTTGCTTCGCAAGACGGAAACGTCTTGCAAGTTTGTTTCCTTTTTCTTAAAACCGTTAATACAGTTGCGACTTGACTTCGAGGAGCAACTCCTAGCACGCGGTGTGGTAGCCTTTTTTGAGGTTTTTGTAGACTTTGGTGATTTTTGAAGCTTTTCCGACACCGTGCTTCGCAAGACGAAAAAAACCGCAAGACGAAAAAACTTGCGGAACGAATTAATTTCGTCTTGCGAGGCACCACTGTACTCAGTTGCTAGTTTTATGTGTTTTAAGTTTTATGTGTTCAGTTTATCTGTATGTTTTATCTTATGCTGGCCTGGGACCGAAATAAAGTTTGATACTGATACTACCTCATTTTAACTTGCTGGGATCTGTTGCAGGATGAGCTGCAGCCAGCTGCATACTGACACATTTCAGTTACAAGAAAGCCTGATAATTTATAGGCATATCCATGAGCTTCTTTCTTTTTCTTAATAGAGTCATACCTCGGGTTGAAGTTGCTTCAGGTTGAGCACTTTCGGGTTGCTCTTTCATAGTTTATTAGCAGCCAGTCTTATGTTGTATCAACTTGTTTCTTTGAAGTGTGTAATATTGTTTTGATAGCTGTAATATTTATTTATTTCACCTCATGTTTCCTGAAATTTAATATATATGTTAAGGACCTTGCTCCCATACGTTATGCACAGCAGCAGAAAGTACGTAGATCCAAACTTGGGGTATATGGGTGGGGCAAAGTGAACATGCCTGTTCCGCGGTGATTGTAAACTTAGTAGACATCAGATCCATCAAAAGATGGTCAGTAAGAGATCTCAATGAGCAGGGAAGTACTTAGATGCTCTCTCGCGCGTCCAGATCATAAGGTAATCGTTGCAAAAATATCACTGCCGCTCAAGGCAACCTGTTGTTCGTGCTCCTTAATCCTTTCCCACTCTAGAATTTGAAACTGTAAATGGAAAAGTACACCCAGTTTAGTTACATAACCATCGGATTAGGCATCTTGAAATCTGAGGTCTTAATTATGTTGTTCCTGCAAACCATGAGTAATGAATTTTTTTGGGGTTTCTAAGCAACTGATTGTTTTCTACGGTATATAATGCAATTAGCACTTTGAAATCTGGCTGGTTATTACCTTTGGCAATAACACGAGGAAGGAAACAAGCAGGAGGAAACACTAGGGTTGCCATATTTTTTTTAAAAAAATCTTTTTCCTTTCTGGCAAAAGCTGTTAACCTTTTTTCCCCCAGTTTTCTCCAAACTTGTTGAGCTTTTTCAGCAAAAACGGCACTGCTGCTAGGGGCTGCTATTCGGCTGGATTTTTCCAAAAAATTTCCTGATTGCCACCCAGACACTGTTGCTGACTGCAGTATTCCGGATACTACATTCAAATAACCACACCTAGAATGCTGGTGAGCCTCTTGCCCGGTCACACATCCCTGCTTCTCTTTCCATAAGAATATCCCCTTCAACATTCCTCACATGAAAACATTTGTGAGTCGAGTACCCGCCACCCACTTGAGGATAAGAAAGACACAAGGACGCAGTATATTAGGTTAATGGGCTAAAAAAGGCCACAACTTTATTGATTACAGCATGTGAGTGGTACAGTGGTACCTCGGGTTACAATACGCTTCAGCTTACACACTCTGCTAACCCAGAAATAGTGCTTCAGGTTAAGAACTTTGCTTCAAGATAAGAACAGAAATCGTGCTCCAGCAGCAGGAGGCCCCATTAGCTAAAGTGGTGCTTCAGGTTAAGAACAGTTTCAGGGTAAGAACGGACCTCCGGAACGAATTAAGTACTTAACCTGAGGTACCACTGTATTGGCTTAGGCATTGGATAAAACAACAGAGCGTGAGTCCACCCCCTCAGGGAGGGGTGAGTCTATCAAGGGTTCACCACCAGTAGGAGGAGCTTGTTGATGCAAATACAACTGGAAGCTCCCCCTGATGTCACCGGGGGTCGTGCCATGGCCCTAGCCACCTAGCAAGGGCGTCAGACAGGATCCATGACCGCCGGATTCCTTTAACGGAATAACCAAAAGTGGAGGGGTAGGCAATGGCGACACCCTGCCCTCTAATACACAAACATATTCCAATGCCTAACCGCCACCCGAGCCAAAAAGGCTCGCCGCCAATACCCTCACAGCTGCAACCAATCCCTAAGGCTTCTGATTATGTCGGCCAGCCAAATATCATTGCCGAGATCCGAAAGGTGAACACCATCTTCCCAGAACAGAGTCAACTTGCTGAACCGGATGTCAGCATGCACAATCACATAGCCATTCATTACGCGCAATTTGCATGCCACCACTCGATTTACACGTTTTCTGGAGTTGTCGATGACCGTAGGGCTACGGGAGCCTCACCAAAACCTCCTCTTCAGAAGGTTGGACCAAAACAAAGTTGTCCTGGGGAATAGAGCAGCCGAATCATCACCTGACGAAACCCAGCAGCGCAATGAGAAGGCAATGCTGCCACAGCCGCATTTGAGCGGCTAAACCCCGCCTCCTCAGCTTCCGCCCGATTGGTTGGTTGCCACGGGGCGTGGCACAGCAGCCGGGACAGCAGACACAGGGGCCGGAACACCCCCTACCACTCGGGAAACGACTCCCGCTCACAACTCCTCCCCTCTGGAAGGAGGAGAGGCTTTCTCAACCCAACCCTTCTTGACCCATTTTTTTTTTGTCCTCCCTCCTCCTAGAGCACTTCCACCACCACTACCCCAACGAGGCACAGCACACCCTCCCTCCACTGTCCCGGGAAAACCCCTTGATCCCAATTTTGTTGTTTTCTTGGGTAATAATAATAATAATTTATCATTTATACCCTGCCCATCTGGCTGGGATTCCCCAGCCACTCTGGGCAGCTTCCAACAAAATATTAAAATACAGTAGTCCATCAAACATTAAAAGCTTCCCTAAACAGGGCTTCCTTCAGATGCCTTCTAAATGTCTGGTAGTTGTTGTTGGGTAGATTTACAAAAAGAAAAAGAAAAACACAAAAAAAATTTTTTTAGAAAGGGGCACGATTAGATGCCCCCTCGCTCACCACTACATTCATTTGTCCAGTTCATAGAAATCATAGAATTGTAGACGATCATTCTAGTCCAAATGCCTGCAATGGAAGTGAGGAAATTGCTGTTTCCCACTAAGGCCTTTCACACAAACCAGATGCTGCAACAGCGCTGTAGTTACCCAAGTAAACAACTGTAGTGACTATATTCTATCTCCAATGTTTAGAAATATATATATTGTAAGAAAATAGTCACAAAATTAAAAGACGCCTGTTTCTTGGGAGAAAAGCAATGACAAACCTAGACAGCATCTTAAAAAACAGGAACATCACCTTGACAACAAAAGTCCGTATAGTTAAAGCTATGGTTTTTCCAGTAGTGATGTATGGAAGTGAGAGCTGGACCATAAAGAAGGCTGATCGCCAAAGAATTGATGCTTTTGAATTATGGTGCTGGAGGAGACTCTTGAGAGTCCCATGGACTGCAAGAAGATCAAACCTCTCCATTCTTAAGGAAATCAGCCCTGAGTGCTCACTGGAAGGACAGATCCTGAAGCTGAGGCTCCAATACTTTGGCCACCACATGAGAAAAGAAGACTCCCTAGAAAAGACCCAGATGTTGGGAAAGATGGAGGGCACAAGGAGAAGGGGACGAGAGAGGACGAGATGGCTTGAAGCTACCAGCATGAGTTTGACCAAACTGCAGGAGGCAGTGGAAGACAGGAGTGCCTGGCATGCTCTGGTCCATGGAGTCACGAAGAGTCGGACATGACTAAACGACTAAACAACAACAAATACACACACACACACACACACACACACACACTTATATTCAAATATCCATCCATTTTATTTTATTGTTTTACAGTTATATATTTGTTTTGTTTAACAGGATTTATATAGCACATACACAGAATGCACATTGCTGTCAGAGTGGAATGGATTTATAAATGTTGAAAATAACTTTTGTTAAAAAAACCAGAAGCTTATCTTTTAGGTATAATTGAGGAAGAGGTGCCCAAAGATAAGAAAAAAAGCTATTTGTATATGCTACCACAGCTGCCCAAATGGTATATGCCTAAAGATGGAAAGAAGTTTCAACGAAAGTCCATCATCAGCAATTGAGACAGATGGAATACACAGAGATGGCGAAACTTGCCGGGAAGAACAAGAGATCAAGATGAGAGACTTTTCTTAACGGTATGGGGAAAATTTGTCAAATATATGAAAACAAGTTGTAAATGATAAAAACATTAGCAGACATGAGCAGTAAGTAATAAAGGGAGTGAAAAGGTAACATTTGTAAATAGGTTTGAATTGGTTTTGTAGTAAGATTGTGATATATAATGGGGGGGTTGAAGAAAAAGCAGGTTGAATTTGTTTAGATTTAATTTTTGTTGTTAAAATATTGTAAAATGCAAAAATAAAACATTTTTTTTTTTTTAAATTGATATGTGAACCTGACATGAACCAGAAATAGATTAACCCACCCATCCCTCATCTGAGAAAACCTTGTTAGGATGTTTAAGACAAACAAGTAAGACCAAATCATGCTTCTGGACTGCAGAGCTGCATCCACAGACTCATAATCTTTCAGTTTATTTGCTGTTGCGACCATTATGGTAATTTCAACCATCACTAAAAAAGGAAATATACGTCTGTCAGGGGTTCAGGGACAGAGGCACAGGGTAGGCAGGAGATGGAGAGCGATGGGGATGAGTCCCAGGACAGCGAGGAAGAGGATGACAATGACTCAAGAGATTCCATGAGTCTTTCCAGCGAATCAGAGGATTCCCAGAAGGGGGCGCCGGTGGTCAAGGCCAGGGGAGCCCCAGGGGGAACGTGTCAGGAGCAGGGGGCCAGCGGGGGATCCCAAAGTGGCAGCTGGGCGTCAGGACCAGCCTCCCCGCCAGAGTGCAGCGAAGGGGGTGGAGGTTCCAGTGTATCAGGGGAAGCAGCTCCGGCAGCAGAGAAGGGAGGGAGGTCGGAGCAAGCCACCCTCCCGGAAGGGGAGGGGAGTAGTGAAGGGAGTAGTGTAGCTGTCAAAAGGAAGGTTAGAGGTTGGGCGCGCGCGCCAAGTTCAAATGTGGAGGCGCGCGGAAGTACAGGGAGCCCGGAGGAGGGGCCAGGTCCCAAAGCCCGCAGGAGGGGGCAAGAGCAATCTGGGGATTCCGCGTCAGAGGAATCCAGGAGGGGCGAAACCCCAGCGGGCAGGAAGACCCTGCGGAAAAGGAAAGAGAGAAAGAGGTGGAGCAGCGCAAGCCTCTTAAACTGGTGCAGGGGAGGGACTGACTCAGAGGGGACTTCAGCGGTCTAAGCGTAACAGACGTAGGGCTGCGCGCCTCGGATGTGAAGCAAACAATGAACTGCAATAAACACTTTTGTATATAAGAAGAGATTGGCGTTGGTCTTTTGTGAGCTGAGACTTGAGGCAGCCCTGACAACGTCCTATCCATACTATACAGAATGTGCATAGATGCACCATTAAAAGACCATAGACTCACAGTGCATGTGGTTGGTTTGCCGCTAGTTACATGCATTGAGTATCCCTCGATGTTTCTAGACAATGGAGTGACTTGTATCGGAAAAATGCTCTTGTATCGGAAAAAGGGACCCTAGTTTGTTCTCTGTTATTTTCTGGTTCTTGAGCACAAAGGCAAGCTGAGTATAGATTAACTTAGTTGTTCTTTACCAAGGGATAGTTTGCCAGGCTGCGCATGTAACCAGCTGATTGCTGATCATCCATATCAGCCTGCAAATACAATTCTGTATCAGAAACCCAGGAAGTGGAGGAATGATAAAATTCTCATCACTTGGCCGGATGATACAGGAGATTAGATCATCACATGGTTACATACGCAGTCGTGTAATGCATAACCACTGGGTAAATGATTGTCTGCATTCGCCCAGTGAGATCAAGATTTCCAGAAATATCACATTCAAACTAAACCTACATCTTGCTGAATACCAACAAACACTTGCATTTCAGTTTCAGCCTAAAGCATATTAGTTAGTCTTAGCCTTTTTCCTTCTGCATTTGAAAGTATTGTAGAAATCAAATATGAGATCAGGTGTGATGAGTGCATATATTATGCTTTGCGGTATTTCAGTTTTATTTTGTGGCTTTCAGTTGTTGGACTTCTTAGTTATATAAGTATTATTTCTTTGGCTGCCTGGATTACAGCGGATGAGCATTACGATTTAAAATGTATAAATTGTAACATTGGACATGCTTATCTCATTCATCCAGATGATAAGAAATCTTCTAAACCAGGGTAGGTAACCTCCACCACATGGACTCACCTTGACCCACCAAGGGTTCCAATTACCCACTTGTCAATCAGGTGACATCACATCAATAGGCTAGCGACATCACTTTGATAGAATGTCCTTCCACTGGCAGGTGAAGACATTTTTTTACTCCAGTAGGCTTTTTGGGAGCTGGTTTTTTTGTTTTTAAGGAATGGGCTCTTAATAGTGGTTGTTTTGTTTTCTAAGCTATCTGCATTTTAATAGGTATGCTTTTGTATTGTTTTCATCCCAAAGTTAGTATATTTAAAAGGTAAAGGGACCCCTGACCATTAGGTCCAGTCGTGACCGACTCTGGGGTTGCGGCACTCATCTCGCTTTATTGGGCGAGGGAGCCGGCATACAGCTTCCGGGTCATGTGGCCAGCATGACTAAGCCGCTTCTGGCGAACCAGAGCAGCGCACGGAAATGCCGTTTACCTTCCCGCCAGAGTGGTACCTATTTATCTGCTTGCACTTTGACGTGCTTTCGAACTGTTAGGTGGGCAGGAGCAGGGACCGAGCAACAGGAGCTCACCCCGTCACAGGGATTCGAACCGCTGACCTTCTGATCGGCAAGTCCTAGGCTCTGTGGTTTAACCCACAGCACCACCCATGTCCCTCTAATTTATTTAGTTTATTTAGTGGTGTGCATTTTAGCTGTATTTGTTTTGAGTTTTGTGAGCTGCTTGGATCTGGGAAAAAGACAGGATATAAATAAAACAACAATAATAATGTATTTTGGAATTGTTAAAATTTAGTGTCTGTTTCAAGAGGTACAACTAAGGCCAAGGGCAAAGCAAAGCTCACCTGGTGCCTTTGCCCAGCTTCCTTGAACAGCCTCAGGGACACCCCAGAGCCACCAGAATCCGTTCCTCTTCTACAGCCAGCTGTAACTTGTGAATAATCACTAGGTAACCACTTTTGTTGCCGTAATCCTGAATCACTTTGAGGACATAAAGCTTCCAACAATAGCTGGCAGATGTGGGGGATGGAATGTGGCTAAGAAACTTTGCCTGAAGTACTCTTGACTGTAAGAATCGGGCGGGGGGGGCTGTTAGAATTCCTGCTCTATGATTGCAGTCATGGGATTGTTGTCTATCATATGACTGTATATGTTTTGACTCCACAGAGTGGGAAGTGACAGAGACAGGATGTTTGTGTTACTGTGTTCCATGAAGTGAGACTATTGTCTTTTGTTCTTTTTTTCTCTTTGCTGTCTGATGCTAGAGAGAGAGGGAGCCATGTTGCAGTGCTCTGTGTGTGTTTATATGTAAATAAAGTAGATTAGCCAAAATGCTGAGTTGCTGAGGTCTGTCACACAAGGTGCGCAAACTCTGCAGATCCCTAAGTGTGCCGGTGTCGGTTGGCATCAGTCACTGTGATGCTCGGGCTGAAGAAAGCTTATGAAACTCCCGAACGATTGACCAGGAGGGAGAGAACATGTCAGTCGGGCATGTGTCCCTGCCAGGGTCCTACTTGAGTGTAGGCTGAACTCCTGACAGAAACCTCCATACAACTTCATATGGACATATGGCCTCCAGAAATTGCCCTGAAGAGATGGTGACCTTCAAGCTGAAAAGCATTCCCCATTCCTTTTATAAAGCAATGCCAAACCATTACATTAATTTGAAAATTTCATGTCTGGGAAGCGGGGACCCAAAAGATAATTGTAATTAGGAGCCAGATTGAGAAGAGTGGGGTAACCTTACAAGGATAAACTTTAGTTTTTTCCAGAGTTGCTCCAAGCTAATAGTAACCTTTCTGATGACAGGAATCTCCTGCAAGACATCTGATCACAAATACTTTTACCGTAACCAGTGAAAAGGACATACCAGGAAAGCAAAAGACAGCATCATGCTGGGCCACACCTGCAATTTTGCAAAAGGTAAGTGTATTCCATTTAGTCCAGCTGTCATCTGATGGAAAAACAATGTCTAATCAGTTTTGTTTAACAATGTTAACCTCTTCTGCCTTAAAGAAACAGCTTACAGCACACATGTAATCCGCCCCAAACTTTTATCAGCTAGAGTAGGCTTAAACCGAAAGCATAAATCATTGAGTGAGCGAATCTATTGTAAAAGTTGTTCTTACGCTTAGTGCACAAGCCTCGTACTTAGCTTGCCATAAAAGCATTGAGCTAATGGACAGGTTGATCTGCCTTCAGGCTGGACCCTTGTCCCTGACAGACAGTGGTTAATCCTTCATTTGACAAGCACAATCTTCCTTGCCATGACGGGGAGAACCAGTGTCAGAAAATGAGAAAGACATGCTCTATAAAAATCCTTCAAGTTTTCTTTGACGTTCAGCACTATCCTGTATCTCTTGCATGGCCCACTGATTTCCATATGGCTTACTCTCTTGTAAAGTGTGCTCTGCATTTCTTGCCAGTTTGTTTTTGGGCCCAATTCAAGCTGCTCACGTTTGTTTTAAAAAAAACCTGCTTGGTTCCAAGTATTGGAAATACTGCCTCCTTCCCTAAAGACCTTCTCAGGTATTTGCATCAGCTGTTTATTTATTATATATATTAGTCAATTATGTTTTCCCTCACTTTTGCATTTTTCTAGTCTTAAATTCAGTTCTCCATATTTTCACATCACTTCACTGTTTTATTTTTCTAGTTATCATGAAGATTCATTGATGAATTTATCCTAATATATACTCTTTTATCTGCCTAATTTGCCTAAAACACACCTTTCCCCCCGCAAAGCAATTTTCTATATTTTGATGCATTTTTGTATGTGACTGTCACATTTCTATACGTTCTACACACACAATGCCCTTGTAAATGCTTTTTGGAAAACATGACTCGGCTGGAAAACTGCAGTGCATAATTCAGAGAGGTGCGAATTGGAAAGGATGGCCATGTTTCGGTTTGTGTATCGTGGGCATAGGCAAACTTGGCCCTCCAGATGTTTTGGGACTACAACTCCCATCATCCCTGACCACTGGTCCTGTTAGCTAGGGATGGCGGGAGTTGTAGTCCCAAAACATCTGGAGGGCTGAGTTTTCCTGTGCCAGGTGTATCGTTTCAGGAACTGTGAATTAGGCAAGTTCGCCTTTAAATGCAAACTGAACCCAATTTCGCCCATCCTCCATTCCCAGTTCACAAATAATTGCTCCTTGTCCCCTGGCAATGAGTCACACCTTTAAGAAAGAGCCTCCACCGCCTGCATTCTCCACAGTAGATAAACCCCCTACTCTGTTTCTGCTCAACCTGGGAGGCACGTAGACTAGCTGTGCAATAAACAGACAGAAAACAGAGGCACTTTCTGGCCAGGAATTTCCTTTCAGCACAGCAGCCTTGCATAACCTTGTCATTTAAACTGCTCCTCTCTACATCTCTTGACCTTTGTACAAGACAATCCCAGCTTGTGAAGGAGAACATTCCCTCTATCAAGGCATGGGCAAGGGGCCAAAGTAGTGGGTAGGGGCACATACCTCTTGGGTGGGGGGTGAGGGGTGTGTCTCAGCAAGCAAAAATCCTCCCTGATGATATATGTCAAGCTGGCTCGGGATTTATTTATTTTTCAACACGTAGCCACCTGGGCCTTGAACAAATATCACCATGCGTAGTATTCTGCTGGTTCTGACTTTGGCATTAACACCCCCCCCCCCAGTCCCTCATTCTTTCTCCTCTCTCTGTGCAGTGTGGGAAAGGGCCATGGTTCAGTGCCAGAGCCTCTGTTTCACACTTGGAGATGGTCTTAGGTTCAGTCTCTGCCATCTCCAGGGAGAGATGGGGAAAACTTGAGTCTGTCACCACGGAGAGCTACTGTCAGTGCAGGCAGGACTGAGATAGATGAAACTCTGGTTTGGCTCAGCTCCTTAAGGCAGCTCCCTATACACAATTTTTGGTCGGGCACCTGATAAGCGATACGGCCCTTGCTGTTCCATCAAATGGAAAGCAAAGACCTTCTGATTCCTGATTTTAGCTCACTGGTCAGCAACCTTTTTCAGCCATGGGCCGGTCCACCATCCCTCAGACCATGTGGTGAGCCAGACTATATTTTGGGGGGGGGGGAATGAACGAATTCCTATGCCCCACAAATAACCCAGAGATGCATTTTAAATAAAAGCACACCTTCTACTCATGTAAAAACACCAGGCAAGCCCCACAAATAACCCAGAGATGCATTTTGAATAAAAGGACACTTTCTACTCATGTAAAAACACGCTGATTCCTGGACCATCCGTGGGCCGGATTGAGAAGGCAATTAGGCCACATCCAGCCCACGGGCCTTAGGTTGCCTACCCCTGTTTTATCTAAATCATACTGTCTTCTCTCCATAGTCTTCAAATACTGGACTCCAGGACCCCTTCTGCAATTTCCAGTTCTTTTTTTCAATCTGCAAACAGAACGTAATTGATTATATTGTTTCCAACCCATTTACACTGCGTTTCCTTTACATTGAAATGAATGGTGCGGAATGATGTCGTGATAACGTTATCAGTTACGTAAAATTCCACCTCAGCAGACAGTGAGGGGAGTAATGTAGTTTGGGCGAAATGTGAACTGCAGCAGAATGGAAACAGCCTTGCGTGTGATGGATGTGAGTCGGAATGAAAATTGAAGACCTTTGACAGCCCTACAAAATTTGCAAAGGTTATTTTGTTTTTGTTTTTTGTTTTTTTTACAGACTTTATTGAAAATTTCAAAAACAATGACCCAACACAAAGGTGGTCTTCTAAGACAAACACATGCAGTGCTTTTTTGGGGGGAGGGGGACTTTTGTCCATATACTGTATTTATTTTCCCCGATTTGAACTATAAACTGGTGGTTTCCTTGAGTCAAAATGAGAGTACCCCGAAACATTTTTTAAGGGAAAAAAAAAAGCACTGAATACATGTACGTGTCCTTTCTGTCTCCGTTGCAGAAATTATGAAGAAATTATCTGAACGCTTTAGATTGAAGTATATCCCGTGGATGTGAGCTGAATTTGTACTGCAAAATAATTTCCCAAGTTTTAATGCCATGTGAATGACTACGTATGATGACTGCTAATTTATATGCCTGTTTATAATTTAATGTGGCTGTTGTTGTTTTAACAAAGGGGAGAGAAATGAGTAGGCTCTCTGAGGCTCTGTTCAAAAGAGCCAGGTCTCCGGTCTCTTGGGTTACTCCCTAACAACGCCCTTGAATTCGGCCAATGCGCCTGCCACTTATTACCACCATCCCTTGCAATGCTGGCTGCCACTGGCTTTTTGAGGAAGATGCCTTTGCAGGGTTTCAGGTCATTGGAGCACAGGGACACAGGAAGATGTCTTATGCTGAGCAAGAGCATTTGCCCATCTAGCTCAGTAATCAATCAATCAAATATCCTTTATTAGGCATAGCAAACCACACAAACACCATATACAAATTGTGCAAAATACAAGCTCAACATAACAAGCTTTGTCCCAGTCAGATCTTTAACTCCAGAGAAAATCAATTTGCATAAATAATACAATATAGCCACTAAATCTCTTTATAATGGCCCAGTCTTTCTACATGGACAGCACTCAAGAATTCAGCCACTATTAAAGTAATTTGATCATTACTGTCCGAAAGCTATCTAGCTCAGTATTGTCTACACCGACTGGTAGCGACTCTCCAGGAGTTTTAAGCAAGGAGCCTTTCCAAACCCCGACAGGAGTTGAACCTGCGACCTTCTGCATGCAAAGCAGATGCTCTCCTACTGAGCTAAGGAGAAAAGGCAGACCTGAACCCCAAAGCTCTTTTTTAAAAGAGAGGGAGGGAGGGAAAAGAAATTCACAGCCATGCAGATTTTTAGACTGCCCCCAGTTGCCTGAGAGTTGTGCAAACCTTTGCACTTTCTTTTGCACCGTTTCCCTGTGGGATTCAATCATGTCGCCAGCAAATTCAGGTTGAACCATTCAGCTTGATTTAGAGCTCTTGTGCAACAAACTCGCTTCCACCTCCAAAACCAGACCTTCTTTTGGGTTGGGTGGGGAATATAGAAAAACGGAGTGAAAAGGGTGGGATAGCATTTGCTTGGTGCAACTTCATCTCCAAACAAATCAGAATGAATGTCGTCCAACTTCCTTGCAAATTTGGTGTAAGCAAATCAGAATGAATGCTCAGTTATGAGGTCACATGGAAGCAACCTTTGTAACCTTCCCTTCTCCTTTTGCGTTCCTGTAAAAGTGGGATTTAACCTTCACAGCACTTTTTTTGGGGGGGGGGACACAGTGTTTTCCATGACCATCACAGCCAGCTCTTTGTGTTCCAGGCTTACAAGGGTCATGAAAATGCCAGGAATTTGGTCTGTCTGCATTCTTTAGGGAACTGCCTATGCGGGAGATAGAAGGCCATCCATCTGCCTCACTTACGGTAAATGCTTGATGAAACCTTCCAAGTCAAGCATGGCAAAAATTAATAATAACTGCAACATACCTGGCTGAAGTGCCAACTGCAGAGACAAATCAGCAGGGCATGACGTACTTATTAAGAAATCAAATGGAAAAGTTAAATAAGAAGAACTGAAACATGATCATTTGCAATTAAATATGTTTGGCTGTTCTGAAATCGCCCGGGGCATGGAGCTGAGTAACTTCATTCTGCTGCTTCTTGCCCAAGTCCCAAGTTGTGTTCCCCTCGGTTGCTTGACAAGAAGCAAGAGGTTGCACGTGTTCAGGATCCCAGCCAGCCAGCTAAGCCATTTCCCAGAATATTCCATTGCGTTCCTCTCCCCTCTGGTTTTCCAACTCCCCCTCCCTCCCTCCCTCCCTCCCTCCCAAAATAATAAAAAACCACCCCACCCTCAGTAAATCAGCATTCTGTGAAAACTAAGCATGCTCAGTCTCCCCACAGAGCTGTTTTTGGTGTTCTCCCCCACTTTAGGGGTCGGCCCTGATCACAAAGCCTTTGTTGCATTTCTGCAAACCTTGGGGGTTCCGCTGAGCCTGGTGAGATCCTCTACCCCCCCCCAAGGGTGGTGCCAAGTTCGCTATTTGGATACAATGAAATTAAGTGACAGGCAACATGTTGCGGCTGCCCTGTGGAGGAAAGGTTGCTCTCCGGCAGCCATGCCCTCTGGATGTTTTGAACTACAACTCCCATCAGCCCCAGGCAGCGTGCTGATGGGAGTTGTAGTCCATCCCTACATACAGTGGTACCTCGGGTTACAGACGCTTCAGGTTACAGACTCCGCTAACCCAGAAATAGTACCTCAGGTTAAGAACTTTGCTTCAGGGTGAGAACAGAAATCGTGCGGCGGCAGCGGGAAGCCCCATTAGCTAAAGTGGTTCCTCCGGCTAAGAACAGTTTCAGGTTAAGAACGGACCTCCGGAACGCATTAAGTACTTAACTCGAGGTACCACTGTACATCCACTTACAAATCAGCTTGTGCACACTTCACGCAAACCCATGCATTCTTTGTGATGGTGGCTAAGCAGTCACCCACACCAGATTCAGGGTTCACTCTGTGAACCTCCTTCCTTGCCCCACTTGCTCTGAAGAAGCTGGTAGCCCCCAATTCCTGCTGCAATTCAGTTTAAAAGGGAAATGAGGGCGATCCAGCAATTTGGCCCCAAGTCACATACCCAGAAGGCTAGAAGGGTGTGTGAAGCCCCATGGTGCCATACAGTGTTTGTATCTAATCCTGTACCCACAGGCAGGGCCCGTAACTCAAAACCGACTTCTTTCTTTCCAATCAGAAACTGCTTAGACCACATTCTCCAGAAGTGTTTAAAAAGGGTGGGGTTACTGCATTTACACAAGCTGTGCTAGATCTTTTTTTTTTTTGGTGTGTGTGTGGTAATTGCAAAGCAGAAATATAAAGCTCAGAACCAGTGGACAGATCGGGGCAACTGAATATTTTCTCCCATTCTTTCTGGAGAAGCAACTTTTTTAAAAAATAAAAAATGCCTCTGTTAAATTTCCTCTTCTCTTCTCCTGCGTGCATCTGTCTGCTGTGCCTGGTCTTCTTCTTGGCATCGCTCTATTTTCCAAGGAGCTTCGGAAAACCGAATTTTACATTCCCGCCTGGTCCGACGCCTCTCCCAATCATTGGGAACCTACATTTGCTGGATATGAAAAGGCAGGACAAATCCATATTGAAGGTAGGGAATAAAATTGCTTCACATAAGCTGTGCTTTTGGTCCCTTTGTGCAAATTCAAGAGAGGATTAGGGAAGAGGGAGAAGTCTGATTTGGTTCAGAGGTGAACTTAACCAAATCCACACATTCCAAAAGAATGTGCGAACTGAAATCCACACTTTTCTACTTTTTTATTTTTTGCAATGCAGTTCTATAGCTAAGCTACCGTTAGGGTAAAATGTACATATGCCTGCATATATTATTGAAAACATACAGGAAAGTATTGTATTTGGCTGAATTGCTTGCAAAAATACGTATATCTGTCAAAACTGCATACAAAAAAATGTTTATTAGGATAATTTTTTACTAAAATGCTGCTGAATTTGTGTAAGGATCTTTTTAAAGTCGCAAATTGCTACAGAAATGCGCAGAACTGAATTTGAAATTGGGAAACCGAGAGACTGAGAGAACTGATAATTGACAGATTTGCCCATCCCTAGTAAAGATTTATATTTCTGGCATACATTTGTTTTAAATCAGCTGAGTAAGATAATGCTGTGCTGCAAGAGAACCACGAATGCAATCACATGTTGGTTCGAGTTTAACACAGTTGTTATCTCTTTATGTGCACATCCTCTACGTATTTCATCCATCTTATTTATTTTTTACTTTTGTGGAATTACTCTAGAGTAAACAAGGAGTGGGTTGCAGTTGTGCACTTTGAAATGGGTCTTCCTGTATTACTTCTACCAGCCCCTATTCAATAATTAATTAAATTTGCTGTAACTGTGGGGGCTTTATTTCTTAATTTGACAGCTCCCATCCCCTGCTTTAGAAAACAACAGATGTAAAGAGAACTCACAGTACAATTATGTAACATGCATTTGGCTCTAAAGAGGCAAAGTGTTTGTTTAGATAATCTTTTTTGAATAGGGATGGGGGGAGAGTTTGCATTTAAAGGCATACTTACATAACTGGCATTTTCCAAAAGAGTATGAGAGCCAAAACACAGCCACTCTTCAAAATTTGCAGTTCTCCAGATTTTACAGTGAACTTCACCAGCCAAATAATGTGCAGTTGCCAGGGGTCCAGCAGAGCTTCCTGTTTATACCTGCATTAAGCCATGTCTAGGCACTTAAGCATTCAAGAATGTGCATACTTTGGTTCTCGAACGCCTTGGTACTCGTACGTTTTGGCTCCCAAACGCTGAAAACCTGGAAGTGTATGTTTCAGTTTTCAAATGTTCTTTGGAAGCCAAATGTCCAAAGCGGCTTCCACGGCTTCCGATTGAGTGCAAGAAGCTCCTGCAGCCAACCGGAAGTCACGCCTTGGTTTTCGAACAGTTCCGGAAGTCAAATGGACTCCCGGAACGGATTAAGTTTGACAACCAAGGTAGCACTGTCTTATTTGTACTAAAATGCTGATACGTTTTCATGAGGACTTTAAAAAAAAAAAATGCAAAGTAATATGGAAATGTGAAGAACTGAAGATCAGAAAAATGTGAAACTAAGAGAAACTGAAACTGACAAGACTTTCTGGTCCCCAATGACAAGGCTGAGCAATTGGTTATTCACTCCATCCTTCCTGGGCACAAAGTCTCCTCCAAATATGTAAATGTCAAAGAACAGTGAAATATACTCAGAGTCCTGTAGTGATTTCATGCTCTTTATTGCAGCTTGTAAAACAGTGATTGGCTTGCCCCCCCAAACCTCAGGCTTTTATATACATTATTTACACAATGAGTCCCGTCTGACTGGCTGATTCTGCTTCCCTCCTGGAGCCTGATTGGTCTTTTCCTGCAGGCCAATCAGTTGTTGCATTCTACGATCCTACCACCCTAATAGGCTGATTAACTTCCTCCTGGAGCCTGATTGGCCTTTTCCTGCAAGCCAATCAGTTGTTGCATTCTAGGATCCTACTTGCCTATTGTTCTAGGATCCAAGCTTAGTACATAACAAATAGCTATTAATCAAAAGCTGAGTTCTCAACTGCCTTCCACTCCAACAGGCTGCCACGCAGCCTGTTCTATCCAGATCTCCAAGAACACTTCAGATACCCTGAAAACAAGATCCATCTTCAGGGAAGAAGGAGCTGATGATGTTATTCAAGTCATTCTTGTTTGCCTCCATTAAGGTGTAGGGATTTGAGGGAGATTCGATTCAGTTCACATTTAAAGACAAACCAAGCAATCGCTTACTTTCTGAAACAATATGTGAACCGAAACACAGTTACCCTTCGGAATTTGAACTTCTCCAAATTTTTCAGTCAAGGAATGGGTACCAAAAATGCATGTATATTGGGTGTGCATAAGAATACATGCATTAACAAGCAGAAATACAAAAAAAATGCATTATATTGGAGGAAAATGCTTTGCCAAAAGTGTAAATTATTGGCCCAAACTGTATATTAGGAGAAGTTTACAGCAGCAACAAGACCATTTGAAGGTACTTTGTTATAACCCCTGCTTACCTTTCAGCTTGCTGAGAAATATGGCCCGGTGTTCACCCTCCATTTTGGATTCCAAAAGGTAGTAGTGCTGACTGGCTACGAAGCTGTGAGAGATGCCCTTGTGACCTTTACGGAGGACTTTGTGGACAGGCCTCCAATCCCAATATTTGAAGAGATTCAGCGTGGAAATGGTAACGGACTGTCATGGACTGGCTGGATACAGAGGAATGGGAGGAAGCACCAGCTGGGGAACCCCCAAGGAAACCCCCAAAGGTTCAGAGCCAGAGGATTGTTGGTGGGATGACAATGAAGGAAAAGAGGGAGCAGAATGGGAGGAGGAGGTGTCAGAAATGGCAACAGGGTTTAGTGAGCAGGAAGAGGTTGTGGCAGAGAGCAGTCCAGACTCAGAGGCAGGAGAGGAGGGTGGCAGATGAGTCAGGATGCTGAAGAAGCCAGGGAATCTCCCCCTCCTGCTGTGACTGCCTCCCCTCTCCCCCAGTGTCCCAGAACACGCAGAGAAATGAAGAGGGTGGAGTAAAGAGAGACAAGACGAATGAGCCTTAGGCTGCTGGGGAAGGAACCTTAGAGATCGGTGGGAAGGCAGGGACCTTCAGTCCTTGCAACTGCTTCATTGGGGCAAGAGTTGCTGTGGTCACTAGGCCTGTGCTGTTTCGGGGTTTTTTTACTAAAATGTTAACTTCACTGACATTAGTGTTTTTTTAATTCCTGGCTCTTCCTCCAGACATTGACTAAACACAATTGCCTTAATTCCTGCTTTTCTGCAAGTCCCTTATAAAGTTGTGGCATGCTTTTGTAAAGCAATCAGCAGCTTGTGAGAAGGAGGGGGGCTTTGATGTCAGGATGCTTGGAACTGCCGGGGGAACTCAGGGTTTGGGAATGTCAGGTGGCAGAGGAACCAACCCCCACGGCAGGTTGACAGGAACAGATAAGACAAGAAAAAGGCCTTACCACCTCTTCAACATTTACAGAGAGAGGCTTGGGAATGCAGGCTCTTAGAATAATGGTGTTGTCCCGAGTGACTCTCCACCCCCCCTTCTCTCCCACTTCCTCATTCGTCAATAGTAGCACCCCCTCTATGGTTGCCACTTGGGGCCATCTGTCTTCAAGCTCTTTGCTCTCCTACTTTTAAGGCTTGCCAGGTTCTGGGAGATGGTGGGTCTGGAATGCTTTCTAGTGACACCGTGTCCTTCAGCTGTCTCCCCCTGGTGCTTCTTCTTCCTCCTCTCCCATTATTTCCCAGCTCTGTTGTAATTCTGAACTGTCTTCTTCTTCTCTGGAAGGGTCAAGCTGGGAAGGTGGTCTCCACCATTCCTCCTCTGCCCAGTCCCTGACAGGGGAATGGGGAAGATGAGAAAAACAGTGGTTCTGGTGATATAAAAGGTAAAGGTACCCCTGCCCGTACGGGCCAGTCTTGCCAGACTCTAGGGTTGTGCGCTCATCTCACTCTATAGGCCGGGAGCCAGCGCTGTCCACAGACACTTCCGGGTCACGTGGCCAGTGTGACAAGCTGCATCTGGCGAGCCAGCACAGCACACGGAACACCGTTTACCTTCCCGCTAGTAAGCGGTCCCTATTTATCTACTTGCACCCGGGGGTTCTTTCGAACTGCTAGGTTGGCAGGCGCTGGGACCGAACGACGGGAGCGCACCCCGCCGCGGGGATTCGAACCGCCGACCATGCGATCGGCAAGTCCTAGGCGCTGAGGTTTTACCCACAGCGCTACAGATATATATATCTGGTGATATATATATATTCTAAAGGAAGTCTGATGTCTCTTAAAAAAAAAAGCATTTCACAGAACTCTTCCCTAATTCAAATGAACAAGACCATCTCTTATGTCTACCCCAATAGGGGTGTTTTTTTCCACCGGCGAGCTGTGGAGGACTACCCGAAGATTCACCATGGCCAGCATGCGCAATCTTGGCGTGGGGAAGAAGCTCATAGAGCAGCAGATTAATGAAGAACTTGGTTTCCTTGTAGAGGACATTAAATCTTTTAAAGGTGAGTTTGGAAAATTTAGGAGGTTAGGGCAGAACCAGCTCCACGGATGGGGGACACCTGGTTTGCCAGTAGTACATGTAAAAGGGATCTGGGGGTCTTAGTAGACCACAAGCTTAGCATGAGTCCACAGTGTGATGCAGCAGCAAAAAGAAAAAGCTAGTGGTATTCTGTGCTGCATCAACAGAAGTATAGTGTCTTAATCAGGAAAGTCATAGTCCCACTCTATTCTGTCTTGGTCAGACCTATACTGCAGTCGTGTGTCCATTTCTGATCACCACAATTTAAGAAGGATATTGAAAACCTGGAACATGTGCAAAGGACGGCAATGAAGATGATAAAGGGTCTGGAAACCAAGGCTTATGGGGTAATTGGGTATGTTTGACCTGGTAAAGAGAAGATTAAGAGGAGATATGATTGTTGTTGTATAGTCGTTTAGTCGTGTCCGACTCTTCGTGACCCCATGGACCAGAGCACGCCAGGCCCTCCTGTCTTCCACTGCCTCCCGCAGTTTGGTCAAACTCATGTTGGTAGCTTTGAGAACACTGTCCAACCATCTCGTCCTCTGTCGTCCCCTTCTCCTTGTGCCCTCCATCTTTCCCAACATCAGGGTCTTTTCCAGGGAGTCTTCTCTTCTCATGAGGTGGCCAACGTATTGGAGCCCCAGCTTCACGATCTGTCCTTCCAGTGAGCACTCAGGGCTGATTTCCTTAAGAATGGATAAGTTTGATCTTCTTGCAGTCCATGGGACTCTCAAGAGTCTCCTCCAGCACCATAATTCAAAAGCATCAATTCTTCGGCGATCAGCCTTCTTTATGATCCAGCTCTCACTTCCATACATCACTACTGGGAAAACCATAGCTTTAACTATACGGACCTTTGTCGGCAAGGTGATGTCTCTGCTTTTTAAAGATGTTGTCTATGTTTGGCCTGGTAAAGAGAAGATTAAGAGGAGATGTGCTAGCCATCTTCAAATAAAGGGCTGTCACATGGAAGATGGAATACGCTTGCTTATCCTGCTCCAGTGACTAGGACCCCATTAATGGCTTCAAGCTACAAGAAAGGAGATTCTGACTAAACATTAGGAATAGCTTTCTGACAGTAAGGGCTGTTTGTCAGTGGGACAGACAAGAGGTGGTGGGCACTCCTTCCTTGGGGGGGGGGGGGTTAAGCAGAGGTGGGATGGCCATCTGTCATGTATGATCTAGTTGAGATTCCTTCCTTGCAGGGGGTTGGACTCGATGACCCTCAAGGTCCCTCCCAGCTCTATAATTCTATCATTCTAAGTCAGACTGACTGCTCAAAATAGCCAATGTTGTCCGATCTTCCTGCAAACAAGTGAGGATAACTGCTTAATGAACAGATTGTCCCAAGTCTCTGAGGTGTGGGTGCCCCTAGCGCACATGTGCATGAGCATTAACACACCAAACTGTGCCCAGCTTACCATTTCACACCCTGCAGCTACTGAGAGATGTTTTGAACCACTGATAATAGCACTGATCCAAGACAGGAGGTGGTGATAATGGGAAAACTGTTGACATGCAGAGGGCTGGGAGACCAGCCGGCTAGCCCCAGCTGAGCTGTCTCCTTCCAGTCTTCCCACTGCGAAGACCATCGGTCTCTGCTCCAACGTAAATCAGCGACCCGGGCTTTCAAGGCAGGACACACTATCAGCAGAGCGAACTGCACACACGGAATAGGCGTGAGGCTTGTGGAAGCATACTACAACTACAGATTTATTAATCATAAATCAGGACAAAGAAACATGCCTTCTCTCTCTCTCTCTCTCGTCTTCTCAGAGAGAACTGGAAAAGCAAAAGCTATACACAACAGAAGTTCCCAGCAAGCTGTGCTGGAATGTAAACAGACATGTGACATGCAACAGTTCCACATGTCTGCTCCTTAAGGTGGAATGGAAATCTCAACAAAAACTGGGTCGTTTTGTGACAAGGATCGTTGGACTAGTTGGGTTCTTTATCACTTCCAACTCTATAATTTCCCTGGTAATGGTACAGAAACACTGCTACACTTATGTGCACAGCGAGCAACTGGTTTTATAGGAAAACCATACTGGAGAAATTATGGACCCCACAGTTATCACTCTCTCCCTCCATGAACTTTTCTTGGGTCTTGACTTCTATGATTCTGTGATTGACTTGGCAAGTGGCCCCTGTTCCACTTCCGAATCTCTAGCTACTGATCTTCATTTATTGTTGCGAACAATAAGGTTTCAACTCCGGGCTTCCACCAGGACTTGTCCCTGTTTTATTCTCGGTTTCATCCATTTAGGTGAACCTTTCATTCTCAGAACCTTTAACACTGCCCCAACCAACATTACTTTCGCTCTGCTGTTTGGAGAGAGGTTCGACTACAAAGATCCAATATTCACCACTCTGCTAAGACTCATAGATGAAGTTATGTGCCTTCTTGGATCTCCATTCTTGCACGTAAGAAAACTTTGTAGCTGCTACTTCATACACTTATGGGGTAATAAACTGGAAGGAATTCCAAACTAGATGTGCTGAGCTGAGGGTCCAGGATTTGTCTTCCCCATTCAATAGAAAGTAAGAATGATGGGTTTATTTATTACATGAAGAAGAGTGAAATTTCCCCTGGGAGCTGTAGTTTGCTAAGGGAGCTGATCTCACAGTTGCCTGCGCCCTTAAAATGGTGTCACAGTGCCTTAAATACATGGTGCGGATGTGACCATAATCTAATACTCAGTTTCCCCTTGTTCTAAGTCCAATTTGCCAGCCACTCTACCACGTTGGTTCTCTTTAGCATGTAAGATTCTCAACCTTGAGTGTAAGACACATTCACACAATTTTAGGTCCCATCTACATCATACATTGAAATCACTCCTATGGCAGCTTTCAGTTTTTGTGTGAGAGAGATTAGATTTCCTCTCAACTGCTTCTTGGGTTACAAAGCTGAAGGTTAATAGAAAGTCCATGCAAAATCAGGATGCAACAGGCATTCACTTTGGCCTATAGATACCTGATCCAAGAGAGGGGCATCCAAGATTATTATAATCCCAGTCTGGGTTAATTCTCATTGTACTCCAGGGGGCTCTGACCTCTTTTCGTCACAAACAGTGCTGTTTCCATTCCGCTGCAGTTCAGTTCCCACCAAATACTATTTTATTAATCTCGCTGTCTACTATTTAGATACACACACACACACACACACACACACACACACACAACTTCATTACGGTGACAGACCAGCATATACAACTGACATAAATTTTCTCTATGTGGTGTTAGTTACAAATTTAAGCTAATTGGTGACATTTCCCCCATACCAATTGTTTCAATGCAAAGGGCATTTATTTTGATGTTGAGGAAACACAATTTAAATCGGGCGGGGTTGCAGAGTGACCGTCATCAATTACATACCCTTTGCAGACTGAAAATAGCAACAACAGCAAATACCAATTGGTATTCACTGGATTGATCTCCATTTCATGCGTGGGTTGAATAAGCAGGCATCAACAATTTCTGCTTCTGTTCGATTTTCATTGGAATTCTCCGACATCCCAACTCAGGGGCAATCCTTCTTCCTGAAGACTGTGGGGAGGGGTAAGACAGTCATGGGAATACCTATTTCCTTGGACAATCCTTTCCTCAAACACAACCCTGGTGAATGACTTTTGTCTACATTGCTTTTCAAGGTAACTAACATTTATTTCACCTCCCTCCCCATCGTTTCCCCCTTAATTTCCTCCTGACTAGCTGTTTAATTTCTACCCGTTCCTTGGATTTCTTTTCAACGCTCACAAAATTCTACTGAAGAGGATCGAAGACGTCCGTATCATTATAAGGGAATACATCAAGACAAGCAAGCAAGACATCAACGCCAACAGCCTCAAAAGCTACACAGATGCATTGGTCTTCAAGCAACGAGAGGTATTTTGATGATTCAGGTTTCAGGACCTCAGAAGTACCTTACTGCAGGGGTTGGGAATCTCAAACCCAGGGGCCAAATGCATCCTTCTGTCTGGCCCTTGGCACTCTCGCCAGGCTACACCTCCTCCTAGGACCACCTCACACTTTTCACCAGCCCAATTATGCACCATCTTTGAGTGGTTTTGCCTGGTTGGAAGATAGAACAGAATCTGTGTACAAACTAGCCTACTGTACAAAGACAAGCAATACATTCATGGCTCTGCCAGCTTTTGCCTCTGGCCCCATCCACTACATGCATGAGAGCCAGTGTGGCCTAGTGGTTAGAGCAGACTTCCTTCCTCAGACTCGGCCCGTCAGATGTTTTTGGCCTACAATTCCCATGATCCCTAGCTAGCAGGACCTGGGGTCAGGGATGATGGGAACTGTAGTCTCCAAAACATCTGGAGGGCTGAGTTTGAGGAAGCCTGTGCTAGAGTGTTGGGCTAGGAGCTAGGTGACCAGAGTTTGAATCCCCACTCAGCCATGAAGCTCACTGAGTGACCTTGGGCCAGTCACCACCTCTCAGCATTATTGTGGGGATTAAATGTATATGCCACCCTGAGTTACTTGGAGGAAAGATGGGATAGAAATGTAACAAATAATGCAATAATAAACACATAATGTGGCCCTTGAAAGGTTTCTCCAGAAATGAATGCGGCCTTCAGATTGAAGTCCCAACTTTGGGACTTCAAAGCACCCAACCACCTGTCATCCTTGTCCCCGATCTCCACACCTGTTGGATTTGGCCTGAGGCTGGATCTAGACACATCAAAAAAGCATTTCAGTAAAAAGCATTGTAAACCTCAAAGTGGGAAATCATGTCGGCGAAAGAGAGAACTCCACAGCGCCATCTAGTGTCACGGTGTTATAACACGTATAAAACACTTTCCCTTTACTAATTTAGCTGAGTCCTGAGAGGCTATGATCCAATTAAGAATTGGGCTCGTTGAGCCAAAAAGGTCCCTCACCCCTGTCTTGTCTAGTCCAGCATCCTGGCCAACAAGATGAGTCTGTGTGTCAGAAGTCCACAAGCAAGATGTGATGCTTGTGTTCCTCAGCAATTGGGTGCCAGAGGCATATATTTCCACCGATACCTGTGTACAGTGGTACCTCGGGTTACAGACGCTTCAGGTTGCAGACTCCGCTAACCCAGAAATAGTACCTCGGGTTAAAAACTTTGCTTCAGGATGAGAACAGAAATCGCACAGCGGCAGCGGGAGGCCCCCTTAGCTAAAGTGGTACCTCAGGTTAAGAACAGTTTCAGGTTAAGAACGGACCTCCGGAACGAATTAAGTTCTTAACCCGAGGTACCAGTGTATTAAATAGAGTGAGAGTATTTTTGTTTTCAATTTCAATCATGAGTTCTACCACCTCCTCAGGATACGACTAAGCGAGAGAACCTTTTTAATGATGACAACCTCATTGCTTCCATCCTGGATCTTGTCATGGCTGGAACAGAGACCACGGCAACGACATTGCAATGGGCCGTTCTGCTGATGATGAAGTACCCAAAGATTCAAAGTGAGTGGCCAGTTCATTCACAGTCTCCTCCTCCTGCTACTGCTTCTAGAGGATATGAGCTTCTAGGCAAAAGAAGCCCCATGGCTGAATTAGGCCCCATGCCCATCTAGTCCAGCATCTGTTTCTCACAGCAACCAATCCGATGCCTTTGGGAAGCCCACAGCTGGAACCTAAGGGCAATAGCTCTCTCTGAACTAGGGAGGGAGGAGAAATTCAAGTCAGTATGCATTTAAAGCCAAATCTATCAAATTTGCACTTCCTGACACAATACACGCAAGTCCCACTATCCAAACACAACGTGTTAACACAAAATTGTTAGGCAAGCGTTTGCATAATGAGTCGACGATTTCCACTTATTCCTATGGGGAAATTTCTAATGTGTTTCTGACCAAGGAATTTTGACCCCAAAAGGATAAAAGAAACCCAGGAAAACCTGTGGATCAGAAAAAATGTTTTTATGAAGGCTGCTTATTTGTTTACAGTGCTACACGCAAGTCCAGCTGTTTGGATATCTGAATTTGTGGTGTGTACTATTTCCTTATGTTTGGATAAGTGAATTATCCAAGCCAGGAGTATCTACAGGTGCAAGGAATTTAATTGCACCCTGTTCTTTGGTTTTGTTCCAGAAAAGGTTCAAGAGGAGATTGGGCGGGTTGTGAAACCAGGCCACTGGGTCACATATGATGACCGGAAAGACATGCCCTATACCAATGCAGTGATCCACGAGGTGCAGAGATTCATCACGCTCTTGCCGCATGTCCCACGCAGCACATCAGCAGACACGCATTTCAGGGGCTACTTTCTCCCAAAGGTACCTTCTCCAAAGGTGCATGCCTGATTTTGCATGCTGAGGGTACTTCATTGTACTTTAGCATTGTTCTGTTAACTCTAGTCAATTTTAACAGCTGAGCGGCTCTTGAGCATGACTTGTGTTCTGTTCTCCCTTCACACCTGCAGGTTCCTCATTTGATGGCAATGTAATGCCATTCTGACCCTGACATGTATGTGTGAATGAAACACATGCTTTCTTGTGGGTCCATTCACACATGCAGCTCATCAGGGGTTGAGGCCAGATAACACCGGTCCTGAAAGACCTACATTGGCTCCCAGTACGTTTCCGAGCATAATTCAAAGTGTTGGTGCTGACCTTTAAAGCCCTAAACGGCCTCAGCCCCGTATACCTGAAGGAACATCTCCACCCTCATCGTTCAGCTCAGACACTGAGGTCCAGCGCCTAGGGCCCTCTGGCGGTTCCCTCACTGCAAGAAATGAGGTTACAGGGAACCAGGCAGAGGGCCTTCTCGGTAGTGGCACCTACCCTGTGGAATGCCCTCCCATCAGATTTCAAGGAAATAAATAACTATCTGACTTTTAAAAGACATCTGAAGGCAGCCCTGTTTAGGGAAGTTTTTAATGTTTGATGTTTTATTCTGTTTAATATTCTGTTGGGAGTTGCCCAGAGTGGCTGGGGAAACCCAGCCAGATGGGCGAGGTGTAAATAAATAAATTTTATTTTTATTTTTAATAAATGAAGGTAACATTCACATGGGAGTTAGCCCTTGGTCAAGTCACGTTTCATAGAATCAGAGAACTGTAGTGTTGGGACGGACGAGGGTTGTCTATGCAATTTCTGCAATGCAGAAAATTTTTACCCAGTGTAAGGCTCGAACCCACGACATTGATATTAAGAGTCTCGTGCTCTACCAACTGAGCTATCCCAAGCTGCCATCTGGTGCTGCTCCTAAGAAAGGCACCATAGGTGACTAGCAGAAGGCCTCTGAATGGGAAACTGCAGTCTGCCTTCTGTATATCCGTTCTCTGCTGAGTGCATTTGTGAATGTTTGTGTTTGCCTGCCCGTCTTTACATCCTCAAGTTGGAAGATTCAGGACAGATAAAAGGAAGTACATCTTCATGCAACATATAGTTAAACTATGAAACTCATTCCCCAGGAGGCAGGGATGGCTACCAACAAGTTTGTTAAGAGAGCTGGGAATAGTAGCTCGGCGGGGGACGACTACAGTTCCCAGGATTATTTCAGTGGAAGTGAGTGTGCTTTAAATGTATGGTGTGTGTGCAGCCTTGGTTTGTAAATTGCAAACTGGGTAGGTTCCCTTTAAAAATGCAGCATGAACAAAACCCTTCAAGGCTAAAGTACTGTATTTTTCGCTCTATAGGACGCACCGGACCGCTTCCCGGGCTTCGGGCTGCAGGCAGCTATCCACAAGCCTGCGGAGCCCAGAGGGAGTTCCCGCCAGGCTTCGCAGGCTTGCAGATAGCTTCCTGAAGCCTGCATTCGCTCCATAGGACGCACACACTTTTCCCCTTCATTTTTGGAGGGAAAAAAGTGCATCCTATACAGCGAAAAATACGGTATTTTCCATTGCCTTATTGCATCAATGCAGGAGCAGTCCTGGTAAATGAGATAGCAGTTTTCAGACTCTAAACCTGATTTTCTCTCATCCCTGCTTACAATTTCCATCACCTCCCCCCCATGCTGTCTGATCCAGGGAACGATGGTGATTCCTTCGCTCACTTCAGTGCTTCTGGATCGAAGTCACTGGGAGACCCCTCACGAGTTCAACCCTAACCACTTCCTTGACGCCGATGGGAAGTTTGTCAAGAAAGAAGCCTTCATGCCTTTCTCCTTAGGTACTTATTTTTTTTCCCAAATACATATTTATTAAATTTCCACTTTAAACAAAGAAAAAAACAATAAATTTCAACAATCATTCACACAACTTCTTTTCCACCGCTCTGCCGAGCAAAGACTTCCTTCCCTTCCTCCAACAGGTTTTCCTATTCCAATCTGCGTCTCGCGGTTTCCTCATATTTTGTCAAGTCCACATTGTAAGACTTATTTCAATCCTGCTAGTCTCTTCAAACTTCTACAGTTATTATTTATGTAGTCTATAAATTTACTCCAGTCTCTTTGGAATTTTGATTCCTCCTGATCTTAGATCCTGCAGGTCAGTTTTGCCAATTCCGCGTAATCCATCATTTTCGTCTGCCACTCCTCCAATGTTGGTAACTCCTGTAATTTCCACTTTGGGGCTAATAACGTTCTGGCAGCGGTTGTTGCATACATAAATAGTCTTTGGTCCACCTTTGCAATTTCCTCTCCCATCAAGCCCAGCAAAAAACCTTCTTGCTTTTTGGGAAAGGTGTATTTAAACATCTTTTTCAGTTCATTAAAAAACCCTTGTTTTCTCGCATGTCCACCACATATGATAAAAGTCTCCATCCTTCTCTTTACATTTCCAGCATACTTTATTACTTCTCCTTAGGTACTTAAAGGGGTTCGTTCGTCTTGGCGGTATAAATCTGTTGAAAAATTATCAGCCTCCCCCTGTGCAGTGTTGTGATGGGGCAGGAGCTGTATCTTGAGAAATTCTCCCTTCTCTGCAGCTCTTAAGATGGAGCCCCCTCACGTGGTCTGGAACAAGTAACTCCCTTGCATTGGGAGCAAGGTGTGTGGTTATTGGCAAAGTATTTCTATGGCCCTGTAGGCTGTTCCAAGTGTGAACTGTTTGTCTCTTTTATAATTCTTCCAACAGCCTTGTAAGGTAAACCCCATATTGCAGATGAGGCCGAGGTGAGGGGTGACTGGATCACTCTATTGCTAGCCAATGCCAGTTTTGCATGTACATTCACAAAGGGCCTTCCTATCCTGTTTCCACACTATAATGAGATTTTGAAAACTGCATTGTAAATGTATTTTTTCCACAAACATAGTCAGGTGTGCGTTTTACCCTAAAACGTTCGTTTTGTTTTTTGTTTTTTATTTTATTGACTTAAAAAAAAATTATACAGACAGCAAAACAAAGAAGTCTAAATTAACACTGCCTTCTACCGATAAGAAATAATAATAACTATTACAATAATGAAAATACTAAAAGTACATTTACTTCCGCTTTTAAACTTCTATTCTGGTTACAATATATTACTATTCTATAAGAATCTATTATAGCCTTTGCTGTCCCATATATTATTTCCCAAATTCAACCTAACCCTCCCCTCCTCCCCACTGCTTACCTTCACCTGTGTGAAATCTTCCCATCATAATATATTTTTTCTAGTTGCTTTGATAAAATAGAGTAACTTGAAAACTGTTAAATTATAATTACTTCTTTTGTCCTTACACGCTTAACAATTTGTTAAGCAATTGCTAAAATGTTCTTTTTGTAGGCATTTCCCCACCCTGTAATATACCCATTTTTGAACACATTTCTGCTTCTTTTTAACAGTGCCTTTTGGTACATTTTCTAAGCTACGGCACACGATTCAGAGAAGTGCAAAGGGCGGGAGGGCTCTTTTCAAGGCGTGCCACCAGTCAACTCCCAATTCTTTTTCGGTTTTGCAGGGCGCCGAAATTGCATCGGCGAAAGCTTGGCCAAGATGGAACTTTTCTTGTTCTTCACGGGACTGCTGCAGAAATTCACTTTCCAGCCGCCACCAGGGCTTACGGAAACTGACTTGGACTTGACCGTTCCTAAGACGACCTTCACTTTGAGGCCGCAACCTCAGCTGGCTTGCGCCATTCCCCTGGAGTGAAGAGAGGACATTGCGATGAGATAATCCACACACAATGAGGGGGAACTCAAGTAGGGCATTCCTTTTGGCGGAGCAGGAACTGATGGATCGGTACCTTAGCAAAGCTAGAGTTGCCATGGGGTGTATGCTTGAAAGGCAAATGCAACTGGTCCCAACAAACTTGACTTTTTCCATGCTTGTCATACTTTTAAATATATGCGTAACAGCTTAAGCATGTGGGAAAGCAAACACCCTATACTTGGACTTTCAGAAAGCTTTTGCTTAAAGGGTGAATTTGATATTAGAGATTATTACGGAAAGGATTGTGAAAATCAAATTATAGGTACCGTCATGCCTTTATACAAACCTATAGTGTGCCCACACTTGGAATACTCTGTGGAATTGGGATTGCACCTCAAAAAGGATATTGTAGAGCTGGGTAAAGGATAGGAAAGCACAACCAGGATGATTAGAGAGTAGAGGAACTCCCCTGTAGAGAAAGAGGCATGATGTTCGGGGCTTTTTAGTTGTGGAAAAAAAGGAGGGTATTCAAAAGATCTTAGGTTTTGTTTCCCTTAATCGTTGCTGCTTCCCAGAGGCAGGATAATTAATAGCCGTACTCAAGACTAAAACCCTTTCTCAGTTCCCAATTCAGAGACTCTGCTGCCTCCCTGCTGCTAGTCTGGGTCACAGCAAGCACTTTCCCCCAGCCTTTTCTGCTAATAAATTCACACTTGGGATTCTAAAATCCACAATTACTGAGTCCATTTTGTTCTCATATTCTGCTTTGTTTTGTTCTCATATTCTCCTCTGTTTTAAAACCACATGATGCATCTGTCCCGGGACTATACTTCCTGCCGATTTTGGATCTAGAGTCACATTAAAATTTATTAATGGAAAATAGACTAAGGAGAGGTATTCCAGCCCCTTGGTTGCCGGTTCGCAGCAGATTCAACAATACTGGAGATGCTTTGAAAAAACAAGGAGCAAAGATTATGACGGTTATAAGAAGCCGCGTGGAGAAGAAAGGTTTATCGTACTCCCAACGTCTTGTTTTCAGATCATGATCTATGGTTTCAGCGAAGGGTAAACTTCTTTGGGTGGTAACCCGGATGCTTGTGTGCCTTGTTTATTCAGAAAGTGTGGGTGATAATCAGATTCCTCATCTGTGGAAACAAAAGAACTGGGACGTAAGCAGACAACACTCTTACCCTAACCAAACCAGGGTGGCAATAGTGAAAATGAGTGAAAAAGGAACCCTTCTGTCAGGTGGCAAAATTCAAAAACGATATTATATAAAAAAGAGGCTGGATGGCTATCTGTCAGGTTGTTTTGTTGCTGCGTGCCTGTGAAGTGTTTAATGAAGGGAAGAGGCACTTCACAGAGCGGTTTGCCATTAAACAGTTCTCCTGGGATGCCTACTACCTAAGCTGCTCACTCACCCACCTGACATTGTTTTCACACTGGAGTTAGCATGATGACAACCTTACATTTTTATGTATATAGGGAGATAAATAAATATGCTAGCTAAACAAATGTTTTACATTGGCATAGTTTGCATCTGTCGCACCAAGTATCAGGTGAAGCCATGACAAAGTCACGGTTCAAACCGCCAGCTTGCTTCAAAATGGCAGCCATCATCCCAAAGTTGACAATACTTGCCACTTCCACCTCAGGAATCCTTGTGCCAAATTTGACAACGATCTCTTAAGAAGTGTTGAAACGCATAGAGAACAAATAGACAAACTGTTCCCCAAAATATAGAATAGATAATAATTTATTATTATTATTATTATTACCATTATGCAAATTAATACACACCACCCTTTTAACCACCACCCTTTCCCTAATTGGATGACCAACAGAGACATTCAACAGTCAGAAAAATACAATGGTTTATTGAGTTTGGAGACTCCACTTTGTTCATGACACTATGGAGACTTTGTTCCTCTCCTTTGCAAAACGCTAATGTGGGTAAAATATATGTTCAACCAGAAACAGGAGATGATATCCAACCAAGTCACACTCAGAAAAGCCCCACACAAATCAGTGGACTTATATAACTGAATTGATTTTAATGGGACTACGCCGGCCAGCATTGGATCCCATCCACAGCTTTACAAGATATTGACAGAATGTGGGCTTCTATTAATGCAGAGCACTTAATCAAAATCACAAACTAGCTGGGTTCATCTTATCAAGGACTAGAGGTAGTGTTCTTTTAAAAAGATGAATGGCAAAACCTTCCTAATCTTTGGAAGAGAGGAATAAAGGGAGAAAGAAGGGGAGAGGGGGACGCCCCATATGAAGAAATTTTTCACATGGCAGTTAGCAAACAGTACAGCTGGTTCCCATCAGCATATGTCACATTGCCTTGGTCCCATTTCTAGTGCCAATTTCACATGACTGAAAGTTCACCTCTGTTTTAAAACCACATGATGCATCTGTGTCAGCAATCATGGGTTCTGTGATTCCAGTTTGCTCCTTGGCTAAGAGCCTAGGAGGAGGACAGCTAGCATCTCCATTTGATATGGCACCCAGGCTACAATGTTTCGTCCTTCTTTATGAGAGACGGTGCTGGTTTGCAGCAAGCGTTTGAATTGCATTTCCGCGAAAGGCTCCTGAGATCAGCCCCAAGCTTTTGCAATGCACTCAATTCTTTACAGACCTCTGGGCAAGCTGCTGCTGAAACAAGCAATTGGAGAACATGGTGCAACTCTCATTCAGATGAGGTCTGATCATACTCAAGTGTCTAACTGTATTTTTCTAGATCAAACGGGGGGATCAATCAGGCACGTGTCTGCTGGATTTTGGAGCCACTCGCACTGCCCCCCCCCCCCCCAGTTTTGGATGGCACAAATGTTTGAGGAAAAGCAAACAAATCAGAATGAAAACCCAGCTGAAAGGTGCACTCGTTTTCATTGAAGGATGTGTGGATTCATGAAGACGCATTTGCCATCCCAGATATGGAGCTGATAAAGTTCCATTAAGTCCTCCTCTGCTGTCTCCGTGTCCTGTTAAAAAACAACATCCCTTAATAAAAACTGGTCAGGTGATGGGAGCAAACTTTTTGCCTAAGACCCTGGTGCAAAAAGCAACTAAAATCTGAGTGAGGTTTTGCCTATATTCATGGTTACACACCCAGCTCCTTAAGCCCAGAAGAACTAATTACTCCTATGGGGAAATGGCCCCCTGATACAGGACCTAAGTGAGGAGCAAAGCATCCTTTGAGTTAATTCGGCCTTGGATTTTCTTAGTGTTGGGTGTCTGATAGGGAATTTGTGCAGTTAGAAAACCTGCTTTTTTAAGAAAAACACCAGGCAGCCATCTTACGCTGTCTAATGGTATGGCCCATAGGTGTGGACAGCCCCTTGATACATTTGTTTCAGTGAAAGAAGGAGCGCAAATGACTAGACAAACAGATAAGGGCAGGGGAGAGGTAAGTAGGCAAAATGCTAACAAAATAACCACAACAAGAGTAGTCAAGAAGTCAGAACAGAAGATCTTTCCTGCGAAGTTTTTGATGTGTAACATTTTAATGTATTTTTAATCTTTGTTGGAAGCTGCCCAGAGTGGCTGGGGTACAAATTATTATTATTATTATTATTATTATTATTATGTCAAGCAGATTTGGAGGGCAGATTTGGAGGGCAGAGGGCAGGGTGGCTCCTCTTCCTCCTTGCTTGCAAGCTGCAAAAGCAGCCCCTCACTCTCACAGATTTCTTTCCACAAAAGATGGAAAGTGGAGCTTGGACAGAGACTGAGCAATGAGACAAGAGATAGATGCAGAAAAAGGCTTCTATCTGTGGAGGAGGAGGGAGAAGGAGTCCTTCTTTCTCCCTTACTGCAATTGCTGGAGCCAATCACCCCCCGAGACAGATCCAGTCAGAAGCTGCACCTCAATTCCGGCCTTTTTATTCTGCCTGCATCTCTTTCTCTCTGCATTCCTTGATATCCACTTTCTTGAAACTTTAGCGGGTGCCTGAGCACCCTCAGCACACCTCTTGAGCACACCTGTAGTAAGGTCGCCATTGTTGCTAATCCAAAGCCTGAGTGTACTTAGCAATGTCATTTGGAAAGCACATATACAGTAGACATTTTGTCAGTTGGTAGAGCATGAGACTTTTAATCTCAGGGTCATGCTCCACAGTAGGCAAAAGATTCTTGCATAGCAAGGGGTTGGACTACATGACCCTCGTGGTCCCTTCCAACTCTCCAATTCTATGATTTCAGAGGATTTTTAAAAAAGTATTATACCTGAAGGCAACTGTTTCATGGGCAGTGGTCCTTCTGGTTTACGTTCTTTTTTTCTAATAGCGATCTAATAAAAGAAATAGGAGACAATTTATTTATTTCAACTAAGTAGATTTATATTTGATATAAGTATCAAAATATGAAAAGCTGAAAAGTATGGTGCATATAAAAAAGCAAGGATGAATACATTTTGCAAAATTAGAATAGAAAGAAGTAAACTAAAAACAGGGAGCCCAGGTTCCATAGTTTAATTATGAAAGAAGTACATTAACTATGAAGAAGTATATTCTTTTGTCTGTCCTGGATCTCCCAATATTCAGCTACATTGAATACCCACATGTTCCAGCATTATGAGAGAGATAGAAATCTACCCACTTTATCCGTGCAATGCATGAATTCCTTGATCAGCAGGGAATTAGTGGCCATTGTAACAAAGAGTCAAGTTTTCAGAAAATTCGCCATTACCGAAAGCCGACAGATAGCCACTCACTTAAAGAACTTGGCCTGTGTTAAATAGCTCCTAGCTTTTGCGATTTCATCAACAAGTTTCTTTAAATCATCTCCTTCAAACAAGGGGAAAGCTGGATCCTGAAGAAAGAAATAAGAATTCATGTCTTTGGATGGATGGAAATTTATCGGTAAAGAAAATAAAACGTTTTTACAAAATGATGTATAAATGTAGAGAGAGAACTGAAGAGCAGAAAAATGAGGAAGTGAGAGAAACCAAATTGGACAGATCTGAGTAGCTCTAATCTCATCTCACTTTTCATAGGCACAACTATGAACCAGAAAATTAGAGAACTGGTACGTCTGTCTATCTGCAGATATGCCCTGTGCTTGCCTTGCCCTCTTAAATTGGTTCATCTATGTGTACAGGAAGCATACAAACAGGTAGTGCCCCAGGTGCAGGCTGCTTAAATGGGCAAGGGATGGATCCAAGGGAAGCCTATCCCACCCTGTTGGCTCCGCCCCCTGACACAGCCCAAGTCCCCAGCCTGCATCCCCATTTGCCAAAGCAGGGTTCAGGCTAGGATCCGGTTCCTGATAGGCAGAATAAATAAAAAGGTTAAGTGGAATAGAGATTGAGAAATGACTGTTCCTGAAGAGCTATGGGAATGTTTATGATATTTATTTATCTTGTTTTTCTATTGCAACCAGGGAAAACTGTTTTAAGGGGGCATATGGCAGCATAGAGAATTCATAAAATATATAATATAGGAGAAGGTAATGCTGAATTTGTCAGGGGGAAAGGGGAGACTTTGCTCATGTATGGTGATGGAAAAATCAGAAAGCAAAATGTTTTTGAAGTCTGGTGATAAAGTTGATTAAGGACACTTTCCCAGTTAAACCTTAAACCCAAACCATTGCAAAATTTACTGGATGCAGTAAAAATAGTTATTAGCCTGGATAAACACAAGACAGTTTTATATGTAATTACAAATGCAAGAAACGTATTTGCTATATTATGGAAGGGTATTTAAAAAACCACTAGTAAAACAGAGTTGATTAAGAAAATATGGGATCAATCTGAAATGGCTAAGCTTACAGCACTTGAACACATCAATAAAATAGGCATTGGCATTAGAGAGATGAGAACCTGTGATTAAAAATATTTTTAAAAGGAGTTTCCTATAAATGACTTGGAGTGACTTGGAGTCATTTACAGAAGTCTATAAAGGTTAGGTTTTTTAAGTGACTCCACTGGAATGGATTACTTGTGGCAGAGACAAACCACACATACAGGAGTCTCCCCACTTAAGTGTGAGCGAATCGAACACGACTGTGTACATGTGCGGTGCCGGGAAATAAATCATTCAGACTCAGAAATGGAGGGGGAAAGCTGGCGAGTCCTTGTCGCTCACAAGGAGACCCTCCCTGGAACCTGAAGAGTATGTCAGTGAGGGCGGAGGAAGCCGCAAAGAAACCAGTCATATTCCCATGTCAATTTGTTTGTGGTTGGCAAAGCCAGAAGGGAAGCCTCTCCTTCCACAAATGACTCGCCATGTGAAACTGCTCAAAAAAGCAGAATGAGCTATGACCCAAAAGGCACTCTCCAGAGATTTTCTTTTTGGAATAACAGGGAGGGAAAACCTGTTATTTGTTGATGGATGGGGGTACATATCAAGATTCCCATGCTTGCCTTAGCAGCTCAAAGGACCAGACAGACTTTCATGGTACTACATGGGATCCCATGTGCTGGGATCCAGAGTGCAAAATACAGCATGAGATGCTACATCAACTCAACATACATCTTCGTCCTTAAAGCCTTCTGACAGTAGCCGGTGTGCTGCCATCTGTCCATCCACATCCCCGTGGCACCGATGGTAGCGCCCACCTGTCTGGAAGGCCAGTTTCTTAAGAAAGTCATTAGCTGCTCTGTGGAAGACAAGAGGGACGGGGGAGGGGAGGAGTTCTTTGTACTATCTTTCAAATAGGTTTGGGTGTTATCATCACATCTATTCTAAGAATGTCATTTCAATGTGGGTGACATCACTGCTATGTTGCATCAGCCCTGCCCAGAGAAATAATTCACATTTGCTTGTAACTTCTGGTTTCAGATCAAACCAAGTCCTTGGGACTGTTAAGAGTGAGGTTCGTTCTTGGTTTTTGATTATTAAGCACAAAAGCTGTTAAACATTAAATGAATGCACTTTATTAAAATAATATTGGACCCCTCTGGTTTTCTATTCACCCATCTCTCACTGTTAGCGAGCATTCTGAGCATGTTCAAACTGCCCGAGTTTCTCCCCAACCCTGTAAAGGTATGCCTCTCTCTTTTTGCTAGTTCTGTGAACTTTGAATTGTCCCAAAGCCTGCTGATCCCTCTCTCTTGTGCAATTTGAGGAATTGCAATTTGAGGAAACTTTGACAATGCAACTTGAGGAAACTTTCGAAACTGGTGCAGCTCCAGTCCTAACCTTAGGGATTATGCAGTTTTAAGTGGGAGTTGAAGACTTCGTGGAAATGGAGAACACTCTGTTCAATTGCCAGTTTCATCCATGTTTTCCCTCATGTCAACCAAAAATAAGATTAGAAAGCCAACTTTTCCCCCAGCAAAGCAAAACATACCTGTCGGAGCAATTAAACGAAATAGTGTGGATTATAATTGCTCGTTTCTTCAAGAGCATTTCAATTTCTTTCAGGACCAAACTGCAGCTGGTGTCTGGTTTTCCATCAGTCAGAACGTACAAAGCCTCAACGTCCAGAAGGCTGAAAGCTCTCTGAAAGAGCAGAATGGCATAATCTATATAATAATCAGGCTATGCAGAAGCACACTATGGTAAAATATAGTTCACCCCACAGGCAATCAGGGGGAATAACTGGCTCTTTCTAGCTGTCTATGCTTCACAGCTTTGTTTGCACAATGCTAAACCTAACTCTTCGAATGGCTTAGTCCCTGCCCTTCCTCCAAGCTCAACAAGTCACAAACAAAATGGTGGACCCTCATTTGGAATTTTCTAGGAGGCAGAAACTTCCAGCAGAACAGAGATGGAGCCACAGTAATAGCTGCATGCCAGCTAGAGGTCTTCAGTAGGGAGGCCCCCTCTCTCTGCCACAGGGACCCTGGTGCACACAGAACGCTCTGCCCTGCTTAACAAACCCGTAAAGCCTTGAGAATGGATGTATTCCCATGAGCGTGAAATGTTGACAGCCACTGCACAGCGTCATGGCATGTTTCGTTTGTGGCCTCCACAAGGCACTCCTGCCAGACGTCAACATCTTCGGCAAAGCTGATGAGACTGAACCTGATGAGAAAGAGGTGTGTCTGTCAAAACATTAAGCCAGCTAAGCCTGCCATATCAGCTACTGAGCTGAGAAAAGCCCAGCTTTCGACATTCAACTGGCATGCAAAATCTGTTGGGCAAAAGAAAACATTTAGCTCCACCCACAAGCTTTTTGCCGTGAAATGTGCCTCTTTGTATTATCTAAGCTGGTTGCCTAATGCCCAGGCAGGCGTTCCTGAGGCTGTAGTTAATTTTCTGCTAGAAACAAAACCACTGGGTTTGGTCTGGACATAAAGACAGAGGTTACCATTAAACATGGCTGATGACACCCAGCTCTCTCTCTCTCTCCTTTACATCCAACACAGGAGAAGCACCAGGGGCCTAGTCCACTTCTTCATCCAGTTTGTCGCAGGATCTTCCTCTGCCCTTTGTGTGGTGGCTATTGTGTGGTGCTGGACCTTGCTATGGTTAACTGTTGGTTGCTGTATTCAGGGCCCGGTAGGAATTTGCCCAAGGGACATATTGGCTCTGTCCTTTGCTTTCACCTACCTCATAGCAATTGTTACAACTTTGGTGGTTAAGGCATTGGGTAAGCCTTTGGTGGAGGGGAGGTTGTAGCCTGCAGGTGTATCTCATTAAAGGGATCCAGGAGAAACTGCTTCTGTCCAGAAGCCCAGGTGGGGGCTAGGGCCATAGCACTCCTTGAGATGGCAACACTGCAAGGGGTACCTATTTGATGTGTGCCATTAGGTCCTCTTTGCCTTGGGTTGACCCCAAACAATAAACCTCAGTAGGCTGCCTAATGCTCAAACGGTTTCCCAATGCCTTGCCAAACCTTTTCATATGTAATCAATAAAGTCGTGGCCTGATTTGACCTAAGCTACATGTCCTATGTAATCACTGGCGTTGGTCCTGGGGGGTAGGGGCGCCTGATTTACACAATGATGTTTACCTCACTAAGGCTTGCGCAAGAGTGTTAAAAGGATATTGCGCAAGATGCCTGCACTGATTAAAAACCAAAAAGAAAAAAAGGATTATTTATGCCGTGAAATTACAATCTCCTATGGGAATCTCCCACACATTCTGGGTGGAGAATTGGAGATAACAATTCCCTCCTAACTGAGTTACTGAAATTGAAACATGCCACCGTGCAGTAGCTGGTGGAAACAGGCATGGTTGTATCATTTGGGCTGCCAGAAACAAAATAAAAAAAATCCTTCCAGTAGCACCTTAGAGACCAACTAAGTTTGTTATTGGTATGAGCTTTCTTCAGATACATCTTAGAAGGACCAAAACACAAGCCAGTCACTACATGTAATTAAATCAACATTTTATCCTTTCTGAGAAGAAACACTTGAGGAAAGCCATATGAGAGTATTTGAATATTCATAAGGGGGCTACTTTGGTGGGAAAGCAAGTTGATACCCCAAAGCATGGTCCTCTCAACGACTCCTTTTTTCTAATCTTAAATTCAGTTCTCCACATTTCCGCAGCAATTTGCGGATTCTTAAAAAAAATTTAAAAAATCCTCATGAAAATTCTTCAGCATTTTAGTGCAAATTTCACCTTATAAACCCATTTTTTGTATATAGTCTTGATTAATGCACATATTTTTGTAAGCAGTTTCTCCTACTATAATGCATGCTATTTTCATAAATATATTCATTTTTGTGCACGTTTCCCCCTAATATATGTATTTTGGTAAACAATGGGTCGAGAAGTGCATTGCAAAATTTGGAGACGTGTGAATTTATAAGCATGGCTGTGTTTCAGTTTTCAAATTGTTTCGGAAAGTGCAAATTCAATAAGTTCGCCATTAAATCTGAACTGACTTGAGTTTCTCCCTCATCTTAAGGTCACCTCTGCACCTTCCTTACTTCACATTATTCTTCCTCAGCTGTTCCCAGATAAGGGAGGTGAGCTCTTTTGTGACCTCCTGCAAAGAACGGTCCATGGAACCAGACGTATCAATCAGGATGCAAACGTTCGCTTCCAAAATGACACCAAACAATCGACGACTACCTATTTTTTAACAAAAAGGGGAACAAAGAAATAAAATGAGCAGGTAGGCTGCACATTCAGATGGGCGGGGTGTTATTGCATTTGTTTTTGTGGTTATAATGCCACTGCTTCTCTCCTGATTTGTAAGGTTCCTTTCACTCCGCAACACCCATACTTTTTGTAACACAGACAGGGGAACTGAAGGCCATTATGGGCTGAGTTGAGCTGACCTGCATTTTACAAAACACAAAACTCAACTAAGTGTGTTTGCGCACAGATGATGTGGGGCTGGGTGGAACTGAACAGCCGCAGGACAGTGAATCCCATCCCTAGTCACCACCACATCTAGCTTGTCTCTCAGCTCAGTAATTAAACTCAAGTGGCCTTGCACCGGTTACCATCTTTAGGTCTTCATTTCTCACTATAGTTTTTTTTTAAAAATGACAGCGATAATATTAATTAATAATAAACTTCATGTGAGCTATGGGCTATTCAAATGTTGGAAGCCGTCTTACAAATAGTTATCACCTCTCCTTTGTAATTTCTGTCTCAGAACTATTGCAATGGCAGAATGTTAGCTGTTCTCATGCAATGTCTTAAGAAAGGGGCAATGTTGGTCTTGTCTTTTGGTCAAACTCTGCTTCCTATGAACACCCCTGGAATGTTAAGTGTGCTTTCTCCATGAATCCTTTGGCTGGCCACTCCATACTGGAAGAGTCAGCTCTAGGGGTCTGGCTGTAAGAGCAGCTGCTGCTGCTGCCACCACACACAAAACAAAGCCTTCTCTCCGTTAGGTTTAGAGCAGAGATGTGTCCTTTAGGGCTATTGAGTCAAGGAGATCAACAGTTGGAGGAGCCACAGTCAATGACAGGTAGAGGCAACTAATTCTAGTTTTGTTCCCATCCTCCTCCCTGCTGAATTCTACAACAGACATCCTTGAGATTACAGAAAAGAAAACGGAGGGCGGATCTACACTTGCCGTTTATAACATTAAAAATGTATTATTAAAATGTGACACCAGAGGGCGCTGCAGAGCAGCGAGCCCCCGGCAAAGGGAAACTGCCATTAAGCATGATATTTTATAACGTTTAGAAGAGGTGCTGCCTCCTGGAGTGAATCAAGGTTGGCTGGGGAGGTAATATATACCCATCCAATTTTGTCAAAATATCTATTATCTCCTTTATACAGGAAGAACTACTGGGGGAACTGTAGAAGGCAATTTGTGGGTGAGACGGAGATAAAGTTTAGTACACTAAGTAGAGCTCTGGCTTTGAGAAGGACAACACTGAGTTCAAAATCTTGCTTAATCACAAACACCTTGGATTATCTTAGACAACTTAATTTTCTCTCAGCCTCAATTCATCATCTAGTGAAAGGAAACTTCCCTCCCAAGGCTGCATGAATTAGCTTTGTATCCTAGGGCAATAAACAGATATTATCAACACTGCAGCGACTTCTCATTCTTAGAGGTAGTACACACCTGACAGCAGCCACTGGACTCTCCGAACATAGCACCGCAACACTCTCTCCATCTGCTCAATGTACACTTCCAGGTCCTTGGGCTGAATCTGCAGATGTTTGACAATACCCTAAAAACACAGTTTGCATTTTTGTCACTACAGATGTGCAGATGTACAGTGGTACCTCCGTTTACAAACTTAATTCATTCTGGAGATCCGTTCTTAACCTGAAACTGAGCCAGTGTGGTGTAGTGGTTAAGAGCGGTAGTCTCGTAATTTGGGGAACCGGGTTCGCGTCTCCGCTCCTCGACATGCAGCTGCTGGGTGACCTTGGGCCAGTCACACTTCTCTGAAGTCTCTCAGCCCCACTCACCTCACAGAGTGTTTGTTGTGGGGGAGGAAGGGAAAGGAGAATCTTAGCTGCTTTGAGACTCCTTAAAGGGAGTGAAAGGCGGGATATCAAATCCAAACTCTTCTTCTTCTTTTTCTTCTTATCCTGTGGCACGCTTTTGCTAATGGGGCCTCCCACTGCTGCCACACCGCCAGCGTGTGACTTCCACTCGCATCCCGGGGCAAGGTTCGCTACCCAGAACACCTACTTCCAGGTTAGCGGAGCTCGTTACCCGAAGAGTTCGTAAGGAGGACAGTACGTAACCTAAGGTTCCACTGTAATGTTAAATTAAGGTCATGTCAGATATCGATATTTTAGACAGGGTAGAAGTTCCTAGACTTTGGTGATCACGTTAAATAATTACCTGGGTGCATTTGGGGAAAGGGTGCGGGCAAACTTGAGGGAGGATGGCTGGTGGTGGGAGTTGAGGGTCATAGGCCTGACCATGTTCTTAATTAACAGATTGGGTGAAAAATCTATTTTCAATTGTTCACTGGGCCATCTTGAAAATAATTCATTTGAGAGCCAAGCTATACACAGGAATATTAATTAATAACTCTTCTTTTAAATGCATAGGGATAAAGAACATCTTTGTTTGGTCCCATGGCCAAGAGAAATAGGACCCAAATCTTGCGTATTGGCTCCTTCTACATCCCATACCCTCCAACATTTCACCGATGAAAATAGGGACGTCTTAAGGAAAAGGGGGACATTATGGGATCAAATCAGAAACCGGGACAGCTTCTCTAAATCACGGACGTCCCTGGAAAATAGGGACATTTTGCAGGGTCTGACATCCAAGTTCTTACTCCCATTTCCTTTCAGTAGCTTTGCCAGGGTCACAATGGGGTCTCCTGTTTCTTAAAAAATTCAGCCACATCTTTGGAGCCAGAAAGAAGAAGGCTCAAGTATTTCATGAAAATTTTGTTTTTATATACAACAGCAGCTTATTCTATGATTTCAAAAAGGCCAGTGTAAATTTGACTGGAACACAGGAAACCACATTGAAAGATAATAATAATAATAATAATAATAATAATAATAATAATAATAATAATAATTTATTTATACCCCGCCCATCTGGCTGGGTTTCCCCAGCCACTCTGGGCGGCTTCCAACTGAATATTAAAAACAATACAGCATCAGACATTAAAAACTTCCCTAAAGAGGGCTGCCTTCAGTTGTCTTTTGAAAGTAAACTAGTTGCTTATTGCCTTGACATCTGCTGGGAGGGCGTTCCACAGGGCAGGCGCCACTACCAAGAAGACCCTCTGTCTGGTTCCCTGTAACCTTACTTCTCACAATGAGGGAACCGCCAGAAAGCCTTCGGTGCTAGATCTCAGTGTCCGGGCTGAACAATGGGGGTGGAGACGCTCCTTCAGGTATACAGGACCGAGGCCATTTAGGGCTTTAAAGGTCAGCACCAACACTTTGAACTGTGCTCGGAAACGTACTGGGAGCCAATGCAGATCTCTCAGAACCGTGTTATGTGGTCCCGGCAGCCACTCCCAGTCACCAGTCTAGCTGCCGCATTCTGGATTAATTGCAGTTGCCGGGTCACCTTCAAAGGTAGCCCGACGTAGAGCGCGTTGCAGTAGTCCAAGCAGGAGATAACCAGAGCATGTACCACTCTGGCAAGACAGTCTGCGGGCAGGTAGGGTCTTAGCCTGCGTACCAGGTGGAGCTGGTAGACAGCTGCCCTGGACACAGAATTAACCTGTGCCTCCATGGACAGCTGTGAGTCCAAAATGACTCCCAGGCTGCGCACCTGGTCCTTCAGGGGCACAGTTACCCCATTCAGGACCAGGGAATCCCCCACACCCGCCTGCCCCCTGTCCCCCCAAAACAGAAAGATGTTGGCGTCAAAGCAGAAGTCTAGGTAACTGGCAGAAATAAGACATTTTTTGTACCACAATAGGAGGAAAAGCCATAAGAAGGACTTACGTGAATCTCTACACTCGGGAAGATGTCACAGTATTTTGCTGAGACTTGCTTGTGCAAAGATGCCACCATTTCCTTCTGATGCACACACTCAGGTCCAAAAACAAGACTGGGCAAGTCTAACTTCAATTTCTTTATACTGAATCTGCTCAGCCACTTTTTGAGAGAAAGGAGGACAAAATAATAACTATGCTCAACCATCTTATTTATTCAGAAAGTTATCACCCCCTCCCCTCCTCCACAAGGCAGATGCAGCTTACAGATATAAATTGAAACATACAAACAACCATAATGCCAACCAATAAAACACAAATGTATCAAACTAAAAATGATATGTTTAGGATGCATATCAGTCAAAGACATACTGCCGCCCTAGGCTTCTTTGGGGAGAAGGGCAGGATATAAAATGAGTGAATGAATAAAATGAAGAACACTCAATGCTTCCACAGCAATTTATATCAAAGCGGTAAAATCAATAAAGAATGGAAATTATGAATCATACCGCTTTACTGGAGCATATCTCTTCTTCAAATGGCAAAACAGGAACAGGAATCTGCTTCTTCACATTTTTCGTGTTTGAATATTTTTTATAAACTGCACCTAGGAAAAAAAGAAGCTGCAGTTTTCCACTCTGGGCAAAAATATGCTTCATGCCTAAAAAATATGGCATGCCATATGCTGGTGGAGGCATATATAACTTGCATTATCTACTTCCTACCTAATGTAAGAGCTCTACCATATCACACCAAGGATCCATCCAGTGTCCCACTTCCCCAAATGGCCAGCTGGATGCTTCTTGAAAGAGCTTAAGCATGAAGGCAACAACCTTTCCCCATGTCCCATGTCTGGAACAGAAATCAGTGCAACTAACACAATTGGTGTTTGCTGTTGCTTTCAGTCCGCAAACAATATGACATTGACTGCATCCTCTGCACTGAAATGAATGGGGTGGAATAACATAACGACTTGTGTAATTTACAAAATTAATTGCATAAATGGCTTAATTTCACCACATCAGACAGCAAGAGAAATAATCTAGGTTTTGGCGGAAGACAAACTGCAGGGGAATGTAAACAGTGCTGCATGTGACAAATACATGATAGAATGGAAGATGATGTCTTCCATCATCCCAGTTTGGCTCTACTAGAGGTAAGTCAAGCATTCTTAGGTAAAAAAGCTGCAGACTCAAAACTGGATGTTGAAATCACTGATAGGCTCCACCCCTACTTTCACGGGAGTAGAACAAGGAGAGGCGATCTCGATGGGACTGACAGCTGCCTCTCCTTCAAGTCATCTGAGAATCACCACCACCACCAGAATTCCCTTTTAGCCATCTTGTAACATTATTTCATATTAAATTAAATATGATATATAAAAATTAAATTATATAATTTAATATTTCATATTAAATTAAATATGGGACGCAGGTGGCGTTGTGGGTTAAACCACAGAGCCTAGGACTTGCCGATCAGAAGGTCAGCGGTTCAAATCCCCACAACGGGGTGAGCTCCCGTTGCCCAGTCCCTGCTCCTACCAACCTAGCAGTTCGAAAGCACATCAAAGTGCAAGTAGATAAATAGGTACCACTCCGGCGGGAAGGTAAATGGCGTTTCTGTGTGCTGCTCTGGTTTGCCAGAAGCAGCTTAGTCATGCTGGCCACATGACCCGGAAGCTGACAAACGCCGGCTCCCTCGGCCTATAGAGCGAGAGGAGCGCGCAACCCCAGAGTCGGTCACGACTGGACCTAATGGTCAGGGGTCCCTTTACCTTTACCTTTAACATTATTTCATATTACTTTTAGGGGAGACAACAGTCACCAGGAAGAGCTATTTGCCACCTCTCCCCCCTCCACCAGTTTTGTCCACCTCCCACCCTGAATAATAGCTGAAATTCTCCCCTCTGCTGCCATTCCACCACTTGCAATAGGGCTCAGCCAAAGAATTTCCAGTGATAAATCTCATTTGAATTAAAGTCATAGCACTTTAAGTGGCATCAAAAAGCAACCTACGTGTAGGCTGTAAACAGGACCTAGTGTGGTGCTGAAGACATAAGCCAACAAATGCTTCTAAAACACTAACCCAGTGGTTCTCTACCTGTGAGTCCTCAGATGTTGTTGGACTACAACTCCCATCATCCCTAGCTAGCAAAGCCAGAGCTCAGGGATGATGGGAGTTGTAGTCCAACAACATCTGGGGACCCACAGGTTGAGAACCACTGCACTAACCCCTCTTCTCACTCCTCCGACCCCTGAAATGCCTCCCCTCTAACACACTCAATCACTATTGGAACAAGTCAGAGAAAAGGAGAAAATCTGCAGTGAAACTCCTCATTATCAAAGTTTTAAAACTCTGCTGGTTTGGTAAGAAAAGGACCGCACACCCTGGGGACACCCACCTACTTTTTTTCCTTTGTCAGCATAAAATAACAAGAGAGAAACCTCTGGACGCTTCTTTGACTTTAAGCTGTGTTTCTTTTTCCCGCTTGTCAGATAAATTTCCTTTGAAGGTACTGCAACACAAGGGCAAAAATTAATTATTATTATTCTATTGAACCTAAGAATGCAGTGCTTATCAGAATATTGATTTATCATCATCATCATCTCTGGCAGGGTTTAAATCATGGGGCTATGGAGAGGGGGTCCGCCAAGCTACAGTGTTAGCAAACTATGGAGAAGGTCATGATTTGGCACTGAAGCCCAGCTCCCAAAGTTCAGACACTGCCCTGATTTGGCTGCTTTAAGCAGTGCTTTTTTCCTGGGGGGAAGCAGGAGTACGCATACCCCTAAACATTTTGTGAATCTAAGTTTGGCCTCACTGAGGGGCAGTATTTCAATATGAGTAGGAAAATGAGAGTATCCCTAAACATTTTTTTAAAAGAAAAAAAGCACTGACTTTAAATATCAAGATTCCCTTTTAGGAAACAAAGATGAAAAGGGGAAATAGGCAAGGCTCAGATGGATCCACAAAGGAATACTGCAGAAAACTTGCACTGTGGAACTTGTGGACAGTGTGAGATAAATACAGTGGTACCTCTGGTTGCGAACAGGATCCGTTCCGGAGCTCTGTTCGCAACCTGAAAGGAATGCAACCCGCATCTGCGCATGCGTGGGTTGCGATTTGCCGCTTCTGCGCATGCGTGTGACGTCATTTTGCACATCTGTGCATGCGCGAGCAGTGAAACCCGGAAGTAACCCTTTCCGGAACTTCCAGGTCGCCACGGGACGCAACCTTAAAAGACGTAACCTGAAGCGAACGTAACAAGAGGTATGACTGTATGTTATTAATATGAGGAACACTGTTGCCCTGAACTCTTCCCTTAGCCACAGTTATAACCTGCCTTTTCAGCCCTTTGTGAGACCCTTGACTCACAAACATCAGTCAAAGAAATATGCAGTCGAATGTTTTCTTTAACTGTTAACGACAGTAGGACCCCCAGTAACTATGTAACAGTTTTCCTAAACGCAGCAATCCTTGAAACAATTTTTTAGCTTTCATTCCATCTGGGGCAGCAGGGCCCATGACACTGGCTTCCACCTGCCTTCTTCCCCTACTTGAGCTGGTTAGTAGGGCTTACGCACTGGATCCAGGATCAGTGGGGAGGGGATCCTGGCTTCAGTTGAGTTGAGTGCAATCAGCCCCAGATCATCACAGGCTCTGTTGGGCCACAGAGTGAGATGGTCCTTAAAGCATCCTGGGCCTAAGTTATTCAGGGAATGGTACAGTGGGATAGACGCCTATGAGAGGTGATGGACTCTCCCTCCTTGGGAGGTTTTTAAGCAGAGCTTGGATGGCCATCTGTCATGGATGATCCAGCTGAGATTCCTGCATTGCAGAGGGTTGGACTAGATGACCCCGGGGTCCCTTCCAACTCTACAATCCTATGATTCTAAGAATGGCCCAGTTGCAGATGGGAAGCCAGTGCAAGTCTTTTGACACTGGTGGCTTGTGTTCCCAGTCTAGCTGCAGCATTCTGCACTGCCTGAAGCTTCTGGACCAGACCCAAGGATAACCCCACATATGGGGGGCCACTAGGGGCGCATTGGAAGATGGCCAACAATAACATCTCTCCGGCCCACATGAGGTAATTAAGAGGCTGTTATGGGAGTATGCAGCCTCCCTTGTTGCCCCAAGGAAATGGGGAACACTGCCCTTGCCTGCTGTGCCCGTAAATCACCCCCGGAATCAAAAGAAGGGGGTGAGGGCACTAGGCAGAATGCCCTTGTGTGGACTCCGGCTCTCCTGGAAGCTGTCTCTGATCGCGCACTAGCTGCAGCAAATTGGAAATAAACAATTAGAAAGAAGCAAATGCACATATTTCAAGTGAAGAATGGGGAGTAAAGACTGCTAATTGAAGGGATCTCTGTGAAAGAAGAGCGACGGGTCGGATCAACAGGAATATAACATGAGAAGATACTTCAAAGGCTTCAAAGGCTCGGTATGTCGGCAGCGGGACTGGATGGGGGGGACTTTTTTTTTCTTTCTTCTATGTGATTAGCCAATAATCCCCCCTCACAAGTCAGAACCGTCGCTTAAACGACCCAAGCTGGATGATTTAAAACTGTGTGGAAATGAATTCTAACCAAAAGCATGTTTTATGGAGATCGAGAAAAGAACAAGAGCTTTTGGGACGACGCAGCAAAAAATAGAGTCGCCATGTTGGCAAGTTCTGTCGAAAGATTTACGACCAGGAGGAGGAATGGATTTGTTTTCATACTGCTGGCGAACCTCCTCAGAGGACTAAGAAAGGCGACAGATTTGTGAAGATTAATGATGGTAAGAGTGCTTTTATCTATGGAAGTGATGATATACGGAATCCATCTGGATATGGCTCTTGGACGAACGGGAAAATCCACACAGGATTACAATTTGTTTTGACCCGCTTATGGAGACAGTCAGAAGAGGTCACAAAGAGAAAGGAAAAATATATGAAAATAACAAGATGAGATGTGGAAAACATCAAGAAAGGACTGAATAGAATTATGAACATTATTTGGACAGATTTGTGGACATTAAAGCAGCAGTAAGAAGATGATTGGATCCCCTTCGGAACTTGAAATATGGGTACCCCCAACAAAAATTTAAAATTCGGCTTTGTAATTTGGAATTTATGTGATGTGATTTGATTTGATTGGTCGGTTAATAAAAATTATTTTTTTAAAAAAAGGATAACCCCACATACAGCCTATTGAAGTAATGCAGTCTTGAGGTTCCCAGCGCATCAATGACAGCAGTCAGATTATCCGTATCCAGGAATGGTCATAGCTGATGTATCAGCCAAAACTGATTAAAGGCATTCCCAGGCACAAGAGGTCAAGCAACAGTGAAGGTTCAAGGAGTATCCCCAAAGTGCATACCTGCTCCTTCAGAACGAGTGCAACCCCACCCAAGGCTGACAATTGGCTTATTCCCTGGATCCAAGAGCCCCCGCCCACAAGCCCTCTGTCTTTGCAGTGTATTGTCCCTCATCCAGTCCACCACTGCATAGGCACTTGTCCTGGTCTTTCAAAGCTTATCTTGAATCAAATGTCATGGAGAAACAGAAATGGGTATCATTAGCAAGCTGAGCCATCCATCAGAAGCATTAGCTGCCCAGGAAAGAAGAAGTCTCTTATTTTAAAAAATGAAACATCATTCAAGACTGCAGGTATGGATCTAGCAACCTGTAGAGTCTGCAGCTGCAGTTCCTTGTGACAGAAGAAGTCTGGGCATGCCTACATCTTGGGTTTACCCAACTCAGTCCTACTCAGAGTAGATCCATTGAAATTAATGAACCTAAGTTAGTCATGCTCATTAACCTGAATGGTACCACTCTTCAGTTGGACTAGCACTAGATGCAAGCCATACATTATCAAGAGCCAATTCTTCTCCAGACGCTTCACCCACTTCATCCAGCCTTACTCAGCAGGCTTTGCTATTTCATCAAGCTGGTAGTAAACAAAGCTTGAAACAACAAATATATCTATTTGTAATCTTGCAAGCAATAGCAATTCAAATCCATTCACACACACCTGGAGGAATTTCCGCTTTGGCACTTGGTGGACGCCATAGGAGAGCTTTCATCGTGCCATTTCTGGCCCCATCGGGCTGGTCTCTGAAGTTCTAAAAAGGTACAGTTAACATCTGAGAAAACCTTCTGCCACTTTGCCCCTGCCTACCAGCATGCTATGTGGTTCTTATTTTCAAAACCGCTTTTGGGATACCACAATGGCAACAATTATGCAACCAGATTGCTGAGTGGAGCGCCTGGACAGGTCACACCTGTGGTGAGAGAACTGCTCTGGTTGCCAGCCAGCCAGCTACCAGGTCATGTTCAAGGTCTTGTTGTTTACTTGGCCCTGAGCATCTTGGGACCAGGCTACCTGAAAGACTGCCTGGCCCTGTATAGACCTGTATGATCTGCACTCAACCCTATCACAGAGCAGCAACGCACCCCCCACACACACACACAGGTATTTTCAGCTTTCGTCCCTGTATTGTAGAATCATAGAAGCCAACTCCTAGGGACATGGTTAGTGGCACCGATGAAGGCAGTTTTCATCTTAAAATACCAAACAGTGTCATACCATTCTGGCAAGAGTGAGGGCAGTTGGCTTTGGAAATGGCAACCTCTGTGGTCTACTTTTCTTCTGTGTTTCTAGCATTGTTAGGTCTCCTTCAGGCATCAGCTGATTAGCCAAATGACTTCCTGAACGTTGCCTTAAGGATCCCACTAGTAAGGCACACTGAAAAACAGAAGGGATAGGAAAGGTTTGGACTTTCCCTGGAAAGCAAATGCAATGCGGGGGAGGGAAGCCTTATCAGTTTCTATCAGGACTGAACTCAAAAGGAAATAGCTAATGTATGGCCTTCAGTTGGGCAAAATGGGGTGCTTGTGTGTTCCCATTCCATAATAATTGGAGAAATACAACAGAGAACCACACATACACATCCTCTTCTGATGTGCCTTATGCATCAATTAAAAAAATATATTTCTTGTTCTCTCTTCTGATATGGTCTTTGTATTATTATTATTTTGATCACAGTCTCTTTGTATTTGTATTGGAATACTGAACATAATTTGTTCTTGTTTCAATCTGGTTGTTAGCTGCCTTGTGGGGCCAAACCTGACAATGGAATGTAAGACAGGAATTTGAAAAATCATCATCATTGTCATCATCAACATTAGATGCTGTTCCCAAGCCATCAATTACAGTGGTACCTCAGGTTAAGTACTTAATTCGTTCCAGAGGTCCGTACTTAACCTGAAACTGTTCTTAACCTGAAGCACCACTTTAGCTAATGGGGCCTCCTGCTGCTGCTGTGCTGCCGGAGCCCAATTTCTGTTCTCATCCTGAAGCAAAGTTCTTAACCAGTAGCACTATTTCTGGGTTAGCAGAGTCTGTAACCTGAAGCGTATGTAACCTGAGGTACCACTGTATCATCAGCACAGTATGATGTTGTTGTTCCCAAGTCATCCATCATCATTGCCCATGAACCCAAGAGGATGCAGTTCCTATGTCATTGCAAATTTGGAAATTCACCTTTCCATTTCATGTTTTATGGGTTTAACAATGGAACACCAGCCTACTCAGGCTGTCACCAAACCAATGGCCACCAATGTGGATAGATTTACAAGGGGATGAAACATAGGCCACATCCACACCATACATTTAAAGCACTCTTATCACAATTTAATAGTCATGCCTTCCCCCAAAAGGATCTTGGGAAGTGTAGTTTGCTAAGGGTTATGAGCATTGTTAGAAGACCCCCCATTACCACCCACCACCCAAATGTTACAGTTCCCTGGGAAGATTGCTAAATCACTCTGGGAATTGTAGCTCTGTGAGGGGAATAGAGGTCCTCTAACAACTCACAGTATCTTTTGTTGTTGTTGTTGTTGTTGTTGTTGTTGTTGTTGTTTAGTCGTTTAGTCGTGTCCGACTCTTCGTGACCCCATGAACCAGAGCACGCCAGGCACTCCTGTCTTCCACTGCCTCCCGCAGCTTGGTCAAACTCATGCTGGTAGCTTCGAGAACACTGTCTCATCCTCTGTCGTCCCCTTCTCCTTGTGCCCTCCATCTTCCCCAACATCAGGGTCTTTTCCAGGGAGTCTTCTCTTCTCATGTGGTGGCCAAAGTATTGGAGCCTCAGCTTCAGGATCTGTCCTTCCAGTGAGCACTCAGGGCTGATTTCCTTCAGAATGGATAGGTTTGATCTTCTTGCAGTTCATGGGACTCTCAAGAGTCTCCTCCAGCAACATAATTCAAAAGCATCAATTCTTTGGAGATCAGCTTTCTTTATGGTCCAGCTATCACTTCCATACATCACTACTGGGAAAACCATAGCTTTAACTATACGGACCTTTGTTGGCAAGGTGATGTCTCTGCTTTTTAAGATGCTGACTAGGTTTGTCATTGCTTTTCTCCCAAGAAGCAGGTGTCTTTTAATTTCATGACTGCTGTCACCATCTGCAGTAATCACGGAGCCCAAGATAGTAAAATCTCTCGCTGCCTCCATTTCTTCCCCTTCTATTTACCAGGAGGTGATGGGCCCAGTGGCCACTGGACCCACAGTATCTTTAAGAAACCACAATTCCCAGGCTTCTCTGGGAGGGGGGAACCATGACTATTAAAGTGGTATAAGCATCTGGTGAGGATACGGCCAAATTAATGGAAGATATTAATGGCTACTCATCATGACAACTATGTAGTACCTTCAATATAGGAGGCAGTATGCCCCCGAGTCCCAGTTGAGGGAACCCAAGTGGGAGAGGTCTATTGCATTCATGTTGTGCTTCCCATAGACATCTGGTTGGTCAATGTGGATAACAGGATGCTGGACCAACTAGGGTCTGATGTGGTCCAGAATAGGTCTTCTTAAGTTCTTAAATGTGAAGCAGATCCTGTACATGACTGAACAGATGCATCCCATTCAACCTAACAAACACAGCACCCATTTAAGAAGAAGAATATCTGAACGTATACCTTGTGAGAATAGTTGACAGCTTTTTCCATTTCAGATAGGATAATGCTGATATCGTCACTTTCATAGATGCCTAACAGGAAGAGAGAAAAGTAGAGGGAAAAGGCCAGCAGAAGGACATGTCCTTAAACTCCCTAGCACTTAATTTTTTTTTAATTGATCAGTAAGCAACTGCAACATGGAGAAGCATATTGATCATTGATTGTCCCAGAACCGTTTCTGTTGAAACATTGTAGGGTTGAGTTGTTGTTGTCCGTTTCATTTCTATACCACTTTATATTTTTAAGAAAAAATAATCTCGAAGCGGCTTACAACCTACATTAAAACGTCAAATAAAACAACCCAAAATAAAACTTTACTGAAGAAAGTTAAGTGCACGATCAAGGCAACTAAAATATCATCTTTAAAAAAAATCTCAAAATAAAACATGGTGAAAGGAAGTCAAATATAAAACAGCATAATTATCAAAAGAATAAAATATTATCAGAAGCATAGGACATATCCGCTGCTGTTGCTGCCAATGCTGCCTATGGTGGTTCATGGTGGGCGGTGGCTGTGGCCTCTTGCCTCTTCAGCAGACTCAGCTTTTGTAGCTGGAGCTGAATAAGGATGGGAGCGTGAGCAAGTAAAGGAAAAGTTTTTCTAAAAGTAAAAGGAGGTCCCAATAGGGTTGCAGAAGATTCCCAGTTCAAGTTCAAAACCACGTGTACCGTTTGTGAGCAAGTGGAGAACCGCAACAACCTGCCCTTCACCCTAAGGTCTCAAGGTGGGTCACAACAATTTAATGTAATCTATTTGACAATATTTCTATATCGCTTACATTAAAAGTAATCTCACAGCAGTTTACAATATACATTGAATCAGTGTTACAGATAACTGGGCAGAAGGTACAGGGCCATCATTTCAGGGAAGCCCAAGTAAACAAGTTTTTACTAAATGCTGGGCTGCAAACACCCAACAGTCACTATCTTCTGAATAAAACTACACCATCTGTACTGCTGCAGGTTGCAGCTTTATTAGCAAGGTTTCCTCCTTTGATCTTAGCGAAGGTAGTCAGTCCTTTAGCATCCCAGGCACTGGAGACCCTGAGAAATACACTGTGTGTCCCAGGGCTCCTTGGGCCAGGGATACACGCCATTTAAAACACAGCATTAAAAACAGTTTAAAACAAATTGCAATCCTAAAAATGCATGTCACAAACAAACAAAACATCTGAACATCATATACCTGTCTCTCCAAACCAATGAAACCGACCATTGCCAGTCTGGGCAATTTCTTTACAAATCACAGCCGTTTCATTCAGACTTGCATAACGCGGCGGGATATCATCAAGGGAGAAACCGTCGACGCTGAACAGACAGACATGCAGCTTCAAGTCACAGCCGCCACAGACCTCAGCCAGGTAAGAACAGATGGCATGCTGGAAGGCAAGAATAGAAGCCATCGGAACCACTTGGGAGTATTGTTTGATGATACTAATTCAACAATTTTAGCATTTGTATAGCGCTCGCAGTCATCACAGTCTGTAAGGCAAGGTGGGAATCCTTTTCCAAACTGAGGGCTGCATTTCCTCATGTGCAACTTTCTGGAGGCTGGTTGCCGTGAGAGGCAAGGTGGGCAGAGCAGCCAGAATGACTCTGTACAGTAGTCAACCTTCCAGCCAGGCAATAGCCAGTGGTTGACGCACACATCTCTCTGCCCTGGCAAGTAAGAGTCATTGCACCACTCAAAGACACATTCCCGCCAGGCAAAAAAGTATTGAAGGAATGCACAGAGAAAGGGCAGCGAGGGGCGTGGCCTGAGAAGAATTGCAGAGTCTGCATACAGAAGCCTGGAGGTTGTTACTGGCCCCTGGGTCAAACTTAACATAGAGCACACAGCACAAGCCCTGTGAGGCAGAACCACCTTAGAGTCCAGGGGGGCCATCTCACCCACGGCATTGTGGGTGCCCAAGCACCCACAGCCACCTGGAGTTGGCTCCTATGCTTAGAATGCATGTAGGAGAACACGTTTGAATACATACAGGTGTCAAAGTCTCTCTGCAAGTGCAAAGCTAGCATGCAATAGTTCAGACAATCTAGCAAGCAGCTCTGGGCAGATGGTAAGCTGGTTTGGGGATTTTACCCACCTTTTCTTGGTCAGGGACTCCAGTCGTAAGCAGGTAAATGCTTTGAGATTTATGCTTGTCTTTATCTTTAAAGTCTATCTCCACAGCTCTTCTAAGTGCGGTCATAAGATTTCTAGTGCCTTCACACTGAAGGGTCAGTACCCAGCTAGAAGAGGTGTTGAACAATTATTTTATTTTATTTTTAAATGCCCAAGTATCATCAAAACACTAACCATGGCTTCCAAACATTTTATGACTGCCATGCTGGCTCATGCTAACAATCCTAGGGCAAACTCAGGTAGGGATAAAAGAAAACATTGATTTCTGCTCCGGCCCACATTTGTCACACTGCTGTTTCCATTCAGCTGCAGTTCGGCTTCTGAGGGAAATGATGCTATATGTCACAGATATTGACATAATTAATTATGTAAATAATTATGTAATTATTATGCAATTCCACACCGTTCATTTCAACGCAAAGGAAACACAATGCAAATGGTGGGAAAAGTCATTGATTACGTATCGTTTGCAGAATACAAACCACAGAAGGAAATACCAATCGTATTTGCTGCATTGGTTTCCCTCCCTGACATGGTAGAAATAAGCGGACATTGGCAATTTCTGCCCCCATTTGCATCAGAACTCTTCAACATACCTAGGCATGGGAAAGCTGTGGCCCTCCAGATGTTGTTAAACTGCAGATCCCATCAGCACCAGCCAGAATGATGCATGGTCAGGGATGAAGCTAAACTTGTGGGAGGCCACAATTTGTGGGTGGCCACAAGTCCCCAAATCCTAGCCTATAAACAGTTCCAGGCATAGCCTGAAAGCAGGGAAATAGGAAGATGGAGTAAATCCCACTTCCTGTTTTTGAGTGGTGGCAAGGGCAGACTTGTATGGGAGAGATGTGCAAACTGATTCCATTTCTGGAATAAGCATATCTCCCCTAAATGAGTCCCTTCTCTAATTTTATACCAGCTGTGTAAAAATAAGGAGCTCAACTCAATCTTAAATGGATTGAACAGAGATCACTAACCTTGGCGTTTCGCCAGTGAGGCTTCCCTTAAAAGGTGTTTTACTTACCTCCAGGCCCTTTGTAGGTTGTCTAGGTGCGAAGAAACCATTTCTGCCTGCCAGGCCTTAATGTCATTTCCAAAGCTGCAAGAAACACAGAGCAAATAACTAAATGCTGCTTCACAGCATATCAGCCTGCAACAGAAGATGCTTGAGCAGTTCAGGTTCCAAAAACAGTAGCAATTCTACACCTATTGACCTGGGAGTAAGTTGCATTGCACTCAGTGAGACTTACTTCTGAGTAGGCATGTGTAGGGTTGCGCTCTTGGACACTGAGCTGCAATGGGTACTTTCTGCTATTTTAAGCCTAAACATTAAGAGGAATAAAAATATAAGAAGAGGCCTGCTGGATGAAGTCAATGGCCCAACTAGTCCAGCATCCTGTTCTCACAGTTGCCAACCAGATGCTTTTGAGAATCCTGCAAGCAAGAACCAAGTCCAAGAGCACGTTCCACTCCAGCAACTGTTTTTATTCAGAAGCATTCCTGCCTTGGAGGCAAAGCAATAGCTATCATGGTTAAAGGTAAAGGTAAAGGGACCCCTGACCATTAGGTCCAGTCGCGGCCGACTCTGGGGTTGCGGCGCTCATCTCGTTTTACTGGCCGAGGGAGCCGGCGTACAGCTTCCGGGTCATGTGGCCAGCATGACTAAGCCGCTTCTGGCGAACCAGAGCAGCGCACGGAAATGCGGTTTACCTTCCTGCTGGAGTGGTACCTATTTATCTACTTGCACTTTGACATGCTTTCGAACTGCTAGGTTGGCAAGAGCAGGGACCGAGTAATGGGAGCTCACCCCGTCGCGGGGATTCGAACCGCCGACCTTCTGACTGGCAAGTCCTAGGCTCTGTGGTTTAACCCACAGTGCCACCCGCGTCCCAGCTATCATGGCTAGTAGCCCGTTAATCAAAAGGTTAATGTAGCAAGGATGCCAAATGCTCATGGACAGACCTACCCCCAAGAAATGGTTTCAGCCATTGCATGGCAGTTACTTACGCTATGATATTGAAGAAATCCTTGCTCGACATCTGCTCCTCGAGTAAAAGTCGCAGGGAATGTTGGATATGAATGATGTACATGGCATTTGTTTTGGAGACATCAATAAGAATGACAATCCTGTGTGAGAGACCACCAGCATCAGAGACACAACTTTTAGATCAACGTTTTCCCATTTTTATTGTCTAGAAATTTTGAAGGGAAACTATACTTGTGTCAAAGACTTTGGGGGGTGGGGTCATAGCTCAGTAGTGCAATTTCTTGAAGATGGGAGTGGAATTGTGCTCAAGGAACATTCTACATCTACATGTGTGTGAAGCTCTGCTGGAGGGGAAAGGGTAGGGAGACCCTTAATGAAGACTAACTTTTCTGATCCCTAACCATTTTAGGCAATTTGTGCCCTGCTTCCAGTTGCCTTTAAAAAAGCTACGGAGACAGAGCTTTTAAAAAAAGCAGATCCTGAACATGCATACTCACCAAATGCATGGAAGCATCCATATTTCAAGATAGGGATTGGCAACCTGTGGCTCTCCAGATGCTGTTGGACTACAATTCCCATAAGCCCTGGTGCCATTCTATTGGCTATACTGGGACATTAGAGTGAAGGACAGGCAATAAATTTATTAATAATATCTGTTTTTCATTCTTTCTTGTACACTGCCATGTGTAGGGTGGCATGGAAATGTTCAGATTTCCTCTCTCTCTCTCTCTCTCACACACACACACACACATGAGGGGCAATTTAGGGCATCATTTTACAAAACTGGATGCGGATAAGCAAAACACTGATACCTCTTCTCACAAACAGTCCCCCAAATTCTTCTACTAGCTGTGGAGAGCCAGTCTACCCGTCTCTCATACATCCTCACCAGTCTGCCAAGTCGTTTCTGTAGATGCAATTCAAAACATAGTTGATGAGAACAATTACTTGCACATTTCAAACAACTGCTTCAGCAACCGTTCCATTCTTTGAGTACGTTCTTGGCTTCCACTATATTTCTCACCACACTTCGTGGGCAACATACACCTTTCCCCCCTCCATTCTTAACCACCTCAGATAAATTAAAAACTCCCAGAACCAAAATGTAATTAAGATAGCCTTCACGCTAAGCATGATGCCTTGATAATAACTGCTTCCCTGTTCTTTGGGTGCCTCTTCCTATAGCAGTCCTGATGTGTCTTCTGATTCTGTGGTCACTTCCTGACAACCTGCTTACTGAGAGTTCACAGGAACATAGGAAGCTGTCTTATACCAAGCCACGCCATTGGTCAATCTTGCTCAGTATTGCCTCCATTTATTGGCAGCAGCTCTCCATGGTTTCACAAAGGAGACATTCCCAGTCCTGCCTGGAGATGTTAGGGAGTGGATCCTGGACCTTCTGTATGCAAGGCATGTGATCTGATGTTGAGTCTTACCCTATACTAGTGAGGAGAGTACTGAGCTAGATAGGCCAATGCAATATAAGGTAGCTCCCTACGTTCATCTTCAACCTGTGCACAAAGTTCACAGAGAGATTAGATGACAACAACTGTTTGTCAAGCCTTCATTCTGATTTGTTTGTGGGGAGGTTAGATGACATGCGCATCTTAGTCAAAACTACACACAAAAAGAGCGGTTGGCTTAGATTAAACTGGAATGCCATTAACTCTGGCAGTGGGGATTCATGTCTAGGTCCTTCAGTCACCTGATAGTCATACAGTATGGGTGGATCAACGTGAATATTTTTAATCGTCCCATCATACCATTCAAACTGGGTCATTGCTTTCTGAAACAAGGAGAGAGAGAGAGAGGCAGAGAGAGATAAAATTAATCATATGTTCCGGTAACAAGTCTGACAACCAAATCATCATTCCGGTGACAGTTTGCTTCAGGGTGGGCAAAGGATGGTACCTGACGAATGCCAACAGCCAACAGAGCATGGGTGGCTAACCTGTAACCCTCTACAGCTGTTGTTGGACTACAACGCCCTTCATCTCTGGGCTGTTGGCCATGTGGGGCAGGGGGTGTTGGACCACATGGCCACCAGACTCTAATCTAAAACTCCTCTTTACTTACCTCATGTAATGTGGACGATACCATTTTCCGAAGGACGGGCACAAATTCTTCCACAGGGGAGAAAGCATTGGGTGCCAAAACTTGATAAAGGCTTAATTTCCTGGCTGTAGCAAACAAGGAACCAAAAGGTAAATGAAAGGCCTGTTCAGGTGGATCAAGCAGGCTTCATTTCACATGGAACCTTTATAGGGAAATCTCTGGTCCTGAGGCCAAATGCCTCTCTATTTGCCACTTGGAACTTCCCACAGCCCTCACAGGCCTTACTTCACAGCCTGAGTATTTTTGCCTGGCTGGGATGTGTCACTGAACTCTGGTCGTACCTCTTTCTTGCTTGGATGGAAAGGGGCAGGTGAGTGTATATGGAAACTAGTCTACTGTACAAAGGTAACATCTTCATCTGTCGTGCCATCTATCTTTATTTCCCCGTGACCGTGCCCCACTAATTAATCCACGTGGAAACAGGCAGTGGCAACTAAAATCTCATCCCTGGGCTTCTCTCCAGGTCTTCTACTTAACATGGGATAAGATCAGGCTAAAGCGTTCACTAAATAACGTGTAGTAGACACAGAGTGCCAATTGGATCCACCAGGTACCTTGCCTCCTCTATGGCATATCTAACTAAAATCAAAGTCCCTAAACACCGAAGGGCTTTTACCCTGGCTCAATGTTACGCCCTTCCCTAGGTCGTTATTGAAGGCAGATACAGGAAGATTGACTACCCAGAGAGACAATGCCCCTGTGACTCAGGACAAATCGAAAAGGTAGAGCATGTCCTTCTCTAGTGCCTGTATTACAGAGACATTCGTACTAGCCTGATTTCCCCATTACTTCATAAGCACCCAGGGTGAACAGGACAATTTTACATCTCCCTGCTGCTCTCGGATACTGATCCTGATGCAATTTATAGTGTTGCTAGGTTATACACAGCAGCACTCGAGATTCGTAGGAGGATGACCTGTGCCACAAATCGGCTTTAATGAACATATCAGAGTGCTCGGTAAATGATAGTTAAAGCCTTTCTAGATCAGCCTTTTGTGCTCCTCCACACCCGCCCAATGTTCCTGACCCTTCTTTTGGATTCTTTTAGCTTCTTTTAAATTCTTATAGACTTTTACATTCACCTTGTGTTTTAATACCTTTTAGCTTTCTAAAGAGCTTTTTAGATTTTTAAATGCCGGTCTATGACTGTAATAAAGATTTGTTGTTGTTGTTGTTGTTGTGCCATCCATGTTTGCCTTTGGCTCCTCCCACCACTGGCAAATGGACCTCAGAACATTGCCTAGAAGGGAATACGATTCTCAGGCTGAAGAAGGTTTCCCACACCCAGCCCTTGCCCTTCCAGTCTACTTTACCTTTTAGTCCATTCGTTTTTAACCATTCAGCCGAGGTTTGGGCCGAAAAGCTTGGGATTTGTATTGCAAGAGGACACTCATGCTTTGGCGGCTTTGGCAGGGAGGTCTCAGAGGGAAGCTTCAAACACTCCATGGAACCCTAAATAAGGATATTTAAAATCTCATCTACAAAATCCTGCATTTGCATTTTGTCTCCTACAAACGCCCAAAAGCTGGGAACATATTAATGGAACATTTAAAAAGGCATTCCAATCTACTTATCTCTTTCCTACATTTTTTCTATTGTCCACTCCCTAAGATCAAGGGTAGACAACACAGTGCCTTCCAGATATTGTAGAAATGTAGTCCCAATAAAGAACCACACTCATTAAAAATATGTAGCATTGATCAAAACATCCACATTCAGGGGCAATATGCCTTTTGGTTATTGCAAGTTGCTGAGCCACAACAGCAGAAAAGGACTATTGTCTTTAGGTGTTCTGGGGGCGACAGGCTGGCTTCTGTAAGCCGATGGATTCTGACCTAGACATGTCTTTGGTCTGATCCTGCAGAGTTCTTATGTTCCTAGGCACCAGCATAATTTCCAAAGTTGCACCCCAGCCTCTCTCATTGGAAAGGGAAAAAAAAGATTGTCACAATACATACAGCAAACACATCAAGGCTTTTCTTTTTTATATGTAAAAAAAGTGCAGACCACTTGGTCTCAGCTGTGTGGAATATTTTTAAAAGGCACTAACAACCTCTCCTCAGCCTCTCAAAATCCCAAGCTGACACCTTCCACAAAACTTTGAAACAAAAGACCTTTTTTTAAAGGCTTTAAAAATATAGGTAAAAGAAAGGTTTAGATTGTGAGGCTGAGGACAGAGACTGTCTTGTCACTGACAATCGTAAGCCGCCATTCATGAGACTTTTTTGGCTGAAGCGAGGGATATGACTGCTGTTTTTAAGATAATAAAATAAAAAGAGTAAAGAGCTCTAATTTGACTCAGGACTCACCAGAACTATTTACATAATGGTATCACTACAATACGTTTCTCTGTGGCTGAACACTAATTAGATGTCCAGCAGCTTTTTTAGATCTACTGGTCTTTTTAAAATAAAACAGCCGATTAAATGAGATCAGGTACTTACTTGTTTCATTACGTTAAAAAGTGTGTCACCCATCCTCCCCTGGTAAATTTCATTTATGATGTTGAGCAGCTCCTTGGCCTTTTGGCGTTCAAGAAGAATCAGTTGAATATCAGTGCTGTCACAATTCTGATCACGCAACAGAATTAAAAAGCCAATCAGATTTATTCTTCATTTATTGCGGGTATACTGTCTTAGTGACCTTTTATTATTATTTATTTAAAGCATTTTTCTTTTCTTTTTTGTTGATACAACCCCCTAGCAGTTAACAGACACAGGAAACTCTGACTAAGAGGTTAATTTTAAAATGGCAACATATAAAGTGACAAATGCTAAAACAGACGCTAAAATTCTGCAAGCAGCAGCAGCTTCAAAATAAAGGTGGAGGAAACAGTGAACCAAAAATGAATTACCGAAAGCCTGGCAGGCTTTAATGCAATGAATCCCCAATTATCTGGAAGAGGACCTCCTTCCTTATAGACAAACCCAGAGATTAAGATCAGTGGAAGAGATCCTCTTAGAGATTGGGTGTGGATGGTGGCTCATGAAGTAGCCTCAGACTCCACAAATTGTATTTAGTTAAAGATAAAGGTAAAGGGACCCCTGACCATTAGGTCCAGTCGTGGCCAACTCTGGAGTTGCGGCGCTCATCTCGCTTTATCGGCCGAGGGAGCCAGCGTACAGCTTCCGGGTCATGTGGCTAGCATGACTAAGCTGCTTCTGGCGAACCAGAGCAGCGCACAGAAAAGCCGTTTACCTTCCCGCCAGAGTGGTACCTATTTATCTACATGCACTTTGATGTGCTTTTGAACTGCTAGGTTGGCAGGAGCAGGGACCGAGCAACGGGAGCTCACCCCGTCGCACGGATTCGAACTGCTGACCTTCTGATTAGCCAGTCCTAGGCTCAGTGGTTTAACCCACAACGCCACCCACGTCCTCAGTTACACATTAACACTTATTTATATAGCACCATCAACGTACTTGTCTCAACCGCTTTTCAAGCTGTCCAAGTTGGTTGTCATCACGGCCCCCCGTGGGAGCATCTGCTCACCTGGCACTCTGCACGGGTGGCCATTGCTGCACGACATGTCTGTGGTGGGTTCAGGGAATATGCCATGTTCCAGAGCAGGTGGGGAAGCTGATGGTCACCTGGCGCTGCCCTCCTCCAGCCATGTTGGGCTCTCAGGTAAGAGCAGGTAGTGCCCGCTTAGCCAATCAGAGGCAAGGGCTTGGGGGCTGCAACCCCATGCCTATTTAAGGGGATAGCCAGGTACAGGCCACCCTCTTGGCACTCATATGAGCTCATAAAGAAGTTTCCTGTCCACCTCTACAACCTTATGAGTGGGCAAGGCAATCACCAAGCGCTTTGCTAACAACGTTTTAAAATAGTGCCGTTGTCCAAATGAGGAGTGACCTACCTCTCTCTTTGAGGAGTAACAGTGATAATAGCCTCCCACATCTTCTGCTATGCTTCTCACCACACCCTGCGTAGATTGCATGAAAGGAAATGGTTGAGCACAGAACGGCTGCATAAATCCCCATGTTCACTAAACCTAGGGTTGCCATACGTCTGGACATAGCCAGTATTCAGCCCTCTTATACAGTGTCCAGGCGGAAAGCACTGAATTGCCTGGGAAATGGCAGCCCCCAAAAAGTTCAACTAACAAACAATGAGAAGGGGTGAGTGTTTCTTTGTTGTTGCTCACCTAACCATGGCATCAAAAACAGCCCTACACTTGTAGGCATAACCACATAAGGAACATAATGTGTAGCTGGGTCCTTAGTTTGCTTCAGTAAGACTCAAGTAGTGAAAGAAGGAACATAGAAAGTTGTCTTATACTAGATGAAATTTGCCGCCTAGCTCAGTCTTGTCTCCAGGCTAGGGATGGGCAAATCTATGCAATTTTGCCTAAGAGACACATTTTTTGCAAAGCAATTTCCCCTTATGCAATGGTTTTTTAACACAATATCCGCCGATATGTGCATTTTCCAGCACACTAGTATATGCATTTTTGTACACATTTCTTGGTTGAAGAAATGCATTGAACTGCGCTGTGATTCGCATATTGCTTTGGGAAGTGTGAATTAAGGAGGTTGGCCTATAAAAATGAACTGACTCGAATTTCTCCCTCCTTCGCAGCTGGAGAGCTTCTACCATGTCAGCTGGGCTTCCCTGGTCCTTTTAACTAGAGACAGACCGACCAGAGGCTGAACCTGAGACCGTCTTGACTCAAAGCATACGCATTGCCCTAGAGCTACGCTACCCTCCCCAGACAAACTTACAAGAGGAACTTGATTGCTACAGTCATATGTGACAGTGTGGACCAACAGCTTTCTCCCCACGGTACATTCCTGGATATACTCAGACAATATTTCCGAGGCTTGATCTGGGCTGGTTTGGGAAGGGTGGGGGGAGGAAAAACACACACATGAATATCAAACACAGGGTGGATCCCTACAAAAGGGATGAAGGACCTGTGGCCCTCCAGATACAGATACTGTTACAATCCACATCATCACCCCTGAGACCATTGGTCATGTTGGCTGGGGCTCATGGAAGCTGCAAACACACTAAACCAGGCATCCCCAAACACGGCCCTCCAGATGTTTTGGGACTACAGTTCCCATCATCCCTGACCACTGGTCCTGTTAGCTAGGGATGATGGGAGTTGTAGTCCCAAAACATCTGGAGGGCTGAGTTTGGGGGTACCTGCACTAAACATTTAAAGCTCCCCCGCAAAGGATTCTGGGACCTGTAATTTGAGTGCCTCTCTGTGGAGGAAGTAACTCTGTGAGGAATAAATGACAGTTCCCAAGATTCTTGGGGATGTGCAGATATATGATATAAAACAGGGGTCAGCAAACTTTTTCAGCAGGGGGCTGGTCCACTGTCCCTCAGACCTTGTGGGGTGCCGGACTATTTTTTGGGAGGGGGAATGAATGAATTCCTATGTCCCACAAATAACCCAGAGATGCATTTTAAATAAAAGCACACATTTTACTCATGTAAAAAAACCAGGCAGGCCCCACAAATAACCCAGAGATGCATTTTAAATAAAAGGACACATTCTACTCATGTAAAAACATGCTGATTCCCGGTCCGTCCACAGGCCAGATTTAGAAGGCGATTGGGCCAGATCCAGTCCCCGGGCCTTAGTTTGCCTACCCATGCTATAAAAGGTAAAAAGGTACTTTTAAGCTTTAAGTGTATGGCATGTATAAATCGAGTCCATCAACAACTGGAGAACCACATTCTCTATCCCAGTCCTGCAATATTTGGGGCTTTTAAACTTAAGAAGAAGAAGAAGAGAGTGGAAAAAGTGATAAAATTGTGCATGATGTGGGGATAGTGTAAAGAGAGACATGTTCCTCCCTTACTTATAGTAGAACTGAGTATAGGAATTTAAATAATACAGATGAAAAAGCAAAGTGGTGCTAAGGAAATTGCCCCACCAGAGTAAGCATTTCTGCCTGGTGGAATGATCTTCCCTCCCCACCCACCCCTGAAATGAATGCAACAAATTCATTCATTTCAATGGGTCTACTCTGAACAGCACTCACATTGGAAACAGCCTAAAAGACAGTGTCTTGCCATGTATTCAGACAGATGACCTACCAGCTTCCTACCACAATCACCAGTGAATTCAGTTCTTTTACTGTAAGGGCTTTCTTCAATGCTTTGAGCAAATTGCAGCCGCCGCTGGGTTTGAGATTTAGCACCCATTGCCTTGCTTCATCTAAACTAAGGGGGAGAAAACAATCATTTGAAAGTGAAATCCATTGTACATCAATTAGATACTAGCAAAAGAGGTATGATAGGCAGGCAAGATGAAATAAACGAAAGGTAAGACTGTAGTACTGTCACAAACCAAATATTGGGACCTGCGAGTATAGGGCAGTATACAAATTTAATAAATAACAAAAACAACAATAATTGGGAGGCATCGCTGTGGAAAATAAACTGTGCTGGACTGTCAAGAGAAAAGGTTTTCCGTCTTCCTGGTGCCCTCCCCCCCCCCGCCCCCCAGATCTTGATGTTAGGTTTCTGTTATGCCACTGCAGTTTTTGGAGTCACAAGACTCTGTTGACATTCCAGACTGTTGGAAGTCTCACGGGAGACGGATGTTGGTGTTACTGGTTTCCTCTTTCTCTATTCTGTTGTTTTCTGTCTCTCACAGAGAGCAGACGCATATTCTTTTCTGTCTTGCATAGTTAGAAATAAAGTAGCAATGTAGCACATATTTCTGGCTCCTTCTGCTGCTGTCTGAGTACTCTGCGCAATGGAGAGCATGCCTGAAGTCTCATTCAAAGGCTTAGGTTGTTAATCACTGTCGGAGGAGAGCCTGGATGGGTTCCGAAGATACGGCCAGAGGAGTAGCCATTACAGCTTGGTCGAGCTGTTCCTGCTCTCCCTGACTTCTTTGTTGAAACTGCCCTTCACCTTTGGGTTCGAGTATGGATGCATTTGCCTTATAGTCTTTCCGTCATATGTTGAGATGCTGTTGCCTTACATTTTGTAAGTTGCCTTTTTTACTCTAATTCTGTATTTGCGTGTGAACCTTTGTGAACCACTGGCATATGAGGGGCGGTGGGGGTTGCGTGGCACTGGGTACCATTTGGGGAAAGGGTGCCATCACGGCCGCCCTCCCAGGATACGCGCCACACGCCGCACAACCTCGGGACACGTGCCATGCCCCCGCGGGCGACGTGCCACACCCCCAGGGTGCACATCACGCCCCCAGGATGCGCACCAGCCACGCCCATGCCTGTTCGGGGGCTGCAGCATGTTGCTCCGCCACTGTTGTGAATGACCACCTCAGAGGCCTTTCTGGCTAAAAGGCAGCATAGAAATAAACTCTAATAATAACAGTGTTGGTCTTTGAAAGGCCTTTCAACTAGGAAGGACAAAACTCTCCCCCCTCCCAACATAAACTTATGAAATTTTCAGCCACAAAGAATGTTGCTGACCAATGGTCTGTACGGCTTGAAAGTGGAATTAGAAAAATTCATGGAAGTGATGTCTTCTCTAAAGCTGTCACCACAGTTAAGTGGAACCTTCATGTCATGTAGCTCAGTGGCAGAGGATATCTGCTTTGTGTGCAGAAGATTCCAGGTTCTATTCCTTGCTAAATATAATTGTTTAATTGTACACTGAAATGGAGAATGCCAGTATGCATGTTGCTGAAAGGGTTGGAAAATCTCACTGAAGGATACTTACGGTAGGTTGCTGATCCCTGGTTTAACCTTAGAACAGGCGGTTGCGGTATTCAATTGCAAATCTCCATTTTGAAATGGAGTTGTCTTTATCTTTTCCCAGGCACAGTGAGAGGAAAGATGTGATAATGAAGTCTCTCCAAGAGCTGCATAGCCATAGGCTGGATGCAGGCTAATGTAAGCTATGGGAGAGACAGAGCTTTGATTTTTGCTCTGGTCATAATTATGCTATCTAAGAAGAAGAATCTATGTTTGGACAAGTATATGCTCTATACAACTTTCTCGCTGTATCATTGATGTTTTTGTACCTGTTTTGAAGAAGTTCTGGTTAGTAAAGCTTGGAATCATAATTATGGGTCTGGACAACTTATATTTCAAAAGGAGTCAGCTTTTATGCATCCAATTGCTTCATGCTGCACCATATTAATATCTGCAATATCCCTGGCAGTTAGTGGAGAAAGCTTCAGAAGCAGATTAGACATAGAGGCTAAAAGGCTATTAACGGCTATGAGCCACAATGTTCTCCCTCCACTGCTTTTGAATGCCAATTTCTGGGTATCATAAATGGGGAGAGTGTCCTGTTGTACGCAGGCTTCCTATAGGCATCTGGTGCAAGATACTAGACTAGATGGGCCCTCTTTTTATGTTTCTACTAAAGGAACCCAGAGTGGCATACAGCACAATCATAAACCCATACAGTATAAGAACAACTAGCAACCATTGTCTGAAAAAAGCAATATATAATATAACCAAGACCACACACATAAATACTTTAGAGCTAAGCAACTCACTTACACCTTCTCGTCGATAAATCTTGGCTTCTCCCAAAGTAATGAAATATTGGTACCAAATGAAAGGAAGTATAACTTCTTCATGTAAAGCAGCTGCTCATCTATTACAGACTTAAGAAGAAAACAAAAGGAGGCAATTAGCTGCTTGCCAAGCTATATAGCAAGCCTAAATCAACCTCTACACTAAGCTGAGTGTTGGAGTTGTCTTATTTCTTTTCCTACATTCATATCCTGCCATCATAGAACCCAAGAGAGCATCCATGTGGCTCTGAAATGGTTACCCACCCAGACACAGACCAAACAGACTTTCACATCTTCAGGCCATAGTGCCTTCCAGATGTTCCAGGTTACAAGTCCATCAACCCCAGCCAGCACTAGGGCCGATGGAATTTTTAAGCCAAAACATCTGGAGAGCACCAGGTTGGTGAAGACCATACCCTGGCACTAGCATATTTTGTTTATGACATCTCCATACACTGAAAATGAGTAAAACCTATGAACAGTGACCAATGCCAATCCCTTTTTCCTCTCCTCCCTCTGCTAGCTTTTTAGCTCTGCTTTAGTTTGCCCTTTTTGTTTTTATGGTTGCATTTGATATAAAAAGTCAAGAAAAATGTTAGTACTTGAAACCCAAAAGATTATCAGGGATGCCCCCTGAAGAAGACTTTGAATTCTTAACTCCAACCCTTCTTCCCCATAGATCAGCTTGTCATGTTGTCATTTTCTAGTTGGGAAAATAAAAAAATTCAACCCCATCTTGGTGTTAAGCCTGAATGAAATTAATCTCTGTCTACTCCCAAACACAACAGCTACAGTTGCTGAACAGAATTTTGTATCTTAGAAGAAGCTGCCTGCTGCCTGACAACAAGAAATGAACTAATAAATATATCAACTGAAGACTGGAAATACTGAATGAGAAGCGACTGAAAATTAAACATATTGCAGTCGAGAAGTTCGTTAGCGAAGCCATACAAAACTACAACCAGAAAATAAGAAAGATGCTAAATTTAAATTCATGTTAAATTTGTCTGATCATGATTGTGAAACTTTTTGTTTGTTTGTTTTACTATAGGAGTAATATAGATTGAGTTCACTCTCACCAAGAATTAAGTGTCTCGCCTCTCAAAAAATTCACCACCACCCATTTCAATTCCCAAGGGAAAGAAATTGCCAGAAAGGAAATGTGGCAGTTGGTTAAATAATTATATGCAACTGCAGCATATAAACACCACCTGTCCATCGATAGAGCAAGGTAGCTCACATTATCTAAATCCAGTGAGGCATGATATAAAAAGGCCGGTACTCAGGGCTATATCCAGTCTTTGTCCTACTTAAGTATAGGCCTTTCAAACTTAATTGTCATGACTGGTTTGGGTTGATTAATTTCAATGGTTATATAAAAATAAGTTCTCCTCATCCATTAGGATTAATGAACATAAGTTAGCAATGTCCATTTATTTCAATGGGTCTACTAAAACTCATTTGAATACAGTACGGCCATATATTTCCCTACTCAGGCCTCAAAGATACAGGCTGATAAAAATGTGAAGGAAATTAGACGAAAAGGCAGTGACTTGCCCAAGGCTTCCTACAGAGCATCATAGCCAATCAAACCTACATTTCGCCAGCCCAAAATGCTACCCACAAGTACATCATCATCTCTGATATTAAGAGTGAGCGAGTGCTTCAATAACATTTACCAGAAGATCTCTTTGGAAATCCTGCAGTCTGGGTCCACAGTTTACATCTGATGTGTCAATCAGAACTCCAACTTTATCCCCATGGATCATACCAAATATCTGGAAGGGGGAGAAAAAACAAAACAAAAGGAATGTTAAGGGGTGGCTCCAGTGCCAGGAGTGAACCAACAGAGTGCAACCTGCTCCCAAAGGAAGGATGCTCCCATTGGGATAGTGCATTTTTGGGATCACATGGGTTGAGGTTTCACACACAAGGGGTTCCCAAACACACATGTCTATTAGACCCCATGTTAACAGGGTACTGTTTTGAAGGGAAATATAATAAGAATGGAAACCGTTAACAGTTTTTAGGAGAGAGGAAATTGCTCAAAAGACTTCGAGACTGTGAGAAGCCAAGTTACAGGGAACCAGGCAGAGGCCCTTTTCGGTAGTGGCACCCGCCCTGTGGAACACCCTCCCACCAGATGTCAAAGAGAAAAACAACTACCAGACTTTTAGAAGACATCTGAAGGCAGCCCTGTTTAGGGAAGCTTTTAATGATTAATAGGTTATTGTATTTTAACATTCCATTGGAAGCCATCCAGAGTGGCTGGGGAAACCCAGCCAGATGGGCGGGGTATAAATAATATATTATTATTATTATTATTATTATTATTATTATTATTATTATCATTATTATTGTTATGTACTGATGTTCTCACCCTGGGCCAGCAGGGGGATACTGTAGATAGTTATGCAAATGAAGGATCGAAAGTAACGTTCAGTGATTGGATAGTTTGTATGCAAATGAAGGATCGAAAAGTGACGTTCTGTGATTGGATAGTTTTAGAAAGTTGCAACAGTTACAATTGTTCTGGAGCTCTATATAAGCAGGCTGACTGAGCTCCTCAGTTAGTTCTGTTCCAGCTTACAAATAAAGAGCTGCTTGGAAGAATCGCTGTGTTGTCTGATATGTTCGCCCACAACTTAACAATTATCATTATTATTATTATTATTATTATTCCAATGATGTACAAATGCCTCTAGTCAAGCAGGTGCAAAGTTGTCAAGATCCAGGCTGAAATCCCAAATTGCGCTCTTCTTTTGCTTTGCATTTCCTCTTGGCTGAAGCTGCAGAGACTAAATGATGTACAGGAGCTGCTGCTCCTCCTCCCTGCCCCTTGCTGGTCAGACTACAAATTTGCTAGTGCCACTTGCCACAACTTCATTTTTGTGATGCATAAACAGTGTCCTTTAGGTTAGGGGTAAGGAACCTGTTCCCCATCAGATATTGCCGGTTCTTCTCTTTCTTCATCCATGACCATTGGCCGTGTTGTCGGAGGCTCATGGGAGCTGGAGTCCAGCAAGGCCCGTGGTCATGGACGAGGGGAGATAGAGATAAGCAATATCTGGAGAGCCACAAGACCCTCACCACAGCTTTAAGTGAAGAAATTGTGCACAGTACCTTCCTGCTATCCTGCAGCAGCCACTCAATGCGTCTGTCATAGAGAGCAATAGTTCTGTAGTTGGGTGGGTGGGAAACAGAAGAAATGAAGTTAGTGCAATAAAAATTATAAGATATTGCAATGGTGTTAAGAGATGAAGTTCCGCCTTTCTTATTCTAAATTCAAGTGGGAGAACATAAGATAGGGTTACCAGACGTCCCCGGTTCCTGGGGACAGTCCCCAGATTTGCAAATCTGTCCCCGGGAAATGTGGCAGCGGCAGCCTCAGCAGCCCGGAGCCAGCTTGGTAGCGCAGTTGGCTCTGGCTGGCTGCGGGTGCTGACTGCCGCTGCCGCTGCCACTGCCAAAGGAGAACCAGGGACGTCCAGCGGTACAGATCTACTGCCCCCTTCCACCTTTGTTTTGACTGATGGGGGAGGCTCAGGAGTTGCAGGCAGCCAGGCATTGCCCAAGAGGGGCACAAGGCGCATGGTTTCTCTGCCAGGCAAGGTGCAAAGCCCTTCTTTCACACCCTGTGAAACATAAATGCGCAGTTTTTTAAAAAACTGGGCAACGGCGCACTGCGCACCCATGACTCCTGAGCTGCCTCCAATCTCCTGCTCCCTTCCCCCTTTGTTTTGACAGATTGGGGGAGGCTTGGGAGCCACAGGCTGGCAGCCATTGCCCAGGTTTTTTTATAAACTCTGCGCATTTATGTTTCAAAGGGTGCGAAAGAAGGGCTTTGCACCTTTATACAATATGCATGTCTGCTTGGGCCCAGGGTCTTATGCCTCACCATCCCCACTACTGACTCCCTGTTGCTACTCAGCTTCCAAAAAAAAAAAGGGTCACAAGATTCATTGAAAAAAATATGGTAACCATAACATAAGAGCTCATAGCTTCTTCACTGGTGGCGCTAGTGGAATGCCCTCCCTGCTGAAATGCGAGAGGCTGTATCCATATTGGCATTCCACCAGTTCCTGCACACACACAGAGGAAACATGGGAACGTGGGTATGCTGCCCTGTATCAGATCAGACCACTGGGTCCATCTAGCTCAGTATTGTCTATAATGACTAGCAACAACTCTCCAGTTTTTCAGACAAGTCATTCCCAGTCCGTCCTGGAGAGGCTGGGGATTGAACCTGCAACCTTTCCCATGCAAGGCAGATGCTCTGTCACTGAGCTACAGCCCTTCCCCAGCTGCAATCCTTCCCCTGAACTTGAACTTCCTGACCTAATTTTTCGCATGGTATTTTAACTGTTTTAATAGTGACGCTTTCTAACTGGCTTGCCTTAGCGTATATTTTAGGTACAGGTGTTTTCAAATGCTCTGACTGGTTTGTTTTATTGTGCGATCTTATTCTATTTGGGTTTTATAAATTGATTCTGTACTTGTAAATCAGCCAGGCTGGGTACACACTAAACCTTTAAAGCATATTCAAAACACTTCATTTCTCTCAAAGGAAACTGTGGTTTCTCCCTCACAGAGTTACAATTCCCAGCAAGTCTTAACAAACTACAGTGCCCAGAATTCTTTCCCAGAACCTTCTTTTGTATGCACTGTTGAGATTTAATTTCTCTCCCACCTTTCCTGTTATTGGTGCCTTCTGTCTGGTTTCTTTAGTTGTCCATCTAGCCCAATATTGTCAATTGGCAACGGCTCTCACATTGTTTTCATTTGTGACACAAGACCAGAGGCCATATTATTAACTTTCTTTTTAAAAAATCCCACAGTTGGCTGGCAAAAAAGCTGCTTAATTAATTAAAGACACCAGCCCTCCACAAAAGGGATCAGCAGTATATGCGCTTGCATTTTAATTAATGGCTATTTGGAAATAAAGCATAATAAAATGAATAGACAGGCAGAGGGGTCAGCTGCAAAAGCAAGACAGGTCATCTCGCTCAATTTACTCACTGAGGATAAATTTAATTCCATCTTGGCAGGGTCACTGTTTGAAAATAAAGATATATTGACACCAAAAGAAAGATAGAACTTATTAAACTGTTTTAGAGATCAGGGCCGTTCTGTTTTCATCCTTGCAAATAATAATTTTACAACCATTTCTACGATGGTTGGAGAAAACTCAGCATTCTTTCATGAGCCCCACAAGGTTGTCAAGACTGGGCTTGAGTTGGCAGGCTCTGATGGAAGAGGAGGAGGAGGAAGAAGAAGAAGAAGAAACAGGGCTGAATTGTGAGAGTCTAAGGTAGGAGGACAGGGTTAATGCCCTTTCCACCTTGACTTCAGTCACTTCAGGGATGCTGGCTCTCCTCACTGACCTTCCTGAGGAGTGGGAAGCCTCAGTGAAGGATCGGGAGGACTCTGATCAGCCAGTGAGGGAGACCAAATAGGAGGCAGCAGTGAGTGATCAGGAGTCTGTGCAGGAGAGTGCAGTCTTGTCGCCTAGAACTGCCACTGCAGATGAGAGCAGGCCTGCCCTCCCTAACACAGTGCACACTTACAATCCTGATATTCCCATAAGGCACGAGAGACTCACGAGTGAGTGCGCTATGCCTTGTCTGTAAAAGCTTGGCAGGAGGGGGGGAGAGATTTGTTGGGACATCTTCAATGCTTCTGCCCAGTTCTGAACTTCTTGCCCAGGTCCTGAACTCCTGGATCATGACTCTTGAGCACAGTATCTGCTTCTGAGCCTGTACCATTACTTGCCTAAATAAATATCTATTTCTTACTTCCAGTTAAGAGCTTCTGTCTGCATGCGCTGGGCGGGAGCCAGGACTCATTCACCAGAAACTAGTCTGAAACGAGCTTTTTGTTTTATTCAAAGCTAACTGCAGCCCTCAAAGTTTATCATTACGACTTGTTAAAATTTAATTGTTTAGAAAACAGAACACTCTCTCTTCCTGTGGTTTCTAGCCACAGGAATTCAACAGCATACTGCTTCTGATCATGGAGGGAGAGCCTAGGCATTGTGGCTAGTAGCCACTGATCGTCTTTCCCCCCTGTGAATATTTCTAATCCTCTTTTTAAAGCCATCCAAGTTAAGACCATCACTGCCTCTGGTGGAAGCTCAGAGAACAACACCACCTTCCCCTTGCTCAGAGAAAGGTCTGTAAAGGGGAAGGAAACTGTGGATCAGACTCCTTGCCCATTTAATCTTGTGTTCTCTGCTCTGAATGGGCACCAGCTCTCTGGGTTCTCAGTCAGAGAATGCCTTTCCTGCTATCTGATTCTTTTATCTGGAAAGGCCTGGGGATTGGAGCTGGGACCTTCTGCCAGGAGCGGAACTGTTGAGAATTTCCATTCCACCTTAAGGAGCAGACGTGTGGAACTGTTGCGTGTCACATGTCTGTTTACATTCCAGCACAGCTTGCTGGGAACTTCGGTTGTGTGTATTGCTTTTGTTTTTCTTGGTCTCTCTGAGAAGACGAAGAAAGAGTCAACATGTTTCTTTGTCCTGATTTATGATTAATAAATCTGTAGTTGTGGTATGCTTTCACAAGCCTCACGCCTATTCTGTGTGCACAGTTTGATCTGCTGATAGTGTGCCCTGGCTTTGAAGCCCGGGTCGCTGATTTACGTCGGAGCAGAGGCCAATGGGTTTTCGCAGCAGGACGGCTGGAAGGTGACGGCCCAGCTGGGGCTAGCCAGCTGGCATTGCAACCCTCTGTATGTCGACAAGAACAACTGGTTTGGTCGCACCAGGCACAGAGCTTTGAGGGTGCTGCAACAATGATTCAGAATGGAAGGCGAGAGGGTGAGGGGGCTGAATTTCAGCATTGCACATTGCATAGGTAAAATTTGAGGCCTCAAGGTCTGCCACTGCTTCTACATTCCAGTCGGAGGAGTTAGCACTATCCCAATATGGATGTTGCATGGGATGGAAGGTTATGCCAGTTTCAGCTCTTTGTTTCTCATTTTTCCAATCTTAAATTCAGTTCCCCACATTTTCTGCAGCAATTTGCATTTTTTTTTAAAAAAAAAATACACTACAGACAATATTGAGTTTTTATGCACATTTCCCCCTAATGTTATTTGATTGGAGAACCACATTGCAAAATCTGGATACATGTGAATCTCACAGAATGGCTGTGTTTAGGTTCTCATATTGTTTTGGAAAATGTGGATTTGATTGATTTGGCTTTAGATGCAAACTGAACTGCATTTCTCCCCCATTCCTAGATTTGAACATAAACAGATGCAAACCAGAGAGGGGACATGTTTCTGGGGATACTTACTTACGCAACTCAGATTCAAAATAGTTAACAGACTCCTTAGTAAATTCAATACTCTCTGTTGGATCATCTGGATTTCTAAAAAGGAAAAATCGAAAAATGGATGAAAAGAGCAGACATGACCAGCTTGGAACAACATGACTTCATACTTACATCACAATGCTGCCCTTCTTCATTAGATCGTCGAATGAGAGTTGCAAGGGTTTTAAACCATAGACTTGAATCCAGTCATCTGTGGACTTCAACCCAGCAAACAGCATTGCTGTATCCTTAAGTCTCTGTTGACCAAATGAGAAAAATGGGAGTCAAGAAAAAGCCATTCAGGGACGAAAAGCATGCACTTCAAGTTGTCAGAGCACATGGCTGTAGCAAGAATTTACTTTTGCACCACTTGTTTGTTACCCAGGTGAGGGATCACCTTTTAAATAAAAACAAGGAAGCAAGAGAATGACAGCAAGCCCAACAGATCCAGCAGGAACCCGGTTTATTAAAGTCACTGCAACAGGACAACCTTGCTAACCAGTTGTTCAGCATAAATATTTGTTAGAAAAGACTGCCACGAGACACATAAGAACAAAACTTATATAGCAGTTTCAAACACAGCATGCAAAGTCATAAAGATAGGGGGGAAACTGAAGGGCAAACTACAGAGATTTCAAGTACTAGAAAACAAGACTGAAGCTGGAAAAGTACATTGAGGGAGGGGGGAAAGATCAGCTCTTTAGGACCTCAGAGATTTCTATTGTCTGGTGGCTAAACAAGTCACTAATCAATAATAGCTCAGACTTCACCTACTGCCTAAAAACACTGACAGGTGGGAGCAGTCAGTCCAACTCCCACCCTTCATCTCAAAGGAGCCCAAGGCAGGAAACAGTAAGTGATTAAAAAATAAAACAATTCCAATACAGATTGGAAAAGATCTCAATTTAAAAGAGTTGTTGGAGACACCAAAAAGACAACAGAGATGGGACCTTTCTCATATTCCATAAGAGGGTGTTTCAGTGGGTTGGTGCCACCACATGAAAAGCCCTGTTCCTATGTTGTTTGCTACAGACCTCTACTGTTTCTATGATCCATGAAGAGCAGGCGATGAGTGCACATAATACAGATATTGACTTACCATTAAATCCTGTGTCTGGTTGATATTGGTAACCAATAATCCATCATCAGAGACTGCAGCAGAAACATTCCACAAAGATGGGCTTCCTTTTTGTAAAGTGGCATTTGATACTGAATTTACACTGGAGGGGAAAAGGGTTCTTATGCAGCATTACAAAGCTTGTCTTTTCTTTTCTTTTCAGACATTATACACATCCGGCAATGTAATTGCTAAAGCATTCCACTTTAAGTCAAAACCACTTTAATGCAGTAAAATGGGAAATCTGGGGAAATTTTCATGGGAGATCTTGAATGTATATTTAGTAAGCCTAAAGAGCTGTGCACAAGTATATGTGTTTCTGAAGTATAGGCACCCAAAAAAAATTAATTATAACTTTGATTTCAGATTTGACTTGTACTGCATTGATTCAAAATACACAATATGACTTGCCTTCATTCATTATGCTGCTAATAAATTTTATGAAATGATGTGTTTCTAAAAGTGGAAATTTTCCATGGAGAAATATAGCAGTAGCAAGTTTTCCACGATATGCAACTGCTTTAATAGAGATGTAACCAGATAAGAGTGTGCTCACCATGCGAGGACACTATTTCTCATACATAACAGGCAAGTAGCAGATGGGTGTTTTAACATGGTTTCTTCCTAGGAAAACTTGGGAAAGACTGTACTTTAAAAAGTGTGTTTATTTAAATTGTTTAATATATAAGCCGCCCACCATTTAAAAAATACCATGGCAGTGTATTTAAACAGATATAACATTTAAAATATGAAGCTAAAAACAGTGAATACAGTGGTACCTTGGTTTAAGAACAGCTAAATTTATGAACAACTTGGATTAAGAACGCTGCAAACACGGAAGTAGGTGTTTTGGTTTGTGAACTTTGCCTTGGAATAAGAACATGTTTCATTTCCTGCTGAGTGTGTTCCATTTGTAAATTGAGTCCCCCACTGCTCTGGGAAGCACACCTTGGTTTGAGAATGCTTTGGTTCTTCTGGAACGGATTAAGTTCATAAACCAAGGTACCACTGTATGCATTAAATTCATATTTAATATCAACAGGAACAATATCCAACATTGCTACCCTGAAAAGGCCTGGTTGCACCTAGACTATTTCTGGTGGAACAGACAAAAAAGCACAGATCATGAGCACAAATCATCCTGTGCATGAGATAAGCCAACAGGTGCAAGGTCAGCCAAGCCGTTGCTGTGACAACGGCCCATTGCTGTCTATATCAGTGAGTATGGCATGTCAGATCATTAGTCAGTCTGTGAGTCTGAGCTATGGATGGACTCCCTGCCTTCCACCCACTGTGCAAAGTTCTTATACCAAACCCTTGGTGATGAAATGAGATAGCTACAAAAGCAGCGGCTGAACCTAGGTGGAACCTTCCAACTGTAAAGAGTCTGCCCACCATATCCAACTTGTTCAAAAGCTACAAGTCGCTTACCCAACTTTTTCCAAGAATTGCGCATCGTCCAGGAAACTTGCCACCTTCTTCTGCTTCGACATACTGTCGGATCTTTTATTTTTTTATTTTTTAAAAAGAAGGAAGAAAGAAAGAAAAGAGTGCCTTTGAAAAAAGTAGCACACTTTATTTTATTTTATTTGTATTGCCCCACAGTCCTTCTAGTACCCAGGGACAGAGGAAGCGGGGTGCAGTAGGAGCAGGCTGCCCCGGTGTCACCACTGGGGTGTGTGTGACAAAATGCCGAGTGGTACTCACCGTGGCGCCTGCAGCGAGCCCAAGCCATGAGTCTCTCCCGGCAGAGATGTGGTGGCTTGCAAGTGTGCAGGCTCCACGCTGCCCAAACGGTCTGCCCACTGCCTCCCCACCCCCCAGCTGTAGGGCGGCTGAGTGGGAGGAGGCAGGCAGACTCTGGAAGCCCCGCGGTGTGCCCTGCCCCTATGGGTGCGCCACCCACAGGGTGTTCAAGTGGCTTCATCCGCCGCTGCTAGTATCACAAAGCAGCAGCAATTGCATCCTAATATTGTAATACGTAGGAGTCTGCCCACTGTATCCAACTTGTTCAAAAGCTACAAGTAGCTTACCCCACTTTTTTCAAGAACTGCGCATTGTCCAGGAAGCTTGCCACCTTCTTCTGCTTCGACATATTGCTGGATCTTTTATTTTTTAAACGAAAGAAAGAAAGAAAGAAAGAAAGAAAGAAAGAAAGAAAGAAAGAGTGCCTTTGAAACAATTTGCACACTATTTTATTTTATTTTATTTGTTTTGTCCTACAGTCCTTCTAGAATCACAAAGCAGCAGCAATTGCGTTTTAATATTGTAATATGTAGAGTCTGCACACCATATCCAACTTGTTCAAAAGCTACAAGTAGCTTACCCCACTTTTTCCAATAATTGTGCATTGTCCAAGAAACTTGCCACTTTCTTCTCCTTCGACATACTGTTGGATCTTCTATTTTGTATTATTTTAAAGAAAAGAAAAGAAAGGGAATAGACGCTTTGAAACAATTAGTGTACCATTTATTATTATTATCATTTGACCTACAGTCCTTTGAGTATCACAAAGCAGCAGCAATTGCATTTTAATATTGTAACATGTAGGGGACAGAACCTAATGCCCCTTCTTTTTAGCTTTCTCATTACAAGACTGGCATGCATTTTTGTTGCATGGCTGAACTGGTCCTTCCCTTTTTGCCATAACACTGAGAAATAAGTGCTTTTTAAAAATTATTTAAATATAGTCTCTGCTGCTACAGGCCTCCTAGCGAGTTCTGTGCCATTTGAAAGCTTACATCTCTGGAGGGAAAATATTTGAGCCGCCATCTTCTTTTCAGCCACTTGGTAGGTGCTAAGATTGCCTTTGCCTGTCCCTGAAGAGCTCAATTTATACCATCCGTGAAAGAATGGCTGATAAGATTGCCAAAACAAGCAAGCCAACTCAGTGTTACGTGAGGGAACAACTGATAGACAGTTTTCATTAACACGTCAGCTGGACACCACTTATAGCTGAGTGGAATGAATGGGTCTGTTTTATTACTGAACAGAAACTTGATTTTGTAGGGCAGATATGAGGAGCCTGGGGGCTAAATGTGGCTCATCATGCCCCTCTCTGTTTAGCCTTTGGGAATCACTCTAGTCTAGCCACATTCCCTGACAAAGAATCATAGAATGTTAGAGTTGGAAGGGACACAAAGGTCATCTAGTCCAACCCCCTGAAATGCAGGAATATTTCGCCCAATGTAGGGATCAAACCCACAACCCTGAGATTAAATGAGTCTCATGGGCTATAAGCTCAGCACCCCCAGGATGCACCACTCCTTCAACGGAAAGGGCCTCCATCTTGCCTGGATGGAGGAGGGAGGGAGAAAGGGAGGTGCTACTGTGCAAAGATAAAAATTACATTTGTTGCTCTGCCCACTTTTGCCTTTGGTGCCACCCACAACTGGCATGTGGCCCTCAGAAGGCTGCCCAGAAGGAAATGTGGCTCTCAGACTGTATAGCAGGCTTCCTCAACCTCGGCCCTCCAGATGTTTTGACCAGTGGTCAGGGATGATGGCAGGACCAGTGGTCAGGGATGATGGGAATTGTAGTCTCAAAACATCTGGAGGGCCGAGGCTGAGGAAGCCTGCTGTAACGGTTCCCCACCCGTTTTAATCGAAATAAGGTAAAAAGCTTAAAAACTGGCTGTACAGAAGATGACATGCTTTAGGAAGGTGTGGTGCAGTGGTTAGACAGTTGGTCTAGAACCTACAGTAGGGTAGAGCATGGTGCTGATAATACCAAGGTTGCAGGTTCAATCCCCTTAGGGATAGCTGCATATTCCTTCATTGCAAGGGGTTGGACTAGATGATCCTCAGAGTCCCTTTCAACTCTACAATTCTACAATTCTATTATTCTACAGTAGGGCAACCTACTGTGGAACCAGGTAAAACTTATAACTGCAAACAAAATGGGAGATGAATATCTAAATGACATAAAACGGAATAATATAAAATGGTATATTGTAAAACACCAACATGTTTCTTCTTCAGTGGTCTCTGGCACCCGTCTGTACGGTATGTAGCAAACACACACACAAATGTAAATTCAGAATACTTCCATACCGATGAAAAAGACAGGTAAAATATATACATAAACCCAAATAATTTAGGGCTTGTTGATATAGTTCTGATCAGACCATGATATAATCTGAAATGCAGCACTTGTAGATGTGGGTTGAAATGCATTAGTCGCTTTATAACACACAATATTTCACTTTGTTTCATTTGGACACCCAGAGTACATTTTGTCCAGAACCAGCCAAAGATGACACAGAATAATGAAGCTATTCGAGTTCTCCAGAACTCCTAATCAGGCCGGATTTTGACACTGATTTTTTTTTTTAACTGAGAAGTGACAGCTAGAAATTCACAGTCCTAAGTATTTGTCACACTTGACAGGAAGAAACTTAAAAAGCAAGTCATTTTAAGGTGTAAGCTGGTATACCACTCCAAACAAGGTTTTTAAAATAGAAAATGTACCTGAGGTACATTTTTTACAGTTGTATTCTCAAAAATTAGTAAACATACAATAAAATGGAAAATGTGTATACTGCTTTTTTTTTTACCTCAGTGGGAAATTATCAAAGCCATTCACATCATAAAACCTACAACAACATGCAGTAAATTAAAAAAAATAGTTCTATAACGCAGCGAAGTTTTCTTATGACAGATTTTCGGGGCATATGATTGATATATACTGTTTGAAAATCACACTAGATAAAACAATTCAGTTACAAGTATTCCCTCCACATCGGAGACACAGTGAATATCAGGTGTGAGACAAGAGCCCTGGGTAGTGACTGGAGAAAGGCACTTTGCACATACTCAGGGGCACAGTTTACTACTACCCTACACACGATGCTCTTCCAAACCAGTTTTGGAGCTAAGCACATCTTCCCACCGGTTGGGACACCATTGCTCCTTCACATCCCAACAGCCCTTCCTCTGCTAGGACCACCACAAAGCCGTGCAGCCTTGGGACTCACCAGCGATCGCTCACTGTGCCTTGCATCTTCCCCAGTGCATGTAAAGCCAGGCTTTATCCAGGAGCAAACACTCCCCTGGCCTGAGCTGTGTTTTCGTTGCCAACGGCAACAGAAGCAACCATTCTCCATAGCGGATGGAGGGAGATGAAAGATCTGCAAGGGAAACACGGCTGCGTCTCAAGAGGCGCACAGCGAATTAATCTGCCTGAAAAGCAAATCATGTTTCTGTCTGGGGGCTTTTTATATACCCAGCCAAAAGAGAAAACCATGTGTAGGACCAAAAAAAGAGAGTATTTTGACACCTTTTAGAAGGAATGAGGAAGCTTTGGCCTTCCAGATGTGGCAGAACTACAACTCCCAGCAGCCTCAGCAAGCATGACCAATGGGCGAGGGGTGATGGGAGTTGCAGTTTGGCAACATCTGGAGGGCCAAAGGTTCCCCACAGCCGCATTAAAACAAGGGAGGCGAACCCTTGTCACTGTGTGACCTTTCAGGAGCCATATCTCAGTGACGTGTGGGGCCACAAATGCGGGTTTTTGTCTTTGTACAAAAGCCTAGTTTTTACACATAAGACTCCCCTCTCTATCCTTCATCCAGGCAAGCAAGAAGCCTGCTCAGAGTTCAAGGATGCATTTCCGCTGGGCAAAAAACTTTCAGAGAAAGCGTGAAGCAGAATCAGTGAAGTGTGCGTGCGGCTTCAGGGGGTGCAACACCTGAGATTTCTGAGGGCCGGGTTGAGAGGATTGGAGCGCCACATTCGGCCCCTGGGCACGAGGTCCCCAATTCTTGCCTTTGTAACTGACAGGATTTTTTGCATCAGAATTTTGGCAGATGCGCCGAGAACAGTAAATGCATCTTCCCAGTGTGGTTCAGCGTGTCAGATTAAGACCCGAGAGACCAGGGTTCAAATCCCCACTCAGACATGAAGATCACTGGTTGACCTCAGGCCAGTCACTCAGTCTCAGCCTAACCTACCTCACAAGGTTGTTGTGAGGATAAAATAGGGAGAACTATGTACGCCACCTTAAGCTCCTGGGAGGAAACACAATAAATACAAATACAAATAAAAAATGGGTTTTCTGTTGTCCCATTTGAAGTTAAAGGGGTACTACACCCCTCCCCAAGCATGCTGCTATACTTCCCTCTTGTGTAATGTGGGTTCCTATCCTGTCAGCATGAGGACACTGAGTTTCCTCTCTGAAGGAGGGCCAATTTAACAAAAAAGGACATTTCCAAGTGAATCCTTACAGCGCAAACAGGTCATAAAAATCAGATTTCTCTCGCTGTTTGGCAAGTCATTCCTCGTTGTTGCCTTCGCATCCACCCAGGCATGGGTATATATTTCAAACGTATTTGCTGTTTTGAACTGTTTTTAAATCATTTGGGCCGCTTCCAACTCGAGATGATTCTTTAAAAGGAGATAAATAAATAAAACCCCTGGCTATTCCGCTGCTTCAAGTCCTGGAAGACCTGCTAGCCTGGAAGACCCTTGCTGGCCTTTTCCCACCTGGCCTGACCAGCTCCAGTTACGAAAGTTGAGGCTGCTGAACAGATTTTTCGGGCTGGGGTATGTTGCCGTTGCTGTTATTGATATTACTTCGTGTCTTTATTTTTAGACCTTTTTATGTGGATTTATTCTTCAGTGTGGTTGTGTACTTTTCCAATGAGTTTTCTTTAGTTTATGACTTTTGTTATGCTTCTAATTGTGTATTTTTTTTCCACGTTGTATGGCACCTCAAGGATGGTTTTAACCAGTGCTTTTTTCCCGGGAGTGCTTGTGTGTGTGTGGACGGGATGCAGGGGTACGCATACCCCTAAACATTCGCGAAATAAAATAAATAAATAAATAAATAAATAAATAAATAAATAAATCCTTCCAGTAGCACCTTAGAGACCAACTTAGATGGTCTCTAAGGTGCTACTAGAAGGAATTTATTTTATTTCATTTATTTTGTTTTGTTTCGATTACGGAAGACCAACACGGCTACCTACCTGTAACCTAAACGTTTTGTGAATCTAAGTTTGGCCTCATTGAGGGGCAGTATTTCAATATGAGTAGGAAAATGAGAGTATCCCTAAACATTTTTTTAGAGGAGAAAAAAGGCACTGGTTTTAACTATGGAAAGGTGGCATGCAAATAAAATGAGATTTATGACAATAACATGCTGACAGTGTCTTCAGCACCAGGCAAAGTTTTAACCATCCCAGCTTTCAAATAATTCAAAGTTTCCCAGTTCTGTTTCTAAATCTGTTTTAACTTTTGTGGTGAGTTTTTGTTTTCTTGTCATATTTATGTCCTGTTTGCCTCTTTATTTGGTATTTAACTTGCTTTTACTTTTTTTTAAGGCTGTCACAACACTTTATGTTAGGAGGTTGTGCATACACACACACACACACACAGGGAGAGAGGGAGAGGGAGAGAGAGAGAGAGAGAGAGAGAGAGAGAGAGAGAGAGAGAGTAAACAAATTATATGCAAGAAAAGGTTTCAGTTATATACCACCCTAAAAATAAAATCAAAATCAAACCAGATTTCTTTAAGTAGACAATTTATTTTGATAAACTTGCTCAATAACAAAAATACAAGTGAAGAAAATTATGTTCATTTTATACAGTTTGTATTAACAATTTGTTTGGAAATTAAATCGGGGCGGGGGAGAGAAATGTCCTAACCAATTAGAAAATAATCTTTAACAGTTGGAAGAGGATATGGTTGCAGTGGAAAGGGGGAAGACCACCACGAAGACCTTGAGCCCAAATATTTATGATCTTGGAGTAGCAGAAACAGAACTAGCAACTCCAAGGCAGGAAAACCTATCTGAAAATGCCATTTCCTTCATCTTTTTGCTTTGGGATCCTTCACACAACTTTATATTTTTTTTAACAGCAGGTCAAAACAGCAACTGAAATAACTCACCGGAGAAAGGAAAGGGGTGTGAAAGTGAGCTTTAGCAGTGCACCGAAGTCATTAAAACAGAAATGCTTGGAAACAGATCCCTAAACTCTACAATTTTATCTCAGGCGTGACTCCAGTGACTGTAAATTTGAAAAATAAGGCCTAAGCTTCAAGATTCCCGTCTCCCCACCCTCAACCCTGAAAAGAAGGCTTTAAAATGGCAACAGGATAGTAAAAAAATGATATTGTAACAGACACAAATTCAGGTTTGGTTTTTTTCAGAGAAATCTCACAAAAGACTCCAAAAAAGCAGGGTGGGGAGGAAGAGTTGCTGCTGTGAAGTTTATTGGTCACAATAGAAATAGAGACCGTACAAGTTTACCATAAGCCTGTCAAAATGACTGTAGAATGAACTTCATTTCACCAGAACCAGGATGTTAAAAGCATTCGGAGTCGTGTGAATAATTTGGGGCATTCATGAAATAGCAGCAAAGTAAGTGTGACTGGACTAATACAAATAATTTACTCTTAAAAGTAAAGCTGGCAGAATTTCAAAAGGCTTTATGTGAATGCTCACCCCACCAATGCAGATTTTGCTGGGCAAAAAAGTTGCACACACTGAACTGAATTAAGGGACAGGCATTTATTAAAAAGCCTGTAACAGGTTTTCCCCAAAAAGAGAAAAAAAAATCCTTGTGCAAATACAAGCGACAAATATTTCTTTGCAGATTTTAGCATGATGCTCTTAGGTATGGGGAAGGGGGGGACACAATGCTGACCCCCCCAAAAGTAACAGACAGAAGGTTGACAAACAATTGCACCATAAAACTGTGTTTTATATACAGTTTACAAGATATGGTCTTTCTGCTATAAATTAATACTGCATTCCATGTGATCTTATTAAAAGCAACTGCTGATCCTCTCTGTCCCTCCCATTCCTTTTTATAGTTAGGATTATCCACACACACACCCCAAATGACTGAAATTAAAGTTAAACAAACATAACACACCAATTATTTATGCATTCTGCAGCTATATTGATTTTCACAAATACCTGTAGACAGGCCAGGCTCCTGCTCACAATATACAGACTGGACATATTCCATGATCACAGAAGGTCATCAGCAGATGCTCTTCTTCTGAACTTTCCCAAACTATTTTTAGTTAAGTCAGGAAAATGTCACCATGTGGTCATCTACAGAAAGGGGACAGTGGGGTGAGGTCGTTCTGGCAAATATGCCCCCCATGTAAGCAGGCGCGGGGGTATGGACTAGGGCTGGGTGATGTATCGATACACCGTCCAAAATCAGTTTGAAGCCCGCATCGTGGGAACAGTTTCATAATGTTCGACATGGTGATATATCATGGATCACGATGTCTGGCTATGTAAAAAAAAAAATCACAATGTGGGAAAAACCATGAAGCCGGTCATCACTTTTCTCATGATTCCTGCCACCCCTGTTGCTCTGTACTATAAAAAACACTTGTAACAGTATGTTAACGTTAAGAAAAACCGTATCAGTTTTAGACCCCTAGATGCCAGGACATTATGCCATTTGCCTCTACATAGTTCCATCCTTATTTCAGACATATATTTCATATATATCGGTATATCATGATGTTTAGCTTGTGATATATCATGATGCTGAAAAGCAGATGTCGCTCTGCCCTAGTCTTGACGCTGCCCCTACTAAGGCTCCCATGATGCATTTTGGATACATGTGACCCATCTCCCAATACCCTTTGACCTCCTGTTTAGCAGAGAACACAAATCCATCAGCTTAGGTTGCTAATCTATGTTCTCAGGACAGTTTCAAACTCAAGTCAAGGCCAGCTTATATTAAACCCTTCCATTTAATAGTTTAAGGATGGGAGCTTGGGAGCATTCCTGGTTCTTCCAAACTAATAATAATAAATGGCCAGTGAGCTTCTGCGGTCTTCCTATTTCTCAACCAAGAGCTCTTAACTAATGCCATTTGCACATGTTTCCAAATAGGGGAGATGGCATTTAATTCAGCTTCCTAATGTAGAAAGGCAGGCTGAGCTTTAGATAGGGGTGCAAGATCCCACGTCTGAAAGATGGTGCCAATGAAGACAGGTGATGGCGGTATGAATTTGGGGTGGGGAGATACACACTAAGAAAGAAGAGAGGAAGGGCAAGGAGGGCTGCAAGAGATTTGGCCCAGCCATAACTTACTCTGCCTTCTTAGGCAGAGATTGTGCGAGGTTAAATGCTCCGATTCCTGATCTCAAAATAGCACCTGCAGCAAACAAGGTATGAAAAGAGGACCATACAGTTACTCAGATAATTGTAGGGTACTTATGTCGTTAACTATGGCAAGACATAGAATGTAGTAGAAGGGCAAGAGTTTGCAGTTTTTGTTTTTGTTTTTTTAAAAAAGCTCTGCTCCTGTGTCTTACAACAGCAGCCTGATATGTAGAAATTAAACTTGTTTAAGGTTTCTAATATAATTTCATTTCCATGGCAGGAAGAGAGATCATTAGCTGTATTTCTGGATGTCATGCTGTACAAGAAAAGAGGCAGCAACAATACTGGCAGCCCTAGAAAGAACCCAGGCAGGTAACAAACCAGGGATAAAACTTCTAGGAAAATGCACCACCTCCATATTATTCCATGGAACTATTTACAATAATCCTTTGGAGAAGGTGTCATTTTTACCCTTAATAGAACAGGTTATAGCTGCCAGGCCTTTTATCAGCTTGCTCATCCCTTTTAAGTACCAATTCGTATATGCGAACAAATTAACCCCATTAAACTATGAAGATCTCCTCAGAGCTCTGCATGGGATTTCCTGTTGCAATCCAGTTTTCTCCAACATTGCGCATTTTAAAAAGAACTTTCACATCCAAAACCAGCAAGCCCACATAGGGTGTCATTTTAGGAAAGCTGACAGAATTCAACAGCGCTCACAATTTCTTTTGTGAAGAACCCCTCAGCCAGCTGAGTGAACAGGTTAATTTTTTTTTTAAACAAATACTCCAGGCAAAATATATATATCACAATCATCCATAAACTCTACAGAGAAAGGAATCTGATACATCCAAGTCAGCCTCTGGCAACAATACTGTGATGGGAAAGTTTGCATGATTGGAAGGTTGTTCTGAAAATCATACATGATTTTTCTACCAGAGAATCCTCGTTTTTACAGCAAATTTTGCATACACAAATGAAAATTGGTCAGGATCTTTCTCTTGAAGCCGGAAGCAATTCCCCTCAGTGCCTGATTGTAGCATGAGATGCTGCCGGCCTGGTAACCTTACATTTTCCCACTGCTACGATGATTCCTCGTGGTCCCTTCCAACGCTACAATTCTATGACATCTTTGCAGTGATCAGTTGTACCCGTGAATAGAGAGCAACACCATGTGTTATGCTGAAAGTACAACAGCAGTGACTCCCTAAACAACTTGCATTAAAGGACCAGCAGCTAGCATTCAACACTATTTCAAAGGTTATCAACTTCTTCCAAAATAGTGCGGGGTTTCGTTGTTGCTGCTGTTCCAGCTCCACTCAGTCGCCGTCACTTAAGTGAGCAGGGCTGGCGCCTAGGGTCAAAACCATCAGGCATCTGCCAAAGCCCACATCCTGGCAAAGGGCCTGCTGATGAATGGAGCTACAAAAACCAGACCGCTGCTGCTGGGCCTGATGACGTGAATTAAGGAGCTTTAATGGGGGCTGCTCATGCCCAGAATGGCAGGCAGGTGCTGCTGCTCAGAAACACTCTGGCAAAAGACTGTTGCTCAGATCTTCCGTTTTGGCTATTGCAGGTTGTTCTTCACTTCTGGTGGGCCCATAAGTGCTCTCTTGGCCGGAGAGCAGAGAAAACAGGAGCTGCCTCCATTACTGAAGGAGGTTGGCAATGGCAGACTCTCTTAAGAGACTAGGATGAGAGGGGAGACGATGCTAAGAACTGCAAAGGCCCCTTGGATGTGAGCAAGCCCTACGTTAAGTGTCAGAACAAGGCAAAGCATGGGGACGTCAAGTGACCATATGGCTCTCTTTTTTGTACCAGTGGATTTAACTTAATACTCGCACATGAAAGAAGAGTATGTCCCTCTTTGTAGCTTTTACTGCCCAACCACCCGGTTCATGTTATGTAGCCAACTTGAGATGATATCTCACGGTAGATTTTCTGTGGAGAAATTCATATTAATAAGTGAAGCCAGAAAGAGCTGGCAAGGTGGAAAGAGGGTTGTGGAGGGGAGGAGAGAAACAGAGAGAGATGGAGAGAAATCAACCCACTTCAGTTGCCCATAATTTAAGTAGTGTAACTTCCCAATACTGGGATCGGACCTTTGCAAAGTATGACACAAACTTGCCTTCTATCCCCAATATACAAATAAATTACCATATAAAGAACAAAACCCTCTTAGCTTAACTTAGAATTGCACCTAGAAAGGTATGGAGTTGTTTGTACCTATAACAAAACATCTGTTAAAACCAAGGGCTGCTACAAAGAATGAGGTAAACTGAAGACTTTCCCAGCTATGCAGCCTTCAGAGAAATGGCTTTGTGTTGTTGTTTTTTCTATTTCACTTCCCACCCCCCTCCTATCGAGTTCTAGTTTTACACACCACAGTGTTTTGCTAGCAAAGCGCTCAAGAGCTCTCTTCCAGAAACATGTGTCTGCGTGTATATATATGTATGTGTGTATATATATATACACACACACACATATACACACACAAACATATATATACATATTCTGTATACTGCATCAGCAATATATATATATATATATTTATATAAATATAATGAAGAATTCCTAGCCACCCTGACGTTCCACGGTGTTTCTAGAGCTCACTGGGGTTGGCGAGAGAGATGGCAGGCAGACGTTTTTGTTGTAACAGATTTCCGAGAACATCTTTTGATCAATTGGCTTCAGGATGCAGTTAGTGTAATGTTGAGCTGTTGGTTGGTTGGTTGGTTTTTTTGGCGGCAAATGCTTCTTGCCTATCACAGAAGGAAGATGCTTATCTCCTAAAGAGAGTGAGGCCAGCCCCACTTCCAACTCCCTTGGCAAACCTCTGGTCGACCAAAGTTCATAAATACTTTTGAGATTTTTCAAAATTGTCAAGTTATCTAAAATGGGTCCAGTACAGTGATGTGGGGGGTGGGGGTGGGGGGGGCAATAACGCTGCTCAGTGTAGAAAAGAATTATTCCACTACACTAGTTTCTATCACAGTGCACACCTGACCGCATCCAGACGCTCAGGAGATGAGTCAAGGCTGTCTGTCTGTATTTGGTTGTGGGAAAGGCTCTCCGTTCAAAAACAAAAATAAATCCAAAGTGCATAGTGAGAACGCATCAGAGACCTCCTCGTTCCGGTAAGACTGCAGCAGCCCAACGCAGGCATCCTTCCGAGATAGCGACAGGCGTCCTACTCTCCTTCATGACCGAGTGAAGCAGTATCTAGACCTTTGTCAGCCAGGTAAACAGACTTTGCCAGCAAATAGAAGTCCCACTATTGTAAAGAAAATGGATAAAACAAACAGTACGTACGACGACCCAACCACTGTGTTGTTCGGCAGTTTATAAGGTTGGCCGCCCACTTCGTTGATATAAAATCCTATGGGAAATATTAGGGCCGCCATGCAGAATAGGATCACTGGAAGAAAATAAAAACAAAACAGGGATTAGTCCTTGGGGTGTGTGAGAGAGGGAGAGTCATGTTGATAGCTCATAGCATTAAACAACAACCACCACGGATTGCAGACCTTGGAAGTTTCATCCCACTACATCTCAAAAGGACAAGAAAGAGGATTGGGATTTAGAGGGATGTGGCATTCAAACCAACAGATCCTTACATAGATGTTGCTCTTTGTTCTCTGGGTATCTCCCAAGTTACAAGGCACTCTGACCAGGACTACTTGTCTGCATATATACATTTCCGTAACTTAAGAACCTCAGATTTCCTGCATCAGTAAAGGATTAAACTAGAGAACCTCACAGGTCTCTTCCAACCCTATAATTCTCTGGCAGAGGGACTTCCCTGGGTGCCTCACCAGCTGCCCTGTGGCAAATGGCTACCAAGTAGAGAACCTTCTGGCACCTCAATTACAGAATGCCTCATGGAAAGCCTCTGTTGGTACCTCTATGCCCATCAGCGCTATGTTGGCAACCTCTGTACTACCCGATCATTCCCACCACCATCATTAGAGATCAGGCAAGGAATGGCTCAAGTGAAGGCCATTGTAACAGAATGCTCCAGCAATAAATACCCTCCTTAAGACCACTTACCCAATACCGTCCTGCGTTTTAGATGCCAGCTGAAGATTTTCTTGTTAAACCAGGCTCAATAAACAAACAGTGAATCATGATACCTTCAGTTGCTCTCCATTTTAGATGGCTGGACTCTTAGTGCAATGTTCTGTCCCACAGGGGCCTTTTTTTAGCATTTTCATGAATTCCTGATTTAACTGTAAGCCATCTTGGAAATGTTCAATGAAAGATGGGGCGTTGATGTGTAAAAATGTGTAAGTAAGTTGAAGACAGCACGGTACACATTCCATGCAAAACACACGTATGCCGTACCTCAAGGGGGGCAGTATGCTAACTGGAACGAATATTTTGTGGTCACACCCTAAGCACAAGCTAGGAGACCGATGGCTTCTCATTTCAAAGAAAGAACGCTATAGTAGCCATGGGACACCTACCTGAAACAGACAGTCTACCAATCCAGTCTTAGTTTATCAGGACTCCAGCTGAAAAACCACTAGAGGGAGCTTAAAGCTTTCTGTTAATTCGGCACCCAAATGAACACAGCTAAGAGAACAGGATAGGGGTGTGCGCTGACCAGGAGGTTTGGAAAAAAGCCCACTTGGCTTCTGCTTGATTTGGCTCGGGTCAAAGGCACAGCACACTCTGGAATGAACAAGCCTTCAGCCTATTCTACTACCCTATCCCACTGCCTGCGTGGGTCCCAGATGTGAGGCAAGGAAGGGACACCTGCCCTTGGGAATTTCATGTTCCCAAGGGATAACACAGGATAAAATTCTAGGCTTGCTGACCCAGTGTAGATAACCTTCAACCTTGGCCAGGCTCTTCCTCCCAATACAGCTGCATCACTCCCCTCCTGCTGTAGAGCACAAAAGGAGCATTATGCCCATCGTATGGCTTATCAGAAGTGGACATGCACCTGGTCAGACCACCTACCCATCTAGCTTGGTACAACTGTCCATTCCAAATGGCCATAGCTCATCAGGGTCTCAGGTAGAGGTTTTTCCTTATTACTTGATACCTGAACCTTTTAACTGGGGGATACCAGAGACTGAGTATGGGACCTTCTGCGTGCAAAGTAGAGAATCAGTGTTGGATGGCTCTACCATTGAACCAGAGTGCCTCCCAGAAGTCAAGACGTTTCTGGCAAGCCAACCATGGGGCAATAGGGCAAAAGGAGCCCCTCTCTCAGCAAACAGAATTCAGAGAAAGGCCGACTCTGCACCTGAGCTCTGCACCACTGACAGTACTGCCCTCTCCTCCAACATTTCTACTCCATTTCTGATGTTCCTTTAGAAGGAGGTCTCAGCAAACTCAGGCTTGCAGAAGTATATTATTTAAGAAAAAAGGGTGCGTATGAACCCCCAAAACTCCACAATGCCTCATTCCCCCTTTTATCCATTTTTCTATTTACGCTAGCTCTCAGTGATACTGTATGCAGCTGCCCAGGGAATTCTGAGTCTGTCTTTTAGATAATATAGTGTTTTTACTTGGGGATATTCAAAATCCTGCAGTAGATTAGGCTCAGACACTTGCAGAAAATTGGTTTCTGGTATAGGTGAAACTGTTGTTGACTAGAACAAAAAGCAGGGAATAAAGCAATCCTATTAAAACATGCATGTGCACCTACTCCATTTTTCGAAACGGATCCTATCTGTTATAATTAGTCTGCGTAAAGAAATAAGCTTCCTATTACCCACCCCCAAACATGCACAATAGTTTGGAGAAGGGTGCTTCATGGAAAGCAGTATTTCTGATCTTCCTGGGTGGGCAAAGATTTGTGAAAGGAGATCACTCCAGCTCAGATTTCCCAACCTGCACTGCTAGCCCACAGTGACTGATGGCTTGTGAATATGGGGTAAGTTCTAACTTGTGGAGTGAGACAACTTGCATATGATCAGAGTAGGCTGGTCCATAAGGACAAATGCCCAACTACCTTCAGTGTGCCCCCAAACAGCCAATAATAATAATAATAATAATAATAATAATAATAATGATACCCCGCCTTTTTCCTTGATGGGACTCAAGTGGCTTACAGATAAAACAAGAACTGCTAAGCAACCAGTTCAAGAGGTGGCACAGGCTGTAAACTTCCTCCTCTTCAGTTTCAGCATTGTTCCTTGTAAAACTCAGCAGGGAGAAGGACAGGGGCAAAACCAGAAGTAATTGGCTCTGCTTATCACTGGCACTGACTCCACCTACCACTGGTCTCCTGCCTTATGCCCCACCAGCGCCAACAGTCACCAGCCACCAGTGCAAGTACTGTGTAACTCAGCAGCAATTGCTATTAATCTGCATTCATACTTAACAGGCGCCTCTTTAAAAAAAAAGTTGCCAGATGAGCCTGACTTGTAGGCAAAACTAAGTGAATATTGCAAACATGGACTGCAAGTCTTTTTGGATCCTGTGTGGCACAGTGAGTTTCATGTTCAGTAGCATTCCGTGAAGTAGGCAATATTTGGTTTACGGGGCTTGAAGGAGCTGCACCAGAGCAGGGGAAATCTGCTTCTGCTTTGGATACGAAGGAGTTTAATGAGGGAAACAGCACCATGCCTGCCTTGAGACCTTTTGATCTGGACAGCAGGTGCTTGCAGACTTCCCTTGTATACCTTCATGGACTGCACAAAGCTGTACTTAAATGCTGGCTGTGTGGGAGGAGTAATTAATGTATTACATTCATTGCCACAAGATGTTGTGGTTGATCATGGGCTCAGGTGGCTCTGAAAAGGGAGTGAACAAATTCTGAACTATTGCCTGGTGGAATGTTCCTTTTCACTTTGTTCCACTCAGCCAGCCATGCCCTCCACTGTTAGCGTGCTGACCTTTGACAGGGGAACCCAAATTAGGCTTAGCAGTAGGGACGAAACTAGGACACTGCAACCTAGTTGTGTGAGAGAGAAAAGAGCCTTACCCCTCACCCCCCAAACTCAGAAAGTATCCTACCTAGACCTCCCTGGGGGGAATATAAAATCTAACAAACCCTTCCTTCTTTCAGGTCACAGAAACCAATGGCAGATTCTGGAGAAGGAGTCAGTACATGCAGGTTTCTTGAAAACAGGGAAGAGTTTTCAGCTTCCTGCCAGGGAAAGGAGGGTCCACATGGGGTTTCAGGTTACGAGGAAGGTGTTCGGAAGCATCTCAGACACAGGTGCTCCCCTCTCCTGACTTCCCAAAAGCCAAGGTGACTCCCAGAGGTTTGGCCTGCTGCCAGAACTACTCCGGAGCCCAAAAGGCAGACTTACTTCCAGTGAATGCTATCCAGCGTGCGTATTTAGTTGCTTCTCTTCGCCAGTGGGAAGCCACTAGCAAGCCACATGTGACAGTCAGTGAAATGATTCCCATGATGATGAAAAACAAGGTGGTGACCCACTCAGGAGGCAACCGTGGAGGAATACAGGTCCTGTCACGTCCATGAATGGTTTGACACTGTCGCACAAGGCCAACTGTGAGAGCACCTGAAACGACACACACGACAAGACAAGAACCCATTAACCGGTGTGCCTTTTTTCTCTCTCTGCCCGTCCTCACCCGCTTCCTCAAAACAAGAAGTTAGGAGCAGCCCTGGCTTTGTCACACCAAAAGTCAATTCTGTCTCCCCCTACAATGGCCACCCAGATATTTCTGGGGGGAATTAAGCTAACAGCCCTTCTGGCCATTGTTGCGACCTGGCAGCTGACACTGTGTGGCACATGGCCTCTGAACCAAGAGACTAGTAGCCATTTTGTAGAAAGTTTAGATCAGTGGCTCCCAACGTTTCCCCCTCCATGGACCACCTGAAAATTCCTGAGCACCTCAGTGGGCCACTTGATGATTTTTCTGTCCATTGTAGCAATTGTACTGTGCTGTGCTAGATGCTGTATGACTTCCAATCTCGCTTTATTGCTTCATTTGCATTTTACTGTATTGCAATTTGAATTCCACAGAATGCAGTGAATACAATGTAATAAATAAAAAGAATTAAAAATACAGTTAAAAATCACTATGAACATTTAATGTGATGGTTGTGCCATTTCCCATCCTCAACCAAGAATCCAGAGGCATGCCGCGGACCACTTGAATAAAGCTTGCAGGTAGCAAGAGTGACCCAAGACAGAGAAAAAAAAGAATCAGTGCGTCTAGACAGCATGGTTAGCCCAGGAAACTGATGCATTGCAAAGCAGAGGACGTTTTCTTCTCAGCTCCAACTTGCTGCCCACTCACCTTCGGGCATGAAGTTAAAAGGTTTAACACTGAAGGCGAGAGAAAAAAGTCTTGTGATCTGTGCAGTTTAATGACTCCTCCCTTAAGACTAACTATAACACAACTGATTAAAAGCACCTGCAGGCAGAGTCATTGTCTGTTTGCGGGAAATGCACACAGGCAAACACAATAGTCACTGTTCAGATGTCACAGTTACAGTGTTAAGGAATTCTCTTGAGAATGGGCTCAGCCAAGTCTGTAACAGAGGCCACCAAATTGCAAATGCATCAACACGGACAATCCTCACGCTCATCTGCTTGTTCACCACAGGGCAGATGTTGCCTCCCTGCAACCAAAGCTAGCAGTTTGGAATTGTTGTCAGATTCCACATATCCCTGCCCTTTTTTGCCACTAGCACCTCCAACAACAACTTGTCCACAGTAGGAATTTGGGTATGGTCGGCTATAAACTGCATTGCAAGGTCTATAGGCTGGCAGCCTGGGGTCTCCTGTTCTAGACACCACCTGCAGGTAGAAATTAGTGGAATTTTCCAAGCTGCACATTTTCCATTCAAACCAGAAGCTTTCCAAAAAGAGCTGCACAGATTGTGGGCAAATGAAAAGGTCAGTTGACACAGCTCTAAATGCCTCACATAACAGCAAAGGCTACTCTTGATTGTTACAAATGTCCTAATGATTTGCCACAGCGCACAGCCTTCATTTTCCGGAAAATTAGGCCAAAGATAATAGAATAAGGCTGTGCAATTAATACGCCTCGCTTGGCACTGGGAGATCTATTTCAATTTAGCCGCCTTCACGAAAGGAGCACGCCAGCGCGACACGACTGCATGTGTTTACAGCACAGAATTCAGGTGCTTCTTGTTAGCTAGAAGAGCAAAGCGTTCTCGTTTGAACAAATCTCACTTAGTGTACTCCAGATGCAAATGGTTTAACAAGTTGAAACCAATTACCTTGCAAATCCTACTTAGCTCCTGTGCACCCACAAATATGAGCATTCTCACTATTTCCGACCCTACTTTCTGCGGTGTGAGAAGTTGCAGTATTCAATAAAATGGTTTGGGGTTATCGTCCCAGATGAGGAATGAGCATGTTCTGTTGGGGCTGCCAATGGCTGCTAGCCATGACAGCTGTGTCGGTTGTTGGGTATCACCAGTTGCTGGAAACTATGGCAGGGGCTGCATGGAGGGAAGTGTTCTTGTGCTTGAATCCTGCCTACTGGTTTCCCACTGGCATCTGGTTGGCCACTGTGAGAACCGGGTACTGAACCGAAAAGGCTACTGGCCTGATCCACCGGGGCTTTTCTTATGTTTTTGGCCTGGGGAATGGCAATATTGCCAACCAGGGGCCTGGGCAAGAAATAGGCAGAGGGAGGGAAAGGGGGGAACTGACCCTTAGTGGGCCTGGGAGGGGGAATGCATGAGGTTGTGGGGCAGGGTTAGAGTGTTGGGTATTTGCAGTTTACTTGCGCTGCAGAAAGCTTGCTGGGGAGACCACGCCTTACAAGGAACTCAAAAATAACTTTAACAAGGTTTTAATAACAAAAACAAAAACTCCTTTTACACTAAACATATCAATAAGCATGACCCATCCACCAAACCAACCCCCAGGGTACTGAGAGGTGGTGCTCTTTATATACTATACCCAATTGCTGACACAGCTTAATTAACACAACTTAGCAGCACCTGCTATGCTGTTTCACAGCTGTAAAACTGGGTCTCGTTATTTACTCTGGCCCTTAAAGACATACACATCTTGTGGAACAATAATGAACCTTCACATTTAAATAGACCAGGGGTCTGCAACCTTTAAGACAAAAAGAGCCACTTGGACCCGTTTCCGAAGAAAAAAAAACTGGGAGGCGCAAAACTCGTCATTATAAAAATAACTTTTTTGTCACTTTTTTATTATTTCTTTGTTTGACCCCTCAGAATTACTCCTCCTCATAGAAATAAACGTTAAATTAACAAGTTACCTTTTTGTGTGTGTGTGTTCTTCACTCCCCTTCAAAACAGTGATCAGCGTACATGCCCCCTTTCAATGCAGTGACCAGCATACATGCCCTTTACAATGTAGCGGGCGGGCGGGCGGGCGGGAAGGTGATGTCGGGACGGTGTGTGACTAATGCGCGCACCGCCCCCATGCGACGTCACAGCCAGTACAGCGCCCGCCACAGTGGGGAGTGTCGGGGCGCACAGTGTGCCTCCTTCCCTCGCTAGTATCCGCCCCGGAGCCGCGGCAAAGGTGTAAAAGAGCCACATGCGGCTCCGGAGCCGCAGGTTGCAGACCCCTGTCATAGGCCATTCAACACAGAGTAGGTTTAGATTGGGTGGAATCAGTTTTGCCAAGTTCTTATTTTGTAGGAAAGGGACAGATCGTCTCTACCCACTTTCTCAGTATCACACATATTTTACAAGTCCCATTTGCAGGGAAAGAGTGTCCGTCTCACTCTGGACACTGCGGGATTCCAACTTGACTGCCTGACTACTGGGATTGATGGGAAATGGGGCTCCCCCATCCCTCCCCTATTGTGTGTCTTTATCCCCACCCACCGCCATGACTTGAAATGAACTAAGAAATGTCGAACACTTTAATCTTTTCTCAGAGGGAAGATGCTCCAACTGCCTGATCCTTTGAATCACTTTTCCAGATCCACAAGATCCTTTTTGAATTCTGAACCCACCTTTGTATGCTATATAATCTCCGCTTAGCACAGGTATTATGCAGCGTGTATTTGAGCACGTCTCATTCTAATATAGTTTTATCAAACTAAACAAAAACCATCAACAGCTACACTCCCCTCCTCAGAAGAGATCAAAAGAAGCTAGTAAACCTGCTTTTGTAAGACACGAATTTGGACTTCTTTGGCAATCCAAGACAGGAGATCTGGAGGGGTCTGGAACTGCTGGGTCACAGCTGCTGTGCAGGATTACTCTTGGGGGGGGTTGCTTTATAGGGAAACCTGCAAATGCCATATACACCCCAAGCTACAGCCTATGCAAGGAAACTAAAAACAACATGCCTGTAATTGCTATAAAATTAATGCAAATGTTACCAACTAGCTTTATAATAATAATAAAAACTTTTCAGGGTTTATGGGAAGAATCAACAAAAAGAACCCCCTCAAACGGAATAATGCCTGCCAACCACTTGTGACAAATTATTTCCCTGTCATTTGAAGAGAAAGAGGCCCATTCACTGCCCTGCCATAGATCTCTGTATGGGAAACTGAATCCCAACCATTCTTGTAAAAGGTAGGGTAGTGACAACTCAACCTCTGTTTCAAGACAACGATTCTCAAAAGACAACATTGTCCGGGCTACGGTATAACTGAGCAACTGCATGAGAGGGCAGCCTTTCCTTCCTAGAAAGAGCTGGATGAATTTGCAGCAGAAAAAAACAAGAGTGTTCTCTGTTTTCCATTTAACTCTGCAAAGAACGGAGGTTGGTGGAATCTCTTCCATAGGGAGCATCAAAAGGATGGCTTGTTTACTTCCACTCAGTTAAACATGTGGAGACCTAAGCAGCCAGCAGAGTCTCCGTGGACCCTATGCTGGCCAGCAGGAATGTTATTGCAGGTGAGAATTTGCAGGGAGGAATGAACCTAGCTTAACTTTAAAGGCTCGGGCTGTAGCAACAGACAAGCCACCCATCATCACCTAAAATTGGTAGTATCTAATGTCCACCACCCAGGTGCCAGGAGGAAGACGTGGAAGTAAATGGCAAAAGAAGTCGTGACTACTGAACATCCTCAGATGGGCAGCTGCTGAGCCAAAGTAAACTCTCTCTTTTGGGTTAAAGCCGGCACTTCTCTTATTGCCCCTCAATTCATAATGTAACTATTAATTAAGTTCTCCCTGAATTATTTGCACGCAAACACCTTCCTTGCAAACATCAATGCACATTTCCAGGAACATGACTTGAAGGGGTATCTGGGATAACAACTCATTAACCTGTTTCAACTCCCGTTTTTTTACACAGTTGGAGGACTGACTCAGCAACTAAATCAAAGGGGTGTGGTAAGGTCAACAATCTCTGCTAAGTTCAGGATCTCTTTAAAACATCCCTTTCACACAGTGGTAACACTGTGTTATTTTGATGGATTTCAGAATTCCATAAAAACAAAAAACAGCACCTGTGTGTGATACAGGGGCTCACTAGAAGGCTAAGAGAATCGGAGGGAAAGTCAGCTAGGCAACAGAAGATATCTTAACAAACACGGTGGGGCATAAGACAGAATGGCTGTATTAACCATGCGAACACCACCGAGTTAAGAGATGTGCATAATGCCAGGACTCCTCAAACAGTTCTGTCATTGGCACCACATCATTTTAAAATACTGAAAGAGATAAAAGACAATCTTTCAGGAGCCCAATGGAAAAGACTGACCAAGAATATTCTAGATCAGGCATCCCAAAACTCGGCCCTCCAGATGTTTTGGGACTACAATTCCCATCATCCCTGACGACTGCTCCTGTTAGCTAAGGATGATGGGAGTTGTAGTCGCAAAATATCTGGAGGGCCGAGTTTGGAGGTGCCTGTTCTAGATGATCCCAAGACTCCGATGTAGACAAGATGACAGTGAAAGTCATCCCCATCCCTTCTTGATGGAGGCAGTCGGAGATGAACTCTGATTGTAAGAATGAGCCAAGGGAGTCAGCGAATATGACTTCCTACACACCAGCATTTCTAAATTTCTTGTTCATGTGAATAGGGATTATCATGTCTGCATAACACCTTTAGAGGGCCATCAATGCTTTTCTTCATGTCTTAGAACGCCGATTAAGACACATTGCTGGACCCGTTAACACCGGACACTATTTCAAAGAGATAATTATATACATGCATTTGGACTGCAGATTCAGGCCAAAACTTAGAAAGGAGGAGTGGAGCTAGAGGGAAGGTGTCCATAACTTAGCAAAGGTGATAAAAGCCTGGGCTATTCAACTGATCAGCAGAGATAATTTCACAGAGGTGGAATATACCTTTGACAGCTGAAACTACTTTGGATTCCACCTGATCATCAACATGCCAGCCGACGCTGGTTTCCTAGGTAACAAAAAAAAAAAAGGCAGTGCCTACAATAAAAAGGAAGGAAAAACACAGACAGTGGCACCTGCCTCTTCTCCCACTTCTTAACACCTTTGAATTATTCAGACGGGCTCAGGGCTGAGAGCACAGCATTAACAGTGCCACCCCTCCTACCTCCCCCCTCAAAGGCAGAACAAAAATCGTGATGAATAATTTGTAATGCAGCAGCATCTGAAGACAGCCTTATCCCTTGTTCTGAAGAGTATACAAATAGGAAAGAGGGAAGGGAACTTCAGGGGGTCCAAGAATGCTAGGAGGCAAAGGTGAATGCATAAAACTGCTCCCCTTGGAGGGGGGGGAGGAATATAGTTCAGTGGTGAAGCACCTGCAAAAGGGCTAAGGTTCAACTCACAACATCTCCAGGTAGGGCTGGGGAGAAGAGTCGTCTGGAACCCTGGAGCGCTGCTGCCAGTCAGTGTGGCCAATACTGATGTAGATGGGCCCTAAACAAGAGTCATTCATCAAGTAAGAGTCATTCTTACAGTTGGTGGTAACGTGGGTGGCGCTGTGGTCTAAACCACTGAGCCTCTTGGACTTGCTGATCGGAAGGTCGGCGGTTCAAATCCCCGCAACGGGGTGAGCTCCCGTTGCTCTGTCCCAGCTCCTGCCAACCTAGCAGTTAGAAAGCATGCCAGTGCAAGTAGATAAATAGGTACCGCTGCAGTGGGAAGGTAAATGGTGTTTCCGTGCGCTCTGGCACTCATCACGGTCCTCCGTTCACCAGTAGCAGTTTAGTCATGCTGGCCACATGACACGGAAAACTGTCTGTGGACAAAGACCGTCTCCTTCGGCCTGAAAGCGAGATGAGCACCACAACCCCATAGTCGCCTTTGACTGGATTTAACCATCCAGGGGTCCTTTACCTTACTTACTGACTCCATACATATACAATTCAAGCTGGCTGCCAATTAGTTTCTGGGCCCAATTCAAAGTGCTGGTGCTGACCTATAAAGCCTTACATGGCTCAAGACCTCATTACCTTAGGGACTGACTTACAAACTGACTCAAACCCTGTGCTTGTCATCTGAGGCCCTTCTCCATGTCCTCGCTCCCCAAGAGGTTTGGAGGGTGGCAGCATGAGAACCGGCTTCTACTGTGGTGGCTCCCCAACTGTCAGACACCAGGCTGAGGAGTACAACTCTGGTGAGGAACGGTGGGAGCCTCCCCCTCCCCCTGCTCATGGCCAGGATCCTGAAACTCCACAGGAGCAGTGGAGTAGTGTTGATTTGGAACAATGGTTTGTGGAGGGGCACAGATTGCAAGACAACAGTTGGGCAGAACTGGGAGGTGAACAGCAAGAAGAAGAATGGGAAGAGAGTGAGCTAGCAGACTCTCTATCACTGGAAGATGTGCAGCCTCTCAGTCCCAAGGCTAGGAGATTAGCTAAGGTAACTGCGCAAAAGGCTGAATGGTTAAGAGATCAGGTGGCTAGGAGATGAGAGGGCGGAAGTGACTAGAGGGAAGTAGGCGGAACTGGAATTGGGAGCACCTGCACTCTGAGAAGGGACACTTGTTCTTTTGCTGTGTTCATTAAACAGTTCTGTTACTAGTAAGAGACTGCTTTCTCTTTGTACTGCTTATCTATGGCCAAGGGAGGAGGAAGCAGAGCCCCGGACACCGACTGTGGAATGCTCTCCCTGAAGAGGCTCACCCAGCGCCATCATTATATTACTTTAGGCACCAAGCAAAGCCATTGCTCTTTACCCAGGACTTTGGCCATTAAATAAACTACGGCCTATTAAATGTGGGCAGGGGACTGTTATTATGATTATTTTATTATTATGCTGTGTATTATGCTTTTAATTATGCTCCGTTTATGGTGTTCTGAATGTTGTACACCAGCCTGGGATCTTTGGATAAAGGGTGGTACAGTGGTACCTCGGGTTACAGACGCTTCAATTTACAGATTCCGCTAACCCAGAAATAGTACCTTGGGTTAAGAACTTTGCTTCAGGATGAGAACAGAAATCACTGTGGTGATGGTGCGGCAGCAGCGGGAGGCGCCATTAGCTAAAGTGGTACCTCAGGTTAAGAACAGTTTCAGGTTAAGAACAGACATCCAGAATGAATTAAGTTCTTAACCCAAGATACCACAGTACATAAATAAAATAAATGAATAAATATGTCCTATGGAGCCATACCAAGAGTCACAGGAAGCTGCCTTATACTTAGGGGAACATCTGCAGTATTTAAATCACCATGATACCAATTTAACAGCCAGGGCCAAGGGCCAAGGAATCCTGGGAAGTGTTAAGGGCGCTGTTAGGAAACCCCTATTTCCTCTCCCAGAGAAATAGTTCCCTGAGTGATTTAATCAATCCATCCCTCTTCCCAGGGAACTCTGGGATGCTTTGCTCTTAGTACCCAGTAGACCAACCTAGAATAGACCTATTAAAATTAATGGATCTGAGTAAAAGTTAGCTGGCTACAACTCAATATCTTGGATGCATGGTTTGCCCAATCTCCAAAAAGCAGGTGCCTTAGAGCCTGAAGAGGTTTATGGCAAAGGCACCAGAAAATGATGAACAGGTTGCAGGATCTCCCCTGCAGGGAAAGGTGGCAGTGTCTGGGGATTTTCAGTTGAGGTAGGGGAAGAGGAACTAAAGGCTAGACTTTATAAAATACTTCATAATACTGGAAATTGCAAGCATCCAATGAGAATCAATGAAAGGCAGCAGGTTCAAGAGAGACAAAGTCAAAGACAGTTTATGTGTATTAACCAAAAGGTCACTGCAAGTTCTTCCAGTAACACACAATTACATACAGCAGTTAAAGTTCAGTAGAATGTCAACAGCATTACATCAGTTAGTCTCCAGCAGCCACTTTCACCAACTTATCTGAAAGATTCTCAGCAGTTTTGGGGATTACTGCTGTCCTGCAAGTTACAAACCTATCTACAGCCTCAAAAAAGAGGTAGTTCGGTGCAATGGTAAGGATGCTGGTCGAGATCCACTGGGTGATATTGGACCAATTCCTAGCTCTCAGCCTAACCTGCCTCACAGAGTTGTCAAATACGGATGCTAAAGATCCAGTTTTATTTATTTTTTTAAAGAAATTTATTGGATTTTACAATAGCAATACACATAATAAACAATGTAACATATATCTTGACATAATTTCACATTTTCTTTGGACTTCCTCACATCTCCCGCTCCCACTTTCATCGTTATAACATTTTGTCAGCAATTTATTATCTTATTTGCAATCTTATATCCCTTCTATACTTCAAAATCTTCTACTTCTCAAAAAGAGTTATATTTTCTCAATCTCGCTTATTTTCTTAAAGTCATCTAAGTTTAGTGGTGCTCAGTTATATTGATCTAGCATCCTGTTTAGCATTCACTCAAATTGCAATGTTTTTGTAAATAGTTCTTAAATTTCTTCCAATCCTCCTCAGTCCTCTCTTCTCCCAGGTCTCGAATTCTGCCGGTCATCTCGGCCAGTTCCATGTAGTCTATCAGTTGCATCTGCCATTCTTCCAGTGTGGGTAGATCTTGAGCTTTCCAGTGCTTTGCGAGTAGTATCCTTGCTGCTGTTGTTGCATACATAAAAAATGTCTGGTCCTTCTTTACCACCCCTTGGCATCTAAAGGATCCAGTTGGTAGTAGTGTCATATCCATCTTTACTGCATTATGGTCGGAACAGGTCTTTGGGCAGATTTCCACTTTTCTGACCTTAGGTGCCAGGCCTCTAGAAATCCATATTTGGTCGATTCTTGTCCAGGTCAGTTGGGCTTCAGAAAAGAATGTTCCCTCTCTTCCTAGTGGGTTCTTTGTCCTCCAGATGTCAATCAAATCCATATTGTCTGTCATTTCAAAAAAGGTTTTAGGTAGTCTGCCGTCTTTTGTAACATTTTGACTTTGTGACTTGTCCATGTTAGTTGATACGACCCCATTCATATCTCCCATCATTATGATGTTGTTATAGTCCAGATAATCCAGCATTGTCTCCTGCAGCTTCTTGTAAAATTCCGATTTCCCTTCATTAGGTGCATAAATTCCTAATATCAACAATTTCTCTCCTTGATGTTGTATCTCAATTGCCAAAATTCTTCCATGTTCATCTTTAAATAAAAATTTAGGTGACAGGCTCTCTTTCGCATATATCACCACACCTCTCTTCTTAACTTTGTCCGACGATACAAATTCCTGGCCCAGTCTTTTATTTATTAACACTTTTCTGTGGAGCCTCGTCACATGTGTTTCTTGTAAACAAATAATGTCCAATTGTTCTTTTTTTAATATATGAAATATTTTCTTCCTTTTTTCCGGAATGTTACAACCATTAATATTCCAACTCAACAGTTGCAGAGACATCCTGAATTGATCTGGTTATTTCTCCAGGGGTGGTATCTTCACTGGATCTTCAGGTTCCCCAGGTGCTGGTGTTGGTACTGGCGTTGCCCCAGGCCCAGAAGGTAGTTCAATTCCTTTTTGAAGGTCCTCTCCGTGTGTAGACAGAAATTTGTCTCTCTCTTCCAATGTTCTGATTTTGACCTTTCTCCCTCTAAAGGTAAAAGATATTCCTTGGGGGAATTCCCACCTAAATGGAATTGCGTTACTCCTTAGTAATTTAGCAAGTTCAGAGTAGGCGGCTCTAAGATCCAACAGTTGTCTTGGAATATCTTTATAAATTTCGATTCTTCTGTCCAGAACCTCCAGTGACTTTCCGTAGTGTAAGCCCAAAATCTTGTCCCTTTCCTCTTTTGATCTCAATGTTATCAAACAGTCTCTGGGCCTCTCCTTCTTTGTAAATCTTCCAAGTCTGAAAGCTGACACAATTTTGAAGTCCTTTTCCTCCAAATTCCAGAACTTGGAGAATTCTTTGGTCAAAAACTCAGCTAGATTTCCTTCTTCTGCCTCTTGTAACGATCTAATCCTCAAATTATTCTCACGATTTCGCAGTTCTATCATAGAAAGATAAATCTGATGTTCCCCAACTTGTTTGGTGAGTGGTCTTACCTCTTGTTCTAAATTTTCTAATTTTTGTCTGGTATCCTCAGCCAATTTCCGATTTTCTGCCGTGGCCTCCGTTAACTGTCCAATTGCCTGTGTGTTCTGTGCCACTTGTATAGTTAATTTATTTAGGCATTCTGTATTTTTGTCAATCTTTGCTGATTGCTCATCTGCTTTCTTGTCCAAAGCTTCCAATTTTTCAAAAATTTTGTCTAAAACAGAAGCAGATGCTCCTGAGGCCATATCTTCCAATTGTAACTGCTCTATTTCACCCTCTCCCTCTTTTGCCTGTGACGAGGCAACTTCTTCTACTTCTACTTCTGAGGGCAAAGTAGGTACAGATGATCTGCGTGTCTGCGAGGCTGAGGTTAGAGTTGTCAAAGTTGTTTGTCTAACTCTTCCTCTTCTTCTTGTGCCACTCATTCCAACGTTATCTATCAGTCAAGGTCACACTGAGTTATTCCCATGGGAATAGAAAGGCCCAGAGCAAGCAAACAGCAAGGGAATCGAAAGTAAATGTAAAGTCACTGTTTTAATCCAATCCTCTAGAGGGAGCTTAAAATGTCTTTCAGAGTCTAATTTAGTATCCAGGAACCTTCAGATACAAATATTTAGCAGAGTTGATAAATAATCACTTTGTTACAAACAGTGCTTACTTGTCTCCAAAAAGAATGTTTCAAATTAGAAGGTCTCAATACCCTCAGATTGTTGCAAGTTCCAATATACAATATCCAAATCTGCAGTACTGACAGCTCAGTCTCTCAAAGCTCAGGCAGCTCCGGACCCTGGGTTTCACCTTTTGATTGTAATCCAATAAAAGGAGGAAAGTCAAATGCAAATAATAAATCCAAATCTTTAACTTAGGATCTTTACTTTAGATTGCAGGTTCAGTGGATGCTTAGATCTGTAAAGTTTAAAAGCTCTTTCTTTCAGCCTCCACTCCTCCAGCTAATTTGCTTTTTCAAGTTCAATGGCAGCGGAAGACGGACTTCCTGTTTCCACGTCTCTCCGCTCTCCGCCAAGTTCAACCAAGTTCAGATCTTTTAATTTAAAATCTCTAATTTCAAGTGATTCAGTCTTTACTCACGAGTAAGTTGGTTTTCGTTCCGAATCCGAATTTGACAGGAAAAGGGATCAGCGCTCACCGGCAGCAGCAGCGCGGCTTCGCTCCGCAGACTGTGAAACGGCTCACAGCGCCGCAACCCCCCTCCACGCTCCGGAGCCCCTTACGGGGTTCCTTTAGCGTTTGGAGGGTCGCTTTAGGCGCCCGCCGAGCCTCAAGACCACAGGCTCTTGCCGCCTGTGGTTTTCCGAAGTGGGTCTCCGCTTCGCCGTAGCGGACGACCCGATGTCTGTGGAGCCTCCTCTCCCGTTCAGAAGAGGACCGCCATTGCCGTTCGCGCCGCCCCCGGAAGTCTCCGCTAAAGATCCAGTTTTAAATCCTCCTCCACTAATTTGGAAAAGAGGATTTCTAGGGGGTGGCTTTTGAACACAACATTGGAGGAAAAACCATTTCAGATCTTCTACACCAGTTGTGAAGAACCTTTGGCTCTCCACTTGTCACTGGACTACAACTCCCATCAGCCCCAGCAGGCATGGCCAAAGGCCAGGGATGATGGGAGTTTCAGTTCAGCAACTTCTAGAGCACCAAATGTTCCCCCACACCTGCACTGCATCCACAGGATGCAACTACAGTGGTGCCCCGCAAGACGAATGCCTCGCAAGACGGAAAACTCGCTAGACGAAAGGGTTTTCCGTTTTTTGAACTGCTTCGCAAGACGAATTTCCCTATGGGCTTGCTTCGCAAGACAAAAACGTCTTGCAAGTTTGTTTCCTTTTTCGTAAAACAGTTAATACCCAGGGTGCATTGCTTGAAGAGGTGCAGTTGCGACTTGACTTTGAGGAGCAACACATTGCACGCGGTGTGGTAGCCTTTTTTGAGGTTTTTGAGGACTTTGCTGATTTTTGAAGCTTTTCCAAAACTTCTTTTGCAGCCGTTTGGTAAGTTAAACTTTTAAAACTTTTTGGGGGGTTTTTGGATTTTGGGTTGGGGTGTTTGGAATTCAAGGACTTAGTGTTGAGGAGGGGTTTGCAAGAATCTGGGAGCTTGTGTGGGTTTTTTTTAATTTTTATGATTTTCTGTGACCATTGGGGAACTCTGCTGTTTTTTTAAAAAAAAATCTAGGTTTGAATTTCTGTGTGGTGGGTGGCTGGGGGAACAGTTGAGGAGGGGTTTCCAAGAATCTGGGCGCTTGTGTGGTTTTTTTCCTGCATTTTTATGATTTTTTGTGACCATTGGGGCACTCTGCTGTTTTTTTTAAAAAAAATTCTGGGTTTGAATTTCTGCGTGGTGGGTGGCTGGGGGAACAGTTGAGGAGGGGTTTGCAAGAATCTGGGAGCTTGTGTGGTTTTTTTTGAATTTTTATGATTTTCTGTGACCATTGGGCCATGTTGGTTTTTTTTCAAAAAAAAATTCTGGGTTTGAATTTCTGTGTGGTGGGTGGCTGGGGGAACAGTTGGGGAGGGGTTTGCAACAGTTGGGGAGGGGTTTGCAGCAGTTGGGGAGGGGTTTGCAATTTCTGTGTGGTGGGTGGGTGGCTGGGGGAACAGTTGAGGTTTTTGAAGACTTTGGTGATTTTTAAAGCTTTTCCAAAACTTCTTTTGCAGCCATTTGAGGATTTTGAAGACTTTGGTGATTTGCAGCCATTTCGTAAGTTAAACTTTTAAAACTTTTTTGGGGGTTTTTGGATTTTGGGTTGGGTGTTTGGAATTCAAGGACTTGGTTCTGGGTTTGAATTCCTGTGTGGTGGGTGGCTGGGTGCTTTTGAATTTTTTGGGTGTGAAGCACTGATTTTTTTCCCCTGAGTTTACGAAGCTAGGAGCTGTGCTGCCATGGGACCCAAGAAGACTGCTGCTGCAGAGGCCGGCAAGAGGAAGAAGGAGAAGGTGATGCTGGAAATGAAGAAGGAGATCATCCGGAAGCACGACGGTGGAATGCGTGTGACAGACCTCGCCAGGGAGTACGGCAGGAACCCATCGACCATCGGCACCATCCTGAAGATGAGGGAGAAGATCCTTGCGACTGATGCAGCCAAGGGAGTCACCAGGATCATGAAGAACCGCCCAGCTGTTCTGGAGGAGGTGGAGAAGTTGCTGCTCATCTGGTTAGAAGAGAAGCAGCGTGCAGGGGACACAGTGACTGAGGCCGTGATTTGTGAGAAGGCCAAGGCCTTGCACGCAGACCTCGTCCGGGAACAGCCAGGAACCTCAGGCGAGCCAGAAGTCTTCAAGGCAAGCAGAGGCTGGTTTGACCGGTTCAAGACAAGATCTGGAATCCACAGCGTGGTCAGGCATGGAGAGGCTGCCAGTTCTGATGTTCCTGCGGCTGAAGACTTTGCATTGAAGTTCCTGGAGGCTGTGAAGACGGAGGGCTACGTTCCACAGCAGGTCTTCAACTGCGACGAGACCGGGCTGTTTTGGAAGAGGATGCCCAAAAGGACTTTCATCACTCAGGAGGAGGCCAAGTTGCCTGGCCACAAGCCCATGAAGGACCGTCTGACCCTGCTCTTCTGTGCCAACGCAAGCGGCGACCTGAAGATCAAGCCCCTGCTGGTGTACCACTCGGAGAACCCACGGGCCTTCAAGAAACACAAGGTCGACAAGGAGCAGCTGAGTGTCATGTGGCGATCCAACAGCAAGGCTTGGGTCACACGTGTGCTGTTTGTGGACTGGTCAATCTTGCTTTTGGCCCTGCTGTCAAACAGTACCTGCTGGACAACGACCTGCCGCTGAAGGCTTTGCTTCTGATGGACAATGCTCCTGCTCATCCTAAAGGCCTTGAGGAGGACTTGTTGGAGGAGTTCAGCTTCATCAACATCATGTTCCTGCCGCCTAACACCACGCCACTGCTCCAGCCGATGGATCAGCAGGTCACCGCCAATTTCAAAAAACTCTACACCAAGGAGCTTTTCAGGCGATGCTTCGAGGTGACTGATTGCACCATGATCACCACGGCCTGGAAAGGGATCAGCCAGAGAAATTTGAATTGTGCTTGGCGCAGCCTGTGGCCGGACTGTGTGGCACCAAGTGACTCTGATGCACCAGAGTCAACAGTGGTGCAGGACATTGTTGCCTTGGGGAGGACCATGGGCCTGGAGGTCACAGAGGAGGACGTCTGCGAGCTGGTGGAGGAGCACGACCACGAGCTGACCACCCAGGAGCTGGTCGAACTGCAGGCAGAGGCTGCGCAGGAGCAGGCCTCGCTGGAAGAGGAGGAAGCAACTGAGGAACGGCTGTCCTCCAAAGAACTGAGGGACATTTGCATGAAGTGGAAGGATGTGCAGGCTTTTGCAGAGCGGAACCACCCTAACAAGCATGTGGCACATGACCTTGCGAACACTTTTGATACGACGGTCATGTCGCCTTTCAGGGAGGTGCTGAAAAGGTGGATGAAGCAGCAGACCATGGACAGGTTCTTCAGCAAGAAGCAAAGAGTGGAAGAGGAACCTTCTTCAAGTGGTCCCCCAGAGTCTTAGAAAATGTAATGTACACTTTGTTGATTTTTAAATGTTTTTCCTGTCATGTTTAGAAACTTAATTTATTGTTCCTTCAATTTTTGAAATGCTCTTTACAGTATGTGTGACTTTAAAGAGCACTTAATAAACTCTTGTTGTACCAAATTTGGCTTTGTTTGGACTTTTTTTGACTATTGGAACGCATTAATTGGATTTCAATGCATTCCTATGGGATTTCGTGCTTCGCAAGACGAAAAATTCGCTAGACGAAAAAACTCGCGGAACGAATTAATTTCGCCTTGCGAGGCACCACTGTAATCTCTTCCTTATTCTAGTCCCTAGGAAAGGCAGCTTTGTCCCTCGGCTTGATTTAAGAGGTGAACCGCTGCCTAAAGATGGTTCAGAAGATGTTTGTGAGAAAATAAATCCTTTGATTTAAAAACAAATAGGCAATAAGGTACAACTACTCCCGGCCTGCTGATTGGAGCTCTCATGATGGAATGCTGTAAAGAAAAACCAATTATTATTCATAGATACTTAGAATGTCAGGGAGGCTATGAAAGAAACATTCTCCTTGACATATGAGTTTTCCATGTACAGTCGTAACTTGGAAGTCGAACGGAACGTGTTCCAGAAGTCTGTTCAACTTCCAAAATGTTTGGAAACCAAAGTGTGGCTTCTGATTGGCTGCAGGAAGATCCTGCAGCCAATCGGAAGCCACGCCAGACATTCGGCTTCCGAAAATCGTTCGTAAACCGGAAAACAAACTTCCAGGTTTTGATTGTTGGGGAGCCAATTTGTTCAAGAGCCAAGGTGTCCGAGATTCAAGGTACGACTGTATAGGGAATGTATGAGATTCCTGCATTGCATGGGGTTGGACTAGATGATCCTCAGAGTCCCTTCCAACTCTACAATTCTATGATTCTATGTTTTCTCTAGGTACAGAGAGTAAGTGCCGTGCAGCCATTCATAAGAGACCCCCCCATGCCCCGCCCCATCCATCTGAAGTGGCACAGGCCAGATACAAGCTGATGTCCTCACCTGTTTGAGATAACTAAGCCTCATACACATTTATCTTAGTTAACTTTCTCAGTACTGCTTCACCTTACTCAATATTGCTTTATCTTACAACATAACCCCCCTCCTTTTTTAAAGTATCATGAACGGGCATGTGGGAAACAGTTGGCAATAAAAATGATGTGTGACAAGGGAAATATGGACTCCATTCAAAACACACACACACAGTCTGAAAATGTAATAATATTGTCTGAGTAACCATTAGGTTGCATTTAGAGCGGATATTTTAAAAAGACCTCCACATTAATAATACTAGGGAGGAAATGTATATCCATATCCGGAGTCAGAGAGGTGCAGGTATTCCCTATATCTGTACCTTACTAGTATTGCTCTGAATACAGCCAATTTCTGTTGAGACTTCTTAAGATGTAATTTGAGAATGTATATTCAGAACACAGCATGATAGATGGAGGCTTTATTTCAAATGGGCTTCGGGCAGGTTGTTCTGTTTACAGATTAAGAGGCAAGCATATTCAGACTTTTGTGTCCTGAACTCATAAATCTTACCTCCACAACCTTCAGCTCTTGCCAGACATGGTGTAAAGCACATTATCACTTGCTTAAGAGGAAAATCAAGGCACAGAATGCACCAGTCAGAGACTGACTTATTATTCCATCAATGAGGAGAACATTTCTAATGTATCTGAATACACTTTGGCCTTTCCCCCTCTTTAACTAGCAGCTATTTACTGAGGATGCATCAAGGTACATCACATTTGGAAGTTACTAGTATCTCAGAATGGGAAATCATCACACTCCTTTAGCACTTGCACCGTAAAAGCATGTCAGTCTCTAGAGATGCTCTGACATGAAACTATCACAGCCATTACAGACTGTGCCTTTCCAGAGATCCACAAATGCAGGCAAAAAAGCATAGGAGGCCATAGACAAGGAGCACTGTTGGGAAGAGTGTCTCAATGTGGCCACACACGCAGGCCAGCTCCAGCCCAATTGCCCTGTTCCTATTGGCATTGTGGGGTAGGTGTGAAGGAATGATCTTCACGCATTTGGCCGAATGGTCTTAAAGGACAGGCCTATTATTCAGCTGAAAGCATAAAGACTCCTCCACCAGATCTTCCTTCTCAACACACAAAGCTCACCGCTGGCAGAGACCCTGGAAACAGGACAGTTCAGCAAACACCTGAACAGAGCTATTATTTGCGCAATAACCACTGTGTGCATTACTAAATTAGTGTGGTCCTGCAACTATGCTCACAAAAAGAGTTGACTGCTGTTGTCATGTGTGAGCTCCTGGAGAGAAGAGAACTGGCCCAGTTAGCTTATATGAAACTTTGTAAGGTGCCATGGGGAACACCAAAACTTCCTCCAGGAACACAGTCCACAATGCAAACTGCCCTACAACTGCTATTAGTTGCACCAGCTGCCAATTAGACAACAGGCTAGGTATATGGTGTACAAAGCCTTCACAGCTTGGGATCAGGATACCTCCAAGAGCAGCTGCATGCCCAAGTGATCACTGCATTCTACAGGAGAGGGCATCCTGCAGGTTACATCATATCAAGAGGTCCATTCTTCATGCTCTTGGAAACACCGGCCCTTTGGAGTATCCTCCCATTGCATATCAGACAGATAATAATAATAATAATAATAAATTTTATTTATATCCCGCCCTCCCCAGCCGAAGCCGGGCTCAGGGCGGCTAACAACAATAAAACAGTACAAAAGTACAGCATAAACAACAGTCTAAAATCATTCGTTATAAAATTAATTAATTCAAGCCACTGGCAACTATTGGGCCAGAGCTCCGCGAAGATTGCCGAGGGAGGGAGTCAGGCTGTGCCCTGGCCAAAGGCCTGGTGGAACAGCTCTGTCTTGCAGGCCCTGCGGAAAGATGTCAAGTCCCGCAGGGCCCTGGTCTCTTGTGACAGAGTGTTCCACCAGATCGGAGCCACAGCCGAAAAAGCCCTGGCTCTAGTTGAGGCCAGCCTAACTTCTCTGTGGCCTGGGACCTTCAAGATGTTTTTATTCGAAGACCGTAAGTTTCTCTGTGGGGCATACCAGGAGAGGCGGTCCCGTAGGTACGAGGGTCCTAGGCCGTATAGGGCTTTAAAGGTTAAAACCAGCACCTTAAACCTGATCCTGTACTCCACCGGGAGCCAGTGCAGCTGGTATAGCACCGGATGAATGTGGTCTCGCAGCGAAGACCCCGTAAGGAGTCTCGCTGCAGCATTCTGCACCCGCTGGAGTTTCTGGGTCAGTCTCAAGGGCAGCCCCACGTAGAGCGAGTTACAATAATCCAGTCTGGAGGTGACCGTCGCATGGATCACAGTGGCTAGGTCAGGGCGAGAGAGGTAAGGAGCCAACTGCTTAGCTTGGCGGAGATGGAAAAATGCCGCCTTTGTTATAGCTGCAATCTGCGCCTCCATGGAAAGGGAGGTGTCGAAGATTACACCCAAACTCTTAACGGACGGTGCTGGCACTAATTGCGCCCCCGCAAGAGATGGGAGTTGTCCCCCCAATCCCATATCGCCCCGTCCCAGCCACAGGACCTCTGTCTTCGAAGGATTTAGCTTCAACCGGCTCCCACGTAACCATCCAGCCACAGCTTCCAAACATCTGGTCAATGTGTCTGGGGCCGAGTCAGGATGGCCATCCATCAACAGATAGAGTTGGGTGTCATCGGCATACTGATGGCAACCCAGCCCAAAACTCCGAACAAGCTGGGCGAGGGGGCGCATAAAGATGTTGAAAAGCATCGGGGAGAGTATCGCACCCTGAGGTACTCCACACACCAAGGAGTGGCGCGATGACAATTCCCCTCCAAGCGCCACCCTCTGTCCCCGACCAGAGAGAAACGAGCGCAGCCATTGAAGGACTGTGCCCTGGATCCCCACGTCGGCAAGGCGGTGGTCCAGAAGTTCATGATCGACCATGTCGAAAGCTGCTGACAGATCTAGAAGAATCAGCAGCCCCGACCCGCCTCGATCCAGCTGTCTACGAAGATCATCTGTTAGGGCAACCAGAGCCGTCTCGGTCCCATGACCAGCGCGGAAGCCGGACTGGAATGGATCCAGAGCCGATGTTTCATCCAGAAACCCACCAAGCTGTTCAGCAACCGCTCTCTCAATCACCTTACCCAGGAACGGAAGATTCGAAACCGGGCGGTAATTGGATAGATCTAAAGGATCTAATGATGTTTTCTTTAAGAGCGGGCGCACCACTGCCTCCTTCAGTTCCCCTGGGAATGTCCCCGTGCCTAGGGACAAATTGATGATATCCCCCAGGAGGGCCCGCACCTCGTCTGGACATGCTCTAATCAGCCAAGACGGGCACGGGTCGAGAGGACAGGTGGTGGGCTTTCCAGCTCGGAGGAGTCTGTCCACATCAGCTGGGGATATCCGGTCGAAGTGGTCCAATACTGGACCCGAGGACAGTCGAGGGGCCTCCAGTTCCTTTATTGTATTCAAATTGGCCGGGAGGTCATGGCGGAGCAACAAGACTTTCTCCGCAAAAAAGCTCGCAAATGCCTCACAGCTGTGTGTCAAATTGTTATTTAAATTTGGCTGTCCCTCAAGGGACGTTAAAGACCTGATTATACTAAATAATTGTGCTGGGCGAGAGCTAGCGGATGCAATGGAGGCCGAAAAGTATGACTTCTTAGCAGCCTTCACTGCCATCTCGTAGGTTTTCATAAAAGCCCTATAAGATGTTCTTGAGGCTCCGTCACGGGCACCCCGCCATACTCGCTCTAGCCGTCTGAGGTCCCGCTTCATTTCCGGAGCTCCTCGGTAAACCAGGGAGCCCGGTTTCTGCGGGGTCGCAGAGGGCGCTTAGGTGCGATCTCATCAATGGCTGCCAGGAGCTGGGTATTCCAGCCCTCAACAAGCTCAGTCAATGAGTCGCCAGGGGGAGCAAGGTCCCGCAAGGCTTGGCGGAATCTATCAGGGTCCATCAGCCTCTGCGGGCGAGCCCAAATCGGCTCGCCACCTAAGCAGGGTGGGGGTGGAAAGTCAATCCTGGCTTTCAGAGCATAGTGATCAGACCATGGCACCTTCATCGAAGGAGACATGATCACATCTATACCTACGCCAAAGATCAAATCCAGCGTGTGGCCTGCTTGATGTGTGGGGCCCGAAACAAACTGGGAGAGCCCTAGTGTCGCCATGGAAGACACCAGGTCCAGAGCCTGTGAGGAGGGAGTGGCATCAGCATGGATGTTAAAGTCCCCCAATACCAATAGGTTAGGGAACTCCAAGGCCCAGCCGGCCACCGCCTCCAATAGGCCTGACAGGGTGGCTGCTGGTGCGCTAGGTGGCCGGTACACCAGCCAGACAGCCAAGCTCTCCTCGGAGCCCCACACTAGGCCAACACATTCAATGCCAGGGATCGATGGTGATGGTAGAGCCCTGAAAGGACAATCTTCCCGGATTAATAATGCCACCCCTCCCCCCCGGCCCACAGTCCGCGACTGGTGGAGGACGGAGAAACCCGGGGGCGCCATCTCTCGTAAGGTAACTGTTGCCCCTTCGCGCACCCAGGTCTCCGTCACACAAGCCAGGTCGACCCCCTGCGAGATAAAGAAATCTCGCAGGGTGGCGGTTTTATTGCCTATAGACCTGGCATTGCACAGCACCAGTGACGGAGGTGCCTTCTCTATTGCGTTTTGGCACCTGCTAAAGACGTTCCACTTTCAACAAACCTTCTAAAACCTTTATCCCGGTTGGTATCTGTCTTCAAACTGAATTGATTTTACATATGCAATTGTTTTATGTACTGTACTTTCCCATCTATAAGACGCCCCCCCATGTATAAGAACCTCCCATTTTGGGGGGCTCGGTTTTAAGAAAATAAGGGGAGATGGCCCAAAGTTGTTGAGCTTCTCCCCCCATGCAGCTGCGGGCAGGAAACACTCGTTAGATCGTTTCCCGCGTGCAGTGGCATAGGGGGAAGTTGCGCTCCCGCCAGGCAGCCGGTTGGCTGGAGCACAACTTCCCCCAGTACCGCTGCGTGCGGGAAATGATCTAGGGAGTGTTTCCTGCACGCAGCGGCATCAGGGGAAGCCAGTCAGCCGGTTGACTGGAGTGCAATTTCTCCCAATGCCGCTACGCATGGGAAATGATCTAGGGAGTGTTTCCCGCACGCAGCGGCATCAGGGGAAGCCAGCCAGCTGGCTAGCAGTGCACAGCTTCTCCCCGCACACAGCTGCGTGCAGGAAACACTCCCTAGATCGTTTCCCACTCCGGCAGCATTGGGGGAAGTTGCACTCCCACCAACCGGCTGGCTGACGGGCACACCGCTTCTAACCCCCCCCCATGCCACTACCCATGTATTGGACAACCCCTCTTCTAATACACGGAAAAATACGGTATGTTATACTGTAAATCGCTTTGGGGTGCCTTGTGAGAAGTGATTCAGAAATGAAATAAATAAATCAAACTTTAAAATAAAATAAAATAAAGGCAATCCGGCACATTGATCTTTCAAGTTACAAGAGGAGAAAAAAAAAGGCCACCTGGGCTTTAACACATGACATTTAAAGCTATTCCAGCCCCTCTACCACTTAGGGGCATCTAGCACATTTCCCCAAACGTTTGCTTCCAGACAAGATAGAACTGGCAGGCACTGAAAAAAGTCACTCTCGGGCAGCACTCTGGAAAGCATAAAGACGACTTTGTTGAGCTCTTGCATACCGAAGCGTAGCATTTGGACTCATGCCGAAGGGTATTCTTGCCTAGCACAAAGTTTAATTAAGTGCCTGTCCCGTAGCTAATACACTGAACTGAGCTAGAAATGATTTACACACACACACACACACACACACACAAACACACCAGCACTGTGGCAAATCACAACTGCCACTGAAATCCGGAACGTTGGGTTTTCGTAATGGCAAGAGGCTGCAAGGGGGAGAACACACACCGAGAAAAGGAGAGAAAGAGAAAGATGTCAAGTAACTTTAAAGACACCGTTGACGTAGGCCAGTAACCAGCCTGTTGCATGAGCCAACAGTGTGTTCTCCAAGCTCTACCTTTCCAGTTAAACGAGTTCTGGCCCTCGCTCTGGGCCAGAAGCTACAATGACCACACAGCTGTTCTGCTCCTGCGTAAGGCAGCTATATTTAGCTTCACGCAGATATGTAAAGTGATCCCCGTCATGCACAAGCTCCCAAATTACAGAAAACCCACATCTCACAAAGTGGGAGGTACCTGCCCTGGGGGCTGGGGGCACGGATAGGTGAAGAGCAAGCTTGTCCCTAAACCCCATGCAAACGGATTCTCGCTTTGTCACTAACATTGGCAGGAGAGCATTTTTCAGCTGCTTAGCCATCAGTTGCTACGGACACTACTAAAAATGATTAGTCCATTTCCCTCTTTTCCTCCCGCCCTGGTTTTGTCCCGACATACTTCTCACTGGTCTTTGCTGGTTTCTCTGTTCTCATCTTCATTTTAAGTTTGTGTGTTTTCAGACATTTCCACTGACTTGATGCTCTGCAATTGTTTTTTCTTCTTTCTAGGCTCTTCCCTGAACATTTTTCCTCTACAGCTACCAATGTCCAAAGGACACCTAACTAATTCCCTTGCCCCCCTCCAGCTGCCCCTCATGTGAATGCCCTTTCATCCGATACTCTAGTCTTCCCCTGTGTTTATATTTACAGTGCAATTCTACACTCAGACACTACCCGCGTTGTGGCCTATACCTTTCCTTTTGAGTTGCTTCATGTTTGAAAAACATCTAACAATTTCACATGGTGGTAGTAGCAGTAGCATTTATTAAAGTTTTATACTGCTGTTCACCCAAGGATCATAAGGCAGTTTACAATATAAAAGCTCAAAAATAAATATCATAATAGCAAAAACAATGAGCCTTCTTCCAACAATTAGCTTCACAAAATAGCCCAGAGTTTTGGGATACCTCAAAGTGTATTGTACCAAAGCAGGGTACAAATTGGTATCTGCCAGTGAATACTGTTCTGCAGGGAATGAGACTATCTAACACAGGGATCTGCTATAGACACACATCAGAACACTGAGTTGGTTGTTTTTCAAACCAGGCACCCAACACACTCTTCCTGCTCACACTTTATGGTGTTTATTACAGTCACGGGCAGTATACATGCATGCAAGTACTCGTAAATCTGAAAGTCACCTTCAGTTAGGCTACCAAGGAGAACCCCAGACATGAATACTAGGCAGTGCTCTGTGCAACTCAGATGCTATGTTAGTTGTCCCAGCAAGGGGAATCCATCGACATGATTCCATTTTTAATACACACGTACACAAATATACGAGCAGGGTCTCAAGATTCATAGTTGCTCAGAGCTCTTTCATCAGAACAGGAGCTCTGTGGAACAAGGACACAGGCTTCCTGACCAACACAAGTGGGTCAAAAGTCGTTTGAACCAAGCTTGCAAGGCTTCTCTGAAGGCTTGCCCTCTTCAAAATGCATGTGCCAGGTGGCTAGTAACAGCAAGCAACAGCATAGAAAAGACATAGGACCCTCTCTGCCCCTATAAGCCCAAGAACTAGTCCACCCCCTGGCTATGCACTTGGAAAATGGGTGGGGAACCTCAGGCTGAGGGGGCAAACAAGACTCCTAAGGTGTTTCTATCTGTCCCTTGTGGGTCTCCCCAGGGACCACAAGTCAAAAGCGGGTGTCAGGAGCAGGTCAGCAATAATGTATCCCTTGGGGCTGAGAAAGGTACCCCAACGCTGCCTCAGAACAAAAACCCTGCTCTTTGTATTCTGCCCATCTTACATTTGGCAAAGCAAGCACAAGAGACAGAGCCTTTTCGGTCATGGCACCCGGACCCTGAAATGCCCTTTTGGAGGAAGACTGACTGCCGGGCTTCCCATCTGCTTGGCTTCTGGCAAGCTGTGAAAACCTGGCTGTTTCAGCCGTCAACATCATTTATACTCAACTGACTGACATACTTATCAGGTTCTGGGTGGTTCCATATTTTGTGGCTTTCTTTATCATCCTGTTCCTTTTAAACTGTTCTATGACAGGATCCAAAAGGCAGGCTAGAAATTTCATCTGAGTCTCCAACAGGTAGTAATGACAGAATTAGAAACGAAGTCACATCTACGCATGTAAAGCAGATTTAAAGCACATGGCTTCCCCTCAAAGAATCTCAGGAACTGTAATTTAAGAGTGCTAGAAATTGTAGCTCTGTGGGGGATGAAACTACAGTTCCCACAGTTCTTTGGGGAAGCCATGTGCTTTAGATCTATGGTGTGGATGTGACCCAAGACAGGATCCACTCTCAAAATAAGAGAGCCAAGAAAGAAAAATATTAAAAACATAAAAGCAAGGCAATATTGAGTGAGAACATCTAGACTCTACACTTTTGTGGGAATTAGCTCCTGCATCCCATTTTAAAAATAAGTGGGTCAGAAAGTAGTCAATTTACAAAACCCAAAGAAAACCTTGGCCTTCTCCCCCTTTTTCTGAATGGGTCTCCCTGCACACATAACGCCTCAACAAGATCCAATTTCGGTCAAGGAAAGTTCCTATAAATCCTTTCTGTGCAAAATGCGGACAGATTTTGAGCCAACGTTAATAAAACTGCCTAAAGAGAACCAATTAACCTGAATGGGAGAAAGGAAACCCTGGAAATTTAAAGAGATGTGTGTGAAGAACTTCGAACAAAATGCAAGATTCAGTGTTTTCACACTTTGTAACTGGGACTCCATTTCTATTCCAGAAACTTGCTAAGTTGGACTATTCTTGAGAAAGCCAAAAATAAAAATAAAAAATAACCCACCCATAAGTACTTAACTACAGATCACAGATTTATTTTGGAGTGAAAGCAAGGCTATAGACTGAAAAGAATTGGCATACCAAAATGTAAGGGATACATTGCCCCAATTTTTAAAGAAACTGTTAATGGTATTGTGAGCTGTAGTGGAATTTTACCGAACACAATCCTTGGCCCCAGTATAGCCCTTCTGTAGCTCTGTTCCACTTGATCTGCTTGTAAACTTAAGACTTTCATAATGTTATAAAAACATCTGTTGCCAATCTTGCTGCTGAGTGCTGGATTTTTTTTCTTGTTTGATCTGCATTTTAATTTTAACAGTCCAACGAACTACTGTAAACAACTCTTTGTCACCAAGAATCACTAAAACGCCTGATAAGCCATGCAAAAAAATTGCCAGCAAAGACCATCCAGGGAGAGGTAAATAAACTGGGGCGTTAGTAGCGTTACAATAGCTAGCCTGCATTTGCTGCTAACACGTTATATTTGGATACAACAAAGAATGGAGAACCTGTCCGCTTCCAGATGTTGCTTGACTCCCATTCCAAATGAGCACCAGTCACCATGGTCAGGGATGATGGGAACTGTAGTTCAACATCTGGAGGACTACAGGTCTTCCACCCCTGCAGTGAAGATATAGCAACGCACAGGGAAAGGGAAAGCTTTTCACATGGGAGACAATCTCAAGATGGTCCTCTGTCAGATTCTGACACACCCAGATCTGAACAGTATTGATGCCAAACCAACACGATTTTTGAGAACAACAACTGAAAGGTATTTCAAAGGGAGAGACCGTTGGAGGATGACAGAGAGGCAAACTAAATGCACACCTTGAAGGAGAATCCAATGCATGTAGGCACATTAAGACACTTGGGAAGGCAAACAAGGTATGCAAGAAGAGGAGCTGCAAGAACTGAAATATAACTGGGAGATTTTGCAGTGCAATCGACAGCCAGCGTGGCACAGCCATTAAGAGTATGGAATATATACATTTTAAATAAAGGTTTCGGAAATTGGAGGGGGGGGCACATTTCAATGTCTGTTTCTCACAACATCTTTAATTTAGGTAAATACAGTCAGGAAGCTTGCTAGCCAGGCCAGGTGAGTGGCCAGTTTACCAGGTCAGTGGTCCACGGCCACCTACCTTGTACATCTTCTCAGGGAAGAAGGAACCTGTAACCTTCCAGATGTTAGACTACAATTCTCATCATTCCTGACTGTGCTGGCTGGGGCTGGTGAGAGCTGAAATCCAACAACATCTGGAAGGCTTCAGGCTCCTCATCTCTGACATATCTGGGCAGGGATTGGTAGCCAGCTGTCTTGGAAAATGAAGCAACATACTATGGCTGTTAAAAGTGCTAAACTGTTCAAGTTCCCTTTCTTAGACGATGTCCACTGCATTTCCTTGGCCACAGGAAAGGGCAAAAGGCTCTGCCAGGTGCACCCTTTTTTGCATCTGGAGCTAGAAAGGGTTCACAAAGGAAAACAGCAGTACCAGCAAGCCTGGGTACACGGTGCGGGGAGAACAGAACTAAAAGCGATGCCCCACTCTCAACACTTCTGCTTCTGTTTTTTTGTGGAATGAAGAACTGCCAAGAAACTGACATGGTAGCATGCTGCAAAACGTACTTTCAGCGATAAAATGTACTGAAGTCTGGTAGCGTCTGCAGTCCTGAAAATGCCTTTTGAAATGGATACGAAAGGCAAACTTCTAGCTCTTGTTGCAATAGGCAAGAATAGGCAAGAAAAAGCCCATTAGCGCTACCCACATTTCCAGAAGGATGAGGTCCTGTATGCTTCTGCTGTATCACAGGGCTTCACTGTCGTCTTGCTACTTCTGGCACCACACGTGCCAATGACGCAGGCTCCACTCCATCTGCACATAATTTTCACAGGCATTGCTCTGCAGAACACCCCAAGAGTATTCTGCTCCTTCCACCCACTGCCGCCAATAGCAAGCACTCTATGGGAATCTGTGAATGATATTTCAGCAGCCTTCTTCATATGGGAGTTGGAAAGGGCTTTGCCAAACTGCTGTAAAAGCCTAGATTCTTCTTGCTGTCATACGAAGGGCAAAGCTGTGGGGAAACAAGAGCCAGGCAAGGATTGCATAATGTTTCCTTGCTTGTGAAGGGGACGGAAGCAATGCACTGGCCTGCTTCAGATGTAAAAAGCCCCTCCAACAAACCATGATATGTTAAAGCATCAACAAGCATTAACAGCGACAGGTTTTGTGTACACTCAACTCTCTCACTCCACCTCCTGTACACCTGGCCGTAGAGACCTTCTGGTTTCTTAAACAGCACTTTCCTCCAGTGTCTGAACCAGGAAATCATGGTTTAAGAACTCCCTACAAATCAAGATTGTAAAACCAGGACCTGATCCTGATTTGAAGATTACATTTTAACCACAGTTTCCTGGGCTTCAAGGAAAATGTGGTTTAGAAACTAGTAAGTTTCCTCTGCAGGGAAGGACTTCAGAAGCAAAAGAAGGGAGCAAGCACTATAGCTCACGGGTCTTTTATGCTCCAACAAACCACGGAGTAACTCTGTGATGTCTGAACCAGGCAACCACCTCCACCACATGCTTTAGCCCATCATTAATCTGGGCATATTCTCATGGATCTACTCCTTTCAACACAACACGAGATTGTGGAGAAGTCCAGCCTTTTGGCTTCTCACACACTTTGGCTGTCTTCTGCTCTCCCAGGCGCAGTTCCTCTTGAACCTGCCAGTTTTGCTTGCCACAGCCTCTCTCCTTGGCAATGAGCGCGCTGGGCCCATGGATGTCATCAGCAGCTTGACAACATGTTTTAATCATGTCTGAACTCTCATCTTCAGGACTGTTCTGCATTCCACTCTGTTGAGAACTACCTGAAAATAGAAAGCAGCATTATTAAAAATGTTTTCCTAATTATCACCAAAATACACTGTCCACCCCAAACCAACAAAATCTAGGTGGGAGGCCATGACGAAGCTGGTAGCCATACAGCAAGGGGAGAAACCTGAACTAGAAACCTGAACTATGGCAGTCCAGCCTTGAGTTTGGACTGGAGGACCCAGGCTCAAATACCCAACTCAGTCATGAAGCTATTTGGGTAATCTGGGCCAGTCACTACCTCACAGAGTTCTTGCGAGGTTAAAATCTGGAAGTGGAAATAGAACCATGACTGTTCAAAGTGGCAAGATATTGATCTAAATGCATTGTGCAGATGGGGCCCAGGCACACCAGTGACCTTGCCTCATAGCCTCTTGTAAAGGTGCTGAACATGAGGACAGACATTAAGGAACACAGTCGTACCTTGGAAGTTGAATGGAATCTGTTCAGGAAGTCTGTTCGACTTCCAAAACGTTCGGAAACCAAAGCGTGGCTTCTGATTGGCTGAAGGAAGCTCCTGCAGCCAATCGGAAGCCGCAGAACCCACGCTGGACGTTCGGGTTCCAAAGAATGTTCGCAAACAGGAACACTCCCTTCTGGGTTTGTGGCATTCAAATAAAAAATGTCAGAATACCAAGGCATTTGGGATCCAGAGTACAACTGTATACATAATGGAGCCCACAGGTGGAACTCTCCAAAGATAGCAACTATCCATCCTCAGGGGCCATAGCGCAGTAGTAGAGCAATGCTTTGAATACAAAATGTCCCAGATTTCACCCCTAGCATCTCCCACCAGGTAGCAGATGATGGGAAAGGCAATCAGTAGTGAATTTGATGAATCAATGGCCGGCTAGCATGAGGAAATCTGAAAGTGGTTCTGCATGAACCTCACTGTACAGAACCAGTATAAACCCAGCATCCTGTGAGCGTTAAGTCTCAAGTCAACTGAAAGATCTAAGGTGGAAAAGATGGGCAAATAGTAAATGGCAGACTATCCCAACCGGCTGGTTTCTCAGAAGTTGTTGGACTACAACTCCCATCATTTCCAACCATTAGCCATGCTGACAAGGCCTGATGGGGGTTGCAGTCCAAAACACAGGGAAGGCACCTCCTTCAGAAAGGTTGTAAGGAAGAATGAAATGAACTTACCAGTGGCTGACATCTCCAATGCAGGCATGCGTTGTGGTTGACGTGTGGCCGACTTCCCAGAGAAGAGGATGCAGGAGTTGGGAAGCTCTCCAGAAAAGGGTGAAAGATGGAGCTCCTGCTGCATCTTCATATGATGCTTTATTTATGGTACAGCAGCTCTCATTCTGCACTGTGAAGTCTGCCCAATTTCAGGGACATTATCCAGAAAAGAATAGAACGCTAGTAACTCTGACCCATCTCTACAGCCAAGAATCAGAATTAAATGCCCCTCTAATTTCTGAACTCAGAATGAAATCATGCAGATTGAATAAAGTATGCCAATAAAGCAATTCCATTCCACCTTTCAATTTTAACATACTAAAATAATACAAATATTAAAAAAAAACCAGTCTCACAACTTCTCTGTGTGCATTCTGCAACACAACTAGGAAATGCAACCAAAGACTGGGCTAAATTATGAAGAGCAGCATCTATCATCCACCTCTGTGGCTCAGTTGTCAGATTGAATTTTATGGGATAAATACAAGCTGCCACTGGCAGATTTAGCCTTTTTGCCCTGCTTATAGACTATGAGTAGACCTTCACCTTATCTGACATAAATGAAAGATAGCCATGTACCTGTATGGGGAAAACCCCCATACTTCTGTAGAAAACCCAAACTGCTACCTTGCACTTTATGGTAAGGCTAAAACATCTACTGAGTGGAGCCAGCTGGAGGAAGAATTCATTGCATTGCTGAGCACAGAAACCCACTAGTTTCCTTATCATGTGTCCTTGCAATATTTGAAATTGCTACTAGCATATCTACCCAGACCTTCCTCCAGGCAGCTCAGAGCAGGTTCTCCTGTCCCTCTTTGTGTACACAACCACTCTGCTAGGCAGGTGCCTTCTCTTTTTTACAATGAAATTGTTTATTATCATTATTATCATCATCATCACCACCATCATCTCTATACCACTTTATATATTAAATAACAAATCTAAAAGCAGTTTACAACACATTAAAACGTCAAATAAAACAATCCAGGGGGGAAAAACTAGTTCAAGCTTCAAGGAAAATATTTTAGATCCTTCTCCATGTGGTATTTTGCTTTCCCCAATTACCAACCTGGCAGCCAGAGATCTCCACATGGTCGCAACTGGACCCATGTCGGTCGCAAAATGTGCCTGGAGCCTGGTTAATTTCTAACACGAGGTATGGACTGAGATGGTAGAGGGAAAAATGAACTGAAGGATGATAGAGAAGCTGTAGAGAGGGACTGATGTTCTGCCACTTCAACACTGAACTAAAGATGAAAAAAATGCTAAAAAGAGGTGGGGGTGGAGCAGACAGAGATTCTCAGGCAGCCAAATCTATTTCATAAATTCTTCAAAATATAACCATCACAGCTGACTGTTAGTCATTGGCAATATGTAACTTCTACAGAATATCTTGCATACCGACAGCGATCCCTTTGAACAGACCACACACCCTTGTACGTGCAGATAACACTTGACAGCTACTCATCTTTAGAACTATCAAAATTCAAGTTACACTTTGACCTTGAGTCAATAATTTTGTTCAGATGGAGGATTTCTTCCAATGAACCTTGGGCAACATTCAACAGTGGCATGCATAGCTCAAACAGTTCATGGAAATTTTGACATGTATGTGGCAAGAGTTCCTGAGTTAAAATATGAATGGGATTCTCTTCCCTTGTTATTTCATTCATTTGTATTCAAGCTTTTGATCACTATGGCCATTTTTCTCTGACTTAGATTATCATAGCCCAACTCTTCAAATACAACACTTACACAGCAGGGATTAAGCCCCAGTCATTGCAACAGAAGTCAGAATTGTGTGCAACTTTTGCCTCAAAGCACTGAAGCTCAGTTAGCCAGCTAGTGCAAACCACAGCAGAAGAAAAGAACTACATCTAGCTACTTTTGTTACAAGACTGTCAAAGGGAAAGAAATTAAAAAGGGAGGAAAATTTGAACAGTTCCTCTGCTACGTATTTTAAAGAAGAAAAGTAGGCCAAGTTGAAAAGTGTGACCCACAGTTCTTCCTAACTCTGGCAGAAATGCAAGTCAATGTTTTATATAATCCTATTCATGTGCAAGTACTGACTCCAAGGGAAACTGCTTTTAATAAGCCAGGAGTCATTAACAGATCACATTTTTCCAATGAGGTTTACTTGGCAATTGGATGAAGTGTGGCTTCTTTTAAGCTAATTATGTAGTAACAACAAACAACTTGTATAGGTTTACGCCACCTTTTTTATATTCTGGGGAACAAATGCATAGACTGGGAAACACAGCGAGAAAGAGAAAGAAACGGGTCTATGTCTTGACCACTAAAATTCCCCTCCAAGTCCTTTTTGTTCCTAAACATCTAAGCCAAGATTCTTTGGTTCACTCATCAGGTTGATGCTCATCAATTCTGCATCCGTCTACATATGATTTGCAGAAAAATCTGAAAGTCGCTGCCCAGTGGTAAGCAGTCTACTGCAGCTTGGTGGCTTAGACAAGAATAATAATTTTTAAAGTCATCTTTCTTGGAAGCGATATTTCCAACCGCTTCAATCTGGTGCAATTATTGGGTTTACATTATGCTCGTCTGTGTTGACCCCTCAACAAGGAATTGACAATGGTACTTTCTGGACACCTTCCAGTTAGAGGAAGAGTGACCACTAGGGTTGGCAGAGGGGAAGAACCATACAGTGAGTCACATACAATGCCCATGCCTAGGGCCAAACTAGGCATTAATTGTATGAATGAAATTAATACACAAGCTTTAATTTTATTAAAATTGCAGTCCCTGGAAAAACTGAGCATGCTTGGGGGGCCATTGTGTGTGTGTGAAAAATGGAAGCTGACCTATCCCTCTCCTTCCTGCCACAGACCTGACAAAAATCATCTCTCTGAAGCTGCTACATATATTTCAAGGGAAACCTCCGAGGACATAAAGTGGAAGCTTCTCTTGAAATGCAAACAGTCGCTCCAAGGAGATGGGTTTTTTGTCCAGATCCCTACAGTCACGAGGCTACTCAGACTTCCTCTTGGCTGCTATTTACATTTCAAAATACAGTAATAGGTTCATGAGTCTGGTCCTTAGTAGAAATGCAAAATCAATTCCTTATCAACAAGGGGGTGGAGTATAACTGAAGTACGCCTTAGTTGTGGCCAGGCTTAACATACCTATCACTGGCAGTACAGTATAGGGTAGGTGGGCGGGTGGGATTATGCACCTTCAGATTCCTAGGTGCTAGTCTCAAATTTTTAATCCACTGGACAACCAGGCACCTCTGCAGACCTGGCAATATGGAGGAGAAGGCTGTTAAAACCCACAATTAGATCTTGTTTCCAGGCTTAGAAACACCGACGTTCCATTTGATTGATCAAATATTATGAGTGAGCATATGGCATTAGGAGATGGCCACCCTATTTAAAAAGGGGGGGGGGACCATTCATACCCAATGGGAAGGACTGAATCCATACTAAAGCAATAAAATCTCTCAACAGTATTGCAATAAAATCAGTCTGCAATTTTCTGCATTTATGAGAATCAGCCAACGCCAAAGGCTACATATGATTTGCTTTCCTTTATTCCAATACTTTTGATGTATGTAATGATGACAGAAAAAGGAGAGAAACAGGACTTAAATTGCTACTTTTCAGGCACTTTATTTATTATATGAAAATTGCCTAAATGTTTCAACTATGCATCCTCCTCGGAGACACCGAAACAATCTTTTATTTTATTTTAGTGGGCATTAAAATGCAAGCACCATACTAGAACATTTTATTACTAAATCTGGGTGCCTTCCCCACCCCACCAGCTGAATCAAAGCTCTCAATCAAAAGTTAAAATATATAATTATATAAACAGCTTTTTAAAACAGAAGAATATACAAATTAAACCTTCTATCTCAAAATGAAAAAGAGGAACTCGGTCACCTCCTGTAGAAGTTTGGCAAAATCTATGACCTCAGAAGACATGTGCTGCAGCTGGTATGCCAAGAAATTAAGTGCAAGTTTTATTTTGTGCTTTCAAAACAAATCAAAGGACAATCCCGTTATCTTCCTTACATCTCCAGGTCTTCTATGTATATGCCCTCATCAAAGAGAACTCAGGAAAAATGCAAACCATTTCACCTATGACAATGTAATACCCAGAAAATTTTACATTTCTTCAGCTCAAATAAGGGCTAAAAAGCAAACACCACTGAAGAAGGTTTTGTGCACTATATAAAGCACATCAGGGTGAGCTGTGTTATAGACTTTGCAGATCATGCCAGCAAATAAGAGTTCTGAGAGCCTTCACTGTAATGCCACTCACCAGTATATGTTACCAGCGCATTACAGAACATTTTGAAGTGCGTAGCGACAAATGCTTAATTTTAAAGGCATATTAGTTTAGAAGAACCAAGAAAAATTAAGTTTTTATGCCAAATATTAACCCTAACCTGATTATCAGGCAACAGCTATATTAAATGTTTTATTCAGCTGCTCTTGTTTCAGATGGAAGAACCAATATCATCAACTTAATGTCTTCCCTTTATTACTCCTATTTATTTGGCAATACCACGTAAATGTGGAAGACAGATTTCATTAGAGCCACGTTTCCTCAAGGGTGAGGCAGAAACCATCTAGCTGACTGTAAAGAGTTTAATAAATCTGCTGTCAATAAATCTGGATGTCAACCATGCACTCGGCCGGGGAAGAGATCACACAACTAGACTTCAACTGTTGCCTCCTCGCTAGCTATAAGAAGCATTTGTCCCAGTCTCTGATCTGCATGAGCTTGAAAAAGCAGTGACTGAACCTTTCTGGATCTGCTGATAACTTTGAAGAGGAAAGGATGAAACTGGTCTCCAGCTGGTGCTCAAATATTGTAGTTCAATTTTGTAAAGATTGCCCAATGCATACATTGTCTAGTGTAAATTGCACCCCATATGAGATGCTTCACGGAAGAAAGCCATGTGTAAAGCATTTTAAAATTTTTGGTTCGGAGGTTTGGGTGCACACCTCGCAGGGTGACAAACTCAGCAAGCGTGGAGAACATGGTGTTTTCCTAGGATATGAGAAAGGGTCTTATCGTGTTCTGATCACAGACACGAAAACCATAAGGCTCACCAGGAGTATTGATGACAATCCACAATGGGACAGAGTTGGCGTTTTTCAGTGCCATCCCATTTGTGATGATGGTGCAAAAGGGGCAAAGAAAGTTAAGAGGGAGGCAAGTGTTGTTGGTGATGATAATCCTGATGCCAATGTAGTTCCAGATGATGGCACAGATTATCAGAGCCCAAAAGCCTCAGGTGAGTCTGACGCTGACTCAGACTTAGCAGCTTCATATACTTTAGCTCCCCATTCTCCCAAAGAGGAGGAAGCACCAGAACAAGAGGATCAAAGAGTTCTGCGCAGGTCCGAGAGAACAACCAAGGGTGTACCACCGAAAAGGTTTTCTGAAGAGTTTGCAAAGACTGCGGTCACGAGCAACTCTGGTGGGGTTTTCAAACCTAGCATGAAGTGTGCTGAGAGTAGTAGCACAAAACGCTTTATTTATTTCCTTACCTGATATTTGAAGGAAAGCGTGTATTTGAGTTCTGAAAAATGGTTTGTTCAAATCTGCCTAATTAGAAATGTCAATTTGTATTTGAAAGGAAGAAATGTGTGTGAAGATTTTTCCAGAAGCTGCTTATTCATTTGTATTGTAAAAGTGTTATATGCCGGGAAAAGAGATACCTGCAAATATGTTAACCAAGGTTGTAAGCAGAGAACAACTTTTGGAGTGTATGTGTAAATTGCAGTTATGTTAAAGATTCTTGAAATGGTCGGATGAAATGGGGGAGGATGAGGAGATTTCACCCCTCCCATACCCAAGAATCTCCTGATCATCTCCTGATGGTCTCTGCTGACTCTCCAGAGAGAAGGAGGCGTGTCCTGCCTATCTACTTATTCTGCCCAGCAACATATCTGTGTGTGTGTGAGAGAGAGAGTCAGTCAGTCAGTGTATCGGAGAGAGTGAGAGTGTTGGAGATCCTAGAGATAAGATTGCTGCTAAGAGCAGCTGCAGACTCTCAGTGTAGCATTGATTTATGCTTAGAATATTCAGCTCTGTATATAGTTTTGTATCATAGTTGTAGTTATAGAATAAAAGGAAGATATTCTACAGAGCTGCTCTCCGAGTGGTTTATACTCTGCAAGACTCTGCAAAACTCTGCTGCGCAACGACTGTATTATTGAGACAGTGAATCCGGTGCTCTCAGCTCTAAGCTGTGAGTCCACAGCACTGTGACCTGTTCCTGTGGGAAAAGGAGGTCTCTGGCGGTGCTACCCAGCTCGCCTAGCCCAGTCGGGGTTGAGGTGCATGAGTCCAGTTGGCGCACTGGCTCTAGGGCGATGCTGACACTAGCTGACTGTAAAGAGTTTAATAAATCTGCTGTCAATAAATCTGGATGTCAACCATGCACTCGGCCGGGGAAGAGATCACACAACTAGACTTCAACTGCTGCCTCCTCGCTAGCTATAAGAAGCATTTGTCCCAGTCTCTGATCTGCATGAGCTTGAAAAAGCAGTGACTGAACCTTTCTGGATCTGCTGATAACTTTGAAGAGGAAAGGATGAAACTGGTCTCCAGCTGGTGCTCAAATATTGTAGTTCAATTTTGTAAAGATTGCCCAATGCATACAGACCAAGGTCTTCCCCAGGGCAAAGACTCTCCAGGGAAAAGGTGGGATAAAAATATAATAAATGATTGATTTTAATAAACATGATTCCCGGTTTGGGCAAAACGGAAAGCTATTATCTCATTGCCAACATAGGAGGAGTGAATCTGAAGCAAATGCAGCTCATTCATAATAAACCACGACTTACTGTTATTTATTTATTTAATAAAATTTGCATGCCGTTTGATTGCAAGGAAACCTGCATTAAAGATACAGATAGGTAGCCGTGTTGGTCTGCCATAGTCAAAACAAAAAAATTCCTTCCAGTAGCACCTTAAAGACCAACTAAGTTAGTTCTTGGTATGAGCTTTCGTGTGCAAGCACACTTCTTCAGATACACTGAAACAGAAGTTGCCAGACCCTTCTATATAGTGAGAAGGTGGGGAGGGGTATTACTCAGAAGGGTGGTGGGAATGGGTGAATGGCAGATAGCTGAGATGAGCCTGTTGACGACTCTTAATGACTACAATAGGTCTTACAGGAAAAAGCAAGGGGTGAGAAGGTGAGAAATGGCTTTGTCATGTATAATGAGATAAGAATCCAATGTCTTTGTTCAGGCCAGGTCTCTCCATGGTTTTAAGTTTGGTAATGAATTGTAATTCAGCAGCTTCTCTTTCCAGTCTATTTCTGAAATTCCTTTGTAGTAAAACAGCTACTTTGAGATCTTGTATAGAATGTCCTGGGAGATTGAAGTGTTCTCCTACTGGTTTCTCTGTCTTGTGATTCTTGATGTCAGATTTGTGTCCGTTTATTCTTTGGCGTAAGGTTTGGCCTGTTTGTCCAATATAGAGAGCTGAAGGACACTGTTGGCATTTGATGGCATACACAATGTTAGACGATGAGCAATTAAACAGTCCCGAGATGGTATGTGTGATGTTGTTGGGGCCAGTAATGGTGTTGTCCGGGTGTATGTGACAGCAAAGTTGGCATCTGGGTTTATTGCAGGCTCTGGTGCCAGTGTCCGTGTTAGGTCTGGTTGTAGTATTATTGTGGGTTAGGAGTTGTTTAAGATTGGGTGGCTGTCTGTAGGCAATGAAAGGTCTTCCTCCCAGAGCTTGAGAAAGAGAACTGTCATTGTCCAGGAGAGGTTGTAGATCTCTGATGATGCGTTGTACTGTTTTAACTTGGGAGCTGTATGTGATGACTAGAGGTGTTCTGTTATTTTCTTTTTTGGGTCTGTCTTGCAGAATTGGAACAGATACGGCTGTAACGTAGTGCCTGGCTATATACAATGGACTGTTTGGTATGTTTGGGATGGTAGCTAGAGGCATGTAGATATGTTTGTCGGTCAGTTGGTTTACGGTATAAGTATCTGTTCCAATTCTACAGACAGAGACTCTCACCTAAGAGATCTACAGCAAACCTTTTTAGAACTAAAATACCCAGCAGATGAAGTTAGACAACAGATCAACAGAGCCAGACTGATACCCAGAGAGAACTTGCTGCAACCTATCCCCAGACCGTATTCTTTGATTAACGGCTTGATAAACTACCAACTGTCCATATGGAAAATGCTCTGGGAAAGCTGGAAGATGCCAGTGTGAGTAAACTAGTTTGGCAGTTAAAATACATCATTAAAATTCATAACTTATTACTGTCACAGTATCTCAGCTTACAGGGCTGTTTAAATGAGAAGAGGAGCAAGGTCACTTGTAAAAAAATATATATTACATTTCACAGTTGCACAGCCAACTGAAGTTTACTATTTAACAGTAGCTGCACACAAGTCAACACGACGGCATGCCTGAAATATCAATTGCAGCCAATATGGCCATATGTGAAAATATGTATCAGGCTAAGTGGTTGTGAGCGTTCCTCATTTTGCTGAGTTACCCGCAGGGATTTAGCATCTAAATTTCACGACAGGTATAACGCAGTTACTTTCTGTGTTGCACACTGACACTGAACAGATGCTCCCAAGGCAGCTGCTTCACTACTGCTTGAAATATAATTGAAGGCACAGGCATTCATTATGAGATTTCATAAACACACAAGCTTCCCTTCTGATACATTGAAAAGTGGTTTGCTTTGGGGCGGGGGCAGGCAATTAGAACTCACAAGTGTTTCCAGCAATCAAGTTACAGCTTTAAAATGTCAAACATCTCTTCTGCACAACTTCCCTCTCCCCTAAATAAAGGCACCTACAGATGGTGAAGCCGTGGCCCTCCAGATGTTGTTGGAATACAACTTCCCAGTGTTGGAAACTGGGACAGAAAAGCTAGGAGCTAAACGGCTTCTGGGACCTGGGTGGGGGGCACCAAAACAGAATGTCTAGTCGCCACGGGGGGGGGGGGGCAGGGAGAGGTTGGCAACACTTTTTATTTATTATTTTGATAAGCAGAACTAATACACAATTCACATAAGTGACACATTGTTAAAATCACATTTTTAGCAGAAACTGTTAATACATGTTTCATTTGGTGTTTACAATAAAAATACTGGTACCATACTTCTGTTTTCAAAACATGCTACTCTTTATTGTTAAACTCCTTAACATATTGTCTATCCTTAACATACACTTTGAAGGACAGATCGTGAAGCTGAGGCTCCAATACTTTGGCCACCTCATGAGAAGAGAAGACTCCCTGGAAAAGACCCTGATGTTGGGAAAGATGGAGGGCACAAGGAGAAGGGGACGACAGAGGACAAGATGGTTGGACAGTGTTCTCGAAGCTACCAGCATGAGTTTGACCAAACTGCGGGAGGCAGTGGAAGACAGGAGTGCCTGGCGTGCCCTGGTCCATGGGGTCACAAAGAGTCGGACACGACTAAACAACAACAACAACAACAACAACAACAACAACAACAACATACACTTTGAGGCTTCAAAGCACATACATTTCAGTAATCCTTGAGTGGCAGCCAGGCGCAAAAAATGACACCCAGACTTTTTGAGGTGCTTGCAAATGGAGAATCTTTAGGCAGAAAATGCGCCTGGAGCCCTGCTAATTTTGAACCCTGAAACTCCCATTAACTGCCCACTGGCTAGTGTCAATAGAAATTGGAGTCCAACATCTGGGGGGGGGGGGCAAAGGATCCCAGTTCTATTATTTATATCATGGTGGTCCAACACAACTTAAGTGAAGCTCACAGGTAGATCACATTCTTTGATTTAATTCCTGGTAAGGTTCAAAAGATCTCCAGGAAAAAGTGCTGAGAAAGGCACTCCCTTTGCATTCAGTGGAGCTTAGTTCAAAGATAAATGCACATCAGATTGCAGCCTAAATACTTTCATATAGTTCAGAAATAACAAAGAAACTAGATCTAGCATTCCATGAGCTATCTTTTCCATAGCAGCAGTTTGCATTATTTAAGCTACTTGTCTCATTCCCTGCAGTTTTGCTGAGCTTCAGAAGCAACACACTTCTTTAAAGTATGTTGAAAGCCTAGTCAAAAGCAAGCCCTTGCCCATTTTGTCAGTCTGCACTGAGGCAAACTCCCCTCAGATGAAAAGGAAATGTAATCTGATGACGCAGGGAGCATGTCTGAGGACCCCTGTTCATGCTCCAATCTGTGGCCCTTCAGGTGCTTTTGGACTCCTGCCCCCATCAGCCCCTGCCTGCATTGCCAATTGTCTGGGATTGTCTGAGACTGTGGGAGCATCTGGAAGACCACAGGCTCCCCATCCTTTGTTTACAGGATCCAAAAAAGCTAAAAGTTTCAATCCACTGTTTTTAATTGCTGTTCTTACGGCGTTTTTTTAATTCAGAGTTTGTGTTGCTTATCTACCCAACTGGGAACCAACTGGTAGAAGAGCCGCATGCAAATACAAATACAATTTGTTAACAGAGTATTAAAACCACACATTTTACACCCAGAAGCAACAGTATTTACCACTGGAACAAAGTCACACTGTAAAATCTTTACTGTGCCACTTTAGCAGAAACATACCAGATGTCCACTCGGTATCAAAGCAAGAGTATGAAGTGTTCTTTTCATACGCTGCGGTGTCTTCTGCTGTTAAGACTATTAATTTTCTCTCTCTTTAGGACTGAAAGAGGGAAATAGCAAACTAAACCAAAGTTCACCAAAATGCCAACTAAACAGTACAGAGCTTGAGAAAAATCAGTGGAAGCTTAAGATTTGCTAAGGTTACAAAGGATATTTAGCACCTTTGCAACACGTTTTAAAAACACAACAGAGCAAGGTTCGTGAAGTGCAGCCAAAGCATCAAATTAATTGATATTTAATGACTAGCAAAGAAGTACAGTACAAATAAGGGAGAACGTTTAACCTGAAAAACTTGCTTTCTTTTACAATGTCTATTTAGCAGACCCTCCTCTGGTTGATGGGGGTGGGATAACCCATGGTGCTCCAAATGCTATTGGACCAGAACTTCCATAAACTGTAATCATTGGTCATGCCAGCAGATGATGGGAGTTGGGATTCCAAGAACATTTGGAGGACCACAGGTTTCTCATCCCTGATCTGACTAGCAGCAGCCGGAAGGAGTAGAGAGAGGACTCAGGTGAACATCAGGCCTCCCAGGACCATGAACAGATTCCGTTACTCCCAAGAAAAATCAGTTAAAGTACAGGCTAATCTCTCTCTTCTTGGGAATTCTCTCTGGGCAGCAGAACAACAATATTCACAAACAACTTGGACATGCTTCTTGGATACACTTCATGGGAACAGTCATTGTGAGGGCCTCACAAACACATTTGTTTGTAGTTACAGGTAGGTAGCCGTGTTGGTCTGCCGTAGTCAAAACAAAATAAAAAAAAATTCCTTCCAGTAGCACCTTAGAGACCAACTAAGTTTGTTATTGGTACGAGCTTTCGTGTGCATGCACACTTCTTCAGATACATTGAAACAGAAATCACCAGACCCTTATATATAGTGAGAGGGTGGGGAGGGGTATTATTCAGAAGGGTGGTGGGAATGGGTGATGGCTTACTACACCTATCAGCCAATCACCCATTCCCACCACCCTTCTGAGTAATACCCCTCCCCACCCTCTCACTATATATAAGGGTCTGATGACTTCTGTTTCAGTGTACAGTGGAACCTCGGGTTGAGGACGTAATCCGTGATGGAGGCATATCCGCAACCCGCAGCGGTCGCATCCTGAAGTGCCGTGTCTATGCGGGCACCCACGTGATTTGCTGGTTCTGCGCATGCGCGAGCGTGAAACCCGGAAATAACCCATTCCGGTACTTCCGGGTTTCCAACAGTCCGCAACCTGAAAACACGTAACCTGAAACGTCCATAGCAAGAGGTATGACTGTATCTGAAGAAGTGTGCATGCACACGAAAGCTCATACCAATAACAAACTTAGTTGGTCTCTAAGGTGCTCCTGGAAGGAATTTTTTTTATTTTGTTTCAACATTTGGTTGTGTTATTGTGAACCACTTTGAAGAGCCATTAATGGCAGCTGAAAAGGGGTGACATTCGTTTCATCTAAATAAAGAACAGGGATCTCAGGGAATTCCCCAGATAGGGCCACTTTTCGGGTGCCCTCAATTTCACTGGAAATAGCCCAATTTTAGAATGCTGCATTCTATCCAATGGCTGAACAGTGCCCAGTGGAAATGTATACATCAAAAGCAGCAACCATTGTTACACAGAAAGAGAACAAGATACCTGACTTTTGCAGGCTCCACAAAAATTTACCCAACCAGTGATTTATCTATTTATTTGCCCCCCAAAAATGGCTGGTTATTTAGGACAGTCATGTCAAATAATGATACAAACGCTACCAAGTTTTTATCTACCGCATCCTTGCGAGCAAGAAAAGGAGTAGAAAGCAACTGCTGTAGCCACAGGGAGGCCTCAAAGAAAGCGGAAAAACTATATACTATTGAAATGTAACTAAATGAAAATATTTAAATAAACAATCACGTCTACAGCGAAGTCTACTGGCATTAAACTTCAGGAAATACATGAAGGCCAATAACATTACATTAGCACACAATGTAAGAGACATCCTTGACGCATTTTAAAAAATGCAATCCAGCTCCTGCAGAGAGTGAATTAATATGCCTGTGGCCATACATGCTCCAGTCCCCAATGACTGCCTCACTGCTAACCATCTTGCTTTGCAATGCCCATCCTCAAAAGGTAAGGAGACCCAAATCCTTGAATTTACTCTCATAAAGATGGAATGGTCTCTGTGCTTTCACAGCACTTTTGAGGACCGGAAGGTCACTGTATGTTGTCGTCGGTTTATTTAGGCCCTGATGGAACTGACAAATCAAATGATGAAAATATGAAAATGATAACAGAGATTTGGAGGACAGGGGACGATGTAACTGGAACAACAAACACACAATAAGATTGCAACCATCTACTTTAGAGACTCATTGCCTTCTAAAGAATGTGTGAAGCATAACCCTACACTGAAATTTTGCAGTTCCAAAGCAGAGATCAGAAGAAAACGTAAACAAAGAGAGGAAAATTAACAGCTATATTGGCCAGATTTACTAAATGGTTGCAGTAGTTCCCGGCTTCTGTCATCTCTATTTCCCAGTGCCTTTTCCCAGGGATCAAATATAAGATTCTAAGCTGATCAGAGTAAATTTGTTAATCATCCTATACACATTGATCACACGGGCACATACATACAACAATGAGTTGTCGTCCGTCTTTGACAGAAGGCTACTTCCAGCTTCCAAAGAACACACAATCATTGGAAGGCCTTCCACTTTCCCACAAGCCCAACCCTTAAAAGGAACTGACTAATGGGGGGGGGGGTGTGCTTAACACTTTCATTAGCTGATTGTTGGAATTAAAAAAACCTTTTCTCAGCACTTCCCAAGATTCACAAACATCAGCACGCCAAGGAAATAGTGCTACTTGCTATCATAAAACTAAGACTGTACTGTCAGAAATAAGACAAAAGGAGGATAAAATGTCCCTGAGGACTACAGTAAGCCTCTGGTATCAGATAGACTTAACTGCATGTCAACGCGGTGAACTCCATGGCATTAATTAAATCTATTCTGGTTGTTGTACCCTCTAGCATTGCAATTTACGTCCTTATTTCAGGAAGTTCACCCACACACAAAAAGGTTAGCATTTACAGTTGCATCAGAAAAACTAAACACCAGCACCAATGAAACCTATGCTGACATCCCAGTATAGCCTCAAGTGGCTGCTACTCATTATCACATTTACAAAGCAAATAGTTACAGATAGGTAGCCGTGTTGGTCTGCCATAGTCAAAATAAAAAAATCCTTCCAGTAGCACCTTTAAGACCAACTAAGTTAGTTCTTGGTATGAGCTTTCGTGTGCAAGCACACTTCTTCAGATACACTGTGTATCTGAAGAAGTGTGCTTGCACACGAAAGCTCATACCAAGAACTAACTTAGTTGGTCTTAAAGGTGCTACTGGAAGGATTTTTTTTATTTTGACAAAGCAAATAGTGATCCAATTCAGATTCATCAAGCTGAAAGGGGGGTGGGGATCAATTCCTTCAGCAATATCTCTCACCATAACAATGGTTTAGTACAATTAAGAGATGGCAGACTAGCCCTTATTTCTTCAGGGTCAAATATGCAAGTACATGTCTAAAGATGACCTAGATGTTCCCAGATGTTGTCTGAACACAGTTGAGAGAGTTTTTGGTATCCAACACACACACACACACACACACACACACACACACCCCTTTATTTCAGGTTCAACTTCTCTTTCTCTAGTAATGCATTTCCCTTGTCTATTCCCCTCTGACTTTCACTCCCTATCAGGGTAATATAATGCAAAAAAAAAAAAAAAAAGGTTTCAAGAACTCTAAGCTCTCCAAACCCAGGTTACTCAAGCCAGAGTACTTCTTTTTAGGTAGAAGTAGTCAATGCAATGCCCTCAATACATTGTTGGGACTACAATTCCAATCATCTCTGGCCATTGGCCACTCTTACTGTGGCAGATGGGAGTTATAGTCCAACAACATTGCCTATCTCGGTGCTTGTGCAGTCTCTGTCCAATTTTCTTCCCACACACCATACTCCAAAAATTTCGGGGCAGCCCAGCTGAACCTCCGGAAAGAACATTTTTCGGGGGATGCATAGTGAAGGAAACTTCTGTTGCCCAAGCAGTTTCCATTGTCACAAACTCTGGATCCAAACCACTACTTTCAGCCCTGTTCGCACTTGCCACATCTCAAGGAACAGCTTGGACTGACTGCCCTTTATGGATAAAGCAAGAATTGTTCCCCCACCCGGAGTGATGCTAGTTTGCAAATTTCATTCCCCTGATAATTTAAAAATGATATTATCTGTGCAAGCCTAGTGTACCATCATACGCAAGGAGCATACACCAATTTTTGAAGGACTAAATAGCAAGCCTAAACACAATTTATACTCACATAATTTGCCAGAGTTTAGTACAGTGTCATCTGCCTTTCATCGCTTATCTGATGCGCAGTCCTTCCAAGCTGTTAGGATAATTGTTTTCCTACTTTTCTGTAAATTATCACAGATGCCATGCCAGGATTGCACATTCATTTCTCAAACACATTATGGGGCAGAACCTCCCATTAACAACAAACAGTGGAACATTTTATTTATTTTCAGTAAACTCACATTCTACACAATAACTGATTTTCAGCTGCAGCTGAATGCACTCTAGATGTTGAGTAACTGGAGAGGGCTAGTGTCATGATGGACCTATCTTCAGACAGAGGATTAGACTTGATAACCTCTGGGCCCTGCTAAGTGACTTGCAGCCAAAGTCCTCAAAGCCACAAAGATGCAGTAGAAACTTTAACAATGAAATTGCTCCATCCTTCACCCATACATTCTCATTCTCAAACCCCTCCCTCATATATTTGTCCACTCCATCAGTGGTTTCCCCCAACTGGGTTTACTGCATCTCCTACCATTCCAAGGAAATGGTTTGATGACTCTGTGTAGTAAGGGGTGAGGAGTTATTTCTCCGTTCCCAAATACAAGAAGAGCTATGCTGGATCTGGCTAAAGGTTCAGCTAGTCCAATATAATTTGCTGCCAGATGCCTCTGGAAACCCAATAAGCAAGGCATGAAGGTAACAGACCGCTTCTAAAGTTGCCCCAGCACTCTATATTCTCTGGCATACTGCCTCTGGACCTGGAAGTTCTATTTAACCACTGCAGCACCACTGATTCCCTTGACTTCCCAGCTAAAAGCCTCCAATCTCAGATTTTATTTGGTAGTGTTTCAACCCTCCTTTCCACAGGGATGATTAAAGTACTTAACAAAATCACCAACAGGCAAGACAGCAAACAGCAATTTTCTACGAAGAATCACCCTAGGCAAAGGTTATGTTTCTGAGAGCAAGATCTGGCCAGATGGACACCTTCTCCCCCTCCGCCTGCCCCAGTATTTCGTCTCCTGCTTTTTCTCTGCTTCCAAAACACAAACAAGCCAAATGCCCATCGAGTCCAGCACGTTGATTCCCACCGTGGCCAACTGCTTGGGGAGCTGGAATCCCCCGCCACGACACTTGCCCCCAACCCCGAACTCCTCCTGTCCCCAAACACAGGAACAGTGTCGGGTCACGGTGAAGGTCTAGATGCCCCGATTTCCACAGCAACCGACCTCGTGGGGAGAGCTGGATCCAGCCCCCCCCCCCGCTTCTTCCCAATGCACTTCGCCCCCCCCCCCTTCTTCCAAAACACAAACAGACCACTCAGCGCGCAGCACATCGCTCCCTGCAGCAGCCAGCCGCTTAGGAGCCTTGGGTCCGACCCCACTTAGCCCTCCGGCTCCCTGCAGAGCAACCCATCCCTCGCCACAGCGGCTGCAGCGTTTGTGCCTCCAGGCTGCCACCCCGCTGCCCCGAGCAGACCCGACCCGACCCCCTTCTGCCCTCCCACCGCCTCCCGCCAGCCGTCCAGCCCGGTCCTTCCGTGCTTTGACCCACCCGCGGACTCGCCGGTGTTGATCCAGTCCGGGTTCGCCAGGCTGGCGATAGCGAAGATGTCGGCGGCCAGAAAGAGGCATCCTGAGATGATGGTCAGTTTGTCCATGTCCTCCGGCTCCGGCCTCGGCCCGGCTTCCCAAGAGCGGGGCCCGGGCCGGGGGCTCCTCACAGCCGCGGCTCCATGGCTCGGCTCGCCTTCCGGCTCCGCGCTCCGCAGCAGACGCGCTCGCCGTCACCCCGCCGCCGCCGCCACCGCCGCCCTCAAGGAGCCGCTGCCACAGGAGCGGGCTCGGGCCCCCCCCGCGTCCCGACTCGGGACGGCGCCGGAAGCAAAACCCGAGCAGCCGCCGCGCAACCCGGAAGCGAAAGCTCACGCCCTCGTCCTCATCTCTCCCCGCGCCTTTCACACTTTGTCCCAGACGGGGCGGGGCCTGCTAGGGAGACGGCGGCGGCGGCGGCAGCAAGAGCATTGGGCGGGGCTTAGAGCGGAGAGGGCAGGCTTCAAGGGCGGGGCTTCCTACAGGGTGAAGGGGCGGGGTTGTAGAGATGTAATGCTGCGCGAGCACGTGAGGGGCGGCGCTAAAGGGCGGGGCGGGGCTGAGGCTCGCTTAGGGGCGGGGCTCGGCGACGAGCGAAGGCTTGAGGAAGGGGGCGGGGCTAGTTTATTTAAATAAATAAATACCGTATATTTATTTTTACTGAGGGGAATTTAATTGAGAAAAGGGAAAAGGAAAGTTGCGCTATTATTGGACTACTACTTACGTACTAAGGATTTTTATGGGTGCTGGAGCAAGACTTTAGGAGAGCCACGTTCAAATCCCCATTCGCTACCTCTTTTCCTGTCCTACCTCACAGAGCTGTTGTGAGGAGAGAAGGGAGGGAGGGGTATGAGACCCTTGCCAGCTGCCAGCTGAGCTTCCTGGACTCTCCTGGGCAAGGCAGGCCACCTAATACAGCCTGAAATGGTGCAGCCATATAGTTTCCACCTCAGAGAGAACAATACATAAGATCAAGAGCGTGTGTAATGAATTTGCTAACTACATTTTACTGCTCTTTTACAAGTACCCAGAAATCTAAATCTGACCCACTTGCTACCAAGGGTGTAGGATGCTTGGCCAATGATTGGTATTCTAGACTGCCAAGTCTAGCAACTCCAAAGCCACAGAGTTGTATGGATTCTAAAAATATATTTAGCCATAGCAACACCCCTTCCTTTCAATGGCCATCTAGAAATACACACCCATAACACTGGTGCACGGAAACCTAATTGCCATGTGACATTTAAGCTGCAGACTGTCTATCCAGTTTATTTTTAGACCCTTCTGCACAAATTGCAAGGTATAAAAGTGCCATATTCAAGCTGCAGTCCTGCACAGAATTACCTGGAAGTAAGTGCAGTGGAACATAGGACAGAACAACACATTATCTGAGCAAACAGGAAGGAAAGGCGCTCAAACAGGACAACCAGCACAGGGTGCTCAACCCGTCCTGCACCCACTAATTTTTCCTCAGACATGCTCCTCTCTCCAAAGTTATTCTTGTCCACCCCATTCCAGCTCAAGTCACTTTCAGAGCCACGCTTTGGAAAGTACCATGGGGGAAAACCCTTGCTCAGTAGCAGAAGACAGGTGTTAGTAGCTGAATATCCACAGTTCAGTTTTTGGCATCTTCATTTTTTAATCTAGTAGCAAATGATATGTAAATCCTCTGCTAAAGTCCCTAAGTATTGTTGCTACTTAGGCTGCGTACACACAACATTTTATTCTAGAATCTATGGAGACTGGTCCAGCATACACACCTTTGAAGCACATTTCCCTGCACAAAGAATTCTAGGCACTATAATTATTTGAGGGTGTGCTTCAAAGGTGCTTTAAATGTGCAATGTATATGCAGCCTGAGTACTTGATTTTTCTACGTAGTCCACACACAATCTGTGATTATAATTTTTTGTTTTTCTATTGCATTGTTTTTGCTCCTGAAAAGCACATATTGACTAACTGGCTTCATTCCAAAATAAAAGCTCATTTTGGATTGCTTCTGCATTACCCTGCAACATGTCTAGAACTTGTGGACATCCAATAAAGCTGAATGTTGGAAGATTCAGGACAGAGGAAAGAAAGTTCTTCATGCAGTACATAGTAAAACTATGGACCTTGCTCTCTCAGGAGGCAGTGATGGCCGCCAACTTAGATGACTTTAAAAGAGGATTGGACAAATTCATGGAGGAGAGGGCTATTGATGGCTACTAGTCATGATGACTATGCTCCACCTCCACAGGTGTTTCCGAATGCCAGTTGCTGGGAACCACAGGAGAGGAGAGTTCTTGTATGCTCAGATCCTGCTTGTGGATTTCCTGCAAGCATTTAGTTGGCTACTATGAGAACAGGATGCTAGACTAGATGGGTCTTTCGCCTGACCCCGCTTGCTCTTCTTATGTTCTTATGTTCATTGGAGATTCCAAGAATCTTGGAATTCCACGGTACTAGTATTCTAAACTGTTACTAGGCATCAATGTCAACTTGCCTACCGTAGTGTTCTCCCTTCACATGACACTGTAGGCTGGTGGTCTCTTCCCAAAAGGCTTTCCAGAGGCATTTCTCTGACCGTCTTTGGCTACACAGAGAATCCACGGAGGCTTTGTCAACATGGACCACCAGAGGTTTTCTGGTAGAAGAGGTTCATCTTATGAAAGAAGGCCATCTATGCGACAAACGTCATATGAAAGAGAGAGGTCATCTGACAGAAGAAGTTCAACTGCCAGAAGGAGATCATCTGCCAGAAGACGGTTGTCCGACATGAGAGCTTCATTTGACAGAAGAAGGTCATCCTTCAGACGACCATCCTTCAGACGACCATCCATCAGACGACCATCCTTCAGAAGACCATCTGTCAGACGGCCGTCTGTCAGAAGACCATCTGTCAAATGGTCATCCATCAGAAGACCATCTGCCAAATGGTCATCCATCAGAAGACCATCTGCCAAATGGTCATCCATCAGAAGACCATCTGTCAAAAAAAAATTGTCTTTCAAAAGTGCGACATATTTCCCACCAGGTAATCAGGACACCGAAATTTGTTTAAGGTTCCTCTAAACATCTGTATACACAAAGCGCATTTAAAACACATGACCTCCCACAAAGAAATGTGGGAACTGCAGTTTGTTAACTATGCTGGACAACTTAGTTCTGTAAAAAGTAAACCATAGTTCCCAATATTCTTTGGGGGGAGCCATGTGCCACATTGTCCTATACAGTAGTCTTGGCTCCATGAATTATGGGTTTGCATCTCAACACAGGCCCTACCTGGGATCCTGTGTCCAGTTCTGGACACTATGGTTTAAGAAGGATATTGACAAGCTGCAACATGTGCAGAAGAGGGCAACCAAGATGATTAAGGGTCGGGAATGGGTGAGGGAGTTGGGTATGTTTAGCCTGGAGAAAAGAAGTGATAGGAACGCCATCTTCAAATATCTGTAGGGCTATCACATGGAAGGTGAAGTAAGCTTGTTTGCTGCTGCTCCAGAGGATAGGAGCTGAACCAATGTATTCAAATCTAAAGATAGGAGATTCCAACTAAACATTAGGAATAACATTGTGACAGTAAGAGCTGCGGGTCAATGGAATGGATAACCTTGGAGGTGGTGGACGCTCCTTCATTGGAGGTTTTTAAACAGTGGTTGGGTGGCCATCTGCCAGGGATTCTTTAGCTGTGACTCCTGCATTGCAGGTGGTTGAACAGGACAATCAATCCTTGGGATCCCTTCCAGCTCAGTAGTTCCATGAACACTCCTTGTTTTCTTTTCAGGATTCCTAAATGAACCTCTCAGATGTTGATAGTCTGGTATCGTGGCCAGGATCCAAAGAACTGTGCAACTAATTCCAGTATGCCCAATGGGGCTTTGGGGGCTCACATTTCTCCAACAGCAGTCTCCAATGCTTCCTGGGGAAAGTCTTTTGAAAGCTAGTATGTCTCACACAGTTCTTTGGGTCCTAACCCTTGGAAATAATACATCTGGAATGAAACTGATTTGCTCTATAACTCTGAGCTTAAGTTTTGGGAACTGGGTCTTGAAGCCCATTAAGCTAAGGAGAATTGTATGCTTGAAGCAGGTGCTCAGAGCAACCTTTGGTCCTTCAGGTGTTGCAGAGTAGAACTCTCATCCTCCCTGTCCCATTGGTCATGCTTGCTGGTACTGGTGCAAGCTGTGGTTCAGCAACATCTGGAGGGCCAAATGTTCTCCCGCACCTGGCCGAGAGGGTTAGGCCACATGAGCTTTGCAACATGTCCAAATTCTCTTCCTTAGCAGATGAAGAAGAAACCTCATCAACAGACTCTGATGATTATTACAGCTGGGACACAGGTGAGTGTGGCAAATTCAATACAGGCAAAAGAAAGGATTTCTTCACACAGTGCAAGATTAATTGCTGGAATTCACTGTCACCAGATGTTGGGGTGCTCAATAGTTTCGATAGTTTAAAATGGGAATTAGACAAATTAATGGAGGATAGAGTTATCCGCACCTGTTAGGCAGGATGCTCAAAAGTAGTTGACCATAGGAACATTGGAAGCTGCCCTATACTGAATCAGGCCAATGGTCCATCTATCACAGTTTTGTTAGCACTGATGGTTCTCATGGTTTCAGGGAGGGAATCTATCCTAGCCCTACCTGAAGATGCCAGGGACTGAAACAAAGATCTTCTGCGTGAAATACAGATGCTCCACCCCTGAGCACCCTATGTCATGGACTGGTTGAACGCAGAGGAATGGTGGGAGGAACCAACTGGGGAACCACCAAAGAAAGAAGTCTCAGAGTCTGGGGAGTGGTGATGGAACAACAATGAGTGGTCAGAGGGAGAAAAGGGAGAAGACTGCGAGGAGGTGATATTGAAAGCTGAACAGGCAACAGGGTTTAGTGAGCTGGAAGAGTCTGTGGCGGAGAGAAGTTCAGAGACAGTAGCTGAAGCAGAAGGGTGGGAGGAGGGAGACCAAGATGCAGAGATTAGTCAGGTTGGTGAAGTCATGGGTATCTCCCCCTCCTGTTGCAACCAGCTCCCCTCCCCCACCCCCATTTCCCATAATCAGAAGAGTGTTGAAACAGGTGGAGCAGTGATAGGCTGCATGCAAACATAGTCTCCGATTGCTTGGGGGAAAACCCTGGGGAGGAGGGGATTTAGATGACTGTGGGGAGGCGGGGACTTTCAGTATCAGCCACTGGTTAATGGGGTAAGACCTACTGGAGATGAACTGCTGTGTTTATTTGGCCTGGCACTCAGCCAAGAGTTAACTCCAAATTTGAACAGTGTGATTTACTGCAGGCTCACTTTTTGACACCCTACCACTGGATACCAGTTTCTAGTGGGGGGGGGGAGGCTGTTGCTAGCATGCCCCCTCCCTGTAAGCTTCCCAAATGTAGGGTTGCCATATTTCAAAAAGTGAAAATCCGGACACAAAAGTTGTTGAGCTTTATTAATGAAATTTGCCAAAATCCACACTTCTGACATGGGTTGCCATACAGTCAGATTTTCCCGGACATTTGAGCAATTTCCGCCCAGACGCTGTTTACAAGGGCTGAATACCGGCTATGTCTGGGAAATTCCAAAAAGTATGACAGCCCTAGCAAAGGCATCCATTTGAGCATTGTGGAAAACTGAAGACTGGACTCAGTGGATCTTCCAACAGGGATTTTGTTCTTCGGTGTCACCAGATTCAAAGAGCTACTGCAGTGAATAGAGGCTCTGCCAGGCAACCAGTTTATTCAGCGTTCATTCTAATTTGCTTGCATGAAACTTATACAGTGATTAGACCAGGCTTCCTCAACCCCGGCCCTCCAGATGTTTTGAGGCTACAATTCCCATCATCCCTGACCACTGGTCCTGCTAGTTAGGGATCATGGGAGTTGTAGGGCAAAAACATATGGTGGGCTGAGGTTGAGGAAGCCTGGGTTAGACTATGGACCCCTCCAGAATGATTGGGGGGGGGGTTGGTGGGAGGAGAGTTGGGAGCGCATTGCACAACATGTCATTGATTAAATCACTAGTATTTAATCATTGACATGTTGCATTGCTCAGGGTTTTACACTGGACCATCTATCCACCAGGACAAAATGGATAGCAAGTTCGAAAGCACGTCAAAGTCCAAACAGATAAATAGGTATCGCTCTGGCAGGAAGGTAAACGGCATTTCCGTGCGCTGCTCTGGTTCGCCAGAAGCGGCTTAGTCATGCTGGCCACATGAGCTGGAAGCTGTACGCCGCCTCCCTCGGCCAGTAAAGCGAGATGAGTGCCGCAACCCCAGAGTCGTCCGCGACTGGACCCAATGGTCAAGGGTCCCTTTACCTTTACCTATCCACCATTCTGTTTTATTAGTTGTCCTTTAATGTTTCCCCAGGGTTACCACTTGGAGGGGCACATATGAACCAAAGTGCAACAAAAGCCGGGGGGGGGGGCACTCCAGAACATTTTTGGTATGAAAAGTCACAGGACTTCAGCAAGAAGCTAAGGGACATGCACTAACAAAGCAGTATGTCCGCCCAGAAGCTTTTGCAGGCGCAAACAATAGTGGATTGCTTTCTTTCTCATTTAGATGAAGATACCAGTTCAGATATGAGTGGATCTGAACATACTTTAAGTGCCACTGTGAAGACAAATATCCAAATGGGAGAGCAGGGATTAGGCTTAATCCTCATTCAGAACGGGCCCTACATCCAGATCTCAAGCCTGGTCGAGAAAAGTGCAGCAGTAAGAGATGGGAAACTCCAACCAGGTAAGCAGGTGGAAACAACCTCAAACCTGGGGGGTGCCTGGCTGGTATGTAGTAGGAACAGAAAGAGCTTTTACAGCAGCAAAGGAAAACCTCTCCCATGGAACTCCCTCTCTTCCACTGCTTGTTGCATTAGACCCAAATTAGTCGCAACCATTAATTCCAATAAGTCTATACTGAGTGGGACCAGCACCACACATCAATGAGATGTAGGCAGTGTTTTATTTTATTAAAAAGAAAAAATGGTGACGGTACTCACCATGATGTTGTTACACTTAATATGGTGGGGATGGGGAGATGCTGGTACTGAGTACCCTTGAGTACCTCCATGGGCAGGCACTGGATGTAGGAACTACCAGGTTAAACAAGCCAAGAGTGCATTCTGCAAACAACTTCCCCCAAACTAATAGCTTTCCTTTCCTTCCAGGTGACATCCTGATTAAAATTGGGCATGCTAATGTCCTAGGGTGGACACTACGAGAGCTAAGGCAGCTTCTACACACCACTCTCATTGGGACCGTTCTGCAGATCCAAGTTTACAGGGAATTTATGAAATTACCAGTCCGATGGGAAACTGCCATCGACAGCATACCTGAAAGAAAGGGAGCCAAGCTAGGAGAGTAAGAAACAATACATTTCTAGTTCACTATCTGGGTAAAGGTCATGAGAGTGCTGGGAGGCGGGAGAGGGTTGGAAATCTAATGGTAACATTATTTGACCATGTCAACTTCCCGAAATGTGTTGTATCTCAGTGGAAGTGTATCTCAGTGCATACACTTTGCATGCAGAAAACTCCAGGTTCAATCCCTGGGCTCTCTCTTCCAAGGGGTATAAAGACCCCATCAGAAACTCTGAAGATCCATTGCCTGTCAATGTTGAGCAGGGAGGGATGGGGAACCTCAGGCCTTGGGGAGAAATGTGGCCCTTCAGGCTTCCCTATCTGGCCCTTGGGACTCTTCCCAGACCACCCGAGCACTGGTTGTGCTTCACATCCTAAATCTTTTTGCATGGCTGGCAGGTGCTCTTGGACTCTGCTAATACCTCTTGCTTGCCTGGACAGAGGATCGAGAAGGGTATGTGCACGGAGAACCTAGACAACTATGTGAAGGTGGAATCTGCCTGTATTGCTCCACTCATTTATGGAATGCTCTCCCCAGGGAGGCTCACCTGGTGCCTTCATTATATAGTTTAGGCGCCAGGCAAAAACGTTCCTTTTCAACCAGGCCTTTGGCTGATTAATATCCTACAGCCTGTTAAATGTGTATGTGGGAAGGGGGGTATTGTTTTACTCTTTCGATTTACTTATTTACTTGTAAATCCTGTTTTTATCCTGTATTTTATACCCTGAGATCTTATGATGAAGGGCGGTATTAATAATAAATAATAAATAAATAATAATAGCAGCAGCAGCACCTCGGGCCCTGCTCCATCAGTAGCATGCAGCCCCCAGATGTTTGGTTGCCCAGATGGGAAGGTGGTCATCTGGCTGAAAAAAGGTCCCAACCCCCACTTGGGAACAGCTAAAAATGAGCCAGTAGTTAGATGGTGTAAGGGAAGCAGCAGCATTGCTCCCTTGCTCAGTTGTGAAAGTTTCATCTGGTAATTAGCAAAAGAAATTGGAAAACACATACTACACAATGGAGTGATTTTTGTAAAAAATAATATTCAGGAACACATGGAGTAACAGTTATTCTATAAACTGGGATAACTCCATTCAGTGAAATGAACAGAGTCCCTAGTATCATTTAGCAGAAGCTTCTTGTTCTTGCTCTTCCTCCTCCTAATTCCAGGACTTGAGGAAATAAGGGATAGAAGAAAGGGGTGTTCTAACCCAAGCTGTTAGGATGAGAAAGAGGAGCCAGTGATCATGGGAGCTACTGGAAGGATGAGCTGTAGTGTTTCATCTGATGGCTGTCACCAATGCAAGTCTTCTTTGCAGCCACCCACACCCTATAAAATTAACCAGTAAAGAGGTCTCCACCACAACAGTTTGACATCAAAATCCACCTAAGCACTGTTTGCAGACCTTGAAGTAGCAGAGCACTAGCTTTTCCCAAGCACATAATTTATATTTAATAGGCTGCTCTAGCCTAGTGACTTAATGCATACAATTATTATACACAATTTCCCCCATCTCCAAGGAGCTTGTAATGTTATGTTACAAAAGAGGTGGAGGAAACACAGCACGGAAGCCAGAAGTGCAGGGAGTAGAGGGTCAGCTGCTTTATTTTAAAAATACAGGAGGGTGTTGATAGTAGGATACGTTGATTGGTAATATGATAGCAATAATCTAGGCCAAACAGGAAACATATAGCAACAGGGGAAGCTGACATATACTGAGGCATGCCTCTGGTCTATCTATACAAAAGGTGGGGAACCTTTTCTGGCCAGTGGGATAAATCCTTATCTCCCAACCCCCCAGCAGGCCATCCAATCAACTGACATCACAATGACATCAGGTAATGCTGCACTTTGAAGCCCCAATTGTTGGGACTTCAAAGTGCATCACAGGGGTTATCTGAAAGCTCTTTTGCAAGCAGACCCCCAGAAGAGGGAAGAGGTTTCCAATGAAACTACTGTTTAAATGAACCTGGGACTGTTCTGCTTGCAAAGCTATGTTCTGTCACTGAATTGCAACCCCTTCCCGAGTTACTAAATGCCACAAGTGGCCAAAGCACTTCTTTAAGATCTGCCCTCTATGAATCAAATAGAAGCAATCCTTACAACATTACTGCTTTCCAAGACTCTCTGTGTTGTGTTCATTTCAGGACGTCAACTTACACCAGTGAAGAAGCTTGGTCGAGCAGCGAAGACTCTGAAGATTATGATTGCGGCTGTCATGTTAGTGACGACGAGGAGCTTATTGGTGGGAGCCATGTCGTCAGCTTCGGTAGTGATGAGATCTATACTACAACCGAAGTCACTGAGGTTCCTGTTAACAGAACTGTACATGCCGATGCTTTTCCTAATGTCAAAGCTGTACCATCACTTTCTTTTGAAACTTCTAAGCAACCCAAGTGGATCTCTAAAGACTGGCACATCTTTGAAAGGAAAACCTACACATTTACCGTGGGCTCAGACATTGGTAACGACATTATAATTCATAAAGACTTTGAAGATGAAAGTGATGCTGACATTTCAAGTTTGTATTTAACGTCCTCATCGCCATATTGGACTATGCTAAAAGGTGTTGCGCCGCCATCATTGTCATCTTCCTCCTCTACTGTGTCGGATGCATTTTGGCTTGAAAACTTTTCTCAAGAAGTTGAATGAGGCAACTGGTTCCAGTTTTGCACCGCCAGGAACTGGGTTTCTGAAACTGGATCCAGTTATAAGCTGGATTTTCACTCATACAACCTCTCCGCCAACTGATGGGTTTCGTCTGTTTGGCGAGCAGAAAACGTGGGTGTTTGAAAGAAGCGATGCTCCCTCTTTCGAGGGAAGGAGAGAATAATCTCAACAGTGGAGAAATAACTACAGTCAGTTTTCATATAGACATGTCTCTGGAAGTCTAGCAGCCAAGCTATATAGCACAACTGCAAGAGCAGAACTTTGCCATCTTCTGCTTGTGAAGGTAAGGAACAGTATTACTTCAAAAGGAATTATGCCAGACTCGAAATTAATCTAACCCTTGCCACTTTTTAGCTGAACCATTAGCAAAGATTAGGGAATTCTGTTCTTAGCATTTTACTGCAACACACACGCCCACACACATTTGGAAACTCAGTATCTGTATGCAGGAATGGGTTCCCTGCGCCCCACAATTCTGGTCCGTGTAGCCTGATGGTATGACATGCGCCAAACAATGTACAATCCTCAAGCTTCTCAAGGGCCCCTTGGCTTATCGTAACAACCAAAGTTTCCCCAGTGGTGCCAAATTGATCCACGCCTACTTTATATCTGACCCCTCCTTTAATTACTTATATCCTACCTTTTAAAGGGGGAAAGAAAACCACCCCAGTCCCACTTTTTAACGCTTTATACAGTTCAATAAATTTGGTGTCAACACTAAGGAAGAATTTGGAATGTTGTGAATCCCCTCCATCACCACAAAGGGAGGGATTATATTTTGTACATATACACCCCATTTCAACTAGCTCTTTGTGTTCCTAAAGCAGGTTAAGTGTGCACAATTAATTAAGCACACTTACATACCCCTTTGTTTTAAAATGCTTTAAGCATTTGAACTTTAGAAGAATTAAAGGCATTCAACAATTCTCTTGAGATTTTGACTCTCACAAGGCCATCCAATGAACCCATTGGCTGTGGTGAGGTTTTAACCTGGGCTTCCTCAATCAGTTCACCAGCCACAAGACCAAACTGGCTCAGAACAAAAAAGCAGATACTCAGGGTTGTGCTCAACTTACACAATTCCATATTAAGCACCAGATGCTGCTATAAGAGCAACAGAAAATGCTTTAAGTGCATAACAATACAGAAGACACAAAGATACTGAGAATCCTGTTAAGAGGATGAGCTCTGCACTTTATTTGGTGTAAGTGTACTGAAAGTAACCTACAGCGCCAAAGCATTAGGAACTCATAAATAATACAGGACGATAATGACAGTCAACACAACTGTCTTAGAACAGAGTCCATTTTGAGGCTGTGCCTCGTGTTCAACTTCTTACAACTCATCCACAAAAGGGGTGTTTGCCAAATCCCCACTAGCTGCCATTGACTTCTTCCCACTAACAAACTTCTTTGCGGCCTGAAAAATAAAGCAGAAAGATAGCAGAGGACAAAATGTTAGGTGATTGAGGCATCATCCGCTTTGGAATCAGCAAACAGAATCACTGTATTTGAACAGTGGCTGTTTTTGAGCTTTAAAGGAACTGCTGACTTAGAATTTGGCTTGCAGTGGGTGTAGGAAGAGCCATTTGTGGGGCAGAAAGCCAGTGTTGGCATTCATTTAATATATTTGTATTCTGCATTATACCAAATCTAGGTCTCTGTGGCAGCCGGCAAAGGACAAAAATGAGAAGCAAACCCAGACACAGAGGACTGCAAACACCCCAAACGCAAAGGGTAACACCAGCCAAGTGCCATTGGAAGTGTGGGGGGAAGGAAACATTTAGGGTCAACACTTCACAGATACAGCTCTGATGGGCATTCCAGAGACTGGGAGTCACCGGAGCAAAGTCCTGTCCCTCAGAATTAGGGTTATGAGGACTGCTGGCCAACTCAAGAAGCAGGTCATCTATTTTGTCAGCGCTACAGAAAACAGGAAGAGGGGAAACCGTTCTAAATACAAAGCTTCTGATTATGTTGTAATCTACAGGCACCTTACTTACATTCACAATGTCAGCAGTGGCCACAGAATCAATCTTTTCGGCCGCAGCACTTGGTGATGTGTATACCCCAGATGCCAGGGCCTGAGAGCCAATTTCATCAAGCAAGCCTTCTGAAGACTCCACAGACATCAAGTAAGCCGCCTTCAGCTGGTTTCTGTCAAGAATATTGAGGAAAATGAGCATAGCAGCCTGCGTAGGAATCTGTAAATATGATGGCAGACAATCGGCAGGAAAAGTATAATGTGGAGTGCATTTATTTACACTGTCTTACTTGCATTTGCAATGCACTTTGTAATTCTGACAAGTTACAGGATGCCTATTACTTTAAAACAGTCATCCGTGAGACTGGAAATCACAAGGCATTCTTGAAGGCAGGCATGAGAGAAAATCCAGCTTCATGGGAGGAAAAACAACCCTCAGTTAAATAGGCCAAAAAAGTGTTGTAATCATGTATTTTATGAAATCATGTAAAACCTAACAATTTATTAGATTTCCATAGTTTAAGAGTAAAGTAGATTTTCTATACATTTTAGTGTTCCGTTGCGGCTCCTTTTTTTAAAAAAAGTAGTCCAATAATGTATATTTTACATAAGAAACAGCCATTTGCCAATTCAGAGTATTTGTCCACCTTATCAATATTGCTTACTCTGACTAGCAGCTGGCAGTTCTCTAGAATCTTAGGCTGCCCAAACCTTTTAACTGGGTGGCAAGCAGGGTTTGAACCTGGGATCTTCTGCATGCAAAGCATGTGCTCAACAACTGAGCTACGCCGCCTTCCCTGAATGCCTCAACCCTATCTCATTTGTCCTAGATGAGAGGCACGTTTCTTATTTAGACATAAAAACGAGAGCTCTTACTTTACTTAAAAATACAACTGATTAAAATGTACATCAACAATTCCCGAATATCAGGAATGTGTGCCGGGGCAGAAAGAGGGATGTGTATAATATACGATTTTGGGCTGTGAACAGGTCACAAGAATAGCTCTGGTAAGCTAACTTACTTGGCTCTTGTGACTTCCGCATCAGTGACTCCACCCTGGGCAATTGCCTTCACTTGGTTCAAAGCAGCTTTGATTACCTTGATTCAAAAACATAAAAATATGTTGCTGCCGGCTACAAAAGACAGAATTCAACCCCTGCCCCCACTTTATTTACATATACCTAGAACTTTTATTAGACATATGCAGCCAGAGCTGTCCCTTGAGGTTTGTAGGGCTGAGGGAGAATCACTCTGTGTGGTCCTCACATTATTTGTATACAGGGATAATCTGAGCCAGATCAGGCCTTCTGCATCTGCAATGTGCACTGGGGGGGAATATCCAATTGGAGTGAATGCAAGTCCCATCCCCTGAGCAAGCTGCAGGGGCATGGATGGGTGGATTGAAAGTGGGTGGGTGAGAAAGAATAGCAGGCCTCTGGGGCTTCTTTTCACCTGCTACTAGATCCTTTTCTTTTAACTGGAGATGCCAAGGACTGAATCTGGGTTCTTCCACTATGGTCTTTTCCAGAGCCAGATTACTTTGTTTGCCCACTTACAATCATATGAATTAAGGAGATTTTGTAAAAGAAGCTAATCCACAAGATGTTTCATAAAGGTATCTATCATAAAGTACATCTATCCCTCTGACCATAGCAACTTAAGGACACATTTTCTACTTTCAGCACATCCTTCCTGAAAGCAAAACACCCCTTGCAGTGTCAGGAATACAGACATTTGTCGTAAAACCCTACCAATTGTTAAATAAATCCTTATCAGAACTTGCAGACTGAACGTGCTTCCAATTAACTTGGTCTGAGAAAACCAACTGGTGACTTACCTCCCCAGCAGCTGAAGCCTGGGATACAGTGTAAACGCCAAAGAGTCCGGAATCAGAGTAATTCACATTAAATGCTGCTGCCTGCAAAAAAAATTTGATTTCAGTTAGCATATTCCAACAAGCTCTTTTCTTCATGCGGAAATGTTTTTGGCATTTTAAAGTAGTCCATGTTTAGACAGGCTAAAATTCAAAATAGGAAACAGAGTTAGGAAATAGGCCTAGGAAATAGGGTTATCATTAGTTTATTATTGATTGTTCATATTTTAGTTAATGTATGTAATTGTGCATAAATTTAAAACAGTCAGAAGCCACAATCTCAAATGAAAAATTCTCCTTGTATGAGAGAAGTGGGAAATGCCACTTCTTAGAGGGCATTTGCCAAATTACAAATAATTTTGTAATTATTTGTACAGTAGTATCTTGGTTCTCAAACTTAATCCATTCCAGGAGTCTGTTTGACTCCACAAACTGTTCGAAAACCAAGGTGTGGCTTCCAACTGGCTGCAGGAGCTTCCTGCACTCAAGCAGAAGCCGCGTCGGACGTTTGGCTTCCAAAAAACATTTGCAAACTGGAACACTTACTTCCGGGTTTGCAGTGTTTGGGAGCTGATTTGTTTGGGAGCCAAGCCGTTCGAGTACCAAGGTACCACTGTACTGCAAATTTACTTGTATTACTTAAGAAAATAAATCCATAGGTTCATTTAATCAAAGATACTTTATAAAATTGCACTGAACACTGCAGCTCTGGTAGAAATATTTGGCAAAAACCATTAGGAGCTTCTATCACATGACCCCTTATAGAAATTCCATTCATTCCAAAGGGACGTCTGCCGCACGTCTGTTGTCATCGTTGCTGATAATAACTTAATTTATATACCACTTATATGCTAAAATTACTTCTAACTGGGTTTAACAACTATACAATCAAGTATGAAATCCTTGATTAAAAAACACACACAATTACAATTCCATTGGGACATTAAATCAACCCTTAATTAAAATTAAAAAGAAACAAGCAAGTTAAAAAGTACAATTAATCCAGTAAGAGAAGAAGTCTAAGTCCAAGGAAATGCTTGGCTAAACAGGTGTGTCTTCAGCAGTTGGCAGAATGCCAATACTGATGCAGCCTCTCGTATTTCAGTAGGAGTGGCATTCCACACCACCAATGAAAAAGCCACCCCACCCCCATGTTACCACAAACCAATAATTATCAGGCTGTGGCAAAACTAACCAGGTTCTATTAGTGGATTGCATCCTTACAAGGCACTGGAGATAAAAAGAATGGTTTTCAGGTAACTGGGTCCAGAGTTATTTAGGACACTGTATCTAAGCAGCAGAGCCTTAAAACTGGCTTGGTGGCTACTAACCAGCCAGTGCATGCTTTTCCCAAAATATAAACGGGTACAGGTTTTATCCAGTGCTAGTCCTGCACAGAGTAGATCCATCCACTGAAATTACTGAACATAACTAACTTAGGTTCATTAATATCAACAGTTCTACTCTGAGTAGGACTTACAATGGATACAACCCTACACTTCTCTGCTCTTTTTTTGCTCACATTAAAATCACAGGTGCAAGCCTACATACTTACATCAAAAGGTAGGGCAGTTGCCTTCGCAACACCTTGGATGAGCTTACTGGTAACACTACTTCCTCTCTTAATGAGAGGCCCTGCCCCAAGAACATGCTGAAGGACACTAAAGGCGTTTGCTTCTGCACTTCCTACAGCAGCTCCTTCAGCAACTACGGCAGCATGGACAAGGCTATGGCTGTTCAGCTCTCGGATTTCACCTTAGTGAGAGGCAAAAAGAGGCATTATATGCTCATCAAAGCATAACACATCAACAATCCCTGCAATGATAGCATTTTCTCTGTCAAATCGTCTACAGAGAAGCCTTCCCAAACCCACCATGAAACTGGTAGCGTTATCAAGCCACCTCCTAAGAAACTACAAAGTTCCCTAGAATGCAGTTTGAAAACTAACACAATCAAAACACAAATTCGGATAGAAGCCAAAGTGACTTTCAGATAGGATATTAATGCTACTGCCACGAAGTATGCTAGAGGGAGAGCTTAGAATTTCTCTAGATCTTTAAGGCCCAAGTCAACAACAGACACATGATGGCTACTGAATTATGAAACTGAATTTTCAAGGTGATCAAGTAGACAAGAAAATTCATTTTCTTCTGTACCCTGAAAAACTACAGCAGCCTTAGAATTTGGCCCTTGCCCAGCAGGCAGCAGGTCAAAGTGCACAGGCCAAAGTGGTGTGATGGCAATGGAATCCACTGAAAGGTAAGTCACATGCTCTCACCCTGCAGGACTGTTGTGAGAACTAGGAACAGCACTGTGGGAGAACATCTGTTTTGCAGGGGGAAGGTCCCAGATTCATTTCCTGACATCTCCAGTTACATCAGCAAGCGTCTGGAAAGGCCTCTCCCCACTCAATACTCTGGATGATCACTGCCAGCAAGAGCAGATGATAAAGGCCTAGATCAACTTTTCCCAACTGTTTTGGACTACAATCCCCATCAGCCATAGCCAGTGCGGTTAATGATCAGGGATGATGGGAGTTTGGAGAGAACCATATTGATTGGGGAAGGATGGCCTTGATGGCAAAATAGCCCCAGCCTGGCAGTTAGGAACACGGAGTCCTAGGAAGCTGCCTTATACTGAATCAGGCCACTGGGTCCATCCAGCCTAGTATTGTCTACGCTGATGGAAGTAGCTCTCCAGGGGTTCAGGAAAGGTTCTCTCCAGAGCAGATGTTCTACCATTCATCCCCCAAAGAAAAGATGCTGCTTTGTGCTGAATAAGACCATTGAACTGTCTGCACTGACTGGTAATGGCTCTCCAGTGTTTCATACAGGACATTCCCAGTTGTACTTGGGAATTACCGGGGATTGAACCTGTGACCTTCTGCATGCAAAGCAGATGTTCTAGCATTGAGCATTGGCCCCTATGTTCCTGTGAAGCATGTATGCCCCACCCTGAACATCTTGGAGGAAGGGTGTGATAAAAACGTAGCAAACTGTAATATGCCTATTGGGAACAGTAATCTACAAGCCATATAACATGTGCTGGAATTCTCTGGTCTTTGTGAAAGGTTGTCCCTGGGTGTGGAGTAAGGCAACAATGCAGTGGCTGGGGCAGGGGTACAGTAGGTTTGAAGGCTGGATGATGGCCCCACAGCAAGATGTCAGAAGGCAGGATGGACTCACCCCATCAATCTAATTCAGCAGCACTGCTATAGAATTATCAAGAAATATGCAGGTACCAAAAAAGAGAGAGCACATTTACCTCCACGGTACTTGGCCTTCTCACCAGCTGAGCCAGACCCGCTGCGGATGTTTAGGAAATGTTCTCCAATCTGCTTCAGGTCAGAATGGCTGACACCTGAAAGGCAGTGTTAGCATCAGAAGAACAACCCAGAGGTTTGCGGCAAAAGGTGTTCTTGTCTTTTAAAAGAACACAGCACAGCCACAAGACACAGATCTTGCCTTACATACCGAGCCCCACCAGAGCCATTCTGCCACTTGTGAAGTTGTTCTGTACGAACTGGTGCAGCTGTGATGAAAAGGAAGATGTGCGTGTTAGTATTTCTGCCACGTAACTAAAATAAGAACTTAAGAGTCCTTCTGAATCACACCAAAAGGTCTATTGAGTCAAGCAGCCTGCTTTTACAGTGGCCAACCAGATGCTTCCGAGAAGCTCATAAGCAAGACATGGTAATCACAGAATCATAGAATTGTAGAGCTGGAACTGACCCCGAGGATCATCTAATCCAACCCCCTGCAATGCAGGAATATGCAGCTGTCCCATAGGGGGATCAAACCTGCAACCTTTGCATTATCAGCACCAAGCTCTAACCAACTGAGCTACCCGGGGGCCATTTTAAAAAATTTACCTTATATAAGTTGTTTGCCTGGACTATGACTGTGCTTCACTTCCAAAAAAGCACATTGAGGAGCCTTAGCGTTTGAGGCATTTCAGAACAGAACTGGTTTAAGTGACACCAGTTTTAAACATCTTCACAAATATTTTGATTAAGTGCAACAGCTTGTGGAAACAAGTGTTAAAATGCAACATGATGCTTTATAACTGCAGCCCAATACACTTACTCTAGGGGAAGTCCCCAATGAATTCACTGGGGCTTCTCAGTTGGCCTGCATAGGATTACACTGTTGAAAAACCAACCAAAACAAAGTAAGGGGAAATGTTCTAGGTAGGATCAATACACTCAGATAGGGGAGGAAATTCGCTTCCAAACCACTACAGTGGAACCTTGTGTACTGTCCTCCTTGAGAACGCTGCAGGTTACAAGCTCCGCTAACCTAGAAGTAGATGGTCCCGGTTGCAAACTTTGCCCCGGGATGCAAGCGGAAGTATTGCGGTAGCAGCAGCGGGAGGCCCCATTAGCAAAAGCGTGCCTCAGGTTATGAATGGTTTAGGCTTAAGAATGGACCTCCAGAACGAATTAAGTTTGTAACCAGAGGTACTACTGTACTCAAAAAAGATGGCATCTTCCTTACAAATAAAAACTTTCAAGGTAAATTTAAGTTGTTCTTTTACCACTGCTTCTTTGAAAAGAGACATCTCCAGAACCCAAAGTTGCATTCAAGCAGGCAAAGGATGGCTTGCATTAACCAGGATCAAACCCTGGTTTTCACTTATGGTTTGCTGAGCAAGTATAAATCATAGGACAGGGAACCTCTGGCCCTTCAGATGTTGCCAGACTACAACTCCCATCATCCCTAACCATAAGCTGTGCTGACCGGGGCTGATGAGAATTGGAAGCAAAACAGCAACAGGAGGGCAGGGAAGAGACGAGCGTTGCAATTAAGTTGATGTCTTTAGTGCCAAGCTTCTCTTCATCTACAATAATTAAGTATAGTAAGTGCTGTTTAAACTCTTACTTGTTCCGAAGTAATCTTCCCAATAACGTAATCTGGACAGTACAAGGAGTTGGCAAGGGCATTACGATAAGCCGCTGCATGCAAGTTTTCAAGAACACCTATGCATAAGACAACGGAAAGTTTGTTTACTTGTTGTAGTGAATCATTTGTACCCAAGCTGTGCTCTGCAGAAATGTGTTTTTCATCGATTGTGTGGAGCTTCCCCTTCAATACTAAGGTGAAGCCCCTGTTCATGCAGAATATGCAAATCAAATCCACTCTGGGAAACAAACTGTCACTTAGCTCTGTCTAAACAATCTGCAAAATAGTTTGCTGGACCATGGATGTTGGGTAAGGATCGAAAAGATAGTTTTAGGCATATCCAAGGTCCTAGTGTGGGTCCACTCAGATTTAAATCACACATACCTTTGTTCCACTAAAAAGCAGCCCTACATTTGTTTATTTTTTTAAAAAAAATGCTGCTCCTTAAATTCTGCTTGGCAGAGAATAATGTTTTTAAAGAAAGAACTCCATCGCCCCCTTTATCACTGCAAATGTCAGCAATAAAAGATTATGGAATCATTCATTTAAAGCTGTATCAGTTGTTGAGGGCACACAAGATATCCACCCATAGGCAGGGGGAAACTATTCCACTCAAAAGGATTGTTTCATACTTGTACAATCTTAAAAGAAATACTCCTCGTAGCCCCCAGCAGATTAGGAACACTCACCAACTTGAGGATTCTGAAAGGCAATCGCCTTGTCAATTCTTAAACGGGGATTGGCCTCAGCCACTTCCCAGCGCCTGAATTCTGGGGCCGTTGTGACATTTAATAAATACTCCAAAACGGTATCACTGAATAAAGGAAGAACATCATGTATCAAGAAAGGATCAAACAACTGAGGCTTCAAAATAGTAGAGAGCAGATCAAGGGCAAGCTGATGTTAAAATATAAAAATTCAAAGGTAAGTGGGTTAGCACGAATTTCAATGGCATTCCTTCTGAGAATTTAAGACTGGACTCAAAAGTTACCTAGTCTCTACATGGCACCTTAAGGAAAACACACACGGCTCCTGGACCAAGAAGCTTACAATCAATCAAAATACTGACGGGGGGCCGGGGGAGAGAGAGACAGGGAGTTAGGTAACGAACAAGGGCAGAATTAATAGATGTGTTTTCTTCCTGACAATCCTTTTAGGAACAGACCCACAGATAAACATGTGCCATGTTATTTATAGCTCAGAATAAAGTCAAACTGTGTATTTCAAGGGCAGGAACAAAAAATTACTTATGCAATGATGTTCTGTTGCATTATCAATGGGAATGCTTACAGAATGCGTTGAAAACTGATTTGCTACACATCTAGAGGCTTACATATAGTCACGCAGGCATTCAACGGAATAAACCATGTTCTCTCTGGTAGATGTCACACTAAAAAAAGAAAAAGTACATTGTTCAAAAGTTGATATGAGGTTACTGGTTCCTTCTGTTTACAGTCCTATTGTGGGCTTGCTTACAATTAAATGTTTTGTTATTAATGTTTTCTACCTTAAACCACAATACCCACATGCAGATTTAGTACACATGTATACCGCCTATTGTAAGAGTCCCCGTGAATAGTTATCTTTCAACCGTATAATAAACTACTAATTATGCATTGCTAAAACTCTTCTGACTGAGAAACATAAAACAAGACAAAAGAGTTGTAGCCGATCAAGTTCTACTCAGAGTAGACCCAATGAAATTAATGAACGCAAGTTACCCATGTTTATTAATTTCAATTGGTTTACTCCAAGTATGGTCAGCACCGGATACAAGCCATGTGATTCTGATTCACAAGAGTCTGCAATAACACTATATTAAATAAGGAGATAAAAGCCGCTGTTACTGCTGCCTCTTCCAGTTGCCGCCATGAGGACTCGCAGGCCACCACTGATTGTGCCGCCACCACCAGGCCTTGCAGGTTGTCACCACTACTGCTAACACATACCACCATCATGGCCAGCTGCTTCTGCCTCCTAGCAGGTCTGCTGGCAGTCCCACATTATTTGTATTCACTGACTCATCGCCATACTTTGGATTGTCCTGAATATCACCATTTGGTAGGCAAGCCCAGAACCAAAAGTCCTACTGGGATTCATTTTGGCTTGCCTGCTGATGAAACTCAGTGTGTGATGATTGATAAGATTGTCATTTATCTGTTTTAGGCCCCTAAGCAGTAGCAGTTGCCTGGACATTGTCCTGTTCACCTCTGTATAGTTCCTTCCTTATTTTAGACATTGTGGTAGATTGCAATGTTTAGCTGGTGATAACATTGCAACGTTTAGCTGCTGATAACACTGCAGTTTAGCTGGTGAGTTATTGCGATGTTGAAAACCAGATATCACCTATCGCCTGATAACTTGGCCCTCCAGGTGTTTTGGGACTACAATTCCCATCATCCCTGACCACTGGTCCTGTTAGCTAGGGATGATGGGAGTTGTTGTCCCAAAACAGCTGGAGGGCCAAGTTTGGCCATCACTGGCCTAGCCCTTACACACTGTGATTCACACGATATTGCCAGCTCAAATATTATGAAACAATTATCACGATGTGAACTTCGAAGCTGTGAACTTCGAAGCAACCCAGCTTCAGGTGCAGTAAAGGAGATGGAACACTGGAAGTTACCTCATACCATTGGTCTATTTAGCTCAGTATTGTTTACAAAGTCTGGCAAAATCTCCAATATTTTTTACTAGACTTTTTCCAAGCCCTTCCTCGAGATGCCGGGAACTGAGCCAAAAACATTCTGCAGGCAAAGCCTGTGCTGTCCTGCTGAGACACAGCCACTCCTGACTTCTCACTCTAAGCGAGAATCATGCCCCAGGCAAAGTCATATGTTTCTAGAGATGTGGCCCCTTTCCCCTGGTTTATATGAGCATATATGAAAAATACAGGACTCTCTTTCACTGTGATTACACTTCCTTTCTGCGCTGATATCACTACTGTTGAACCATGTGCTACGGTTCTACATACCAACATGCTTGAGGAAGCACATATAAAACAAAATAATTAAACTCCAGGATGAAACTGGGAATCGTTTTTGAAAGAACTATTGCAGGGGGAATGAAGTTATATGGTTTTAGCGGTAATGTAATAAAGAATTAAGTAAAAGCTGATTGATAATGGGCCAAAATGAAAAATTTAAGGTTAGACCGTTAAGATAAATTATAGAACAAAAATTGAGAAAGATGGAAAGAATTTGCTGAAACAATTAATTGATCTAGAATACAAAGAAGGGAGGTGCGAGGAGGTTGATGAAACAAGCAAATGAAAGGTAAAGATATGGAATATTGGATGTGTGCTTTAGTGTTTTTGTTGTATTGTTTTTCTATGCTTTTCTTTTTATGTATTGTAATGTATGTCCTGTTAAATTTTTTGTTGTCTTTTTTGTAATTTCTAAACCTTTAATAAATATCATTTAAAAAAAATGAAAGAACTATTGCAGGGGGAAGTGCAATTAAAATTGGATAGTGGACAGATGTTTAAGTGAAGCCTGCCTTGTGATTAAAACATGAAAAATTACTTTTTAAAAACCCACTCACCCTTCTTTTCAGTACTTCTGCCTTGGGCTATTCAAAGTCATCCAACTATGAACTGCCATAATCAGAGGAATCCCATTTCCATGTAATTATTCAAAACACAGTTGAGCATTAAACAATTACAAACCTTAGGCTACCACCAACAGCTTCAATACCACGGGTGATTTTGAAGGCAGAAGCTCCTTTTGTAGTCTGTAGGAAAACCAACATTACACTTTCAACTGCGGGCATCAAAACAAAACTTCAGTCATATCTAACCCATATGTTTTAACTTGGCCATTGGGTATTGTAACCAAATACGCAGAGCCAATGCTTGCATCACTAAACTGTTCAGGTATAATGAGTAAGCCAGAGCATGTTAGGTCAGTGTTATGCTGCAAGATAAACACCCTATGGAAATTCAGGAGGCTTATTATATACTTAATCCTTATGCTGGAACCAGACAAAACTGAAAGTAGCAAGACTGCACCTCCTTTTCTCCCACCCGGATAACAGTGATAGAATGTGGTGGTTTTAAAACAGGATCAGACAAAATCATGGAGGATAAGGGTATCAACAGCTACTAGCCATGATGACTATGTTCAACCTTCATGGTTGCTAGGAATCACAAGTGAGGAGAGTGTTCTTGCATTCTGTTCTTGCTTGGAGGCTTTGAAGAGGCATCTGGCTGGCCACCATGACAAGATGCTAGAAGAGATGGCCAATGGCTTGATCCAGCAGGGCTCTCTGCAATTCATAACAGTTAGCGGTGCAGGACTAGGGCAAAGGAGCAGGCAAGCCAGCCTAGATCTTTGTGCTGCCGCACGTGTCAGGTGTGAAGTGGGAGGTGGTGGCTGCTGCTAATCAGCTGGCCAGCCTCCACTTTGCTCAGGGGACCCAGGAGCAGCTGTGCTAGAGCATGTTAATAGCCTGCTAGTGCTCCGGCCAAAAGCCTCTCCATTAATAAAGGGAGGTCTTCCTCAAAGCCAGCTAAGCCTTTGGAATAATTAGAGACAAGGAGAATAAGGAGAAGAGCGTCTGACACTTTTGTGCTTGCAGGTCCTTAGAAATATCTGCCAGCAGGGCCTCCTTAAGGGAAGAAATCATTTCTTTAGAAAATGAAGATGTTTGCTTGGATACATTTGCAGGGTCTGTTGAGATTCAGAAAGGCTAATTTGCTGTTCCTTAACACAAGAAAGCAGTCTTGTTCTCCAAGGGCCTCTGGTGGTCATGGAAAGTGGTACAGCCCAAAACTTTCAAATACAGTGGTGCCCCGCAAGACGAATGCCTCGCAAGACGGAAAACCCGCTAGACGAAAGGGTTTTCCGTTTTTGAGTTGCTTCGCAGGACGAATTTCCCTATGGGCTTGCTTCGCAAGACGAAAATGTCTTGCGAGTCTAGAGATTTTTTTTTCGCTTTCCCCCCCCTTTATCTAATCTGCTAAGCCTTTAATAGCCTTTAATTGCCTTTTAGCAGCTAATCCCCTAAGCCTTTAAGCCTTTAATAGCCGCTAAACCGCTAATAGCGCTAATCCGTTAAGCCGCTAATAGGGTTGCTTCGCAAGACGAAAAAACCGCTAGACGAAGACTCTCGCGGAACGGATTAATTTCGTCTTGCGAGGCACCACTGTAAACTGATGCTGCTCCAGCTGAGGAGGGAGTAACAGCAAAGGGACACAAGCAGCTCTTGGCACCTTGCACTTTCAGGTGCAGAAGAGGAGGCAGAACTGCTGGTTCCCCAAGCCTTGTGCCAGTCGCTGGCATGGATCACTATGGCCACCTCCTTGACTTCTTTTGACACCATGTTGAGTGCCCAAGAGGGGCCCTGTGATAGAAGCGTTCAGGGCTGGAGGCAATGGACATTCAATGGTGATGGTAGAAGTATGCTTGAAGACAGCTCTGTCTTTGCCTGAAGATGTCATGGCAGCAGAGAAGAGGAAAGTAATATCCGAAAATGAGGAATGGTAAGGAGATTTTTTTTTAGGGTGAGTGAGGAAAGAGCAGAAAAGGCTAGAGAAGGAGCAAAATAAAAAGAAAATAAGAGTAGACCGAAAGTCCTTCTAGTTCAGCATCCAGTTTCCTACAATGGCCAACCAGAGTCTCATGAGAAACAAAAAATCAAGGCATGAGTGCAGCATCCCTCTTTTTGTTGTTCAGAGACATTCTGATTCTAGGAGGCAGTACACAGGGATGAAGATCAACAGCCATTGATAGCCTTATCCTCAATGAATTTGTCCACTTGCCTTTTAAAGCCAACTAACTGAAAAGCCTGGCTGGATTAGTAAGGCCCACTTAGTCCAGCATCCTGTTCTTACAGTGGCCAACCTCTGTGACACCTACAAGTATGATCAGTGCAGAAGGGACAACAAATGGCCCATAAAGCAGAAGTGATAGGAGAGGATATACATTTGATTGGGTGGAGGCAGGGGGAAGAAAAGAGGGATATCTGAGAGAGCGCAATATAATGATACTCAAAAGCACATGGTCACTGCCTGGGCAAATGGCAACCCATCATGTAGATGCTACACACAGGCCAGCCTGAGAATGGTTTTACTTGAATTTGTATTGACACCATTTTTTTCTCCTATGAAAATAACAAAAAGTATTCTCCTCTGTGGTTTTTAACACAGTAGCACAAACGTTTGTTTTTCCAGAATTTCAAAAGTACTCCACTCACCTCCCCACCCTTTCCAGCCTCCCAATTTCACTTTTAGGATACCAACACTAAATAAGCTGAATATAACACTTTGCTTCCTTAATCTAAAGTCAAAGAAGTTGAAGAAGAAACCCACCAGGTTAGATGCAAGCCGGAGCAGGTGAGCAGTTCCCAAATTGGTGGTGGTCTCATACCTGCTGCCTGCTTTGATGAAGACACCAATCCTTGAAACTGGAGAATAATTTTCCAGAGAAGCAATCATCAAGCCATTTGGTAGTTTTGCAATCTGCATTTATAAGAGGACACATCAGTCTACGTGAAATCACACTGCTCCACTATGTGCTGCTCTAATTAGAAGATATCAAAATGCAAAATAACTTCCTCTTCAGACTAACCTCAAGATCCTGGGGGTGTAGCAGTACTTTTGACCGTTCTGCTCCTCCAGGGGCTTCAACTTTAGGCGCAGTCTTGAGAGAATAAAATCTCCTCTAATAAGAGAAAACAATGGTAAGCTAGATCCATACACATTTCAACCAATTAAATTTGAAAGATAAGCAATGTGGTGTAGTGGTTAGTGTGTTGGACTATGACCCATAAGACCAGGGTTCAAACTCATCCATGCTGTTCACTGGGTGACCTTGGGCCTAACACTGCCTCTCACCCTAAACTACCTCACAGGACTGTTGTGAGGATAAAACTGGGTAAGAGGAGAAATATGTATGGCTCCTTGAGTTCCCTGGAGAATATATGTAGTATGTTATAAATAAATAACTGGCACAAAGTAAACATGCCAGGAAACAAGCATGTCCATGTTCCAAGACTGTGGATATCAAGCAGGCATTCACTAAAAACATTGTTTAGACCACCGAGCCTCTTGGGCTTGCTGGTCAGAAGGTCAGCAGTTCAAATCTGCACAATGGGGTGAGCTCCTATTGCTCTGACCCAGAAACCTGTCTGTGGACAAATGGAGGCTCCATCGACCCGAAAAGTGAGATGAGCACTGCAACCCATAGTCGCCTTTGACTGGACTTAACCGTCCGGGGGTCCTTTACCTTTTTACTTAAGACAACCCTACCCTGATGCTTACTTAGAAACGCTTTGAATTTTAATCTGCTTTTAGCTTCTTGTTCTTGCAATTTCTCCTGAATTTTCTGGTTTCCTCTTTTTGTAAAGCACTTGGATGTGTTGCCGTTGTTTGCAATAAGCGATGCATAATTTTTTTACGAAATAAATAAATAGCTTAGCCGTTCTCCCTAGAGACTAATTTGTGGCCTGGGGGGGGGGTGTTTCCGTGCGGGGATTTCTTTCCTTCGTTTTCAACGGTCATTTCTCCCCCTGCCGGAGCGAACAGCATTCTGTCCTGCGTACGTCAAAAGGGGAAACGCCGACTGACCGCTTCAGATGGTGCTGGGGCTCCAGGGGCAGGCCGACCTCGGGGCTCCTGCAGCGACCTTCAGCCTCCCGGCAGAAGAGGGGTCTGTCACCACCCTCTTCTCTCCCCAAAGCGGCTGCTGAGAAGGAGGAGCGGCGCCCGGAGATGGATGAGGCGCCGGCCTTCCCTTTCCCCTCCTTCCCCGGTCGAAGGCCCGAGTCAAGGTCGCTCCCGGGAAGCGGGCGCTGCGCTTCCTCCATCGGGCCTTCACCGGCCCAGGCGCCTCTCTCGCTCCGGGCTCCCGCCCCTTCACCGCCGCCGCCTCCAGGGCGCTGCTACTCACCGAGAGGCACCGCGCTGCCGCCGGAATGGGCTTCATGGTCTCCGACCGCCACAGAGCCCTCCGGAGCCTCCCCGGGGAAGAAATCCAAGATGGCCGCCCAGGAAGCGGAAGGCTCTTCCGGTCCACGCCGCACTGCCACTCTTTCCGCGCCGCCCGAACCATAGAGAAAGCGGAGCCTTTCTATAATCTCGCGTCTATGCGCCCAGCGCCTGCGACTGAGGAAACGCCCCCGCCCCGTAGAGGTAGGGGAACGTTGTTCCAGCATGGAAACCAGGAGAGGAAAGCGGCTAGAGCGTCCCAGGCCAGTCCATGAAGGTGATAATCGTTCACCGCTAAGAATCATCATGCACGTCCGGTTCTCATTTGCAGTTGGTAGAATCCTGGATGGCAAAGGACGAAAACAGAAGCTGAGGACTAAAAACTCTGCTGTGCGCAGTTAGCTCGCGGGCTGACCCTCCAGCCACCTAGAATCATAGAATCATAGAGTTGGAAGAGACCACAAGGGCCATCGAGTCCAACCCCCTGCCAAGCAGGAAACACCATCAGAGCACTCCTGACATATGGTTGTCAAGCCTCTGCTTAAAGACCTCCAAAGAAGGAGACTCCACCACACTCCTTGGCAGCAAATTCCACTGTCGAACAGCTCTTACTGTCAGGAAGCTCTTCCTAATGTTTAGGTGGAATCTTCTTTCTTGTAGTTTGGATCCATTGCTCCGTGTCCGCTTCTCTGGAGCAGCAGAAAACAACCTTTCTCCCTCCTCTATGTGACATCCTTTTATATATTTGAACATGGCTATCATATCACCCCTTAACCTCCTCTTCTCCAGGCTAAACATGCCCAGCTCCCTTAGCCGTTCCTCATAAGGCATCGTTTCCAGGCCTTTGACCATTTTGGTTGCCCTCCTCTGGACACGTTCCAGTTTGTCAGTGTCCTTCTTGAACTGTGGTGCCCAGAACTGGACACAGTACTCCAGGTGAGGTCTGACCAGAGCAGAATACAGTGGCACTATTACTTCCCTTGATCTAGATGCTATACTCCTATTGATGCAGCCCAGAATTGCATTGGCTTTTTTAGCTGCCGCGTCACACTGTTGGCTCATGTCAAGTTTGTGGTCAACCAAGACTCCTAGATCCTTTTCACATGTACTGCTCTCAAGCCAGGTGTCACCCATCTTGTATTTGTGCCTCTCATTTTTTTTGCCCAAGTGCAATACTTTACATTTCTCCCTGTTAAAATTCATCTTGTTTGTTTTGGCCCAGTTCTCTAATCTGTCAAGGTCGTTTTGAAGTGTGATCCTGTCCTCTGGGGTGTTAGCCACCCCTCCCAGTTTGGTGTCATCTGCAAATTTGATCAGGATGCCCTTGAGTCCATCATCCAAGTCGTTGATAAAGATGTTGAATAAGACCGGGCCCAAGACAGAACCCTGTGGCACCCCACTAGTCACTCTTCTCCAGGATGAAGAGGAACCATTGATGAGCACCCTTTGGGTTCGGTCAGTCAGCCAGTTACAAATCCACTGAGTGGTAGCATAGTCAAGACCACATTTTACCAGCTTCTTTACAAGGATATCGTGAGGCACCTTGTCAAATGCCTTGCTGAAATCAAGGTAGGCTACATCCACTGCATTCCCTTCATCTACCAGGCTTGTAATTCTGTCAAAAAACGAGATCAGGTTAGTCTGACATGACTTATTTTTCAGAAATCCATGCTGACTATTGGTGATCACAGCATTCCTTTCTAGGTGCTCACAGACTGTTTGCTTAATGATCTGCTCCAGAATCTTCCCTGGTATTGATGTCAGACTGACTGGGCGGTAATTATTTGGGTCCTCTCTTTTCCCCTTTTTGAAAATAGGGACAACATTTGCCCTCCTCCAGTCTGCCGGGACTTCACCTGTTCTCCAGGAATTCTCAAAGATGACTGCCAGTGGTTCTGAGATCACATCTGCCAGTTCTTTTAATACTCTTGGATGCAGTTCATCTGGCCCTGGAGACTTGAATACATCTAAACTAGCCAAGTATTCTTGTACTATCTCCTTAGTTATTCTGGGCTGTGTTTCCTTTGCTGAATCATTTGCTCCAAATTCTTCAGGTCGGGCATTGTTTTCTTTATCGGAGAAGACTGAGGCAAAGAAGGCATTGAGGAGTTCAGCCCTTTCTGTGTCCCCTGTTTGCATTTCACCATCTTCTCCTCTGAGTGACCCCACTGTTTCTTTGTTCTTCCTTTTGCTACGAACATACCCATAAAAGCCTTTTTTGTTGCTTTTAACCTCTCTAGCAAGCCTGAGTTCATTCTGTGCTTTAGCTTTTCTGACTTTGTGTCTACACGTGCTGGCTATTTGTTTGAATTCCTCTTTGGTGGTTTCCCCCCTTTTCCATTTTTTGTACACATCCTTTTTAAATCTTAACTCAGTTAAAAGTTCTTTAGATAGCCACCCTGGCTTCTTTAGGCACCTTCCATGTTTCCGTCTCATTGGTATTGCCTGACGTTGTGCTTTTACTATCTCCCTCTTAACAAACTCCCAGCCATCATGAACTCCCTTTCCTTTTAGTATTACTGTCCATGGGATCTCACCCAGCACTTCCCTAAGTTTTATGAAGTCAGCTTTCTTAAAGTCAAGCAATTGAGTCCTAGTATGCTTGGCTGCTCCTTTCCGCTGTATAGTAAACTTCAGAAGAGCATGATCACTCGCGCCTAATGATCCTTCCACTTCTACCCCACTAACCAGGTCATCAACATTGGTTAGGACCAGATCTAAAATGGCTGTTCCTCTTGTTGCTTCTCCCACTTTCTGGACAATGAAGTTGTCTGCAAGGCCAGTGAGGAATCTGTTTGACCTTATGCTCTTGGCTGAGTTTGACATCCAACAAATATCCGGGTAATTGAAGTCCCCCATTACTACTATCTCCCTTCCTTTTGCATGCTTGGCCATCTGTTCCAGGAAGGCATCATCTATGTCCTCCGTTTGGCTTGGGGATCTATAGTAAACTCCCACAATGAGGTCACTGTTATTCTTCTCTCCCTTAATTTTGACCCAAATGCTCTCACTTTGGCTTTGAGGTTCTAAATCTTGGATCTCTTCACAGGTATACACATCCCTGACATATAACGCCACTCCTCCTCCTTTCTTGTCTGGTCTGTTTCTCTGAAATAGATTGTATCCCCCCATTATTACATTCCAATCGTGGGACTTATCCCACCAGGTTTCAGTGATGCCTATTATGTCATATTTAGTTTGCTGTACCAAGAGCTCAAGCTCATCTTGTTTATTTCCCATGCTTTGTGCATTAGTGTACAGACATTGAAGTCCATTAATCATTCCCCCGTGTCTCTTATTTAATGATTTTTTCCTCCCACCACTAGGTCTGTGTGCTGTTTGCTCCATTTGGTCTATGACATTTGGATGATCATCTTCATCAATTGATAGACTCCTACCTTCAGGAGCACTGTCTCCCTCCCCCACATTAGTCAGTTTAAAGCCCTCTTGATGAGGTTTCTGAGATTTTTGGCAAAAACATTTCTCCCAACCGTTGTGAGGTGCAGCCCATCGCTTGCCAGAAGTCCATCTTCAAGAAACTGCAGTCCGTGATCTAAGAATCCAAACCGTTCCTGTTTACACCATTTGCGAAGCCAGCTGTTCACTTCCACTATTTTCCCCTCTCTCCCTGGGCCACGTCGTTCAACTGGGAGGACAGATGAGATGACAATTTGTGCATTTAATTGCTTCAATTTCCTGCCCAGAGCCTCGTAGTCTCTTTTGATCTTCTGGAGGCTATTGCTTGCAGTGTCATTGGTTCCCACATGAACCAAGAGGAAGGGGTATTTGTCAGTGGGTTTTATGATTCCTTGCAGTCGTTCAGTTACATCTTGGATCTTAGCCCCGGGGAGACAGCACACTTCCCGAGACATCTTGTCAGGCCCACAGATCACTTCTTCTGTTCCCCTCAGTAGGGAATCCCCTATCACCACTACACGCCTCCTCTTAGGTTTGGTCGGGGTTCTTCCGTGAGCTGCCCGTTCCAAGGTCGCCTGCACATTCCCTGAGGACTGACTTTGCTGCTCGTCTTCATATACCTGATCGACTGTAATGAGGGAGAGATCCTCAAATGGAGTCTGCTCATCGTCTTCCATGCTAGGGGAGAGGACCTCAAAGCGATTGTGTATTTCTAAACAATCAGAGTGAACCCTGGGCCTCCTACTTCTTTGAGTCACGTTTCTCCATATATCTGGCTCCCGTGTTGGTGAACTAGCCTCCTTCTCAGGGGAGTCCCCTGTCTCCTCCTTGGTGGAGACAGTGTGCTCTGTTGCTTCCAAGAAGAGCTCCAGCTCTCTAATTCTTTGGAGCGTAGCTACACGTTCCTCCAGTTGCTGGACTTTGTCTTTTAAGAGGGCAATCAACATGCAATTGCTGCAGGTATAGCTGCCTGCAACCTTTGACAAGATGGCAAACATTGCGCAGGAACCGCAGGCGACTGCAGCTGTTCCCTCCCCCTCCATCTTGAGAACGTGTCGGGGGTGGCTACAGTGGTCCTCCATCATAAAAAGCATGAAGACAGGAAAAATAACTCCCCCCACAAAAAACCTAGGTCTCCCCCAACAAACGTTTGAGACTAGCTCCCCTAAAAAAGATGGATCAAACTGCGCGCGCCGCTAGGCGCGTGCCGCTGCCCTGCAGGCTCTGATAAGCTCCTCCCACAGCTAATCACCTGCCTCAACAGAAACCCTGCCCCCTCTGACCTTTGCACAGGGAGAACAGCTAATCAGCCACAAAGAAACACACACACACACACACACACAAGAAAACCCTTTTTGCTCCTTCTTCAACTGCTGCCCTGCAGGCTCTGAGTTGTAACTCACGAGCGTTTCGCAAATTTGATTTTCTCTCCCCCCCCCCTTGCATTTGAAGAAGAAAGGACATCTATCCTTAATTCTGATAAATCTTTACATTGCTTTAATTCTCGAGGATCGAGAGCGAAAGCTGCATGTCCTAAAGCACGCTCTATTCATTTCTTTTGTTCTCTCTGTAAAGGTGATTTGCGGTACTACCATCCAGAAACTGCCACCCACTTGTCAAGGAACCACCAGGAGCACACATTTAAGCGCCTTTGCAGCCAGGTCTTGTACGTGCCCCACCTATGATGTCAGGTGTGAGGCAGGTGGGTGCAGTTTGGGGGAAGCAAGTTAAATCATGACCCTTGCAGGAGGAGTGGAGGTTCACCCCACGCATTTATAACACATGACTTCACCCAAAGAATCCTGGGAACTGTGTTCTCCGCTTAAGGTAAAGGCAAAGGGACCCCTGACCATTAGGTCCAGTCGTAGCCGACTCGGGTTGCGGTGCTCATCTCGCTTTACTGGCCGAGGGAGCCGGCATTTGTCCGCAGACAGCTTCCGGGTCATGTGGCCAGCATGACTAAGCTGCTTCTGGCGAACCAGAGTAGCGCATGGAAACTCCATTTACCTTCCCGCCGGAGCGGTACCTATTTATCTATTTGCACTTTGACGTGCCTTTGAACTGCTAGGTTGGCAGAAGCAGGGACCGAGCAACGGGAGCTCACCCTGTCGCGGGGATTTGAACCGCCGACCTTCTAACTGGCAAGCCCAATGCTCTGTGGTTTAGACAGCGCCACCTGCATCCCTTCAAATAACTATTTATTCAAATAAATAGCAAGATGATCTACAAGTCACCCGTCAACAGAAGATTCACTCTTTCTCTTGCACACAGTTTATATTTCAAAATTCATTCCCTGCTTTTCTTTTCTTAAATAGTTTTTATTATTTTTTTCATTTTTATCTTCATCACAATACATTCCCTGCTTTTCTTAAGTTCATGAAGTACAGTAAAGCAAAATGACAGAAAAAATGCAAACCCAGTTGGAATGACCGAAGTCTGATTTGCACAACAGGACCCAAAGCATGGACTAAACAGCTGAGCATAAAAACAGGGAGGCGGGATGTTAATCCACAGTTTAAGTCTGGCAGAGTCAAAAGGTTTTACGATCTTCCTTTAGCTTAAGAGTGCAAGAGTCAAGGGAACCCATCTGGGAAGGGAGTTTCACAGCCTGGAATGCCTAATAAAAAAAGCCTTTGGGTTGTATGCACTGTTGGACCTACTCAGAGCAGAGCCATTGAAATTAAGATATGATTAACTTAGCTCTATTAATATCAACAGGTCAACTATAAGTAAAAGTTAGTTATGGGCAACCCATTGAAATCAATAGGCATGACTAACCTTCACAACTGACAACAAGGTCTTGGTAACCACTGTTGCCTTCTTCAGTGGGGTTGTTCCTTGACAGATCACCACACCTTTACAACACCTGTGCTGCTGACTTTGGGACTTTTGAAATATATACAATAAAAATAATAATCAATTTGAGTCATGCGACTCCAGTTGGGTCTAGTAGACCCCAAAAACGTAAGCAATGTGGACTAAAGTCACTTCCGGGGCTCCTCCAGGATTAGGGGCACTGAAACTTAAGTTTCATTTGTTTCATAGTAGATCCATTCCAAGTAGGGTTGCCACCTGTCCTGTATAATACAGGATTGTCCCGTATTGCAATGTAAAATGCCATGTCCTGTAGTGATACAGTTTTGTCCTTTATTTCAGGTCTTCTCTGTCTGTTTGTCTGTCTGTCTCTCTGCCAAGTTAAGGATCCTCTCCAAATGCATGTGTTCAAAAGGGTGTGTGAAAGTCATGCATAAGCTCTGGGCATGGGTCTTGCCAGGATTTTTGTTAGGGGGGGGTGAACCTCAGTTTGCTATGTATTTTTTATTGAATTTTATTGATTTAATGGGTTGCAGCTGCCCCTCCCTGCCCCCCTTGGCTATGCCCAGGGCTCTGGGTAGCCAAGTGCAGACAGATTTACAAATTCAGGTATTTGTGTGTGTGTGACAAATTCCAGAGGGCCACCCCATTAGGTTGCAACAGATTGCAGTTTATTTGCTTTGAAGTCACTTCAGCATTGAAAAAAATGTTGAAATATACATTTATTAAGAAACCAGAGGCCTTTCTTCTTGGAATAATAGATTTGGAATTGCCCAAGAAAGATGTTAGATTGTTTTTGTATGCCACAACTGCTGCTAGGATTTTGCTGGCTAAAAATTGGAAAACACAAGAAGTGCCAACAGTGGAGGAATGGCAGATGAAGATGTTGGACTTTTGGGAGCTAGCCGACCTGACCGGAAGAGTCCGCGACCAGAAGGAGGAGGAGTACCAGGAGGAATGGATGAAATTTAAAGACTATTTAGCTAAATATGCCAAGATAACTTAAATAGAAATACTTGCAAGTACCAGATTGGCTTAGGATTTAAATATGTGATGTTATAGAATAATATATCTAAAGTTAAAATAAAAAAAGAAAGAGGTTAATTGACTAAGTAAATTTTATGAGAAATTAGTTGTGGAAAACTCTTACAATGATATACATAGAAACTCAGCCAGGGGGATTTGAGGAAGTCACCTAACAATGTTAACAAAAGTGGAACTATTATAGTTAGGATTTTTGTTTGTTTGTTATTTGTTTTCTGATGTTTTGTGATAAATTTTGAAAATCGATAAAAAAAATGGGGGGGGGGATGAAGTCACTTCAGCACCGGGTGCGGGGGGGGGGAACGCTTCCCCCAACCGGTACTGTATTTTGCCAGATCGAAGCTGGCAACCCTCCGAGGACCTTCCTGGGGGTTCCCTGCTCAGAGGTCCCGGACCAGCTCCGTCGGGAGCAGCAGGCGTCTCGTCCGCCAGGGGGTGCTGGGCGCCGCCGCCTCTCGGGCGGCGAGACGGGGCGGGTGGGGGCGCCTGGCAGCGGGCGGCTCTCACTCGAGGGGCACCGGGCGCCTCCGCCTCTGCTCTCCGCAGTCCCCACCATGAGCCACGCCGTGCCGCCTCCCGTTTTCCTGGCGGCCGGAGAAGTGGAGAAGCATTTCCCCGCCGCCAGCCGCCTCATCCCTGCCTTGGCCACGGCCCTGGCCAACTTCTCCAGCGGCGCCGAGGGAGGCGTCGTGCAGCCGGTGCGCACCGTGGTGCCGATCCAGAAGTACAGCGGGTGAGGACTCGGGATCGGGATGGGGATTTCCTGCTAGGTATATCCCCAGGTGATGTGGGAGGTTTGGGGGGGGTCGATTTGTAGGGATGCCCCCCCCCGCCCGCCATGACTTATGCAATAAAGATAATGGATGGGGTTCAAGCATAGGTGCTAACTCTTTGGGGCGCTGAGTGTCCCAGCACCCACAAAATTCCCCATGAAGGGGCCGGGCACCCACATATTTCGGTGCAGCGTGCCTGGCACCCACGACCCAGGGTATCCCCGGTCGCGGGAGCTGGCACTCCTGGATTCAAGTTACTGCTACTCTGAGTAGACCCATTGGATCTAATGGACGCCACTTATTCACGCTTATTAACTGGTCCGCTCTGAGTACAAGTTAGTTGAATGCAATCCAACTAAGTCTTACATAAGAGGAGATCCGGTGGAATTCGTCCCAAGAATTTCAGCCGCGGGTCAGCTCCCAGCACGACTAAAGTTGGTTGACGTTTCCTACGGATGTAAGCTGACGAAATTAACCTGGAAAAACTGGGATCTTTCTGTGCCCGCAGCACTCTGTGGGCTTCCCTGGGAGTAAATCCATGGGATCTGGTTATAAATTGGATCCAGACATAGTCTGCTAGCCTAAACCCACTTTACCTGGGAATGAGCTCCCTATGCATTTAATAAAGCTTCCTTTTGAGTAGACATGGTTAAAAATTGTGGTGTTTGTGTAGATGTGTTGACATTGGTGGGGCAACTTAGCAATTAAAAAAGACAAACAACGAAGAAGAAATAACTATTCTCACACACACACAATTTACAAGTTTTAAACCATATATCTTTAAAATTGGCACAGGTTAATGTTCAGTAAACTAAATACAACAAAATAAGGAATCCAGTTGGGCGTGTACAAACCAGTTTCAGGCATAATTGTATAATTGTTGGGTTTTATTTTGCTGAATTTCATAATGTGTACATAATAAAAGCAATTGCTGTTTTCACTGCACAGGGAAGAAAGGGAGTGAGCAGTGCTGAGTTGAGCTCTCAGCGGATACTAACTTTTAAGTTCAAGTGATGTCATGGGGTCTGCTCTAAGCACGACTAACACCTGCATCCAGCTTTGTGAATGAACATGCATAGAACTGTGCTGTCTGTCTTGCACCCATCGCAAAGAGTCACTTTTTCTTTTTAGAAAATCTTTACCTACAGTCATCAAAGGCTGTACTTTCCCCATTTTGTTCCCCTTTGGACCCTAGAGTCCATGAAGGCACATTAGAGTGCATGCCTGCACATGTGATTCCAGCATTGGGGACTAGACGACTCTGTGGGTATGTTCCAACTCTACAATTCTGTGTCTCTGTGTGCTCTTTGAAGTAAGCCCTGTTGAGTTCAATGGGGCTTACTCCTAGGAAAGTGGGCATAGGATTGTAGATGGGCAGAGAATTTTTGGAAGGGGGCCTGGGAAGCTTCATTAACTGCAAGCCCCGAAACAACAAAACCCTACAACGCAGCTATAAAACTTTGGCACCAGTTTGGAGTGAATTGGACAAGGCTGGATTTCTGGGTGTTAACTTTGAACCGCAGCTTGATGTATCAATTAGTCAGTTGGGGGCTTGCAGGGTTTGCGCTACAAAGCAGCTGCAAAACTTTGGCACCCGTATGGAGGGGACCCAAAATTCAAGGTTCGTAATTAATGAAGCCAGCTTAGGAAGCATCCACAGCCGGCTGGCCAAGTTGGAAGATGTAGGAACATTTTTTTGGTAATCTTTCAAGGTGGTGTAATTGAGCCCTTCTCTGGGGAACTGATTTGCTTAGGATCCTGCAGATCTGTGGCTGACCCAGCTCTGCTGCACACCCCATAATGCCCATTTTTGGGACTCTCCGCGCCAGCTTCTTGACTGCCTGTGCTTTTGACATTAATCAGGGTGTTATGGTTGTACTCTGAGTCTTTAGGGTGTCCCCAAAATCCTTGTTGTGCCCAGATGCTGCTGTCATGAATGCTCATTGTGCTGATGGCACACAGGTTTCTGCTTTGATTGTACAGTTCCAAACGGTTGTTCTTTCCAAGTAGAACTCAGTCACCCAAGCACTTTGCACATAAAAATGATCTAACCAAATTGTGAGCTGTTGATAATGACAGTCAGGAGCCTTGTGGTCTGCTAGAACATGAGAACAGATTGATTGTGGCAACATTGTGTGTGTGTGTGTGTGTGTGTGTGTGTGTGTGTGGACTGTCTCCCAGAAAATGCTGCTCTCCAAATTCACACACCCACAGCAGACCTGCCAACCTGCTTTGCTGAACCTTAAACAAATTGTTGCAAAAGCTTAGCCTGCGATTTTAGAAGACTTCTTTTGTGGGGGGAAAGAGAAAACAAGTTCCTGAACGCTTGCATCTGTGGCGATTTGCTTGAGGTTTGCCACCCTGGGTTTCTTTGGGAGGAATTCACAGAATGCTGTGTGAGATAGTAAGTCTGCAGGCTTGAGTTTGCTAGCTGATGCAACTGGCTGATGCAATCAGCCTACAATACTTTCTATGGAAGTGCTGTCAGTTGATTGGCTGTCATCGGTTTAAAAGGGAAACCTGTCCAGCAGTAAGTGGGTGGTGTAGAAGAGTGTGGTCAGAGAGAGAAAGATAGAAAGGTCTTCCTATTTGCCTTAAGGTGCAGCCAGGTACTCTGTTTGACCGTATGAACTGCTCGTGTATTATAGCCTGTAGATTATTGTATATATTTGTATATATATAGCTCACAATAAATATACTGCACTGCACTGAAGAACCTGGAACTCTGAGCGTTTCTGCTAAAGTGCCGCAGAGAATTCGCGACAAGGCAGGGTAAAAATTCAATAAAGAAATGAACATAGAAATAATCTGCAAGGTCTTTCGCTGACACCTGCCTTGGGCTGCCTATAAAACAGGGGTAGGAAATCTCTGGTCCTCCCTGTGCCAGGCATTGGCTTGGCAGTGTGTGTCAATGAAGGCATTGGCAGGGGAAAACTGTTACCTCCTGGAGCTGCTGGCACCATGAAAATAAGCTTCCTAGGACTCCTCCCGGAGGGGCGCCACTAAAAGCAGATGGCCACACTGGCCAGCACTTATGAAAGAGCCCTCGAACCTTGTGCCAACCCTGGTGGCTTAAGTTATTCATTATGCTTTCTTAAAAGTTTTAGATTAACTTGCTAGCTTAGTTGCTGAGGGAAGAGACCACACTTGAATGATCATTGCGCCGCCTCCGTCTTCTGCTTGTAAGCTTTTTAGGGATCATGCCTGCCTACAGCGAGAAAGATGACGCTTTGACAACCAAGCTGGTGACCTTTTATGAGCACGTGACGGATCCTGCAGTTCCTTCCCATCAAGCAACAGTGCTCCTGTTTGAGCCAAGCAACGGCACTCTCAAAGCTGTGAGTCTCCCAAGGCAACAGTGAGCACAATTTGAACCTCTTTAGCCCCACCAACCTCAGGCTGCCCTCAGCCAGCTGCCTGCCTGCCTCTTTCCTCGCACTCATTCCAGGAGGCAGCCTCGGCTGTCAGCTTTCTCCTCCTCCTCCCTAATCTCAGAGTTGTGCTTGCAGAACCCATCAGGTAGGAGATAGGGACAAAACTAGGGGATAGACAGGCTCTGCCTGTCATTATCTCTGGCGCCACCTACTGTTGGACTCCTTGCCTCCCTCCCAATCAGTCCCAAAGGGCCCTAGTCACCACTGCCTGTCACATGTAGGACGGGGATGAGCATGTCCCCCGCCTCTATCAATGTGTAAGGGGCATTCCCTTGGAGGAGGGATTGTTTGTCAATCCAATCTGGGAATTGTAGCTCTCTGCAGGGAACAGGGATCTCCTAATGCCTCTCAGCTTAACAAGCCACACTTCCCAGGATCCTTCGGGAGGAAGCCATGACTGTTTAAAGTGGCATGATACAACTTTAAGGTGTTGGATGGATGGGCCTTGTCTGCCTGAGGAAAAGCATTTTGTATTTAACTTCCATCTTGCCGTTTTTCTTTTCGTTCTGTTTGATGTTCTCCTTTGGAAAGGTCATGGATGGTAGCGTCATAACAGCCAAACGGACAGCGGCTGTTTCTGCGATAGCCACCAAGGTGGGTGCTTTTTATTAAGTGGGACGAAGAAAGGGACTGTGGTTTGGGGAATACGGCAGCACTGTCTTTAGCAAAAATCCACACAGAGCCCCCAAATTTAGTTTAGCCCCCAAATTAACTTTTATTATGCTTATGTCAGACACCACGCTTACTCCTTATTTATTGTTTATGAAAGAAGGGAGGAGAAAGAAACAAACTTTTTTATTTGCTCATTTATTTACAATACACTTATACAGTACATTTATATACAATACACCACACTAAACAAGTATTGTTTAGGCACCTAACATAATATTTTTATGTAAGAGTTGATTTCAAGAGTTAATGTCAAGAGCCATTGTTGAGTCTGACAAGCGCTGCCGTTGTGAATGACAAGCGCTGCCGTTGCCACGGCACATCTTTGATAAATGAGCACACAAAGTCGAAAGTCCTTTAGTGAAATAGGAGGTATGCATTTCGGTAATACCTAGGTATATATGTATTTTGTTTTTCCAGCTTGATCAAAATTATTTATTATTTCATAACAGGTAGATAGTTAAGAGCTTAGGTGGGTTCAGCAGTGGACACCTGGCACCTCCCAGAATTCAGCACCCGGGTGTCTCGCACCCCTTGCACCCCCAGGTAAAGACGGCCCTGGAAAATGGCATGGTGGGCCAAATTGGAAACACCCCCCACCCAGCAGGACAGGATTGACCAGCAGACTGGGTGTTCCCTACCCGATAGAAGGCCATGAACTTTAGGGTTGGCAAAAGTCGTTAATATGAAAGGTGCCATATGAACAAGTTTTTTACCTTCCCCTTTTGGATATATTTTCAGTACTTAATGCCGGTGGATTCTGAAGTGCTGTGTATCCTAGGAGCTGGTGTTCAAGCCTACAGCCACTATGAGATTTTCACAGAGATGTTCTCATTTAAGGAGGTAGGAAGTTCAATTAAACCAACTGATTTTTATTTATTTTTTAACAAATTTACCACTCAACAATAGCCTCTGCCTTAGGCATTTCTAGCACATACAGAGTACCTGTTAGTTTGTCAGGCACCTTTTGGTCCCTCCCCCCTTATCTCTTAATCAGGGGTGGGCATACTTCAAGATTGTGGGATCTGCTTTGTTTCTTAAAGGTAAAGGGACCCCTGACCATTAGGTCCAGTTGTGACCGACTCTGGGGTTGCGGCGCTAATCTTGATTTATTGGCCGAGGGAGCCAGCATACAGCTTCCGGGTCATGTGGCCAGTATGACTAAGCCGCTTCTGGCGAACCAGAGCAGCGCACGGAAACGCCGTTTACCTTCCCGCTGGAGTGATACCTATTTATCTACTTGCACTTTGACGTGCCTTTGAACTGCTAGGTTGGCAGAAGCAGGGACCAAGCAACGGGAGCTCACCCTGTTGCGGGGATTTGAACCGCCGACCTTCTAACTGGCAAGCCCAATGCTCTGTGGTTTAGACAGCACCACCTGCATCCCTTCAAATAACTATTTATTCAAATAAATAGTTATAAACTAAAAAACTCCATCGTGGGGATTTGAACCGCCGACCAGTACGTAAAGTTCCCAGGATTCTTTGGAGGGGGGAAGCTTGGTGAGAGCACTTGTCCTGGGAGGGCTGAAAGCACCATAAGACAGTGGCTCTGAAGAAACCCAAGATAGCAGAGGCTGCAGCATTGATAAAATCAAACCAATTATCAAGGGTTCTTAGGTATACTACAATATTGTATAAGTTTCTCTTTCAACAGTCTAGCTTACAGAGTTAATTACTATTTTCTTCTTTCATTTCTCCTCATCCTGCGGAGAAAATCAGGTAGAGAACAAAGTCAGCATCAGCATTACAGGGATCAAAAAAGAAACCGTTGCCAGCAAACTGACTTCCATGATTTCCATGTTTTTCAAAGCTGCTGAAGATGTAGCCTGGGGATTTGTTTTCCATTCTAGAAATGAACTCTCTGTTGTTTTTGATGGGAACAGGGATCCTGTGCCAGATTAGTGCCTGGTGGGGGTGGCAAGGCCTGGCCTGGTGCTACAAGGGAGGAGAGAGTAAGGAAAGGTTGGGATTACTTTGTAGATATTCTGGCCTGGCTTCCTTAGAGTGCGTGCACAGACTGTTGACTCCTGCTTATCTCCTTGACTGGCCAGGCCCACTTGAGATTACAGCAATTACAAGAATACCATTCAACTGCAGAGGCAATAATAAAATTCAGCTGTGGAGGCAAGAGACCACCCACCTTTCTTTTCACCTCTTGGAGCAAAAAAATAGACCTCTGAGAAGCCTAGGATTGGCTAATTTGAAGTCTGAGTGGACATATGAGAGCCATCTTCAAACATCTCAAGGGCTGGCACATGGAAGATGGAGTAAGCTTGTTTTCTGCTGCTCCAGAGGTTAGGATCTGAACCAATGGATTCAAATGACAAGAAAGGAGAGTCTAACTAAATATTAGGAAAAACTCACTGACAGTAAGAGCTGTTTGATAGTGGAAAGGACTACAGTCGTACCTTGGAAGCTGAACGGAATCCGTTCCGGAAGTCCATTCAACTTCCAAAACGTTTGGAAACCAAGGTGCAGCTTCTGATTGGCTGCAGGAAGTTCCTGCAGCCAATCAGAAGCTGTGGAAGCCACAGCGAATGTTCGGGTTCCGAAAGAACGTTTGCAAACCAGAACACTCACTTCCAGGTTTGTGATGTTCGGGAACCAAAATGTTTGACTCCCAAGGCATTCGTCAACCGAGGTAAGACTGTACCTGGGCAGGTGGTGGACTCTCCTTCCTTGGAGGTTTTCAAACAGGGGTTGGATGGCCATCTGCATGATTCCTCCACTGCAAGGGATTGGACTAGATGACCCTTGGGGTACCTTCCAGTTTCCTTCCAGATCTATGATTCTATGATCCTAGGGATATAAAATACCCTGTTATAACACCTGAAGCCACTGTCCATCTTCTGATTGCATGTTGCTGCTTCTTTTGCCTGGTCCTGGACCTCACTGCCATTGCATGGGGCCAAGCACGGCTGAGGAATGCATTAGGGACTGGCAAATTAATTTTATGCATTTTCTTGTGTTTGCACTCTCCTGGAAAAGTGTCCACAGGTCCCCTGTCCACATTGTAGGACTTCCTTGAGGCCAAGATTTTATGTAGTTCCCGAGAGGGTCAAAGACCAGCCGCTCCATTTCCCTTGTAGGTGAAGATCTGGAATCGGACCAAGGAGAAGGCAGAGAAGTTTGCGCGCTCGGTTCATGGGCCAGTCCAAGTCTGCTCTTCTGCTCAGGAGGCTGTCACCGGGGCGGATGTGATCGTAACAGTCACGATGGCAACAAAGCCAATTTTGCACGGAGAATGGGTGAAGCCCGGGGCCCATATCAACGGTAATGTATGCTTTGTGTATGGCTTTCTCCCTCTCTGGATACTTAAAGGGGTGGTTGACTTTGTTGGAACCAGGGAGCGTGATGTGGTCCAAATACTAGGGGGGATGGGACCTGTTTTCTGGTGTTCCCAAACAGCTCCTTAAAGTGATAAGGGAGGGTTTTGGGGCTAAACGTTAGGAAGATCTTCCAAATAATTTGGGCTGTTCAACACAGAAGCAGGTTCCTTTGGAAGTGATGGACTCTCCTTTACTGAAGGATTTAAAGCAAGGGGTCAGGATCCTTGATTCCCCCTACCTGACCAACAGCTGGGCAAAGCCACTCACTTGTCCGTCTCCTGATGTCACCATGATGGAGGAGGGGGAAATTGATGGCTGTTGGCCATGATGGCTGTACTCTGCCTCCATGGTCAGAAGTAGCAATGCTTTTGCATACCATTTGCTGGCAACCACAGGAAGGGGAGAGAGCTGTGGCTTCAGGTCCTGCTTGGGGACTTTCCCTCAGGCATCTGATTGGCCACCGTGAGACCAGGAGGCTGGACTAGATGGGCCATCAACCTGATCCACCAGACTCTTAGGTACATATGCTCTTATCAGCTGGTCGGCGGTGACAACAAGCCTTTCTTCCCAAGAAACAGTTGGAAGCAGTAGCATAAGTGGAGTAGTGAGACTGTTGTCCTAACCTTGAGCAGAAGGATCTAGGTGTGGTGCAAGATTGGCCGTCAACATTCAACAAAAGTGTTAGCACTGCTCCCAGAAATAGGCTTAGTTGGAAAAGGAAAAAAGAAAAGCACCTTGCTTTAATTAGCTTTAGCTAAAGCATCTTGCAAAGGATTAGCTAATCCAGATTAACTGGTTTTAAAGAGGGGGTGCTAATCTGTTTACAATATTGATGCAAGGCACACTAACATTGTACTGCAGTCTGTTAAAATCGGTAGGATTCGCTTCTACACAATGTAGAAAACATAAAAACATGCCTGAGGCTCACCTGTATTCCACATTCACTAATTACTCAGTACAGAATTTCATGATAGACACATCAATTTGAATATAATATTGGGGGGCCCTAGGTAGGAACCACCCCACCCTGCCCTTTCAATCACAAGACACAGCATGCACATCCCATTTGAACAGCAATGCCTATTAACTTTTGAGGGGCAGCCCCCTCAAATATATATTTTGGGGGGGGGGGAGGAACCTCGGCCTCTAAGAGTTGGCTCCTCCTTCCATTGTGAGTTCTCTGAGTGGGGACCGATCACATCTCTTTTCAGAGTTTGGCTCTGTTCACTGATGAATACCTTCACAGCAGATGAAGAACCTGCCGGTTCTTTCTTGGAAAATTTCTTTGAACTCTGGTTTATTCTCATTTTACTTCCTGAAGTGGCCTCCCAGGGTTAAAAGGTCCCTGCAGATGTCTCCCTTCTTTACAGTAGACCCACTGAGATTAATGTACCTCAGTTAATTATGTGCATTAATTTCTTCTCTGAGTAGAATCTAGTTGCATCATATCGCCCACTCCACTTCTGCCCTGCATTGTCTGCAAAGGACATAGAAAGGGATTCATGGAAGCGAATGGGAGGTGCAATTCGAGATGTCATCCCTGTCTGACCGATTTCCACCCACCCCTTCATAATCAATGCTTTGTGTGATGGATTCTTCATATTGTGTAGAGGCACACCACGAAGGGTCAGGGGACAATTGGTGTCCTCATTCACCACCGCAACACATAAACAAAGCGCTGCTTCTCCTTGCGTCACCACACTTCTCAGGGAACTCATTCCTAATGGTTGAGCAGGTTTTCAGAAAAATATGTGAGTCTTTCTCTGTTTGTATAGCCACTTTCTGTCACATTTTTTATATCCTCTTAAAAGAAGGCTGATGGTGGCTCATTCTCCTTAATTATAGGTTTTGGATGAAAACAAAAAACAACAGCCCTACAGCAAAATCTCTCCTAAAATTTCAAGTGATGCAATCAAATATTGTCACATGTGTCAGGGCTTTCAACTAGATGATGGGTTGAAAGTGCACCACATTGGTACATTAAAACAAAACAAAAAACTTTGCCAAATAGCTAAGCCTGCCCTGATCCAGTAGTGTAAGATTCTATCGCCTCTTGTGAGGATTCCGACTAACATCATGCCAGTTGTCTGAAGGAAGAACTGTATGGCAGGATCTTATCTGAGGGGAAAGAGTGCTTCTGGGGAAGGACTGCTCCTTATTTATTTTATTTTTTATTTTTGCTGCAAGCTGATGGGAGCTCTTTTTATTGGAATTAATTTTGGTCAATTTCATTTACGACTCATTTGCAACAAGACACCCTGAAGCAGTTCACAAACATATGTAAAACAGTCATATGTTCTTTATGGAGGGCAAGACAGCCAGAACCACCAGTGGCATCAGCTGTAAGTTGAAGAACTGTTAAGCAGAAGAATGTGCGAATTTGCTCCCCCCCCCCCCGTTTCCCCATTTCCCTTTAGAGCTATGTCTTCGTAAGGCACCCTGGAAGCCTCACTAGCTGAATGGGTGGGATCTAAATGCTAGGGGTATTCTTACTGCAAAGGTGTCCCCCTCCACACGGCATATGGCTCAAAATCTGTGGGTCAGGGATTGCACATGAGGAGTCTGGCTTCCTCGTTGTGAGGAGAAGACTTGGGGCTGGGAGATCTTGTGCTACCAAGTAGACCCTGCCTCCATTTTGGTATGCTTGCCACTTCCGCTCTTGGGTGAACTTGAAGTGGTTGAAGCTGGGGAGCATAAAACCATAGAATTATAGAGTTGGAAGAGACCAGGTGAACATGAAATTTATTACCCTCAGAGACCAGCTTGAGAAACACAAATGGAACTACAATCCCAATAGCAAAACAAACATTGAAAAAAATATACAACAATAGATTTTAAGTTTAAAAGTGTGATAGGCATATAAACACATAAAAACTTTAAAATAGACAGCCTTAGAGAAATGACCCAAAAACATCCGTGGGTCCGGGTTTTGGAATTTTCTTAACAAACTAGATTGAATCAGGGGATGGTCTGTGCCTACAGATCTGTGCGCGGAATCTGGCGAAAATCTGGGTCGTCTTGTGGTATTTGCCTAACAGGAGAAGATCAAATTTTTGCTTTACCGGGAGGTCAGTAAGCCTCACGAGCAGGGGGTCAATGGTTTCTCTACGTGCCTCGTTGTAAAAGGGACATCTAAAAAATATGTGTTCAGGGCTTCCTATATCCCCCAAAGGACAGGTGCAAATTCTCTGGTCATATGGGACTTTTTTAAAGGATCCTTCCAAGGACAGAGCCGAGCTTCTGGCGAGTGTAAAAGCATTTTTGGATACAAGAAAAAAGAGATATGCTGCTGGTGCAGCTATATATCTCTCGATTTCTACAATTTTGTAGTTGGGCACCTTAAGCAGCCCTGTTGTCTCTTGGTTGGAAGAGACCATAAGGCTCATCGAGTCCAACCCTCTGCAGGAAACTTTTGACCATGACTCTGAGATTAAGAGTCTCAGGCTTTACCAACTGAGCTATCCCAGCTTAGGATGGATGAAGCCAGTCTGAGCGAACTGGTTCCATCTTCGCGGGCAGGATTTTATGTGGGTAGTGGTCTCGGTGGTGGGGACAGTCTGGGTTCATAGGTTTCACTGAGAATTGTAGGTGAACCTGAGACAAAATTAAGGGTTTCTGGCATATGTATATGAAGAGTTAAATAAAATATTTAAACAAACCTTTGTTAAAAAAAAAAAGGAAGAAGCTTTTTTATTGGGTATACTAGATTCAGATATCGTTAGGAAAAGCAAGAAAATAAGTTCTTTATGCAACAGTGGCAGCGAGAACCCTAATTGTAAAAAATTGGAAAAATGAGACAGCACCAACAAAAAAAGAATGGCAAGAAAAATTATTTGACTACATTGAGTTGGTTAGAATGACAGATGCAATTAGGGGTCAGTCTAAACAAAAATTTCAAAAAGAATGGGGAAAATACAGAGATTATCTTAAAAAGCAGTGCCTTCAAATTAATAGCTGGACTTGTTTTGATTAAGTTTTACAAAACAAATTATGGTATAAAAGCTTAAAATAGAAAGAAAAAGGGGGGGGGGACGAAGTGCAAAGGAAACAGTTTACTAAATACAAAAGCAGACCCACGTTGAGGACGAAGGAAGTTAACTAGAAGAAAAGAAGAACTGAAATATGGTTACATATTCATTATTTTTTTTGTATTGGTTTTGTATTTTTAAGTTTTCTTTTTTTAGTGTTATGTGTGTTTGTGTTGCAAAATAAAATAAATGTGAAATGAAAAAAAAAAGAGAATCGTAGGTCTGTGAGGAGAATAGGGATCTTCTAATGGCCCTTAATAAACTACAACACCCAGGGTTCTTTGGTGGAAGCCATCTCTGTTTAAAGTGGTATGATACTGCTTTCAGTATATGGCGTAGATGTGGCTACTGTAAATGATACAAGAGCATGAATGAAACCCATGGTTGAGCCTGGAGTCATTCAGCACCCTTTGCGTGTTAAGCATTAATACCGCTCCTACTCTGCAAGAGTCATTCAAAGGCACTTGTCAATTGTGAACAAATTGTACCCATAAGGTTGGGGTGATCGTCTTAACCCTTTTCATCTTGGGAGATAAATCTCCAATTCGTTTGATTCTGACTTTCAGCCGTTGGAGCAAGCAGGCCTGACTGGCGGGAGCTGGACGACGATGCGATGAGGAACTCTGTGTTGTACGTCGATTCGAGAGAGGCTGCTATCCGTGAATCGGGAGATGTCATTTTATCGGGGGTAAGCAAGCAGGGGCGGGGGGTGGAGAGTTGTGTGTCTCCTTCTTTTACCAATGCACTTTGAGTGAAGTTCCTGACACCTTTGCCCAAGGTAGCCACAAGTACTTTTGGAGATTTCTGTGGGGATGACCCCAAGTTTGAGGGGAAATTTTGGCAAGGGCCCCTCTGAAGGACTCCTATATTTTGTGGGGTGCTGGCCACAGGTTTATCTCACTGTTCCATCAAATTAAATTTCCCACAATCCCCCTTGTAGCATTGTTACTTCCATTGGAGCTGCCATTTTAATTTCCCACAACCCCCAGGAGTGACTCTACACCAGGGGGATTGTGGGGAAGTTAAAATGGTGGTTTACACAGACTGAGCCATTCAGGGCAGATGTATGGACCCTCAGTCTCTGCTAGCTGCCTGAGGGTGCCAAGTGCTGGTGCCAGGCCTGGTTTTCTGTGGGGACTGAAATCTTAAGAACCCTTAGGAACTTGTAACTGTGTTTAAAGGCAGGGCCAGAGCTCAGCGTGGGGAGAACCCGAAACTCTTCCCCCACCCCACCCCACAGGATTTCCTGCAAAATCTCAGCTCCCCCGAAGTCTTTCGATACCTTCCACTTGTGGTGCTGTTTTGGCTTTGAAAGCCATGCTTAGTCTGAACCTCAGAAAAAGGTGGCACCAGAGGTTGACAAAAGCTCTGTGTTTGTTTTGCAGGCAGAGATTTTTGCAGAGCTGGGTGAGATGGTGCTGGGAACAAAACCAGCTTTGCGTGAGGAAACCACAGTGTTCAAGTCCCTGGGTAAGAATGGCCCCTTGCTGTGCATGAATAAGAGTGCAAGACAACACTTTATTATTTACCGCCCCCCCTTGCGTGAGAATGCTGGCGATTATCTTCAAACTGACAACGGATTCCCCACATTTAACAAAGGCAGACATGCCTCTTTCCCTCCTCGAAGACACAAGACAGAAGCGATTAGAATCAACAGGGAAGCGAAGATGAATGAATGTATTGTTCGTCTTTGTACACTACTTGAGCTCTATTTCCCCCCCCCCCCCAGACTTAAGAACTTAACAAGAGTCCTGCTGTATCAGGCCAATAGACCATCGAGTCCAGCATCCTGTTCCCACAGAGGCCAACCAGATGCCTCTGGGAAGCCCTAGAGCAGGTCTCCCCATTTGCAATTCCCAGCAACAGAAGCATACAGTCTCCAACAGTGAAGGCAGAACATGACCATCATGGCTAGTAGCCGATAGCCCTGTCTTCCGGGCAAGCTGTCACATTAAGCATTTATCCATTCCTTTGCCTCATTTAAAAAATAAATAAAAGTGCAAAACCTTTCCAGCAACTGGGTGGGAGGTTTCTTGTGACATCAAGCTGGGCATCAGCCAATCGGCACCAGGCACAACTTGAATAATAACAATTGGAAGGGACCATGAGGATCATCTAGTCCAGGGTTTCCCAAAGTTGGGTGTTCAGCTGTTTTGGGACTACAACTCCCATCATCCATAGCTAGCAGGACCAGTGGTCAGGGATGATGGGAGTTGTAGTCCACAAACAGCTGGAGACCCAAGTTAGGGAAACCCTGATCTATTCCAACCCCCTGCAATGCAGGAATGTTTGGTCCAATGTTGGGCTTGAACCCACTACCCTGAGATTAAGAGACTCGTGCTCTACCTACTGAGCTGTCCGCTTTCTGTTGTCTTTTGGAACTCTGCAGGGCCAGCTTTAGAGCTGTGACCCAAAGAGGAAGTAGTTACCTTTGAAGTGAGTTCTTTAAATGAATGAAAGTACTTCTGGAACAGCCTCGGTGCTAAATAATAGTTGTGTGTGTGCCTTTCCTCCCTGAGAACAGCTGGCAGTCTAGATGGACTTTGTGCCTGTAGGGTGTGGAGCTGGCAACCCTTTGATCAGTGAGCAGGGGCATGCTGCCTTTATTCTTGCTCCATGGAGGGCAACTTCCTGAAAATGGGACATGGGTTGGTTGCAATTGTTGGTCAGCAGGCCAATTAATTAGGTGAGGGTCTTGTCATCTTTTTTGCCACTCTGGAGTAATTGAGGCTGCTTACACACTGTACACTTAAAGCAGCGTTTCCCAAACTTGGTTCTCCAGCTGTTGTTGGACTACAACTCCCATCATCCCTAGTGTTATGTACTGAGTTGAATAGGATCTAAAAGGCAGCAGTCTGATTAGTCCTAGAACAATAGGATTCAGAATGCAGCAGTCTGATAATAATAATAATAATAATAATAATAATAATAATAATAATAATAAATTTTATTTATATCCCACCCTCCCCAGCCGAAGCCGGGCTCAGGGCGGCTAACAACACCAAAATAGTGCAACATTATAAAAACATTATAAAAATTAATTAAAATCAAAATTGATGGCAACCATAAACTAAAGTTTTGTAAAGATTGCCAAAGGAGGGAGTCAGCTGCGTCCTGGTGGAACAGCTCTGTCTTGCAGGTCCAGGTCCTGCAGGGCCCTTGTCTCTTGTGACAGAGCGTTCCACCAGGTTGGAGCCGCAGCCGAAAAAGCCCTGGCTCTAGTTGAGGCCAGCCTAACCTCTCTGTGGCCTGGGACCTTCAAGATGTTTTTATTTGAAGACCGTAAGTTCCTCCGTGGGGCATACCAGGAGAGGCGGTCCCGTAGGTACGAGGGTCCTAGGCCGTATAGGGCTTTGAAGGTTAAAACCAGCACCTTAAACCTGATCCTGTACTCCACCGGGAGCCAGTGCAGCTGGTATAGCACCGGATGAATGTGATCTCGCAGCGAAGACCCCGTAAGGAGTCTCGCTATGGCATTCTGCACCCGCTGGAGTTTCTGGGTCAGTCTCAAGGGCAGCCCCACGTAGAGCAAGTTACAATATCCAGTCTGGAGGTGACTGTCGCGTGGATCACAGTGGCTAGTCAGGGCGAGAGAGGTAAGGAGCCAACTGCTTAGCTTGGCGGAGATGAAAAATGCCGCCTTTGTTATAGCTGCAATCTGCGCCTCCATGGAGAGGGAGGTATTGAAGATTACACCCAAACTCTTAACGGACGGTGCTGGCACTAATTGCACCCCCGCAAGAGATGGGAGTTGCCCCCTCAATCCCATATCGTCCCGTCCCAGCCAGAGGACCTCTGTCTTCGAAGGATTTAACTTCAACCGGCTCTCATGTAACCATCCAGCCACAGCTTCCAAGCATCTGATCAGTGTGTCTGGGGCCGAGTCAGGATGGCCATCCATCAACAGATAGAGTTGGGTGTCATCAGCATACTGATGGCAGCCCAGCCCAAAACTCCGGACAAGCTGGGCGAGGGGGCGCATAAAGATGTTAAAAAGCATCGGGGAGAGTATCGCACCCTGGGGCCACTCCACACACCAAGGAGTGGCGGGATGACAACCCCCCCCAAGCGCCACCCTCTGTCCCCGACCAGAGAGAAACGAGCGCAGCCATTGAAGGACTGTGCCCTGGATCCTCACGTCGGCAAGGCGGTGGTCCAGGAGTTTGTGATCGACCATGTCGAAGGCTGCTGACAGGTCTAGAAGAATCAGCAGCCCCGACCCGCTTCGATCCAGCTGCCTGCGGAGATCATCTGTTAGGGCGACCAGAGCCGTCTCGGTCCCATGACCAGCGCGGAAGCCGGACTGGAATGGATCCAGAGCCGATGTTTCATCCAGAAACCTACCAAGCTGTTCAGCAACTGCTCTCTCAATCACCTTACCCAGGAATGGAAGATTCGAAACCGGGCGGTAATTAGAATTAAAAGTGGGCGCACCACTGCCTCCTTCAGTTCCCCTGGGAATGTCCCGATTGGTCCTAGAACAATAGGGTCCAGAATGCAGCAGTCTGATTGGTCCTAGAACAATGCAGCAGTATGACTGGTCCGCAGGAGCCACCCAATCCAGCTCCAGGTGGAAGTGAATCCGCAACCTGATTGGGCTACAGGAGAATCCCAGAATTAGCCAATCACATGCGGCCCATTGTGTAAATAATGTATATAAAGCAGATATTTTGGGGGAATTTTCATTCCTCACTACAATGAGCTGAATAAAGAGCATGAAATCCACACTCAACTCTGAGTATATTTCACCTAGCTAACAGGACCAGTGGTCAGTCCCCTCCCTCCCCAAAAACAGCTGGAGACCCAAGTTTGGGAAACCCTGATTTAAAGCACACGGCTTCCTCCAAAGAACCCTGGGAGCTACAGTTCCTAGCCCTCTTAACAAACTACAGTTCCCAGGATTCTTTGGGAGAAGTTATGTGCTTCAAATGTGTGGTGGCACTGGTGGAAGTTGGAGTCCAACATCTCAAGGGTGGCATACTGGGGAAGGCTGGTGTAGATAGTATTAGAGCCTTGGGTCTTCCAGCCGTTGCTAAACTACAACTCGCATCAGCCCCAGCAAGCATGGTCAATGGTCAGGATGGTGGGAGTTCAACATCTGGAGGATTAATGGTTCCCCACACCTGTATCAGATGGACCAATTTATGTGCAAATTTGCTTAATATGCAGACTCTTTGGGGTATTTTAGAATGCAGTAGAACTGACAGATTTTAAAATTCTTGTATATATCTGATCATTCTTTTCCTCCAGAAAATACTGTGGGTTTCCCCTCATCCTTGTTAACTGTGATGTCAATTGTTGTTTATTTTAGGAATGGCGATTGAAGACACAGTCCCGGCAAAAATGATATTTGATTCCTGGTCGGCTGGCAGCTAAAATGAAGATCTTCCAATAATCTAAGCACCAAAATAATATTGAGAATGAAGTAGCATTTAGGGTTGTATTCCCAGTTTTAGCAGGAGCTGTTTTTTAAAAAATAAAAATGATAACATTACAATCTTATGCACACTTACAATGGGAGAAAATCTCATTGAATTTGGGGGTGCTTTCTTTTGAGTCAATATGCATAGGATTGCAGTATAACTTTTTTATTTTTTTATAGTGTTTCTGTTGAGGACAAAGTAGTTAAAATAGAAGAATAGAATAAACGAAACTTTTGTGACGTGCATAACCAATATGTTTTTCTGTCCACTTTGGTTTTGATTTACACTATTCAATTCTGTCTTGTGCTCACTGTGAGGTAAACAGGCACAGGGTTCACCCCCCAAAAAAAATCTTTAGAAGGTTACATAATTTCTTGCTGCAAAGCATTAGGTTGAAAATTACTATCAATAATAATAATAGGCTCCAACCACATTTTCGAGTCCCATTTGGCAGCTTAATTTCATACCTTCTCAAGGATGAGAAATAGTTCAAAAGGCTCATCTATGATTAAGCTTGCCGCAGTTGTAAAATAATAACTGGAATTTGTAATTCTCTCCTACCTTCCCTGCCTTTTGTTGACACTGAGTGGATCAAGGAGGATTGCAAAAAATCATAATCGTGATGTGGGTCAAATCCTTTTGAGCGCTATTTGCTTAAAAAACAGAGTAACAGAACACTACATTTTGTATTGCTTTAATACGTACTGACTTTCCCCTCTTACACTTTATTTTCTTTTTTAATTGAAGTGAGTCTGTGTTGGTTGAAAATCTCTGGTGATGGGTATCTACTGAATTTTGCTACAAGATAAAATGGTTATTTGCATTTTGATCAGAAGATAATTCATGGTGTTTAAGAAGTGGATAGAGAGAGGTTGCTCTCACCTCAGAATACTAGAACCCAGGGTCATCCAATTAAACTAATTGGCAGGATATTCAGGACAAACAAAAAGCCCTTCTTTGAAGAACAGTTAATTTATATGTGGCATTCACTGCCACAGGTTGCAGGGATGACCTCTGGCACATATGGCTTTGAGAGGAGAGCGGACCATTTTCATGGAAGTGTTATCAGTATGCCTTAGGGTCTCACACTGCAGGGTGCTTGTTTTGTTCTAAAATTTCAGACCCAGCTTGACTTTTATTTCCCATGTGTGCATGGAGTGTCTTTTAGCCAACCTGATCTTTACAGCCTTACTAACAGCCTGAAGAAGCCAACTGATCTCAAACAACAATGTTATGTTGATGCAGATATGCTCTAGTGGCTGGTGGGAAGTGGTAGCTGCTGAAGAATGCCAGTTGCCTACTAGGGGCTCAAGCATATGGCTGGGTGGCAAGAGAGTGGTTACCCCTGACAGTGATGGGAGATCTGGTGCCTGTCAGATGTTGCTGGACTCCAACGCCAATCAGTCCAGCCAGCATGGGTAATGGTCAGGGGTGAAGCGAATTGTTGTTTGGCAACAACTGGAGGACAGTGGGCTTCCAGTCATGGAGTTCACTTCATCAAACCTGGAGGGCATAATCTCTGACCAATCAATGGATACAAGCAAGTAAATGAAGTCAAGGTCTAAATCAGTGATGGCCAAACTTGGCCCTCCAGCTGTTTCGGGACTACAATTACCATCATCCCTAGCTAACAGGACCAGCGGTCAGGGATGATGGGAATTGTAGTCCCAAAACAGCTGGAGGACCAAGTTTGGCCATCACTGGAAATGAACACTATTTCTATCATGTAGGTCTATAGGAATTTGAAAACTTTGAAAAAAAAGAAAAGGTCTATGCCTGGTAGCCAATAGAATGTACACCAACACCCCCCCAAAAAAAACCCCTTTATTTACTTCACAACATTACAATGCAAACTCAGTATGTAATATCACTAAATTGTAACATACTGGCTATGCAGACTAAATTTGTCTCTCAAATACTAGTTACCCCGCAGCAATGAACAAAGGCAGGTTATTCAAAATACATCTCTTGTAACTGTCTTTCATCATCTGGACTTCAAGTTTGTCCCTTTGCATTTGATTGCATTCCAGAGACCTTGACTTTATTCATTCGTTTGTACACTTCATCACACCTAAGGCTGATCACCTTGCCTTCCTCCTCCTGGGGCTTCTGGGCTACAGCCAACTTGCAGAAGACCTGCAGATCAGGTGTAGAGCATATGCTCAGCATGTAGAAGGCTCCATATTAAGTTCTTGGCTCACCTGGCTACTATATCTGAGGCAGCAGAGCTGGGAGAAGCTTCTGCCCGAGTCCAGGGGTCCAATTACCAGAGTCCTGGCCCAGATACCTTTTGTGACAGCTGTCTTAGCTATTGTTTCAAAAGGCTATATGGGCCTGAGAACTCATCCCCACGGCTCCCTGCCTCTATGTCCCTCTGTACGGTAATTTTATACTTGCTGAAGAAGGCAGTCTGGCCTCCATCTTTGCAATGCTTTGTTTTCTGAGGTTGTCTGTTGTGATCCCAGGGTCTGACTCTCCATCTTTGGGGAGACCCTGTTAAGTGAAGAGACTTCTGTCATCAGAGACGGTGCCAGCCATCCAGCCTGAGGTACAGCTCTACTTAACACTCAGTTTGAGGCTGCTTGTTGCTGAAGCAACATTTGAGCCTTGCTGCTGTGAGTCTCCAGCTTGAATTCCTCATGGAGCTGTCCAAGGTGATATCTGCAACCAGAACTTCCGTGCTCTCTTGGGCTACATACACACTATACATTTAAAGCATCTGTCTTCCTCCCAAAGAATCACGAGAACTGTTGCTTGCTAAGAGTCCTGGGAATTGTAACTGAGGAGCAAACTACAACTCCCAGGATTCTTTAAGGGGAAGCCAGGCGCTTTAAATGCATTACATGTATGGTAGGGATGTGTCTTTGTTTTCCTTTGTCTTACCTTTTTTTGCATCACCAGAAGCAAGTATCTGTTTGTTTGCTTCTGCTTTGCATTGCTGGAAGCAGGACTCTGCCCTGCTTTGCCTTTTCTGCTTACCCATACCTGGAACATTTACAGTGGATGCTCAGGTTGCGTGATCTGTGTGGGATGTACGTTCGCAACCCATGTCTGCGCATGCGCGGGTTGCGATTCGGCGCTTCTGAGCATGCGCAAAGCACGATTTAGCGCTTCTGCGCATGCACAACTGCCGAAACCCAGAAGTAACCCGTTCTGGTACTTCCGGGTTTCGGCAGTCCGCAACCCAAAAAACCTGAAGCGGCTGTAACCCGAGGTATGACTGTACTGTGATCTCACACCTGTTAGAATACTTCTGCTGCTGAAGACATCACTTGGACCAGAACATCAATCCTTTGCCACTCACCTTCAGTGCTTGAATTAAACGGGGGCAGTGGGGGCCTATGTTCAGCAGTGAAGCAAGCCGATCAGGCGCCATGGGTGGTGGGCATGCCCTGTGCCCAGGGGCGGGGCCTCCAAGGAGTCTGCCTGCCTCCTCCCACTCAGCTGCCCTACAGCTGAGGGGGAGGTGGCGGGTGAACCGTTTGGGGCAGTGCAGAGCCTATGGGTGCTCAAACCACCACGTCACTCCCAGGAGAGAAGCGTGGCTCGGGTGTGCTGCAGGCCCTGTGGTGAGTGCCGCCCGCCATTTTGTCACCCCCTCAGTGCTGACCCCCAGGGCGGCCTGCCCCCCCTTCCTCCGCCCCTGCCTGTGTTTTTGACTAAAATTAAGAAGTGTCCTGGAGGGGGGTCTGTGGATTTCATTAAGCCTCCCTCCCTCCCCAATAATCAGAGCAACACCTGAGACCTCTGAGTGTTGATAGCATCGGAGTAAACAGACCAACTAGACAGACCAAATGACTTAGTATAAGGCAGCTTTCTAACTTCCAATTTTATTTGCCTGATATAAATCAGCGGTGGTTTCACCATCTTAAATATACTGCATGAGAACAAAGGCTGGTTATTACAGTGGCTGTCACATGGAATGACATCTCATTTTCATGTACTGGGAAGATATATGCTTGCTTTGTTTTAAAATGGGCTTCCCTAGGGAAGCTGTGCGCACTTGCTCAAAGAAGCAAATAACCTGAAACCTGCCAGCACACATCAATCAACCTACCTTTACCCTCTCTGTGTTGACTGAAATTATTTTAGCGACTGCATGGATGGTGTCATTTTAGAGTTTCATCACTAGGATTTGGAGAATACATAGATGTGCATGTTAACAAACACATTCACATTAGAATAGTCTGCATGGGAATGTGAGGACCCACCTGCACTAGACATTTAAAACAGTATCATACCACTTGAAACCGTCATGGCTTCCCCCAAATAATTATGGGGAGTGTAATCTGTTAAGTTAACAGCTGTTAGAAGACCCCCCCTTCCTCTCACAGAGCTACAATTCCCTGATTTCCCTTGGAAGAAAGACTGAGTGTTAAACCACTCTGGAACTTGTACCACAAACATTCCTCTTCTCCCAGGCCTTTGGCTAATTAAACAATCTACAACCTTTTATTTTTGTTTGTTACTATGCTATGTAGCTTTGTGTTTTTGTGTTGTAAACCACCCTCTGATCCTCGGATGAAGGGCAGCATAGAAATTTAATAAATAATAATATTAGCAATAATAATATGGGGTTCATTCGCATATATGACCTCCTTCTGCTCCTGTCTCTTCATGTGACGCTTTTCCATATAAAGATCACCTGTAGAAACCTTAATTGCTATTATGATCATGGAAGTGGCGGTACTCTGTCCCCTTGTAGAAACCAGTCCTATGCATGTATCTGAGCCACTAAAACAATCACCATGCAGACCGCAGTTGAACCTATTAAGTTGCACCACGGCTTCAAAAAGCTCAAATCCCCTGCTGTCTAGAATCTAAACACATTGAATGAGGAAGCTGTGTCCCTTCAAACTGTTGCTGGACTGCAACTCACTGGCCATGCTGAAGGGAGTTTGAGTCCAACAGATGAATGGTTACTGGTTCCTCATCCCTGATCTAACACCCTGCAGGGTGCAATCACATTGCAACAGCTGCACCCTGTAGCGGTTTTGGTGGAGCTATTGCAACACAGGAGCTTCATGGTTTATAACTGTGTATCCCCAGCCTTGCCTGGGTTTGCTAGAGCCTGCATTCGTCTGTCAACTGCATGAAGGATTTTCTTCCTTGGGCCTAGCTGCATCTGAATGCTCCGCAGGTCTTCATCCGAGCAAAGCACGAGGGCCTCTAAATCAATGTTTTCCCTCATCAAGATGGGAAGGAATTCGTTCAGGTTCTGGGACGCCAAAAACACCTCCAGGGGGGTGGTCTCCACTTTCTCATCATCCCACCTGATTTCCTCTTCGATCCAAGATTCTTCCGGATTGTTCTCCGCATCTGCGTCACCACCATCATCTTCAGGCTCTTTGAACTGAAGCAACTCATCGGGCATTTTGAAGCTGATGCCTTCTTTCTCAAGCATCATCGCATCAAAGTTTTTGCCCATGGTGGGCAAGTTGTTTTTAAAGACAATGTTGCCAAGACCCGGCCGGTGGAAGATGGACCTTTGGCCCAGCTCGTCGTCATCTTCAGAAATGCCATTTTTTATTTGGAAGTCCTTGGTCAGGTCTTCCTCGTCTTCTTCATTGAACACATCCATCACGGCGGTTCGTCCGGCTGGGGTACCTCCCTCTTGGGGATTTGCTTCTTGACCATCGAGATTCTCCTCTTTCTTTTTCATCCTTCGCGTGAAGGTGTCTTTCATCTTTTGGGGCAGCGTGCCCAGTGAAGTGGATGCAAAGAAACTGGAGACTTTCGTCCTCGTGGCTGTCCCCCTCTTTGAAGGCATGGATCCTTTGCTGAAATTCCTGGCCATTTCATGTTGATGTTTCTCCTGACGCAGTTCGCATTCCTGGATTTGCCTTTCTGCATTGCGCCGAGCCTGGGTCTTGAGCTGAGAGACTCTCTTGGGATTCTTGAGGTTCTGCTCAGTAGCGGCAGCATCCAGGATCCTGACACATTCGTATTGGTTCCTGCTGGCAGCCACGTCCAGAGGAGAACGCATGTCATTATCCAGGGCGAAGATATTGGCGCCAAAATTGATTAAGAATGTTATGCAATGGACGTGGCCATTCGCGGCAGCGTGGTGGAGGGGAGTGTTCCCCCAGATGTCACACTTATCTGGGTTACCTCTGGAAAGAAACAAAACATGAAGGACTCAGACAATTGAACTCAACTCTGGAGTTTTCCAAAGGCAACATGATAAGGTAGAATGGATGGTACTATTTCAAACTATAGCTGGGAGCACCATTTTTGAATTCTTCCCTGCAAGGCGAAAATTAGTACACCTAAGAGACAGCTTCTAGGCCAGCACATTCCTAGCTGAACTACTTTTCTAAGTGTGGGGAATTTTTGCCACTTTATTCCCATTTTATTTTGTTGCAGAGCTGAAATTCCCAGAGTTTCCTGGGAAGAGGGCTGGTTAAACCATTCCGGTCATTGCTTGGGAACAGCCCAGAAATATTTTGAAATAAAATTTTGAATATCTAGTTCAACACTACAATCAGCAGGTTCAACTCTACAATCACTGAGGGTTGTGTGGTTGTCATTGACTTGTGACAAGGCCTTTTTGGTGGTGGTTCCCTGTTTGTGAAATGCCCACCCTGGTGAGAGGAGTCTTGCTACTGACTTTCAGGAGGAAGGGAAAAGCATTCCTGTTTGCCCAGGCATTTGATGGCTGAAGATGATTGATCCTGAGAACCCTGAGATCACAGGGTGACCAAATGTTTTTAACTCCTTTTAGAATGTTTTGACTGTAACTCTTTCAGCTGTTTCTAGAATGCTTGTTTTTAAAGTAGTTTTGCTGTGGATGTGTTTGCTCCTTGAAGAGGAAGGGCAAGCTATACATTCAATTACAATCTCTGTTTCCCCGACTTTGGCAATGTGGGCAACCTTATCTGCAGGTTTCCCTCTCTGAATATAAATTGTTGAGACTTACATTCAGTGGCTGTATCCATGGCAGCCTCTTGTAAATTCAGTAAGAGGAAGCACATCCTGGCTCTATATACTTAACTTTAATGCTTTGCTACTGAATTCTGATAGAACTCATCTATTTCCCCCAAGGCCTTTGTTCTCCCAACTGTATTTGCTCTTGAGAAGTTTTTCAAACATTTGCACAGAAGGCATTACTTGTCTTTAACTGGAGCTGAATATACACCACATATTCAGAGCGTATCCCAGACCCCTCAACTGTCCCGATAAAATCAGAACGTCCCGTTTTGGGGTGCCACAGCAAAAGTAGTTTCTTTCCCAAATAGGTTTTATCTTAATAGCAAACACAATAAATAAAGAGTTCACTTGTAATACATCAGTGCTTCAGTGCTCATTTCTTCTCTTTCCAAAATAGATTTTATCTTGAACAATTGCAAACACAGTAACAGAGAGTCCACTTGTGATATACCAGTGATTCCATGTTCGGACGTCATTCCGGTAATCCAATGTTTTGTTGCTAAAGAGCTTAGTCATCAAACCTTGTAGTAAATAATATACAATATGTAATATGTATATTACATATGTAGTAAATAATATACAATATGTAAACAACTTAAAGCAGGGGTATATCTATCCCCATCGGCATGTTTCCTTCGGGAGGAGCATAAAAAGAGGATGATGTCCTTCAGTTTGTTAAAGGAGGTTTAACAAACTAAAGGACATCATCCTCTTTCTGTTTTGGGAAAGAAACTACTATTGCCATTTTTATGGATGTTTATTGTTTGTTTACATATAGTTGCCTTGGTGATATTATCTTGTGTCAATTGCAGTAGTCATTGTATCACCATCCTGTTCATTGTTTTAATGTAAATACTCAGGCAGGCAGGCAGGCAGGCAGCATCAGTAAATACTGTTTGTCCCAAAGCTTCAGCTCTCTGCCTATCCTCAGCCTGGCTCAAAATGATTCCCTGTGCTTTACACAAACACACTGGTCCGAAACATCCTCTGCTTGGATGCAGGGGAAGATCTCCCCCTTGTCAGGAATTTTCCAGTCATTCAAAAGGCAGCTATTGATAGCAATCTGACAATCTTCTGGACAAAGGAGACACGTGCAACTATTTGGGTAAACTCCTGTCTGACTGCTTTAGCAGACTTTTGCCCAGACCCCAATCTTGCAATCATACAATTACAGAGTCACCGAACTGGAAAGAACACTCAATGCCATCACATCTACCTTTCCTAGCTCGCCACAGGGGATTGCATCCTGCCAAGTTCTGCTCAGTGCAAGCCGCTTATATTAATGGGCCTCGGTTGGTCATTCTCATTCATTTTAATGGGTTTCTCTGAGTAGAATTTAGTGGGATGCCACCTATAATTGGGGGTCAGGCAACATAGGTATACTAGTTTAACTGTCCTTCCTTCTTATGGGGTGGTGTTATTGGTTTGTTTTGCTTTTGTTCTTGATTTTAGAATGCATTTTGTGTTTATGTTCTGGAACCATAGTGTGCAAGTTAAGTGCTAATTTCAGTGTTATTTGCTTCTAAAAAAACCCACCCCACCTGCAAATAATATGGAAATGGTTGCTAAACGTGTGCAGGTATTCCACTATAGTTTCGGAAGTGCCTTTTATGTTGCGTTTGTGCTCAAATATAATGAGCACAAGTTTTTTGTGCTTAAATGTAAATGTAATGTGGAATTAACAGGGAAAGGTTGTGAAAGTGCCATGTGGATGCAGCCTAAGCAACTCAGGGCAAAGTACATCGCTATTGCAATACAATAAAATACAATTCAAGAAACAGAAGCAATAAAAATGCAATTGCAAATCACCTAGCACAGAGAACTGCAGTTGCTACAACAGGCAGAAAAATGATTAAGTGCTCCACCAAAACTCTCAACAACGTTCAAGTGCTCTGTAGAGGAAAGCAGTTTGGGAATTGCTGAACTAAATCGTTTTAAGATGACTGATCTTGTGTAAGGCATCAGAGACACAGTCACACTTAACTGGGAAGAAAGTTTCATAGAACTCAGTGGGATTAACTTCTGAGTAGATTTATACTGGATCATGTTGTAAGCTACAAATATCACAACCCATGGTTTGGATCTTGCTTCTGCTGTGAACTCACTAGGCAAGCCACTCTCTGAGCAATATGGGTGACAATAATACTACCTGACAGGGTTGTTGTAAACTAGATAATGCACATGAAGCATGTGAACACTTGAAAGCACTACACAGATGCTAAGTATTATTGCTAATTACCTTTGATTGCTTTGTATCCAGACATAGGGCTACTATATAGCTTCTCATGAGTTTACCCATAACTGGGTTAAGCTAAACTGTTAAAATCTCATTTTACACCTATTGACGTCAGTGAAATTAAGGGCCTGTCTGTGCAAATAGGTTTCCCTGCAGACCGGGTCACAGTGATTCAATGTTCTCCAACATAAGCTGCAGGGCATCTGTTGTCTTATACCAAAGGGTTTTATATAAAATCCAGACCAGGCACAAACTTATATTGAGTTTGTCTCTTAGATACAGTAATTTAATGTGATCAGTCACAAGTCAGGAAGATGACCCATTTTATAAATGATAGTTTCGCTCGTTGAGATTTAGGATTTGCCTTTGTGATGGAGAACAAAGAATTTAGGCTTTGGGGGTGCCAGATTCCCCATAATTCCTGGATTTAGTAAGTGTTAAAATTTAATCAAGCCCCCAGAATCCCCAGCTCCAGCTGGGATTCAATTGCCGGAACAGCCAGGTCAGCATGAAAATGGCCACTAAGTATGAGTCACTAATTTAACAAAAGCATGGTGATAAGACATTAAGAAAGCAGGGACTGTGCGTCGGATGGCTCTAGGGAGAGTAATGGCTGATTTCTGCTGGCATCCAAGACTGTGGCCATGGAAGAAGCAAAACCTTCTTGGCGTGTTAATGCTGTGAGCCCCTCCATCATAGGCTCAGGTTGTATGTGTGTGTGTGTGTGTGTGTGTGTGTATATATATATATATATATATATATGGTAAAGGGACCCATAACCATTAGGTCCAGTCGTGGCCGACTCTGGGGTTGCGGCACTCATCTCGCTTTATTGGCTGAGGGAGCCGGCGTACAGCTTCCAGGTCATGTGGCCAGCATGACTAAGCTGCTTCTGGCAAACCAGAGCAGCGCACGGAAACGCCGTTTACCTTCCCGCCGGAGCGGTATCTATCTATCTACTTGCACTTTTTACGTGCTTTTGAACTGCTAGGTTGGCAGGAGCAGGGACCGAGCAACAGGAGCTCACCCCGTCGTGGGGATTTGAACCACCGACCTTCTGATCGGCAAGTCCTGGGCTCTGTGGTTTAACCCACAGCTCCACCCGCGTCCCTATATATATATATATATATATATATGCAAATAACATACATCCTAAAGACAGCACAGTCTCCGCTGTACCTCATTTCCAAAAGGAAACACGAGCCGTGGGTGAACGCCTGGAGCCCCTGGAATCTTGCACTGCTCAGAGATTGGGGTGGCATGCAACATTATTTTGAAAATCTATCTCATTGCTGTCTACACTAAGGGCTCATCCAGACTTCCTTTTGTGCCACTTTTCTTAGGCTTTAAAGCTCCATGTCTGAGCAGTGGCTTTTTTTTTCCCCCCTGGGGTTTTCCCTTTTACCATTGAATAGGAGCAAATGCAATTGGGCTTTTGCTCTGACTCAGGGGCAAGATATGTGTTTTCCTGGGGAAAGCACTGTGACCAAAACAAAAAACAAAACCACTCCAACACACAGCTTTAAAGCACAGAGTTGTGCCTGGAACGTGCTGTGCAAAAGGAAGTCTGGATGAGAGCTGAGTTACAGTGGCTCTCCAGGTTTTGAGGGAGTCTCTCCCAGCCCTACCTGGAGATGACAGGGACTGAACCTGGGACCTTCTGCATGCAAAGTAAATGCTCTGCCACTTGGCGATGGCCTTTCCTCAAAATGTCATTTTGCACTGAGGAGTGGATTCCAATTCCTGCTGCTCTCCAATGGACCACTTGACATTTACTGACCACGTCATGCTCTTTCTGCCTGTTGCAGTCATTGTAATGCACTGTGCTAGACGCTACATGGTTTTTAACTGCATTTTAACAGGTTCACCATGGACCACCTGAATGATGTTTGCAGACCACTGGTGGTCCATAGAGCACAGTTTGGGAATCCCTGGCATAGGGGAACATTTCATCATGTGACATCCCACCCAACCCAGGTCAGTTCAAAGTGGTATAGCCCAAGCAGGCTATATAGATTGAACACCTCGGTAATGACAAGCCTTGGTTCCTTTTTTCATTAGTGAAGTCTGTGGAGTGATAATTCATTTTACTAGGCTGTAAATTTAGGATAAGCAATTGTACTGTTTAAAGGTTGCTTTTATTGGCAATAAAACATATCATATGAAAGAGCAAGCCACACCCAAAAGCCAGGAACTAAGAAATGCTTTATCTTCCTATACTTGAAATTTGCCTTCTGTTCTAACACTCTAAGCCAGCAGTGAGGAATTGAGGGCCACATTCTGTTCTGAACAACTTTCTGAGGGCCAACATGCCACTGAGCTTTTACTGATAAGCATAACAGGAGTTGGACTTCCTGGGATTTGTATTGTGCTCCTAATGTCATCTGCCTAGGAACTCTGCTGGGAAGGAGACAAGTTCCCTTCCCGTATAAAAAAGAGAGGAACTCAACCTATTAGAAGCTTATTTTTTATCTGAACCTGATGCTGTAGAGTATGTTTTTCTGTAAGTATACCTGCTTTCCATCGGAGAATTTGGAGTTCTCTTTTTCTGAGACTCTCCAGTGATCACTGATTGTATGTGCACAAATAAAGCTTACATGCAGCTGAAGAAATATTTTCCTGCATGCATTTTAAAATGCACAACAGCACTGACAGGTGGGTTCAGAGGCAAAAATCAGGTGGATCTACACATGTGAGGGCATACCATACATTTAAAGCACATTCAACACACAAGATTCTTCCCCCCAAAAATCTTGGGAACTGAATTTTGTCAGAGGGGCTGGGAACTGGAGCTCTGCGAGAGCAAAACTACATTTCTACATTTCTACATCCCCGGAGGAGGGATCATGTGCTTTAAATGTGCACCTGATGTCCTTTAAATGGATCTGACGTTGCTTTTGCATTGTGAACTGCATTGCGGATGAGCAAGAGTCATATTTCTAACCAGGCAAGCAAGAGGCGCTGTTACAATTCAAGGGCACATTCCAGCCCTACAAAATTACGTCAGGAGGACGCAAAGCAGGACAAGTGAGGCTTGTGGTTGGTTGGGGAAGTTGGGGCCTGAGGACAGTCCCAAGTGCTAGACAGAGGGGTACATTTGTCCCCAGTGGGCTGTCAAATTTCAGTGACACCCTGTGCAACACTAAAATTTGGTGCCTGCCACATCTCATGCTCTGTTCTACACTTCACTGTTGTGGCGCCCCCTCAGCACAACACCCCCTGCAGCTGAACCAGTCACACTACCCTAAAACTGCCTCTATTGCCTCCTAGGCTTGAGCCACCTTCGCTTTATGGATTATTTCAGCATAGCTCATATCTGTCTTTTATTCTACACAGACCCCCCCCCAGTACTACGGCCCCCAGTCAATATCCTTATTGGATTTGAAATTGTTTTTATATATGTAACTTTTTAATCTGTTTTTGTATGTGTAACAGTTTTTACCTGTTTCATATATGCAATTGTTTCATACACGTTTTTATTGGGTTGTGAAATCGCTTTGAGATGCCTCATAGGAGGCAATTCATAAATGAAATAAATAACAATAATGTATTTTAAAAACTGGGGCTAACACATAAAAAGGAAGCTGGGGGGTTCCTTTCTTGGTGATGCAGCAATAAAACTGCTAGCACATTTGCAAAGCTAAGCAGGGTCTGGTATGGTTTCAAATTGGATGGGAGACCATGTGTTGAGATTCCTGCATTGTTGGGGGTTGGACTACATGACCCTTGGGGTCCACGCCAACTCATACTATCATTTCCTCCTTGTTGAGACTTATCCTCCTCATTGGGCCCGTTGAACAATTCAACATGTGTCCAAAAATCCACATTCATCTCCCCCGTTCAGTCAGCCCTTCATTGTGGAAGTTCAAGAGAGCAGTTCAACGCACTGACGCAGATTCCCACCCAAGCAGACTGAAAGAGATGAATACAGACTGCAAAGCAGTGGTTGAGGTACCTTTGTGTGAATCTAATTAGAAGAAGATTGCTTCTTAACTGGATTTCGATCACCTACGTCTTCCACAAACGCATGTCAGTGCTAAAGGCATTATTGCAGGTATTCTCTCTCTCTCTCTCTCTATATATATATATAAAATAAGCCTGGTTCAATTCTGTTCAATCCATTTCTAAGTCTACAAGCAATTTTGAGTCTACAGAAATTATTGTCTTCCTTGTTCTGAATTCTTTGGGCTGGAAACCTCTGAGTTAAACAGGTTTCCTTGTTGGGAGCATTCCTTCTAGTGTTCGGGAAGAAGGCTCACCACATACACCCCACTTTCTCCTAGCCATGGTTCTGGTGTGGCCCAGGATAGCTCAGTTGGTTACAGCTTGGTGCTGATAATGGTAAGGTCACAGGTTTGATCCCCGTATGGTTGCAGATTCCTGCATTGCAGAGGATTGGACTAGATGAAGCATAGAAGTCCTTTCCAACTCTATGATTCTAGGAACCTGCCTTTCTGAGTCAGGTCATGGGACCATCTAGCAGAGTTTTGTCTACATAGACTGTGCGCAGGGTTCTCCAGGGTTCCAGGTAGGGTTCAACTCGTACAACAAAACAACACCACCACAAACTGGCTTATAAGTATAAAACCAAATTTCCTAGAATAATAGCTAGAATAGAGATATATATTCATTCAAACAACAAACATACTAAGGTGCCATGTGCAAGACAAAGTCTGGAGATACTGTAAACATGGAGTGGATAAATGTACAACTCTACCTTAACAAGTTACATGTACAGTAAATGTTATACAGACTGGATAAATGAACCGTTCAACAAGTAGTATCTCCAGGCTTTGTCTTACACATGGCACCTTAGTATGTTTGTTGTTTGAGTGGTTACAAGTCTATCTCTATTCTAGCTATTATTCTAGTAAATTTGGTTTTATACTTATAAGCCAGTTTGTGGTGTTGTTGTTTTGTTGTATTAGTATTACTGCCACCACATTTGATACTTTGTGTATATACTTTAGGGTTCAACTGGTGTCAGAGACATGGCTGGCAGAGAGCAGTCTGCAGAAGGGGAGGAAGAGGCAGAGGAAAACAGGAACTTGATTCTTTCACACAACAAAAGTGAGAGAAGCCCTTCTCGCTCTGGAATGATGCCTGTAAGTTTCCGCAGCAGCCCAGAGATGCAGGAGCAGGAGGCAGGTGGTAGGAGCGGGTTGGATTCAGCTCCAGAGGAGGAGGAATTGGCTGCACCTGAGTCTCCAAGAAGTAGGAGGCAGAGCAAGCAATTAGAACAAAAGAAGACCAGCAGGAAGCGGAGGAGGACCATGGAGTATACCTGGCCTTAGAAGGAGCTAGAAGCCAGTCGACTGACTCCGACAGTGAGGAATGAGCTGTGGGAGCTCAAACTGCTGAAAGCTTGTTATTGCTAAATATTCCTCAATTAGTAAAACTGCCAGCATTGCGTGTCTTGTGTAACAGAAGTGCTAAACCTGACAACTGGGGAACTGCACCAGAGACCTTCTGGATGCAAAGCAGATGCCTTACCACTGAGCTTTGGCCCTTTCTTCTAGCCTTCTTCAGTATTTCTGCATGCACCCTGGCTCTACAAAATGATGCCCTCTTTCCTCAAGGGTCAGAATGGTTAGGCATGTGTTGAGTGCCCACACCCCTGCAGGAAGTCCACCAAGAACCTGGGACCTGCTCTGGTTATTGTGGAGTTGGAAAAGGTTCAGGGAAAAAGGGCAAAATGATCAAGAGGTGGAGCGAATCCATCTACAAGCAAAGCTTACAGCGTTTGGGGCTTTTAAGCTTAGAGAAAAGGGGAATAAGAGGTGACCTGAAGGAAGCTTATAAAATTATGCATGAAATGGGAGAAAGTGGATGGAGAAAAGGTTTTCTCCCTATCTCCTAACCCCAGACTTCATGGACATCTCATGAAGCTGAACATTGGAAGATCCAGGACAGATGAACAGAAGTCCTTATTCACACAGTGACAAGTTAAACACAGAATTCAAACCCACAACTTGGATTGCTTTATAAGAGAATTAGAGAAATTAATGGAGCACACAAATATCAGTGGCCACTAGTCATGGTGGCTATGGTCTGCTTCCACGATCAGAAATAGTAATGCCTTTGAATACCAGCAAATGGAAACCACTGAAGGAGGGAGTGTTATTGACATCTGGTTGGCCACTGTGAGAACAGGATGCTGGACTCGATGGGTCATTGGCCTTACCCAGCAGGCTTTACTTAGGTTGCTGCTGTTATTATTTAATAAATGTATATCCCACCCTTCCTTCCAAAGGAGCCCACAGTGGCAAACATGTAAATGATGAAAGAATACAATTAAACACTTCTAAAGACAGTTTACCTTCTAAAAGGATCACCAGCTCTCAGAACTGATAATTCCAAGGTTGCCAAGAATCTTTCATCCATCAAATGCCTGGGTAAACAGGATTTTTTAAAAAAAGAAATTCCCCCTAGAAGTGCTTAATGAGGGAAACAGACACACCTCAGCAGAGAGGGCATTCCACAAATGAGGAACCACCACTAAAAAGGCTCTGCCATGACTTCCACCACCAAGCAGGTAGCCCAAACTGACAGCACCACCAACAGGCTCCTTTATGTCTTAAACACAAGGCAAAAAGTTGTATCTAACTAGGTTCGACTCACACTAGAATCACTGAAATCAAGGCCCATTAATTTCAATAGGTCTGCTCTGTGTAGGACTAGCATGGGATACAACTTCAGGGTGGGGTTTCTTTCTTCCCCTCCTCATCCCCTGAAATCTGATCAGCTCTAAAACAAAGAACCTATTGCCTGTTATCCCATCCCTCTCCCTGCAGGTTTTAGGATTTTAAAATACAAACAAACCACACACATTGTGGCATCTATCAAAGCCTGCTGAATTTACCCTCTTCGGCAGATTACTTCCATAGCCTCCAGGTTGCCATGGTAAGCCACCAGCAAGGTCGGTGTCATCCCATCCGCGTCTGAGGTGTTCAGGTCTTTTCTGGTGGCTTCTCTGAGTAGGTCCAGATTGCCGTCAGCAGCTGCCTGGTGGTACCGGGTGGACATCTTCCCCGCTGGTAGGATCCGTCTGAGGCAGAATCCCCCTCACACAGTGTAGCCGTTGGATTCAATGGCTGAATGCTTCCGGAAACACAGCTAGTTAATTAGTAGCCGCAGGCAGCAGGGCAGCAAGATAAAAAAATGAGGAAGCAAAGGTCACTCCTGTTTGCACTGTTCTTGAAAATGTCATCTCCTCAGTCATAACCTTGAGGGACGTTCACTGTAGTTCTCACAATGCCCAAATGCCTGTGCAGAGTAAGGGCACCCCATCCAACTCCATTTTCTTCAGCGTTTGACAAGGGGGAAACAGGCCTATTTGTGTTATAAATGAAGGCCTCTCCTAACAAAGGAAGCTGCCTTATACTGAGGCTACGTACATCCACACAGCATATTTAAAGCGGTATTACTGTATACCACTTTAAATGCTCACGGCTTCCCCCAAAGTTGTGAGGAGACTCCTGCTCCCCTCCCAGAGTTACAGTTCTCTGAGTGGTTCAACAGTACAGTGGTACCTCAGGTTAAGAACTTAATTCATTCTGGAGGGCCATTCTTAACCTGAAACTGTTCTTAACCTGAAGCACCACTTTAGCTAATGGGGCCTCCCGCTGCCGCCGTGCCACTGCTGCGTGATTTCTGTTCTCATCCTGAAGCAAAGTTCTTAACCCAAGGTACTATTTCTGGGTTAGCGGAGTCTGTAACCTGAAGCATCTGTAACGCAAGATACCACTGTATACCTGTCAACTGTTCTGGGGAAAAACGGGACATCCCATTTTCAAACACAAGATCGTGTCGGCCATTTTGGGTGCTATGATCTCCCCAAAAGTTGAGGGGAATTTCCATTCAAATGGTTGTGTGTACCACATCATGTGATTAATTATACAGGGTGAGGCTTACCTGCTACCCCCCCCCCCCAATATTTTATTCAGGTTGGCACCCTTGGCTAGGAGGACTGTGTTGCAACATCTTGTGTTACAACTGAATATATCGAGTGACCAGCAGCAGGGCGGGGGGTTTATATCAGTTTTTTGGCCTGTTATAAGAAAACCAGCCAGAAGAAGAAGAGGAAGAAGAGGAGGAGGAGACTTAATGCCTAATGAGTCACACTGTCGGTTCTGTCAAGCAGTTTGGAAAAGATCCAATGAGACTCACTGCAAATTTGCAAATTCCCTCTCGGGAGGACTTTATTAGCCCTTCCATTCTAGACCCTTGCAAAGCTCTTAAAGAATGAGCTTCATTTGAGTGGGAGTCTTTCTTCTTCCTCTTTTTGTAAGTGTTGAATCAACATTGAATGGTGTTTTGAGCTAGCGGAACGATTCTTTCCCCTTTCATCCTCAGAAAAGATATTCCAAGGCCCAAATGATTTCGCTCTGAAATCGGGAAATGAAGCCTCTGTGTGTGGGACTGATTAGGAGGAACTTGACAGTTGTTTGAAAGGATGCTTTTAAACTTCTTATAGTTGTTTGATACCTTATCCTTGTAGTGCAAGCAAGTTTCCTGAAAGGAAGTACATTTCAGTGTGTTGTGGGTCTTATTCCCTTGTAAGTACTAAGCACTGCAGCCTTGGGGTGGGGTGGGGAGTTGGGAGAGAGGACTGGGATTGTTTTATATAAAAAGGTTTGTATCAAAACAATTTAGAGCTGCTGAGAGCACCATCCTACAAAAATAGACACAAATATATTTTTTCTTCATTGTGTTGAGCCAAGCACTCCTGATTTCTCTGTTTACCTGGGAGAGTTCGTTTTCTTATCCCTGCTCTATATAAATTATTGCCCCTATTTATAGCTTTTGGAAATGGCTTGTTAAAATTTTGTTAATTCGGCCTACTGGGTGTAGTTAGGTCTACAAGACAGAGCTTTCCCACCACTGCTGTATTTTATTCAATAATTTTATTTATTTGTAGACATATGTATATACCACCATCTCATCAAGAAATTGTGTGGTACAGTATTTAACAATATATGTAACATAAAGCATTAAACAGCAGTAATAGTACAGGACAAAATAATCATTAACATAACTGGCTGAACAATAATAGTTTAAACCAGTGGTTTTTCAACCAGTGTGCGGAGCACCCTCATAGCTGTCAACCGTTCCTTATTTGGCGGGAAACTCCCTTATCCCAGCGCTGTGTCCCACTGCTGTCCCTTATTGATGATGTCCCTTAAATTTCCCTGGTTTCAAAGGAAGCAGCTCCTCTCCCTCCCTCCCTGCCGGCCAGGGAGGAGGGAGGCTCCAACTGTTTTGCTTGGCTGCATTGCTCACCCAATAAGGAGTCTAAGAATGACTGGGGGGGTGGAGCTTGCATGCCTTGTGCCAATCAAATCAGCCGTGTTGCCTGGGGACTCGTCTTTGCTCAGAGCTTCCCAGCAGAGAGGTGACGGTGGGTTTCCCTGCTGCATCCCCTTTGCCAGGTTGCTGCGCTGTGGGAACCACCGCTTGAGGCTTCATTTGGCTGCTGGCTGGGCTTTCTGCCTTTGGCTTGGAGGGGCTCAGAACTTGAACATACCTGTGCTGGGAAAATCCCTTATTTTGGCTGCTGATCCCTTATTTTCGAGGCTGCTGGTCCCTTATTTTCAACTCTGTACGTTGACAGCTATGGGCACCCTGAGGTACCTTGAATGCTGGTCAGGGGTGCCTTGGGCAACATTGGCCTCTGTCCCTCTTTCCTTCCTTCCCTTCTCTGATGCCCTCTTGCATTTTCTGCCTCCCAAAGGCTTGTACGGCTGTTTGTTGCAGCAGCTGCAGCTACAAGCTCTGCAGGTAAATGGTGCCTCTGGGATTGGCCAGGGGGCACTGGTAGAGGAAGAGGAGTGCGGGGGGAGCACACCGCCCCCGGCAGCACGATCCCAGTGGGGTGCCATCGCAGCTGCCCCCTTCGCCCACGCTGGGCGCCGTGCCCCCACAGGTGGCATGCCACGCCCCCAGGATGCGCGCCAGCTCCACCTTGCCTGCTCTCCGCTCCCTGGTGCCGGAGCATGAAGCTCCGCCAGTGCCATGGGGTGGTGGTTGCCGGGAGCTTAGGTGGCCTCAGAGTAAGCAAGCAAGCAGGGGAGGGAGCCCAGCCAGCCAGTCCGCCAGCCCTTGCTCTAGTCCCATGCCCCTGAAGCAGGGGGGCAGCTCAGAGACCAGGGGCAGCAGCAGCAGTGCCCGGAGGACTCCCAAGGAGAGGGGAGAGGAGGCTGAAGGAATGCGCTACAAGGGAGGGTGTTCAAAAAAGGGTGAGGGGCTGCCAGCTCTGCAGGCAAGGGATGACATAACTGGTCTCCTGAGCTCCACAGGAGTGCCGCAGAAAGAATGCCTTTGTTCAAGGGAGCCGTGGACTCAAAAAGGTTGAAAACCTCTGGTTTAAACAATTGCATAGGCCTGTCAACATGAAAAGGTATTTGAGAAACGCCTGAAAGTCAAAAGCAAGGGTGCTTGTTGCATCTCTGCTGGAAGAATGCTCCATAACATGGGACTGGCAACTCCAAATGCCCAACTTTTAGTTGAGGCTAGACCCTTCAAGTGTCCCTATTCCCCAGGAACATTCCTGGATTTACAGAAGCCGTCCTGGTTTCTGATGTGATCCTGGAATGTCCCGCTTTTCCTTAGGATGTCCGTATTTTCATCTGAGAAATGTTGGAGGGTATGGAGTTATGCAACTCCCGAGCCAAGGAAATCTGAAGACATCTGAAGGCAGTCCTGTACAGGGAAGTTTTTGAATGTTTAATGTTTTATTATGTTTTTATATATGTTGGAAGCCGCCCACAGTGGCTGGGGCAACCCAGTCAGATAAGCAGTGAATAATAATAATAATAATAATAATAATAATAATAATGGACATCCCTAGTTTCATCGGAGAAATGTTGGCGGGTAAGAACTCTTGGTTGAATTGATAGCATTTTGTGTACTCGTTAATTGCTATTAGGCTCTTAACAAGCCAGACGCTTCTGACGCTTTTGAAGTGACAAAACAGGCTCTGCTCCCTGAGAGTTTATGGCACTCTCAGGCGGCCAACTTCGCTGCCCTTTCATCCCGAAACAAAAATGCAGATTGTGTAATTGGAAACAGTTCCCTGGGAGAACCAGAGCCACTTGCTGCGATTTGCTTGTTAGAGCTGCTGGCGGCATCGAGATCAAAGCTCTGGTGCGGACAAAGCAGCAGACAGCTCAAAAAGCAGAAAGCAACTTGAGGCTCGATGAGAAGAGATGGTTGGCAGAGAAATCTTGGTAACTGCCTGCAGCCCTCATCTGGCTGTGCTTTTTCCTGCTACTACACCTTTTTACGTAACGCAGAAAAAAAACGCTTTTTCTTAGCTTCTGGCTCATGTCTGTTCTAAGAACACAGATAACAGCCCTACTTTGCCCTCTCCCTGGAGTGTTTTTGCCTGGCTGGAAAGTGCCCTTGAACTGCTCAAAATGCCTCTTGCTTGCCTGGAAGGGAGAGATAAAAGAGATGTGTTTGTGGATAGAACTAGACAAAGGGGAAATTTGTGTTCTCTGCTCCTCCCACTTTAGACTCTGGCCCCACCCACCACTGACCTGTGGCCCTTGGGACATTAGGTAAAGATAAAGGGACCCCTGACCATTAGGTCCAGTCGTGACCGACTCTGGGGTTGCGGCGCTCATCTCGCTTTATTGGCCGAGGGAGCCGGCGTACAGCTTCTGGGTCATGTGGCCAGCATGACTAAGCCGCTTCTGGCAAACCAGAACAGCGCACGGAAACGCCGTTTACCTTCCCGCCGGAGCAGTACCTATATATCTACTTGCACTTTGACGTGCTTTCGAACTGCTAGGTTGGCAGGAGCTGAGACCGAGCAACGGGAGCTCACCCTGTCGCAGGGATTCGAACCTCCAACCTTCTGATTGGCAAGTCCTAGGCTCTGTGGTTTAACCCACAGCATCATTGCCCAGGCATTAATGCGGCTCTCAGACTGTGAAAGGTCTCCCATCCTGGTGTAATGCTATGTATTGGGTGATGTGGTGTTACCGTTTGCCCTAAAATGTTGATGAGTTCTCATGCGGACTTTTTGGGTGTGTGTGTTGTTGTTTTTTAAAAAATTCCAGACTGATGTGGAAATGTGGAGAACTGAACTCAAGGGTGGAAAAACGAGAAACTGAAAGAAACCGAAAACGACAGATTCTCGTATGAGAACCAGTGTGGTGTAACAAAGGCCATGTTCACACCATTCGTTTAAAGCGCTATGATGCCACTTTAAACAATCATGGCTTCCCCCCAATAATTCTGGGAGAAGGAGTTTGTGATGGTTGCTGAGAGTGGTTAGGAGACCCCTGTTCCCCTCACAGAGCCACAGTTTCCAGAGTGGTTTGACAAGCAATCCCTCTTCACAGGGAACTTGGGGAATTATAGCTCTGGGAGGGAAATAGGGAGTCTTTAGGGAAGATATTAGCTTTTCTGTGTAGGGGTATGTGGATGGATGGTTGTATATAAAAGCATGCAGCCACATTCAGAACTCTGAAGCGGGTAGCAAATAAAGTGTTTGTTATACTATAAGCCACTCAGAAAGACCGGCTTATATCTCCCTTGTTGAATTGCACATTGTCGACTATGCCATTGGGTGGAAGTATTCAGTTGGCTGATGAGTAACTCTGCTCAATTCTCCAGAAAATAAATGTGTGGAAACTTAAAGGTAAAGGGACCCCTGACCATTAGGTCCAGTCATGACCGACCCCAGGGTTGCGGTGCTCATCTCGCTTTATTGGCCAAAGGGAGCCGGCGTACAGCTTCCGGGTCATGTGGCCAGCATGACTAAGCCGCTTCTGGTGAACCAGAGCAGTGCACGGAAACGCCGTTTACCTTCCCGCCGGACCGGTACCTATTTATCTACTTGCACTTTGATGTGCTTTCGAACTGCTAGGTGGGCAAGAGCAGGGACCGAGCAATGGGAGCTCACCCCATCACGGGGATTCGAATCGCCAACCTTCTGATTGGCAAGTCCTAGGCTCTGTGGTTTAACCCACAACGCCACCCGCATCCCTGTGTGGAAACTTACTGCACATTTATTTATTTAGCCCCTGAAAATGACTTCTTGACAAACTGCTTGCATTCCAAAAATAAAAAGGGCATTGCAATTTGAGTCTGCATTACCCTGCAGAGTAAATCCAATTGAAAACAGAATGTGTGTGTATACTAGGGTGGCCATATTCCACAAAGTGAGCTGGTGGATACTCCATGTTATTTGGGGAGTCTGCGCAGGAACAAGGCCGGCCCACATATGAGGCAAGGTAAGGTGACTGCCTCAGGCAGCAGGATTCACAGGTGCAGCAGATCCTGATGCAGATCTTTATTCCCCCTTGCTCCCAATGTAGATCCTCGCTCACCCCTTCTTCCCTGGCAGGGCATTTTGTGGATCACCTCAGATGCCAAAATGTATTGGGCCAGCCTTATAGGAAACAACAAGACCGTACAGGGTTGCTGTTTTTAACAGTCATGGTGGGTGGGGGGAGTTGATGGCCTACTATCAGATTCAGGTTACACAGTTGAAACTGAGTTGTAGCTCTTGCCCAGCAAAGCTATTTCCCCCAAAGATTGGACCTGTTAAAAAAGTGAAGGGGAAGTGCACTGGGAAGTGTGGCACAACCCTTTTGATGCAATGTCATTTAACCTCCCTGCAAACTGTTCAGAATGAATGCTCGTTAAATAGTTGACACCCGTTTTGGGATGAATATGCCTTAAACAGGCCAGCTTGAAGTGCCCTGGAAATAATTGCATGCCCTCCAACATTTCTCCAATGAAAATAGGGATGCTCTATTCCATAATAATAATTTCACTATTTATTCCCTCCCCCCCCCCCCCCCACATCTGACTGGGATGCCCCAGCCACTCTGGGTGGCTTGCAACATATATAAACACATAATAAAACATTAAACATTTTAAAATTTCCCTATACAGTGGTACCTCAGGTTAAGTACTTAATTTGTTCTGGAGGTCCGTACTTAACCTGAAACTGTTCTTAACCTGAAGCACCACTTTAGCTAATGGGGCCTCCTGCTGCTGCTGCGCCGCCAGAGCACGATTTCTTTTCTCATCCTGAAGCAAAGTTCTTAACCTGAAGCACTATTTCTGGTTTGGCAGAGTCTGTAAGCTGAAGCGTGTGTAACCTGAAGCGTATGTAACCCGAGTACCACTGTACAGAGAAACCTTTAGCTAGCTTGGGGGTCAGATAACTCCATAACCCCTTCCCCAACATTGATGAAATTAGGGACATCCTACCATACCCTCCAACATTTATCCGATGAAAAAAGGGACATCATAAGGAAAAGTGGAACATTCCAGGATCAAATGGATAGCTGGATAGCTCAGTTGGTTAGAGCATGGCACTGATAACGCCAAGGTTGCAGGTTCAATCCCTGTGTGGGACAGCTGCATATTCCTGCATTGTGGGGGGTTGGACTACTAGATGATCCACAGGGTCTCTTCCAACTCTATGATTCTATGAAATCAGAAACTGCGACAGCTTCTATAAATCTGGGCCTGTCCCTGGAAAATAGGGACACTTGGATGTTCTGTAATTGCATTAAACAGAGCGGGACTTGTACCTTTTCAAGGAATAGGGATGAGGGGCCCATATAACTCAGTGAAATGTGGGCTGAGGTTCTATACTCGCTTACATGCGTGCAAGGCCCATTAGTTGCATGGGGTGTACTTCTGAGCAAAGGATTGTGCCATTCCTTACAGGTGTCACCTGTAAGTTGATAGAGCCATTTCCATCCTCGGTTCACACTTAAGATGTAAAAAAAAACAAATAACAATGACAATAAAATTATTAATTTATAAGAGATCACGTTTCATATTCCTCTGTGTTTTGATGTTTTCCTATTACATTAAGGCCCCACCCCTTCATCCTGGAGGAGCCCAGGAGTGCCTTCACTTACCGTATTTTTTGCACCATAACACTCACTTTTTCCTCCTAGAAAGTAAGGGGAAATGTCTGTGCGTGTTATGGAGCGAATGCCTACGGGTGGTGGCGGGGATCTGCTGCAGTTGTGAGCAGAGGATCCCCTTCCTTCCCTCCTCCATGGCTCGCTTTGAAACAGCAAAGCGGGAGAACAGCCGCTGAGTGGGGAGGAGAGAGGGACAGAGAGCCTGCTTGCTTTAAAGGAGCAAAGCGGGAGAGGATAGGAGCCGCTTACACGAGTGTAAGCGGCTCCTGTCCGGTTGGCTCCTTTAAAGCAAGCAGGCTCTCTGTCCCTCTTTCCTCCTCACTCAGCTCACTAAATAGCATTATTAGCAGCATCCTTCTCCACACACCCCATGCGTGCTCCTTGTCCCTTGAGTGCTTTTCCTTCCCTCCCCACTTAAAACGTGGTTACAAAGCATGGATCCATATGGATCCTCAGGATTTTTGCACTGGGTCACCCCAAATTCACCATCAGATCACATAGCATGTCTATGGCTACATCTTGCACCAAAAAAATCACGCACCCACTGTTGCTTGGGGTCGCAGTGGTGCAAAAACGTGGTTACAAAGCATGGATCCACATGGATCCTCAGGATTTTTGCATTGGGCTACTCCAAACTCACTGTCAGATCACATGTCTGTGGCCACAGCATGAACCACAAAAATCATACATCCACTGTTTTGTTTAGAATATTTTTTTTCTTGTTTTCCTCCTCTAAAAACTACATGCGTGTTATGGTCTGGTGCGTGTTATATGTTACCATAAAGCACCAATGCTGCAGCAAGCAAAGGCTCTAGCAGCTCAGCCAGCTGCTTGTGGCTGGAAAGCCAGACAGGATGTTTGTGACTGTTGCCATGGGAACAAAGGGGCAGTCCATTCTGTACTGAGCACCGGATGTTAGCTCAGTGTGTGTGTGTGTCATATGACCCGTACTGGATGTACTTGGGAGGTGTTTTCTTCTTGCTGTTGTTGAGAGCAGACATGTTTCTCTGTACTGATGTAAGAGGCAGAAATAAATGATGTAAATAGTTTTCTGTCTGCTTCTTTCCCCTCCCTGGGGACACCAAAGGGGAGAGAGGAAGAACGGTGTGTTCCTCTCATACATCTGAGAAGAATCGCCGGACCTCGCCTGCTTATCAGCAGAGGTTGGGAGACGCGGGGAGGTCGACAGGAATATCTGCCGGTGCCTGCTTGTGGCACATTCCTCTGACCCAGGCAGAATTCCAACAGTGGCAGCCTTCGGATGGTTGCGATTCATCGGACATCTGCATGAGAGGCTGGTGGATTGTCCTCCTCTGCTCCAAGGAGGAAGAGAAGCGTCTGAAAGCAGCCAGAGGCTCCACAGACAGCTGGTGGAAAGAAGAGGTGTTTTCCAGAGCAACAAAGTTCAAGGTATGCTGCATTTCGGGCTAAAAGTGTGAACGCAGGAAGATTAATTCCCTGGTTCACGGAGCTGCGTTTCAAAGAAAACAAAAGCTCCGGAGGAAGAGGTCTGCAGCTTGAAGGCTGAAGCCTGCATTCCACAAATTTTTGTGGTAGATAAGATGCATAGTTGCTAGGTAACGGAAAGTTACTGGCAAAGGGGCTGGACTCTGCGTGTAAGCCTGGGAAAGCGAAACAAAACCAGAGAATGTTTTGGCTACAAGTTTACGAGCTCTTGGAAGGGACTTTTCAATAGCAGCCTGAGTTTAGCTGCCAGGTGCAAAGAGCGTAAACAATTTGCAGTTTGCTGCGTGAGAAAGGAAAAAACAGCTGTTGGATTTTGCAGCTTGTTTGGAAGTGAGCTGGAGGCTTGGCTTCAAGATGGATGCCAAGAAAGGAGCTTTGCCTTGCCCACCTCCCTTAACCAGTGACAATTATTCATCTTGGTCTGTGAAGATGAAGGCCCTGCTGCAGAATCAGAGGCTTTTTGATGTAATTGAAAACCCCATCCCTGCAGCACCAACCAGAGGTTGGGAGTCACAGAACGTAAGGGCCAGGACTGCTATAATTCTGTGTGTCTCAGATGATCAGTTGGTGCATGTTCAGCATTTAGAAAATGCGAAAGAGGTATGGGACACGCTGCGTACAACGCATCAGAGAGATGCTGGTTCTTCAGCGTTGCTGTATTTTGAGAAATTGACCAATCTGAGACTTGCGCCTGATGGAGATGTTCAAGCGCACCTGACAGAAATGAAGTTTCTGCGTCAACAGATGGTGGAACGCAATTTTCGTCTTCAGGAGGAAGTGTTTTGCTTCATGATGATAAACAGCCTTAGCCGCACCTACAAGGTTGTTGCCAGTCAGCTTGGTTCCCTACCGGCCGCGCAGCTGACCGCGGAGAGAGTTTGTGCTGTGGTCCTGAATGAACACGACAGACTTGCTGCACTGGAAGAAAAAGACAGGGGGAGGGAAGAACAGAGTTCTAATTCCCCCACTGCTGATGCTACTGGAGAGCATGGAGTAGCATTGAGTGCTGTCCGATGCTACAATTGTGGACAGACTGGGCATCTACAGCGAAACTGTAAGAAGCCGCGCCAGTCAAGAGGAGCAAAGAGCAGCTCTACGAAGCCTCAGGCGTCAGGCAAAAGCCGTACCAAGTGCCAGGTGAAACCTGCAAAGGCTATGATGGCGAAAGGAACCACGCCAGATGTTGGGAACTCGTTCATAATCGACACGGGCTGTACAAAACATTTGTGCCCGCACAGAGGACTGTTTTCGACGTTGAAGAAGCAAAGCTTCACTGTGAAACAGGCCAACGGTCAAGAGCTGGAAGCAACTGGAATTGGGACTGTGTATCTTGAGAGTCTGAACTTGACTATAAGCGATGTTTACCTGGTTCCAGAACTGAGATTTAATCTGCTGAGCGTGTCGCAGATTGCAAAGAAAGGACTAAAACTGTCCTATGATGCTAAAAGCTGCAAGATCTACAAAGATGGAGAACTGTTTCTTACTGCCAAAGAGAAAGATGGACTGTATTTGTTGACTTTTGATCAAAGTGATTACATGAAATGTAATTCTTCTGATGTTTCTAATGAAATCTCTCTCGCAGGTGTGACCAGTGTGAGCACCAGGAAGGTGACGAAGAAGGTCGACAGAGCATTTCAGCGGGTGTATGCTGATGTGATTGGTCCTCTAGAACCATCTAGAGGCGGTGCACGGTTTTACCTTGTGTGTGTGGATTGTTTCACTAATTATTCTTGGGTTTATATGATGGAGAAACCGCAAGAAACTTTAGAAAAGTTTCAGGAGTTTTGTGACAAGGTTAAAAATATGCATGATGCTAACATTGATTGTCTTTTCACAGATGAGAAGCAAATTTTTCTGTTACAGAACTTTCAGAAGTTCCTGGATGGAAAAGGGATAGACCATAAAGTTGCAGTTTCACAAGAAGCGTGGAACAGAGGGGTCTGTGTAAAAGTGAACAAAGAATTGCAAAAGGGGATGAATGCGCAATTGCTGAGTTCACATTTGCCACATGAATATTGGGCCGAATCGCTAGCGTCCTATCTTCATGTGTGGTTGAGAAAGGTCTCAACAGAGTTGGGATGTTCTCCTTTTGAGAAGCTGTTCAATAGAAAACCTTCTGTTGCCTATTTCAAGGTTTTCGGGTCTCATGTGAGAACAGAAGCTCCAGGTGGAGTAAAGAATGCCAGAGGCATTTTTGTGGGATATGAAAAGGGTCTCTACAGAATAATTTTGTCTGAATCTGGTCAGGTGATTCTCACAAAGTTCCTAGAGAGTGCTCCAAAGCAAGAGCGGGTTGTAGAACAGACATTTCCCACAGGAAACGATTCAGATGATGATGATGAGTTTGATCTTATTGAGTTCAGTAGTACTGATGATGACAGCGATAGCTCAGACAGCTCAGTTGTCACAGTCATTGAGAGGAAATCTCACATAATGACTAGACCCTCAGAAGATGAGGATGAACCATTGATTAAGCTTAGTACTGGTTCTCAACAGAGTTCAGAGGCTGAACCAGAAAGCAGAGAAGAGCAGCAACTCTTACGTAGGTCTGAGAGAGCAACGAAGGGTGTACCACCCAAGACGTATTCAAAGGAGTTTGCTAACCTTGCATATGTTGCTATTGTAAACGACCAAGGACAGATTGAAGCTGTGTCTGAGTCAGAGACAAAGGCACAACAGAGAGGTGTTAACCGAGGTAATGCGAAGTCACACAACCAGAGAGGTACATTGGTTAAACCAGTGGCGGGTAGTTCCAAGGGTGGAACTGAAACAACAGGGGAATGTTATAAATATAACAACTGTTTGTTTTCTTCTCTGGATGACGCTTTGCTCGCAGCACACATTGATACTTTAGGGGGAGTATGTTACCATAAAGCACCAATGCTGCAGCAAGCAAAGGCTCTAGCAGCTCAGCCAGCTGCTTGTGGCTGGAAAGCCAGACAGGATGTTTGTGACTGTTGCCATGGGAACAAAGGGGCAGTCCATTCTGTACTGAGCACCGGATGTTAGCTCAGTGTGTGTGTGTGTCATATGACCCGTACTGGATGTACTTGGGAGGTGTTTTCTTCTTGCTGTTGTTGAGAGCAGACATGTTTCTCTGTACTGATGTAAGAGGCAGAAATAAATGATGTAAATAGTTTTCTGTCTGCTTCTTTCCCCTCCCTGGGGACACCAAAGGGGAGAGAGGAAGAACGGTGTGTTCCTCTCATACATCTGAGAAGAATCGCCGGACCTCGCCTGCTTATCAGCAGAGGTTGGGAGACGCGGGGAGGTCGACAGGAATATCTGCCGGTGCCTGCTTGTGGCACATTCCTCTGACCCAGGCAGAATTCCAACACTGAGCAAAAAATACGGTACATTTTGTATTTCAGCATAGCAGATTTTGCCAAAGATCACTCGAATGAACCAAATTAGTTCATTTTGTAAAGGGACAAACATGAACTGAAATTAATTCCTTTTTGGACATCTTAAACTTGTTCCTTTTTAAAATTAACTTCCCGTGCTCTGACATGCACACAAGCGCAATCACAATCCAGAACTGGTCTAGGCAACCTTTGACCAGACCTGTTTGAGACTCTACCAATTTAGGAAGTTTAAAAACAACAACAGGGAGTATTGCAACCTTCGTTATGTTCGCCCCAGGCATCTGCTTAATGAAGGGTACAACTGAAAGTTATATTCTGCAAAACTGAAGGGGGGGGGAAATAATGGATGTTAATGGATAAGCAAATATTCAAAGCCTCCATTCTGAGCAACCGCAGTTTAGAGTCCTCTCTCTCTCTCTCATCATACAGTCTCCTAATCCTCCCTTCTGTCTCTTACAATGAAAAGCTACAGGCAAGCCACAAATTGGAAGACTAATTGAAGGAAGAATCACTGTGTGTGCCTAATCTCGGAACTGGAGAAAAGTATAAGCAATTTAATAAACTATCTGGACTGATTAAAGCGCTCAGCACTGTATTCCATAGTTGTTCTGCTTCCTGGCATTCAAGCAGGACTGGAAATAGATGCAAAGGAGCAGCTTTTGACTGGAAGAATTGAGCTAGAAGACTGTGCTCACAAATCCGGTCTGGCAAGTGAGAAATGGAAGGTATTTTTGCTGAAGGCTGCTGTGCCAGAGTCACAATGCAAAGGAAGCAAATTTGATGTTAATGAAGCGGTTATTTCAGTAGAGAGACCCTCAAGTCTTCTTTGTGAATGGTGTGCTACTTTTCGAGTTTTTGTGGATTATTGTCCCAGTCCAGGGAAGCTTAAGGGTTTGACACACAGTGACCGGACCCATGTCACCCAGGGAGCTTCAGGGATGAGATTTGAACCCTGCTCTCACAGGTCCTAGGTAGGCAAACTAAGGCCCGGGGGCCGGATCTGGCTCAATATCCTTCTAAATCCAGCCTGCAGATGATCCAGGAATCAGCGTGTTTTTACATGAGTAGAATGTGTGCTTTTATTTAAAATGCATCTCTGGGTTATTCATGGGGCATAGGAATTCGTTCATTTCCCCCCCAAAAATATAGTCCATCCCCCCACAAGGTCTGAGGTACAGTGGACCAGCCCCCTGCTGAAAATGTTTGCTGACCTCCCTCCAACACACTAACCAATACACTATGTAGGGGAGACAGTGTGAACCACCTGGCTCAATTGCATGAATGCAAAAATCCAGTTTTGAAAAATGTAAGTAGTGGCCACGGTGGGGGCGGGTGTAGATGGGGAGTCAGAATTTAACCCTTTCCAACTGTGTTATGGTTCTGAAGAAAATGGCCCACCAGTTGCTGCTATTGTCTATGCTGACTGGCAGCACCTACCTGGAGATGCCACGGACTGAACCTAGGACCTTCTGCATGCAAAGAAATGCTGTTATCACTGAGCTGCAACCCTTCCCCAAACAACAGAATATATATATAAAATGCAAAGTAGATACCCATGGTAGAGACTCATACATCCAGCTAGGACAGCCCATCAGAAAACAGTAGTTTCTGGAAAGTATAGATAATGAGCACCTGTCATAACTCGACAGGTGTGCTGTTCCACAAAACAGGGGCAGCCACATTGAAATGGATACATTGATAGAGTGTATATTTTCTTCTGTTCCCAGGATGAGTCAAACAACCCATCTCAGTATCTCCAGATTCTCTTGCTGTCTAATTTAGTAGTCTGTAGCAGGAATGGGGTGACTGTGGTTTCTCTAGATGTTGCTTGGCCAGGACTGATGGGAGCTGGAGTCCCAAAAGATTTGGAGGAAGGAACAGAGCTTCCCCCATCCTGGTCTTTTTTTGCAGACTGAAAACACAAGATTCTCGAATGATTGACATATATGATTATTTATTACAGTACCATAAATGAAGGCAACGTGCGGTTTTTATTTCACCAACAGGTATCTCTGGGCATCAGCTGATAAGTCTCACTAAGATCAAATAGTGGCTTTTTCTAGCACCCCATGGAAATCAATATGTCATGTGTCTGGTTTCTTGACTTTATACTCTTGTCCTGTTATTCACCCTCTCGGATACCTTTCCTCCAGCTAACGCTTGACTCAAGGCATGCTAAAATCAACAAATGTGCTTGATGACACCCAAGGAAGATCACACAAAACAAGGCTGCCCTTGTGGTTTTCTACTAGTTATATTTTATTGTTATATTTGTTCACTATTCCAGCAGAAGAGGATTTCAGAAAACCTGTTTTGGTTTATGTCATTTTACTACCGATGTCCCATGCATGTGGAAAGGAGATTACTTGCATAAAGCGAAGCTAATGTAGAAAGATTTTTTATTTATTATTATTATTTGAATATTTACCGGGAGGGAATTGAAAATATGGTCCAGGGCATTGTAACCCCATGGATGCTTTTTTTTAAAGTCATTTTTATTTGATTTTACAAATAAAAGTTTATAATAATCCAAATACATATCTATATATAGATAGAGATTACCCCCTCCATGGGTCCTATTGTCAACATTTACAACTGCATATTATTCCATATTCTATATTTTGCATCCAACCACATTACCCATAGTATTTGTTACATTACAAGTGAGATTAAAATCCTGCTAATGTTTTCATCTGCTTGCAGAGGTCTCTTAAATAGATTATGAATTTTCTCCATTCTTTTTTTAAAGTTTTTGTCCTCTTGGTTCCTGAGCTTTCCGGTCAGCTTTGCCATTTTGGCATAGTCCATCAGCTTAGCTTGCCATTCCTCTCTGGTAGGGACAGGGATGGAGGAAAGGGGGGCGGTGGGGGTGGTACGCCCCGGGTGTCACCACTGAGGCGGGGTGACAAAATGCCGGACGGCACTCACCGCGGGGCCTGCAGCTTCCCTGAGCCACATATCTTTCCTGGGAGAGCCATGGTGGCTTATGCGTGCAGGCTCTGCGCTGCCCCAAACAGTCCGCCCTCTGCCTCCCCCTCAGCTGTAGGGCGGCTGAATGGGAGGAGGCAGGCAGACTCCTTGGAGGCCCCACAGAGCGTCCTGCCCCGGCTGGCCCCGCCCCATGAGTGGCTGGCCCCGCCCCTGGGCGCAAGGCATGCGTGCCACCCCAGACGCCCAATTGGCTTGCTCTGCCGCTGGGTAGGGACTCTTTCTTCTTTCCAGTAACCCCATGAAGGCTAACAGAATCTCAAGGTGCATACAGTGGTACTGTGGGTTACAGACGCTTCAGGTTACAGACTCCACTAACCCACAAATAGTACCTCGGGTTAAGAACTTTGCTTCAGGATGAGAACAGAAATGGCGCAGCAGCAGCGTGGCGGCAGCAGGAGGCCCCATTAGCTAAAGTGGTACCTCAGGTTAAGAACTGTTATGTAGTGTAGTTTCACCCTGGGCCAACAGGGGGATACTGTATATAGTTTTCACTCAGGTCTGTAGATAGTTTTCACTCAGGTCCGCGCCAGTTATTTTTGGCGGGAACTCTGGGCTGTTGTGGTTACAATGTTGACAGCCGGCTGCCTATAAATACAGGCCAGCTGAGCTGTTCGCAGTCAGTTCTATTCCAGCTTGCCATAATAAAGAGCTACTTGAAGAAATCGCTGTGCCGGCTGCTATGTCAACCCACGACTTAACACTGGCGACGAAGGTGGGATCGATGGACATCAGAGCACAGCCAGATGCGGCCAGCCTCTGAACTGAGCTGAATCACTGAGCTGAATCACAGAGCGAAATCACTGAGCGAAATCACTGGGCAGAACCAATTCAGAGCTGACTGTTCTGGCTAGAGCACTGTGTTCCATCCATCGCCCTTCACGCCGGCATCGGAATCATGGCTTCACTTGTGCCTCTACCGCCGTTTGCGCCAGCCTCTGAATCATGGGACTCCTACCTCGCTCGGTTCGACTGCTACCTCCAAGCCAACGAGCTGACAGCAGTATCACAGGATCGGAAGCGGGGCCTATTCCTCAGCCTCTGTGGGCCTGAGGTGTTTGAGACGGCCCGAGCGTTGGTTGCGCCTGAAGCAGTCCAGGCAACACCATGGGACACGATCCAAGAGAAGCTCCGCAACCACTACGCACCAAAGCCGTCCAAGATTGCTGCCCGCCATGCGTTCTACCACCGGAACCAGGCAGAGGGGGAGTCAATCAACAACTACACCACCGCCCTGCGACAGGCTGCAATGCACTGTGAGTTCCGAGACTTAGACGATGCCCTGATGGATCGAATCGTCTGCGGGGTCCGGGACATCCGTCTGCAACGGCGCCTCCTAGCCAAGCCAGACCTCACGCTACAGAAAGCCATTGAGGAGGCTGTGGCCTCAGAAGCTGCTGAACGCTCCGCCCAGGAGATCCGCAAGTCCAGCAGCCCGCGTCTTGCTAGGGAGCCAGTTCCGGTGCATCATGAAGAGGCCAGCAGTGAGGAGGCATCCTCCAGTGAAGACGATGACGTGCACCAGACAAAGCGGGAGCGCAGGAAGTTCCAACTGAAGTCCAAGGGCCAACCGGAATGTGCTGGCTGCGGAGGCAACCATTCCCGTGCCCAGTGTCGATTCAGAGACGCCATCTGTAGGAAGTGTTCCAGAAGGGGCCACATCGCTAAGGTCTGCCGATCGGCTCCGTCTGACACCCCCCCTTCATCGACTCGCAAGTCCAAGTCTTCACTCCAGTCTGCCAAGGAAAGTTGTTTCGCTCTCACCAACTGCCACTGCCCGTCTGGAACCACGATTGGCCAAACCGACTCGCCTACGCGACGCAAGCTGAACGTCACGGTGCTCATTGAAGGAGCTCCATGTGACATGGAGATCGACACCGGGTCTGCCCTGTCCATCGTGTCATGGAGCACCATCAAAAGACTGGTACCCAGAGTGTCCAAAAGGCAACTCGACTCTCACCGCGTACACCTGAGAGACTACCAGGGAAACGACATTCCCGTGGTAGGCGTTGGCCGGTTCCGGATCGCCTTCAAGGATTTTTCAGGCCTGCTCCGGTTGGTGGTGGTCGAAGGTCAGCGGCCAAGCCTCCTAGGGCTAGACTGGTTTGATGCCCTCGGCCTGGAAGTCACCGGCATCAACTGCATCTCTAACGCAGAGACTGAGGGTCTGGTCAAAGACTTTGCCGAGGTTTTTGACGGCACCTTGGGCCAATATACAGGTACGCCCATCTCCTTTAGCCTTGATCCACAAGTCGCCCCCATCAAGCTAAAGCCACGCCGGGTTCCCTTTGCTCTCAAGGCTAAGGTGGACGAACAACTGGACAAACTGATCGCCCAAGGAGTTTTGGAGCCGGTTGACCACGCAAAGTGGGAAACCCCCATCGTCACGCCTGTCAAGCCAGATGGGTCGGTGAGAATCTGCGCTGACTACAAGTGCACGATCAACAAGGCACTTCAGCAGCACGCTTATCCGGTTCCTGTTGTCCAACACCTGCTGCATTCCCTGGGTGAGGGTAAGGTCTTCGCTAAGCTGGACCTTGCCCAAGCCTATCAACAACTGCCAGTCGATGATGCCACTGCTGAAGCCCAGACGATCGTCACCCACCGGGGGGCATTCCGTTGCCGCCGGTTGCAGTTCGGGGTGAGTGTGGCTCCTGGCATCTTCCAAAGCCTTATGGAGCATCTCCTGCAAGGGCTTCCAGGCGTGGTACCATATTTTGATGACGTCTTGGTGTCTGCAGACTCACACCAGCAGCTGTTCGAGCGCCTCCGTGCCGTGCTGACCAGGTTCCAGGAGGCCGGGCTCAAGGTAAAGAGGGAGAAGTGCCAGATCGCCGTTCCACAGGTAGAGTTCCTGGGCTATCTTATCAATGCCTCCGGTCTTCATCCAACCACATCCAAGATCCGCGCTATCCAGCAGGCCCCCACTCCAAAGAACAAAACGGAGTTGCAGGCATTCCTGGGGCTGCTGAACTTTTATAACATGTTCCTGCCCCACAAAGCCACAGTGGCTGAGCCTCTTCACCGACTCCTTAGCACTAAGACGCCTTGGGCCTGGGGTCATCGGGAGACGGCGGCCTTCAACGCGGTCAAGGCTCTCCTTTCTTCAGACAGTGTGCTGGTACAGTACAGTGAATCCAGGCCGCTGGTCCTTGCCTGCGACGCCTCACCTTTTGGCATCGGTGCTGTCCTTAGTCACCGTTTTCCAGATGGAAGAGAAGCACCGCTCGCCTACTTTTCCAGGACACTATCTCCGACGGAACGGAATTACAGCCAGCTCGACAAGGAGGCATTGGCACTTGTGGCTGGAGTGAAGAGGTTCCATGAATACCTCTATGGCAGGACTTTTGACCTCATCACTGACCACAAGCCACTCCTGGGCCTCCTCGCCGGTGATCGTCCAACTCCACCGGTCCTCTCACCACGCATGCTGCGATGGACTGTTTTCCTGGCTGCCTACCACTACCGGCTCATCCATCGCCCGGGGAAATCGATGGGCCATGCCGACGCCCTCAGCCGTTGCCCTCTTCCAGCATTTGTGGAGGACCCGGCTCCAGCTTCATCGCTCCTTCTGATTGAGGATCTTCCGGCAGCGCCTGTATCGGCTGCCACTGTGGCCTCCGCATCTGCCCAGGATCGCACCATCAGCCGGGTGCTCAACTGGGTGTGGAGGGGGTGGCCACAAGGGCCCTTTGCATCGGAGTTCCAGCCCTTCGCAACCAGACAACATGAACTCTCAGCTCATCGCGGCTGTCTGCTGTGGGGAGACCGCGTCGTGATTCCCCAGGGACTCCGTCAGCGCGTCCTGGAGGCTCTGCACGTTGGCCACCCGGGAATTGTCAAAATGAAGGCGTTGGCTCGGTGTTACGTCTGGTGGCCTAATATGGACGATGCCATCACTGCCTGGGTGTCCGCCTGTCAAGCGTGCCAGGAGTCGAGGCCTGCACCACCGGCAGCTAAGGGACACACCTGGGAGACGCCAAAGACACCCTGGTCGAGGGTGCACATCGATCTGGCTGGCCCCTTTCACGGCCGGACCTTTATGGTAGTGGTGGACGCCTATTCCAAATGGCTGGAGGTCGCCCTGATGCCCTCCACCACTACCGAAGCTGTCATCCGGGTGCTGCGGGGCCTGTTTGCAACGCATGGGTGTCCTGATGTCCTTGTCTCTGACAACGGACCGCAGTTCACGTCAGGCACGTTTGAGCGGTATCTTTTGGGACTGGGCATCCGCCATGCCCTAACGGCACCCTTTCATCCATCCAGCAACGGGCAAGCGGAAAGAATGGTGCGCTCGACAAAAGAGGCACTGGCGCGCCTGGACCGGGGAGACTGGCATGAGCGGGTCGCCGAATACTTGTTCGTGCAACACATCACCCCTCATGCGGCCACAGGGAGGAGTCCTGCTGAACTGCTTATGGGCCGCCGCCTCAGGTCACCGCTCGACCGGCTACACCCAGACTTTGCCGTGGCTGAACCCCCAGGCTGTGCCAACGCACCACGGTCATTTGTCCCAGGAAACCAGGTCTTTGCCCGGAACTATGTGGGGGACATCCCTTGGGTGCCGGCCACAGTAGTGGGAGTCACTGGACCTCGCTCGTACCAGGTGGCACTCGAAGACGGACGCTTGTGGCGACGGCACATAGACCAGCTTAGGCGCAGGGTTGGGGACTTGGACACTACCGAGGTGCCCCCAACTGCGCTTGCGGCTCCAGAAGAGACACGTACAGATGGCGAGGCCCCACCTACACCTCCCTCGCAAACTGCCAGCGTGGAGCCGAACCAAGCCGTTTCAGAACAGACTCAGACCACTCCACTTGCGGAGGCTCCACTCACAGCAGCGGATCCAGGGGAGTTGGTTCCAACGCCACCTAGGGTCGCACCACAGCCTCAGCGAGAACTGTGTGGCCCTCCGGACTTGGCTACCAGCCCCCGGCGGTCTGGCAGAGTTTCCAAGCGCCCAACTCATTTAAAGGACTATGTTGTTGGACAGGTATCACTGTTGGTCTAAGTATGGGAAATGTAACCGATATGCTTTTGTGCCTAATTGAACCATTACGCGTAGTGCTGTATATAAGGAAACCATTACGATTGTAACTAACGCCTTATCTCGGTGGGGAGGGGTGTTATGTAGTGTAGTTTCACCCTGGGCCAACAGGGGGATACTGTATATAGTTTTCACTCAGGTCTGTAGATAGTTTTCACTCAGGTCCGCGCCAGTTATTTTTGGCGGGAACTCTGGGCTGTTGTGGTTACAATGTTGACAGCCGGCTGCCTATAAATACAGGCCGGCTGAGCTGTTCGCAGTCAGTTCTATTCCAGCTTGCCATAATAAAGAGCTACTTGAAGAAATCGCTGTGCCGGCTGCTATGTCAACCCACGACTTAACAAGAACAGTTTCAGGTTAAGAACGGACCTCTGGAACGAATTAAGTTCTTAATCCAAGGTACCACTGTACTTTGATGAGGGCATGAAATAGCAATTTACTAGGTATTTCATAAGCAGTTTCAAAAGAAGTCAACTTTCTTCACATCCCTAGCCAGGGGTAAGCGCTATTGAGTTCAATAGTGCTTATTACTAGGAAACCACACACAGGGTGATTGCAGTTATGCTGGTCCTAATAAATTGTGTATTTTGCAATGGCCTGTTGCGCTTTGCTCGCTCACTCTCTGCCTGTCTGCATGAGTGTGATATACGAAGCACGATTGTGATGAGAGCTCCTGCAGTTCAAAATCTATCACTGGATCTAGCCAGCCTTGTGTTGCAATCAGTCTGCTGCCTGGAAGGCAAAATCCCTTTCAAATGCTTGCTGAGCCACAGCACGCCAGTCTCAGTTCTGTAGACCGAAATGTATCGATTTATGCAGAGCAGTGGCGTAGCGTGGGTTCTCAGCACCCGGGGCAAGGCAAGTAATTTGCGCCCCCTAACCCGGGGCAAGGCAAGTAATTTGCGCCCCCTAACCCGTGGATTTTAGCACTCGAGTCTCTTCCGCACCCCCTCCAGATGTTGCGCCAAGTGCAGCAGGCCCCCCTGCACCCCCCACGCTACGCCACTGCTCCCACCACAAGTCTTCAGGACAGCCATCCGAAGGCTGGCGCGGGGAGAAGGTCTCTCCGCCCGACCGCCAGGCTTCGGAGCAGCCTTCCGAAGGCTGGTGCGGGGAGAAGGTCTCTCCGCCCCACCGCCAGGCTTCGGAGCAGCCTTCCGAAGGCTGGTGCGGGGAGAAGGTCTCTCCGCCCGACCGCCAGGCTTCGGAGCAACCTTCCGAAGGCTGGCGCGGGGAGAAGGTCTCTCCGCCCCACCGCCAGGCTTCGGAGCAGCCTTCCGAAGGCTGGCGCGGGGAGAAGGTCTCTCCGCCCCACCGCCAGGCTTCGGAGCATCCTTCCGAAGGCTGGCGCGGGGAGAAGGTCTCTCCGCCCCACCGCCAGGCTTCGGAGCAGCCATCTGAAGGCTGGCGCGGGGAGAAGGTCTCTCCGCCCCACCGCCAGGCTTCGGAGGAGCCTTCCGAAGGCTGGCGGTGGGGCGGAGAAACCTCCTCCCGCCGCCAGGCTTCGGAGCAGCCTTCCGAAGGCTGGCGGTGGGGCGGAGAGCCCTCCTCCCGCCCCCAGCCTTCGGAGCAGCCTTCCGAAGCCTGGCGGCGGGAGGAGGTCTCTCCGCCCCACCGCCAGGCTTCGGAGCAGCCTTCCGAAGGCTGGCGCGGGGAGAAGGTCTCTCCGCCTCACCGCCAGGCTTCGGAGCAGCCTTCCGAAGGCTGGCGCGGGGAGGAGGTCTCTCCGCCCCACCGCCAGCCTTCAGAGGAGGTCCGAGGACAGTGGGGTTCCTGCTTCCTCCAGGAGGGCCGGCCAAACGCGCCCCCCCCAAATGTTGCGCCCGGTGCGGCCGGCACCCCTGGCACCCCCCACGCTACGCCACTGATGCAGAGGAAACCATTTTTCCTTCACAGGACATATATGGGCTTGCTCTCCATCACTTTATCTAGTTTGGCTTCTAGTTCCTGATTGTGTGAATCATCGGAAGGTGCTTTAGAGCAGGGCAAACTGTTTATCCATTAAGCTCAGCATGGTCTGCTCTGTTAGCGGTTCTTTAGACCTGCAAGCAGTGGTGGCTGGTGTCCATTGGGATGGGTAATAATAAATAATAAATTTTTATTTATACCCCACCCTTCCCGGTTCAGAAAACCAGGCTCAGGGTGGCTAACAACAAATTTAAAACACTTAATTGATGAAACAAAAAAACAGCATAAAATACAGTATAAAACATGAATAACGATAAATTCAGAACTCAAAAATCAGTTTATGGGGAAAATCCATCCAATAAACATTAGATGAGCACCAGGACTAGCTGGCTAAATTAGTCCTATTTGGGCCAGCGAGGAGACCAGGGGAGAATTAGCTGTGGGATCCCAGAGCGGGTAATCTTCATAAAAAGGGGAGGGGAAGGGAAGGAAGGGGAATAAAGGATCAGGCTAAGTTCAAATTGAAAGCCAGGCAGAATAGCTCTGTCTTCTAGGCCGTGCGGAAGGAAGTTAAATCCTGCAGGGCCCTGGTCTCATGGGACAGAGCATTCCACCAGGTTGGAGCCATCACTGAGAAGGCCCTGGCCTTAGTGGAGGATAATCTGACTTCCTTAGGACCCGGGACCTCTAAACTCTTATTATACATGGACCTTAAGGTCCTCTGTGGGGCATACCAGGAGAGGTGGTCCCGTAAATACGAGGGCCCTATGTAGAAGGCAAGGAGACTAACAGCGTGTGAAGCCACAGCCAATGACAGGCAATGGTTGTCTGTAACAGCTGGGATAGCACAGTTGGCAGAGCATGACATTCTCAATCTCAGGGTTGTGAGTTTGAGCCCCTCATTGGGCAAAAAGATTCCTGCATTGCCGGGGGTTGAACTAGGTGACCCTTGACTTAAAATTTACAGCATGCTGTGAGCTGAAGAACTATATGAAAATGATGTATCGGTGGTATTTAACACCTATAAAATTAGCAAAGATGTATAAAACTGCTTTAAATGTATGTTGGAAATGTAAGGAGAAGGAAGGCACGTTATACCAGATGTGCTGGACATGCAAGATAATAAAAGCATTCTGGGAGATGATATATAATGAGTTGAAAAAAATGTTTAAAATAACATTTGTGAAAAAACTGGAGGCTTTTTTTATTAGGAATTTTAAGTGCAGAGATACCAAAGGAGCAGAACGACTACTTGTGTATGTGATGACAGCAGCACGGATACTACTGGCCCAGAGATGGAAAGAAGATAAAGTCCTGACCAGAGGTGAATGGCTGATGAAGGCGATGGACTATGGTGAAATGGCAAAAATGACTGGGAAAATCAGAAACCAGGAAGAGAGGAACTTTACGAAGGAATGGGAAAAATTCACAATGTACTTAAAGAACACTGTAAACAACTAAAAACTTTGGCAGGATTTGAGTAACGCTTGTAATGTACTAGAAACCAAGGTAAAAATGGATTATTTAGGAAAAATAGAGAAAATATGTGAAGCAGTGGAAAAAGATTGAAAATGGTAACCACGGAAGGGTGGAGGGGAGTCTAAGGATTCAGGGAATCCTAAATGAGGATGAGGATGTTTAACGTTTGAATTTAAATGTGCAATGTAAAACATAAAAATGGGCATGAATTTTCAGATTTTTTTAAAATTGCAAACAGAGGTGGAAATGGTGCAAACTGAACTAAAAGGACTCAGCTATACAGCTGCAAATATAGCATTTTAAGTGTGTTCTAAGTGCATTATACAAATGGGACACTAGATGGTGCTGATGAGCTAATGGCAAATTCCATATATATTTTAAAACGGGTATTTTTTTAAAAAAGCATTTTCACAGCATTTTTAATATCTGTGTAGATTCAGCCCAAAATTCATAGAGTTATCCTAAAGATTCAATGAGGCTGAAAAAAATGGCTGCATCCAGTGCTCACCCTATGCAAAGTAGACACCTTGAAACCAATGGACATATTCACTTAGATTCATTTATTTATTTATTTATTTATTTACGGCTATTAGCCCATAAAGTATGTACAAACATAAAAGCACAGAGGCATAAAGACCGATATTTTCGGCACCAGAAGGTGAACACCATGATGCAGGGGTGGGACATTGAGCAGAGCCAGATAACAGCTTGGGGCCCGGAGAGCTCCAAGGGACGGATCCCAGAAAAAGGAAAACTGAAGACGAGATCCGACATGCACTCTCTTCAAAACTGTCCGATTAGTTTTTGATGTTGTTGTTTTTGGTGGTTTTTGTGTGTGAGATAACCGCATTCAGGAATCTCGCCACCTGCAGAGTTACAGAAGGATCTGTATCCTGCAAAAGTAGTGCGGCATGTGACTCAGCAGGCCTGCCAACCAAGCACTTAGATTCATCAATTCCAGCATGTCTACACTGAGTAGAATGTAATCAGAGTGGCACCGCGGGGCTTGTCAGCACCTTGGCGTAATTCTGTGCTGCAAAATTCCCCATTCCTGCCTTACCTGACTCTCTCACTAATCACCCAGCTCCTTTCTCCTGTATATAGAAGTCCCTTTGAACCAGACAAGCATTTCATCTTGAGAAGGGGTGTGGGTGGAATGCGTGATGCCCTGCTACCTTCCTTGCACTTGTGATTAGGCACTTGAGTTCTCTGTCTTCTGTCGCGGGACTTTTATTCCCAGGTCTGCGGTTTGATGATGAAGTTTTTTCTCTTTGCATAATTCAGAAGATCAGTCACTTTTGGTTTGGCTTTTGATGTTCCCCTGCAGGCTGAGCAGGGCTTCCTTTCCAAAGATAACACCGTTTCTGATAACCCTTTTAATGCGCATGTACACACATGCGCTCCCAAGGGTCATGTCGCTATGATGCAGCCTCAAAATCCAAGAAAAGGCAGTGGTTTGGTGTAGGCAATAATAAAGTATGCTTCCTCCAAGGAACTCAGGGTGGTGTATCCTTGTCTCCCTTTTTTGTCTTCACAACTATCCTGAGAGATGTTAGTTTAGTGTTTCCAAACTGTCTTTGGACTACAATTCCCATCATCCATGACCACTGGACCTGCTAGCTAGGGATGATGGGAGTTGTAGTCCAAAAACTGCTGGGGACCCAAGTTCGGGAAACACTGGTTTAGCGAAAAGGTGAGTGAGGAACAAACTGATATGTGTTTATAAAATTATGGCAGGCTCTCCAGGTGTCCCTATTTTCCAGGGGCATCCCTGATTTAGAAAAGCCATTCCGGTTTCTGATTTGATCCCAGAATGTCCCACTTTTCTTTAAAATGTCCCTACTTTCATTGGAGAAATGTCAGAGGGTATGGAGTTATCCAACCCCCCAAGCCGTCTGAAGGCATAGGGAGGTTTAAAAAAAAATGTTTAATGTTTTATTATGTTTTTTATATATGTTGGAAGCTGGCCAGAGTGGTTGGGCAAGCTAGTAAAATGTGTGGGGCATAAATAGTAAAATTGCCATTATGTAATGGGACGTCCCTATTTTCATGGGAGAAATGTCAGAGGGGATGGTATGGATGGCATGGAGAAAGGTTTTGTCCCTTTCTCATAACTGTATAATTTTTGGGCAGCAAAAGAAGCTGAATATGGAAATATTTGTGAAAGCTCGGAGGAAGGGGGCAGCCTCATTTTGCCTGTTAGAGTCAGCCCTGTCAAATCAGCCCTAATGCTGTGGCTATAGGTGTCCCCCAGTAATCCCATTCTCTCTATGCAACAAATAAAGATGTGATCCACCAGGATCCACTAAAGGAGCAGTGGTTCAAATCTGAGCAAATAAAAGTGATTCACAGCAAACAGAAACCTAACGCCCTCAGCTTAGCTGAGACCTCTAAGATTCTTAGCTCAGTGGCAGCCACCAGCTCAATTTGAAACCAAAATGCTGCTGCTAAACTGTTGTTTTGGTTCTTGCAGAGAAGACATTCTGGCTTTGCAGAAGTTGATTTGACCTTCCTTGTGGTGTAACTTAATTTCTCAGGGATTCTGTCTTTCTGGTGTATCAGAGCGGTGAATCTCAGGGGAGCAGAAGCGTCGGTCTGTGGCAACCAAACCAACAAAGAATATTGGTGCACCTTAAAGAACGACGTTATCAGAACCACCATGGTTAACTGCACAGGGTTACTCTCACCTGGTGAATTGAACATACAGAGAAGTGCAGGATGCAAATACTGGGGCCATTTATCTGAACTTTGACCTTTAATTTGTTTATCACAGATATTTGTATACCACAATTTCATAACATCAAAGCAGACTACAGCCGTGATAAGACAATGGAAAACACATAAAGATGAAAATAGATCACCAGCTGATTATAGAAATGTCACAGACTCACTGCCACCCCTTAATTTCATGGCCTTATGGCCTAACATTTTACAACTTTTAATCTGTCCCTCTACTTTTTGCAGGGTGTCAATCTTGCAGTTCCATTGACAGGTGCAAAAGACCCCTCTGCCTGTACATGCCTGTTCAACCACTGTCATATTTTCCCATTCCTGCAAACCCAGTGACAAGAAGTCTATAATAAAACGGCTGTTCCGTTTGCTTGTTAGGGCAGAGGATTAGGGTTGTTATAATGGGCTAATGGTCTTAGCGCTGGCATTATCTGCCCTTTCCTCTATAAGCCATTTAAACTGGCCTACCTGGATTTAAGCCAATTTATTTTTCACAGGAAAGTCAACAGCACCACACTGGACTGCAAGCAAGTACTTAGGCTTAATCGGTTTTTGGAACAAGCTGTATGGAAAGATAGGAGAAGAAAGCTCCCTAGATTCTGTCAAGAATCAATCAATAGCTTTTAACGGCTCGTTGTCATTTTCTAAGTGGAAGTTGTTAAGTTTTTGTTGTTGGAAAATCTGTTGGGGGAAATTGGAGTTTGATTCAGAGTTGTTATAGCCAAGCTAAGGAACAGAGCTTTTATACTATCGGTGCACCACTGGCACACATAAGAGGTTGGGAAAGCATTGTCTGTTGATCAAAACTTTGGCTCTCTTGCGTCACAAGAACCCTATTGCACCAGGCCAATAGCCCATGTAGTCCAGCATCCTTTTCTCACAATGACTGATCAGATACCCATGGGAAGCCCGCAAGGAAGTCCTAAATGCAACAACACTCCACCTGCCTCAGATTGCCAGCAACTGGCATTCAGAGACATATTGCCTCTGATAGCGGAGGTAGGACATAGCCATTGTGGCTCGTGGCCATTGATACGCAGTATTATCTGATGAATAGCAAAGAAAGACGTTGTAAAAGGGGTTCCGACTGGAGAAAATTCTGGTGCATATCCTATGCTGGAACAGTGTGCAGGAAACCTGTGGTATGAAAGAGTGTCTTCCTAAGAGCTGTTCGACAGTGGAACCGTCTCCCTTGGGAGGTTGCGGACTCTCCTTCCTTGGAGGTCTTTAACCCATTGAAGGGTTTGTAAGTAAAGCATTTTAAACTTACTAAAGGTGTGGCCTCTTTCTCTGCTAAGGGAAGTGGGTAGCTTTGGAAGAAACTTAGAAGGGGTATTTTAAAGGTCTAACAGCCTATATTTCCATGCTTTACTTTGCTGCATGTTTTGTCATTCTAAATCTCTGCTGGGGCTCTCTCACTGACATGTAAGGTAAAGGGACCCCTGACCATTAGGTCCAGTCGTGACTGACTCTGGGGTTGCGGCGCTCATCTCGCTTTATTGGCCAAGGGAGCCAGGGTACAGCTTCCGGGTCATGTGGCCAGCATGACTGGCGAACCAGAGCAGCGCATGGAAACGCCGTTTACCTTCCCGCTGGAGCAGTACCTATTTATCTACTTGCACGTTGACATGCTTTCAAACTGCTAGGTTGGCAGGAGCATGGACTGAGCATCGGGAGCTCACTCCGTTGTGGGGATTCTGTAATGAGTATGGGTTGCTCGTGCGTAAGTTGCCGCCTCTCCTGGCTATGTTGCCTTGTTTAAACCTTTCTGTCTGGACAGCCCTTCACTTCGTGGCTGCCTCAGTCGCTAGCAGAATCCGTCAGTGGGCGTTTCTTAAACCTTTTCCAACATAAAAGTTGTTTGACGCCAAGTCTCCTCCTACTCTCCCTGCGCGGAAGCCTTCTGCGCAGGGAGGGCGTGGGTAGCGAAAGACCCGTGCTCTCTCCGCTGGTGTCCGGTGAAGAGTCCTGGAGCCCTCTCGCCGATTCCCCCATCTGCCCCCCTTTATCCCTGGTGTTGCGCTGATTTGCTTCCCCATCTGCTGAGCTGCCTCTCTCCCTGCTGGGCCCTTCTCCAGCATCATTTGAGAGCCTCCCCTCCGCCTCTAGCTCCGATGTCAGTTCCCTGACAGATTCAAACCGCCAACCTTCTGATTGGCAAGTTCTAGGCTCTGTGTTTTAACCCACAGCGCCACCCGCGTCCCCACTGACATGTACCCCCCCCCCAAAAAAACAGGGGTGCCAGCTCCTGGGGGCAGAGGTACTTCCCCCCCCCCAAGTTTTTAAGCATTGTTCCCTCAACATCATTTGGGGCTCAAGTCACAGCAAGACAAGATGTGAGACCACACCTTGGTTGGCACATACATAACATTCCTGGATATGCCAACGTTTACTGCCCAGATCTCAGATGTCCTTCTGTGTCCCTCAAAGCTGTTTCATCGCTTGGCTGATGCATTCTGTCAAATATTTTGTAATTGAGTTTAGCACTGCAGGTGCTGTATGCTTAATCTCTGTGCATTTCATGAAGGTTAGCATTCCGTTGACTGTGAAAGAAATTGTCCGTCGCAGCTTGCAAAGGCAGAGGTACGCCAGACATGATGGAAATAGCACAGAGATCTCAGAGCTCATTTTCAGGAGCAAGAGCTGGATGAACCCTGACTGATATTATTTGTGATCTGTTGGCAGGCCATGATAAAACCTAGGTGCTTGCGTTTGCAATAGCGGCTCCAAAAAATTCCTGTGATTTTCTAAAGACTTCCATCGTGGACTGCAAAGAGGACCATCCACAATATAGTATATTGATGTTGTGGTTAATTTCAGTTTCTCTTGACAGTTATCACTGCCATATATTATTAGTGTGATTATTAGTGATATATTTTGTCCCAACTTCCCTCGTGTTTTTCTTAACAGGAATTTAGATTTCCTACCCATTTGTGATTGTAGGTGCTTGTTCTGTGCGCATGCGTTGTTAGGGCCATTATGTCACAGATAAGTATAATCGTTCAATTCACCACAGTGGCATTTGAAGAAAAACATTGGCTGTGGGAGTTTTCAATGAAAGTGTCTCTAAAATTAATCGCAGGCTGCAAGAATGAAAATGTTCAAAGTGCCCTTTTGCGCTTTTGTTTTGTTTTTTAGCAGCTGTGTCGTATATATATGGAAGTGAAAGGAATTTTTTTTAATGATTGTTATTCCAGTCAGGTCTGCAAAGAGATTTTCACAATTCTGCAGGCAATGGAAGATCTGGGTTTGCCTGTTTTAACAGGGTCCAGACAGGTTGAGCTCATCTAGGTCTTTCCTCAAAGATCTTTAGACTTAACAGCCATCATGACTGGACATCGGATGCTTAAGTGGTTCCAGTCTGGTGTGTAGGAAGAGAAGCTGATCAGTATAACTGCCTAAGACTGGGATGAGGGATCCTGTGACAGTAAATTGGCTGAGGGACTGACAAAGATTTATTTATTGATCACATTTATGTCTCACCTTCCTTCTATTTGCTCAAGGTGGAACTCAGTGTTCGCCATCTCCTCATTTATTTCATTTCCTCTTCATTTCGTTTCACTTCAAATTTAGTTTGTATACCGCCTTTTTAATATCACTATACCCTAGGCTTTTACAAGCTGAAGAAACAACAAAGATCACACACACTTTACAACAATCAGATGCAATACAAAAATGTCATAATAAAAAACACACATAACTTTAAAATAAACAGCTTATGTCAAATAAAGTACTGCTCAATAATCCACGAGAATATAATAGTACACTGAAAAAATAAATACCAGCAAATAACAAACAGAAATTCACTATTAACAACTACAATAAATAATTTCTAAACTATGATCGATAAAAATAGCAGCAAGTCACAGTGCATAAAACAACACAGTGCAAATTGAGAAGCAAAGATGCACAATTTATAAAATTATTTTTTTGAAAAATATCCCTGAACTCTTCTTCTCTCTTCCCAGCTGCTTCTGACTGCTCTTCTGCCTGTCATGGTCTGGGAAAGGCTACTGGAGGTGGAAGAAGCCATTGCCTGGTGGCCAGCACAATGCCTCTCTTCCCATCGCCTTCCCCTCACCTTCATTGCTCTGTCCACTTTTTCCTCTGACCCTGCCCACCTCGGGCATATGACCTTTGGAAATTTGACCAAAAACGAATGTGGTCATCATTCTGAAAAAGGTTTGCCATTTCTACTACAACTTATAAACTTATCTCCCGCTTGGACTACTGCAACGCGCTCTACGTGGGGCTACCTTTGAAGGTGACCCGGAAACTACAACTAATCCAGAATGCAGCAGCTAGACTGGTGACTGGGAGTGGCCTCCAGGACCATATAACACCGGTCCTGAAAGACCTACGGTACATTGGCTCCCAGTATGTTTCCGAGCACAATTCAAAGTGTTGGTGCTGACCTTTAAAGCCCTAAACGGCCTCGGCCCAGTATACCTGAAGGAGTGTCTCCACCCCCATCGTTTAGCCCAGACACTGAGGTCCAGTGCTGAGGTGAGAAGTGAGATTACAGGGAACCGGGCAGAGGGCCTTTTCGGTAGTGGCACCTGCCCTGTGGAACGCCCTCCTATCAGATGTCAAGGAAATAAACAACTATCTGACATTTAGAAGACATCTGAAGGCAGCCCTGCTTAGGGAAGTTTTTAATGACTGATGTTTTAATGTATTTTTAATCTTTTGTTGGACGCCGCCCAGAGTGGCTGGGGAGACCCAGTCAGATCGGCAAGGGTATAAATAAATTATTATTATTATTTATTTTTATTATTTTATTATTATTTTATTATCTTGTGGTGCTTACACACGGAGAGAGAAAGAGAGAGAGAATATGCATTGCAATTTGTTTACTTTTCTATTCCTTCCAGGGAGGGAGAGATGAGAAATGCTTTTGGTTTCACTGATCTTCTCACAATAACCCTGATATCAAAAAGGCTGCTGCATTTCATCCCAGAAACATTTCTGCGGCAGCCTGCCATCCGCTGAACCAAGGATGTTTTGTGTTTCTTCCCCCGCTCCCTTCAATCTTTTAATAAAGAACCAAAGTTTAAAACACTTGAAAAAATAAAAAAGAACCTTCACAGAGAGTGCTGTGGGAATTAAATGAATGCTTTTATGTAGGCAGTGGATTAAAATAAACCCAATCTGTCTAGAAAAGGTTTAAATTAATATGTATGCATTGGCTCAGAACCAAAGACATGGCAAGTTCCTATATTCTTGGAAATTTAAGCTGCTCACACAATCCACACTGAATACTCTTTATTCAAGACTTTTCAAGGACATGGTTCAAATGAGCTGAAATACCTCCAGCACATCACGCCAAGTCTGAAGCGAAACCAAACAAAATTAAATTGTTGCGTAGCAGGTTCAAGTTGCATCATTCAATTGGTCAAAACACCAGTACAGGTAAACTCATATACTTAGCGTTAAAGAATATATAACAGGGTTCTCTAAATACATTGTTAATGAATGGCACTCATCACAACCCACTTTAAAAAAAAAGAGAAATTTTCAGATTTAGCCAAATTTAGAGAGAGAGAGAGAGAGAGAGAGAGAGTTTACAAGTTGGAGTGTCACAAACTTTCAACAGCCTTGTGTGGGGCGTGATAGAATCTATTCACAGGGAAGAAGGTCTTAGCATTTCCAGGTTGGGTTGGGAGAGAACCCTGGCTTGTGGCCAATCCTAGTAAAGGTAAAGGGTAAAGGGACCCTTAACCGTAAGGTCCAGTCACGGACGACTCTGGGGTTGTGGTGCTCATCTCACTTTACAGGCTGAGGGAGCCGACGTTTGTCCGCAGACAGTTTTTCCGGGTCATGTGGCCAGCATGACTAAACCGCTTTTGGCGAAACCAGAGCAGCGCATGGAAATGTCGTCTTCCTTCCCGCTGGAGTGGTACCTATTTATCTACTTGTACTCTGGCGTGCTTTCGAACTGCTAGGTTGGCAGGAGCAGGGACTGAGCAACAGGAGCTCACCCTGTCACGGGGATTCGAACCGCCGACCTTCTGATCAGCAAGCCCTAGGCTCTGTGGTTTAGACCACAGCGCCACCCACATCCAGCCAATCCTAGTAGACCTGTTCAAATTAATGGGCATGCCTAGCCTAACTTAGGTTCATCCCAGTGGTTTCACTCTAATTTCAGCCCCCTACTTGAAACCCTGGAGAGCTGCTGACCATAGGCACCAACTCTAAGAGACCCAGACCACTTTGCCCACCAAATTGACAGTTCCAAGCTGCCCCAGCCTCCTCCTCCACTGTGTGAAAGAACAGGTAAGATGCCCAATAGCCCAACCACCTCCCCTTCTCCTGGGGCGCCTCCCCTCCCCTCCAATGGCCTTGGCCCTGCTCAGCACCTTTAACAAACTACAGTTCCCAGAATTCTTTGAGGGGAAGCCATGACTGTTTAAAGTGGTATATGCTGCTTTAGATCTATAGCACAGATGGAACCTACGTCAGACACCACCTCCACAGCAGAGGGCAGAAAGCTAGGTTGGGGTTCGTGCGGCTGGAGCACACTATAAGACGCACAGAGATTGTTCCTCCCACACTCCTCTCCCTTCACTCCTCAGAATCTGCTGTCTGAGGCAGCTACCTCACTTTACCTTATGGTAGCGCCGGCTCTGATCCCAATTCCACACAGATCAAAAGTATAGATTTGGTGTGTATGTTGTATGGTGGTGTTATTGTAACCCACCCTGGCACCTTATGGTGGCTATGAAATCCTACAATAAATAAATAAATAAAACAGAAGCAAATCTATGTTGTCCAATAGCTTTCTAATCCCTTTCTCGCCTTGCAGAACCATAGATGATAGGCATCTATCATCAAAGTGTCTGCTTCCCATCCAGGTTTCTTTGGTTGTTCATTTTGTTTTGTCTTCCTGCTCATCAGACTTTGTTCAAACTCTGGCCATGTAATTCCAGATGACCATATGGAACTAAGGTCAACCTACAAAGGATGTAGCTCATGGCACTCAAGCCAAAAGCTTTGGGAGGGCACAGGAGAACACCATCTCTTTGAGGATGTGGGTTTGAATTCCACCACTGTAGGAAGCTACTGTTCAGGGGAAGAACTGCATCTTACCAGATTCAATCTCTGGTATCGCCAGAAAGGGCTGGGAACGTCCCCTGTCTGAAATGCCGAAGAGCTACTTCTAGTCTGTGGTGACCAGGCCTAGGAAATGTAGTACCTTCCAGATGTTGGCAAACATGGGAGACCAGGGTTCAAATCCCCACTCAGTCATAAAGCTAACTGGGTGACGGTGAGCCAGTCAGTGCCTCTCGGTCTAACCAACCTCACAGGGTTGTTGTGAGGATTAAATTCAGAGTGGGGAGAACCATGTACACCACCTCAAGGATAATAATAATAATAATAATAATAATAATAATAATAATAAATGCCACCCATCTGACTGGGCTGCCCCAACTACTCTGGTCAGCTTCCAACAAATTATAAAACCACAGCAAAACATCAAGCAGATGTCTTCTAAAAGTCAGGTAGCTGTTTATGTCCTTGACATCTGATGGGAGGGTGTTCCACTACTGAGAAGGCCTTCTGCCTGGTTCCCTGGAACCTCACTTCTCACAATGAGGGAACCACTAGAAGGCTCTTGGAGCTGGACCTCAGTGTCCGGGCTGAACGATGGAGGTGGACACGCTCCTTCAGGTATACAAATGCAATGAAACCAACCAACCAAATGAGTGAATGAAAACCCTGATCCTTGTCAGCTCCTTGCTGTGGCTGATGAGAGTTGCAGTCCAACAACATTTGGAGAGCGCCATGTTGGCTACTCCTGCTGCAGACTGTACTGAGCTAGATGCATAAGGTGAATGTTCCTCTCTTCTTCCTATCAGCGGACTATCACCAGTCCCTGCGGCTAACTGGTCTAAGAATGGGAACAAGGCCGTAATATTCTCATCCCTACCTGGCTGAAACAGAGACCAAATGCAGCAGAGGCTGCCCAGACTCGCTGGGCTGTCCCCGTGCGCTTTTGACCTGGTTCTGGGTCACCTCCTCCCCGGCATCCGCAGGCCGGACGGAGATGACAAGGCGCCTGCGGAAGTTCTGCCCGAGCAAGATGTAGATGAAAGGGTTCAGGCAGCTGTTGGCGTAGCCCAGGCTGATGGCCACATTGTAGGCATAGTAGAAAGCGAGGGTGGGTTGGGGCACGGCCAGCTGGACCAACTGCAGGACGTGGAAAGGGGCCCAGCAGACAAAGAAGGCCAGGCAGATGGCGATGGCTACCCGAGTCACCTTCTTGGTACGGAGCCTGGTGCACCTCTGCCTGGTCAGGGCTTGCGAGGAGCTTGCCATCCTCAGCAGGATCCTTCTGTAGGCCACGGTGATGAGGGCAAAAGGGATGGCAAAAGCCAGGAAGAACTGGTACAGGGTGTACCAGTAGACGTCCCGCTGAGGGTCCGGCAGGCAGATCCCACAGCCCAGCAAGCCTCCGCCCAAGGGAATGAGCCTTGCGTACATCCACACGGGAGTGATGCTGAGGAAGGAAAGAGCCCAAAGGATACAGATAGCCGAGATGGCTATGGGGGGCTTCCGGAAGCGTGTGGAAGTGAAGGGGTAGACCGTGGCCAGGTAGCGGTCGATGGACATGGCGGTGAGGATGTAGGTGCTGGTGAACTGGCTGTTGGCGTCCAAGGCGGTGATGATGGTGCACATGGTTTCTCCAAAGTGCCAAGCGCCGTTGCCCAGCAGCTGGTGGATGAGGAACGGCATGCCCAGAAGGAAGAGCAAGTCCACCATGGACAGGTTGATGATGAAGATGTCCGGGACGCTGCTGGTGGGGCTGGGTTTCTTGAAGACGGCGCAGATCACCATGCTGTTGCCGATGATGCCCAACAGGCAGATGATGCCAAACAGGGTGGGCATGATGAAGGTAGAGTAGCTTGCAGGGCTGAGGTCGCCTTCCAACGGGGGAGCGGGGAAGGAGAGGAAAGACAGAATAACTTCAAATGGTGCTCACATGGCTGTCCACAAAGGATAAGGCTATCAATGGAGGCTAGAGTGGCTGTCCTCTACCCTTCACTGTCAGAGGCTGACTACCAGTTGCTGGGGAAGCACAAGCGAGGAGAGGGCTGGTGCACTCAGGTCCTGTTTGCCCATTGCCCACAAGTCCTTGGTTAGCCACTGGGACAACAGGCTGCTGTTCAAGATGGGCCATTGGCTTGATCCAGCAGTCTCTACTTACATTGTAGCATTATTTAATAATTTTATATCCCACCCTTCTTCCCAAAGGAGCCCAGAATGGCAAGCGTGTCAATAATAAAACAATACAGCTGCATGCTTCTAGAGACAGTGAAAACCTTTTTAAAATAACGATAACCAACCTATTCCTCTCTCTTTTTTTAAGGCAAAACATTCATTTTTATTACTGAAATTTTGTCCAGCAATGACAATTTTAACTTGTCCCATCTTGACATATCTTTTTAAATTTCAGCCCATGTTTTGACATAATTATTTTGGACCAATGTACTGTTCATATTTGTCATATTAATACCCAAGTACTTAACTTTAACAGTATTTAATAGATAGTGATTCAAGCAAGGGGTGTCAGCTTACATTACAATCTTATATTAAGTTTATATTGAGCTTATCTGGTGCACAGAGGACATTTCAGTTGTTGAAGAGGATTATAATACCATGTCCACCCTGGGCACCTTTGGGAATTCCTACAAATTCTTCATGAAGTTCACCATGTCCTCCCTGTGGATTATTATTGATAATCAACCTTTTCCTTCAAAACAATGTCAAGGTTGTCCAGAACAGCATCTTTCAGACCATAGAATGTCTGAGTGAACAGGGATGTTTCAAAATTACAACTGAAAGCTGTTAATGAGAGAGACAGGTGCACCTCACCTGGGAGGGCATTCCACAAATGGAATGTCAAGGGTCAGCAACACCTGGGCACACATACCCCGCCCACAGTGGCAGCCCCACCAATAGGGGCTCCCCTGCTGATCTCAGGGCTCAAGGTGGTTGATACAAAGGGAGATGCTCTTGTGGTATCAAACAGCTTATGACATACATTTTCTTGTGGACTGGGTCCACTTGGTCAGATGCACAAAGTGTTATCCTCTAGCTTCATTCTGCCTTGTCCTCTCTATGAATTAAGGACTATTGCAGGGATGGAGGGGTGGATGTCCTGTACTTCAACTTCTGTCCTCAGCCATACTATCAGCCATACTGTTTGAGGCTGATGGGAACTGGAGTCCAATGACATGTGAAGGACTACAGGTTCTCCATCCCTGGTTTACAACACACTCCCAGCAAAACAATGTTTTCAAAAGTTGATAAGCACCTTATTGCAGGGAATTTCTTATTTTTGGTCAATAGAATGAAAAAGTATCCAATGTCCCATAAGCCCTCCAGATGTTTTTCTGACTCTGATGTCCATCAGCCCCAGCCAGCACAGACAGGGAGGATGGGAGTGATATGCTGGCCACATCTGGAGGGCTACAGGTTGTTCCCCATCCTTGCTAATATCACCTGCCTCCTCTATTGAGCTTTTCTTTGGACATGTCTGGTTTGCACCGAGCCCACTGCACTCATTTGCAGTTACACTAATCTTGGAAAATGTGACTGGAGAGAAGCATCAGAAGGACTCAGAAGGGTCTATATGTGCTTTTTCCATGGAAAAGGCTTCGGAATAGACACATAGCACATCCTCCTTGCCTCTTATTTACCAAAGCGTTTGGAAGAAAACAGCACCATTTATGTTTGTTACAGCGGGAGAAAGAGCATTTCTCGTGGGCATATCAGACCATAACAGTGGTAGACATGCATGCAGAAGCCTCCAAATTAAAAGAGCTTTGCACACCTAACTCTACATGTTCCTATGCCACACAGTTCCAGAGCTGTGGCTGCCTATATAAATGCATACACTAGTTCCTGCACATAGACACACATAATGTTTAATGTGCAGCTATCACCTGCCCCAATTCCTTTTGCAATAAATCTAATGCACACAGATGTTGGTGGGTCTGACATGGAAAGAGATTCAGATGAGAATCCATATAAAGTTCCCATTGAAAAGAATCCCTTCCTCTTGTCTCAAAATACTACGGCTCCCTCCCCTGACTTACCATTGTGGGAAAAGTTTTGTCCTATCTTGGAGATATTTGGAGTGCTGTCATTCATGCTCATGGTGTGATTCAGGTGGAAATCCATCCTTCAGGGAAGGGAAACGGGATCCCATCAGCGGTCGGAAGATGCCATGCTTTCATTGCTGTTTCATACGGAAGAATGACGGGAGGGAGGCTGGATCCCCAGGAGAGCCTGTAAAACCAACATTCTCCAAGCGATTCTTTTTGTGCAGCTGGAAGCAGCAGTTTCCCTTGCGGAGTGGATGCTCTAAAGCGACTGCAAAGGCAGGGAGCGGTGGCGAAAGCAGACTTTGCTTGCTCTCTGCTCCACCCTCAGGACAAAACTGACACCAGAGTAGAAAGAAACAGAGTCTAGAATATCGTCACTGCAACAGCTTTGCAGCATGCAGATGAAAAGGGGGATCCTGGAAGTAGGAGAAATTTGCAGGTCATTCCCCCTCCCATGGCATTTCAAGCTACATTTACATAGTGACGTTGGCATCAGGGAAGTGGGGAGATGTCTTCGACCAACCTGTATGGCTTTTTCTTGGTTTCCTACCCTTGCAACTAGGTTTGGAAACCAAGCCTGATGAGGAACGGTTGAGAGAGATGAGCATGTTTTCGCCTGGAGAAGACTGAGAGGTGATAAAATAGCCATCTTCAAATATCTGAAGGGCTGTCTCATGGAAGCTGGAGCAAGCTTGTTTTCTGCTGCTCCAGAGGGGAGGACCTGAACCAATGACTTCAAATAACAATGAAGGAGATTCCGATGAAATGTTAGGAAGAACCTTCTGACCGTGAGAGCTGTTTGACAGTGGAGCAGACTGCCTGGGAGTGTGGTGGTTTTTAAAGAGAGGCTGGATGGCCATCTGTCAGGGATTCCTTAGCTGCGATTTCTGCATTGCAGGGGGTTGGACTAGAATACAGTGGTGCCTTGCAAGACGAAATTAATTCGTTCAGCGAGTTTTGTCGTCTTGCGATTTTTTTCGTCTTGCGAAGCACGGTGTCGGGAAAGTTTTGGGAAAGCTTCAAAAATCACCAAAGTCTTTAAAAACCTCAAAAAAGGCTACCACACCGCGTTCTATGAGTTGCTCCTCGAAGTCAAGTCGCAACTGTATTAACGGTGTTAAGAAAAAGGAAACAAACTTGCAAGATGTTTCCGTCTTGCAAAGCAAGCCCATAGCGAAAATCGTCTTGCGAAGCAGCTCAAAAAACAAAAAACCCTTTCGTCTAGCGAGTTTTTTGTCTTGCGAGGCATTCGTCTTGCGAGGTACCACTGTACCCTTGGAGATGCCTTCCGGCCCTACAATTCTATTATTCTAGCCTCCGGAACACCTATTCATGAAGCTCTCATCTGTGCATGCACGATTATCTGCACATGTGCAATGCCATTTGAAATCTCCATTTAAGCATGAAGCAAACATGGCTTAAATTTTCTAGCTGGCTGGTTTGAGAGAGAAAAATCACTCTTCCTGGTGAGGTAATGGGTCATTAAGCTAACAAAGGATGAGGCTCGGTGGCAGAAGACACAGGGGTGACCCCTCCCTCAACTCACTGGTAGCTAGAAAGACAAAGGTCAGAGATGTGTGTGTGCAAGCTAGAAGCTAGGGGAAGAAGCAGGCTGAAGCCTGTGATGGACAGACATGCCTGATTTCTGCTCACATCCAAGGCTGTGGCTATGGGAGAAGCAAGACCCTTCGTAGGCTCAGGTTGTACATATGTTTAAATAAACCATATATCATTAAGACACCACAGTCTCCGCTACCCCTCATTCCAAAGGAAACACAAACCTTGAACTCCTGGAATCTTGCACCATTCGGAGGTTTGGGTGGCGTGCAACCATATTACTTATTCTTTGGCGATCACTCATAGCCGATTAAGATCGTCTTCCATGAACACGGTTTTAACAGTGAATCCGTAAGTGGCTGTGGAGGCCAATTCTGGATCCACACACTCTTCCACAGTGGGGACATAGGTTTCCGAGTGGGAGTTGATCACGGTGAGGGTTTGCAAAGCATGCCTTCCTCTTAGCATGTTTCGTCCTGAGTTCAAGTGTCTTCAAAGCCCACGACACCTTTGGTAAAGGCTGCTCTCCAACTGGAGCGCTCGCAGGCCAGTGTTTCCCAATTGTTGGTATTCATACTACATTTTTAAAGATTTGCCTTGAGAGAGTCTTTGAACCTCTTTTGTTGAGCACCAGCATTACGCTTTCCATTTTTAAGTTGGGAATAGAGTAGTTGCTTTGGAAGACGATCATCAGGCATCCATACAACATGACCAGTCCAACGAAGTTGATGTTGAAGAATCATGGCTTTGACACCATATTAAATATGGAGTCTTCCCTGCCATACTTCAAACACAACTAGGCTGCAGCCCCATAGATCAGGGGTCACCAACAGGATGCCTGCCGGTGGTGCATGGACCCAGAGAGGCCTTCCCTTGCACCCCACAGCAGGGTCCCCTGCGCTGCTTGAAAGAAGGCTCGGGAGTGTGGCTGGTTGCTGTATGTTGTGTGTTGGAGAAGGGGCTGCAGCTGAGTGGCAGAGCATCTGTTTTGCAAGCTGAAGGTCCCAGGTTCAATCCCCACCATCTCCAGGTAGAGCTGGGAGAGAAGCTCCTTTCCTGAAATCCTGGAGAACTTGCTGCCAGTCAATGCTGAGCTAGACCGACCCATGACTTGACTCAGTGTAAAGAAGTTTCCTTTGTTCCTATGTGATGCCGCTGGTTTCCAAATGTGCCCTTGGGCTCAGGAAAATGTATTGATCCCTGCTAAGGACATTAATTATTGGGACGCGGGGGGCGCTGTGGGTTAAACCACAGAGCCTAGTGCTTGCCAATCAGAAGGTCGGCGGTTCGAATCCTCGCGACGGGGTGAGCTCCCGTTGCTCGGTCCCTGCTCCTGCCAACCTAGCAGTTCGAAAGCATGTCAAAGTGCAAGTAGATAAATAGGTACCATTCTGGCAGGAAGGTAAACGGCGTTTCCGTGCGCTGCTCTGGTTCACCAGAAGCGGCTTAGTCATGCTGGCCACATGAACCGGAAGCCGTATGCCAGCTCCCTCAGCCAATAAAGCAAGATGAGTGCCGCAACCCCAGAGTCGGTCACAACTGGACCTAATGGTCAGGGGTCCCTTTACCTTTAAGGACATTAATTGGGGGAGAGTTCTGTTGAACTCCATGGGGCTTCCTTGTATAGGATAGGGTGGGAGTTGGCAGTTTTTATTTATTCAAGTGCAAGCTCTGTCACCCCAAAGACAAGCACTATCTTCAGTCGTCTCTAAGTGCCCATCTATATTGAGCTTTGGTCAGGCCAAAATGTACTTGAATTTCATCAAGTAGCTAATGGAACAATTGATAGATGGCTGATTAGCGCTAGTCACCAACTAATCTCTTAGCTCTTGTGATGACTGCAGTATCAAACATTTGAGATGCCGACTGCTGGTTTCTTAATTAGAAATGTTTCCCATTTCTTGCCAACGAGGAAGCCTGTTTGTAATTTAGGGCAAAAAATAAATAAATGTATGAAACCCTCCCAAGGCAGCTTATCTATATACAAAAAGCAAGACATAAAAACAAAATATCCCATTCTGTTATTTAAAACAGCAGTCTAAATGGCGGTTCACAAGGTAGCAAGCAACACACACACAAATTCATTTGACACACTCTAGAAGAAAGGAAAATTTTTTAAATAAGTACAGCAGCAACAGCAACTGTTGAAGTTCAACATCTCAGCATTTCAATTCCCCTTCCCTAATACTCTGTTGCATTGTGTATTTGCAAAGGCTTTCTTGTTAAATGCATTCACTCCTGAATCCAGAAAGCAACAAATACTGCTTTCCATATTAAACAAAATGCTTTATAATTATCTTGATACCAGTTGAAGGAAAAACAAAACAGTCAGATAATGCAGGGAGGGGGGAGAAAGCAAGCACTGGCCCCCACTGACTCCTTTCATCTTAAGACATTTCCTTGTCTGCAAGCCTCCCCAGGTGCTTTTTAAAATAAGAAGAGGCTGTTTCAAAAGCACAGACCCTTCTTTGCCCTTCAAATCTTTAAGAGTTGGTTTATTTTGTTGTTCAGAGAATAACCCTCTCCACAGGAATTTCTACCATTAGAATTAACATATGGATGGAAAAGGGAAGAGGGAAAACAGATTCTCCTTCTCTATTCGCTTGCAAAATTACAAAGCAACTCAAGTCCTGGTTTAGTTCCTTGACAAAGGAGGAAAGCAATTAGGCTTTATCAATATTTCCATTACACCTTCCCGAGTCTGTTTCCCCAGGCAGACTTTTATTTCTTTCCTTCTCTCTCTCCGTTTAGTGCAGGGATGGGGAACATTTGGTCCTCCAGATGTGGCTGAGCTGCCACTCCCAACAGCTCAATAACCAGGACCAAGGATGCAATTCAGCTGCATGTGGAAGGCCAAAGGTTCTCCACTCCTGATTCAGGGCTTCAAAGTACAGCCACTGAAAACCAGCCAGCTGCTCTAAAGCGGGATGTTGGAAGTCTTATCTCTGGCCTCATTTGTACAGTGTAGTAGTGAGGGAACCTGAGGGTCATCTAGTCCAACCCCCTGCAATGCAGGAAATCTGCCCACAGCATGTCATGCTACTGTAATTGCGTTTTATAAGTTGCTGCTTTTTTAGGTTACAGCTGCCCCAGGAGGGCTTTTTTTTACCTTGAAAAATGGTCTCAACATATTTTTAATGAAGCAATTTATCTGCTCTGTTTGTTGCTGCTATGAAATTGGATTTTTTTATGCATGCTGTGTGTGTGAGCACGCATGGCTCTGGCTTTGTAATTTAAGTTACTTGCACGATTGTTTACAAATTGATTTTAGCCTGCCACCCCAGTGGAGGCTGGTCCATAAGGGAAATGGGGCAGTGCCCTACCAACCTCAATCTGCCCTCAGGCAACGCCCACCTGCCTGTCTACTGACAGCTGGTCTAGTGGGCGACCTTTGCTGTCAGCGCCCCCCTCCTTAGTCTTAGTGTTGCCCTTGTAGAACTGAGCAGGGATAGGATGGGGGCATAACTAGAATGAGTTGGCCCTGTCTGTCATTGGTTCCTGCGGTGCCTAGTGTTGGCTTCCCGGCCACCTGTCCTAACAGTCCCAAAGGGTACAAGCCACCGTGGTGCTGACCACTTTGGTTTTGCCTTTGGGAAAGGAAAAGGTTGCAGATTATTAAACAAATAGAAGGCGAAAGACAAGATAAAACCTGGAAGAGACACTGCCCAGGTATAATCCACCCACCCGTAGAAGGCTGGGTTGGTTTATTATATGGAACTCACTGTGGTCTAAACCACAGAGCCTAGGGCTCGCTGATCAGAAGGTCGCGGTTCGAATCCCCGCGACGGGGTGAGCTCCCGTTGTTCGGTCCCAGCTCCTGCCAACCTAGCAGTTCAAAAGCACCTCCAAGTGCAAGTAGATAAATAGGTACCGCTCTGGCAGGAAGGTAAATGGCGTTTCCGTGGGCTGCTCTGGTTTCACCAGAAGCGGCTTAGTTGTGCTGGCCACATGACCTGGTAAAACTGTCTGCAGACAACATCTGCTCCCTCGGCCAGTTAAGCAAGATGAGCACCACAACCCCAGAGTTGTTCGTGACTGGACTTAACTGTCAGGGGTCCTTTACCTTTTTAGCAACCAAGATGGAGAATTCATCCCAAGCAAGGGAGCGCAATTCTGCTTTCTACATTTGAATGTAAGGACGGGGGGTTGTTCTCCAATGTCATTCATTTCCAGTCCAGGGGTAATTTGAAGCACATATAAACACACAAAAGCTGTCCTATGCTAGATCAGGCCACTGGGCCATTGGTACTGTTTGGATTGGCGGCTTTGCCATGTCCCAGTTAAGAGGCTTTTTGCAGTCCACCTGGACTTTTAAAATTGGATTGGTGAGCATCTACATGCAAAAGCTAAAGGCTATGCTCTTGTCACTAAGCCGTGGAACCTCCCAAGGCCTCTTCTGGGAACAGGAGCAGTTCCAGTGGGATCAGCATTCCTCCTGCGGTTCCTAATGAGGCAGCTAGGAGCAAGCATCCTATGCTTTATGTAACGCTGCTGCTTTTTAACGGAGGACTGTAGCTCACCTTTTCAACCAGGGAAGGCAGCCAGAGCAGCCAATTAGTGGCAAACTCTTTCACTATCCTTCAGCAAATGTGTTTAGATCAATGCAAAGGAAATAGAGGGGCCTAAAATATTATGTATCAATTTAGAATTTAGTATGCTCCAGAGTTCGAAACTCCAGGGAGCCATCCATCAAAGACTCCATTTCAGAAGGATTTTAGAAGCAACAGTGTGTAAAGTCTATGAAAGGGATAGAATCACAAGAGTTGGAAGGGACCATGAGGGTCATCTAGTCCAATCCTCTGCAATGAAGGAATCTTTTGCCCAAGATGGGGTGCTTGAACCCACAACCCGGATATTAAGAATCTCATGCTCTACAAACCTGAGCTATCCCAGTTGTACAGTGGCAGAGCTTTGTGAGCTGGTATCCACAGATCTCATTATTTAGTGGAGGGCTGACCCACCCAACTGCTCTGAATGTCACTGGACACTTCTGCCCTAAGGGAGAACTGCACTGGCACACAAGTCACCTGACACCTCAGGGACGCCTTCTCAAAAATGTCAGGGGTCCTTTAGCTGTGATCCCTGCATTGCAAAGGGTTGGACCATTTGACCCTCAGGGTCCCTACCCACTCTACAATTAAATAAATATGACCCCATCCATATATTCAGTATAAACAAATGCATGGATGCTCTCTTCTGCACTGCCCTTCCCATCTGAAACATGATCAGTAGCTAAATAAGATAGTGCATTCTCAGTAGCAGCACCAAGGCAATGGATTCTCTTTTGATGAAGGTTCATTATTAGTTCAAGCCATGTCTGGCTGCCTACTGGGAGGTTTCAAACTCTCATTGTCCCCACCTGTGTCTCAAAAGACATCCAGAGTCTGTGCAACTCCCACTGTCTAGAAACATGATGCCACTACTTCTGTTGCCCTATGGACTGGGTGGTTTTTGTCACGACCATAATTGCAAATAAGCTGTGGCAAGTGCCATTGGGTCCTTGGTAGAAGAGGTTTGGGTTTGGACCAAACACACAGATCAAATATGGGTTTTAGCTGGTTATTAAGGGTCTCTTTCTCATATATGTACACACTCACATTCACTGGTGGTGCAAATGGATCCAAAAATACAAAGGCAAAGAGAGACAAGTTGGATAAACAAGTAGCTGTTTAGTGGCAAAGTATGTCTTACAATGGCGTTACCAGTTAGGCAAGACAGCAAAAGTGTTGCTATTATTAAAAAAAAAGTTTGAGCAGGCATGAAAACACCTGGTCTGAAATACATTAATTTTGAAACACTCACATAAAATAAGGCACAATGCATAACTGTCAGGTATTCTGCTAAGCCCCAAACCGCTGGAAAACATGAGAAAGACCAAACTAGAAGCATATCACTTCTGAATAATTTAAAACACAACAAAAGTGCTCAAGCTATTAAAAAACAAAACCCACACTCATAGAGAGATACGCCCTTTAACTACTTGTTTTCCACCTGTATCTTTGACAAGGTACTAGCTCAATTATCACAATGAGTGTTGTAAGATTTTTTTAAAGGCTTGAATGTCTTTTTCCACATTCAAAAAAGTACTATTACCAGCACTGTTGAATTTTACTTCCTGTTAGTTAGAAGAATTTCATGCTCCAAGTTGAACAAGCTGTAAGACCAGCAGTACTCCCTCTCACACAAAATATCCACTGACCTACATGGGAGATAAACATGGGGGAAGAGAATGGGACTCTGTTCTATAGTGAATGAATTGTCCAGCACATGATAACACATTTAATGATGGTTCAGTCATTATGACAACCGGAAGGAAAACTGGTCTCCAGGTTCCAGAAACAATAAACCATTCTAACAGGTAAACATTTCAAGAATGTAACAGTTCTTTCAAAACTCTGTATTTTTTAAGTGCTACTGAAGGATGCAATTTCAAGCACCAATCCAATTTATTCACTGTTCTTATCACTACTATCCCAGAAACCAAGACTTGAGCATTCTGACAGGCAAGTAGTCATGAAAATGTAACAATTCCTTCAAAAATCTGCATTTTAAAAAAAGTGCTGCTCTTGGAAGTGTTTGGAAGCACCAGTCAAATTCATTCAGTCTTCTTATTAGCATCATCTTGGTCTAAGGCAGGAGGGTTGCTGGGCAGAAACCTGCTTCCGTTAGCTATTTCTTTCTTTGACAGACTGCTGAAGGAGAGAGAAGAGAGGGGAAAACAACACTTCAGATTTCTGATTTCATGGCTCACACAAATCCAAGCACCATAGGTTAGCATGCTTATTATTCAGAATTTCCAGAACAATTCTCATTATTGTCTCTCCTAAGATGTACCCAATGATCTTCAAAACACTTTTCAATAGAGGACAATGTCACCTATTTTGGCTTCGAGAGAGGGATGACAATGCCATTTTAGCAGTATCATTTTGAAAAGTAGTTCCAACTTTAGGTATGATTCCCTATTTGTGTGGCATGATTGCCTTAGGCTTCATAAGCAGAAGTATCCTTGTCAAGAGAGATGGCTCTGCAGCAATGACCATGACAGCAGAATGTATGTCCTTAGTAGGCTAAAGGCAAAGCACAAAGTAGAAACAGATTAATAAGGAGCACTGGGGTACATCTGACATGTAATTCAGTTCATGAGTTCTGGTGCTTAACGCTGGTCAAACCAAAGGTTCAGATCTTGACATGGCAGCTGCACTGAGTATTGCAACTGGTGACATACATATGTAGTTTTTTACTGTGCGATTAAAGCAGCGTACGGCCTCAGCCCAGTATACCTGAAGTAGCATCGCCAACCCCACTGTTCAGCCCCGACACTGAGGTCCAGCTCTGAGGGCCTTCTGGCGGTTCACTCACTGCGAGAAATGAGGTTACAGGGAACCAGGCAGAGGGCCTTCTTGGTAGTGGTGCCTGCCCTGTGGAACACCCTTCCATCAGATGCCAAGGAAATAAACAACTATCTGACTTCTAGAAGACATCTGAAGGCAGCCCTGTTTAGGGAAGTTTTTAATGTTTGATGTTTCATTATGTTTTTAATATTCTGTTGGGAGCTGCCCAGAGTGGCTGGGGTGGGCGGAGTATAATTTATTTATTTATTTTTACTATCACTATTACTATTGCTATTACTACTACAGTGGTACCTCAGGTCACATACGGTTCAGGTTACAGACTCTGCTAACCCAGAAATAGTGCTTCAGGTTAAGAACTTTGCTTCAGGATGAGAACAGAAATCGTGCTCTGGTGGTGCGGCGGCAGCAGGAGGCCCCATTAGCTAAAGTGGTGCTTCAGGTTAAGAACAGTTTCAGGTTAAGTACGGACCTCCAGAACAAATTAAGTACTTAACCTGAGGTACCACTGTATTCTGTTCTCTCTGCTGCAAGAGCAAATGCAATCCTAAACAGCTTAGCAGTAACAAAAGCAGGCTGATGGTGGCACTATAATGTAACCCCTTACATAGTGCTTCTTCATTAGCTGTGTACTGAGTGCAAGATTGCAATCCCATTTTTAAAAAGATACAGGATGCAACCTTGTCTAAAGGCTCTCTTACCAAGCCTTCAGAACCTCTGACTAAGCCCTTACAGAAGTTACTATCCCCTTACAATCATTCTGACTCACTTTTGACTACATACTCAGTTATGTGGAAGAACAGAAGGCTAAATACTGTTCTGTGGACTTAACTGAAGCAAGGTAGGAGACCCATCACTCTCTCCTGCTCTTGTTCCCCAGCAGAAGGCACTGAGGGACATACTGCCTCTGAATGCTACAGTGCATCCTGATAGCCCTATCCTCCATGAATATGTCTAAACCTCTTTTCAATTCCATCCAAGTTTCCAGCTGAGCTTTAGTAGCATGGAACAGCCTGCAGTGTGCTTTATGTTCACGCTCATGCTGTTACGTGCGTGCGCATTAGTTACACACACTTAAGAGATTTCACTTCTAGAGACCTAGGATGGAGGGGCTGAAGCCTGCAGACTAATGTCTTTGAAAAGGCACCCCAAGAGGGAAAATACAGATAATGATTTATCAGGGGTCTGTACCTGGGGCATTTCTGGAAAACAGGGACAGCTGGAGTGTACGTATGATTAGAGCAAGATGGGAATGACTATATGGAGAAAGATTATGTCAGACCATTGCTTCATTGAGTGCAGTACTGTCTATTCAAACCAGTAGTGACTACTCAAGGTCTTTTAGAGGTGTGTCAAAGCACTGTTGCCTGAGATTGCTTAAGAGCAGCTACTTTTTCTAAGAATCATTGTTCAACTGGAACTCTGTACATGCCTGGGAATTAAGTGTTTAGTTTGGCTCTGCTCTGAGCATGGTGCTGTTACAAGGAATCAGAGGAAGCAGTGGTAGCTGAAGTAACTTATAGCAGGGGAAGCTCCAGAGGTCCCCACCAAATAGCATGACTATAGTAACTGGTCTACAGGGAGATTCCTCGCAACAGTGGATGTGAGGAATGATATGCACAAGCTAACCATTCCCCAGTATCTCTACCATATTTAATGTAATAAGATGTCTTTAAATAGCATTAATAAGCAATAATGTGCTTGCTCAAACCCTGCTCATTGTATTTGAGTTTTTCCCCCATGTGCATTCAGGTATCCACTGCTTTCTGTCTAGCTCCCTACTGCTCACTTACATGCCACACAGGGGTTTTTTCCAGCTATCTCCATATCATTAATAGAAACTATTTCAACTTATGGTCCAGGCAATGTTAGTTTGGGTAGCCTGTGTAATTTATAACAATGAACCAGCTTGCTATTCTATCTTTCTGAACCAGGGCTTCAAGCTGCAAAGCCTTTTAGATTGCTGTCCGCCATTTTATGAAAATGAGCATTATATTCACATAGATTGGCATTTGCTGTTCCTTGCCAATTTCCCCAAATAAGCAAGGCAACAGTGGCATACCTAAGGTAATTGTGTCTACTGCAATGGCATCTATGGAGCACAGTTTTCTCCAGGAAAGATCCCCCAAGGGTTGCTTTCGTGAACATGCATGCCAGGTACAGATTCACACATAAGCAGATCTGGTAATAGCATTACTTATATATGGGCAGGGTGCGCAACGTACAAATGACACACAAAAAAGATAAGATGGGGGCCATGGGAGAGCTCATTTACACTTCCTCCACACATAATGAGTTTAACTTAAGTACCCCCAGGATAGGGCCGGCCCAGTCATGAGGCAAGGTGAGGCAACCGCCCACAGGAAAGTCTGTCTGAATGACTTCTAAAATAAATGCCTCCCGCCCTAACAAAATTATAATTGCTATTACAGTACAGTATATCAGAAACACAATTCCTCATGATAGGGTCTGTGGACACTTACTCTGGAGTGGGCCAGTAGCTGAGCAGAGTAGTAAGAGACATGTAACAAACACTGAGCACTCCAGACACCGCCAGTGATAGCATGCCCAGTCCGCCAAGCACACACAGCAGGGTGAGTCCTCCCAACGAGATTACAAAACCTGCAAGAACAAAAAGCAGTTTGTTCTCTCTCTCTTTCTTTTTAAAGTTGAATAACAAACATGACTAATCAAAAATTTAAGACTATTACAAAATCAAGACCGCAACTAACTGAACAAAATCATAAACAAAAATTCCAGTAGGCTTCTATGTGCATACAATTTTCCCATAATGCAGAGTTACAGTATTTAAATTCAGAAAAAGAGAAAACAAAAATCAGAAAAAGAGAAAACAAATACAGAGGGATTTTTCTTTTATTGTAAAATATATTTCTAAGTGATAAAGCTTCACTAGTCCTTCACAAACAAGTTTCTATGTTTATTTCCTTTAGCTGATTCTCAGTTTACATGTACGTTTCTCTATTAGGGCTATCTGCCAAATCCTTTTGCACCAAGCTGTTAAATTAACTCCTTTAAGATCCTTCTAAAAAGTGGCAGTAGTCATATGTGCAGTTACCAGTTAAGTATCCTATCGGGGGTTATCTCTCAAGTCCACATTATCATCTGAAACTAAATTTTGTAGAGCAAGTTCTGGGGTCTTTATTAAGAAGATTGTTGAGTAATTTTATCCATTTCATTGAAAGTTTGATCCCAGAACACTGATACCTCCACACATGTCCATCACATATATTTATATCTATGTTTATGGCTTTATAGGGTGGACTAATTTGTTAGTTCTACATGTTCTACAAGAGTAAGGTAAAGGTAAAGGTAAAGGGACCCCTGACCATTAGGTCCAGTCGTGGCCGACTCTGGGTTTGCGGCGCTCATCTCGCTTTATTGGCCGAGGGAGCCGGCGTACAGCTTCCGGGTCATGTGGCCAGCATGACTAAGCCACTTCTGGCGAACCAGAGCAGCGCACTGAAACGCTGTTTACCTTCCCGCCAGAGCAGTACCTATTTATCTACTTGCACTTTGACGTGCTTTCGAACTGCTAGGTTGGCAGGAGCAGGGACCAAACAACGGGAGCTCACCCCGTCACGGGGATTCGAACAGTCAACCTTCTGATCGGCAAGCCCTAGGCTCTGTGGTTTAACCCACAGCGCCACCCGTGTCTCTTCTACAAGAGTAGCCCATAACATAATGCCCAACTGCTCATCTAGTAAACTGGGATGACTTCTCTTTTCTTGACTGCTGGAGAGGGGCCTCTTGCCAGGTCTAAAGCAGCATTAGAGGTCCTATTTCTTGACTACCAGGTGCACCTTTCATTCGGAAAGGAGGTGAAGGAGGTAATTTATTATCTCTGAATGGGGGGGGGGGGTTAAAAAAGCCAGCACATGTTGCTCCAATTCTTATGTAGCACAGGTACGTTGCTGTCCTCACATATCCTTATGGGAGGGAGGTTTGCCAGTACCATGTGTACGCAGCTACAGAAGAACCTGTTTTTGGTGGTACCTTGTTCACCTAACCTGGCTCAGAAAATGCTACAAGCCACAATGTTCTGCCCCCACTGCTGGAGACAGTATGCCTCTGAATACCAGATTCTGTGAATTGCAGGTGGGGAGTGTGCTGTTGCATTCAGGTTCAGCTTGCAGGCTTCCCATGGGTGCCCAGTTGGTCACGGTGAGAACAGAGTGGTGGACCAGATGGCTACAAGGCCTGATTGAGCCAGATGGTTCTTATGTTTCCATGCGTTCTGTGGACCGTGAGCTGGCTGACCCAATCTTAAAAACTACAGAGGAGTAAAGTCATATACAGTGGTACCTCGGGTTACAGACGCTCCAGGTTACAGACTCTGCTAACCCAGAAATAGTACTTCGGGCTAAGAACTTTGCTTCAGAATGGGAACAGAACTCGTGCTCCCGTGGCGTGGCAGCAGCAAGAGGCCCCATTAGCTAAAGTGGTGCTTCAGGTTAAGAACAGTTTCAGGTTAAGAACAGACCTCCGGAACGAATTAAGTATTTAACCCGAGGTACCACTGTAGAAACACTTACCTCTGAGGATAAGAATAAGCCAGGGTTCCAAAAGCATCTTGGCAATATAATTATCTTCCCAGAGATAAGATTCTGCGCTTCAGTAAGAAGGTTTTAAACATGGCACAGTGTTCAAGTCAGTACTTCCAAGATATATACATTTCATGTGGGAAAGGATTTTCCAAAACACAAAGCATCAGTGATATGCAGGCATGTTGAAGTATGTTTGACAGTGGATCAGAATACTCTGAAAGGTGGTGAACTCTCCTTCATGAGAGATTTTTAAACAAGAGGTTGGATAGCTATCTGCCAGGGATTCTTTAGCTGTGTGACTCCTGTGTTACAGAGGGTTGGACTAGTTGACTTGGGGTCCCTTCCAACTCTGCAATTATATATTTAGGGAAGTTTTTAATGTTTAATGCTATATTGTGTTTTTAATATTCGGCTGGGAGCCGCCCAGAGTGGCTGGGGAAACCCAGCCAGATGGGCAGGGTATAAATAATAATAATAATAATAATAATAATCTGCCATTGCCTTCTCTAGCTGGCAGTAGCCACCCAGAGTTTCAGACGGGGACATTTTCAGCCCTACCTGAAGACTGAAACACACTTTCTGCATGCAAAGCATGTGGTCTAACACTGAGCCATAACTAGTCCCTGGGTGGAATTCCACCAGCGTACAGCACAAAAACAACAACAAAACAGAATACCTTCCATGACAATCACTCCAATGCAGGCAATTACAGTTGTGGCAACAACAAAAACCAGAAAGAATGCAACTGGAATTGCAGACGCTGCAATGAAGACCAACATTGACAGGGCAACGAAAGGATGGTCATCTAAGTACTGGCCAACTCGAGAGTTCATAAAAGCAACAACCTGCAACATAAAGTGAAAAAAGAATAAAGATTTAAATATCCTAAGCAAATTAACAAACAATCAATTCTGGGAATTGAAGTTACTTCAAGAAGAAATCACTTACTTAGCAATATTATTAGACAAATCTTCTCATGCTATGAATATTACCATATTTTTCTGTGTATAAGACTAGGGGTTTTTTTAAACCAAAAAATTAGGTTTAAAATTGGGGCTCGTCTTATACACGGGTAGTGCTAAGGGGTGTTTTCTTAATTTGGAGTCCCCTAAAATAGTCTTATACATGGGGCATCTTATACACGGGAAAATATGGTAGTCTGTCTAGAACAGCCTTGCCCAATCTGGTGCTCTCCCCAAATTCCCAGCTAGCTCAGTAATGCTAGATGGGACTGATGGGAATTGTAGTCCAAAACATGTGGAAGCCAACAAATTAAGGTAGGCTGGTGTAAAATGCTTTTCCTACATGCCTTATTTAACAGCTGAAAGCTTGACAAGTTCTATCCTGCAAGCAATTGAAGACATTCTCCTTTGATATGCGTCAGTGCAGAAAGGTGGCTATTGTTCTGTGTTTTGTTTTTTGTAAAAAGCTGGTGAGGGTTGTGCAAATACAGGAGCTAAAACAAACTGGAAATTTAATTTGCAGGTTTCTTCTGAAGGTGAAAACAGGAAAGAGGAGTAGTTCAGAGGTCAGCGTTCTCACTCTACAGCAGCAGCAGGTTTTAATAATGCATTAGGCCTATCCTATTAAGTATGACACTGGTCACCCCCAGAACCTGCATCTTGCATCAAGCACAAAGAGGTGGGGAACCCATTAAAAAGAAGGTATTATGTGGCAAATCCATTTAGAACAAGGTTCTTGACTGATTTTGTGAAGGTGAAACCTTGTTTATATAGGAGAATTGAAGTCGCAATGTTTCTTAAGAGCAAAGGCTAGTGGAGGCTTCTGAGCTACAGAACACAGGCAAAAATAATATTATCAGACTAAAAGCTGGTGGAGAGCCCTTTCTGTTGTCTTCTGTACCATGTATACCAGGATGCCCTCCACAACAATATTCCATTCCACTTTGCCTCCACAGAGTTTTTGGCTTCCTTTTCTTCAACAAATTATCAGCATCCCACGCATGCTTAGTTCTCACGGTGCTGTTGCCCAACCCAACCCCATTATGATATCTGTACTACTGGAATCCTTGGGCGGGGTCGGCGTGGCTTTCCCAAAATAGTTTCACGGGCCAAATGGCAAGACTTGGTGAGCCAAGTTTGGCCCACAGGCCAGAGGTTCCCAATCTGTGTACTTATCCAACACTCTAGCCACTATACCAACTGGCTCAAAATCACTTTTTAAAAATCTGCAGTGCAATTGTAATTGAGACAACCCCCAAAGACAAGAAAAAGTATCATAATAGAATGACAAAATCCATAACTCACATGTGGGTTGCTATGAACGCTTTCCATGACTGAGTGCCACCCTTTCTGGAGTTCTTTCATCTCTTTAGACATGATGCCGCTTTTAGGTCAAATATTGAATCGTGCTAATAAGAAATCAGTGCATTTTTAAGCACCAAATCTTAAGAAAGAAAGAGAGGAAATGAATTATTTTTCTAATTATATTATTTTCATACCAAGTGCCTAATATTTGCTAGCACTCAGAAACATTTTCTGATAGGCAGACCAATGGAAACATTACAAAGGTTGTGGAACATCTTGGGTTAAACTTATGAGTGCACATATTTTGAGCTTAAAGTGGAAAGTGAAGTACACTGGGGATTGTTGACTATTTGTTGTTGCTGCATTGTTTGGCATTTCAAATACATAAATGTAAAGGTAAAGAGACCCCTGACTGTTAGGTCCAGTCGCGGACGACTCTGGGGTTGCGATGCTCATCTCACTTTACTGGCCGAGGGAGCGGGCGTTTTGTCCGCAGACAGCTTCTGGGTCATGTGGCCAGCATGACTAAGCTGCTTCTGGCGAACCAGAACAGCACATGGAAACGCCATTTACCTTCCCGCCGGAGTGGTCCTATTTATCTACTTGCTTTCAAACTGCTTTCAAACTGCTAGATTGGCAGGAGCAGGGACCGAACAACAGGAGCTCACCCTGTCGCACGGATTCAAACTGCCGATCGGCAAGCCCAAGGCTCTGTGGTTTAGACAGCGCCACCCACGTCCCTTCAAATAACTATTTATTCAAATAAATAGTTATACACTAAAAAACTCCTAACTATAAAGGTAGGTTTTAATCTGCAAATACTGTATTTAAACTAAACCTTGGAATAAGAGGCGCATATGGCTTAAAATAAAGCTGGCCCCCTTAATTCATAATGATTCTACATTTATTTGGTAATAAATACACCTACAGACATATACCATCCATGGAACAATAATTTGTGATCAACAAACAATCTTGTTTTACTTGTATGAAGGGCTGTCTATGCAGGAAAACTCCATGCAGGAGTTTTCAGTGTGTCATCTTCCAGATAGACCAAACAAAGCAAAAGGGAGGAGGAGAGAATGGAGAGGCATGGGAAATCCACCCTTAGCATAGTAAGAGTAGTAATAATGTACAATATGTTTAATTAGAAGTAAGTCTCATTTTGGCACCAATCATACTTCTGGCTCCAGCACTGAAAAGGTCATTTTCTTTGTAACTCTATGATGTACCTCCCACTAGGGAAGGCACCTGAAGAAGAGCCTCAACGAAATATCTTATTTATTACATATACAGTGGTACCTTGGTTTAAGAAAAGCCCTGTTTATGAACTATTCGGTATGCGAACTCTGCAAAACCAGAAGTAGTGTTCCGGTTAGCGAACTTTTCCTCGGTCTAAGAAGGGAAGCCGAAGGGTGGAAGGGCACCAGTGGCGGGAGGCCTCATTAGGGAAAGCGCGCCTCGGTTTAAGAATGACTTTGGTTTATGAATGGACTTCTGGAACAGATTAAGTTCGTAAACCGAGGTACCACTGTATTTAAATGCAACTTAACCCCAAGGCAGTCTCTAAGCAGTTTACAAAACACAATATGCATATATAACAAACAAATGAAACAACGCAATTTTAAAAAATAACATCCCCCAATGTGAAATTATAGTAGCATAGTTTTCAAAACAACTTAAACTATCTCTCTTCAGCCTCCTTCTTGCCAAAGCACACCCTGACTCAGCCTGAATACACATGATACATGTAAGGCACATTTAAAGCATATGACTTCCCCCAGGAACTGCAGTTTACCCATCACAGAACTACAATTCTCAGCACCCTTAACAAACTACACCTTCCAGGATTATTGGGGGACGACATGTGCTTTAAATGTATGGCATGTACACAGCCTCACACATTACAACACTGACTCAAATAACACATCACACTCAAATTCTGTCCTGCATGTACACAAATCAAACAATACCTATTACTATTTATTAAATTTCTATACTGTCCTTTACCTGAGGATCACAGGACAATTACAACATAAAAACACAAAAAATATATAGTAACAAACAAAAACAGTACCACCCCTCCCATGCTTGCTATGGTGTGAGTCAGATTTTAGCTGGAGCCGACAATACACACAATTCATTTTCAGCGTTGTAATCCTGTTTTTTAAAAAGCGCCTAAACATTCTGTTAGTGCACCTGTAACCTAGGTTTACGGGGCCATACGGCAAATAGTTTTTATATCTGTTTCTAACACTGGGCCTGGCTCATCCATTCTACTTGCACCCCTCTTTTCTGCTTGCAATCATTTCAGTATCTCCCTCTCTGTCCCCAAACTACTATCACCAGTAGCTCCTTCCACTCTTTCAAAAATGCACCACGACGACATCAGGAGACGCTTAACAACACCTTAAGTTTGAGGAAAGGAATCTGGAAAGAGGCACTCCTTTAGGTATTTGCATGCCAAGCCCTGTTGAGGGCTTTAAAGGTTAAGTCCTAGCATGGCAAACTTCTCATATCAAAAGTTAATGGCTGAGTTGCCCCAGCAAATTACACTGTCCATCTGTTGTGTCCATTCTCTCTGCAGTAAGCCTCTCCCTTCACTGATCCACACGCCAAGGCTGTATTTGTTTTGCTGGATAGTAATAAAGTATAGTAAACTAAAAAAAAAAATTAAAATAAACAAATGCAGCCATACTTTTCTGATAATAAACCATCACAGGTAAAAATATCCTGTGCAGTTGGGGGGGGGCAGGCTGCACACTACACAAAGCTCTGGTGACACATTCACCTAAATCCCTAGTCTTCAACAGGTGGGTCGGGATCCACGAGTGGATCACGGCCTGACCCAAGGTGGGTCGCAAGCAGGAGCACTTCCACCATGCCAACATATGGCAAAAGATTACCAAATGGGTCCCCGTGGCCAAATGCACGTTCGGGTTAAAGGGGGTGGGGTGGTGGGTGTCCTGGGTCTGAAAAGGTTGAAGACTAGGAACCTAAAAATGTGGTGACAAAGGCGCAGAGAGATTTAAGCTGAGGAAGGTTAAGAGCCAACATCTGAAAAGTTAAACGACCTAAAATGTTTAAAAGGGCAACAAAATCGGGGCTCAACAGGGGCGGGCGAGATAGGACAAGCTGAAGCATATGATGAGCATCCCGTTCCCATCCGACGTTCAGAGTGAAATATTGGGGGGGGGGGGGGTTGAAAGAGAGAGAGAGAAACCACGCTGCCCTGTTGAATCTCCGCCTGCTCGCTTTCCCACAAACGCCGAGCACGGAGTTGGGTGGGTGCGATATTCGGGAGAGCTGCCCCTGTTGAATCTCTGCTCGAAGTCCCGAGAGCCCCTTTCTTGTCTGCCACCCCATACTAGAACTGACCCGATGAGGTGGGAGTTAGGAGAAGGCCTCGCTTTCTTTCCTCCACCGAGGTTGAGGCCTCCGGACGCCAGCACGCGGCCCTACGACTTCCCTTCCCGGCCCTCCTACCTCAGCCCGGCTCGAGCGCCGCAGCGGCCCTCCCGCCTCATTCTCTCTCCCGCCGGCGTCGCTCCTCGCGCGGATGAGCCGCCGCGCCCTGAGGAGGCCGGGCCCGCCTCTCCGGTCAGGGCCTACAAGGAAGCAGCAGCAGCGCCCGGCGAAGGGGAGCGGGCGGTCCTCGTGCCCGCCTCGCCGCCTCAGCCTGGCTCCTGTCCCTGCCGGGGCGAGCAAGCGCCAAGTTCCCTTTCTTTCGCCCTCGTCCACGGGCGCTTCCTTCCCGCCGCCTCGAGGCAACCGATAAAATATACTCACACACCCCCAGTCGATATTCTAGCAAGGTGCTTTTCTGTGAGGGGAAAAAATGTATATATAGAGGGAGGGATATGCGTAACCTTTTTTATATATAAACGTGCGCGCGCGCGCGCGCGTAGAAATGGTAAATTTATTTTTAACGGCAGTTTCTGAGGCCGCAGGGGAGGGCACGGTTAATACTGTATACGGTACTTTTTGAAAGCCAACGGAAGCTGGTGAAACGCCTCACGCGTTTGAAGGAAATTACTGTATTTAGCAAAGGAGGATTCCATCGTTAAGTTCCCGTCTAAAACAGGAATCGCTGGCAAGCAACCCGATTCGTAAGAGACCAGTGTGCACGTGCACGTGTGCATATAGATAGATCTTCCACAAGTATATCTGTATATTTGAACATTTGGCATGCCCCGACAATCGGCTGTAAGCGGTTTGCAAAGGTACAAAGAACAAAAATCAAAACGGCAAAATCTTACTTCAGTTAAAGTGGGATAAAAAGAAAAAGGATTCAGTAGGCCTTGGAAGTGCGTGTGTATATATGTGTGTACGCACATATGTATATATGCATACCCTTTATATACACATACAGTAAATTGTGATAGAATATGCACATTAGGTTGGCCGTTTATGTCGTGCCCAAAGAGGAAGTGCATCAACAAAAATGGAATAGATTTGCAAAAAAAATGCATATTCTAATTTATATGTATTTAATAACCATGAAAATTTAAATAGAAATACAACACATTTCACTCTAATGGAGAAGGCTGTGCCCAGGTGAGTCTGCCCAGGTGTGGCTGCCCAGTCTCTTGTCGGGATGCTAGCTTTGGACCATGGGCAACATCAAGGGATCCCAGGCTCTACAGTGGTAGATCCAGCCAGATGGTTCTTATGTTTCCATGCGTTCTGTGGACCGTGAGCTGGCTGACCCTATCTTAAAAACTACAGAGGAGGAAAGTCATATATAGTGGTACCTTGGGTTACATACGCTCCAGGTTACAGACGCTTCAGGTTACAGACTCTGCCAACCCAGAAATAGTACCTCAAGTTAAGAACTTTGCTTCAGGATGAGAACAGAAATTGTGCTCCAGCGGCACAGCAGCAGCAGGAGCCCCATTAGCTAAAGTGGTGCTTCAGGTGAAGAACAGTTTCAGGTTAAGAACGGACCTCCAGAACGAATTACGTTCTTAACCCGAGGTACCACTGTACTTAGATAGGGCTTTTAAATATTTAAACCAGATTTCGACTCATTTTTGACCTTCAAAGAGAGGGTACCTTCAAATCAGAATGTCCTTCAAATAGAGGACAAACCAGCTAAAAGCATTTAGAAGCAATCACATACCCCCACAGTTATGACTTCCATGGTTGTCATGGGCAGTATCTCTCAGCCATCAAATGTCTGGGCAAACAGGAATGTTTTTTTAAATTCTTCCTGAAAACTAGCAATGAGGAAAACAGGCACACCTCACCAAGGAGGGAATCACAGCCAAGAAAGCCCTGTCATCCGTCAATGCCAACTGGGCAGCAGACAGAGGTGGAGGCACTGACAACCTTCCCTGCCAATTAATTGTAGAACCCAAGATGACTGATAATTGGTGGAGTCACTTTCAGGTACTTGGGTCAAAAGCCATTTAGGGCTAGTTTTATAAGCTAGGACTGCTGACACCTTGAATTGGGCTTAGTACGACAGTTCCAGCCAATGCAGAACTATCGGGACTGGTGATACATGGTTGCATCAGGCTGCCCTACTTATCAGCCAAGCAGCAGTAGTCTTCTGCATTAGCAGAATTTGCACAACTAAATATTTCCCCATCCTGAAGTGTTAAGATTCCCTGCCATCCCATTGATTCAACTCTCCTCTCAGCTCTACATTGAGTTGATAATTCATCCTACCACATCAATGGGACTTTCAGTTGTAACTCTTTCACAAACAGCAGCTGAAAGAGATCAGGACTAGAAAAAGCTGCTGTTCCAGCCAACTGGGTAGATGGGGGGGGGGGGGGAGAGCTGGAAGAGAAGGGAAGGGAGAGAGGAGTCATTCTACGTTGCCTAGTGACAATAATGCTGTCACCTTGGCTACCCAGACTGAGAAGTGAGAGTGTTATAGAAGTTCTTTTTGACGTTCAAGCAGCCACCAGGCACAGAGGCAGGTAACTAGGGCAGCAACAGGTAGAAGTATACCCACTCCCCATTCCCTAATCCCTTAATGTGCACTCAGTAAGGGTGTTGGGAAGGGCAGAACAGGCCAGGGTCCACTTTGCTTTTCTCATAATCACTCTGGGATTGCATGAATGTCCAGCTCCCTTCTCTAAAAGTGTGTGAACTTGCCCTGTTTCCAACTATTCCACAAAAGGTGTGCGGGGGGGGGGGAGAGTTGGGATCAGATTTGATAGGAGAATTAAAACACTCAGCAGGAAGGAGAAGTGGCAAGAAGTTGGAAGAGGAAAAGGAGCTTGGAGAGAAAGCGATCAAGTTTTTATTATTATTTTAAAAAATAACAAGCCAAGAGCAGAGATGACAAAATGGCATAGAGTGAGAAGTACAGATCAGGTGGACATTCAGAGTTCTGGTGGTGTTAAAAGTGACAAGTGGTAAAAATTTTGAGCAGGGGAGGACTGAAGGACTCTCTGGAACTTCTGCCAAGAAAAATCAGCACCAGGATAAATCATTACTAGGATAGAAGGCATAGATTTGGCAAGCTTAGATAGAACAAAGATGGAAGACTCATTTATTTCCAGCTGATGGCTTGAAAGGATGTTGGGAAAATATACTTAGAATAACAGCCCCATAGGTTTTTGAATTGAATATGAAACCTGAAACGATTCCCTAATCTCTGTGTTTCTAGGTGCTTAGAGAAAAGCGTTAGCTAATAATTTATTGTAGGAAAGATACACATCTCACAAGTACTTTTGAAGCAATCCAAAAGCAGCTGGAGCCAAATACACGTTCATAATGAATCCAGGAGAAGCTGCCAAGATTACAAGGGTAAGTGTATGTGATTTGACTGTGTTGGACCTTGGGATGAAGACAGTAAGCTGAAAGAGATTTGAAAATCTTGTGTGAAGGCCCTCCTTTTCTTGTTAGGAGTACTTAATTATTCTTGCTACTGAATTCGGAATTCAGATGCTTTGTGGAATTAAATATTGATGAGAGTTCCCTCCTTTTGCGAAGTATGCTGCTGTCAGGTGTAATAAGCTGGAAAGTGTTAGTTTAGGGAATAGGCTTAACCAGTGTACATGTCTGGAAGAAACAGCTTCAAAAGGATTAGTTTTTAGTAGCATCTGTCTCTGCATATTGATTAGCTCCTGCTTAAAACACTTTGGCTTGTCTAGCTTTTAAATGAGAGCATGGGACTGAAGCAAGAGGAACTAAGAGTTGGGTACCAGAGGTTGGTAAAAGACCTTTCTCTTCCTGAGACCCTGGAATGCTGCTGCCAATCCTACAATCACAGAGGTGGAAGGAACCTCAGTGGCCATCTAGCCCAACCATTGCTAATGGAGGTAGCCATCCAGACTCTACCTAATGAAGGAGAGTCCACCCCTTGCTAGGCAGTGTACTCCACTTCTGGGCAGGTTGTATACTGTCAAGAAGTCCTTCCTAAGGGTAGACAGTACTGGGCAAAATATAAGACAGTTTTCCATGTGCATATGGATTGCACTGTTTTAGATTTCCAGTGGGATCTCAGATGATCCCATGCACATCCTTAATAAAAGTAGTAATAATAGTCCTCCCCACTGGAAACTAGCACATCAGGGCATGGACCCAGGGAGTAGTCTGAATGAACATGATGCTGCTGCCTTCTTGGATTTCAGACCATCCATTCATATGATTTCTCTTTAAGCTGGTTTTATATTTTTTGGTTGCTTTTTAGTGCTTTTATCATTGTGATGTTGGTGCTGTAAACTGAACTGGTAGCACAGCTGGTGTAGAGTGGTTTAGAAACTGAATGAATAAATTTCTTAAATGTAACCTTCCTTGAGTTCCATGATGGATGAAAGATGGAATATATAAATCACATTGGTTTCTTGTTGTAGCCTTTCCCAACCTCCAGATGCTTGAAACTATGATCAGCTGCAGCCAGCATGGCCATTGGACTGATGGGAACTGTAGTCCCCAAATAATAATAATAATAATAATAATACTTTATTGTTTATACCCCACCCATCGGGCTGGTTTCCTCAGCCACTCTGGGCAGCTTCCAACAAAATATTAAAATCCTTCCGATATTAAAAGCTTCCCTAAACAGGGCTCCCGTCATATTGAACTTGTGGTGACTTGGAAAATTTGATGAGCAGTAGAATCAACACAGGAAAGAAGAAAATACTTCTTCACAGAGCACATAATTAATTTGTGGATAATTAACAGCCCCAGGATGTGTGGATGGCTGCTGATTAGATGGATTTAAAATGGGATTAGACAAGTTTATGGAGAACTGTCAGTGGCTGTAATAATTAAACAGAACCTCTATATTCTAAGGAAGCTTCATCAGAGGCAGTGTATCTTGAAATGTCAGTTGCTACGGAAAAGCAGCTAAGGAAGGCAGTTGCATTCATGCCCAGCTTGAGAGCTTCCAGGAAGATGGGCCTTTGGTCTGATCCCTCAGGAGTCATCCCCCCCTCCCATGCAAAGAGCTTCCTTTTTACAAATGTGTGAATAAACATTCAATTATAAGAGCCCACTTCTGCAGTCTGACGTGATAGAGCCGGGATGGTTGTTTATAACCTTGGTAAGAATTTTACCTGAGTATGTGTGAAGAAGAAGACAATCATACAGAGAGCTTTTTTAGAATACCAATTAGTACTGTTCAAATTGAAAAATATGAGCACCACAAGCAGCTTGTCTTTTGTGTTTATTTTTTTTTAAATAATAATTTTTATTAAGTTTTCCATTTTAACAATCCAATCAAATCACATTAAATATTCCAAATTATACAAATACATATCATAAAGTCCAAATATTTTGCCAAATTATAATTTTTTGTTGGGGGTTCCCATGCTTCAAGTTCAGTGGGGTCCAATCACCTCATATTTCTACTGCTTTAAGTGTCCACTAGTCCCTTCTTTAAATCTTCTTGTTATTATCCTTCTTCTTTTTCCACAGGTGAGCTGAAATGAGCAATATTATGCTTCTGTGTGAACTTTGTATGACTCTCCCTTTTTTTTTTTTTGCAGCTGGTAAATCTTTTATTTGCAGTATATCTTCACACGCTGGTATTTATGCCAAATCCATCCAAAAGTCCTTCTCGAGTGGCAGACGCCATCTTTTCTCAGTTCCGATGAAATAGAATCTAGGCGTTTGCGCATTAATTTTCTCAGACAGGTTGCTCCAAACATTAGTCTTTCCAGAGGAGGTTTGCCAAATCGAAATTGAGATATAGATATAATAACAAAGTAAGGGCTCGCCTCCCCCTAAGACTATTAATCTCTGCAACACAGTCTGTCTCATAATGGCGGATCCCGATTAAATAGTGCGTCACAAGAGAGTCTTTTATCTTCTTCCAAATATTTCGAAAAACAAAGGCTTTAATTAATATTATTATTTCCACACAGTTTATATTTTCTGATCTCACTTGCTATAAGTAGTATAGACGGATCTTCGGGGGGGGGCAGTTGTTAGGTAGTATCGTAGCAGGAAAAGAAAAAGTTTTATCCCCCCTCCTTTCCGTTCCGTTTCAACATACCAGCTTAGATGTTATTCTTTGATGTTATCTTTCTTCCAATCCGTCACTCTTGGCATCTCAGTGGCTGGCTTAATTAGCAGATAAAATACCCTTTCTTCGCTCGAAGCATGTCCATAAATCTTATATCCAATCTTTTATCTTAAGAAATGGAACTTGGAGCACTCATATAGACAGCGTCCAGGAGACCCGAGCTCGCTCGAGGGCTTTCCATCCAGTGCCCCCACCCCCTCCTTCTTTTTGAACTCGGGGTTGGTTTGTGGGCAGCCGCGGATGAGACTGCATCTTCCCTTCCACACGGAAGAACCCTGGGAGGCTGATTACTCCCATCTCAGCCTCTTAATTACCTTGTGTGAGCTGGAGAGATGGTATTGTCAGCCTTCCATTGCACTCCTAGCGGAGCCCCGCTTGTCTTTTGTGTTTAATTATGTCCACCGTTCAATTATGATATATACATAATTCAGGATTTCATAGGTGTTTTGATACTGATGTGTCATACACAACTCCGAGGCAGCAGTGCAAAAAAGGCTTACGCCTGCATCTGGACAGTGGAGACTGGTCCATTAGGGCAAATGGGGCATTGCCCTGCCAACCTCCATCTGCCCTCAGCTAGCTTCCACCTGCCTGCCTTTTTTCTTAAAATCACTCCAGAAGGTGGCTCTGACTGTCAGCCTCTTTGCCCTTTGTCTCAGTGTTGCTCTTGTATAATTCAGAAGGGAAGAGAATAGAGACAAAACCAGAATTAGTTGGTTCTATCTATCATTGGCTGTAGCTCAACCAGCCTCCTACATTTGACCTCTATGACTTCTGCTCTACCAACTTCAATGGCCACCAACCTCCACTTATTTCAGTCGAGGAAATTGCCGGCTAGCACAACTGCTATTTTCCTTCTCTACCCCACTCCATTTCCAAAAGAGTAGTCCTGACTGTTGGCTCCCCCCTCTTTAGTCTCAGCATTGCCCCCTGTAGAACTCGGGAAGGAGGAGGATGGAGGGCAAAACTAGAATTTGTTGGCTCTGTCATTGGGTCTTGCTGAGCCTATCATTAGCCCTGGTTTCACCTACTTACTGTTGGCTTCCCTGCCTTCTGCTTATCAATCCCAATGGTCCCCATCTACCACTGTATCTAGATGGGCTTTGTATATCTGTCTAGTCCTATAGGCTTTCTTAACACATTACTTTTTTTCCTTTTTAATGATTCCTAGGAACAGAATGATTCCATCTATAATATGAGCCATGCCAAACAAATACCAGAGTTGCCACCTTTGCCAGGTTTGGCTGCAGAAGACCCCTCTGAACTGTATCAGGTATGTATACTTATACTGCCCACTGGGTTACATCTATTAAAGCACCATCAGGCACTGCTTATGGGAGATGAGTGGTACTCTGGGAAGGCAGGTTCTTTGTGTTGCGAGTCAGGGTTCCAGATCCTACAGAAGAAATATTCTTAATAAAGCATGGTTTTGTTGTTCTTCATAAAGCACGGCTACAAGTAATTGGTTCCAAATGAAATGTGCTTTATGAGGATGTGCATCAAACAGTTACATTTCACAAGAAATAAGAGAATAGTTCTGCGTTGTGAATAACGTCGTATGTACATGGATTCAAACAGTTGTGGTGGGAGTGCACTGGAGCCAGAGTAACATCAACCCAGATAGCAGATGAACTACTGGGACTAGGAATGCTTCTTCTAATAAGCATGGTCGAGTCATAGTAAAGAGAGGAAGGGAAGAAGTTTCTCTTGGATGCCTCTTTGCAATGGTTTTGTGTGTGCCTGCCTGACTTGTGGGCTAAAGTCTGGGCAAGCATAGACAAGCCATTCCACAGTGGGGCATTGTGATTTTGCTGGCTGCCCTCTGACCTGTCTTACAAACTTTGGCCATAATATATAATAACTGATGTGTATTTGTAGAATCCACTGGCCTAATAATGTGTGAGCTGTACCCAATCTGTGCACTGGGTTTGTTACATGCGGTACTGGGTTCAGAGGAGCTTGGGCAAAATGCATACAGTGGGCACCCTCCTTCCCACTCTCAACATTGCCCTTTCTCTGGTCTGTGATACTGGAAGTGTCCAATGGAAGCTAGTCCTGTAGGGCAGATGAGGCACTGTCCCACCAAGCTCAATATGTTCTCAGCCAATCCCCACCTGCCACACCAGATTTAAGGCGGCACAGGCGGTTCCCTCCACAGGGTGCTGAACCAAGGGGGCGCAAAATAACAAAAGCAATAATAAACATATATTTATATGGTTACGTACTGAGAAGATCTGAAAAGGAACTGTACCAAAAGGAATTATTGTGAAAATAAGAAATATTTAGGGGGTGTTAAGTATAATTGTTTAACTGTGCATTGAAATGGAAAATAACTCTGTATATGTCTGTATGTGTACTGCTAAAAACATAGCATGGTTTGGAAAGTTCCATTGGGCTAAAACAAAAGCTCTTAGAGAGCTTGACAGGTGCTGATTAACTGAGAATGTATCTCTGCTAGCTCCCACAAGGTGTTTAAGTTGGATCACATGAGATATTCATGTGTCCATTTTGGGTGTGTGAGTTAGGTGTTTGTTCTGAGGCACTAGAGAAGAAAGGATGTGCAAATGGTTCTCTCTGGGAACATAGCCTCAAGTTAATGGAGACTGTGTTGGAGAGACAGAGCTTTGATTTCAGCTCTGAATGAAGTTATTTCATATTTCTAAGATGTTCTACCTGTGCAGGAATCAGCACATGATATTATGTGATTATCTGGATGTAACATTATTTGTTTCATGTTTGTTTTGAAGCAATTTCTGTTAGTAAAGCTTTTGAACCATATTTTTGGACTGGACAATTTTTATTTCAGTTTTTATTCATTCTATTGCTTCTGAATGTGCAATATTAATAACCACAATAGGGGGCACCAAATTTTGTCCTTGCTCAGGTTGCCATATTATCTAAGTCCGTCCCTGTACCTGCCTACCTTTTTATTTACAACTAGTCCAGCGAATAGCACTGATTGTCAGTCTCATTGTCTCAGTGGTGCTCTTGTACAATTCAGCATGGAAGATAATAGGGGCAAAACCAGAAATAGCTGGCTTCATCTACCGTTGACTCTAGCTCAAGCAGCCATTTGATATGGCACCCCCTTCCCGACTCTGCCCTACCCAGTCCCAATGGGCACCAGCCTCCACTGTCATTACCTTATATCAGTTAAAGAAATTGCCGGCTAGCGCAACAGAATATAAACTGTTATTTTTTCTCCCCATCCCACTCCATTTCAGATGATCCAAAATAGCAGCTTTTACCCTTCTCTGATGCAAAGAGCATCCTGGACTTTGGCAGCTCCCTTTAAAGAGCAGCGTCATTTCCGGAGCCCCAGCAACTCCATTGCCAATAATTACACCCTCACTGCACAGAACTTGAAGATGAAAGATCTGCGTAAGATAGTTTCACCTTTAAAGGCAAGAAAGCCAACTGGGACCACAAGACATTCTCCACGTATCCTATGTGTTTGAAAACAGGCTTGTGTCTCTTGTCAAATGCTTGTTTATCTTCCTATCTTTTTGTCTGGCAAGCTCTGTATGTGTTGGCCCAGCCTTTGTTCTCCCCTCAAGCTTACAATTATTATTATTATTTATTAAATTTGTATATCACCCTTTATCTGAAGATCTCAGGGTGGTTCACAACAGAAAAATATAAAATGAAAATCCAAAATACATACAAAAACTGATAACCTCCCTCCCACAAACACATTTAAAAACCCATAGAATGTTAATCAGCTGAACACCTGGTTGAAGAGAAACATTTTTGCCTGGTGCCTAATGATATGTAATGAGGGCACCAGGCAAACTTCTCTGTGAAGAGCATTCCACAAACACTGCCAAAGGCTGCCTATGCACTATATACTGTATTTAAACCATATCCTCTCCTCAAAGAATTATGGGAACTGTAGTTTACCCCTCACAGAGCTACAGTTCCCAGCACTCTTAAGCTACTGTTCCCAGGATGATTTGGGGTGGATAATGTGCTTTAAATACACTTTAAATGTATGGTGTGTCTGTAGCAAAACTCTACCACAGTAGATGGCATCACTACTCCTGCTTTGAAAAAAAAGTGTGGCCACTGGGCACTGCACTCTGCTGTGTTGCTGTTCCACTACAGCACTGGTGCTAGCAGTGCTTTGCACACCCAGCTATTGGGGTGCCATGAGGGAGAAGTCTATGTCTAAGCATTCCCTTAGCAAAGTGCTCCAATGTATTTGGGGAGCACTGGTGCACTCAGATCCTCCTTACAGGCTTCCCATAAACATCTGGTTGCCCACTGTGAGAACAAGATGCTGGACTTGATGGGCCATTGGCCTGATCCAGTGTGGCTCTTCTTATGTTTTCCATGCCCCTTCCTGTCTTGCTGAGCCTTCGGCTGTGGGGTTTTCTTGGCTTCAGTAGCCAAGCACCTATGAGTAAGCAATTTAAGTTTCCCAAAGTGCCCCAATCATTCTGGGAAATTTAAAACTGCAGCTCAGACTTTTGAGTCAGGGAGCCCAGGCTGTTTTATGCCCTATTACGATCCAGGCAGGTGTCCAAGGGTGCTGGGTACTGATGGGCCTGGGTGGTGTGGTGGGTAACAGAAAGAAAAGGGACATCTTCCTTCTCTTACCAATGACTGCTGATATCCTGTGACTCTTCTAGCAATCGCAAGGTCTGCAAACATTCTTTGACATGAAAGCAATTTGGAGATTGCTGTCAGCTAAACAGCTTGTTATGTTGGGAGTCTCATGTTTATTTCCCCCATTATTTTAAAAATAAAAACACTAAATGCATCTGTGCTATCCAGTGAGAGAAAGAAGTGAATGACAGCAAGGGCTACTTGCATTTGATCTGGAAAGTTGCAGTGATTGAGGCTTTTTACCCCTTTCCTCTATGCCATTTTATTCACTTAAATTGCGCCACCTCCAGCTGCTATTTCCTAGTGATGTGGGGAATTGCAGGTGTAATAGAAGCTCCTGTATTTCCCTGCTGAGCAAGTAGTACCTTTCTGTGTGGCGTGAAACCTGCTGACCATCTTTAGCTGCTTTTAGCACACAAACACCCGTCTCATTTTGGTGGATACTTGTCCATTAGGGTGAATGGGGCACTTCTCCACCAGCCTCAGTCTACTCTCAGCCCCCCCCCCGCCCCCCAACCTGCCTGCCTTCTTACTTAAAACTAATCTAGGGAATGGCTCTTACTGATATCAGATCTGGCACCACCTGCTGGTGGCCTCCTTGCCTTCCACCCTACCAATCCCAAGGGGTACCAGCCACTACTGGGCTGGTATCAGAACAAGGTTAGGAAGGGAAACATATGAGCTTGCTTCACTCCCCTGTGTGCCTCTTTTGTTATAAAAAACAGACTCACCAGCCTGCTTTATAAGCAAATGGATAGTCCTGTGTTTAATAAACAGACACATGCATATTTTGGCTCTGTTTTGTGTATTTCCAGTTTGGTTCCCTTTTCCTTATGTACATATGTCTGTTCTGTTCCCCACTAAGCAATTTTTTAAAAGCCACATTAAAATTAGCAGATTAAAATTTTATGTATTTTGAACTGTTCTAGCATTTGCTGCAATGTAAGTACAAAAGTACAAAAGGAAGTACAAAAGCTGATAACTTCAGTTCAAATCAACACATAAGTTTGGGAGGTGCAGATCAGGTAGAATTTGCAAAGCTCAAGAGTCCCCAAATCTGGCCTAGTCTTTTCCTGTTTTGACTAGTGTTTTTTTCCCCTTGACCAAGTCATACAGCTCCAAAAGAATTTGCTCCCTCTGAGAAGAAGAAAAAACTTTCATCAGGAAATGTTGCTGATGACTGTGACAGGTATTGTATAGTTTATAAGCTGTGCATTTTTCTGACAGATACTTAGGGACTTGGGTGATAGTTGTTGTTCCATAAGCTTTCAAGCGACTCCTTGCCTTAAGCTACCCTGATGCTTTCCAGGTACAGGGAAAGAGATGATCTTATCACTAGTACTGAATGAAGATTCAGCTGCCAGTGAGCATAGCTGTCAACCATCCCTTTTTTTGCGGGACATTCCCTTATTCCAGCACCATTTCCCGCTGCTTCCCGCTGTTGTCCCGGATTGTTAGATATCCTGTAGACTGTCCCCAGGACAGGTGAGGCTGCTGATCCCTTATTTTCAAATCTGAAAGTTGACAGCTATGCCAGTGAGGGAGGAGAGGCGGATTTAGGGGAGCACAACCGGTTCGGTTGCACTGGGTGCAGAGCCTTAGAGGCACCGCAACTATGATGTAGAATGGAAGGTGAAAAACGGGGGACGTAGGCATGTGCCAAACATTAGCACTGCACAGAGCACTGTTGAAATTTGAGACCCCAAATCCACCACTGAGGGGAGGCTGGGGGAGGATCCTCTTTGTTTGGCAGCAAAATGACTTTGCCGGGCTGACTTCCTGGATTGTTTCTGCCATTCACACTGGGGAAGAGGATCATCAGAACAACTGAGCAGTATGTGTGCACGGTGCTTGCTCCCAGTATACCACAATAAGCCAGAAAACTTGGTGTTCTCATGATGGGTTAACTTGGCTCATGTGTGATGTTCACATATTTCTTCCAGTTCCTTCTCTCACCCAGGTAACACATACCAGAAAGTAGCTCTTTATCTCAGGCAGCTAAGAGCACACAGCAATGAAAAACCGAGGAGCAAGGGAAGAAAATAATTCCGGACTGCATAGACACTGCAACTTTAATGCACATTAAAAGCACATTCTTTCCCTCAGAGAATTCTGGGCACTCCAGTTTACCCCTCAGAGCAACAATTTCCAGCAACCCTTAACCAACTACAGTGCCCCGAATTCTTTGACATCGATAATGTGCTTCAAATGTCCTTTATAGATATAATGGTTCCTCCTAAAGTGCTCAGATCTTGACCAGCCCGCTGGCCGGTCTAGCATGTCAGAACAAATCTAACAAATGGGGAGCAAAGGGCTCTCCACAGGACAGAATATTTCCAGCACAGAGCTAAATGTAGAGTAGAGATTGTGATAGAGGCCTCCCGCACAGCAAAAGATCTGGATTTGTAGGTTGCACAGGGTGGTATTCAACTAAGTTTTCTCAGAGTGGGCTCATTAAAATTAATGGGCCAAATGTAGCCATGTTCATTAATTTCAGTGGGTCTGCTCTGAGAAAAATGTAGTTAAATATTACCCATAGACCTTATACAGGGTTTGTTCAGGCCCCATAAGACTACATTTGAAAACAGGGAAAATTCTTCTCCCCTCTCTTGTTCCTTATGGGTTCTTTTGTTTGCTAGCTTTTAAATTATTTTCAAGCACACAGATTTATGCACAAAGGCAGCAGCAGATAGCTGCACACATCCATGTTTGGGCACTTGCTTACAATATTATCATTCAGTCTATCAAAGTGTTCACTTCTGAGATACATCAAAGGCTGTCATTAAGACTTGCAAGTTCCAAGCAGTAATTATGTCTTCATTACTTGCTGGTTGGTTGTTGCATAGGTCTAATTTCATCTGGGGAAAGTGGCTCACATCGCGCATATAGCGGCAAGATAATGTTTTATATTTGAGCTGTTTGGGGCCATTTTCCAACTGCTGTCATACGAGACTCTAATGTTGGCTTCTCCATGCTTTTCACAGCCACGCAGCAATTCAGTGTTTCCGTCTTATGTGCTGCAGTGTCCTTCCACTGCCCTTTAATCCAATACCTGTATGATAGGGATAGGGAGCCTCAGGCTTGGGAGCCTTCCTGGACTCTATGGCCCTTGGGACTCCCTCCAGGTCATACCTCCTCCAAGCCACACCCTTTCTTCCCAGGCCATACCCCCTCACTAGCCTTGCTTTGCATGAGTGTTATTTGCCTTCCTGGAATGCATCCTTGAGCTCAATGTCTCTTTCTGGATGGAGGATAGAGAGGGGTGCATGAGTCTGTAAGGATACATGCCAACTTATATTTCTTGTTCCATCCACTTTTGCCTCTATTCTCACCCACCACTGGCATGTGCCCCCCAGAACATGCACAGAAGGGAATGTGGCCCTTGTGCTGTGAAATTCTCCCTGCCCATGATCATGGCTGATTAATATTCTTCAGTCTTTTAAATGTGTTTGTAGAAGGGGAGGAAGTTATTGTTTTGTTGTTTTTGTGTTAACTATTTATTTGTGTTTTTTGATCTTTTGATGAAGGGCAGTTTATTATTATTATTAGTAGTAGTAGTAGTAGTAGTAGTAATACTGGCTATCCAGAATTTCAAACAGAATTTCCCCCCAGCCATGCAGTTAACCTGATATCCTTTGTGGATAGGTGGAAGACATAACTCATTATCTCTTTAACTGTTCCTTAGATAGAGATGCAAGAGGTCACCTCTATGCACTGACTGCAAAAAAAATAAGGGAAAATGAGTTAGATAAAATTGCTGTACATTGTTGTGGTGATTTGGTGGTTTAATCTGAAAGCAAGCTGGATTTGAGTTTGTTGGTGTCTCTGGTAACTTCTCTCTCCTACATTATCCAATAAAAAATTGGATTTTTAAAAGAAAAAAAATACTAGAATTGGAGCTGTCAGAGGTGCACAATGGAAATTGTGTTTTAATGCTCAGGAACTTGGCAAAGCCTTTTTTAATTTTATGGATGTTTGTTCTGTATTACATTATTCATACTATTGTCTAAAGTAAGTTTGTCACTGCCTTTGGCTAGAACAATAAACTTATAAACTTGAGAACAATGGTATCCTTTGCATGCAGAACATGTACTCTGTCACTATTCTATGACTTTGAATATCCAAATTCCAAACCCACTTAATCCTTTAACCATTTAATATTTTAGTTTGCCTGGTTGTAAATCTTAATTTCAGTTTTTATAGGAGTTCCTTTTTTCCATTAAATAAAATAATGTGAGCAGAAAGGAAAGCTTAAATACATCTCCCCACCCCTCTCATTTTCCTGATGTATTATGTTACTTTTTTATTGCATTTTGCACAAAAGTTGTGCAACATGAGAGTTTCTGTTGAGTTAATTTTGCTGATAGAGTCTATGTAGAAAAGCTCTGTATATGCCAACTTGAGATTAAATAAATAAATAAATAACATACAAGTATTTCTATCTATTTAGAATTTGTTCTAGCTGAATTTGTTTCCCTAACGATATGCTTTTGGTCATCAGCCTCTGGTGTCCTCCAGATGTTTTGGACTACAACTTCTATCATCCCTGAGTATTGGCCAAACTAGCTGGGGCTGATGAGAGTAGTAGTTCAAAGCACCTGGAGGGCACCAGGCTGGGGGAGGCCAGGCTAAGGGGACTAGAAGAAAGCTTGAGACATATTGAACATTTGGGGATGCTAAATGTATAGTAGGGATTGGTGTTGTCCAAAATGTCATTTCTGGTTACTTAGCCAACTCAACTGGCGGCTTTTAATTCCAGGGTGATGGCAATAGAGGAAGCACACAGTTTTGATTTGCTGCTGACACCGGATAGGCAGAAATCTGAAACAGGAGTTATCTGTTATTCTGACAACCAGCCTCTAACTCCAGAAGAGCAGCTTGTTGTGATGCTCAGGCATGAGGAGGAAATAAGTAAAGGAAAAACTCTACCCACAGAGAGTGATCTGCAGGTAAGTGAGCTGTTTCCTGAAACACAGGGAAACACAGGTCCCCTCCAGATGACTAGTTTATCCAGAATTCATCCTGCTTTTATCTGCAGCTTTTTATTTACAGTGGTACCTTGGGTTACATACGCTTCAGGTTACATACGCTTCAGGTTACAGACTCCACTAACCCAGAAATAGTACCTCAGGTTAAGAACTTTGCTTCAGGATAAGAACAGAAATCGTGCTCCAGTGGCGCGGCGGCAGCGGGAGGCCCCATTAGCTAAAGTGGTGCTTCAGGTTAAGAACAGTTTCAGGTTAAGAACGGACCTCCAGAACGAATTAAGTACTTAACCCGAGGTACCACTGTACTTCCTTCTTTGAAGCAAAATGAACCAATGTGAACCTGAACAGGAACTAAACCTGAATTAAAACTCTGCAGGTTTCTGGTTATAACAGAAGATTGGGGGCAATATGGTAAGCAAACAGTAGGCAGGAGATTCTCAGGGCTGAGATGTTGGGCAGTCATCAGATTGGGACAGGAGCCAAGCCAGGAGTTAGAGTGAAGCAGAAGAAAGACATCAGGAACCAGGAATATCTACCATTGCCCAGGGAAAGTCCTATGCCAAACAAGAAGCCTTTTCAGCCTCTTCGGTCAGAGAGAGCCAGAAGCCAGCCTAAGTGGATTAAGTTACTCCATTACTTGGGTACTCTATGCAGCAGGTGTGCAGAACCTTTGGCCCTCCAGATGTTGCTGATCTTATTTTCCGTGTTATACTCAATGCAATAAATCTGTACATATGTATGTATTTACTTTCTAGCGATACTGTTACTACATCCATAAAGGCATCCGGAAAGATATGCTGGCACCGCAGAACAAAGAAGTGATGGATAGCATTTTAAAGCATATCCCAAGTCATTTTCTCGCCAACCCAATACTGGAGACGTTATTGAAAGAATTAACCGAAGAGATTCAGAATGATTATCATATTTGGCTCATGAAAGACATTGGTAAGAGAAAAGTGTGGTTTGGCATGGGCAGTGATTCTTGAATTTTTATTGTCACAAGGTCTGCAAGCTGAAAACCGGAATTCTGCAACCTGGTTTCTAGGACTGGTCCTGTCTTTAGGTAGATTGTGGAAGCTGCCTAGGTGGCACTTTTTGGGTGTGAGTATAAAATAACAAACTGTAATCACATTTGATTTATTAGACACAGAGTCTCTAGCATAATCAGAACTACAGTTCTCAGCACCTTTAAAAACTACAGTTCCTAGGATTCTTTGTATGGTCTAGTGTGCCTTCTGCACGTGCTGCATACACTTAACCACTGCTTCCAAACTGCATCCAGACGGAGTTTCCTCCTTCTTCCCATGCTTTGTGTGGTTTTACCCTAGTTGATTACATCTTGATGGATCCAGAGGAGAGGAAAAGACTCTTTATATACAACATTCCATTGCCTTTTCCTCGAAGAGTGATTCGTGCACCAGTTCCATGGCACACAATCTACCAAGAAGTGAGAAGCTGGAACGAAGGTCACCTCTTCACAGTGAATCCTATGATGCTTACTTTGCAACGCCTCTGGTTCTCAGAGTAAGTCGCCTGGCTTATAAATATCCCCTAACTTCTTTTTAAGTAATAAGTTTCTATTTGCTTTCTATGCAAACTCTTAACTGGTCATAGATTGATAAGATTGTGTGGAGTACAGTATCTTCTTGCTCACAATCACCTTATATTACTGAACAATATTGGCTACGGAGCCAACTGCCCTTCCCTCAGCTGTGAGTATATATCAGTCCAGAAATATTTCTGGTGGCTTACAGGAGCAATCCCAGAGGACCCCTTGTGCTGTATACAGTAGGAAATTGCATTCAGTGCTATGCTGGTTCCAGTACAAGGGCTGTTGCTCAATGGCAGAGCATCTGTTTTGCATGAAGTAGGTATCCCAGGTTCAATTCCAACATCTCCAGGTATGGCTGGGAGACACACCTGCCTGAAACCCTGGAGAGCTGCTTGCAGCCATAGTAGATAATACTGATTTTGATGGACCAGTGGTCTGAGTTAGCATCAGGCAGCTTTCAGTGTCCCTAAAGGAGGGACTGTAGATCATTAGCAGAGCAACTGGCTTGCTTGGAGAAGGTCCCAGGTAGGGCTGGAGAGCTGCCCCCAGTCAATGTAGACAGTACTGAGCTAAACAGACCAGTGAACTGACTTGTTATAAGGTAGCTTCCTATATTCCGTAGACCGGGCAGGTATGATTGCATTTAATCCTTATTCTACATCCTTATGTCAAGTTCATCACAGCCATGCATTTTTTTTCCTTCCCTCCCTTAGGTTTTGTAACCTGAGGTTTGTTCGTACCCAGGAAATCCTCGAGGGTGATTTGCCACTACTGCCCAGCGAGTTTGAAGACTTGGTCCGAAAACATTGTCAAGAAGCTCATGATATTCTTGAGAACAGGTCAGAGTGCTTTTGGAAAACCTATGACTTTCTAGCTGGTGTTGCACTACAGCTCCCAAAATCCCTGATGGTTGACCATGCTGGCTAGGGGCTGATAGGAGTTGGAGTCCAGCAACAGCTGGAGAGCCAGAAGTTCCCCACTTCTGCTTTATGTGAATGATGATTATGACATTGCTTTATTCATAGAAAGGACCCAAAGCAACCTACTGTTAGAAAGATAAAAGTAACTTCTGTTGTTCCGCCCACTTTTTCTTAAGTTCACAGAGATGTGTGTGAACAGAATAACTGTGTGATGTACTAAAACCTCGCTTTTAAAGCCACTCATTTCTGTCTTTGGTCATAGTAAATCCTGCAGGAGTCCACCACATTTCAGAGGCTTTAGAGAAAATGCCCTGAGCAGCATGAATTAATGCTACTGGCAATCAAGCAAGGGTGGGGACCTTTTTTTGGCTTGACAGAACCAATCGTTCTTCCCACCCCACACAGTGTTTGCAAAGTGCATCGTGCATCACTTCTCAAGTGCCCAACAACCAGCTGCTCATTGGGCACTTGGCCAGTGCTCTGCAAGGGGATTTTCCAAGCCCCTTTGGGCCAAGCTCTGTCTTTACCTGACCATCTGACATCAGGGTTAGGGCATGTGGGCGTGACTTGCCCGAGTCGTGGGCCAAATGGAGGAGCTTGGTGGGGAAAGAAGCATCCACCAAGCTTGTGCCCTCCAAATATTTTGGACTATGTCTCCCATCAGCTGCAGTCCAAAACATATGGAGGGCACCAGGTTGGTGAAGGCTGTTTTACAACTCATCGTTTTAAAACAATCTTGACATATGCTGATAGGATAACTTACACATTACAGGTGGATTCCAACATGTGCAGAACTGTTCATTGAACAGAAGCAAAACTGGCTGCATCTTGCTCCCCAGAATGACTTTGACTCTTCTCAACTGATAGAAGAATATTTTGCTTCGGTAGCCGTCCTCATGTCTTTACAGCTACGGGAGATGGTCATTAATTCATTAGCGGATCTCCTTTCCTTCTTTAGGATACATAAGGTATGCAGGGTTGACCATGTCACCTGGACTTTCAGTGCTTTGTAGACATTCATACAGCTTGATCTTATATTATGCATTTATTGTAGTTGTACAGTCATACCTTGGAAGTCGAACAGAATCCGTTCCGGAAGTCCATTTGACTTCCAAAACATTCGGAAACCAAAACACGGCTTCTGATTGGCTGTAGGAAGCTCCTGCAGCCAATTGGAAGCTGTGGAAACTGTGCCAGAATTTCAGCTTCCGGAAATCATTCAAAAAGCGGAACATTCACTGCTGGGGTTCAATTGTTCGGGAGCTGATTTGTTTGCGAGTCAAGGCGTTTGAGATCCAAGGTATGATTGTATTGCATTATAAGATTTTAAAATAAACTGACAACTCATAAACATCAAATTGCTGTACAATAAAATAGCTGGAATATCATACAACTAAAAAACCATAAAATAGAGAAGAAGTGACCAACACTGAATCAAATTAATTCTCTAAAAATACTTGGTGAAAACAAAAGCATTTTCAGCAGGTGATGAAATAACAGAATGATTAAAAAAAGAGCAAATGCTGCTATTCCATCAGATGGTAGTCAAGGTGTCATAACGAAGTATCAACTGGAAACATAGATGACAGATAAAAAGTATAGAAGACCTCAAGTAAAAGTCCATCCCCAGAAATCCCTCACCTCCAGTCAAATGAAACACTGATTAAAAACAACAAATTACATTTAAAACCCTAATTAAATGTATGTTTGGGAGAGGGGATAGGGAAGAAGATAATACACCTCCTTCTCCCCCAGGCAGCCACACAGCAGAGAGCAGTACTGAACCCTCCACACACCAGCTGGTGAGCTGAGAGTTTAGTTCTGCTCAATTGAGCTGTGTGCATGTTCCCCTGTTTGGAACAGGTTGGTTAAACCAAATTTCAGTACAGGGCTGTTTGAAAGCCCTCTTGCAAAGAGCCTCAGGTTGCTCTCAGTAGAGGCATCCTGCCTTTCCTTCTAACCTCGCCTCCCCACCCCCATCATCTATATTGACAGCCCTGGATTGGCTGGTCTGGTTCTGTTTGGATTGACCCAATTTGCTTCAAGTTTTAGGCTTCGCCAGACTCCATTGGACAGCCCTAGTATTTTCGTTCTATTGCTGTTGGATGAATAATAATATACAATCCTGCCAGATTTGGTTAACTTTCGTCTAGTTTGGAAAGGTTCAGTCCATCATCTTGATTCAGAATGGCATCTGATGGTATCCAAATATATCCTTCTCTGGAAGGATGGGTTTTCATATTGGGTGATAATATCTTCAGAGGTGTCTGCATGCATAGGGAACAGATGGACAGGCAGGCAGGCAGGCAGACAGGCAGGCAGACAGACAGACAGAAATACAGACAGACAACTTTCCAAATATATAGCAGAAGAAGATTCTCTAGATGTAACATGCTTTCATTCTCTGTCTTGAGGATGGAAATGACTTTGGAGAAACTTATCATGAAATGCAATTCTTCATACCACAAATGTTGGTCATCAAACTGGAAGTGCAGGAGCCTGATATTATATTTGAGCCAGATGTGGAAGCTTGTTGGGATTTACTGTATCACTGCTTCATGGAGGTTCTGAAAAATTCTGAGGGTCTTCCAAAGGTATGTAAAAGTAAAATTAAGATCAAAATCATGTCCGTGTTTGCTCAGAAGTAAGCTATATTATGTTCAGTAGGACTTTCTCCCAGGTAAAGGTATGGTACATAGGATTACAGACTTCAGCTGCAATCTTATGCAAATCCTAATTGAAAACAGTGGCGTAGGTGCATGTAATGCTAAGCCATGCTTTAATTTGACCATTTGAATTTGGCCCAGCACCTTAGCCATGTTTTTTTTATTCATGAACAAACCACGCTCATAAGCCATGGTTGGTTAATGTTTACTATAGCTCAGTACTATAGTTTACTACAGCTAAGCATTATGTGTGAACCACAGGCTTTTGGAAACTGACTGCTATTAATGAAAGGCCGGGTGCTGTGCTGCTTTTATTGTAATTATTTGTTTTGGGTTTTTTTAAATGATATTTATTGAGAATTTTAAAATTACAAAAAAACAAAGAGAAGGAGAAGGAAAAAACAAGGAAAAAACAAATAACAATTAAACAATACAAATCGATTAAAGTCAAAATAAAAAAAAAAAGCAAAACACATAACACATCAAAATCAAAAAGCAAAAATAAACCAATTTTTTTTAAAAAACAGATCCAATATTCCCAAATCCTTAACTGTCATTCCCTTATTTCATCGACCTCCTCCCGCCTCCCTTTTTTGTATTCTAGTTGTTGATTATCACTGCAAATCCTTTCCATTTTTCATAATATTCTGTCATTAAATTACCTTAATCTATTTTAACCTTATCTTACCATAAAAAACCCTAAAACTTAAAACTTAAATCTTATTTATACCAATTTCTCATAACCATAGCATATTCTTACATAATTCTTTTTAACATTTCTGCTAAAGCCAAATAATTTCGTTCCAACATTTTTCTAATACAGTGGTGCCCCGCAAGACGAATGCCTCGCAAGACGAAAAACCCGCTAGACAAAAGGGTTTTCCGTTTTTCGATGCGCTTCGCAGGACGAATTTCCCTATGGGCTTGCTTCACAAGATGAAAATGTCTTGCAAGTCTTGAGATTTTTTTCGCTTTCCCCCCCTTTTTCTAAGCCGCTAAGCCGCTAATAGCCTTTTAGCCGCTAAGCCACTAAGCCTTTAATAGCCGCTAAACCGCTAATAGCGCTAATCCGCTAAGCCGCTAATAGGGTTGCTTCGCAAGACGAAAAAACCGCTAGACGAAGAGACTCGCGGAACGGATTAATTTCGTCTTGCGAGGCACCACTGTACTCATTAATTTTACAAAACATTCCTAAGTAAAATTTTTTAAAACTTTCTTCCAATCTTCATCCAACGTCTCTTCCTCCTGGTCTCGGGTTTTGTCAGTCCTTTCTATCCCATCCATCTAGTTCATTAACCTGGTAACCTTATGTCCGAGGCCCTTAAGTCTCTTCCATGTCCCTCCCGCAGATCTTCTTCATATTTATACCTGTACTTTACTTTGTCTTCTGCTCCTTTCACTCGTGGAGACTCCAGCTTGACAATATTTTTGTCCCTTCTCGACAGATCAGCCCCTTTTCCATAGTCCACACTGAACTCCATGTGGTATTTAAAAGCATGTTTCAAGGTCCCTCCAAAGTTGAGGACCCAGACAACTCCAAACTGCTCCCGGCCCAAAGCCAGACTTGAAAAGTCAAAATATCCCTGCATGGGGGGGGGGTCTATCCAGCCCCCCATCTCCAAGCCAAACAAAACTCTATCTCTCCAAATCTGGCTTTTTCCAGGTTCATTCGTCAGATCCAACAACTCATGTTCCTGCTGGGCCACAGTTCCCTCCATCTCTGCCTCCCGAGGTCCAGCCACAACCTCCTCCCTCATCTGATCTGTCAGAGCACACTCCTGTATTGATTCCTGAGTGGGTTCTATATAGATACCCACTACCTGTCCAAAATTTCCGATCGCAACAGTCATCAAATCCGTCTTCTCATGTAACTGTTCCAATAAAGCACTTGTCTTGCAGAAAGCACGCACCAGAGCCTCCGAGTACATTGTTGTGCAAGGTCAAAGTCTGATCCCACGATCTTAATCTATTGCAGCTGCAAAGCTCCCCAGTTCAAATTTAATAACAGTTTCACAAGCTCCCTCTAGGGGAAGAATTTCTATTTGTATCCATCTCTTTTTTTTTTTTTAAAGCAGATCTAACAACAAAGTTTCCTTTTTCAGATATTTTGTCAATATTTTTTTCCTTTTAGCTGCGAAGGAGAACAATGGAATCACTATGTTTCTCTTCTTTTAACTATCTGTGAAAAACGTTTGTCTATAGTCAATGAACTTCCCGAAAACGTCTGTCCTGACACCCCGCTCCCAGGTTCAAGATGGTGGAAAATTGCTTTTCTTTACACTCTCTTCTGCAGGTTTAAACAGTCCAGAAAAAGTCCCCCCTCTTCTCCTGCTTCCAAGGGGGGTTTAGTAATTTTAGATGATGAAAATTGATCCTTTACAGATGATTTTCTAAACTCTAGTTTGCCGTGTCTTTGCTTTAATCTATCTACAAAAAACGGAAGGCTGACTTCCTGTTTAGACCTTCCCGCTTCAGTGCCAAATTAAAGGAAATTTCTTAAACCAATTTTCCTTCTACTCACGGGTCGTTGTTTAGAGTCCAATTGTCCACAGGAAAAAGTCAGCGCTCTCCGGCAACAGCAATGCGGCTTCACTCCGTGAAAGAAGCAGTCGATTCAAAGCACCGCGCCGCTCACCCCACATCGCTCCGGATCCCCAAAACCGGGTCTCCCCGCGAGTAGGGGGGCGCAAAAGGTGCCAGCCGAATCCCACATCCACAGGCTTCTCCCGCCTGTAGGTTTTAATGGGTCTCCGCCTCGCCGTGGCGGTTCAGACCCTTTTTCCCACGGAGCGGATTCCTCCCGATCGGAGGAAATCCGCCATTGCCAGAGGCGCCAACTCGGAAGTCTTATTGTAATTATTTGTATGTTTTAAACAGTTTTTATATATGTATACTGTTTTAATTCTACCAATGTTTGTTTTTAAATGATGGTTTTTTCTATGCTTTTAGCAATTCTTGTTTTTATCTGTAAGTCACCTTGAGTCCCGTCAGAGAAAATGGCTGGGTATAACTAAATATATAACAACAACAACAACAACTACTACTACTACTACTGTATCTTAGTTTCTAGAATGCTTTCATATGATTGTGCTATTGTTTAATCATTTACAATAGCGTATCAAATGAATTCTAGGATATTATAGGAGCCAAAAATCTATAGTGTAATTCCCCAAATTTTAGGCAGGGTAAAATAGCTCACTTTTAAAAACCAACAGCAATAGCAACCTGTAAGTCAAGAAACAAACATTTTCTCTATGATGCATTCATACAATGTTTATCCCTTTCTGCTCACTATGGTTCCTGCTTCCTCTTTCTAGGTACAAGTTAAACTATTCCCAGAATTAAAAGGGGACGACCTAATTCTTCGTACTGTCCAAGCAGATGAATCATTGGTTTCAGAATATGTGAACAAAACTGCTGAGATATTTAATCACAATCTTGTTGGTCCGCGAAAGTAAGCATATGCTGGTAGTTTTCTCGATCAAATAGTTGAAAACCTGCTCCTTGATTTTGGGAACCCAAATCTGGCCTCAATATCTTAAGAAGCATCCAAATGCATATTGAGCTGGGAAAAACCTGAACAACTTTCCAAAATGTATAGTAGATTTCTCAGACATTATGTTCTTTCATTTTTTGTCTCAACAATGGAAATGACTTGGGAGAAAATTATCATGAAATATAGTTATTCATACTGCAAATACTGGTCTGAAGGCACAGGAGGTCACCATTTTGCTGAAGCAAATCAGATCTGGGTCTGGTCAGTGCCTGAATGTGTGACTGCCTGGGAACCACATTTATGCCACTTTGAATTCCATGATGGCATAAAAGTACATTAAAAAACATATATTCATTACCATTGATCCTGTTCTGGATAATTTATGTTTCTTTTATCTCCCCCCCCCTTGTGTTTAAGATACTTAAGCGTGTATGAGAAGTACAGCGATCTCTTGAATAACAATGCAGAAAATGACGTGACTGAGTTTTTAAGCAAAAGACATGATCTGGATGATTTTGTGGAGGTAATGACTTATAGCATAACTAAAAGCTAAATTACAAATGTAAGCCAGTGCATTTTCTTTATCCTGGAGAGCTTTTCATTTGAAGGGCATGACTCTGCAAGGGGGTCAACCTGCACTTCTGGATCAGCACTTTCAAGCAAGATTAGGAGTGCAGAAAGCCAGGCCTGTGGGGAAAGGCACAACCTTGCTTATGGCTTTTGAGCACAAGCAACACCATTGCGTTTCTTTGCAATGGACTGAATGAGTGTATTAAAGGACCTGAGAAAGGTATCTATGAGATGCATAGATAGTGCAATAGACACTTAATGCCCTTGTGTTGGAGAGGATGTCCCATTATAGAGACAAATCAACACATGCAGTGGGAGTGTCCTACACAAACACTATGCAATAAAATGAAAGATCAAATTTCCCCTCATTTCTCTCCTCCCCCCCCCTCCTCTCTCCTTTTCCCCAACCACATAATGCATATGATAACAGTGTCTCATACTGAATGTAAATGAATTGTGAAAAAGACACTATAAATTGAAATTGAAGACACCGTATGTACTTTACTTTGTTTGTTTGTTACACAAGAAAGTCATTAATAAAAACTAATTGAAAGAATGAAAGAAAGAAAGAAAGAAAAAGAAAGAAACACCTTTGTAGACTGCTCTTTTCTCTTTTTCAACATGTCCAAAATAGCCTAAGATAATGTGATTGTTGTTACTGTTGTTGTCACCACCACATAACCATGGCAATATCATCCATGTGTAGAAGATTGATGGTTTGACAAAACTGAAAAAAGAAATTGCGTCTCTGCACGTCACAGTCCCTCTGGCCTTGTTCTGCCTCGACGCATTAAAGCTGAATGAGGATCTTTGCTGTCGGACTCAGAAGCTGAAAGACAGGCTGATTGAGTTCCAAGTGGAAGAAAACAGGGAGGTAAACCAGAGGTATGTGCAAATAAATGGGACATGACCATGATGGGGGGGGGGATCTATTCATTTTAGTTTCTCTCCCCCCCCCCCCCGCACTTTTAAGTTCAGTTCTTCACATTGCCACAACAGATTGTGGATCCCTTTTATATTATTAAAGAAGTCCTTATGATAATGAACCAGAATTTTAGTACAGATTTCTCTTAATATACAGATTTTAATGCAACTCTCTCTCTCTCTCTTTCTCTCTCCCTCTTCTGCAAGAAATTCTGGCTGATGTAACGCAGCTTTGTATGTCACTTTGCCTAACACATTTGTTTGTTTATGCAAATATTTATATACCACTATATCGTAAAAAATCATTCATTGTGATAGATGTTTAACAACATGTCCCTCTTCTGCTTCCATCTGTAGCATTTGCAACCAGTACAGCATAATTGCAGACAAAGTCAGTGATGTCCCTATGACCACTGAGGAGTTGGTTGACACCACGGCCTATTTGAAAAAATCCAGTGACGTCACTGTCTTTAAGTTGCGTCGTGAAATCAGGGAAGCTATCTACAGACTGGAATTCCTGATGGACTACGCTGATCTTCCTTGTACGTTTTTGAAAAGAAAAATACAACAAAGGAAGAATCCAAGCTAAGGGCTGGTCTTAGGACTGTCACCCAGCTAAACAAATCTTAGTTGATTAATTGCATGAGCTTTAATTGATTCATTTGTTTAATTTGCTCATGAGTGAAAGCAATAATTCTGAAGCAGTGTTTTTAAAATAATCCTTTATTTGTTTTTAAGTGATACATACACCTACGAACACGAGAAAGGAGGATGCCTATTGTTATGTACTGAGTTGAATAGGATCCAAACTGTAGCAGTCTGATTGGTCCTAGAACAATAGGATCCAAAAGGCAGCAGTCTGATTGGTCCTAGAACAATAGGATTCAGAATGCAGCAGTCTGATTGGTCCTAGAACAATGCAGCAGTATGATTGGTTGGCAGGAACCACCCAATCCTGCTCCAGATAGAAGTGAATCCACAACCTGATTGGCTTACAGTAGAATTCCAGAATTAGCCAATCATGTGCAGCCCATTGTGTAAATAATGTATATAAAGCAGATACTGTGAGGGGACATTCATTCATTCCTCCTCACCACTATGAGCTGAATAAAGAGCATGAAATCACTTTGCGACTCTGAGTATATTTCACTGGCGCCGAGGGTGGGATCCCGCTGAGCTGACTGCCACACACAGCACCGCAGCACCGCCAACTGCCGCACCGCTGCCTCGCACCGTGTATCCAGGCTTCAGCTCCGGGGCACAAGGAACTCAGAATGGCAGCCAACAGCAGCTTCTCGCCATTCAACCCAGCATCTGGAGACTGGGAAGCGTACGCCTCCCGTTTCACCTTCCTCCTAGAAGCCAAAGGGGTCACCGACGAAGAAGACGCCAAGAAGAGGGCGATATTCTTCAGCGTCTGCGGAGAGGAGACGTTTGAAATCGCCCGGGCTCTCCTTGCGCCTGAAGACGTCGCTACTGTTCCATACAAAACAATAATGGAACAGCTGAAGGGGCACTTTTCGCCGCAGCCCTCAGTGGTGGCTCGTCGAAATGCCTTCTACGCAAAGCGGCAAGCCCCTGGGGAAACCATAACTGGGTTTGTGACCTCTCTCCGCCAAGCCGCCCGGTTCTGCAACTTCTCAGAGCTGGAGAACATGCTTCGTGACCGCCTCGTCGGTGGCCTGAAGGATGAGAAGCTGCAACGACGCCTCTACGCTAAGAAGGACCTAACGTTCCAGGTCGCTCTGGAGGAGGCCCTGGCAACAGAAGCTGCCGAGAGGTCGACCCAAGAGGCACGGCCGAGCCTGCCATCCCACCCGAGGGTCCACCATGAAGACCTCACCGACGACTCAGGATCCGACAGGGAGGAGGTGCACCGAGTACAGCAGCGCACTCAAGCAGCGCACAGACCACAGCTGCCTCGACGAGAAGGAGGGAACTGCGCAAGCTGCGGGGAGAGTCACGAGAGGAGGACCTGCCGTTTCCGCAACGCAGAGTGCAGGCAGTGCAGAAAATCGGGACACATCGCCCGGGTGTGTCGGGCTCGGCCCACCCGACACCAGGCATCAGATGACCAATCCAAGAGCCCCAGGTCCCGGGGCCCAACGCACCAAGGCAACTCGACGGAGCTCACGGACTTCCAGGTATACCAGTTGCCCCACCCCAACGTAGAGAAAATTTATGTAGAGGTACAGATAGAGGGGGCCCCATGCCGCATGGAGCTTGACACGGGTTCAACTCTATCCATAATCTCGGCAAGGACCTTAAGGAAACTGTGTCCCACTGGGGGTCCCAAACTCAGGCCGGCCCCATTCACCCTCCGGGACTTCCAGAAACGTAAGGTCCCCACAATGGGGGTGGGGACCTTCAGGGTGCAATACCGAGGGCGGACGCGGCAACTGGACTTGCTTGTGGTCAAGGGCCCCTACATTAGCTTACTGGGATTGGCATGGTTTGGACCACTGGGGCTAGCTGTCACCGGGGTGAACCACACTAGCTTACAAGTGGACGTGGACGCCATATGCAAGGAATTTCCAGGGGTTTTCGATGGGAAATTGGGACAGTATACGGGCCCCCCCATTGCGCTACAGCTTGACCCCGCAGTACGACCGGTCAGGCTCAAGGCCCGCCGGGTCCCGTTCGCCTTGAAACCCCGTATAGACGAGGAATTGGACCGACTCGTAGAGCAAGGAGTGCTGGAGCCGGTGCCTAATGCTCCCTGGGAAACCCCAATCGTCACACCCGTCAAGCCTAATGGTTCGGTCCGCATCTGCGCAGACTACAAATGTACCATAAACAAGGCCCTCACGGCCCACGCATACCCAGTGCCAGTGGTCAGCCATGTCCTTGCCACCCTGGCTGGGTCGAAAATTTTTGGCAAGCTGGACTTGGCCCAAGCATATCAACAGCTGCCAGTAGATGAGGCCACAGCAGAGGCACAGACGATTGTGACGCACAGAGGAGCGTTCAGGGTAAAGCGGCTGCAATTCGGTGTCAGCGTGGCACCAGGCATATTCCAGAATATAATGGACTCTCTCCTTAAAGGGATTCCTGGCGTCACCCCCTTCTTCGATGATGTGTTGATTGCCGGCCCCACACCAGAGGAGTTTGAGGACCGCCCCGCACCGTTCTGCACCGTTTCCAGACGGCGGGTCTCAAGGTGAAGCGGGAAAAATGTCTACTAGGAGTGCCTCAGGTGGACTTTCTGGGATTTATGGTGGACGCAGAAGGGGTCCACCCGACTGGGGACAAGGTACGGGCCATTTGTGATGCCCCAGCGCCCAAGAGCAAGACTGAACTTCAGGCCTTCTTGGGACTATTGAACTTTTACCATTCCTTCCTTCCCCACAAGGCGGCGGTAGCGGAGCCCCTACACAGACTCCTGGACAAGCGGGCCCCTTGGGTGTGGGGCCAGCGCCAGGAGGCCGCATTCCAGGCAGTCAAGGACTTGCTTGTCTCAAACTCGGTCTTGGCACACTTCGACGAGAGGCTGCCGGTGGTGCTAGCATGCGACGCCTCACCCTATGGCATTGGAGCTGTCCTGGGGCACCAACTCCCGGATGGAAGAGAGGTACCGGTGGCGTACTTTTCCCAGACACTCAACACAACCGAGCGGAACTACTCGCAAATCGACAAGGAGGGTCTGGCAATCGTAAAGGGAGTAAAAAAAATTCCATGATTTCTTGTACGGGCGGCCCTTCACCGTGGTGACTGACCACAAGCCGTTGCTTGGCTTGTTTGCCCCCGAAAAGCAGACCCCCCAAGTGCTGTCTCCTCGCGTCCTCAGGTGGTCAATTTTCCTTGCCAGCTACCAGTATGCACTGATTCACCGACCTGGGAAGGCGATGGGCCATGCGGACGCCCTCAGCAGGCTACCACTACCGGAAACAGGCCCTGACCCAGCACCTGCACAAGAGGTTATGAGCCTGGAGCTGCTTCCCGACCGCCCCATTCAGGCACAAGAAGTTGCACACCATTCCAAGAAAGATAGGGTCATCTCCCGGGTCCTGGACTGGGTGTGGAGGGGATGGCCCAGCAGCAGCCCCGGGCCAGAATTCGCCGGCTACACAACCCGCAAACATGAACTGTCGGCCCACAAGGGGTGCCTGTTATGGGGAAGCAGAGTCGTTGTTCCCCAGCCCCTCTGCAAAAGGGTCCTCACAGCCCTACACGAGACACATCCAGGGGTAGTAAGAATGAAGGCCCTTGCCAGGAGTTATGTGTGGTGGCCGGGGATCGATGGAGAGATAGAGGCCTGGGTCAAACACTGCCAGGCCTGCCAAGAATCCCGCCCAGACCCCCCAAGGGCCCCAGTCCAGTCCTGGGAGTCCGCCCGAGCACCATGGTCACGCCTGCATGTGGATTTCGCTGGCCCCTTTCAGGGGAAAACATTCTTCATAGTGGTGGACTCCTACACCAAATGGCTGGAAGTCGCACTGGTACCGTCCACTTCCACGTCCGCAGCCATCCGGGTACTACGCAGGCTGTTTGCAACCCACGGGCTCCCTGACACTCTCGTCTCAGACAACGGGACTGCATTTACGTCAGGAGAATTCCAAACCTTCACAGCGCAGAACGCCATCTGCCACATCCGTTCGGCGCCGTTCCACCCTGCCACCAATGGCCAAGCAGAACGCATGGTGCGGACCACCAAGGACACCCTTCGCCGCATGACGCAAGGGGACTGGGAGTACCGCCTTGCCACATTCCTTCTAGCACAGCACAGCACCCCCAGCTCAACGACTGGCCGGAGCCCCGCTGAACTACTAATGGGTCGGCGCCTTGCAATCAGATTGGACCGCCTTCACCCCGATAGAGCTCAGGATGAGGTAGTGGTGGGGGAAGGCAGGAACCCCCGGACCTTCGAGGCCCAGGACCCAGTGTACGCAAAGAATTTTGGGGCAGGCCCAGCATGGGTACCCGCCACAATCACCAGGGTCACTGGCCCCGTGTCGTACGAGGTGCTAACGGATGGGGGGCAATGCTGGCGCCGCCACTGCGACCAGATACGGCGACGATTCCCGGGAGAAAACCAGGAGGAGGACAGGTCAGAGGAGTCCCAAGGGAACAGCGGGGCAGTGAGGCCCATAGAGCAGGAGGGGCCAGCAGGAGAGGCAGAATCAGTAAATACAGAGAGGACCCGTGAGGCCGAAAGGACACCGGAACCAGAACCACGACTGAGCGAGCCGGTTGCACCAGACCAAACAGCCGCATCACAGCCAGCATCCTTGGAACACGAGCCAGAACCCGGAGCCCGGACCAGGGAACACCCCAGGCCACAACGCACACGTAGGCCGCCGGCATACCTTGAGGACTATGAATGCGACCTCCCGGGCAGGACTGGAACTTAGAGGGGAGGGGTGTTATGTACTGAGTTGAATAGGATCCAAACTGTAGCAGTCTGATTGGTCCTAGAACAATAGGATCCAAAAGGCAGCAGTCTGATTGGTCCTAGAACAATAGGATTCAGAATGCAGCAGTCTGATTGGTCCTAGAACAATGCAGCAGTATGATTGGTTGGCAGGAACCACCCAATCCTGCTCCAGATAGAAGTGAATCCACAACCTGATTGGCTTACAGTAGAATTCCAGAATTAGCCAATCATGTGCAGCCCATTGTGTAAATAATGTATATAAAGCAGATACTGTGAGGGGACATTCATTCATTCCTCCTCACCACTATGAGCTGAATAAAGAGCATGAAATCACTTTGCGACTCTGAGTATATTTCACCTATTCTAATAGGGTGCTTTCAATCTGCCATTTTAATGAGAGCCAGTGTGGTGTAACGTAGAGGGCTGGTCTAGGACCTGGAAGACCAAAGTTCAATTTTCCACTTCTGCCAGGAAGTTTACTGGGTGACCTTGGGCCAGTACCTCACAATGCTCTTGTTGGGATTGATTGAGGAGAGAATCATATACGCCACCTCAAGCTCCTTAAAGAGGAAGGTGGGATAGAAATGCAATAAATAAAAAACAAATACTTGCATTAAAAACCAGAGCTTGGTCAAAGATTTTGTTAGCTTTCAACTTAGTTTATTTGAGTTAGCTTTTTGGTGCAGCAGCATCACATTTTGTGTGCAAGAGATTGCAAGGAGTGCAAGAATGGCCACAACAGAACAGATGTGCAGATTAATTTAAGGTATAACATTTTCCTAGGTGATGATATAAAGCTGAACAGTACTGTTCTGCATTGGCCGGATGAGATTGAGGTCATCTTTGAAACCGCAAGGAATCAGCTGATGAACAGACGGGATCACGTGGAGCTCTGTCTCATCAAAAGGTAAGTTACTAACTTAGGAGGAGGTGGCCTCAGAAACTGCCGCCTCCCATTTGAACCTTCCCAAGCCATTAAGATGGGCCTTGGTAGCCCTACCATTGGGAAAAGTGAGCCAAGTAGATTACTGCAATGCGTTATACATAGGGCTGCCTTTGAAGACGGTTCGGAAGCTTCAGCTGATGCAGAATTCGGCAGCCAGGTTGCTCACCCACTGCTTTGCAGAGTTAAGTTAAAGGTCCATTGTTTATTTATTCAATCTAGGCATTTTATATCCCACTTTTCTTTAACAGACTAACAAAACCTCCAAGTGACTTAATTCTTCACTTCACTTACTGATTTTTGGGGGTTTTGTTTGTTTGTTTTAATTGAGGAGCAAGCTATAAGATGAGTGAATGCTTTGCTGTCTTTGCTTACAACCAGGTGCTCTGAATTCGAGGCTATCCTAGAAAATTATAACAAAGAAGTCGAAAGCTTCCGAAAGAAGGATGTCATGACCATGGAAGAAATGAAGAACAACGTTGAAAAGTTTAATGAGTTGTCTAAGAATTTGGACGCTGCTCTTTCTGAATATGAAGTTAGTCTCTCCGTAGCTTTAAATTTACAAATGCTTACTTAGCATAATCCTAACCATACCTGCTCCATAGTAGGTCCTACTGAATTCAATGGGGCTTACTGCCGGATAAGTGAGGTTAGGATTGCAGCCTTAATTTATTTTACAGTGCCAACCTGTGCATGTTTATGCAGAAGTGAGCTCCTCTGGTTTGCATCTAACTATTCACAGTAGACCCATTAAAATAATTGGACCTAAACTAGTCATGCCTATTGATTTCAGTGGCTCTACTATTCTGAATATGTCTGATAGTGAGTACAGTTATGCAGGCTAGGGTATTGAGAATGGTTGACCAGTGGTCTTTTCTGGAACACAATTATGTTCACAGCAACCAGCTTTGAATAGTTTTATTATTTACAGTAGTAATATTTATCATTGAAAAAAAAAAAGTTTGTGGCACTTCACAAAGTGCAAGAGGGCAGGTCTCTGTCCTGAGGAGCTCACACTTCAACCCAAGTGAAGCAACAGAGGGAGGGGAACTTAAGAAGAACCTGGTAGATTAGGCCAATGGTCCATCTAGTCCAGCATCTTAATCACACAGCAGCCACCCAGATGCCTGTGGGAAAAGCCCCCCCCCTTGCAGGACATGAGTGCAAGAGCACTCCCCCCCACCTGTGATCCCCAGTGGCTAGTACAGTGGTGCCTCGCAAGACGAAATTAATTTGTTCCGCGAGTTTTTTCGTCTTGCGAATTTTTCGTCTTGCGAAGCACGGTTTCCCATAGGAATGCATTGAAAATCCAAAAGGAAACAAACTTGCAAGACGTTTTCATCTTGCGAAGCAAGCCCATAGGGAAATCCGTCTTGCGAAGCAACTCAAAAAACGAAAAACTCTTTCGGCTTGCGAGTTTTTCGTCTTGTGAGGCATTCGTCTTGCGAGGTACCACTGTATTCAGAAGCATTACTGCTGAGGAGGCAAAACATACCTATTGTGGCTAGTAGCCACTGATAACCTTCTCCTTCACAAATTTGTCCAATCCTTTAAAATCACCCAAGTTGGTAGCCATCACTGCCTCCTGTTGGTGTGAGTCTCATAGTTTATGCACTGCATGAAGATGTGCTTTCTTTTATCTCTCTTGAATCTTCCAACATTCAGCTGCATTGGATATCCCTGAGTTCTAGTGTTCTTCTGCATGCACAGACCATGTTGTAGCAAATTTTGATAAGGAAATGATGTGGGGAGACTTAGATCTGAATTTCCCCCTTCTCTAAAGAAATTGTTTTAGCTCTCTTTGTAATGCTGGATTGAAAACACACATACACCAAGAGCTCTGCACCAAATCATTAAAATAATGTGTGTGTATGTGTGTGTTACAGGCTATTAATAAGGAAGAGGAGCTACTGGAACGAGAGAAAAGCCAGTTTCCACTGCTGCAGACTATCATCACAAACAAAATACCTTTTGAACAGCTTTGGGTGACTGCTTACAACTTCCATACGAAGTCTGAGGAATGGATGAATGGTGAGGTTTTTCATGCACGAAGATAAGTTGCTTGCAACTGAGTTGTGTGTCTTAAAAAAATTATGTTTACTGATCTTTACGAGAGAAAATAAAATGTGTGCTCCCTTCCCAGAAAGCAGAAGATTTAATAATAATAATAATAATAATAATAATAATGATAATAATATCATCTGAAGGCACTTCTAAAATGAAATTGTCCTCACCCAGATATTCATTTGTTAGAAAGTAATCTCCCATTTTCTTTTCTCTGCAGCTATGTGTACAGCACCTGTCTTGAGGCAGAATATCTCTGAGCCTGAGATATTCTTGCATGGCCATGTATTATTTAAGGCAGTGCTTTTGGTATTTAACTAGGAGTTATTGATTTTGGCTTTGGTTTTGTTACAGTGCCTTCAATACCTGCCAGTAAATCTTTGCAAAGAAAACTTGGGTTTTGAGATTTACAAAATGCTTGTTTGCTTTTTCACATGCAGGACCTCTTCTACAGCTGAACGCTGAGGAAATCAGTGAAGATGTTGCCACCATGTGGCGGACAATGTACAAACTGACAAAGACCTTAGTAGATCAACCTGGACCAAAGCGTTTAGCGGAGAATGTGAAATTTAAGATTGACAAGTTCAAGCAACATCTTCCTGTCCTCTCTATTGCCTGCAATCGAGGGATGAAGGATAGGCATTGGGAACAGGTAGCGATGGGGAAGTCTGTCGATTATGGTTTCTCTCTGTTTCTCATATTCCCAGTCCTGGGTTCAGTACTGCACATTTGCACGTCAGTTTGCATATGAAGTCCTTGTGAAAATTGATCGGCATTTTAGTGTGAATTTCTTATGTCACTCTCATAAGAAGTTACTCTTTTTAAAAAAAAAAAATTAAGCCCCCTTCAAATGCCCGAAATGGCATGGACATGATTGAGCGGAGGGAATGTGTCATTGTTATCATTGATGTCACGCGCATTAGCCAACTGTAGTGTAGACCTTAACAGGGGTCATGATGCATTCTACAGGACAGGGCCAATGACACAAAAGGTTCCATTTTGTGTTCATATCAAATAAGCCTCACCAAGTTGGGGGTCTTTTGCTTTGGGATTTTTTATGGGAAACAATTAACTAAGCTAATGAAGTCTGTAATCCCCAGAAAAGGACATTGTAATATACAACACACACGTTGTTGGCATGTGTCCTTTTCACTGCAGTTATGATTTAGATTTAGTTACGGATATGGAGAGTAAGCATTTCAGTAATTCTTACAACAGGCCCATAAGATGGACCAGTATTGCCATGCCTGTACAAACCCCCTTTCTGTGTTTTGTCCATTTTTTTCCAGATAAGTGAAATAGTTGGATATGAGATAAGACCCGATGAAACTACATCACTCATGAACATGCTGGAATATGGTCTATCAAAATACATTGATAAGTAAGAAAATAACACCCAGATCTTTTAATCTGGTTAATATTTGTTACATGCATTAACAACATTAGAGTTTGATTTCTAGTTGATATTTCCTGAAACTGTTTAAAGCCTTGCAATTTTGCTCACTGCCCCAGTTATTTTTTTGTGGAATATTAGGAAACTCTTTAGAATCGAATCAGAACTTTTCAGTAAAAAATGTATGTGGGGAGACATCTTGTCTTGCTCCAGAACAATGAGGAGCTAAGTTCATGCAATTCTTGTGCCCATTATGCTCCCACATGTGTGCATCTGTGCTAAAAAAATGCACTCAAAGCCTAACAGCATGGTTCTGTTGTACGTTTACTTAGCAATGAGCCCCACTGTGTCATTAGTAAGTGTGTTTGGGATTGTAGCTTAAGGGTACAATCCTATGCACTCTTGCTTGGGAGTAAGTCCTGTTGAACTGGGCCTCATGTGTAGGGTTGCTTACTATTTGCATTTTTAAAAAACCCCATGCACTTGAAATGCAGAAATGCATATAATGTCATGCATAGTTTGCCCATTAACCCCCTAGTTCAAGCAGGAGCCAAGTGTGGGAAGGTGCAGGTCAGGCAAAGAAAGAGAAAACTTTTCCCAGCACCAGAAGCTTCCATCCTTTTTTCTTGGGAGTGAGCAGTGAGGTAGTCAAGTTTGCTGATGATACTGGTTTTCAACCAGTGTGCCATGGCACCCTGGGGTGCCTTGAATGATGGTCAGGGGTACAGCAGGCAACACTGGCCTCTGTCCCTCTTTCCTTCCCTCCCGCCTCCAATGGTCTCTTGGGTCTTTGCCTCCCAAAGGCTTGCATGGCTGTTTGTTGTAGGAGCCCTGGCTGCAAGCTCCCCAGGCAAATGGTGCCTCTGGGGCTGGCCAGGGAGTGCTTCCCAGGCCCCTGTGGGGCAGTGCGAGGAGGCACCTCTCTTTGGAGCAACGGAGAGTGGCGCTCAGAGACCAGGGGCAACAGCTGCGGCTACCCAGAGGACACCAAAGGAGAGGGGAGAAGAGGAAGGCTGAGAAAACACTCCACAAGGGAGGGTGTTCGAAAAGGGCTGAGGGCCTGCCAGCTCTGTGGGCAAGTGGTGACATAACTGGGCCCCTGAGCCCCACAGGGATGCCACAGAAAGAATGTAGTTGGTCAAGAAAGCCGTGGACCCTAAAAGGTTGAAAACCTCCAATTTAAAGTACTATTTCCCTAATTTTTTTTCTAGAGCTAAGGGTCAGGACCATGGAGAGCTCTCTGTGGTGAAAGCTTCTCCAGATAACAGCCATCTTCTCTGGACACACCTCCATTTGCTGTGGACTCACTGTAATTCCAGTTCTGGATTTTTAATCCATCTTCATACAACATGATCCAAAATACATTTGCATCCTGTGCTTTGTTATAAAACTTTGCTGTTTTGATGTTTCTCAAACCAGCTTCACACTCTTACGATGAGAGTCTCTTAAGTCAATTAAAATCCCTCCAGACTTCAACTCCCAATCAGCCTACTTGGCCACTGGTCACTGATGGGGGGGGGCGTGTAGTTCAGTGACATTTAGAAGAGCAAAGGTTCCCCACCCAGGCTTTAGATAATTGCAGCTTTGACTGAGTAAATCAATATGAAACTCACATATTTGCTTTATTTCCCATTTTCATTTAGACTAGAGCCTATTGGAGCAGCAGCTAGCAAGGAGTACTCTCTAGAGAAAAACATGGAGAAAATGAAATCGGAATGGGCAAATATCTGTTTCACTTTTGTAAAATACAGGGACACAGTGAGTACATTTTCTGTGATCGAGCAACTGTGCTTGGGACAATAGTTATTTTCTCAGTTATGTTACTTTACTGAGGATCAGTGGGTTTGTTTCTGGTTGAACGGCAGCTGTCCAGAGCTGCTGAAATCTGTTTATTGCTGCTCCAGTGGTGAACCAGTGAACTGGAGGTGGCAGCTTCCTTAGACTGCACCCACCCAAGCTGGCCACCAGGTCTTCATGGGCAAGAAGGAATCTAAAAGGGCTTCCTTTTCCAGTTAAACCTTGACTGAACCACAAGGTCTTCGTGACCACTGGCATGTACCTGTATTCTTTGGCCCTGGCACCTGGCTTGTTCTTCAGTCCTGCTTCTCGCTTTGTCCTCCAGTCCTGGCTTCCTTTTTTAGTCCCTGGTTGTCCTTCAGTCCTGCATTACTAATTAGTTCTGACCATTGGCCTGGCTCACAGCTGGCTCCTCAATCACCTGAGGCTGCTGCCCATTGCCAGTCTGACCGTAGTGCCTATGGGAGCAAGATATGCTCCAAGATGGTGTTTTGGTTGGTTGGTTGGTTGGTTGGTTTGTGATAACCACTTCCATGTAGCAGCACTGAATACAGAAGGCTGCTATTTGTATGCCTATTACTGTTTCTATTGACTGGAGATTCTCTACACCAGCACCATGCATTCCTGTAATATATGGTACATGGGGAAAGAGCAGGTTACCCACATGTGATGACACAAAAATTGTAAACCTGGCAGCAAGAGTCATATGGGGAAGAATAGGATTGCGTGTATAATCATTCCATCTATTTCTGATGTTCAGGCTGTGAGTTTGATTGCTTATATAGTCATAAGAAGATTGGAAGAACCTGCTGGGTCAGGCCAATGGTCTACCATGCTGTTCTCAAAGGGGCCAACCAGATGCCCCAATGGGAAGCCCAAAACCAGGACCTCAACAGCGTTCACTGGTGATTCCCAGCAACTGGTATTCAAACTAAGAGTAGAAAAGAGGGAGTGGAGTGCTTCAAGGTCTGTCCAGGAACAACATATTGCTACAGGCCCCACTTGTGCATAACACAGTGATAATGGGGTTTAAATAAGTTACCTCAACTAAGTGTGGCTTCTTTGCAGGACACCAGCATTTTGTCTGCAATCGACGACATCCAGCTTCTGCTGGATGATCACATTGTCAAGACCCAGACAATGTGTGGTTCTCCATTCATCAAACCGATAGAGGGTGAATGCCGGGTAAGGAGAAACAGGGTTGTCTGTGTTTCTGTGCGCCTCCATGCAATGCATTAGCATAAGAACATCCCCATGACGTATTTGGATGGGGTGAGCAGCTTGCTTATTGGGAAGATGGGGCACAGGAATCTGCATTCTACACTACATCTAAAGCCAGGGTGGAGAATCTGTGGCCCTCCAAATGTTGCTGAAGTACAACTCCCATCAGCCCCAGCCAACATGGCTAGTGGTCAGGGATGGTGGGAGTTCTGGCTCAGCGACATCGGATATAATAGATCACACTGGTGAACTGTATAACACACCCCTGTTCCTGCTGCAATATACCTGTATACCACTCTGTGCTTTTTAAAAACATTATCCCGAACAAGGCTAGCCATCAGATCTCTTAGCAGAAAGCACAAATCTGTAACATTCTCTGTTATGCAGTCAGCACATTTAGAAAGTCTGTTAGCTGGTTTGTCAGGCTGGGAGTAAACCCCATTGAATTAAGTAGGACTTACTTCAGAATAGACAGGGTTAAGATTGCAGCTTGAGGTATTCAGAGAAGACCCTCTGAAAATAATGAGTATAATTTTAACAGGTCTATTTTGAGTAAAACTTAGCTGACTACAACTCTGCAACTGTACTCTGGTACCTGCATTACAAAACCTGTCTGTAGCCGCTTGACATTTATGAAATCCACACAATTTTGAGTATTGTTTTTGGTGATTTTCCCTGCTGTTTAGTGTGATTTATGTGCTTGGTTGAATTTGAAGCCTCCCAATGTGACTTACTGATGAAAGGAGGAGCAAAAAATAATGGATTGTCAAAGGGCTGCTCCAACCAAGAGTCCAAAGGGCTTTTCCTGTTAATATTTGATCATGGGCTGAAGCGTTACCTTTAACTCTGACAGCTTGTTAGTGCTTCCTCGCCCTTAACACAAGATCTCTCTCTTTCATTCTCCAGAATTGCTTTGTTCCTATCTTTCCAGCTGAGCTTCACCCTGTGTGTGAACAGGATAGGTAGTCTGCAAAATACAAATCTGGCACTGCAACTTATGAAAGGCTTTGACAACTTCCAAACAGTAGTTCTGGGGATTGGTTTACTGGAGAGATAAATTGGAATCTTATATCCCTATAAAGAAATTTCAAATATAGAAAAAAAAATGGGCTTATGTTTAAACTGACCACTTTAGCAAGGACACATTCTCAAATGTCATTGCTGAGGGTCCACTTTATAAACCTTTTTTTAGGGAGGGTGCTGGTTCTTTTATAGAAAAAAAGCTATTTCCAAATGATATTTGAAAAACAAGTTTGAGAAGCACTGTTAATCAGTTTTGGGAGGGGAGGATTGTTACAACACCGCGCAATTTTGAAGGTACACTGATAACAACAGGAGAGATGAAAGGAGGGAGGGGGAATGAAGCCTGTTATTTAATGTTGCCTCAAGTCTGCTGAGTGAGAATTAAAAATAGTGCCTTGAAGACCTTTACATTGATCTCTTTACAGAGGTGGGAGGAGAAGCTTGTTCTGATGCAGGAAATATTAGACAATTGGTTAAAATGCCAGGCAACGTGGCTTTATCTGGAACCCATATTCAGCTCTGAGGACATTATTGCTCAAATGCCAGAGGAGGGGAGGAAGTTTGGAATAGTGGACATGTACTGGAAGGACATCATGGTGCAAGCAGTAAGTAGACAGTTGCACTTGGGATTCTGCACACACAAAAATTGTATAGGCGGAAGGGACCCACAGTGTCATCTAGTCCAACCCCCTACAGTGTGAACATATCACATGGGGGGTGGGGTTCATGCATAGAGCATTTCACTTTCCCTGTAAAAGAAAGATTGCAATAGTTTTGAGCCAGGTTGTTGCTCACCAACAGTGGTTGGGCTTTAGCAGACAAAATGGTTGGGGTTTCTTACACAGCATACCATACCTGTTTGGTACCGTAGCAGCTGTGTGATGTAGCACAGTTCTAGTGTTGCATAGAGACTGGATTCACATCCCTTGCTCATCTGCAAAGTTTACTCTCGAGTCACTTCTGCTTAGTCTAATCTGTCTCATACAGTAGTTTAAGTGAGCCTTGGCAAGGCTATCAACATGGCAGGCAGTCTTCTCCCTCCCAAGGTGAGTGTCCTGTTTTGAACTGACAGAGCCCATAAACATCCTGAGAGATATGTGGTCCAGCCAGTGGTAGCAGGAACCAGGTTCAAAGAGAACCGTCCGGTAAGATACTGGCAGGCAAACACAGGAAGTCAGTATGGGCCCAAAATGCAAGAGAATCGAGATGGTCAACTACAAATCTTGTAGAACCATGGGCAAATCGCTAGGTGTGCTAAACTTGTTCTGATTGAGTCCTAGCTGCAAATGATGCTTTGTATCAAAGATGAGGAGCCTGTGGGGGCTCAGCTTCTTTACTATTGTATGCTTTTTTAAAAAAAAATAGGTGAAAGACACCAGAGTCCTGATCGCCACTGAGCAACCAAAGATGTTGGACAGACTTCAAGAAGCAAATATGCTTTTAGAAGACATCCAGAAGGGTCTGAATACTTACTTGGAAAAGAAAAGGTTATTTTTCCCAAGGTGGGCTCATTAACAAGTCTCAATTTAAAGCAAATCGATTCTCATTGAGAAATTAGATTTGTGGATACACGTGGCACATTGACTACACAGGAAGCATTGAGTTCAGAGGCCTGGGACTCTTAGAAATAAGAAGCTGGACTGAGGTTATGGCTATTAAATGAAGAGGCTTATTTCAGGGAGCTTTCCTTGCTCACTGTTGCAAACAGACTGGTATTCTCCTTCCAGAATTATTTCTTGAGTCCTGAAATAGACTAGTCTATGCTTAGGCCAGAGCATTCTGGAATGGTGGTCTGGATGAAGGAATGGATCTGTCATAGACATTACACTGAGCAGTCAAATTAAGCAGATTTAAACAACCAGAGCCCTACTGGATCTGTCCAAAGCCCTATCTAGTCCAGCATCCTAATTTCCACAGCGGCCAACCTGATGCTTCTTGGGAAGCCTACAAGGAAGCCACAGGGATAATACTGTCTTCAGCTGTTGTTCCCCAGCAACTGGTTTTCAGAGGCATGGTCCCTCTGATCATGGACATAACATACACCCACCATGGCCAGTAGCAACTGATTGCCTTATTATCCTCCATGAATTTGAATAATTCCTCCTTTAAAACTAAATTGTGGCCATTGCCACATCTTGTTGCAGCAAACTCCATAGCTTAGCTGTGTGCTGCATGATGGGTTACTTCCTTTCCTCTGTCACATATCTCTGACCAGTGAGCTACACTGAATGACCCTGGGTTCTAGTATTAGGGAGGGAAGAAAACTCCTCTCTACACACTTACTATATGACATACATAATTTTTAAAGCCTTGGTCATTCCTGTCTTACTTTTCTTTTCCTCCCACTTGTACAAAACCCTCTCAAACATGGTTGCATTTCCTTCTGAGTAGTGGCGCTGTGATAAATTTGGCCAGATAAAGACCTTAGGGGGCAAACAGCGGTCATAAAAATCAAGAGGAGATGCAGAAATCTGAGAGCCAGCATGGTGTAGTGGTTAAGAGCGGTAGTGTCGTAATCTGGGAAACCGGGTTCGCGTCTCCGCTCCTCCACATGCAGCTGCTGGAAGTCTCTCAGCCCCACTCACCTCACAGAGTGTTTGTTGTGGGGGAGGAAGGGAAAGGAGAATGTTAGCCGCTTTGAGACTCCTTAAAGGGAGTGAAAGGCGGGATATCAACTCCAAACTCTTCTTCTTCTTCTTCTCTGGCTTTTGAGTTGTAGTAAGATGCTACCTACACATTTGATAAGCTTATCGCCACACAGGAGATAAGCTTCTCTGTTCTGGCCCTTAAGACTTACCCCAGGCCACACACCCTCTTCTCAGCTCCAGCTCTAATTAGCCTTCTTCCCACTCTCCTTGAGTATTTTTGTCTGGCTGCAAAGTATTATTGAACTCTGAGAATGCCTCTTGCTTGCCTAGATGGAAGACAGAGATGGGTCTATGAAAGTGTGTAGAAACTATCCTTTTGTACTACGGTAACATTTGCATGAGTTGTTTTGCCTCACCCACCGTTGGCACATCCCCATCCCCCAAGGTTGCCTAGAAGAGAATGCAGCCCTTTGGTTGAAAAAAAGCTCCACACCTCTGACCTACCTGCTGAGATACTTTTAACTGAAGGAGCAGACATGGGAGCTGGGACTCCCTGTATTTGGCATAAATGCTATTCTGCTGAGCGGTGGCCCCTCCCCATTCAGGTCAGGGGTCAATGAAGTGATGACCACCAAACTGTGTGACTTCTGTGTCATGAAAATTAATGCGTGGATGTTAAAAACAACAACCCTATTTTGAACAGATTCTTCTTCCTTTCTAATGACGAGTTGCTGGAGATTTTGTCCGAAACCAAAGATCCTCTCCGAGTGCAGCCACACTTGAAAAAGTGCTTTGAGGGAATCGCAAAACTAGACTTTACGGAGAACATGGAGATTATAGGCATGATCAGCTCAGAGAAGGAAATTGTACCTTTTATCAAGACAATCTACCCAGCACAAGCCAAAGTAACCTTTGCATAGAATTTTCTTGTTTTTCTGTTTGATAGCTTGGCCATAGCAATGTGCTTATTGGGGAATAAGCTCAATGGAAGATGCCAGTTTTTAGATGAAAAAGTGAAGAGCATTGAAAAGTAGTCCTTTTGTCCACCATCAATTATCTTTATCTTGGAGCAGGGCAAACCAGGACTAGGAATGGGAAAGAAACTCTATTCAGTTTGCATTTAAAAGTGAACCTACATAATTAATACTTTCTGAAACAATAAGCAAACTGAATCATAGCCATCCTTCTAAATTACATTTATCTGAATTTTGCTGTGCAGTTCTTCAACCAAGTAATCTGTACAATGTGCAAAGAAATGCATATATTAGTGGGTGGAAACACATTTTATTAGGGTGACTTGTTTGTGGAAATGTGTGTGTTGGGCAAAATTCCACTGAAGGATGTTTTTGTTAGGAGAAATTCTCATTAAAATGCTTAACAGATTTTAATGACAACTTAAACAAAAATGAATTTGCCAACTGACGTGCAATGTGGAGAACTGAAGACAAGGAAAATGGGAAACTGAGAGAAACCAAAATCAATTCACCCATTCCTAGGCAGAGTTGAAGCTGCCCATGCGAGTGCAGTAGGAAGCTGTATTCCAGGAGAGGCTCAGGGGAGACTCCTCACCCTTCCTGGTCATCTGCTGTGTCCCAGTGCACACCTGGTCCTTCTCTGGCTATTCCCTCCTCCCAAGTATCCCTAGTGGCAAACCATGCAAGGGCTGTTCCAGTGGTGCTGGACTTCTTTCTGGGACTAATGCCATCTCTGCTGCAGGGGGGTGAAAACTGGAGGTGAAAGGGGAGAGCCTGGGACCAAGGTGTCCAAGCTTGGTGTGTGGGACCTTGGGGAAGACGAGTAAGATGTATTTGGTGCTCAGTATCTCAGGGTGATAGATTGTGATAGCAGGCTCTGGAGGTCTCTGCATAGTCCCACTCCTCTTCCTCAGATGATGTCCCTCCAGGCTGGGCTCTGACCTGTACAGCATATAATATGTCACATATATATTGCCTAGTAGCATAGATTCCTTTTCATTGAGGGCATTTCCAATTAAAATCTTATTAACAATGAATGTATGAGTTACTGCACAGAACCTGTTCTGTGCCAGCCCTTTGAAACGAACCACATATATGATTCCTCTACAGGGTTTGGACTTTCTCATTGTGAAAGTTCTCATTCAATCATGGTATGGTTTTGGGTTCATAGAGCCTTCATTTTCACATTTATCTTTTTTCCTAAGGGCATGGTTGAGAAGTGGCTGTCACAAGTAGAAAACATGATGCTGTCCAGTATCAGAAAAGTCATAGAAAGGGGCATCGGAGGATATGATCAGGTAATAAGCAATGATTTGCAGTGACACAGTTGTACTTAAGGTATCTTAAGTCCCATGAACTTGATTGAGCTGAAATTCAGGTTTACGGTGGTACCTTGGGTTAAGAACCACGCGATTTCTGTTCTCATTCTGAAGCAAAGTTCTTAACCCGAGGTACTATTTCTGGGTTAGCGGAGTCTGTAACCTGAAGCATCTGTAACCTGGAGCGTCTGTAACCCGAGGTGCCACTGTAGTAGTTTAAGTGGTCCATTGATAAGAAGCAGTGGTGCCAACTTGAATAAAATATTGGGGTGGGGGGCAGGTAAGCCTCACCCCATATCAGAGTTGAACTCATGGCCTTTTCCGATTAAATTGTATTCCTGGAAGCTTTCATCATTTCAGTAGCTTACTTTGGGAGTGTGTGTGTCTGTTCATTCAATCTTCAGAGATTGAGAGCCAGAAACTCCCTGATCTACTGCAAATCACCTAAAGATCTATAAGGAAACTAGCTTCTTTCCATCCTAATTTAAAGTATAGTTAGTGGAGGCAAAAAGAGAGTGCATCATAAGAAGCGATTTGCATAAAATCTGCCCATGCTGATTTATATGTATAGGTTCAAATTTGAAAATAATTACTATAAGTTGCATAGAAATATGTCTCAGCACAGTGTGGTGTATTCAACCTGCTGTCTGGGTACTAATTGTGCACGGGCAGCTTCAAGGTTCTCCCTTCTTATAGCTCTTTATCCTTAATCTAGACATCGGACTGGATACCCTGTTTTCCATAAAGTAGAGCACATGGCTACCCTCTATGGCAGTGGTTCCCAATTAGGGGTCCGGGGATCCCCGGGGGTCTGTGGAACACACCCAGGGGGTCCAAGGCACCATCTTCTGCCAGGAACTCACTTATCTTTTTAATTGTACAGTGAAAGCCACAATGATGATCCATTGATTACCCAGCCTCTGCTTGCTTGCTGGCAGGGGGAAACTTGTGAAAGAGTTGCTGGATGGCAAGTGAGCTGGGATTGGGCAAAAAAAATCTCTGACACAGTTTCTTTGGGCTCTTGTGATTGGAGGGAGCAGAGAGAGAGCACAAATGACTTACTCCCTGGGGCAGGTTCACATGCTTATCATTAAAAAATGTAAGGGATCCCTTCCCCAATACTTTATCAAGCTCTGACCAAGCCTTCACCTATGTCTTGAAGATGCAAGATCCCCCAGTTATGCTGCAAGTTTTGTTTAGATGTACCATCACAGATTACAAGTAAGGAATCACATGTTTGAATACTCTCTCAAATAAAAAAAACCCCCTTCTGCATATAGAACACTTGCAAGTTAGGGACACAATTGCTTTCAGTTGTAGTGGAGCAATGGAGACAAGTTTTTCCTACTGTCTGGGGATTGGCAATTTGTGGTAATATCACAAATTTTATGGTCTGGTTTTTTTAGTATACCAAAATCCTTTGCTTATGCTCCCCACATTTTCTTCAAAAAAAATGCTTTGCACAGGTAACTACTATGGAGTTATAAAAAATTTCAAAAGTAGGTGGTCCTCAGTAATTAGCTAATTGGGAAACACTGCTCTATGGAGTCAGGACTTTCCCTTTATTCATATTATAATGTTAATTGTTTATGTTGGTGTCTTTTTACATGTGCATGTTTAAATTTGTTGAATGTCACCTAGAGACTGCTGGTATTATTCAAGCAGCAAATAAAACGAAACAAATATCACATTGTAGATCAGGGAAGTTTTGGAAAACATTTCATCCTCCCATTTAGAACCATAGTTTTCCCTTTATATTAAAATCTCAGAGCCCTCGTTGGCCATGGCAGTCTAATGTTATTCACTTTGTTTTTAAAGGTTCCCCGGAATAAGTGGGTGCTGCAGTGGCCAGGACAAGTAGTTATCTGTGTATCATCCATCTTCTGGACAAAAGAAGTATCAGAAGCCATACAAGGAAAAACTCTACCTGTAAGATTTGGGGGAGGGGCTTGCTGTAACACTAGTTCATTAATTTCAATGGGTCTGCTCGGAGGAGGACATAGTTGGAGACAACCTTTTATATATTGTTCAAATACTTTATTGGGCAGAGAGAGATTGACTTGTATTGCATTGATCTGGAAGCAGCTCTGGAAGCCTTTATCTACTGAAGAGTACGTTAAAATTATTTAAATGATAAATAATCAGGGACAATCCCCTTAGCGGTTGGGCAAACACTGCAACATGGTGCTTCAAGTCCTACCGGTTGGTAATAATAACCTCCTTTTCCCCCCTGCAGGCATTTTTGGAGAAAAGCAACAAACAGATTGGAGAAATTGTTGAACTGGTCAGAGGGAAGCTGTCAGGCGGGGCCCGGCTCACCCTGGGAGCCCTCACGGTCATTGATGTGCATGGTAAATGGCAAGGCCGGGAAGTAGGAGAACAGCAGGATACATAAGAAATTGAAATGCCCCTTCCAGTGAAAGTCACGAGATGGAAAGGGAGCTAGGGTTAGAAATGGAATGAGTATTTGAAAAATGGAAGGGGGTCTCAAAAATGCAAGCACACACACCCCGCCCCCACTTCTCAGATGAAGTTGCCTTCAACTGAATAATCAGCCCATTGATACCCCTAGCTTAGCACTATCTATAATGACTATCAGTGGCTTTTTCAGGTTTTCAGACAGGAGTTGAAGCTCAATGTTTGGCTTAAGTGTACTGGTCCATTTGACAAAATATCTTTGTTCCTGCAGCACGGGATGTTGTCGCAAAACTGTCTGAAGACAAAATTTCAGATCTGAATGATTTCCAGTGGATTTCTCAGCTGAGATATTACTGGGAAGAGGGAGAAGTGATGGTCCGAATGATTACAACTGAAGCCAGATATGGCTATGAGTACCTGGGCAACTCCCTTCGTTTGGTGATAACGCCGTTGACCGACCGATGCTATAGGTAGCACTCCTCCCCACTTTTTAAATGTTTGTGTTTTTTGTTCACGAGTCATGCTCAGAACTGGAATGTCAGCAGGATATAGGTTAGGAGTGGTGAACCTGTGCCCCTCCAGATGTTATGGGACTCCAGTTCCCCTTATTGCCATCCAGCATGGCTTGTGGTCAGGTATGAAGGGATCTGGAGTCCAGAAACATCTGGAAGACAAAGCATTGGCTACCTCGGCTTACACATATGAAGTCCCAGGTGATTGATTAAATGATAGAGAGAGACAGACAGACAGAAGACCACACTTTCCTAAAAATACAGCAAGATGGAACACAGCATATAAAATTACCATATCACCAGTAAAAACATCAGTAAACAGTGGCTTGTTTTTTTAAAAAAGAGTCACATTGCAAAGCCCTGTCTGAATAACACTATTTTTAGAAAGCGTCTAAAAGAAGGTAGGAATAATTATGGTCAAGCCTCTACTGGCAGGGAGTTTCACAGGGCAGGACCTTCCACTCTAAAAGTTTGATCCCAAATAAATGCCACTTGAACCTCAGGACCGTAGGATCCCGTGCTAGAAGTTTTTAAAAAGCAAGGCTACCTACGTAAGAAACTAGAGAGCTGTGCCCAGTTCTTGGCTGAATGTTCCATTAATCCATCCAGCCATTGTCATATCCTAAAACATGCGTGGTATTTGGGTTGGGGAAGGGCAAATGTCATGGGGAGATTCTTGCCCCTCTCAGCAACTGCATGCAAGCTCATAGATTTGCATACTTCCCTTTTCTGAAAACACTGAGTCTTCCAAAAAGTATAATATTTCATTGAGAAATGAACAATGTTTGAACTTGTTCTGTTTAACTTTGGCCATTTGACTATACTGAGAGGGTGAGAATATTAAAATTCTTATGACTTGCTCAAGGAATAAAGCAAAAATAAATAAACCCACCCACACGTTGAAGGGCCAGTGTCTTAGCATTGTGTGACTCGGCAGACAATCACCAAAGTCTATGGAGAATGAGGATGTCCTAATTTGTACCTAGTGCATGTGTGTGCATAGATCCAGATTCTAACTCCCGGCAGCTCAAGCTTCCAGCAGGGGTAATCATCAGGGAGGATGGGAGTTCTACTCTAGCAGTATTAGGACGGCCACAGATTTCACCACCCTGGTATCCTATTTTTTTAAAGATATATACTGTGCTAATTCCCCTCTTTTCTTTTTCTTAGAACATTAATGGGAGCTTTGAAACTAAACCTGGGAGGTGCTCCAGAAGGACCTGCGGGAACTGGCAAAACTGAAACCACCAAAGATTTAGCAAAAGCACTGGCTAAGCAGGTAACAAAATAATCTTTTTGCTGATATCTATGTTTCCCCCCCCCCCATCCCTCCCTCTCTTTCTCTCTAAAAGTAAGTTTGAGGAATCATCTTTGTTTGCTGAAGCTGTGAATCAAAAGTTGATGAATACCTGAAGAAGAAATAGGACAGGTCTTGTATTTGTTCCTATTAATTCATATGCACACCCCACAAGTCTCTGTGGTGAATATATAACACCCCCCACATACGTGTCCTGGAAAGAATGGGCCATCCTATTTTTTCACATGAGATTGTGGCAGCCATTTTGTGTGTCGTGCTCTTGCCTCATGCTCTCGCCACAGAAAAAATGCTTTCTCAGGGCTGCGATCTTGCCTGGCACCCAAAAATGTGCCACAAGTTCCTCACCCCTAATGTAGAGAACCCGCAGTTTGCTATTGCATAATCATGTTTTGTTTGTAGTGTGCTTTCCATTTTTCTTTGTAAATTGCTAAGAGTTGTAGCTCAGCTTGCCAACTTCTGTAGCGGGGCTCCTGTGCCTTTAACAGCCACATGATACACTGAAATTAATCATGCAAAATTTTGTGCAGTGCTGGCAAAACCTTCACCTGCTGAATTCCTGCGCATTGCACAATTGTTACAGATGCAGGAGCCACTCCTGGAAGAAAATTAAGTGGTTGGCAATGTTATTATTGTTAAGTAAAAATTTGCAGCAACTTTGAACAATATATTATGTCATTTGTTTCAGTGTGTTGTCTTCAATTGCTCTGACGGTCTCGATTACAAAGCCATGGGAAAATTCTTTAAAGGACTGGCACAGGCTGGAGCTTGGGCCTGCTTTGATGAGTTCAACAGAATTGAGGTAATGACTTCCTCTATTTCCGGTGCTTAGACTATGAGTGATGTCACTTCCGTAACCAAAACAGTACCACCCTTATATGGGGGAGATATAAACAGGCTTGGAGAATCCCAAGGTTTACTGAAATACTTTAAAAAGAGAGAGAGAGAAAGCCTAAGGGGGAGGGGAAATATAGCCCAGGCCTGTTCAGTAGCCACAGAATGCTGCCTGACTATTATGGGAGATGGAATGGAAAGAAGTATTGAAGAGGACATGGATGGCTGATTGAAACAATGAAACCCTGGAGATCTATTGCTAGTCAACGCTGAGCCACCAATCGTCAGTATGAGGCATTTCTCTGTAAAATTTCTGTCTATAGCCGGTTCTCATTGATTTATCGCACTATTTCAGCCCAGCCCTAACACAGTGTTTCTCAAACTTGAGTCTCCAGCTGTAGTTGGACTATAACTGCCATCATCCCTGACCACTGGTCCTGCTAGCTAGGGATGATGGGAGTTCTGGTCCAACAAAGAGTTGGGGACGCAAGTTTGATAAACACTGCCCCAACACATTGTTCAGGTCACATTTAGCGGTCCCTTTACATTGGTTTGAAATGCATGTTTTAAATCTGAAGTATTGTTTTCTTTATTTTGTTGTTAGGTTGAAGTTCTCTCTGTAGTGGCGCAGCAGATCCTCAGTATTCAGCAGGCTATTATTCGAAAGCTGCGAACATTTATCTTTGAAGGCACAGAGATTTCACTTAATCCAACCTGTGCAGTATTCATCACTATGAATCCTGGATATGCTGGACGGGCAGAACTTCCTGATAACTTGAAGGTGAATTGTTATACACTGGGAAAGCGAAACACCCGTGGGTTGCTGGGCAAGACGAGAAGACTATAACCTGGAACAGGCAGTGAACAAAAAATAGGTAGTCTGGATGAGGAAACAGTATGAGGGAGACGGTAACTGACATAAAAGCACAATTCAAAGGAAAGTTTAAGAAGTAGGTTTCAGAACCTGGGATAGCTCCCAGGGATCATAGGTGTTGCTCTGACAAAAGCATGTGAAGGGTATAGAAAGGGGCTGCACCTTTTGACACATGACTCTACCTGGCCCCACCCCAAATGTCCATGTGCAGAGGCTTTCCTAAGTTCTGGAACTTTATGCAGTCAAAGTTCCAGAAGGGAAGCCTCCACATATAGAGATCTGCATGCCTGCCTCTGTTCAGAACTGTCACATTCTGTGCATAAATCCATTTAAACCATATTCGTCTTCTACTGCTAGACAGTTCCTGGCAATCCTAGTTCTTATTCCTTAGCTAATTGCTTCTGAAGTCATAGGCTCTCAAGTAACTATCACTGAAGCACAACCTCCTTGGACAACCTTACCTATTGCTTTTTGTTTTGACAATACATTGCATACTGATTATTTATTTCTCCCCGCTTTCTGTTCTTCAGGCTTTATTCCGTACTGTAGCCATGATGGTTCCAGATTATGCTTTGATTGGTGAAATTTCACTTTATTCAATGGGATTCCTTGACTCCCGAAGGTACGTTAGTTGGTTTTCAGGTATTATACAGGAAACTTTCACTTGGGTGTGTGTGGAAGGTATCTGAGCAACAGAAGTCCTCTTGGAGTCTTGCCATACATGTCTTTTCTCATAAACACTTTCCTATATTTTATTTCTCAGATTATTATTATTATTATTATTATTAACAATAATATTTGTATACTGCCCTATACCTGTAAATCTCAGGGCAGTTCACAACATAAAATTACAGTATAAAAAGAGGTGGCTCCACCACCCCCAACATGCCCCACTGCTGCCAGGCTGGGAGTTTAGATTGTCCTACCCACCCAGTGCTCTGTTTTTTTCTAGCGGGTACTCAAGGGTACGCAGCTCTCAAGGGTACCAGCACCTCTTTTTTTTCTTGTTAAGAAGTGTGGCATGTACTGTAACAACTTCATGATGAGTACCGGCACCTATTTTTCTAGAAAAAAAACACTACCCACCAATAGCATCCCCTAAGTAAGAGGAAAAACCTGTCATTTGATTTGTCACTTAATCTTTTATAAACTTACTTGGTGATATCTGTTTTAATTATTCATCTATTTATACATCATGTAGACATTTTATCCTCTTTTCTCCATTGTGTTTGCTGTCCATAAATTGTAACATGTCATATAATCTTTCACAGTCTTGCCCAGAAGATTGTTGCTACCTATCGTCTTTGCTCTGAACAGTTATCATCGCAGCATCATTACGACTATGGGATGCGTGCTGTAAAATCAGTCCTGACAGCAGCAGGAAACTTAAAACTGAAGTACCCAGATGAAAATGAAAGTGTCTTGCTGCTCAGGGCTCTACTGGACGTTAACTTAGCTAAATTCTTGGCACAAGATGTCCCTCTGTTTCAGGTAGGATAATCAATGAAGTCATTTAGATACTGATAACATGAACTGTTGCTGCATGATGTTGATTACAGTGTTATGATTAACTAAGAAGAAAGATTATTTTCATTTGCTTAGAACAGCTTAAATCATGTTTGTGTACAACCAGAAGTTCCTGCTCTTAAATTGCATATTATTTTTTCTTCTTCTTTCATTCCACAGGGAATCATATCTGATTTATTTCCTGGAGTGATTCTACCTCGACCAGATTATGATCTCTTCATCCAGGCACTGAATAACAATATCGCAAAAATTAATCTTCAGCCAGTTCCATGGTTTATTGGGAAAATTATTCAGGTTTCTTTAGTTTGAATATTTGCACACTGGAAATGTATATGTAGGCCAGATCCTTAACTCCTCCCTCAATTGCAGGCCAACTTTGGCGGGTGGAGCCACTAATCTGTCTTTGTTACTGAGCCAACTTAGGCTTTATTGATTTCCCTTTTTAAGTTTCTTGACTTAAGGCTACACCTTTCATATTTGCACAGTTCCTATGAAACAATGCTGAGTGTGTCTCAAAGTGCTTTGAGGATTTATTTATTATTGAATATATTCATGTCTTCACACTTCTGTGGATTTCTGATGCCCTTATAAGGCAGAAAACTTCATCTACGCAATGTATTTTTGACAACCCTTATTTCATTGGCACAGATTTATGAAATGATGATGGTTCGTCATGGCTATATGATTGTCGGGGAGCCGATGGGAGGAAAAACCTACGCCTACAAAGTGCTTGCTATGGCCCTTGGGGATCTGAGCCAAGGTACATATCAAATTTAATTCTGCCCAATGCCTTCTTAATTTAAAAAAGAACTTTAACTTCATCTTCTCTTTCCCCAGTCTGTTGCCCTCCAGATGTTTTAGACTGCAGCTAGTTATTACCTGCCAATCAGCTATCAGGCTAAATTCATGGTGCTGGTACAAAGCCCCCTTACAGCTTGGGACCAAACTACTTAAAAGATTACATCACCCATTATGTATCCAACCAATCACTGTGCTCTATAGAAGATGGCCTCCAGCAGACACCATCTCATTAGGAGGTCCATTCTATAAGATATAGAATCTGGGTCTTCAGTGTTGTAGTGGCCAACATTTGGAACTCCCCCACCATGTACAGATGTCACCTATCTATTATCTTTTGACACCTTCCCATTTCAAGAAACCTTTTTAAATTGAGATACTCATCCCAGTCTGTATCTGTGCTGGATTAGAAGTTATTTTTCTGTGCACAACATTATTTTAAAAAATATGAAATATTTTCATATAGGTTTTTATTTCTGATGTTTTAATTGTTAAATTGCTTTGAGACATTTCACAGGGAGCAATTCACAAATGAAAGGAAATAAATAAGCACCTATCTGCTGCATCCTGTATAGCAAGGCTGATCTTGAAAGAGAAAGCTTACCTCTTGAGCACTTCCCCCCCCCCCCCCAAATTGCCTGTTGTTGGAGAACAGAGGAAGGTTATAGGTACAAGAATGGAAAATTGCTAATGCTGTTGTTTCCACTCTACACAACAAAGAATTTCAATTGTCTGGAAGACAAATTAAAGGTTGCATTAGCAGAAACGTGTCTTACTTTGACCCAAACCTTGAGCTGAATAAGCAGTAAAACCACTTACACATTTTATTAAGCCAAAGCCATCTTTTGTTCCCAGTGTTCTGAAAATGTTGGACTATTTCCCCTTGAAACTCTCAAAAATTGTTTTCTCAGCCTGCCATCTGAACCCATCTACTTTCTTTTTCTCTTTCTTCCTTGTCTTTGTCACTTCTTCTGTGGCATAGTGTATGCTTAGACTGAGTGTTGTTTTTTCTCCTCTCTGTACTTCAAGGAGGCACTGGAAATGATGTTCACCTATTAAGTGGTACAAACCTGGTTGTGCCTGCCCAGAGTAGTTCCACTGAAGTTAATGAACATAATTGAGATCCATTAATTTCAGGGAGTATACTCTGAGTAGGAGTAGGGCTAGCTCTGCCATCAGTCGAAGTGAAGGATTATGAGAGGATGTAATGAAAGGGCAGCAAATTGTTCATTATTTAACTTGTTATTGCTGTATTTTTTAAGTCAGGGAGGAGGAGAGGTGTTTTGGGGTTTTCTGGCCCTGGTGCCAAAATAACTTGGTTGGCCTTGGTTGATGGGGCTGCTGCTCTGCCTCAGCCTGCAAAATGTCTTGGATCTCAGGGTCAATTAAAGCTGGGTAACTGAAGAGGGACTCCAAGTCTTTGAATTTAAAAAAAATATGGGGAAAAATAATATACACCAAGAGTGTAACATCTACTTTTGGCCTGAGAAATAGCTTTGGGACAGCAAGGCTTTTTAGGCACCAATTTCTGCCAGTGAGTTTGCCTTCTAACCAGTCAGAGATCAGAATTGGCAAATCTGTCCATTTTAGATTCTCCCAATTTCTCACTTTTCTAATCTTTTGTTTAGTTCTTCACATTTCACCTCAGTTTGCAAATATTTATTGTTAAAAGTCCACATGAAAATCTATCACCATTTAGTGAATGTCTCTTAATTGACACATTTTGCCTGATACACATTTTTGCAGAGCACTTCCCCCTGATCCAGCATATGCATTTTTGTACACACTACTTAGCTGCAGAGCTGCATTGCAAAATTCAGAGAATTTCAAGTGTTTTTCAGAAAGTACAAATTAGGCAGATTCACCTTTAAATGAGAATTGAATTCCTCCCTTGTCGCTAACCTAAGATACTTTTTTTGTCTTAGACCCTTCAACAGAAGAATCTGCAGTTGAATATAGAATTATTAATCCAAAAGCTATTACCATGGGACAGTTGTATGGGTGTTTTGACCCTGTGAGCCACGAATGGACAGATGGCGTTCTTGCAACCACCTTCAGAGAACAAGCCAGCTCTACAACAGAGGACAGGAAATGGATTGTCTTTGATGGTCCTGTTGATGCTGTTTGGATAGAGAACATGAACACTGTGCTAGATGATAACAAGAAGGTAAGTGCCATGGCTGTAATGGTAGAGTTTGTAATTTAGAGTTTTATTACCTTAGTATTAAGATGGTAATTTGAGGACTTACTCTAAGGTTGCATGATTCAAGCAGTTCCAAAGGCCTAGAGCAGTGGTGGTCAAACTTGGCCCTTCAGCTGCTTTTGGACTACAACTTCCATCATCCCCAGCTAACAGGACCAGTGGTCACGGATGATGGGAATTGTAGTCTCAAAATAGCTGGAGGGCCAAGTTTGGCCACCACTGGCCTAGAGGCTGCTGCACATGTTTGAAGAATAAAGTTCTTGCAAGCTATTCTTCCTTCCTCTCGTTTGTGGATTCAGAATCATTACACTGTAAGAAGTGTAGAATGAGGACTGCACTGAATCAACTGGAAGCAATTTTCTAGCTGTACCACTAGACACATATGGTAGTAAGAAGCTGTGGGAACCACACCCAGTGGTTGATTGCAACTGGTTCATATATTATTGTAGTTAGTTTTAAATAACCTGCATTATTTGCTTTAAGATAACCACTAACTCCATATATCTGGAATTAAGCCCCATTGAACTGAGTAGACATTAAGATTGTGCTGTTATCAAAAGCAAAGCATATCTGTAGAAGTGGGGAAGCAGAGAGTCTCTGTAACTCTTTCTGCCTATATACATAAATATGTAAGCGTGTCATCATACTGTAATTTGCATGACCACAAATATGCAGCTGTGGGAACTGCAGCACAATGTGTGAGCATTCCAGACAAGCCCTGCTGCTGCCCACCTCACTCTGACGCTCAGTGGGTTTGGCAAGGTTAAGGGATAGGAAAGGGGTTTGGTGAGGGGTAAAGGGAGTGGGGTTGGCCTGGTGTAAAGGAAGCAGGCAGGAGATTGGCAAGCATGTGGGGGTCTGGTAGGTGTAGGCAGCTTTGGCAACTGAAGCAATCAGAGGCAACAATCCCTAGTATAGAATAACACTGTTCTAATGCAAGATGGCAATGATCTAAATTCATTCATTGCTTTTTACAAGAGTCTCAAAGCAAATTTCAAGGGAAGGTGTTTACATCACAACGCCTGTCTTAATTATTTTAGATTACAGTCAGGGAAATATTTATCTAATACTAGATAGTTTGCTATAGGCTTCTAATACACAAATAGCTCTTTGAATCATGGCCTTCTGGGTTTCCAATTAAATATCTAAGTTGTGTGCATTAATTTCTACAGGTCTACTCTTAGTAGGACTAGCATTGGCTACTACCCACTGTCTTTTTAATATCTCTGTGTGTGTGTGTGTGTGCGCACACACACATGCACATGCACATGCATGCAGACATTAAACTATAATTAATATAAAATGGAAAAAGAAGTTTCCAGTGCAGCCATGCTGGAAGAGGAGAGAGTGAATTGCCCTTCTTATGCTAAATCATGGTTAAACATTACACGCAAACCTTTCATTATCTTTTGCTCTCAAGCATGGAAGTATGAGAAGAAGCAAACGAATGATGTTCATCCTCTTACAGAATGTCACTGTTGTTCATGTGCGTGTCTGTAAAATGACTGAAACTCTGCGTGACACATGCTACAATTGTGCAAGTTGTCCTGTCACAATCCCTACCGTACACATGACTGAACCATGGTTACATGATGTTTTCATTCTAGCTGTGCCTAATGAGTGGTGAAATAATTCAGATGAGTGCAAAGATGAGCTTAATGTTTGAGCCAGAAGATCTGGAACAAGCATCTCCAGCTACTGTCAGCAGGTAACTTTTGCAAGCAGAGCCAATAGCAGCTTTGTGTGCCTCTCTATATTGTTACAGGATTGGTACATACATACATACATACATACATAATTTTATCTGTATGCTCTTTGTGGAGTTAATGGCCCTAGGCAATTCTCTTGGACATCTTAGTAACATAGGATGCTGCCTTGTCATGAGTCAGACCATTGGTCCACCTTGCTCAATATTGTTGATGTTGTCAGCAATTCTCCGTTCATTTTCTGTATTTAAGGTAGATGCTCTGCGACTGGGATGCAGTCCTTCCCCATTTTTACATGACCTGTTTGTCAGATTCAAGAGTTTGCCATAGAAACAACAAGCTGGTAATGTTTCTAGAAGGAAGCCCCATGTGGCTGGAGGCCAGGGCATCCAAGATGTAAGAGAGCATCAGGCCCAGAGGCCAGTCTTCCCTGCTCTCTTCTGGAGGAGCTAGGAAGACACAAAACATTTGGTTTTCTCTCCATGCTGAGTCCAAAGCTATGGCTTTGAAAGGAAGCCTAAAGGGGAAAAAGCAATATCTGTTGGAGTGCTAATGCTGTGAGGCCTTTCATCGTAATGCCCAGCCTGTTTGTATGTGAAAATAAAGCCTTATATCACAAAGATCCAATGACATTCCTTCCAAAGAAACCAAAATTGGAGTCTTTGTTGGCATTCCTGAAATCTCTTACACTATTCAGAGAGATTGAGCTGTATGGAACAGTGTGTGAGAGAGAGGCAGGAGGGGAGGGAGAGCAGGAGAGAAGTATTGATCAGGGAAAACCACATAGGGAGAGGGGACAAATACCATGATGCTGGAGAAAGAGATCCATGTTCAGGGAGAGAGAGACCTGACCTTACAGGCTTCCTTCATGACGTTGCAAAAAGGTCCAGAGTTGGTCCCCTTCCAGTGTCAAAGAGAGGAAAAATAGGTGTCTATTTCTGCCTAGGGATGGTGGTGGGGAGAGGGAATTGATCCAGCTACAGTAAATCTGTTAAGTTTGTAAGGTGCCAGAAGAATCCTAGCAATTGCCCAGTGTCATCTGAAGGCCGAGTCAACTTTCATAAGTCTTACCCCCTCATTGCAAGCAAATTTGTGCAACAAAACTGTTAATTCTTCCAGGTGTGGTATGATCTACATGGAACCTCACCAGTTAGGCTGGAAGCCTCTGAAGGATTCTTATATGAACACATTGCCTCCAAACTTGAACACCGAACACAGAGAACTGGTTTGTGGGCCTATAATTTAATAATAATAATAACAACAACAATAATAATAATAATGATGATGATGATGATGATGTGGGGCTTTCATCAGAAGTTTGGGGCCTGGGCCACTTAGGATCTTAAACACTAATGTGAGCACCTTGAATTGGGCTTAGAAATGAACTAGCAACTAGTGCAGCTGGAATTATTTGAAATCTAAACAGGATCTAAACATTGGTTCGGCTGCTGGATTTTGGACCGTTTGAAGATTCTGAGTCATCTTCAAGGACAACCCCTTGAAGAGCCCCTTGAAGATGTAGAGCACATTGGAATAATCTAATCTGGAAGTTAGAAACTGACAAGTGTCTCATACAAGAGAACAGCTGCAGTGGGCAGAAAGGCAATATGGGGAGGGGGATGAGTTGTTGCTGTGGCCGCATGGCTAGAAAATTGCTCTGTGCTGTTTGCAGTGTAGGTGGAGTGGTAAGTGCTCTCGTTTTGCCTCTTACGTGACAACTGAGCAGAGTTTGTTTTCACCTTGGGAGAGACATGTTGATGATAGAGCCATTTAATAATGTAACCATTTTGGAACCAATGGTCCTGCCATCTAGGCACTACCACCAAGAAGGGCCTATCTCTTGTAAGCTTGCCCTAAGACATGTATGGTCATGTAATAGCTCTTATTTATGTCTCATAGCCAAGATGGGTCTCCCTGGTAATTGTCACTCTATTAGCATGGCACCAAAAGAAGGGGAAATGCACCCCCCCCAAGGCATAGATTTGCACAAAATTCCCATATGCTAATTAATATGCATAGGTGCAAATTTAGACATAAGTACTATAATTTTTTTAAATAATGCAATACACCCCACTAGGGTGAGGGAGACTGTGTCCAGGTGCCCTTTGTGCATGCTCATTCAGGTGCTACCTGTCGATGGACAAACCTGTTCTCCTTTTAAGGGTTAATTAAACTGTAATCGAACTTGTACTGGACAGCTCTTCAGATAGGGGACTGTCCTTTGTATAATAGGATACTTGACCAACCTCCACTCTATCCAATGTTTATGCAAATATATACCATCAATAACCAACCCAGTGGAGTGGAGCTATAACACTAGTTCCCAGGACGGGGCGGGGGGCACAAGGCAGCGTGGAGATCCGGGTGGTGCAGGTGCAGCAGCGCAGTCCCTCCAGCACTCCTAACATTCCTCTTGCACTGCACCAGTCTCCCCACCATCTCCCTCTCTCCCTCCTGGTAAATGGCAGTAATACCACTGCAGAGGAGCTAGTGTTACAGCTGTGCTCCTCCAGGAGAACCACTTCTAGACCCTTAGGAACAGCAGTAATTGAGGGTCCCATGGTCACCCTAGCTTTGTGGTGGTAGTCTTACCACCTGTACTGGAAGAGCTGGCGATGTACTAGGCAGCATGAGGGAACTGCCTCAGGCAGAAAGTCCTGGAGAGTGAGAAGCAGCAACAGCAAAGCTTGAGCTTGGTAAGGATCCTGTGAGCTTCATTTTCCCGCTTGCCCACCCCCCTACCTTGCTGTGCCATTTTGCCTGTCATGCACCTCCTAAGTGAGCCTGCTACCCTCAGATGCTGTGGAGAATGCTGCCCCATTGTAAGACTCAGCTGCTATACATATAATGGGATTGAAGAGGCACCGTTCGTTTTTGCTTTTTTCTTGAAGCAGCAAAATGTATTGGTCCGGCTCTGCATATTGACTGTTAGCAAACTGTTCCTATTGGTAATAATGTAACTTCTGCTGCATTTGAAAGCCATTTACCCTTTTCCAACTTCCAGGTTGACGACTTGTTCATGTGGCTAGTTCAGCCTTGTTTGGAATTTATTCGCCATCATTGCAGGGTCATGGTTCAGACATCACCCATCCATCTCACTCATTCCATGATGACACTGTATACTGCTTTGCTCGGTAAGGATCCTGTGAGCTTCATCTTCCCACTCTCCCACCCCCACCTTGCTGCGCCATAAGATTGTGGGAACAACTGCGTTAGTTCTCCCAACTAATTTGTGCCCCAGAAAAATATGGAAATGTCATTGAGGAAGCCCATTTTGAGCTGGGTCCAGGTTAAACTGCAGAACACACTGGTATGTGTGTGCAAAGGAATGAACTGAAGAAACTTAAAACTGTAGTAAAGCATATGTTTTTTTTAAAAATTATTCTAGTTCAGGAAGAGTGGGGTGTAGGAATGCTCTGGGACAAACCAGAATAACAGCTGTACATAGCTTTGGCACTTTCCTAATGGGAAGCAATGCACAAATCTAACAAACCTATACAATGAAAAGCTGTAATAGGTGAAGTCATCTGGCCTCCCTAGGCTATGCATTTCTCTTTACCTGTCACCTCTTTCCATATGAAACGCGTCTTGCATTGAAATCCATAAGGGTATCTTCGTATACAGTACAACCTACGTTTATTTCTATTCCAGATTCTCAATATAGTGGATCTAACAAAATGATTTTTAAAGTCCACATTCACTTTGACCTTATCATACCACAGATATCCATGTCATCCAGATCTTAAATCATGACCTTCTAGTTCCAAAATCCTCCTACTTCTTAGGATCACCCACTCCTTTATCCACACTAAGCAACAGGCTGCAAAGTACAATTTCAAATCAGTTCCAATCTCTTGCAGTACTTTCATTTTAACTTGTGGTTTTTTACATTGCCATAAAACTTCGATAAATCTTTTTTGCCATTTTTTAAACGGTAAATCAGTTGCAATAGGTATTGTTTGAAATAAAAACATCATTCTAGGTAAAACATTAATTTTTATTACTGAAATTTTGGCCAGCAATGACAATTTGCCTGCAAACAGATTGGCCTCGTTTGCAGGTTTTGCCTTCCCCATAGCAATAGTCACAACTTTGGCAGAGAAGGCATTGCATGGAATCCTTTAAGTCTAACATCAGGCGGGGGGTGCAGTAGTGCATCAACCCCACCACAGAACAGTGCAAGAAGAGGATACCCCTTAGATACCCCGTCCATCAGCCCTCCAATGCCTTAGCCAAATCCAACCTACACCTGGAATCAATAAAGTTGTGGTCTAATTTTAAATCCCAGAACATTGTCCTGTCCCGTTTGTTCACCTAACAACTTCTCCTTTCTCCCTGTTGACTCACATCAGCTGAAATGCCCTCTGTGCACCAGATATGCTCAATATAAATTTAATATAGGATTGTGATGTGAGATGACACCCCTTGCTTGAATCAGTATCTGAGCAAACAAACAGCAGAAGAGTGGGAGCTGAAAGTGTTTGCAGCAGGGGTGCCAACTTGAATAAAATATTGGGGGGGGGGGGCAGGTAAGGCCTGCCCTGCATAATAGAACACATGACATGGTACACGCACACCATTTGAAGTTCTTGACTATGCCTTCTAAGAACAATCTTCATCTGCTCTTTTTTAAAAATAGATGAAATAAGGAATTCCGGCGAAGACGATTCCGAGACCATGTCCAGCCAGCAGATCACCCTGTGGCTGCAGGGACTTTTCCTGTTCGCCTTGGTGTGGACCATCGGGGGCACCATCAACGCTGAGGGAAGGAAAAAATTTGACCATTATTACCGGGAAGTTTTGATGGGAATGGACGACAACCACCCACGTCCCAAAAGCGTAAAGCTGACGAAGAACAACATTTTTCCAGATAGAGGTCTGTTTAAAATACACTTGGCAAATTTAAATAATTGGCTTTGTTTATACATCATGAAGCATCATATCTCCAGTATGGGCATTGAATTGTTTTGTAATAGGTCCCAGAGATTAAGAAAGGAGCTGATCATCCTGAACACGATGGATGGGGAATCCCCAGCTCCCATAAGCCCCAAGTAGAATGACCTGGGATTATTTATGCTGTTATTTAATTTATACCCCACCCTTCAACCTGAACAATCCCAGAGTTGTATGCAACAATTCATAAAATTGTGTATGTTGATACAAAGGTCATAAATCCAACACTATAAATAAAAATATAATGATGATGATGATGATGATGATGATGATAAGATGATGATGATGATGAGAGTTCATATTCAACAATATCTGTAACGTCATAGGAACTCTCTGGTAGCCTTAGAGCAGGGGTTGGCAAGGCTTACCAGCCATTGGCTGGATCTCTCCCGCAAAGATCATCCATTGGCTGGACTGGCGCAGCGCGGCGCCAGAAATCGCTTCTGCGCATGCCCAGACGCGATTTCCTGCGCCGTTGGCAAGTCCCCGTGCTGCGCTGGGAGACCTGCCGAGTGGGCGGCTTGGTTTGGGGGCGGCTCGTCGGCCAGTAAAATGGTCTTTGTGGGCTGGATCCGGCCCATGGGCCGCACGTTGCCAACCAGTGCCTTAGAGTAACTGAAAGAGAACTGAAATTGACAGAGCCTTCCATCCCTGCCTCTGAGTGCAATTTTTCCACCTAGGAATTTGTTTTCAGTATCAGAATACAGTTCACAGAAAATCCAATCCTGGTCTTCCCTAAGGTTTTCTTTACTTTTTCTTTACTTTTGCAGTGTAATTTGAAAGTGGTGTGTTGAATGGGGAGTTGCTGCTATTGTTACACAACTGGAGGACAGAAATTATTGGTGGGCTACTGCTGTAGCTGCCCTTCTGTACCAAAAGCATGATTTGGCAGCATTTGGGTTGTTTCTGTTTGGTTAGAAGGCATATGTAGAAACATATCCAAATTTTGCAGTCTGAAATAATACCCAAAGTCAGCCTTGCTGCCTTGAACTGAACTTTCCTGATGGCCTTTTCCCCTCAACCAGGGACCGTGTACGACTTTTACTTCCACAAGATAGCCAGTGGACAGTGGAATAATTGGACAGAGTACATTACAAAAGAAGAGCAAACCATCCCTGCTGGAGTAAAGGTAAACCATTTGCATTTATTGCCTCATAATTGCTCAGGCTGACCTTATCTGATTGGCCAGATTAACAAGTCCTGACCATTACTTTCAAGGGGTCTACTCTGAGTAAAACTAAGTTGGATAGAACCATTTATTATTATGGGTTGTATTCAGAAAGTCCCATGTTCAATCCTCAGCTGAGGTTGCTTTTTAATCACTTATCTCCTTTGTATCTCATTTCTAACATCATTGCACACTGCTTAGAAACTACAGTGTTAAGAGGTGTGTGAATAGTTGAAATAATGAAACCTCCGTTCTTTAATTAAAAAAGAAGAGGGAGAGGTGATTCTTGATGGCTTTGTTAATAATTGCCTGTGGCTTTGTTTATTATTTTTAATAAAGTTGAATGGGACAGTTTCGATTTTGGATTTTTGTGTCCCACTTTAGAAACACTGGTTAAAGAACAAGATTTTCCCCAGTCCCAAATCAATGAATGTAAGAGCTTGTTCTCAACATTCCATCACACTTTCTGGAATGACCATGAAAAACAGTGAAGTTTTAGCAGGTGTAGGTCTGGGACTATGATGATGGGGAAAGCCTTAATGGGCTAATTATTATTGTGCACCACAAGGCCTGCGAGGACAGAATGGGATGACCTCACATCATTGTGACATCAGGTGAAAGCCTTGATGAGCTAATTATTATTGTGATTATTATATTTATTTATATCCTGCCTTTTTCACTGACACGGACTCAAGGCAACTTACAGATAAAATAGGAACAGTGAATATATAGGGAAAATATCACTGAAAAGCAATTAAACATGTACAGAACTAGGACTATATATAAATATAAATTATATTTGAAATACTACATATATTAACATCGTGCAGTTTGAAGCAACTGGATGCATATTAACTGACTCCTTTTGGAAGAAATCATTGAATAAAATATCATGTAAACTTTTACTTGTAGAATTCTTTAAAAACAGAACATAAGCCTCAAAGGTACACCCCAACTATCCATACAACGTATTGTGATGTACAGCACAGGCTCAGCATCTTAGATAATACGAAATTATCCAAACAAAGGCCTGTCTCCTCCCACAGCATCCATTTTCCCTGGAGCTGTTTTCTCTCTAACTCAAAGGATCATTTACACATCCTTACTTCCACACAGTTTGAGACAAAAGACTAAAGGCAACTTCAAAATGGAGATTTGCAACCAAATACCTTTTTCACCTGATCTAAGGTTACAACACTGACATGTTAGCTAGCAGAAAACAACAACTAGCTAATTATCAACTCAGTAAGAGCTCAGAGTCTTTTAGAAAACTACTGTGAAAAAAACCCAATTCTAGCATCACATATTTAGCTATTTTCCATTTAAAACTTTCATTAATACACATACATTTTCCATTTCTGTGTGAATTAAACCAGTTATATTTAACATTAAAAACATATGGATAATTACAATAGCCCTTTCATTAAAAGCAGTCAGTTCCCAAAATCCTAATAATGGAGAGGGTGTAGGTTTGGTCCACCCCCTCCCTCAGCAGCATCTCCACTTTGATTTGATTAAATTTTTGTCTGCTATGTTCCCAACCCTCAAGTTGAGCTCAAAGCAATTCACAACAGTAGCAAATATAAACAACACTCAGTAATACATTGTTATACCTGTTGTCTTCCCAGTAAATGAATAGTCACCGCTCACTCCTATGGAGCAAAGCACAAGCTCTGCCCTAAGAAGACAGGTTTGCAAAACTTGCAGCCCACCCCAGCGGTGGGTGGAAACACTGCATTGATAGAGATCCTACAGTCTGTGCATGCATATGCAGGTACACATGAATGCATAGCAGGAAGGCTAAACAGTAGGTGGAGCCAGAGCCAATGAAAGGCAGAGCCAACTAATTCTAGTTTTGTCCCCATCCTTTTCCCTGCTGAGTTATACAGGGGCAACACTTAGACTAAGAAACGAGCAGGAAGGTGACAGTATTGTAAGTTAGAAGGCGGGCAAGTGGTGGCTAGTTGAGGACAGAGTAAGGTTGGTGGGGCAGTGCCCCATTTACCCTAATGGACCAGCTTCCATTGCATGCCTGGTGTGCAAAGTATATGCCACCCCACCAGGATCCTTGCAATGTACAGGTCATAAATACATTATCTCTCTTTCTCATGCACACACTCCCTTCTTGCAGTGATGCAGATTTTTCTACTTTCAAATATGCAAGATGTGTTTTTTACACCTAACCATCTCTTCACGACAGGTCTCCGAGCTTATAATTCCAACCATGGAAACAGCCAGGCAGAGTTTTTTCCTGAAAACCTATGTGGAGCATGAAATCCCATTGCTCTTCGTGGGAACAACTGGTACAGGGAAATCAGCGATCACCAACAGTTTTCTGATTAATCTCCCAAAGACAAAGTACACTCCCAACTTCATCAATTTCTCTGCCAGAACTACAGCCAACCAGACCCAGGACATTATTATGTCAAAACTGGACAGGAGAAGAAAAGGACTTTTTGGTCCACCAGCTGGAAAAAAGGCTATTGTATTTGTAGGTAAGATCACATCTTAAACATTTTTGTTGCTACACATTACAGTTTTGAAGCATGCTGTTACAACAGCAGCTGTACTTCCTTTCGCAGAAATAAGCTGTCAGGGACCTCAATCCAGGTAGGGAGGGAGGGAGAAAGACCAGGGGGTGGGGGAAGAGCTGGGTGTTATCAACTTTTCAACATTGTGATGTATCACCACCCTAACAAAACGATGTTGAAAAGCAGAGGGAAGAACAAGGTGCATTGAGCCTGGCCCCGCAAGGTGCTGGGGTGAAACAGCCTCAGCTCCCTCGTTTGGAGAGGCAGCGGTTTCACCCTGGCACCTCATATGGCTGGGGCTGATGCAACTTGTTTTTCCCTTGGGGTGCTGGGCGCTGGCGACAAAGGGAGTCCCTCCACCGCCAGTGCCCAGCACATCAAGTGAAAAAGAAGCTCCATCGGCTCTGGTGCCTCACAACTCATTTCTCCCTTGGTTTGAGGGCCAGAGTGCAATGGCACCTTCACCCGGTGGTATATCACAGGTATAACCACTGCCGCTCCTGAGCGCAACATACTGCCTGGTGAAGGTGCCATCGTGCTCTTTCTCTTTTCAACTGTGTTGTTTATCTTTATTACCTTTCTATTACAGAATATATAACTTACCTATCTGTTCTTAACTTTGTGAAGTTTATTCGAAATGTATCAAGAGTTTAATTTGAGAACAATGTTTTTCCAAATAGTCTTTTACACATTCCCACTCCTTTTAAAATTTTTGGTTTGGCTGATGCCTAATTGCCACTGTCGTTTTTACCAATTCCAAATACTCACACAATTTATTTTGCCATTCTCCCTCTGTTGGTATTGTATCCCCTTTCCAATTCTTAGCAATTAACATTCTTACTGCAGTTGTAGCATACAAATAAAAGTTTAATCTAGAAAAGGCTCTGTTCCTTTCTCTAGAGAACATAAGAAGAGCCCTCCTGGACCAGGCAAACAGCCCTTTTTGTCCAGCATCCCGGCTACCCTGCAAGTAGAATCTGAGCACAAGAGCACTCCTCTGCTCCCGGTGTTGGTGTTCAGAAGCATTGTTGCCCCTGACCATTGAGGCTAATAGGCTCATCCTTATCCTCGCCCTTTCTTTCTTTGCTTGCTTGTGTTGATGGGTAGAGGGAGAGGGGTAGAGGGAGTTCTTTTTTGTCTTCGGAAAATAATATTCAATCAATATTCTTCCTAGATGACTTAAATATGCCTGCCAAGGAAGTGTATGGAGCCCAGCCTCCTATAGAACTCCTTAGGCAATGGATTGATCACGGCCACTGGTACGACAAGAAGGATACCTCAAGGCTCGATATTGTTGATGTTCTGTTCCTTTCAGCAATGGGGCCTCCTGGAGGTGGAAGGAATGATATTACAGGTATGATGTCAGATTAAATGCAATAGGACAGCCTTTTATCCATTTCTGCAGTCACACAATCAGTCAGTCAGTAGCTGAAAAGGGTTCCACACAGTCACAAAAACAAATTAACCAAAAAAGCCTCAAAAACGAAAACGCAAAATAAATAGCAAAAACAAAAGCGCCAAACTTAATCCGTTCTGGAAGTCAGTTTGACTTCTGAAATGTTCAAAAACCAAGGCGCAGCTTCTGATTGGTGCAGGCGCCCCGGAAACAATAGCCAACAACCACATCGGACGTTCGGCTTCTGAAAAGCGTTTGAAAACCAGAACACTTACTTCTGGGTTTTCGGCGTTTGGGAACCAAGGCATTTGAGAACCAAGGTACCACTGTATCTGCCTGGGGTCATCAGAAGGAATGGCAAAGCCGCATTGAGACTTACTGTGTCTTCCCTTGTGTCTTACAGGACGTTTCACAAGGCACTTGAACATTATTTCCATCAGTGCCTTCGATGATGAAATTTTAACAAAGATCTTTGCTTCCATCGTTGACTGGCACTTCAGCAAAGGGTTTGAGGCCACTTTTCTGAGGTAAATGGACCGTAAGGAATGTGCTTCTCTTCAAGAGAGCACATTTTGTGGTAATTATATGCGCAGAAGCTGCCCCAGGTCGTTGTACCCTTTAAAAAAAGTACAGTTCTATTTTTCTCTTGTAGAAAAGACTGCACAAGACTCTCTGTTTAGAGTTTAAACATAACACATTACTTTACTTGGTATACTAAAACATACAGTGATTTTTTTTCTTAAAAATTGTTTAGGGGTACTCTCATTTTGACTCAAGAAAATCACCATTTTATAGTTCAGATTGGGAAAAATAAATACAGCAAATACAACAAAACTGACCAATCACCATGCTAGATTCCAACTCCTACTCCACACATTAAACACTCACTTCCGTCTGAGACTCAGGAAACACACCATGACAGGAAATGAGGCCACAATTGGGGGTAGCAACAGAACTGACAATACACCATGCTAGAGAAGAACCTTTTTTTTAAAAAAAAAAATTAGTTTCTTCTGTTAGATTCAAAAAATATTGAAGGGTACACGTACCCCTGTGTTCCCCCAGGAAAAAGCACTGAAAAAAAAACACACACACACACACACATATATGGGAGAGAAACTGGCAGATTTATGATATTTTAAATACTTATTCTGAGGCACATAGCAGTATAAAACAAATTCCTGCTGCTCTCACAGTAAAACTCACTCTCTCATTCTCTGCACTTGATAACACATCTATCTGAAAAAAACTGCCTGCTATGGTGACATCCTAGGATTCCATAGCACATTAACTCTTTCCATAACATTTTGGATGCACCACTCCCACTCATTTCTCCTAACAACATCTAGCTGCTATCTACCACTGCCACTGCTCTTGCTATATAATCCTGTACAGTGGTGCCTCGCAAGACGAAATTAATTCGTTCCGCGAGTTTTTTCGTCTAGCGAATATTTCGTCTTGCGAAGCACGAAATCCCATAGGAATGCATTGAAATCCAATTAATGCGTTCCTATGGTCAAAAAAAGTCCAAACAAAGCCAAATTTGGTACAACAAGAGTTTATTAACTGCTCTTTAAAGTCACACATACTGTAAAGAGCATTTCAAAAATTGAAGGAACAATAAATTAAGTTTCTAAACATGACAGAAAAACATTTAAAAATCAACAAAGTGTACAGTACATTTTCTAAGACTCTGGGGGACAACTCGAAGAAGGTTCCTCTTCCACTCTTTGCTTCTTGCTGAAGAACCCCCTCCTCAACTGTTCCCCCAGCCACCCACCACACAGAAATTCAAATCCAGAATTTTTTTTTAAAAAAAACAGCAGAGTGGCCCAACGGTCACAGAAAATCATAAAAATGCAGAAAAAAACCACACAAGCTTCCATATGCTTGCAAACCCCTCCTCAACTGTTCCCCCAGCCACCCACCACACAGAAATTCAAATCCAGAATTTTTTAAAAAAAACAGCAGAGTCGCCCAGTGGTCACAGAAAATCATAAAAATGCAGAAAAAACACACACAAGCTTCCAGATTCTTGCAAACCCCTCCCCAACACCAAGTCCTTGAATTCCAAACACCCCAACCCAAAATCCAAAACCCCCCAAAAAAGTTGTAAAAGTTTAAAAGAAGTTTTGGAAAAGCTTCAAAAATCACCAAAGTCTTCAAAAACCTCAAAAAAGGCTACCACACCGCGTTCTATGAGTTGCTCTTCGAAGTCAAGTCGCAACTGTATTAACGGTGTTAAGAAAAAGGAAACAAACTTGCAAGACGTTTTCGTTTTTCGTCTTGCGAAGCAAGCCCATAGGGAAATTCGTCTTGCGAAGCAGCTCAAAAAACGGAAAACCCTTTCGTCTAGCGAGTTTTCCGTCTTGCGAGGCATTCGTCTTGCGGGGCACCACTGTACTGTTGTGTGTTTGTTATCTAAAATGACACTTGATTTAAGATCAGGAGGTTGATAAAGAACCTCCATGGTTAGCAAAATAGGAAGCTGTCATTGGTCCATCTAACTTAGTTCTGTCTGCACTGACAGGCAGCAGTTCTCCAGGGTTTCAGGTTCTGGAGATGCCAGGGACTAATGTGTAAAGCCACGTGCTCTGCCACTGAATTATGATTGGGGTGGGGGAGAAATAATGAGCAGTATCCAATTAAACCATTGTCTCAGTACAAGGATTTCTGCTTGTTCAATGGAACTTCCCCTAAACATGTTCCACCAACCCTTTGGAGCAGATTTGGTGAGGGTTTGGGATAGATGCGTGGGGGGAGGACTTTTGTTGTGCAAAAGGAAATCCTTTGCACTTTCCCAGTCTTAACAGTGCAGTTCTCCAGCCAGGTTATGTATGCAAAATGCATATACTAAGGTAATCCATGCAGAAAAATGCATATATTTCTGACAGTAACATGAAATGAATTATATTGGGGGGAATTGCTTGCAAAAATGGATATCTTAGGCAAAAACATTCAAAAGTGTGTATGTTAGGAGAAATTAGCACTAAAATGCTAATGATTTTTTGGGGGGGATTGCAAATCAGTGTGGAAATTTGCAGAACTGAACATAAAATTGGGAAAATGAGAATCCGAAATTAATGGATTTGCTCATCCCTAGTGATGTCTGCAACTCTTCACCATGGCAAAGTGGGAGAAGAGAACCTAGGGGCAGGGGGCATGGTGGAAAGAAAGCTCAGGGTTACATTTAACTTTTTTGCTCCTTTTCAAAGGCTTGGCAAAATGATGGTTCATGCTACCATGAACATTTACAAGATGGCTGTGGAAAACTTTCTTCCGACTCCTTCAAAATCTCACTATGTCTTCAACCTGCGAGATTTCTCCCGGGTCATCAGAGGAGTGTTGCTCTGCCCACATACCCATTTGCAGGTGTGAAAGCTACACTAGCTTTTATTTCATCAACGGGGGCACCATCATCACCATAAAACTTAGCATTTATAATTGCACTTTAGGTTTCCAAGTACTTTGTATCCATTGCCACATTGCAATGATTACAACAACACAACTCTGTCTTTGTTCTCTCCCTTCTTTTCAGTACAGCTTGCTAAAGTTATTCTCTCACACACATTCACATCCCATCACTTTGGGAACCTCTGTCTGCACAGGCCCAAGATTCCTTTTAGATGGCCATCAACACCGTTTGTCATGTTAACGCCTCTATCCCAGGTCAGGCACTGACTTGGAAAGGAAGCTTAGCCTGTGCTTTTCCACTGGCCTGCAATCTTCCCTTCAGTACTCCAAATAATAAAAAATCCTACTGTTTATTAATTTCTAGGGTTTAGGGGGGATCCCACCCCCAAACCCATAACAATATTTACTGATTAAATTCCTGTTGGTTGGCTTCCACCTCCCAGTGGTCAAGAAGTATCAAGATCCATGTGTGTGTGTGACTATGTTCATATCTGCTTCAAAACCAGGCATGGATTGAGGTTCCTCCTTTCTTTTGATAGGATGGGGAGAAACTGATCAGGCTTTGGATTCATGAAGTTTATCGGGTCTTCTACGACCGCTTAATAGATGACGACGACAGGAAGGTGTTTTTTCACATGGTGAAAGAAACCACCTCTGATTGCTTCAAGCAGAGTGTTGATAAGGTATGTTCATCTTCAAGCAGTGAGAGCTGTTTGAATAAAGAGAGAAAAATAGGATATATTTACGGCAACTGTTATTTTGGTTGCATTGGGCTGAAGAGCTCCCCCACCCCAGTTTCGCATGGTGCAAAAGTGGCAGAGGGATTTCAGCAATTTTCTGGAACTGGGAAATTTCAAGGATGGAACTCAAATAACATCCACTTCTTATTCTCTGGCTTCTATTTGAGTGGTCAGTCGTAGCAGATGCCATTTATCTTTGCCCAGAATTTTTATTGGATTGTTGCTACATCACAATTGATTGATTGATTGATCAATCTATTGATGAATACATAAACAAACAAACAAACAAACAAACAAACAAACACTACAACTGATAAATTATGGGTGGTATGCTATGTTAGTCCTACTCAGAGTGGAACCATAGAAGTTAAGCAACATGCCTAACTGGTCCATTAATGCGGGTCTATGCTACGTAGAACTCGGTTGGATACCACCCTATGGGTTTTAGTTTTGAGGGGGGGGGGGAAGGCAAGCAAGGGGAACATGATGGAAGCATGTAAATTATGCTCGGTGTGAAGAAAGTTGATAAAGAAACATTTCGTCCCCTCTTGTAATATCAGAAGTTGGGACCATCCAAGCTGAAAAGTGGGAGATTCAGGACAGATAAAGTGCATAGTTAAGCTATGGTGTTCGCTATGACAAGATGAAATGATGGCTGCCTACTTGGATGGCTTTAAAAGGGAATTAGACAAATTCACAGAGGATAAGGTTATTAGTGACTACTAGTCATGGTAGCTATATCACGTGTAGTTCCAGAGACAATATGGTTCTACATGCCAGTTGCTGGAGATCATGAGTGGGAGACTGCTGTTGTGCTCATACCCTGTTTGAGAGCTTTCCAAGACGTATCTGTATGGCCACATTGGGAGTGGGTTACTGGACTAGATGGGCTTTTGATTCAACCCAGCAGGGTACTACTTATGTTCTTAGTGTGTCTTCCCACATCTGTTATTTCAGAGTGGTGGTGGGCAGATAGAGTCCAAACTGCTTATGTATTCCTCACTGTCTTCCATAGGTATTAAGCCACTTGTCTCCAACTGGAAAAATCCATGACGATAACATCCGGAGCCTCTTCTTTGGAGACTACTTTAAGCCACAAAGTGATGCAAAGATCTATGATGAAATAACAGACTTAAACAAGCTGACGTCTGTTATGGAATACTACTTGGAGGAGTTCAACCAGATCAGCAAGGCGCCCATGTCTCTGGTTATGTTTAAATTTGCCATTGAGCATATCTCAAGGATATGCAGAGTACTGAAGCAGGATAACGGCCACTTGCTGCTGGTGGGCATCGGTGGAAGTGGCCGACAGAGCGCCACCAAGCTGGGCACCTTTATGAATTCGTATGAACTCTTCATGATCGAAATCACGAAGTTCTACACCACAAATGACTGGAGAGAGGATATCAAGAAGGTCATGTTGCAGTCAGGGGTGGCCAACAAAAACACTGTGTTCTTATTCTGTGATAACCAAATAAAGGACGAGTCCTTTGTGGAGGACATTAACATGTTGTTGAACACGGGGGACGTGCCAAACATCTTTGCAGCCGATGAGAAGGCTGACATCGTTGAAAAAATGCAGGGTGCGGCAAGGACTGAAGGCAAGAGAATTGAAGCCACCCCTCTGGCCATGTACAACTTTTTTACTGAACGCTTGAAGAAAAACTTGCACATAGTTTTAGGTACAGATAAAAAAATAAGTTACTTTTTCATACTGATTTCTTCTAACATTTGACTGGGCTTGTCTGAGAAATAATGATTATGTCCATTGCAGCAATGAGTCCAATTGGAGATGCTTTCCGGAACCGCTTGCGAATGTTCCCTTCGCTGATCAACTGCTGCACTATCGACTGGTTCCAAAGATGGCCCACTGATGCTTTGGAAATGGTTGCCAACAAATTCTTAGAGGATGTGAAGCTGGAAGATGAAATCAGAAAATCGTATGTCTTGGGATGCTTTGCAAAGCTTCTCCCATCCCGCGCCCTCTCTAATATAACAAATCTAAATTGTCATAATTTCTAGAAGGTATAGGCACGTAACTCCATTGCAGCCAAAATCAACAAAGGGTCTTGAGGCACCTTAGATGCTAACAAATTTATCCCACCACAGTCTTTTGTGGACTTGATTAGGAATGAGGGAGAAATTTGATTCGGATCACATTTAAAGGCAAATCTACCAAAAGTCACACTTTCTGAAATAATACATGAATGGAAAGAACATCTTTCAAAATTCACATTTCTCTGAAACGTCTACTTCGTGGGCCAAGTAATGTGTACAAAGATGTGTTTCCTGGGGGAAAATATGCATACAAATGCATTTATTACCGTAATCAAAATAAAATGCAAAGATGCAATCAGTTGGGTGAGATTGCGTTCTAAAAATGGAAATATTAGGAAAAATTGCATACAAAAATCTGTATATTAGAAATTCACACTGAAATGGTGATGAATTTCCAGGGTTGTTTTTTTATAAAATGGAAACTGAAGTGGAAATGTGAAAAACTGAGCTTAAGATTAGGAAAAAATGAGAAACTTGAGAGAAACTGAAATTGATACATTAAATCATCCCTAGTCTTAAGTCTACTTCAGAGATGGCTTTCCAGATATTGTTGAATTACTACCCTCATCATCCCTGTTTACTGACTTTGCTGGCTGGGACAAGCTTTGGTGCTTGTATTGCCACTTTTGATGCCTTCATAATGACCTAACTAACTTAGTTTGGCCTGACATGATCTATGGTTAATACTGAGCAGGACTGATTTCTAAGAAAGGTATTAAATAGCATTGTAGGCCATAGATATGGAGAACAGTTTTTGAAATTATTGCAGAATGATGTTGACTATTGTCCATCACCACAAGGCTTTCTGATATGGTTAATTAGCATGTCACAAAATCAGCTCTTGGCATGTTCTCAAATGACTTTTATATCTTGAGCCAAAGTTTACCAGAAAAATTATGTGGCTCTTATACAATGTTCATGGACCACACAAAATTTAACTCATTGTTTGTATTAGCTGCCTATTAACATGTGTTTTCCCTGTAGGGTTGTGTCCATGTGTAAGTATTTCCAAGAAAATGTGAGAGAACTCTCCGTCAGCTATTACAGCACTCTTCGAAGACACAATTACGTAACACCAACATCCTATCTGGAATTGATTCTGACCTTTAAGGCGTTATTAAATAGTAAAAGGCACGAAGTGGATATGATGAGAAATCGCTATCTTGTGGGCCTTCAGAAGCTTGATTTTGCAGCTTCACAAGTAAGTGTGGACTGGAACAGGTAGACTACATGGAAACTTGTAACTGTTTTCATTATCTGCAGTATCCATTGCAAGCTCAGTATTATTAACAGGGCTGTTCAAAGACAATGGCTGTATACACACCATATATTTAAAGCACATGACTTCCTCCAAAGAATCCTGGGAACTGTATCTTACAGAGCTACAATTCCAAGCACCCTTAGCAAACTACAGTTCCTGATTAGTTAGAAAGCAAAATCACTGGCAGATTCTGGTACCTAATTGCACATTAAAATGCTGGTGCATTTTTGTCATGAATTTTTTTTCTGTATCTGAAATCGATTATGAAATGTGGTGAACTGAAGATTGGAATAGTAAGGAATTAATATCTTGATTATGCCCTCTCCCTTGGTCGTCCTCTTTAGGTTGCAGTGATGCAAAAGGAGCTGACGGCTCTTCAACCGGAATTGATTCAGACCTCCACAGAAACGGAGAAAATGATGATCCACATAGAAAAAGAAACCGTTGAGGTGGATGCCAAGAAGGAGCTTGTGGCTGCAGATGAAAAGGAAGCCAATGAAGCTGCAGCTATTGCCCAGGGTATTAAGGTAATTGTGCTGTGCAGCCCGGTGCTCCCTCCCCATCAGAGCTCATCTTTCCAACAGTGCAGTGTAATAATTGAGAAATCCAAACTAAGAAAGGTGTAAAGAGCTAGCAGCGACGTGTTGTTTTTGCCCTATTTATTGCTTCCCTGGAGGAATGTATGCAGTGCTAGTCCTTCTCAGGGTAGGCTCATTGAAATTAATGAACCCAAGTTAGTTCTGTCCTTTAATTTCAGTGAATCTGCTCTGTGTAGGACTAGCATTGACTCCAGTCCTAAGGCTTCAATCCTGGACCTCAAATGTGGGAATGTTTATCAGCCCAAGGGCCAGATTCCCTTCTGGGCAACCTTCTGAGGGCTACATGCCTGTGGTGGGCAGAGCCAGAGGCAGAAGTGGATGGGGCGACAAATGCAAATTTTACCTTTTGTACAATTGGCTAGTGTCTTCATAGCCACACACCATCCAGACAAGCAAGTGGCATTGACAGAGTTCATGGACACAGACCAGTCAAACAAAAACAGTTGGGGGACAAAGTGAGGGGGGTGTTGCCAGAGGAGAGCTCTGAGGGCTAGACAGAGAGGAATAGAGGGTTCTCCATCCTCTGTCTCAGGGAACTGCCATCAGCTCAGAGGCAAGAGGTAGAAGGGCAGTTGGGTTACAGGGAACCTCCAGAGTTCGTGAGAAGCAGCACTTCCTCCGCGGAGGAGGGAAGCCACGCCTCTAGTGGGGAAGAGATGCAGGGCTCAGAGGATGCAAGGGAGAGCCAGAGCACCATGCATGAGCAAAGCGGGGGGGGGGAGGCAGGTCCCCCTTTGCCCATGCCCTCTCTGCGCAGTCGGTTTACGCGCAGAGAGGGGAGGCGTAGGATGGGGGTCAAGAGACTACTCTGCTGGGGAAAGTTTAAAGACCGCACACTCTCAGATTCTGCTAGTGACTGAGCAAGACATGGAATTGAGACGTTCTGCACTGTAAATGTTTTTCACTGATAATAAAGCCTTTGAAAAGACCAGTGAGGGTCTTGCCTGTTCACTCTCGAGCAACCACGCCGGCAGACGTAACACTCTGCTATGCCAACTTACCTAGAGTAAGCCCCATTGAACTCAATAAGACTTCCTGATGAAAAAATATACACAGGGCTGCACTGTCAGCACATGATGTTCCCTTCCATAGTTGGTTTTTAACTAAAGAGCAGCCACTTAAGAGGGGATGGCCACACTGGGAACATGATGCCGCTGAGAGGGGATTCAGTCCCTTGCCCCCAACACAGTTCTGATCTGCCTCCCCAGGGCTGCTACCTATCCCAGAGCAGGGAGAAACTATTTCTCCCAAATACACATATGCTAAAAGTAATGTTGGACTAAAAATGCCCCCCTTTTGTGGGGTCACAAGAGAGTGAGTGTGATGCAGTTAGAGTGCTAGGCCAGGGGAGGGCAGGGTTCAAATCCCCACGGAGTTATAAAACTCACTGGGTGACCATGTGCCCATTGCACCAGGGAGTGCAATTGACAGGTGGGGCACTGCCAGCGAGAGGGCGCTCGATCAGTTTCAATCAAGGCATATCCAGTGGCAGCACCTGCAATAAGAAAGAAAAGGGCTGTTCTTGCAAAGTTGTTTCACTGGACTGTGCAGTGGCATCCTGTGACAATGTGGTGGGAATATATTTGATGTGATGACATAATTTTTTTTAAAAAAGTCCAGTAGCACCATAGAGACCAACTAAGTTTGATGTGATTACAGGAAGAGTGCGAGGGGGACCTGGCGGAGGCAATGCCAGCCCTGGAAGCTGCCCTTTCAGCTCTTGATACCCTGAACCCTGCAGATATCTCCCTTGTCAAGTCCATGCAGAATCCACCAGGACCTGTCAAGCTGGTCATGGAGAGCATTTGTGTTATGAAAGGAATAAAGCCAGAAAGAAAACCTGATCCAAGTGGAAGCGGTAAAACACACACACACACACACACACACACACACACACACCACAAACATTTATTGGGAGGGGTTGTCATGTGCTTCTTTGCTGAAATTGAACATTGCCATCGTATCACTTTATATTATATATTAAGACATTCACCCAGTAGAGTTTAGTCTATTAGGGCAAGTGCTGCCCTGCCCTACCAAGCTAAGCCTGTCCTTAGCCAGCCCTACCTTTGAAGGTGACCCAGAAACTACAACTAATCCAGAATGCAGCGGCTAGACTGGTGACTGGAAGTGGCCGCCGAGACCACATAACACCAGTCTTGAAAGACTTACATTGGCTTCCAGTACATTTCTGAGCACAATTCAAAGTGTTGGTGCTGACCTTTAAAACCCTAAACGGCCTCGGCCCAGTATACCTGAAGGAGCGTCTCCACCCCCATCGTTCAGTCCAGACACTGAGGTCCAGCTCTGAGGGCCTTCTGGCTGTTCCCTCACTGCAAGAAGGGAAGTTACAGGGAACCAAGCAGAGGGCCTTCTCAATAGTGGTGACCATCCTGTGGAATGCCTTCCCATCAGATGTCAAGGAAATAACTATCTGACTTTTAGGAGACATCTGAAGGCAGCCCTGTACAGGGAAGTTTTTAATGTCTGATGTTTCATTGTATTTTAAATATTTTGTTGGAAGCTGCCCAGAGTGGCTGGGGAAACCCAGCCAGATGGGCGGGGTATAAATTATTATTATTATTATTATTATTACTCCTGCTCCTCCTTAGCCCCAGTGTTGCTGTTGCTCAGCAGGAAAGAGGGTGAAGACAAAGCCAGAATTAGTTGACTCTGCCTATCATTGGCTCTAACTCCCCACTACTGTTGACTCTCCTGCATTCTGCCCTAAAAGTCCAATAGGCCTTAGCCTCCACAGCATTCAGTGCAATAAAATGGACCATAGATACAAGTGTTATGGGAAGTGAGTCATTATATCACCTTCTCCATTTGCTTTGGCTTAAGAATTACCTAGATGCTCAAAGAACTATTTCAGGGGAAAGAACAGGGAGGTTGAAAATCTTCCAGATTTGTTAAATGAGATATTCATATTTTGAAAACATTTTAATATATATGTATTTATGTGGAATTTCAGGTAAAATGATAGAAGACTACTGGGGAAGTTCCAAAAAAGTTCTAGGGGATCTGAAATTCCTTGAAGGCTTGAAGACTTATGACAAAGACAATATCCCATCAGCTGTAATGAAGAGAATTAGAGAGAAGTTCATCAACCATCCGGACTTTCAGCCAGCTGTCATAAAAAATGTATCATCCGCCTGCGAAGGCTTGTGTAAATGGGTGAGAGCCATGGAAGTGTACGACCGTGTTGCAAAGGTGGTAGCTCCAAAACGTGAACGACTCAGGGAGGCTGAAGGTTTGCTTGCTGTACAGATGCAGAAGCTCAATACGAAGCGAGCAGAACTCAAGAAGGTGATTGACCGCCTCCAGGACCTGAATGACGAATTTGAAGAAATGAACAACCGGAAGAAAGAACTCGAGAACAACATTGAAATATGCTCTCAGAAGCTGGACAGGGCTGAAAAGCTGATCAGTGGCTTGGGAGGCGAGAAGGATAGGTGGACGGAAGCAGCACGCCTGCTAGGAATTAGATACACTGACCTCACTGGGGATGTCTTGTTATCTTCAGGGACGGTGGCTTATCTGGGAGCCTTTACCGTTGATTACCGTACAGAATGTCAGAAGAAGTGGCTGGCTTTGTGCAAGGAGGAGAAAGTCCCATGCTCTACTGATTTCAGCCTGAGTAACACTTTAGGGGACCCAGTCAAAATCCGTGCCTGGCAGATTGCCGGATTGCCAATTGATTCCTTTTCAATTGACAACGGCATCATTGTTTCCAACTCAAGACGGTGGGCTTTAATGATTGATCCTCAAGGGCAAGCCAACAAATGGGTCAAAAATATGGAAAAGGGCAATAAGCTTTCCGTTATCAAGTTGTCTGACACCAACTATGTAAGGACTTTGGAGAACGCTATCCAGTTTGGAACCCCAGTCTTGCTTGAAAATATTGGCGAGGAATTGGATGCGTTCTTGGAGCCGGTGCTGCTAAAGGCAACTTTCAAACAGCAAGGTGTGGAGTACATGAGACTGGGAGAGAACATTATTGAGTACTCAAGGGATTTCAAGTTTTACATAACGACACGCTTAAGGAATCCTCATTATCTTCCTGAAATTGCTGTGAAAGTTTGTCTGCTCAATTTTATGATCACCCCTCTAGGGCTTCAAGACCAGCTTCTTGGGATTGTGGCTGCGAAGGAAAAGCCTGAGCTGGAAGAGAAGAAGAACAAGCTGATTGTAGAAAGTGCAGCAAACAAGAAACAGCTGAAGGAGATTGAAGACAAAATCCTGGAAGTTCTTTCCAAGTCGGAAGGAAATATCTTAGAAGATGAAACAGCCATTAAAATCCTCTCTTCTTCCAAAGAGTTGTCTGAAGAAATATCTGAAAAGCAGGAAATTGCCACTATTACCGAAATGGAAATAGATGCCACCCGAATGGGGTACAAGCCAGTGGCCGTTCATTCAGCAACAGTCTTCTTTTGCATTTCTGATCTGGCTAACATTGAACCAATGTATCAATATTCCCTGATATGGTTTATTAACCTCTATGTCCAGTCTCTTGCCAATAGCAGGAAAAGCGATGTTTTGGAAGAAAGGATTGAATTCATAATTGACCATTTCACAATCAGCATCTACAACAATGTCTGCCGATCCCTGTTTGAGAAGGACAAGCTTCTTTTCTCCCTACTTCTGACTATAGGGATCATGAAAGGGAGAGATGAGATCGATGATGAGGTCTGGCGTTTCCTTCTGACGGGTGGGGTTGCACTCGAGAACCCGTATGCGAATCCTGCCCCAGAGTGGTTGTCTGACAAATCGTGGGCCGAAATTGTGCGTGCCTCGGGGCTGAAAAACTTGCGTGGGCTGTTGGATCATGTGGAGTCCAATGTCACGGAATGGAAACTGATTTATGATTCTGCCAAACCTCACGAAGAAGAGTTTCCCGGTGAATGGAATCTGGTCACGGGTCTTGATCGCATGGTCATCCTCCGATGCCTGAGACCAGATAAAATCATCCCGGCCACCCAACTGTTCATCTCAGACAACATGGGGAAGATATATATCGAACCCCCAACATTTGATCTTGTTGGAAGTTACCATGATTCCAACTGCTGCGCACCTCTGATTTTTGTCCTGTCGCCAGGTGCTGATCCCATGGCAGGTGAGGTTTCTTAAATAATCCAACATGAAATCCTCCTTTCATGATACTGCCTTTTGGTTGAACAAGGCTATAAATTGCACCTTTCACTACCCACACCCTAAGCAGCGGCTCAAACTCTGACCCAGAGGAGGAGTGCACAGCCAGATTTTTTTTTTAAAAAAAAATGGCAATGCAAGCAGATGAGGTGCTGGACCCAGACCTGACCTGGGTCCCCAGTTCTGAACTTGAGCCAGAGATTCCATGGTCAGAGGCAGTAACGCTTCTCAATGCCAGTTGCCAGAAACCACAGGAGGTAATAGTGCTGTTGTGTTCAAGTCCTACTTGCGAGTTGCCCACCTGGCATCTGCTTGACCATTATGAGAACAGGATGCTGGACTAGATGGGCCATTGGCTGATCCAGCAGCCTCTTATTATGCTCTTATGAGACCCTCAAACTAGGATCCCCAGAGGCAGCATCTCCTGGGCAAGATTCATCTATAGGTCCAACCTTCCCCTCTGCCCCAGGGCCTGTTTTCCAGCACACAAAATGCACCCAGGGGAAACTCAGTGGGGAAAGACCACAGCTCATGGTACCCTTTTCATGGAGAGGGTCCCAGGTTCAGTTGCTGGCATCTCCAGGTAAGGCTAGGAGAGAACTGCTGCCAGTCCGGGTGGGCACTACTGGGCTAGATGAACCCATGTTCTGACTCTGTATAAAGTAGCTTCCTACTGACATTCCTTAATTTTTCTATATGTTGGGTGCAGAGGTCTTTGCAACAGCAGCTTGCCAGAAAGTCCTCCAAAAAGCACTTGTAATTCCCCATCACACCTTTTATTATTATTATTATTATTATTATTATTATTATTATTATTTGTATCCCCCCCCATCTGACTGGGTGGCACTATGGGCAGCGTCCAACAGATATAAAAAACGTAATAGTATATACAGGGCTGCCGTCAGATGTCTTCTAAAGGTTACAGTTACTTTAACTGAGAAGATTCCATTTGGGTTTCTTGAATAGCGTTCCTGACACTAAAACCCTGCGCATTTATTAAAACGATTTGTATTTAAATATTTGACACTAGGCTTGTTGAAGTTTGCTGATGATCTCGGCATGGAAAGCATCCAGACTATTTCACTTGGCCAGGGCCAAGGCCCAATCGCAGCAAAGATGATTAATCAGGCTATCGTGGACGGGACTTGGGTTGTGCTGCAGAACTGCCATCTTGCAACCAGCTGGATGCCTGCTTTGGAAAAAATCTGTGAAGAGGTTATAGTACCTGAGAATACTCATACCAAGTTCAGGCAAGAATTCAATTTCTATTATTTAGTCTACATGGATGCTGTAGAAATCTCATTTCCTGGGCTCCAGACATCCTCTTTTGCTGGTCAGGAAAGTGGTGCAATGAAAATTCTGATCCCCTGGGGTTCCAGGGTCACAGAGGACATGGCAGCAGGCTTTTAAAAAGAAGGTAATATTAGGTAAATATCTCTTCCCACTGAGACCATGTCAGATAATATCACAGTGAACAGGGTCATGCAGGTAAGATCAGGCTCAGTAGCATGTGCCTCGATTTAGCAGTATCAAGTTCAGGGCCAAGGTCACATCTATATGTTAGTACAGTGGTACCTCGGGTTACAAACACCTCGGGTTACAAACACTTCAGGTTACAGACTCCGCTAACCCAGAAGTACTACCTCGGGTTAAGTACTTTACTTCAGGATAAGAACAGAAATCGTGTGGCGGCAGTGGGAGGCCCCATTAGCTAAAGTGGTCCCTCAAGTTAAGAATGGTTTCAGGTTAAGAACGGACCTCTGGAATGAATTAAGTTCGTAACCAGAGGTACCACTGTATATAAAGCCCTTAACAGCTTGTCACTAGTTTACTTGTGAGATCGCCTTATCCCGTATATGCCTACGCAACTGCTTTGATCTGTGGAACTGGCACTGTTACAAGTGCCTCATAATACTTGTTCCGTATTTGTAAGAAATTGATATTTTCAGTTGGAACTCCCAAGCAGGTACAGTGGTGCCTCGCAAGACGAAATTAATCCGTTCCGCGAGTCTCTTCGTCTTGCGGTTTTTTCGTCTTGTGAAGCACAGCTATTAGCGGCTTAGCGGCTATTAGCGGCTTAGCGGCTATTAACGGCTTAGCGGCTATTAACGGCTTAGCGGCTTTAAGAAAAAGGAAACAAACTCGCAAGAACTCGCAAGCCCATAGGGAAATTCGTCTTGCGGAACGACTCAAAAAACGGAAAACTCTTTCGTCTAGCGAGTTTTTCGTCTTGCGAGGCATTCGTCTTGCGGGGCACCACTGTACCTTCACTGTACTCTTTTTGGTGCCTGCTAAAAACACATCCATAAATATAGAATCTTGACTTACATTTGAATCTGCTTTCCCTCCCTGCCCCCATCGTTGATTTTATTTATTTTTGAATGTTTTCAATAGTTGTTGGGTTTTTTTAGATGATTTTATTTTTATGATTTTATGATTTTACTCTTTCTGTAAACTGCTTTGAGGTTTTCTTGCAATCGAGTGGTATATAGATCTTGTGAAATAAATAAAAATAAAAATACGCCCAGATTTAGGCAAGCCCTATCAGATCCACGGAAAGGTCCTGTGACCTCCAGTGACTGCAGTCTTCCCTTTGTTGTGCTTAATGGGTGGATGTTGTCTCAGCAAAGAGTTTAAGGTTGGCAAACCCTGCCCTGCAATTAGCCCTGCCTTTGCAGAGGAGCTGGCTGTGTTCTTTAAAGGGCTATTGTCCAGTTCCATGACTGCTGACTTCTACAAGACTGAAGAGATGAAATGCTACCGGGGGCTCATCCTAAGGGTTTGAGGGTGGCAGAGAGCTACATCTTCTGGCTGGAAAGGCATGGGAGGAGGTGCTGAAAGATCCCCTCCTTGCACAAGGCTGCCTGCTTCTCCTCTTCATCAGAGTCTTCCTCAGGGCAGGGTGGGGGCCCAGATTTGGGGACCATTACATTTTTTAGAACTTTTTCTATCGGAAGCAGTGGTTTGTGCAGGGTCAGCACAAAGGTTTTCCTGTAACTGCCCCTCTGCAGTTTTTACTTTTTCATTGACACTACTACATGTCTTGGTGGTGACCATTGTACTCCTGGTTGCAAAGAGGGCGTTATGGTGTGGTTTCTGTTGGTGCTTTGTGACAGTGCTAGTCTCCCTTTCTCTTGCACATAAGAGCTTTCTATGTAGCAGGATCCCCCTTTTAAAAAAACTAAAAAAACACAAAGGTGCATTCATCTGAGCTCCTGTCTTGAGTCTGATGTGGTACGGTCCAGACACAGGTTGACCACCTCAACAAGAACCAGGCCTCTAACACATTTGTTACAAAGGCACACACAAGATACTTAACCATTATTCAAATAAGCTTGTGTATCTTTACCAGGGGTAGCCAAGGTGGTACCATCCAGATGTTGTAGACCACAATTCCCACCAGCCGCAACTAGCATAATAATAGTTTTATTATTTATACCCCTGCCATCTGGCTGAGTTTTCCCAGCCACTCTGGGTGGCTTTCAGCACATATAAAAACATAATAAAATGTAAAACATTAAAAATTTCCTGATACAGGGCTGGCGCGTGGCCAGTAGTCAGGGTTGCTAGTTGTCTAAAAACATCTGGAGGGTGCACACACTGGCAACCCCTGATGTACACATAGACAGCATCCACACCATGTAACCAAATTTATTTCTGCTCCGAACTTCATTAGATTGTGGCTGACTAGTTATCCATCCGAAAAGTTTCCTGTCAGCATTCTCCAGAATGGAATAAAAATGACCAACGAGCCACCTAAAGGGGTGAGAGCAAATCTCCTTCGATCCTACCTCAACGACCCAGTTTCTGACCCCATGTTCTTTAACAGTTGCGAAAAGAAAGAAATTTGGCAGAAGCTGCTGTTTGGTCTCTGCTTCTTCCATGCTCTTGTGCAAGAAAGAAGAAACTTTGGTCCATTAGGTAAGATGTTGTGTGCTTTATTGTTTTCAAAAACAATTTTGTGGGTTTTTTTTGTGGTAGATGGCTCTGGGGAGGTGGGAACAGAAAGTCAAACCAGAGGAGGTTTGCATATGGTCTTCACCTGCATCCGTCTTTCTCCTTGCCACCAAAGACAAGGTAGATGGTAGGTGGTTCTGTGGCCAGCAGAGGCTGGAGCAGGCTCTGAGATGGTGTCTGTCCAATTCTTCGTCCAGGATGAAAGCAGTATAAATGGTTCCTATCTGCCCCCCTCTGCACTTTATCCTCACAACAACATTGTGAGTAGATAAGTCTGAAAGAGTGTGAACCAGTCATTCACTGAGTGTTGTTCCTCAGTAGGGATGGGGGAGAAATCCAACTAAGTTTGCCTTTAAAGGCAAATCTACCTTATTCACAGCCATCCTTCAGAATTCACGTTTCTCCAAATTTTGTAGTTTTCCCAGCCAAGTTGTATTTACAAAAGTGCACATACCGAGGTAAACGGTGCACAGAATTGCATATGTACATGAAAATTACATATGAATATGCATTACGTTCAGGGAAGTGGCTTTGGGGGAAATGTACGTATGTTTTAGGCAAAATTGCACACAAAAATGTGTATATTAGAAATTTGCACTAAAATGCCAGCGAGTTTTTGTGAGAACTTAACAACAACAACCTCAAACATGTATAGAAATGTGAAGAACTGCATTTAAGATTGGAAATATTAGAAACCTAAAGTGACAGATTCACCCATCCCTATTCGTGAGTGAGGAATTTAAAGTGGATCTCCCTGATCTACTGCTCTGTCCACAACACCACACTGATGCTATCATCTTATATATGCTGCAACTCTAAACTAAGGAACAGCACAGCATGGATTAAACAGGCACTGGCAACCGCTTTTGACCCCATGTCACTAATGGTACAACCATTGCACCAATCATTGTGTCAGTCTGTGATCCAGATCCCACAGTTCAGTTTTGCATCAGTACATAGCTCTTTCTACGATTAAGCTGGGGCTTAGTTTTATTGAAGATTTCCTCATGTATGTCACTACTGCCCGCTGGGCCATTTTTGCTGCCAAAGGCTCCCCAAATAACAAAGGTAAACATTTTTATGTGGTTACAAACTTGGATCTATTGCTCAGATTTCCTAGGTGGCCTATAGAGAGCTTCTGTTCAAATTACTGTATTTTTCGCTCTATAAGACGCACCAGACCACAAAACGCACATAATTTTTGGAGGAGGAAAACAAGAAAAAAAATATTCTGAATCTCAGAAGCCAGAACAGTAAGAGGGATCACTGCACAGTGAAAGCAGCAATCCCTCTTGCTGTTCTGGCTTCTGTGATAGCTGCGCAGCCTGCATTCGCTCCATAAGACGCACACACATTTCCCCTTACTTTTTAGGAGGGAAAAAGTGAGTCTTATAGAGCAAAAAATACGGTAGCCAGGGGCACTTGTGCCTTTTCTGTGTCCATCAGAATGCAGCTGTTCAGTTTTGAGCTCAGCAATTTTCAAATGACAGCTGAGGGGCACATAAATAATATTTATCATTAGCAGCGCAGATTAATGTAAGACCTGGAACACATCGTTGCACTATAAGGGAAGTTAATTAAAGATAAATATCTCCCTCTTGGATACAATATTGAGACAAATGCCTGGGCTTCACTATAGTATTGTTTCAGCTTAGTCTATTAGCATTGAATGTCATCTTATTGTTTGCCATCAGCAGAACAAAGCTTGCTGTATTGCAGACTCACTTTTCCCCCACTCTGGCTTGGACAGGTTGGAACATTCCTTATGAATTCAATGAATCTGATCTGAGAATCAGCATGCGGCAGATTCAGATGTTTCTGAATGAATATGAAGAAACCCCATTTGAAGCTCTCACATATCTTACAGGTATGGGCATTGTGGCTACATTCAGACATAATGCTGGTTTAGCATCATGAAAATGAGCTTAGCATGATTTAGCTAAACTATGGTTTATCATTACAAAGGTGAACGTATTACAGTAGTGAGCTAAAAGCATGGCTTATCATTTATGAAAATGAGCTCCCAAGGCTTGCATACATCCCTTCTCCATTCCTCAGTGTGGCCATAGCAAAACAGCTAGAAAGAGGAGAGGAGAGAGAGGAGCATGCAAGTCATCCTGCAGCTCATGTGATGCTGCTTTATACAAAGTCAGTTCATTGGTCCATCTAGCTCAGTATCGCCTGCTCTGACTGGCCGATACCTTCCTTTGTCACAGGCAAGGATTTCTCCCAGCCTTACCAGGATATGACGGCAATTGAATCTGGAATCTTGCCCAAAACCATGGTTTCCTGTTACATCTGGGCCACAGTCTAATAGCCGCTACCCTCCACCATACCACCCAAAGTATATGGGGATCCATGATGGGAGTCCAATTCTGACAAAACTCCATCGTCCCTAGTAATGCAAGGCTAGCTAACATATGGCTGTTTATGAAAGATGTCCCACCTGTAGGTTCCAATTTCCCCCTGAGCCCGCTGTATGTGGGCTCCAGTCACCTTGTGAGCAGAGTCTTATCGGTCTCCTTTTTTTAAACAGAAGGTATCTCTGCACGCTGCATAAACATCTTACCATTTTCATTCTAATGTGTTGTTTCTATTCCTAGGCGAATGTAACTATGGTGGGAGGGTAACGGACGACAAGGACAGGCGTCTCCTGCTCTCTCTACTTTCAATTGTGTATTGCAAAGACGTAGAAGTCCTGGAAAACTATCAGCTTTCCCCAGGGGGGGAATATTTTGTACCATCCTTCGGGACATACCAGGTAAGAGAGTGTAGATGAAGTACTTTTTCACACAGCGCATAGTAAAACAGTGCAGTTCTCTCCCCCCCCCCCCCCGAAATATTGATGGCCATCAACCTGGATGGCTTTAAAAGTGGATTAGGCAGATTTGTGGAAAATAAGGCTATCAATGGCTACTAGCCACAATGGCCATTTTCTCCCTCCGCTATCAGGGACAGTAAATGCCTCTGAATACCAGTTGCTGGGAATCACAAGTTGTGCTCAGGTCCTGTTTGCGGGCTTCCCAGAGGCATCCGTTTGGCTGCTGCAAGAACCCAATGCTGGTCTAGATGGGTCTTTAGCCTGGTTGTGCAGGGATTTTCTTATGCTTTTCTAAAATGTGGGCATCACAGTCTGTACCAATTGGGGGCAGTGTGAACAGTACCACCTCCTTATCTAGCAAACCTGCTTGCCGGTGATGATTCTTAAAATACACATATCGTTATATATTCTTTACAGTCCTACATAGACTACTTGAGAAGTCTGCCAATTATAACCCATCCCGGAGTATTTGGGCTACACGAGAATGCAGATATCACAAAGGATAACCAAGAGACCAACCTGCTTTTCAATAGTGTCTTGCTGACTTTGCCCCGACAAGCAGGTGGCGGCGGCAAATCTCCACAGGTAACAAAATGACACAGTGGCTTCATCTAGTGCTTCAAGCCCCAAATATCTAAACAACCACCTCCATTCTGACAGTCCCTTTTGGATGTTAAGGTTGGCAGAAGAGGCCCATCTGGTTATTTGGCTACCCTTAGGGGTGTTGGTAGCCTGGGAGAGGGCATTCTTTGTGGCATCCCCTAAGCTGTGAAATTCCATCCCTTTAGAGATGTGTCCAGCAGCTTCATTATGTAATTTCTATCATATGCTGAAGATGCACCTATTTACCCTGACCATTGACACCTGATATCCATCCATCCATCGCTCTTACTACGGTGTTTGTATTTAGTGCCGTGCTAAGCAGGGTGGCGCTGTGGGTTAAACCACAGAGCCTAGGACTTGCTGATCAGAAGGTCGGCGGTTCGAATCCCCACGATGGGGTGAGCTTCCGTTGCTCGGTCCCTGCTCCTGCCAACCTAGCAGTTCGAAAGTACATCAAAATGCAAGTAGATAGATAGGTACCGCTCCGACGGGAAGGTAAACGGCGTTTCCGTGCGCTGCTCTGGTTTGGCAGAAGCGGCTTAGTCATGCTGGCCACGTGACCCGGAAGCTGTATGCCGGCTTCCTCAGCCAATAAAGCGAGATGAACCCCAGAGTCGGCCACAACTGGACCTAATGGTCAGGGGTCCCTTTACCTGTACCTTTTAAGCACAACTAAAAGCATAATAAGCTCAAAAGGGCGAATGAGTTTGAAAAATTACATATTTGAAGAATAACATACAAAAAGATGGCAGGTTATTAAAGAGCTACAAAAAATGCTATTTTCAAGCATATTCCATTTCAAAAATGTCCAATTTCCTGATTTTAGGAAACAGTAGAGGAACTGGCACAGGACGTCCTGTCCAAGTTACCACAAGACTTCGACCTAGAATATGTGATGGAAATGTACCCAGTACTTTACAGGGAGTCCATGAACACGGTTCTTAGGCAAGAACTTATCAGGTTCAACAGGTAGGATTCTGGGTTTCTTCTTCTTCTTCTCCACCCTGCAATATTAATAGAAATAATGATGGAGCAGCCACAGGCCTGAAAGCTCCGCGTATATTTTATGTTAGTATAATGGACATCAAGAGAAATCACAGATATTTGCCCACCTGCTATTCCATATAGAGAAGGTGATGGGACTTGCAGTTGACTGTGGCAGGACAATGTCCCCTACTGCACCTGAAGGCATGCAGGCCTCTACTGCACAAAAGAGTTCTACCCTCCAAAATGTTGCTCTCACTCCTATCACCTGCCAATCTAGTCTGCCTAATAATAGGACTGGCCCTCTTTCCTCATTTAATAGCATGCTTAAGGTCATGTGGAAGCCTCCAGTTAACCATAGGTTTCCATTTCATCTGACCGGGGAGCCTATGGTTAACAGATTCAGGACAGATTCAGAACCATTTCTTCTTCCTGTAGGCTTACAGAGGTTGTACGCAGCAGCCTTGTCAACCTACTTAAAGCCATCAAAGGCCAGGTGCTGATGTCTTCAGAACTCGAGGATGTCTTCAACAGCATGCTTGTAGGCAAAGTGCCTCCTATGTGGGCAGCCAAATCCTACCCATCCTTGAAACCTATGGGGAGTTACGTGTCTGACCTTCTCATGAGGCTGGTCTTCTTTCAGGTATGCTTCAGCTCTCATGGTTCAGTGTTGTTGTCAAGATCATTTACACATGAGTAGAGATGGAGGAAGAATTCAATCTGGTTTGCATTTAAACACAGACTTCCCTAATTTGTGCTTTTCAAAGCAATATGTGAACCAAAACACAGCTAGCCTTCAAATTTTGCACTTTTCTGAAGGTTGCAGTGATGATCTCCAGCCAAGTAATGTGTACAAAAGTGCATGCATTGTGGTAAAGAGTGCATAGAAGTGCATATATTAGTGAATATAACAAACCAAAATGCATTCATTCTATTAGGGAAAATTGCTTGCAAGTATGTGTATATTAGGAGAAATTGGCACTATAATGCTAATTAATTTTCACGAGCACTTTTAAAAAATGCTCTGCAAAGTGATGTGGAAATGTGGGGGGGGGGGGTTGGATTTAAGACTAGAAAAATGAGATACTAAGAGTAACTGTCTATCAATTGAGGTTGCTTTTCTGACACGGTTTCCTTTTGGACAAATAAATGTCCAGCCAGAACTGCCTTTTTATGTAAGTGATTTTACATTGTTTATTTTGTTCTGAGCTTTTAAATTTTGGAATTTGGTGTTTTTGTCTTGATACTGGTCATTGACTGTCATAAAACGACTTGATTTGACTTAAGAAACTGAGAGAGATCAAAATGGGCAGAGTCATAAAAATCCTATGCAGGGCCTCCTCAGTAGTTGCTCCCAGACTTTGGGACTCCCTCCCTAGAGAAGTTAGATTGGCTCCCTTCTTGCTGTCCTTCCACAGGCAGGTGAACAGCTTTTTGTTCCAACGAGCTTTTGGTAACTGACTGCTTTTAATGAGAGGGTCGGTGCCATGCTGTTTTTACTGTAATCATTTGTATGGGTTTAAAAGATTTTTGTGTGTGTTCATGTGTGTTTTACTTCTGTCAATGTTTGCTTGTATTTAATTATTGTTTTCTTTGTTTTAGTGGTTTGTTGACATTTATTGGGATGGCTCAAGTATATAGAACTAGTTTGGGGAACTCAATATTCCCTCAGGATGCAATTTTATTTGTTTTACTTCAAAAGTTTATATATGGCTTAACTCGGTAGTATCTAAGTAGTGTAAATGGAGGCAGGAAGTAGAAAGCTAGCTAGGTGGTTAAGAAAGAGCCACAGATTAGAAGAACTGTTGCAGGAATAGAGGTTTAAAAAGCTCTTGCTGTTAAGAGATCTTGGGTTGCATCGAATGCTAGTCCTACTCCAGAGTAGACCTATTGAATGTGTAGTTAAAGTTAAAGTCCATTAACTTCAATGGGTCTGCTCTGGAGTAGGACTAGTTGGTGACAACCCTTAATTATTAGATAAGCTTCAAAGAGAGACAGCAGTTGCCAACAATAAATTAATTAATAAAAGCCCCAGAAATAGATGTGTACACCAAAAAAGTGTGTTAAATTTAAATATTTTAAATTATATTTATATATGCTTAAGGATCATGCTGGTGTTTTCAGCTAAGTGGGGTATCAATTTCTTATCCTAATATTTATAAATTTGGACTTAAACCTTTACAGATTTGCATTTGTTTAATGGTGGAGACTGACGGTTTGAGATTCCATTACCCCAAGCTCTTGGCCTTCAAGACTTTACAGCTGACCATATGCAGTTGTTGTTTCTTTTAATCCCACATAATAACTATTTGCTTTGCTGATTCATGTTAAACCCAGGAATGGATCAATCACGGACCTCCAATTGTGTTTTGGATTTCCGGTTTCTACTTTACTCAGTCCTTCTTGACAGGAGTTTCACAGAACTATGCCAGGAAATACACCATCCCAATAGATCACATTGGATTTGAATTTGAGGTAAGTAAAGCAATTTCATTCCATGTTTAAGAGTTCCTGTATACGATGCAAAATGAAACTTGGTAACCTAGGGTTGTATCCAATGAAATCCTACTGAGAGTAAACCCATTGGAATGGAACCCGTTAGTCATGCCCATTAATTTCAGAGGGTGTACACTGAGAAAGTTTGTCTTCCTTCCATCGCCCTCAGCCAATCCATCTGTAGAGATCAAAGTTAGGCTACTGAAGATTGGGACATTTGCATGAACTGGAATGTAGGGAACAATAAAGCATATCTGCCAGTTTAATGGTGGATTTTAGGTAATTTTAGAGTTCATGGACTTGCTTCCACCCATCTCTCCTTAAATACCAGTGCATATTATATCATTTACTTCAAAAAGGCCATCCTACTGCATTGGGGGTGGGGTGGGCAGCTCATTCTGTTACATGGAGCCCTGGGCACACACACTCACTCTGATGGTACCACTGATCTCCATTGTAAAACACTGAGGCTGGTAAAAAAAGTCTTCCTTCCTTCCTTCCTTCCTTCCTTCCTTCCTTCCTTCCACAAAACATGGATTTATGAAGCTGCATCCTCCAGAGTCCATTCAGAGCATTCAAAGGCCAGAAACAACAGAGGCCGTTTTCCTACTTAATTGATCCCTTAGTGTTAGAAGATAATAGTAAAATATTAAATAATTGATGGCATGTTGTTAGAGAAAGGGGGGGGGGAGGAGCTATGGGATTTACCCTTACCCTGTCTCAGAAAATGTCTTTGGGGAGCTGTGCAGAGAGTACAGATTCAAAAGTAATAAGTCTGGAGAGCATTATGAACTAAAGCGTAATGAGCATTTAGAAATATGAGGACCAGTGTTGGGATCTAGCTTTTGCAAGCATTTGTAGATATTTCTCTTCCATTCTTTATGTTTAAGAAGCCCGTAGTGAGCTAGTCGGATGGGGAAGAAAGCATGATGGGCAGTCCTTGTAGATACTTGGGGAGTTTCTGGGTAGATTGAGTCACAGAGGATTGGCTGTGATGTTTCAGCACGTCCTGCTTCAGTGCTTCAGATCTGCAGGAGCCATTCCTTGCCTCGGCTAGCAACTAGCACTGGATAGAACCTTCCTTCTGCAAGACCTAAGCCATGTTCTAATACACCATCTCTTCCTTCCTTCCCCCACCCAATTTAGGTGATGACACAGGAGCACAGTATGGCTCAATTGCCTGAAGATGGAGCCTACGTGAAAGGGCTTTATCTGGAAGGGGCCCGCTGGGACAGGGAGACCATGCGGATTGGAGAGTCTTTCCCCAAAATCCTCTACGACTCCCTGCCCATCATTTGGCTGAAACCTGGCGAGAGCTCCAAATTTTTGCACGAAGGGATTTACCTGTGCCCCGTCTACAAAACCAGTGCCAGGAGAGGCACCCTGTCCACCACTGGCCACTCCACCAATTACGTGCTCTCCATTGAGCTCCCTTCCGATTTGCCCCAGAAGCACTGGATCAATAGGGGCGTAGCTGCGCTTTGCCAGCTCGACGACTAAATGGTTGGTGTCATATGCCTGTGCTTTCTGATGAAAAAGCACGGCTGCAACTATTGCCCCTTTGAAAAGAAAGAAGTATCAGGCTACAACCATCGCCCCATTGAAAATAAAGAAAATCTAAGGTTTGAGCAACTTGTTTTATTGCACATTCATCCTGATTTGTTTCCAAGGAGGTTAGACAGCAGCTGCATCTACACCATACATTTATGTTTGCATGCATGTATTTCATAAAGTTTATATGCTGCTTGATTCTAAAAACAACACCAACCCTCAAAGGGGTTTTAAAAAAGAATACAATAAAATTATTTGTAAAAACAATTTAAAACATTCAGAAAATTGAAACCAGCAGTGAACTAAAAACACATCAGTATTTCAGATAGAGAAGTAGGCTTGTCTAAACAAGAATGTTTTAAGTAGGTACCAAAAAGAGTGCACTGAAGCTGCCAGCATGATATCAATAGGCAGGGAGTTCCAAAGTATAGGGGCCACCACATTAAAAGATCAGTTTCCTACAGATGCAGAACATCTGTAACAGTGCCAGTTCCACAGATCAAAGCAGTCCGAGAGGGCTTGTATGGGGTAAGAATCTCACAAACAAATATGTAGTTTGTTAAGGGTCCTGGGAATTGTAGTGCTGTGAGAGGTAAACTACAGTTCTCTAGGTCCTTTGAAGGAGGCCATGTGCTTTAAATGTATGCTGTGCATGTGAGCAATGTTGCTTCAAGCCAGCATTATCCCACACTTTCCAGTGCACTTTCTCATCTCTTATTGTAAAAAAGTCCATTCTTTGGGGGGAGAGTGGGTTTGTTGTGCAAGGCCTCCCAATCGCCTTCGACTGCACAACCAGGATTTGCTGGGATGTGGCTGAATCTCACCCAAAACTAGCAATGGTCTGGAGGTCCTCTCTGCTTTGCTCTCAGTTTGCTTTCTCTCTTGGGTCGAGCCATTTTGTACTGAGGATTGAGAAGTGGGCCCTTCCTTTCCCCTGTTCTAACAGCCACACTCACAGCAACCCGTTTGCTCTCAGGGTGACTCAGGAGGGTGCTCCCAGAAAGAGGAAGCGAAAGGCACCACTGCCAGATCTCTCACTGAACTCTTTGCCTTGGCATTTCATTCAACTTCGCTTCTGGCTTTCCCCAGTTCCTACCATGGCTTTCATTTTCAGGTCAGGGTCATGGGTTTGAGCCCCTGCATTGCAGGACGTTGAACTAGATGACCCTTTATTCCCTTCTAGCTCTATGATTCTTTGATTCTGTGATTTCATAATCCATCCATTCCTATGTAACGTCTTCCTTGCCCTCTGCCTTCCCCTCTCTGCCTCAGATGTTAATCTTGTGGTTTTAGGCCCCATCTGCACCATACATTTAAAGCAGTATCATACCTATTTACACAGTCATGACTTCCCCCTCTAAAATCCTGGGCACTGGAGTTATTAAGGGTGCTAAGAGTGGTTAGTTCCTCTTCATAGAGAACTCTGGAGCTTGCAGCTCTGTGAGGGGAACACAGATTTTTGGGCATCACAAAGTTTATTTAAGTCTGCCACCTTTGATTTTTATTTATTTATTGCTCCCCTCCCCCTTTATGTTGCTGTTTGATTAGTCAGCACACACACACACACACACACACACACACACCCCTTTTCATTTATTTAGTATGGGACAGACACCCACAGCAGCATAGAAAGCAGTAGGATAGATAAGGAACAACTTCAAAGGGGAAAAGCTATTATTGTAGTCAGTTGGACAGGAAGAAATGACTGGATTGGATGTAGAAGAAAGAAGAGGATGAGTCAAATATGACACATAGGCTGCATGTCTGAATAATTGTATCTCGAGCAGCAAGGAAGACATGCAGAAGGATGGAAAGACACATGGCAGAGCATCTGCTTCCAGGGAAATTGTCTTGTGCCAAGGTTGAAAAACTTGGAATGTGGCCTGCTTGGTTTGCCAATTCTATAGGAAGGCTGCCTTTGACCAGGTTAGAGTATATCTCTGCCTAACGCAGTTACCTACTCTGAAGAAGTGTGCATGCACACGAAAGCTCATGCCAACTTAGTTGGTCTCTAAGGTGCTACTGGAAGGAATTTTTTAATTTTGTTTCTACTACTCTGAAAGGCAGCAGCTCCTCAAATGGGAGCTCTCTCTTATCACCTTCTGCTGGAGATTGACCCTGGGAACCTTCTGCATGCAAAGCTATGGTGAGCAATGGTGTTCCCCAAATATCAGAGGACATATGGACTTGCCTAAAAACAAAGGCTGACGGATTTGATGGATAAGGCAATCAATGGCTGCTAGCCATGATGGCTGTGTTCTGCTTCACACTGCCAGAGGCAGTCTGCCACTCAGTGCCAGCTGCTGAGAATCACAAGTGGGGAGGGCGCTGTTGTGCCAATAGCCTATTGTGCACAGATGAACTATGGAAGACACTGCATTGTCAACCATTCGGTTTCATTGGCTGATTCCTTTGCTCTGGTATTAAGAGGGGGAAGAAAGGTTTGTTCATGGCCATTTTCTCCTCATGATGCACAATTGTATCCACTTCTATTATGTCCTTGTTTTTTTGATGAGCTAAAATGCCCCAAATGCTGTAACCCTTACTCATGGGGAAAAACATAAAGAAGGGACTTGAAGTGTCCACTTGAAGTGTGGGGGGTGCGAGGCACAAGACAGACAGTGTGGGGAAACCAGCCTTGCCCCTCCGAGGAGTGGGGGGGAAGGGGAAGCCTGCAGCAGCAGCTCCTCTTTTTAGGTATGCACTTTCTGCTGGGCTGTACCTTCCAGCCTTCTCCTGTGGAAGCTTTAATTAACTCCGTGAAACTGTTTTCTGCTTATGCAGAGTCTTTTCTCAAAGAAGCGCAAAATGCTTTGAAAGGGGATCGTAGGTGTAATAACTTCAGGTTTTCAAAGAGCAGCAATTTCAAGACGCCCTGATCAAATTTCAAAAGCTGAAAAGGTGTATATTGTTGGGGCTCGGTTTTGTTGTTGCTCTTTTTTAAAACCAAGTTGCATTTTCCCAGGAGTCAGCTGGTTTGGATGCTGTTTAATTCATGAATGCTGAAGAGAGACCCTTTTCTGATTGCCTGGGGCCATCTAGTGAGCTGCTTGCAGAACTGGGTGTTCTACCCCTGAGCTTTTGCCATAACCAGATAGTAATATTGACTCAGCTAATTAGGCCACGCAATACCTCATTGCACCAGCTCACTTGCCTTATTTATATACTTTGGATATTCAAGCTTTTAGTTCCTTTAAGCCCAGAATTCAAAAAATGGATATTCAAAGGGGAAAAACCCTCTGCACAGCTGTCTGTGGTTAATGGACAACATATATCTCAAGCAGTGAATGGGCTGGACACATTTTAGAGGACGTGTGCAATGACTGAAGCTACACATTCTGGGGGAGAGTAACTCAGGCCTCTTACAATGACGTTTCCACAAATACAACACAAGAAACAATTCAGCCTTAACAGAGATAAAAGAAGAGGACTTTGCATTTCTACCTTGTAGAATTCTCTGATGGGATAAAAGTTGTGCTTTCAAGTCATTTGCATGAAAAAGGTTTCTTGCTTGAGTCATACCCTGTTGACACAAGTTGCTACCAAGAACACAAAACACTTGAAGAAGTGTTCATAAGCTGCTGTTCACCGCATCACCCCATTCAAATGAAACAGCTCAGGCTGACCTGTGTTATTCCTATGGCAGCCAGAGACACTACTATCCTGCTAACCTTAGGTAGATTATTCCATGCTTTGTCTGGAGTTCTGTTTATGTTAACAATTGGCCGGTACCATCTCCTGACATGAACAGTATGTTCTTAATAGCAGGGCAGATTTTGACCCACACACAAATCTAGATTAGACCTTCAGCTATAAAACAAGGGAATCTGTGGTCTTCCAGATGTTGTTAGATTACAACTCCCATAATCCCTGACCATCAGCTATGCTGGCTGGGCCTGATGGGAGCTGGAGTCCAACAACATTTGGAGGGCCACAGGATCTGTATCCCTGCTTTAAAATTACAGTGTTATCCATTGAAAGGGAGGCCTAAACCGGGGATGGGGAACATGTGGTCCTCAAGATGTTGTTGGACTCCCAACTCCCATCAGCTCCAGCCAGCAAGGTCAATGATCAGGAGTGATGGGAGTTGTGGTTCCCTCAAATATTGTAGGGTCAAAGGTTTCCCACCCTGGTCTAAATTGGAGGGCTATTTCAGGCATCTTGCCAGAGGGTTATTTTCTGTCTTTGCTGATGTTTTTCAACCCTGTCCTTTTTCAAACATAGGGCACAGTAGCCGACCGAGTGCTTCATCAAAGGCACAAGAGCCTTAAAATGAGTTGGGTGGGTAACATGCTGAATGAGTGCTTGTGGGCTGACATCTACTTCCCAATAGGCGCACATGAAACATGCCAGGATCTCCCACTGGCTAGGCCTCCATGCGTTGGATTTTATGCACAAGTTATGGCTCTGCATGAGGATGTAGAGAGAGACTAGGGCCGCCAGTGGGTAGGAATGGAAGGCACAATCTCACTCCTCAGCCATGTACAAAAAGGCCGGGGAAAATATTGCCCAAACTAGACCATTCTGTTGTCTACTAGAGGTGTTTTCTACTTGCCACACCATGCTGCTGTAGTCTTTGAAAAACAATATTTTAGGTTTCAGAAGATTATTGACCCTTTCTGCATGGTGCTATATCCTTCTACAATGCAAGACGCATCACACTTTGCCTTTCCTATCATAAATCATCTGACTTTTATTGGTGAGTCATCTGCTGACTCTTAATAAATACAAGACCGTTTGATTGTATCCTTACTCATCGCCTTCTCAGGATCAAGTGGGCCCCTGGCCTTGAGGGCGATGTCAGCAAGTGCAAACCACACCAGTTTCATTTATGCATGAAAGGAATCTGCCAAGCAGTCCGGGATGACACAGGCAACAGTCTTGATTATGAAATTTCATCGTGGGATTTCAAGTAGATTGGCTTGGAAAGCTTCCTCAGCTTCTCTTGATGTCGAAAAGTACGGCCGTGCTGCTGGGCGAGACCCATGGGAGGCAGATGAGTCTATGAGAAGCAAGGAGAAAATAATTTTTAAAAACCCAAATGTTTGGAAACTGCAAAAAATCAGAAAACAGACACACATGCAACCAGTTCCACCCCCCTGCCATAGCCCAATGAAGGGGGTGTTGCATGTGGGCCTGGAAGAAGTGGAGTCACATCCCAGTTTCTGTCCCCATAAAGGCATGCCATGGTCCATCTTTTCACACCTTAGGTTGAACCATAGCTAATGTTTACCATGGACATGCATTTCTGGACCATTTATCTCCTCCTTCCTAGTGTGTGGAGGAAACAGTTTGGTTTCCAAACCAGAGATCATTAGTGATTTTGCTCTAAGAAATCATGATCAGTAAGTAAGCTAACTTTGGCTTTGGGAGCAAACAAACCAGTATATCTCCTTCAGATTTAATGCTAAGCTAGGGTTCCTTTCCCACCCCTTGCTCCAGAAAGGGTGAGAAGGAACCAACTGACCAAGATTAGTATTTTCACCATTTACTGTTACACTGAAATAAGACCAGAGGTTCTATTCAGATATTGTGCTGAACCATGGTTTCCACTGACCACCGTTCAGAACCCAAACCATGAAGTGAGCTTCCAAAGGTACAGGCAAACCATAATTTAGAGCTGTGGGTCTGCTTTTGTTTTCTGTTCGCTCCGTGCTCATGTCTCTGAGCCAATGGCCTCTGGAAGCACAACAATGGACGTAATCATGGTTTGTCAATTCAAACATTCTGCCAAATGAGGGTTTGCAATCCAATTTCTGGCTGTGGTCTCTGATTTCCCAGCCGATCTCAAAAATGTGGTTTATCAATTCAGCCTAGGTTCTGAGATCTGGGGAGTAAAATCATGGTAAACACTGTATGGGCAGGGGGGAAACAAATGGATTACTGCCATATTGGACCCCCATTTGCAAAAAGAACTGAATGCTGACAGAAGGAACTGTCTTTGTGACTGTCTGTGGGCTGATAATTAATATCATTTGAAGTCTAAAAATTTGAGAATCGGTGCTACATGGTAATTAAATATCAAGCCAACATCCTGATTCTCCAAGCAACTTGTGTTACTAAAAGACATCATTTTAATGACTCTTGCAGATGTGGGAGACATCTTTGAAGATATACTCCTGATTCAATCTGACTCATGTGCTTAGCAGTAATTGTAGGATTGTTCCTGGAGAAGCAAATGGGATGATTCAGTAGCTTCTGTCTAGAACATGTGGAATTCTATGGAGTAATGGGGCCAAGATATTCACATCAGGTGGATTTCTACTTACAGGCCTTGGATATGGGATGTGATAGTGAAGTCCTATCTCTATTCTCGCTGTGCATTCGTCTATACATTGTTTAATCAGCTTCGGATCTGTTAACTTCTCAAACAACATAAGACAAAACAGAAATCAAAATAGAAAGCTGTGAATCCATGTAGAAATTAGCCATCTCAAAAATCACCTTGCAGGGTTCCCCCCTCCCTCTCCCACTAGCCCAGGCAAGGACATTCTATTGATTCTATTTATTAAAAAATAGAATCTGAGGTTGAGGCTGAGGTTGGTGGGGCAATGCCCCATTCACCTTAACAAACCAGCCTCCACTGGGCCAAGTATCAAGGCAGAGGCGGTTTTAGACTAGCAGGACTGCTGCGGAAGCACTGGGCGTCAGCCTGCAGGGGGTGCCGAAACAATGCTGCAGAACGGATCAGGAGAGGTCGGGGTGCCAAATTTTAGCATCGTTCAATGTCCGCTGCTGATCAAGGCCACACAGCACACTCGGAAGGAAATTTGTGTGCCTAAGTGCCATTTAAATCAATGGGATCAAAGAGCGTTGTTAAATGTGAGGTACCCATATCTCTTCTCTGGATTGGGTTCTGAGCGGCCCTTTGATTGATTCCAAATTTAACTCAGAGCAGCTCTTTGTTCTCCCACGGAGTGTCTAATTTGAGCTCTTTTCGTGCCTACCCGTTTGGACTGCGCTGTCTTTTAATTAAATTGTAGGTCTACTTTTGATAAAAATATATATCGCTCACAGTTCAGGAAAGCAAAACCATGGGGTTTTTTGTCTCCCAAACATTCCAAAGGAGGAATTCTTAAAACAGAACTCGCATGCTTTACATTTGAGCCTTCGCCTGGTAGTTATAGGCGAACAGGAATTCCATGCAAGTGAATGAGCAGGCTGGCAAAGGAAGAATGGGTCACTACAGTCCACCTCTTGCTATGCTATGCACAGAGCTGGTGTGGGGTAACTTTGGCCTTCCAGACATTGCTGAACATGGCTGAATCGGCCGTGCTTGCTGGGGCTGATCAGAGTTGCAGCAGCATCTGAAGAAAGGAAAGCCTCTTCCTCCACAGATGGAAATCCAAGAGGCTGGTTGGAGCAGGGATGGAACCCCCTGCTTAGCCAGCCTGCCTGGCAGAAGGCATTTTTTGTAACTAGCCTGCTAAGAAGCTCCCTGCCTGGACTAGCCTCTCCCACCTCTACAGCCAACATGAAAACACAGGCTACTGAACTCTTAGGGGGCTAAAAACCACAGGCTTTTGTCTTTGTGCAGCAATAAAACTGCTAGCAGGTTTGCAAAGAAAAGCAGGGTCTGGTCTGGTTTCAAACTGGATGAGATTTCAAATTGACAGAGTTTCAAATTGGATGGAGGACAGTGTTGAGATTTCCTGCATTGCGGGGGGTTGGACTAGATGTCCCTTGGGGTCCCTTACAACTCTACGATTCGACACAGTTGCATCAGATTACAGCCCATTACGGTGGTATTTCACCACACTGATCTTCAGCTGGTCCTTCAGGACCTACAACTGGGTTGCGCCCTGTGCTAAGGCCATTTAACCAGGAACTGCTCTGTGGGAAGGATCCTGATTGCTTTTCAAATGCTGGTATTGTTGTGGGTGGGTATGTGGTTTTTGTTGCTGTTGTTTAAAAACAACAACAGGTCAGAGTTTTTTTGTACGCCACCTCAGTAGGATTTACATCTGGATGGAAGGAAGAGAGGGATGTCTGAGCCGGTGCAGAAACTAGCTTATTCTACAAAGGTGAGATTCACATTTGTTACTCTGCTATAGCTGTCAATTTTTCCCTTTTTTAAAGGGAAATTCCCTTATTCCGAATAGGATTCCTCGCAAGAAAAGGGAAAAGTTGACAGCTATGTACTCTGCCCCCTTCTACATATGGCCCCACCCACCAGCAGCATGTGGCCCCTGGGAGGCTGCCAAGAAGGAAATGTGGCCCTTGGGCTGAAAAACTTACCCTACCCCGACCTATGATTTGCTCATTGGCGGATGTACATTTGGGGCCCCCTGAAGCTTGAACTGTCATGGGGGCCCCTTCGCAACCGATAACAAGGTCTGGGTAACCACTGCTATCTTAACAGATCACAGATCACCACACCTTTACATCATCTGTGCTGCTGACTTTGACTTTGGGATTGCAACTCAAATTGGGTCTAATAGACCCAAATTTTTTACTACAGTTGCTTCTGCGTCCCCTCCAAGATTAGGGGCCCTGAAGCTTAAGCTTCATTAGTTTCATAATAGATCCTGGATTTGTTTCTTCCATGGGGAAACCCGATGATGATCACAGTCTGGTCTAAAAAGAAGCAACCGTCTGCATACAAAGAACATTTGCCCTGTCAGCTGGGACAGAGCGGGAAGAAGCCAGTCCTCCTGCCATCTTCGATGCCAACTCAAAACCCATAAATATTCAGCAAGACAAACACTCACATTTTTATTCTTTAGGAATAACGTTTTTGCTTCATTTATAATGTACTGTTTTTCTTTGATGGTCTCTTCCATCTGGCCGGATGCCGATTGCCATTTTCTGGCGATGCGAAATATCTTGCGATAAAGGCCAAGAACTTCTTGACGGGTGACGGGCGTCATCTAGAGAAACAGGGAACAGACCCACCAACATTTATGCTTGTGGGGGTGGGAGGAGGCCTCCAAACAGATGGGACATTTTCACATACTCCTTAATTAGTTTTCAAATATTTTAATGGCTCTTAGCTGAACACAAAGAACCAGAAAAGACAGAAAACTACTATCATCTGCCAATGACAGAGAACATTTACTTTCCGTGTACCAACTTGGGGGAAGGAGGTGGGAATCCCAGACCCTCCAAGTGTCCCTATTTTCCAGCAACAGTCCCGGATTTACAGACGCCGCCACAGTTTCTGATTTGACACCGGAATGTCCTGTTTTTCCTTAGGACATCTCTATTTTCAGTAAAGAAATGTTGGGAAGCTATGGAATTATCAGATCCCTGAGCCATCTGAAGGCAGCCCTGTATAGGGAAGTTTTTTTAATGTTTAATGTTTTATTATGTTTTTATATATGTTGGAAGCTGCCCAGAGTGGCTGGGACAACCCAGTCAGATGGGTGGGGTATAAATAGTAAAATTAGGACGTCCATATTTTTGTCGGAGAAATGTTTGAGGGTATGTCAAAGGGCATGTTGGATCCAAGCCAGTGATCCATTTAAAACACGAACACATTTGACTCAAGGACGATGAATGCAGATCCAACCTAGGTCTCAGAACAGAAGCTTGTCTGTTGTTCGGGGTTTCTGGTCTTTTAATGCTGGAGGTTTCTGTGAACTCAAGACTAAGTTTTCGTTGTCTGTGAATCCAGACAGCGATTCTCAACAAGATGGGCACAATACTCCCTTTCTTAACTGTTCTCAGCAAAGGCGACCTATTGTCATTTCTCAAGGAACAGATGGCAAATGTTTAACTAGGCTTTGGGAGACTGAAGGAAAATGGTGGTCTTTCAGAACGGCTCAGAAACCGGCCAAGCCAGATTGCCTGTCCCACAACAGGGGATTAGGGGACTGGATTTGGCTGGTGCAGTTATTGGGCAAACCAGATTTAAACCTCTCCTCCAATGAAGGGACCACAGCATCACCGTGAATACGACGTTTTCTGTGTTGGAGCTGGACTGGGCACTTGGCCACTGTTCAGCACTCTGGAACAAGGATGGGTAACCTTTGGCCCTCCAGATATTGCTGAACTGCAACTCCCATCAGCCCCAGTAAGCATGGCCAATGGCCAGGGATGATGCAAGTTGTAGCAACATCTGGGGAACCTGTGGCCCTCCACATGATGTTGAGTTACCACTCTCGTCCTCCCTGTCCATTGGCCAAAATTGTTGGGGCTAATGGCAGTTGGAGTCCAACAACATTTGAATTGTATAAACATAGAATTGTAGAGTTGGAAGAGACCCCAAGTGCCACCTAGTCCAACCTCCTGCAATGCAGGAATCTCAGCTAAAGCATCCATGGCATATGGCCAGCCAACCTCCAAGGAAGGAGAGTCCACAACCTTCCAAGGGAGACCGTTCCACTGCTGAGCAGCTCTTACTCTCAGAAAGTTCTTCCTTATGTTTAGTCGGAATCTCCTTTCTTGTAACTTGAATCCACTGGTTTGAATCCTACCTTACAGAGCAGGAGGAAACAAGCTTGCTTCATCTTCCATGGGACAACCCTTGAGATATCTGAAGATGGCTATCAGATATCCTCTCTGATTCCTCATTCCAGGCTCAACATAGCCAGCTCCTTCATTTGAAGAGCCACAGGGCCCCCATCCCTGCTGCACAAAAATGCTAAGCAGTTAGCTCAGGTGTGCAGACCTTTGGCCCTCAAGATCTTGCTATAACTCCCATGATCCCTGGCCTTGAGCCATGCTTGATGGCTGATGGGATTTGGAGTTCAGGAAAATCTGGAAGGCTGACAGTTCCCCACAACTGTACACTAAAGGCACAGCAGCTTCCTAATTTGAGCTCAGAAAGCTGCAGAAAGAAAACCCATTTCTAAGATCCCTCTGGGGGTAGGTGGTCTCCCGCTGTCTGCCTCTTAATACCACACATCCATGTGTGCACAGGAACACAGGAGGCTGGCTTATACTGAATCAGACCCATTGGCTCATCTATCTTAGCACTGTCCTCACCAAGTGCAGGTCAGATAGATCAGGAGAACCTTTGGTTTTTCGTCCAGCCCCATATGGAGATGTTGGGGGTTGAACTTGGACCTTCTCAATACAAAGCAACTGTTCTACCTTCCTGCGGAGGAATCACATCAGCAGGAGACGTTCTGGCCTTTGTTCTCGGCGCCTGCTTAACGCCACTCTCGGGCGCCTTTCCAAGAACGGCCGGTGTCGGGAGTCCCCATTTCGCTGTCTTAAGAGCTAAATTATAACACTTAGCTGAAGTGATGGCCCACAATTGCTCTGCAGCTGGGAGCGGTGACAGATCATCATTCACGGCTCCGCACATTTAAGCTGCAGCAACAACGGAAAAGTCAGTGGGTCAAATTCAACCCTGGGGTAAAACACGAGCGAAGAAAGCCAACAGGCCTGCCACTGGGGTGGACATTCAGCAGATTTCCTAGTAGGAAGAATGAACAGCTGGCATGCTTCGCCCCCCGTGACATTGAAGAGAAGGGGAACGAAGGAGGATTCTTTGCTTGGCTGAGAAGATCACCTTCTTTCCAGTGCACAGTTATGCATTAAACTATCAAGTCGTTTGGCATGAACAGGATTCATTTCCCCCCCGCGACAACAGCTCATCTGGTTTAACGATGCCAGGAGAAGGTGGGCATTTCAAACGCCCCCCTCTTTGTGCAAGATACTTGGGCAAGCTTCTGTTTCGACTAGTGCGCTGGGATTTGAGCAAAAGGGGAACGGGATTAGGGCTGCAGCTGCTGAAGAGGTTGCAAGCCGGTTAGCAATGCACTGCTCTGATCTTCCGTGTGAAGTCGGGAATTTTAGGAAGCTGCCTTAAACCGAGCCTTGGTTCCACCTAGCTCAGCAGTGTTGGCGCAGACTGGCAGCGACATTCCAGGGTTACCGAGAGGGTTCTCTCCCAGCCCTAATGGGGGATGCTGAGAACTGAACTTGGGATCTTCGATACGCAGAGAAGATGCTCTACTACTGGGTTGCAGCCCTTCTTGTCATGTGGGGTTGATGCCTGGAGGACCGCATTTGCCTCACGGGCCTGAGGCTCCCCATCTCTGGTTTATGGCTTACTATTAGATGCGAATGCAGCCAATATCTAAAGGTCCCTGGTTCGTTCCTGTGCATTGGCAGCTGTGATTCTGAAACTCAATGTAGTGGTGAATGTATTAGGCTATGGCTGGAGAACCTGGGTTCAAGTCCTCACTTGGGGAGTCTTTTTTTCTCCCTGAACAGTAGAGAGGGGGTGGTTTTCAATAAACAAAATAGCCAATCTTTTAGAAACAGTCTGGTTGGCCATAGTCAGAAGCTGGATACTGAACTAGACGGACCCATCGTTAAAAAATAAATATAAAAAGCAGCAATTCTTAGCACTGGGCGGTTCAGAGGAGCAAGAGATGGACCTGCTCAGGAGCCGCCAATGATCTTGCAAGGACTTCTACCTGCCCTTCACTGCATTTCCTAGTTGCGGAAGCAAAACACTGACTCAAGCTCTTTTCTAGAGAAATCCTTTCATTGCTTCGAATACATCCAAGATCTGCTCTGTCAGGAAAAAATGTACACGGATGACCTGAAACCAAAGGCAATTTGGATAGTAACGTTACCAACCATGGGGTGGAACTGAGAGAGGGAAGGATCATAGGCACATTTCCTTGTTTTTTCAAACGTTATTCTCTCTCCTATTTGGTGACATAATTTAAAAAAGAAAATTTAGAACTCCTCAGCCTCTTATACTTTGCACTTGTGGGATCGCCTTACCCACTCAGTATGCCCACTCGGCCACTTCGATCTATGGAATTGGCACTGCTAGAGGTGCCACATAATATTTGTTCCGCATTCATAAGAAATGAAACTTTTACTGTGGCAGCTCCTATACTTGGGAATTCCTTGCCTGTTGACATCAAGCAAATGCCTTTGCTGGACTCTTCTCAGTGCCTTCTTAAAACATCTTTGTTTAGGCAAGCTTATCCAGACATACAGAAATTGATTTTTTTACTCTCTTTTTAGCTTGCAGCTGCTTTCGAATGTTTTTAATACCCACTTTTAATTGTATTTAATGATAATTTGAGTATTTTGTTCTGTATGTAAACTGCTTTGAGGTTCTACTCAATCGATTATATAAATTTTGTTATATAAAATAAAAATAATGTTCTGATGAAGACTAATGGGACAAGATTTGCCTTATTCCATTTTAAAAAATGCAATCAGACAACTGTTTCCCACCCCCTAGGAAATTCTCCCAAAACATCAATACATGTAGAATTCGGCCAACGTTGTAGCCCAGCAATTTAATTTCACCTTAATTTCACTCTCAGCAGCATGAATAAAGTCTTTTCCTGGAACTCTTCTTTTATTTATTTTTTCTTCAGCACGACAAATGACATTCTCAGCTATCTCTGCACTCATTATAAGAATAAGGCATCCAAAAATATACAACCCAAATCTGGAGCAAAATAATAGATTTGCACTTCTTATTCATTTTTGGCCTTTTGGCAAAGGTGACTAAGCACGCAGAAAATAATAGAAATTATCAAGTACCGGGCCAAGGCCAAAATAAAACAATGGATCTAAATATTAATGAAACTAATTATTCCCCATGAATTACGCTTGCCCATGATATGACCAGTTCCTTCCTACCTCCCATTGCTTTGACTCAGATCAACTGAGCCCATTCAAAAGATGCTCCAGTAATGCTGATGGTTTCTGGGTTGAAGGTGGAAAGCCACATACTCACAGCAAGTGCTGCTCTTGCTCCTCTCCTTATTTCAGTTTCGCTTATTGCTTTCAAGGGTAGGCTTAAAACAAAGGCTTCCCTTACGTTCGTGGGTTCCTGGGTTTCTTTTGCGGGCTTCAGCTTTGCTCTGCTGTCACTGATGTTTTAACTGCTGGCTTGAATATAATTTAATAATTTAATCAGCTAAGACCATTGGTGGGGCAACTGTGTCTCTACAAATGTTGGAATCCAACTCAAGAATCCCAGCCAGCATGCCCTAAAGTTTCCCCATTCGTGGCTAACGCCCTATCTACCTATGACTTATGGGTGGTGGTGATGAACAGATGAGATGGTGTCATGGGGCAACAGAAACTGTGGTCACCCCTAACCCGGCATCCAATCAAAATGGCTACTCCCAAAGCATTCTGGGAAGTGTAGTTTGCAAAGGGTGTTGAGCTCACAGAGGTACAATCCCCATCACCTTTAACAAACTACATTTCCCATGACCAGGGAATAGCTGTAACTGTTTTAAGTGGTGTAACTGTGCTTTACATACCGTATTTTTCGCTCTATAACACGCACCCGACCATAACACACACGTAGTTTTTAGAGGAGGAAAATCCGTAGGCATGCCACCCGTAGGCATTCTCTCCATAACACGCACAGACATTTCCCCTTACTTTCTAGGAGGTAAAAAGTGAGTGTTATGGTGCAAAAAATACGGTATATAGTGTAGACTTGACCAGCATGTTACATGGAAAGCCTGAGTTTCAGGGTACAGTGGCGGGGTGGGGTGGAGCCCTTACCTTTTCTGATGGGAACTTGAACGGCATATAAATCATATTAAATAATAAATAAAAATTTGAATACAGAAATGCAATGCAAATCTGCATCTTTTCAGGAATGGTGGTGGGCAATGTGTTAGGGGTTCACCCTAGGAGACTAGACTCCCAATGGACTGACACGGTCTCAAGCAGCATCCTATCAACTACCAATTACAACTAAGCCATCAGGCTCCGCCCCATGGTTTTCAAGGCCCCGCCTTTGAGCTCCTTCAAGCCCCACCCCCTGAAAATGAGGTTGTCATGGCAGCTTCAGCAGGCGAGCAATGGCACAGCACTGGGAGGAGATGGCAGGGGGTGTGATTGACTGCCAAGAGACCCAACTAAGGCGTCAAGGTGTTAAAAAGGGGTGCATTTAGTGGGTCAGGTTCTTCCTCTCTTGGTTGACATTGGCGACGCCATTTTGTCGCCAGGCCAAGGTGCTTTGGCGCCCTCTAGAGGAGAGGGCAGGAACACGTCAAGCGCTCTAGGGAGCCCGGGGAGCCATCTGGGCTGTACCAACATACGAAGGGAGCGGGGTGGCGAGTGCGGAAGGCCACACCCACAACCAACACCTCCTCACTTCAAAACGCTTCCCTTGGCCTCCACCGTGACACGCCCGCCCCCGTGAGCACTCCAACCTTCCCTTACCTGAGGCAGGCATCGCCCTTCCCTTCCCTTCCCTTCCCCACCCTCCCGCCTAGCATAGTTTCACCCGACGCGGCTTTCCTGCCTTACTTACCTCAGAAGCAGGAGGAGGACGACGGGAGGGAGGGGCGGGGGAGTCCAGCGCCCCCTCTTGCCCTCACGGCGTGCGGCGTCAGGCACGTCGGCGCGGGCGCCGCCCTGCGTCAGCGCGTCGCCAGCTGACTCCCCAAACGGACACCGCCCCCCGGAAGTGATGCAGGGGAGGCTGAGCCCGAGTGGGAGCCCTGGCCGCTGTAAGGAGCTGGTGCGGAGGGGTGAGTGAATTGGGCTGTCTCTCTTCCCGTCCGTTTCGGGATGGGGCTGGGGAGCCTCCCGTCGGTTTCCCCCACCCCCACCCCCACTCCCTTCCCTCACACACGGGCTCCCTGCCCCCCCCCCACCTTGAGCAACTGCCAAGGTCCTCAGCTCTCCCCCCCCCATCGCCCCCCTCTCTCTGTCTCTCTTCCCCCTTTGGACTGCCCCGAGTTAGAAGGGGCTTCGGGGTGGGGAGAGAGGGAGGAGGAAGATTTGGAGCCCTGGTGGGGGGATACGTGTTCCCTTGGAGGGGTTGGGGTGGGTCATGAGGGGCCCCTGAAAGTCCCCATGAGGGAAGCAGGGGCAGTGGAGGAAGGGGGTGAGAGAGCCTTCCATTCCCCCCCCCTCCTTCCAACTTTGGGGCATGTAAATCTTCCCTGACTTCCCACCTCTCCAACACCCCCACCCCAAATATAAGTGTCTCCTCCCCCATCTCAGAAGGTGAGTTGGTTGCAGTCTCTAGTCAGATTTTGTGTCTGTGGAAGCTTCACCTCCTTTTAGCTAGGTCTTAGGATCCGCTTGATCTGGGTGCATTTTTACTTGGTAAATTCAGAGGCTTGCTTCCCACCCCAGGATGTGTGACTAGGAGAATTGGGGGGGGGGCGTCACTGCCACTTTGTGTCCCAGGGTGAGTTTAGATTGGAGTGGTATTAAACCCGCCCTTATTCACAAAATTGTTTGGTTTTTTTGGTTTTGGTTTTTTGGTGGAAACTCCCCCTTCCCCTTTTTAGGCTACAAGGTAAGGATCCACCCATGGTCCAATCCTGGGCAAGTTTTCTCAGGGCAGGTTGCCCACATTCAAAGGGGCTTACTCCCAAGTAAGTGTGTGGGACTGCACCTTTTTAATATGTGGCTTGAAGTGGTGGCAGGGTGGAAGCTGCTATTTTAACCATCCTGGTGTGCTCAGAGTGGGATGGTTAAACTGTGGTTAAACACATATGCGCACACCACTTTCTCATAAATGTTTGGAATGTGTGGTCATTGGTTTTGGGTTTTTCTTTTTGAAGGAGGCACTTCCCCCTTTCAGAAATTAAAGATCATTTAATATGCAGAGGCAGTTGACACTGATGTTTTTCGGTCATTCTTCCGCCTACGCTTAAATCCACCCCAAACACGCTTTCGCTACCTCCCTATACTGTGAAATATTGTAATCTGTGTTAGTCGTGAGCATGGAACGTGGGTGTGGTTTTTCTTGTTCCAAATGAATGTCCCCAAGTGAGAGGAGGAAAATGGGAAAGGGTCAGTCCCTTCCCCTCCACGCCCCCAAAGTCTGGCACACTGACACCTTCCCCACCACCAGTAGTGCAAGATCACCAATCTCCTGTCTCCTCCTTCAGGAAGTCAATTTTTGGACTGTGGTCATAATACATCATTTTAGAGGTGCTTCCACAATTGAGGGTCAGATAAATATGACCTCTTGTTGATACCTCAGTGCTGAAGAGGCTGTTCCCTTATTTATTTCTTTAGTGTCATCTACATCATGTATGTAGATGACACTGCTTTACAAAATTGCTTTACAAAAAAACAGGTATGACAGGTCCCTGCCCTGAGGAGCTTGCATCCTGAAATAGACATGAGACAAACAGGAGAGGAAGTGAGGGAAAAATGAGTAGGAGATCCATTGTGTTCAGAAGACTTGCACACATCCTCAGGGGTGACCAAAGTCTTCCTGGGAAAGGGCTCAGTGCCTTGGTTGTGGGCTTCCCAAAACATTCCTGGTGATCACCACCAGGAATGAAATGCGGAACTAGATGGGCCTTTGGTCTGAACTAGCAGATCTTTTCTTCTGTTCTAAGATGCTGAGGATTACTTAATTTATGGGGTGGAGCACTCAGTGTTCTTGACTTCGCTGGTGCCCTAGTAGTATAGACTTCTCGTTGCCACCTTCATACAGGGTGAGGTTTTGGGGTGACAGCTCTGTCTCTGTTGCCTTTTCCCTTTCAACAAGTCTCTTATTAAGTAAGAGACCTTTCCTAGTCTGCATCTGTACCGGATATGCTTTTAGATGTTTTATCGCCTTTGTTTGATGGCTACTAGCCATGATGGCTTTGCTCTGCTTACTTGCAGTAATGCTTTTGAAACCACAGGAGGGAAAGCGCTCTTGTGTTTGGGTCCTGCTTGGGGGCTCCCCAATCTTTTTGTGGTACTTACTCTTTTTTTGTGGCTCAGGTACAGGATCCAGGTCTTGGGGAGGAGCTTGCAGTGGTTGTCAAAGAGATAGTTGGGTGTCTTTTTCTCTGAAGAATTAAGGGATAACAACGAAAGTGCTTTGTAGCTAGTGAAACGAGAAGTGGGATTTCCCTAACTGTAGAAAATGTGTTCCCTTTTTTTTAACTGGCTGTGTAGGAAACGTGCAAACAAAACGCCACATTCCAGTGTGGTTTGCTTTTCCAGTCATTATTCATATTCTCTTCCTATCTGAAGGGTGTGGAGGTAGATTTTTTTTAAAAAAGCATAACACCCTGCCCCCAAAGGGGTTTAGTGTTTACTCGAGCAGTGAGTTCAGAGGTGTGTTTTTAAATAAAGTGACAATATTCATTTTTTTAAAAAAGTTAATACTAATAACCTAAAATACTTCGTTTTGCACAATTTGTATTTCTTTGTTTCTGAAATACTGGCCTTTGAGCTAAAAGTTGTGGCCAAGTAGGTTCATAAAATACATATCTCTTATAATTTAGATTTAAATGCAGCCACTAGATTTTTGTCTTTCTTTCTTAAAAAGCAAATCCTCTTAAGGTGTGCATTTCTGAGGGTGTCTTTTTTAATGAAAGAGAACTGCCCGTATAATGAAGTGCTGCTCTTAAAAAAATATTTTGGACAATCCATTTAAATCAGGGATGGCTAGTGGATATTTTGGACTATCCATTTAAATCAGGGATGTTCTTCCAGCCAGGGTTGGGCAGTCCCACCCATCAGCTCCTGCCAGCATGACCAACGGTCAAGGATGATGGGAGTTGTAGTTCAACAACAGCTGGAGGGCCACAGGTTTACCCCTCCACACACACATTTAAATATGCACGCAGTGGTAACAGGATGCCAAGGCCATAGTGTTAAGTTAACCAATTTGTGGCAGTGTAATAGAAACGTGTTTGTTAATGACAAATGACTAACAATTGTTGCAAGCAGTGGTTAAGCAAACATTAACTGGAAGTTGTTTCCTTTTACGGCTACCATTGAGAAGAATGTTTGCACTCTTCAGGCAATCTGGCCAAAACAATTGATGCTCTGTCTCTTCCAGAATGGCTTTGGACTCCAGTGGGATGCCTATCCCTTAAATTCTTTGAATAGACTTTCGAACCACAAATTTCCTCTAAAGCTCCTGGAAGCTCTGCGTTTTTCAATCGCCTTGCTGTGCTACTCAAAGCAGAGGTGGGGAGACTGTGGCCTTACCAAATGCTATTTTTATTAGTATTATTGCGTTTATAGCTGAAGGTGGTGCACATGGTTCTCCCCTTCCCTGTTTTTTCCTCACAGCAACCCTGTTAGGTATTAGATATTTGTTGTCTAGCTGACAGCCAACTAGGTAGCTTCATGGCACTGAACTCCTAAAGAAGAACTTCATCTTCCTTAAGACTCACAGATCACTTTTTGCACAGCACAGACTCTCAGTTGGCCTTTGTAATAGAGGTGTATTCTATCCAGTTTCATTAATATTGGAATTTGGATTTTTTTTTTAGTGGGTCAGCATGGCTACCTTTGCTCTTCCAGTAGGCATCTAATTCCAGTCCTTCTTCCCATCCCCAACTGAGCAACTTCAGTGATGGAGGGCTTAGCAATTTGTTTCAAACATTCAAGAAAGGGTGGTAGCTTTGGAAATGTATCTCAAGCCCAAGGGCTAGAGCAAGTTGCATATATTAGCTGCATGTAATTACCATAATTTGTAGGTCATTTCCACAAATGTGCTGGGTGCCAACTAGCGAGAGACAGATACGTTTCACTCCTGCGATAATTCTGGTTTTGAATGGTTAACATCAAATATGCAAAACCCTAGCCCCTCATGCCACCCGGCCAGTGAATCTGAATAAGCTCTGGAGACCATGAGATTTCCAATGCTCCAAGCTAACGCTTCTCCCTGCCCCACTTTAAGCTTTAGCATGAAGACCAAAGCATGGCCCAACAAACATCACTTTTTAGCACTGTTATGTGTGATGTAACAGTGCTAAAAAGTGATGTTTGGATTTAGACGTTCTCTGTAGCATCAGATGTACAGGCTGCCTTTATTTTATCTTTACAAATGTTGATATTTTGAGCCTTCAATAGTAGTAAGAATTTTAATTGTAATATAGTTGTCACATAGGCAGCATTCAAAAGTTGCCAAACGCGTTTTGCACCTGGCTATTGGCCACTTGCGACCAAGTGAAGATGCCCGGGCGTCAGAATGGCACCTGACATCTCCACCATCTGGAGCTGCATGCGTGGGGATCCTTGGATCTTAACAGTTTTCACACACCAGCAACACATCTTGTAGAATTGTACCTGATCTATTTTATCTGCACCATCAGAATGAATTTCAGGAGCCAAAAGGTCATATTGAAAAATATGACTTACAAACCATCAAGCCCCAAATGGCAACTAGACATTCCGTTTTGGATGCTTCACTGCTGATATGCATTAAAAACTGGCAAGAGTTTTAACAGTCTGGATGGAAGGGTAATAATCAACAAGGAAGGCGGGTGGGTGGGTGCGTACCATCAATGCTGGGTGGATAAGATTAGGATCTTAACCACTGGACAGGACATCTTTCCCAGATTTTTACCTGTAACTGAAAACCTATACTATCTCTCCTTTTCAAAAAATAAAAGTAACTATTTTGAAATCGTAGGTTCTGGACTTCATGAATGCCCAGCCGTGTTTTGAAGACTTGTGACCACTGCTGTTGGGCTCATGGTCTATGCACTCACTGCGAGAGAAGAGGCACCCTTGGAATACCCTGCCAGGAAGAACAGGGTATGTATCTGCTTCTGTAAAGATCTGCGCAGCTCAGCCTTAGGAGGTAGTGGGGAGGAGAGGGGGAAATGCTCCCTTAGCTGTGTTGTGATTGCAAGTCAGGAAGCTTCGGAGAATGAATGAAAAGTTGTCCTTCCTATCAAGCAGTGTTAATGCTGGATGCTGGTAGATTAACAGTCTGGTTGTGTTAGCTTCGTTCCAATGGAAACTCTTAAACCTCTCTGTTATACTATTAGTTGCACTGGATTCCCACCCACTCCCCAGAACACCTTTGTTTATTTGTAGAAAAGTTTTAAGATTTTCACAGTAGAAGAATTCCCTCTCCCTAGTTGCACACTTGGTGATAACAGGACATATAGCATTGCGCCTCAATTTCCCACATCTCTCACCTCCTCATCTCCACCAATCTCCACCTCAAATGTCATGGTAGTTTCCTAAATGTGTTCAGTAAAGGTAAAGGTAAAGGTACCCCTGCCTGTACGGGCCAGTCTTGCCAGACTCTAGGGTTGTGCGCTCATCTCACTCTATAGGCCGGGAGCCAGCGCTGTCCGCAGACACTTCCGGGTCACGTGACAAGCTGCATCTGGCGAGCCAGCGCAGCACACGGAACGCCGTTTACCTTCCCGCTGGTAAGCGGTCCCTATTTATCTACTTGCACCCGGAGGTGCTTTCGAACTGCTAGGTTGGCAGGCGCTGGGACCGAACGACGGGAGCGCAGCCCGCCGCGGGGATTCGAACCGCCGACCATGCGATCGGCAAGTCCTAGGCGCTGAGGTTTTACCCACAGCGCCACCCGCGTCCCTGTGTACAGTACTGCGTCTTTAAAGTCACATATTAAGCAATTTGTGGTTGTAGTAGACACATATACGGACTTTCGCATTCTGCAAGCATATGCAGGAACTGAAGAAAGGTTCAAAAGAAGTAAAGGCGGGACGGCAGAGAGAAGAATAAAGGAAATCCAATGTGTTGTAGTTGAGAATATCCACATTAAATAATGCTGCAAATCACTGGTGTTTGATTTATCCCAGGGATGATGAAATACCACACAATGAAGACAACTTGCATTTTATTTATAGCCTTTTTACCCTGCTCTTTAGCCAAGAAGGCTCTTATTACAAGGGACAGTAATAAGACGGTCTCTGCCCTCTGGCTTGTTATCTAAAAGACATGGCACATAAGGAAAAAGGGGTAGGAAGGGCAGAGGAAAAGGGCAAGCTCAAGCATCAGGTCTTAAAGGTGCAGCTCTCGCCATTACCAGCTGAAATGGAAACAGTTCGGGATTCCTCATGGAATGGTTGCTGCTAAGTGACAATCAAGGGGTGGTCAAAGGCATCTGGGATTTCGGCAGTAGCACAATGGGGGCTGTTAAAAGCTGTGCCGGACTTGCTTGCTGCTTTTTCCGTGTTGACTGCTATGAAGTAGCTTTTTAGGCAGAACTAGCTAGAGTTCTGTGAAGTGGGTCTCTCTTAGGGGCTGCTGAACCCGTGGCGCTGGAATGTGAGATGCTGTCATCTTGAGGGCCTTGAGTTCAAGGTACAAGGTGTTTTGTTTTTCAACGGTGAGCATGTGGGTGGCCAAGAACAATGCTTGGCAGTTATGCGGCACTTTGTGCATTCAGAGTTATGTACATTCGCTTCTGCAGGAAGCTAAAGCAGGCATGCAGAGTTAATCCTGATAAAACAAATGGGACTGGGGAGAAGCTGAGGCTTGCTTAAGGCAGCTGAGTGGGGCCCTGGTCAACCATACGCCTCCCCAGGTGGCCTTGGGCCAGTCCCCATCTCTCAGCCTAGCCTATCTCCCAGGGTTGTTGTGAGGATAAAATGGGGGAGTAGAGAACCATATGCATTACCTTGGGCTCTTTGAAGGAAAGGTGAGATAGAAACATAATAAATGCCGTATTGGCCTGAATATAAGCTGCACCTTTAAAATTGAAGGGGGGAAAAGAAAAAAAGACAATACCCGAATATAAGCCACTCCCTTAAAATTCCGCAGGCATTCACACTCATTCCATTTTACCATATGTCTGTTTCAGGAGAGATATCGGAAAAGCCTATTTTTGTAAGTTCGCAAATTTAAGCCACACTCTCACTTTTCACGGTCGGAATTTGGGGGAAAAGTGAGGCTTATATTCAGGCAAATACGGTAGTTTTTAAAGTGGGGGAACTCTCTGTCTCATACGTGGGCGACTAGATCTCAAGGATTGTATCCAACTATGCTATTGTCAGAGTAAACTCAGTGAAATTAATGGACCTAGGTTGGTATTGCCCATTATTTTCAATGGGTCTACTCTGAGTAAGGCTTGCATTGGATACAGCCCCATGTCTGGACCATTACAAAATGCATGTGAGGGCCAAACTATACGTTTCATTAAGGATGTGTTTACAGTTGCGCCCTTAGAAGTGTGGCAAGTGCTTTCTTAGGATTGTAGCGTTGGAAAGGACCCTGGGGATCATCTAGTCCAACCCCCTGCAATGCGGAAATAGGCAGCCATCCCATACGGGAATCAAACCTGCAACCTTGGCGCTATCAGCACCATGCTCTAACCTCAGGAAACAAACAAGTAGTGGTGAAATCCAGATGAGATCTACAAGGTAGGGGATTAGCTCCTGATCACCAGAAAATGTTATCTGTTGAAGCTGCTAGTTGCACACATTGGTGCTGTCTGCTGAAACTAGCACTTTGCCGGGGGGCGGGGGTGGGAATGGGGGGAAAACAGTGGGAAAATGGTTTGTGGGGAATGGGTTAAGCCACTCCCTCTTCATTGCACTTCCTAGTTGCTGCTTAAAAAACCAAACAAACCGAAAGAAAGCACTGGCCATACATCTAAGCATGCAGTTGTAAACCCACTATTACCAGGATGTATAGCTTGGCTCAGAGTTTTAGGGAAATGCAGATTTGCATCTGGGTTGCTAGTTCCCCCTCGCACACACACCCCTTTTCAAGAACACACACATTTCCCAGATAGCAATGTGGGTTTTCTGGAAAACTTTGCCTTGGCAAATTTCCCAGAAAACTCTGGAAAATGTCCCAATGCCCTGTATCTTTAAAAGAAAAAGTTATTCCAATAGTCAAAGAGTTGAAACGAAATATTTGATTGAGGGCAAGGCAGTGGTGGTGGTGTTGGAAATCGACAAAGTGTACACTTTTCAAGCTGTTCCTGGTTTTATTGAAAGCATTTCTATTTGAATATCTGCAAATAGTGTAAGACGGGACCCTTCCCTTAAAAATGTTAAGAGAGAGGAAAAAAGAAGGGACTGAAAACTTTCCCCTGGCTGCTTTTGGCACCCCCTGAGAGCTGTGTGGGAAGGACCATAGCTCAGTAACAGAGCATCTGCGTGGCATGTAGAAGGTTCCTCTACATGCATCTCGGCATCTCCTGGTAGGGCTGAGAAAGACTTGTATGAAACCCTGGAGAGCCACTATCAGAAAGTGTAGACAATGCTGAATGAGATGGGTCACTTTTTCTGACTCAGAACAACACAGCCGAATCATTTGGGGGAATAACCATAGCTCAGAAGGCAGAGCAGCTGCTTTGAAGGTTCAGTCCCTGGCATCTCCAGGTGGAGCTGGGGAAAGACAACTGCCTAACGTTCTGGAGAACTGCTGCCAGTTAGTGTAGGAGGCTGTGCTGAGCTAATGAATGGTCTGGCTCAGGATAAGGAAACTCTGTGTTCCTGTTGCTTTCCCTGCCAATTACACCTGTTGAAATTCCCTAGTCTGCATCCTTAGAATCACAGAACAGTAGAGTTGGAAGGGACCGTGAGGGTCATCTAGTCCAACCCCCTGCACTGTAGGAATCTGTTGCCCAGTGTGGGCATCAAACCTTGACATAAAGAGTCTCATGCGCTACTGACTGAGCTATTTCCAGTCAATGGTTAAAGGTGCAGTGGCCCTGGCCTCATTTTTACCCCCACTGGCCAGCCTAGTACTTGGTCTCATTCCAAAAGCCTCTGGCAAGAGAGATTTGTCCGTTTGCAAGCTGCCTCCTGGAGGGTGAGAAGAGGGTATCCAAAAGAGGGAATGAACAAACTTTTGGTACTGGCTCCTGAAGGAATGTGGTCCTTGGCAGAAGAAAGATTGTTCACTCCAACACTTTTAATAATTCACATTATTTTTCCCCCAAAGATGGGCAGTATCAGCCTCAATTTTTAAAGCAAAAGTACATAAGTTGGAGCCAGATATGATAAAACTTTTCCAGATTTCAGTATCTAATATAATCGGCAGCTGGTTCCTCAGAAGTGCCAAGCGCAGGCAATCTTAGCCAGATTTTTCTACGTCTTCAGAGTCATAAAGGCCCCTCACAGGTCACCTTGCCCACCCCCTGCTGCTCAAGTAATCTGCTGATGCTGTGTCCCTCTGATAGTCGGCCAGCCAGCATCTGCTTGGAAACCTCTTAGTGAAGGAGAGTCCACGGTCTTCCAAAACGGTCTGTTCCAGTGTTGAACAGCTTGTACTTTCACTATGTCCTTCCTTATGTTGGGTGCAGAGGTATTGGTACAGTCACTCTTGAGGAGGGCCTGGGAGCTGCTTACATCAAGCCTGGGAGTTTCCTTACTTACAACACCCAGGAGGGGAGGCCTTGGCGACAACCAGTTATCCAGATGAGGAACTTGAAGAAGCCGCCTTATACGGAATCAGATAAGTATGGCCAATGCACCCACCATACATTTAAAGCACACCGAATCCACATTTAAAACACATGACCTCCCCCAAAGAATCCTGGAAAGTGTCGTTTCCGGCTCACAGAGCTACAGTTCACAGTACCCTTAACAAAGCACAGTTCCCAGGATCCTTTGGGGGAAATCACATGCTTTAAATGTGCCTTGGATGTCCTATAAGTGTATGGTAATGGATCTGCCCTTAGTTCATCTAGCTCAGCAGTGTCTGCTGCTAAACCAACTGGCAGTGGCTCTCAAGGATTTCAGACGGCAATCTCTACCTGGAGACAAAAGGACGAACCTGGGACCTTCTGAATGTAAAGCACATGCTGTAAACACTGAACTATGCTCCTTCCTTTGTGCCCCACTCCAAGAAAAACCTATACCCCTCCCCAAACAACTAGGAGAGCTGCTAATATATTCTCATTCCCCCCTCTCTTTGGATTGTTTTAATTTTAATTTTATTCCGTTTATATCTCGCTTTTCCTGCAAGGAGCTCAAGGTGGCATTCATGGTTCTCCCCCTCCCCATTTTATCCTCGCGACAACCCTGTGAGGCGGTTTAGGCTGAGAGATGGTGATTAGTCTCCATGATCACCCGCTGAGCTTCCTTGCGGAGTGGGGATTTGAACCCTGGTCTCCCAGGTCCTCTTTAACCTCTGCCCCACGCTGAAAACAGCACAGCTTTGCTCTTGAATCTCTCCCCTGCTACTTATGAGTGTTTCCGCTGCAATGCAGCGCTGTTGTGTCCATTCGTTATGTTATTAATTAATTTTATGAAACAGTTCATTTTTAGAAATGGTGTAACTGTCCGTAGAAAATTGTTTTGGAAGGTTTTTTATATATTTTTCCATTGCAATAAACGTTCTGCAGAAAACATTCCATTCTGCACTGGTGTTGATAGTAAACGGTGGCCAAGAGCAGGAATTGCTCATCCTTGATATAGCAGACCTCTCCAAGTCAGTAAACAAAAGTGTTTTGAACCTTTTCCCTGCTGTAACCAAGGGCAAGTGTCTCTGTGGATTTGGTGTGTTGAGTGTGCCTGTGAAGACTTCCCTTCCGATGTGCTGATCTAATGCATCCAATCCCGACAGCGTCTTTGCTCAGTGGATTCTTGGTAGCGCATGTCATGGTGTGCTCAGGGGTGAACATTGGGGGGCTGTTGATTTTCTTGTTCTTCCTTGCTGCTTCAGGGAGCTGCAACCCTCCCTGAACTCAAAGCCTTCTGGAGCCTGCTCTGCTAAGAGGCCGCTTTGGATATCAAGATGGAGATTTGGCATCCCAGCGTATTCAGCTGTTGATGTTTTGCAATATTTATTAAAGGTGGTTCTGAAGAAATAAGAAATAACACTTGTCAACACGCACATTTCCTAGGGAGCACTACAGTTTTTGCCAAAACACGGCTTTCCTCTCCATTTAAACTTTTGCTGTATTCTATAGTTAATCAATATTTTGATTATACAGCAGCAGGGCCCAGTGGCAATCAATATGCCGATCATTTGTTAAAAGTCAGCATCTGGGAGCAATCTCCCTTTGAACATGTGTTTTTAATAAGTAGAAGAGGAGCTTTTAAATGTCTGTTTCGTTTTGCAAACTGTTGCCCTTTCTCAGCTGCAAACAGCAACATCAAATCAATCTACCATGTTTCTTACCGTTTTGCTCAGCAAAGCTGCTGAGGTTGAATGTATTAGATCTGAAGGATGCATTAAATTGGCACATCTTGAAGGGAAGTGGCACTCAGCTGTCAGTCCCTTCTCCCCGTGTGCCGTCCCAACCGCTACCGCTATTCTGTGCTATCCACAGGTTGAAAGCCTGCTTAAGCGATCAAAGCAAACTTAATCCTGGATACATCAAGTCTTGTTGGACTGCACTTCCCATCAGCCCCAGCTGGCATGACTAGGGATGATGGGAACTGGAGTCCAACAACATCTAGAGGGCACCACGTGGGCTACCACTACACTTGGGGCACTGTAAGGAGCATGTGAGAAGCAGAATCTCAGCCTCACGTTATGTTGTTTCCTATCGATAACAGTCCCTGGGAGGACCCCCCTATAGCAGCAGTAGCCTAAGATTAAAGCATTCACATTCAGAAAGGCTGTCTTTGATCTGTTGATTTGGGGGAGAAAGCAGGTCTGGGATACAGATTTGCAGTTGCACATACAAGGTCTGGCAGTCTGTGACTTGTGGGATGCAGGAAGGAATAGGCTGTACTCCAAGCTCCACTCTACATCTGGCTCCACCCCCATAGCCACTATTTTGCCCTTGTCTCTGCTTGGTGGATGTTGGTGTTCTAGTAAAACACACACACACACACACACACACACCCCGCAAACCCAGATCCTACAAGCCTGGAGTCTGCCTACCTTGTCTTATGGCCCTGAAAATGGGTAGTGCATGCAGGAGTACAGATCCCTGGTGTTTTGTCCCAGGCCACTTTAAGGGCTTTGGTTAAGAAAGCTGGGTTTAGATCTAAGAAAACGATGGCAGTGTTGGCTTCCAAAGCATAAAACCTTGGTCTGGGTCAGGTGTGGGGAAACTTTTGGCCCTCCAGGTGTTGCTGAACCACAGCTGCCATCATCTCTGGCCCCTTGGCCATGCTTGCCAGGACAAATGGGAGTTGTAGATCAGCTCCATCTGGATGTCCAAAAGTGTACCACTCCTGCTCTAAAGATACTATCTACATCTTTCTATGGAAGCTAATGTTGGTGTGCAGTGGTGACAAAGAATATCAATATCAATTGCAACTACAGCTGCCTCCCTTGCTAGTTGTGGAATCTCTTTTAAAGAGCTATTTCTGGCTTGCCTGAAGCATTTAAGAGTGCAACATGGTCCTTACTGGGACTTTGAGGCCCAACTGAACACTTGGAACAGCTGCTCATGCAGGTTTGTCAAATGATTTAGACCGGTTGATGACTACTACCAGTGCCCAGTTCCTTCCTCCTGAGTTGTTCTCCTTTCCTTCCTCTGTACAGAAATTGTCCTCACCTACCCAGTGTCCTCAAAATAAAAGTGAGCTTTAACAGCGACGGTTTCATCAGACTTGCATATTTATATGTAAACAGTGGCATGCAAATTAGCTTTGTTAGCAACCTTTCCTGAACAGGCTGGAATGTGTTGCTCTTCTAACTCTCCAGCCAGGAACTGCTGTTTCCTTTATAGAAGCCGCTTGGCCTGAAGACGAAAAAGAATGTTTGGCTTTGTAGAGGCGGCGTCTGCGCCCTCCTTGTTGCTGCAAACACAACATGCTTCTCCAGGGACACCATGGTGTGTTTAGCACAGTCACAACCTATTTAAATTTGTCTCCTTACTACACCCCCCCCCAGCTGATTTTGGACCAGGGCTATTGTCAGTAGCGGGTCACTTAACATCCAAGTGTTAAAGATGCCAGCGGATGGGGAATTGCTGGTTCTTTGAAGTACATCCATGGCAACTTTTATCACAGTTGTGGAACTGCTGACAGCTCTTCAGTTTGCAAGATAGATTTTGCCATTGAGACTGTATATAGTGCAAAGGTATGGTAGGTTTTTTGGGGTTGGGAGGGTAAAACCACTAGACAGCATTTGGCTCTTAGATCATTAGATCCGTGTTTCCCAAACTTGTTTCCAGCTACAATTCCCACCATCCTTGACCACTGGTCTTGCTACCTAGGGATGATGGGAGTTGTATTCCAAAAACAGCTGGAGACCCAGCTGGGAAACACTTTACAATTTCATAGGTGGGGAACTACAGCCTTAGGGTAAATTCACCCTTCCAAGTTTCTCTGTCTGGCCCTTGGGACGATCCCCAGCACACCCTTCTCTGCAAGACATGTCATATTCACTGGCCCCCCTTGAATGTTTTTGCCTTGCTGGAAATGTGTCGTTGAATATTGATAATGTCTGTTGCTTGCCTACATGGAGGGCAGATGGGGTGTGTGAATGTGTGTATGAAGGCAACATTTACATTGCTTGCTCTACCCAGCTTTGTCTCTGGCCTTGCCCATCACGGGCATATGGCCCCCGGAAAAGGTTGCCCAGAGTAGAATGTGGCCATTGAGCTGGAGAAGGTTCCCCACCCCCTAACATACACCCTCCATATTAGATTGCAAGGCTCATCCCTCACTCGAGCACATGGCAGCTCTGCTTTTTAATGAATTAAAAGCCCCTGACTTAGCATTTGGTTGTCGTGGTGTGCAGTCAGGGAGTTAGGTCAGTGGCAAGCCTGCCACCACTGGTATACGGCCCCTGGAAGGTTGCCCAGGAGGAAATGCGGTCCTTGGACTAAAACAAGATTCTCCACCTAGGAGAGCGGCATTGGAAGTCCCACCTCTGCCACGGCCCAGCCAAATTTTGGTCAGAGTTGGTTCTTTCACTTGTCAGAGTGAGTTTGGTCAGAGTTGGTTATTTCACTTGTGAAATAATAACACACAGGGTGGATGAATGAAGCAGACAGACCACAAAGGGCTCTGCAGATTGCAAGTGGCATGTGGGAATTATTTAGCAGTAACAAAAGCATTTGGATTCTCATTGCATTAAGGTACAGTAGAATTGAATGCATGTTTTGGCAGGTGCTGTTGAGGAAAACCTCTATGTCTCGCCTGCATCCAAGCTAGAAAACCCCTCTCATCATCCGAGTTCCTTAAGCTCTACTGGCAGGCGCTTAGAAACAGAGGTGGTTTTGCAGCCGTCTCCTCTGTTGCTTTACACCAGGGATGGGAAACCTTTATTTTGTTGAGGGTTGCATTCTTGGGGTGGTGGTATTTTGTCTATGTGTTGGCAGTGAGGCCAGAATCTAAAGTGAGTGGGGCCACCCATTCCTTTCTCTCTGCCTGTGCTGCTGCCCTGTGGACAGCATTGGAAGGGACAGATCACTCTTTCCACAGATGTGAACTGATAATTTGCATGCAGCTTTCACTCTGCCTCCTTCTATTACTCCATCTGTTTCAGGTCCCCTCTCCCATTTCCCTCCCTCCAAACTCCTTTCCTCCCTCGGACTCCTTCCACCCACCTGAAATTAGGCCAAAGGCTGCACCCTTCCCACGCTCTGCTTTACCCCAAAGGTTTCTGGATCGAAAAGAGCTCTATCAGTTAGGGCTGGGCGATATCTGGTTTTCAACATTGCGATGTATCGCCAGCTAAACATCACAGTATACTGATATATCACGATGCTTGAAATAAGGATGGAACTATCTAGAGACAAACAGTAGGGCTGGGTGTTATCTGGTTTTCAACATTGTGATATATCACCAGCTAAACACTGCAATATCCAGTGGTACCTCTGTTTTCGAACATAATCTGCTCTGGAAGACCATTCAACTTCCAAAACATTTGAAAACCAAGGCTCAAAGGGCAGTCTGCAAATTCAGTAGAGAAAATGGGGAGGGGATGACTCAGAGGAAGCCGTTCAACTTCCGAGGTGCATTCGAAAACAGAAGCATTTACTTCCGGGTTTTTGGCGTTCGAAAATCAAAACGTTTTACTTCTGAGACATTCGAAAACCAAGGTACCACTGTACCGATATATCATAGTGTTTGAAATAAGGATGGAGCAATGTAGAGGCATTGACTGGCTTCACAATTCTTCCCATGTTGTGATTTTTGCATAACACACATCATGATTCGTGATATATTGCCAGGTCAAAAAATATGAAGCTGATATCACGATACGAGCTTCAAAACTTCTGGGGAAAGACGTACCTCTTAAAAGCATTTAAAATTGGTTTATGTATATGGTGGCTCTGAAATGACCCTTTTTTTTCCTGGAAAGGCTTGTCCAGTGAGGTGAAGGTAATGGCCCTACTAAGAATCTTGTGCATTCTTAATGGTGCAGATTGAGAATATGTCTTACTGAGATCTAGAGATTAGATTTCTAGAAATTAGAAGCTCTTCCCCTTGTTTCTTCTGGTGTTTCTATCTCCTGGTCCAGCTGATGTCTCTCCTCCTCCTCCTATGCTGCTTTGCTGAAGTCTTCGGTGAGAACCTGAACGCTAAAATTGGCTCACCGCACTGTCAATCCACAAGCAAAACCTATGGGATGTGCATCATTTATCTGATCCTGGGATTTAGATTTCCACATTGCAGGTTGTGGGCTAGCCTTGACACAATGGAAGCCCGGGGGAAACCCAGTACTTCATAGACGGGAGAAATCAGTGCAGACGCACACTCAATCTGAGAAGGACCTTCATAGTGCTGCACATGAAAGGGAATTATTTAGAGCTTGAAATATTGTGATATAAAGAAAGATATATCCTGTAGCTGGTGCATGGGAGAAATTGAATAATTACTGTTCCACGCTCCAGATCTACATTTCAAAAGAAATGTTTGAATTGCTGATACAAAAGCATGTTTTTGGGGATGTGTGTGTGTCTCACATAGTTCATCTTCTCCTCTTCACTCCCACAACCAGTCTCAGGTTCTGGAGTTGTTACCTTATTTACAAGGCTGGCTTACCTTGTTTTGGCGCTCTGTTTCTGATGCTTGGTGTTCATAGGACTGACAGATGAACTAACATAATATTAGACTAGAGCAAGGTTTCCCAAATTGGGGCCTCCAGCTATTTTTGGACTACAATTCCCATCATCCCTGACCACTGGTCCTGCTAGCTAGGGATGACATTTGCCTGGAGAGGAACCTGACTTTCAGTTGAGCTGTTGGGTGATCCTCTTTTCATGGCACTTCCTTAAGATGTTTGATTTCGGTGAAGTCCTTGAAAAGATGTTAGAAGAATGAACTCCCATCAAGCTCTTGCAATCATATGAATGATGTTGCAATTTGGGGATGTGCCAGCATTGGACGCACATGACACATTGCTGGCTGATAGCAAAAGCAGGACTGGAGTAGGACAGAATTGGTTTTGTGAGCCTAGCTGCTGCTGCTACTTCGCTTCCCAGTAGTGACTGGCTGCTGTGTTTTGAACATGAAGATTCATCTCACACTGCAGAAGGTTTATGAAAGATTCCTACAGTGGTTGCATCTAGATTTGCAGAGCAGCTCTTAAAATAATAATTTAAAAACACCACTTGGTTAGGAACAAAAGGGGAACTGGTGGTTTCCCTCCAAAATCGCAGTTACAATTTGGGTAAAGTGGGTGAGGCTTTCGTCTAGTTACACTTCTTCATTTTCTAAGATGGTTGGACGGACCTCTTTTCTCTCTTAAAGGAACCGAGCTTCCTTGTGGAATTTCTCCTCCAGCTCATGGAAGCCTCAAAGCACTGCATTTTGATATGTCACCTTGGTGCACAGAATCATAGAGTTGGAAGGGACCCACAAGGGTTCTCTAGTCCACCCCTGCAATGCACAAAACTTTTTGCCTTCAGATTGAGAGTCTCGTGCTCTGCCAACTGAGCTGGTGTAAAGGTGGGGAGCTGGTTCCTCCCAGGCGCCGCTCTCCTTTCTGGGCAACCTCACAGGAGCTCTGTGGAAGTCGTGGGCAGGGTGTGTGGCCAACGCAGAAAGAGCAGTAAATGTGAACCTTTATACAGCAGGCTAAGTTTCTTCACACTCACAAGGTCCTTTCTATCCTCCATCCTCTTTTTTTATTTTTTTAATAATATTTATTACTTTTCCAAAAAATTTAAACACTTAAAAAAAAACCCAATACAATACAATACATTAAACTAACAAAACAAAACAAAAACAATAAAATAAATCAAACAATTTCATTATCCCATCTTTCATTCACTTATTTCCACGACTTCCTCACACCTCCCTTTTTGTATTCCACTTCTGTTAATTATTTCAGCAATTCCTTTCCATCTTCCTCTGTTTTCTATCCTATAATTATCTTAACTCATTATATCCTCCATCCTCACAAGCAAGGAGTTCATCAGAGTTCAGGGACACATTCTAGCCAGGCAAACACACATGAGGAGCATGCAAAGCAGGGCTGGTGAGGGATGTGGCTTGGGAGGTTGCATGGTTTGCAGACAGTGATACTTGGAGTGACGTATCTGGCTCCCAGGCCTGAGGGTCCCCATCCCTGTTTTAGATGGAAGATGTTCAGCGGAATTGCTCCACTTTCTCCCCTCTATTCCACACAGCCTTCCAATTTATTTATTTATTTATCATTTTTATTTATTTTTTATTGATTATGATACATAAATTTTATCTATGTACACATATAAGTAGATGATTATGAACCTAAAATGTTATTCATATAACATGGTGATGTTATCTGGATGTAAGCATTTCTTTAGAAAGTCAGTTAATTAGAAAGTCCACACAACGCTGAAAGGTTCACTATTTGGTTAAGATTTAAAGAACTTTTTCTCCCACTTCCAACAAGAAAAATACAGTAATGTTAGAAAATGGCAACCTGTTGTAGCCGGTGGTTTTACAGAATTTATCCAGAGCTGCAGCTGTCAGAAGTGAGTTAGGCTTCCCCAAGGAAGTGTAGACAGCTATCATGGGAAGTTTAGGGGCTCTTAAATATGGAAAGGCAGCATAAAAATAAAATGGTATAGAAGTTCAAACTTCTCTCTGAGTTCTGTTTTGATTTGGAAGTCTGAATGCGAGTTCTCGGAGGTCATTCAGAGGGAAGTAATAATACCACTCTATTCTGCCTTGGTCAGACCACACTTGGAATACTGCGTCCAATTCTGGGCACCACAATTTAAGGAGGCTGTTGACAAGCTGGAACATGTTTAGAGGAGGGCAACCAAGATGATCTGGGGTCTGGAAACTAAGCCTTATGAGGAGCACTTGAAGGAGCTGGGTATGTTTAGCCTAGAAAAGAGGAGACTGAGAGGAGATATGATAGACATCTTCAAATATCTCAAGGGCTGTCACATGGAGGAGGGAGCATGCTTGTTTTCTCCTGCTCTGGAGGGTAGGACTCGAACCAGTGGCTTCAAGTTGTAAGAAAGGAGATTCTGACTAAACATTTGGAAAAACTTTCTGACAGTGAGAGCTGTTCAGCAGCGGAACAGACTCCCATGAGAGGTGGTGGACTCTCCTTCCTTGGAGGTTTTTAAGCAGAGGTTGGATGGTCATCTGTCATGGATGCTTTAGCTGAGATTCCTGCATCGCAGGGGATTGGACTAGAATCAGTGGTGTCCAGAAAATTGGCTTCCAGGTGGAGAAATCAAAATTAGAAACTGAATTGTTAGAACCCAATACCAAGAATTTATCAAGAATGTATAATTTGCTGCTGAAATGGAATACACAAGATGAAACAGTTAAATCGGCTATGATTAAGTGGGCACAGGACATTGGTCATAACATTATGTTTGCTGACTGGGAATGGTTGTGGAACACCGGTATAAAATTTACGGCATGTAATGCCTTAAAGGAAAATATTATGAAAATGATCTATAGGTGGTACATGACCCCAGTCAAGCTAGCAAAAATTTATCATTTGCCTGATAATAAGTGTTGGAAGTGTAAAGAAACTGAAGGTACTTTCTATCACCTTTGGTGGACGTGCCCGAAGATTAAGGCTTTCTGGGAAATGATATATAACGAAATGAAAAAGGTACTTAAATGTACTTTCCCGAAGAAACCAGAAGCCTTGCTCTTGGGCATTGTCGGCCAATTGGTGTCAAAGAAAGATAGAATCTTTTTTATGTATGCTACGACAGCAGCAAGAATACTCATCGCAAAGTATTGGAAGACACAAGACCTACCCACTCTGGAAGAATGGCAGATGAAAGTGATGGACTATATGACACTGGCTGAGATGACTGGCAGAATCCGCGACCAGGGGAAGGAGACGGCGGAAGAAGAATGGAAGAAATTTAAAATCTATCTTAAGGACTATTATAAACTTGATGAATGTTAGAATGTCGAGGTTTTGAGAAAGAAAGGGTTACAGCGATATAAGATTAGACTGAAGGAAAGATTAAGAAGACATATGTTTGACAGAACTATTTAGAAGTTGCTGGAAAATTTTGGACATTGGGATGCAGAAAGGGGAGGTATGGGGGAGTCCGAGAAAGAAGGTTTATGAAAAAAAAGGTCATGAAACTATACGTGTTTGTATGTCTTTTTATATGTTTGTATTGTTTTAAAAATTTTGTAAAACCAATAAAAATTTATATATATATATAAAAAAAAGGGGGGAAAAAAGAATCAGTGGTGTCCAAACCTTTTTCAAAGAGGGCCAGATTTGATGAAGTGAAGGGCCATGGAGGCCGGCCAAAGTTGTTGCGCTTTTTTTTAGGATTGAAGTTGTTGAGGTTTTTTTATGATTTTACCCCAGGAAATAAAAATAAACTGCCACAGAGGCCAGATTAAACCTACCAGCAGGCTGGATTAGGCCCCCAAGACAGACTTTGGACATGCCTGGACTAGATGAGCCCTTAGGGTCCCTTCCAACTCTACAATTCTATGATTGTCACTTCATCCTTCACTTTCTAGCATGGGATTCTACTTTACTTTTCTCCTCTCCAATGTAGCCCAGACCCTACAGCAGAAGAGAAATGAATATAGAAGGGAAACAACTCCCATGAGCTCCATCCTGTGTGGAAGTTGGAAGTCCACAATATCTGGAGGTCACCAAGTTGGACGAAGGCTGCTTTAGAATATAAGACACAATCCCTTCTCCAAGTATTTAATGATCTAAAATTTGGCACAGACAGCCAAGAAATGGAGACATAGGAAGCTGCCTTATACCAAATCAGACCGTTGGTCTGTCCAGCTCAGTATTGTCTACACTGACTGGCCGTGGCTCTCCAGGGTTTCAGACAGGAACCACTACCTGGGGATGTTGGGGATTGAACCTAGGAGCTTCTGTGTGCAAGGCAAATGCTCTACCGTTGAGCTAGAGCTCTTAGAGAAATTCCCGCAGATTGGGGAAGAGCATGTATGGCTTTCATTTATGTATGCTTTCACTTGGCTACTGCAGTGTCCAGAGGACTCTGTAGTCGTGCCAAAGGTGTGTCAGGAAATGTGGGCATTGAGTAAGGATTTGAAGGAAATGAGAGGTGTGACAAGAGAGAGGCAAGAGATGAAAAGCAGAGTTTGGCAACAAGGTTGGCTGGTCCTGGTGATAAGGAAGCTCTCGGGGACAGGCTGCAGCTCAGTGAATGTTATGCATGCAAATACCCCTGGTTCAACCCGCAGCATCTTTAAATAGGCCTGGGAACCCTTGTCTGAAACCCTGGAGAGCTGCCAGTCAATGTAGGCAGGCTCTGAGCTCAGTGGAACAATGGCCTGACTCTGTACCAAACAACTTCCTGTGTAATGCTGCTCATCGCTGATGTTAGGCTTGTAACTAGCTAGTCACCTTTAATAAAGTGTGTGCTGCAGGGTTGTTTTTGTCTTGGTCTGCTTAAAAGTGTGTCTTTTTTCCCTCTAAGCACCCAGCCCAGAAAAAGCACCTCTCTCTCCAAAAATATCGCCCTCTAAAAATATTTTTGGAAATGTCAACTTCTTTCCCCGCCACCCCTCCAGTCGGCAGCTATTAATGGACAAATGTTGTCAGGGCTACCATGCAACCCGATTACAGAACAATTTGCAACACAACTGAACCCAAAATAGTAAGAGAGAGTTCACTGTTGTCTGTTGCAACAGATGTTCCAATTGCTTGGCACCTGGGTTTGCTGCAGTGTGTTTGCAAGCCAGCCTAGGTGGGGAAGAGAACATCACTTTGTCCTTCCTTGGCATACAAAAGAGGTCTGCTCAAATCTGTGAGGAAGCTGGATTTGTCTGTGGAGCCTTCTGCTTTCCAGAACTGAAGTGGCAATGGGCTGCAGTCTCTGGCCAAGCAGACGTGGAAGCTTTCATGCATAACTTGACGGGAGTGAAAAGTGAGTTGCCAAATGTTTTTTGCCATGTTGGCCTTGTAAAGCAGAGCTGTCTCTCACCATGTTGGGCAGTCAGTACTGTAAGGAAGAGCTCACTCTAAGCTCGCTGATGAAAAGCAGACATTCACCATGCAAGTGTGATTGCTGGATTGCCAAACGGAGGTGACTTGAATGCACTAAAAAGTATTATAAAAAAAGGTAAAGGACCCCTGGCAGTTAAGTCCAGTTGCAGACGACTCTGGAGTTTCAGCGCTCATCTCGCTTTACTGGCCGAGGGAGCCGGCGTTTGTCTGTAGACAGTTTTTCCGGGTCATGTGGCCAGCATGACTGAGCCACTTCTGGCGAAACCAGAGCAGTGCACGGAAACGCCGTTTACCTTCCTGCTGGAGCGGTACCAATTTATCTACTTGCATTTTTGGCGTGCTTTCGAACTGCTAGGTTGGCAGGAGCTGGGACCAAGCAACAGGAGCTCACCCCGTCGTGGGGATTCGAACCGCCAACCTTCTGATCAGCAAGCCCAAGAGGCTCAGTGGTTTAGACCACAGCGCCACCCGTGTCCCCCCCCCCCAAAAAGTATTATAGGCAGTGCTATTTTTTGAGAAAAAGAGGTGCTGGAGCTCCCCATGAATGCCCCCCTTGTTCTCTTATAATGGCTATGGCACACACAGGTGCCAGAACTGAATTCCAGCCGGGGGGAAACCCTGAATATAGGAATTGCATCTTATGTATTGATATACCATTCATCATCACTAGATTCTGTAGCAATTTACAATATGAAGAAACAATATAATAGATGCCCTTAGATCCAGGTTTCCTAAATAGTGCTCCACGATGTGTCCGTGAGGAAGACACATACTAGTGCCCCAAACTGGGGGAACTTTCAGGGAAAGTTGCAATTCTAAGGCTTGATGGCTCATAATATCGTTTTTAGAATAATACCATGGCTTAAAAGAAAACTGGAGAGTGAATGCTACTGATTGGGTGCCACATTGAAAAAAGGCTCCCTTCTCTTACTGTAACTTACCTCACCTCTGGTGTTAGGGCACCCAGAGGAAAGTATTGGCTAAGGTACCCTGCCGCCAACCTAAGAACCCTTTAGAGATTCCTACGCATACAGCTGAGACCTTCTCCTGCCTCTGTGAACTTGAAATGTTCACAGGTAGAAGTGAAAGTGTCTGCATCAATAACAGACTTCTCAGGACCCTCTCCAATCCCTTAAACAAGACATAAAACTGATTAAATACATTGCAGTGTACTTCTGCCCTGAGTCAACTTGCATTCTCATTCATGGATTTGATACTGTTGGAGACACACCTTCTGAATGCACCCAGGTCCCATCCCTGCATGGAGACTGGTTCCCCATTGCTTGTGTAAATCCTTGTTTATATACTCTGAATCAGGGGAGGGAAACCACAGCTCTACAGATATTGCCGGACTGCAGCTCCCGTCAGTCCCAGGCAGCATAGCCAGTGGTCAACAATGATGACAGTGGCAGTCCAGAAACATCTGCAGAGCTACAGATGTCCTCCCCCCTTCCCTAAATGCATCAAATGTTAATTGGTATTCTAATTGCTAATCCTCTGTGCATGACATCTTGGCCAAAATGCTTTATGCAACTTGGTGTCTGAGTACTTGGAAGCAGCTAGCTTTCATGTATGCCCTGGTATGAATTAACCCATCTGCAATGAGCAATGGCCACATAAATGAAGCTGCCACCTTTGAATTTTGCTTTGTGGTGGTGACTTGAGCTTCGTATGTGCCGCAGCCATTTAAATTTCCTTCTTTCAAGATTTCTAAACCATGTCCCTGTTTTTCACAGTGTTCCATGGAGAGACCCTGATGCGTGGGTGGAGAGTCGGACTCGTTGCTGCAATGCCTTCCTGTTCCTCTGAGGATAGCATGTAAGTCTTCCATTATGGTTGCTCTCTTGTAGACCAGACAAGTGTGCTTCTCAGACAGTCTGGACCACTCTGCCATTAGCAAAAGACAGCCCCTCTTTTGGCGAGCCAATATTATAGCTGATGTCTTTGGAAGGCTGTTTGTGTCTGGAGGGTGGTGTGAGCCGGCAGTGAGGTGCAGGGTCCTTTAAACCTCTCCACTGAGGGGCGCACAGCCACACACCCCTCAATGGACAGGTGGGGTGGAGCCCACACCTCACTGCTGGCTAGCGGGATCTGACGCCGAGATGCTTATTTACTTGAGTCTAATGCGCCATCTAATGCGCACCCAATTTTTTTGCAGCATAATTTGGCAAAAAAAAAAAGGTGCTCATTAGACTCGAGTAAATGTGGTATATTGGAAGCTGCCTTTCAACTTTCCGATTCTATGATCTGTGGTTGTATAATTCTATCCTGGCTGGCTTATTTACCTCCATAAACAACACAGGCCAAATGCCTGCTGGATGGAAAATGAGTATCACTCTCCTGATTTATAAGAAAGGGAACAGGAATGATCCACAAAACTATCGGACAATCTAGCTCAGAATTATCTGTTCTGCCTGGCAGTAGCTCTCCAGGGTCCTGGCCAGTGATTTTCCCAGCACCTGCTGCTGAGATCCTTTAACTGGTGTAACCAGGATCAAGCCTTTTTGCAAAGGCACATATTCTACCACTAAGCTATGGTCCCTACTGCTTTTCATAGACACAATCTTTTGTCTCTTATAATCTTGTTTTCAGTTGTGAATTTTAAGAAAGTGTTTGGATGCAAAGGGGGGACAGCACATCAGCCAAACTCTCCTTGGTTCTCTGTCTAGCGTCCTGCAACTAGGAGTGCACAGATGGGGGGGAAGAGCTGTGGCTCCAACTTGCGCAGAGTCCCACCCCTGGTGGGACAAATGTAAGCTTACTATTGTTTGGTTCCTTCAACCAGGGGAGCTGGAGTCTTGATTAAAACATGATGATGATGATGATGATGATGATGATGATGATGATGATTTTAAGAGGATTGATTGACCTCTTAAGGAGGAGGAACTATAATCAGACTTAAGCAGAAAGCCAAGTGTGTGTCAGAAAATGGAAGCACCTTTTGAAACCCAGACAGTGTTGGAATCGTGCCCCTTGCATTCTCCTGGTATTTGGGTTCACTGCAGGGTCACTTCAGAATTGCAGCTAAAGGCAGGTTTAAAGCCATCCAAGCTGGCCATCTTTGTCTCTTGTGAGAGCTTATTCCATAGTTTAGCTTTGCGCCATGTGAAGAAGTACTTCCTCTTGCCTTTCCTGAATTCAGCTTTATTGGATGTCCTCGAGTTCCAGTGTTATGAGAGAGGAAGGGGGGGGGAGCCTATGTAATTAATCTTACTGTTTTTGTGCAGTTGCCTGTGGCCACAGGCAATAAACACTTACTTTGAAATGAGCTTTATGCAAATCTGCACAGAGCTTCTGGTTAGTTTGTGGGTTTAATGACACACAATGCTAAAGGATTAAAATAAGTTTCACCCTCCTCAAGCCCTCATCTCTCTTCCCCATCCCCCAAACATGTGTGACTTTGTGCGTTTTCCCTTCACCAACTTTTTATAGGTCTGTACGCACATTGGGCTTTTGAATGAGTGTGATGGGTGCCACTCCCTGTGGTCACACGCCCCCTCTGCTAATCACCATCACCCTACATATAGAGAGAGAAAGCCCTCACACTTAGCTTTTTCAAGGGATCTGTGTAAAAATGTGATCCCGTAAAATTAATCTGAGCCTTGACTCCCTTGGGAGGTTGTGGACTCTCTCCTTCATTGGAGCTTTTAAAGCAGAGATTGGATGGCCATCTGTCATGGATGCTTGAGCTAAGATTCCTGCCTTGCAGGGGGTTGGACTAGATGACCCTTGGGTCCCTTCCAACTCTATGATTCTATGTCAGTGATGGTTTTTTGAATGTGTTGTTTGGTAGTTTTCCTCTGCGTAAATGAGTTCTGGTCTAACCGAGTAAAACAGTACGTTAGACTTAAAGCTGAGAACCTAGGGTTTATGCCTCGCCCAAAGTGTGGACAGTCTTAATGAAATTCAATGGGCAATTCCTGTTTCCAGTTGAACTTTGGTAATCTGGCTGGCAGACACCCTTGGGCTGGCCCTATAGAGAGCTGGAGGGTGAAGAATATCCTGTAACCTGTTTTGCAGGAGCCTTTGCTGTTCAAACAGCAAACTTCACGTGGGTGTCAGAAGCAAATGCGCTCGCTCTCTCTGAACTCATTTTATGGCCTTGGGCAAGTCTCCCTTAGCCTCTTGTTCTTCCCTACTGAAAATCTATTCCAACAAATTGTGGTTCTCTACTCTGCCTATAAAAATTAAAAGTGCAATATGCTTGTCCTACTTAGAATAGGCAGGTTGAAATAAATGGGCATGACTAATGAAGGTCCATTAATTTCAGTGGGTCTACTCTAACAGAATTGGATATAGCCTTAGGTTCTTTTTAGTTCTGTCCACAAGGGACAGCAAAGCTTTTGTGAGCATAAGTGTAGGAATGTTTTTTTGTGCGTGAGTAACATTTAATTGTAATTGGTGTCTGCTTCCTTTTTGCATTTGGTCAGGTTCGTAAGGTTAGTAGTCTTAAACCTTTTCAGACCCAGTACCCACTTTTAATCCAAATGTGCATATAGGAACCCATGTCCTAACCTTTTGTCATATATTTGCATGTTGGTAGTACTCCTGTTGCAACCCACCTTGGATCAGGCTGTGACCCGCTAGTGAGGTCCAACCCACCAGTGGAAGACCAATGGGCTAGGCAATTGCCCTTTTCCCTCCTGCCCCATATGTCCTGCCATGAGAGAAGTTGTCTGAATTTGCATTTGCAAGTAAGACACAAGTTTAGGCTTCAGTCACTTGAAGTCATTTGGGTGCTGTCCTGCAGATTACCTGCTAGGAAGCCAATTCTGGAGCAGACTTTGAAAGTCTATCCCCCTTCAGCCAAGAAATATTTCCCAGCTTGCCTCTGGTGTGAGTTGGTTGCAGATTTGACGCTGTTGGATTCAGGGCTCGATAGAGACAAGGAATGGCTGGCTTGGTACAGCAACTTAAGAGATGATAATAATAAGAAGTAATTGTCCATCTTGAAGCATGCTGATGCATACTGGTCATCTTCCTTTGCCAATTCATCGCCAGCTGGGAGTGGGTCACATCCACTCGGATTTCATCTTTCCAACTCTCTTGACTGGCTCTTGTTTGCATTCATGCCCTGCATAGTAATGGGACACACCTAATTCTTGCATTGCTGGGGCCTTCTGGCATCATTTCTCTCTCCTTCTTGTGTGTGTGTGTCTGTGCATATACACACACAGTTCTGCCAGCTAAGGATAACGTGTCATGCATCTAAAATAGGCTCTTCATAACCATCCCACCTCCCACTGGCCGCCTCATCCCATCCTATTGTGGGAAGAGCCACTGCTTTGTTCTAATGGTGCTTCCCTGTGTGTATAGCTTTTTAAAAAGCCAGAACAGAGATGTCTTGTTCTATTCCCTTTCTGCTGCCGCTGTGGGATTTGTGTGTGTTGTCTTGATTCTGCCTTTCTATCAGAAAAGAGATTTCAGGCAGTGAGCAGAAGAAGTTTGAAGGAGATGCACTACTGACATTTTCAAACCACAGAACAACAACCCATAGCAACCATTATCGATTCACCAACAGTCTCAGTTTCCTGATCTTTAAAAGCCCTCTTATGGAGGCAGGTCTTCAACGTGTGGTGTGGAAGGGCTACACCATGATGGGGCCAGGTGGGCCTCCCTAGGAATGGCATTCTGCAAGAAGCCGAGAAGGCCCCGTCTCTCATACCACCTGTTGAATTTCAGAAGATGGAGGGACATGGAGCAGGGCCTCGGATGCTGATCCGATCATGCATCACAGAGGTGCATAAGGGAGGCAGTGGCTCTGGTATCTTCATCCTAGGCCTTCTCAGATTACAGCCACTGTCTGCTGATTTTTGCACATGTGCTGCAACAGCAGGCAGCTATATGCCAGGATGTTTCATCCTCTGGGACTGAACCTTGGGCCAGGTTGGTGAGTTTGAGGGCCTCTTCTCAACAGGGCTGGGTTGGAAAGGAGGCAGCATAAATTTAGAAGAGACTTGAGATAAAAAAAACAGCCACCACCATCCAGAGACTGAGATACACTACTGCTGAATAACAATGGTGGTGCCTGTCGCCAGTCATTATAAGTTACTTTCATAGAACAGCTAACTAATACTGAGCTATGGATCAAAAGGTCCCTGGTTCAAATCTTGCCCTGAGGCAAGTTGCACTTTGTTCTTCTCAATCCCCACACCCCGTGCATCTTGGCTCTGCCCACTATTGACATGCAGCCTCAGGAAGGAGGCCTCTGAGGATACAGACCATGGGCTGAAAAAAAATGTTATAAGGATGAAAACTAGATTGCTCTGAACACCTGAAAGTTCTAATACAGAGCTTTCCAAACGTTACATGTTTGTGACACGTGTTTTGGACATGCATCATTTCGCGTGACACAGTAATTCAGTTTTGCTAGCAAACCAGAGGCTAAACTAACCCCTTTCCAGCCCCGGGAAGAGTGCGGGGAGCGTTCACACGACACACCTACACATTGCAGCCAACACACTACCGTGTCACGACACACAGTTTGGAAAGCTCTGTTCTAATACAAAGTGTTGAGTGTGTGTCTGTGTGTGTCTTTATCTAGAGAGGGGAATCTTGAAAGCATCAAGCAGCATCAAACTTCAGACAAGTTTTCTCCGGATCTCAGAAGAATGCAGTTAATCAGTAAAATGATATGTTAATTACGGTGACTAACAATGTTAAATGTTTTAAAGCAAGATGGAAGTGGAAACATCGTCAACTGCTCCTGAAATACCTTTGTGAAGGGTGGGATATCATTAACGCCAACTTTGGACTGTGTGATTACCGACCGGGTACCGCAAACACACATCCGCTGTGCATAGGGAATCCTTTTATACTTTCCCTCCAAATAGGCAGAAGGCATTGTTTGGAAATGAAGGACCATGAAAGCTTTTCTAAGAGCAGCAAAAGTTCGATCTTGAAAGTACTGTTGAAAGTATTGATTTCCCTTTAATGAACTGAACCAAGTGGGGAAATGCTTGGAATTGGCTGGCAAGTACATTTCCCTGAGAAACCTACCTCGAAAATTCTTTTTCGAATGAAAAATATATCCGTACAAACTCGGGAGGTCTGAGCACCCTCAAAGTCAGATTATAACAATGCTGTTAACCAGCATTGGGCTCAATGTTGTTCAGTGAAACATCGCTTCCAAATTACTTTCCTCAAAATCCACCCATCTCTCCCCATAAAGTATGGATGATTTATGAGTGCTTGCTTTTAAAAACTGTATTCATCAGAGATCTGCCTTAAACCTGAAAGTATTTGCTGCCCTTTTTATGACAAAAACTTGCATCGTTAGCATATCTGCCCCTGGAAAGGCAGATAACTTTTTCATTCTCTTGTTACATAAATTTGGCGTATTCATGGAGTGTGCCAGGGAGGCTGCCCTGGCAGAGCTGAAAGTTTTGTAAAGATGGTGTAGAGGAGCTGGCAGCCTCCAAGATAAAACCAGGTTTGAGCACTCACTCCAGTTGGAAGAGAGCAGCGATGTGCATTACCTGGCCCACTGGGACAATGTCCCTATGAGGCGGGCTGCTGTGCTTCCAAGAGCCCTTAAAGACAGCTCTGCACAGAACACACTTTAGTCTAGCTTTGAGCCATGATTAGAACCATCTGCTATCCCAGCCAGGCTCAATACTCCATGTCCTTTTTAATGATAACTTAGCACTTTTTATGGGACTGGATCAGGGTGGGCAACATGCAGTCCTCTGATTTATCCCACAGAAGGCAAGTCGTTCTGTCGCCATCATAGCCTTTTTATATTGCTGCAGTTTCACTTCTTATACTCTATCCCCACCCCCCTTTCCCCAGGCACATTGCTCCAGCACGGGGTTTTTTGGTGGGGAGGATGCGGGCCTTTAGATTTCCACTGTAAAATCCAAACTTGGAGACTGGTAGAAAGTGCAGCAAATGGAGCCAGGAATCCAAACTTGGCAGTAGCTCGATGCAAACTGTGGGTATCGTAAAGCTCCTTGGATGCTTAGCTATTAAAATGCATTTATGGTTTTTAAATAGCTTCCTGAAAAAGATTCTGGGTCAGAGTCATCTGTCTCGGCAAATTCAGCGCATGAATCGACCTCTTTGTAACCCTGTGTTACAGTAAGAATTTTAGGAATTTCCTTTGATTACCTCTTGCCAGTCGGCCACTGGGAGAAGCCACAGCTGCTTTCTAGGTGCAGAGGTGAGGAAATGTGGCGTCACACAGTTTAAAGGGTGCTTCCAAATGGAGAGACCTGGGGCGGTGGGGGGTCATTTAGGTACGCCCACAATAAATGTGGAGACTGTGCTGAATCCACGTGTGTGGTTTTTTTCCTGGCAGATTTGAAGCATATTGAGCTAGCACAAGGGGTGTTTGTGTAAGCAATTTTTATTGCACAATAATGTGATGATGTCTCTCATGCTACCTGTCCTGCCTCCTCGAGAGGCAAGCAGAATCACATAGAATTTGCGAACCAACAACCTTGATCACAGCATTGCAGAAGCATGCTGTTTAAAAGGGCTTCGATAAAGCAACAATGCTAGTCTTAATGGGGGCACACCAGGACGCTAGATGAGCCCTCTCAGGGCTGCGGGGGGACATTCAGCTTCACCTTGGGGAAAAGACCATAGGTCAGGGGTCCCATGTTCAATCCCTGGCATCTATCATTAAAAGCAGCAGTTGGCAGGAAGTTGTTCATTTAATTCTTTAATTTAAGCCATTTCTACACCTCTTAATCATTAGCATTTCTTAGCACTGTACATAGCCATAAACCATGCAGGTTCAGCAAGGAGGACGTGCCTACCTGATCTCAGCTGGGAGGGAGTTCTACTGGCTTGGGATCACATGCACTGAATGCATGGCTTCTGGTAAATCACAAGATGCACCTCTGAACTATGGCTGATCACCAATGGAGACTCCCTTCAAATATTTTGGTGATCAGGTGGCAATATAAGGGATCAGGCAGTCCTTGTGATATCCTGGACCTAAGCTGATTAGTAAGGGCCTTGTGCAATGATATTATTTCCCTGAGATCTTGTACCAAAGTTGGCCAGGATTTGCCAGCCTGGTGACCTCCAGATGAAGTGTCATCAGCCAGTTGCCCCAAACACCTGGAGAATATCTTTGTTTTCATTGATTCAGTCAACGGCTGAAATTGGCTACTTGTGACAACTCTGATTTCTAGACTTCTTTGCATATACGATCTGATTGCAACCCTATAATGGCCTTATAAAAATAGGTTGGGGGAAAAGGGTCTTAGACTAAAAATCACCAGATGAGTTCATGGCAGAGGAAAGATCCGAGCTAACTATTTCCCCATCCATCGCTCAGTGACCTAGCCACTAGGCTACACTAGGTTGTCTTCAATTTGCAGGCTGCACCAGAATCCTTGCCTTGAGAGCTTCAGCAGGGCTCACATGCAAAGTACTGCCCCAGAAACGGCCACTTCCTGTGCTGTCAGGGCAAGCCCGGCCAAACACATTTTGCACTTCTGCAAGCCTGCATTTCACAACTGGGAGGGTGCACAAGAATCCTTCAGAGACTGCAATCTTGAGACTGTGGATGACATAAGAGTTTAGCCAGAGTATCCAAAGTGGGAACAAAGGATGAGGTCATATATTGGATGGGACTGTTTAGCCCAGTTCTGTCCTCTCCAGTGCTCCCCAAAATCCTTCTCCAGGTATTTTGGGCAACTGACTATATATTCAACTGACTATAAGTGCATCTTTCATTAATTGGGCAACACACCTTTTTTAAAGTTAGTTGCTTTCAATTTAAGTATTTCTATGAACTACAGATGGCAGCGGTATCTTAGGTAATTTCCTCCATTCTCTTGCTTGGAAGGTGGCACCAACTGTGATGCATACATGCAAAGGTAAAGGACCCCTGGACGGTTAAGTCCAGTCAAAGGCAACTGTGGGGTTGCGGCGCTTATCTCACTTTCAGTCCGAGGGAGCCAGCATTTATCCACAGAAAGCTCTCTGGGTCATGTGGCCAGCATGACTAAACCGCTTCTGGTGCAACAGGACACTGTGATGGAAACCAGAGCACATTGAAATGCTGTTTACCTTTCTGCCACTGCGGTATCTATTTATCTACTTGCACTGGCATGCTTTCGAACTGCTAGGTTGGCAGGAGCTGAGACAGAGCAATGGGAGCTCACCTTCATCGGTCAGATTCAAACCGCCGACCTTCCGAATGGCAAACCTAAAAGGCTCAGTGGTTTAGATCTTGTGTTGATTACAGTAGTCATTGTATCACCACCATGTTCATTATTTTATTGTTATTTCTAAACCATAGGAGCCAACTCCTAGAGACTGTGGGATCTTTGGCCCCCCAATAAAATATCTGAGGAGGCTGCCTCCCCCCAAGTTGATGGGCATTGCCATTCAAATGGTGTGTGTGTACTGCGTCATGTGATCAATTATGCAGGGCGGGGCTTACACAAACACCCCAATATTTTATTCATGTTGGCACCCCTGTTCTAAACAATTTCCCCACCCTCTTCCCCCTAGGTTGCTCCACCGTCAATGATGGCATGCTGAGACCCACCAAGCAGCGGCGGCGTGGGCGTGCGATAGCAAGGGGGCCGCTCTAACCGCTGGGCGTGGGACACCATGGGCCAGTGCGTCACCAAGTGCAAGAATCCTTCTTCCACTCTTGGCAGCAAAAATGGCGACCGAGAATCGAGCGGCAAGGCTCACGGCAAGCGGAGCACGATTCACAAGGAGGAACACTGCCCCGTCGGTGGGAAATCCTCTGGGGACATCCTGGTTAATGGGACAAAGAAGATGGAAGCCTCTGTAGAGTCTAGTCATCCTCCTTCTTCTTCCGGGGATGCGAAGAAAGAGCCAGTTTCTGGCACGGAGGAATCGTCCCTCCACAGGACTGAGGAATTATTTAGGAGATACAAGGACGAGCGAGAAGACGCCATATTGGAGGAAGGCATGGAGCATTTTTGCAACGACCTCTGTGTCGACCCAACTGAATTCAAAGTCCTCGTCCTGGCATGGAAGTTCCAGGCAGCTACCATGTGCAAATTCACAAGGTGAGTTCCTGCAGCTGTGACCTGCTCAAAGACTATTTCCTGACTTACATAAATATTGGTGGATTGCCAACTTGCTGATTGATTGTGAATCTACATAAGCTGTATATAAGAGAAAACGATTCTAACAGAAACCATACTCCCCATGTCTTTTAGGTGATGCACACTGCGTCATTTTTAGAAGAGGCACCCCCTTTTTTATACATTAGAGGATGCCTCTTCAGGTGATGGTTTCAGGTTTTATAAATAGTTGGATTACAAAAAAATGTTTTTGAAAATTTAAACCTGCTGTTGTAAAAATCATGATTCTCAGATTCTTCTCTTTTTGGAAAAAAGTATGTGCAAATGAGTTGTTTTTCTCACCTTTTTGAAGACTTGCGACTGGTCCCTCCAAGTGGAGTCCCACTCTCACCTGTTAGGTTGTTGTTGTTGTTATTATTATGGCAGCTTCCAACAGAATATAAAAGAACACAACAAAGCATCAGACATTAAAAGCTTCCCTGTACAGGGCTGCCTTCAGATGCCTATGGAAAGTTGTCTGTCTATCTCTGACATCTGGTTGGAGGGTGCCAATACAAGAAGGCCCTCTGCCAGGTTCCCTATAACTTCTTGCAATGAGGGAACCACCAGAAGGCCCTTGGAGCTGGACCTTGGTGCCCAGGCTGCACAATGGGGGCAGAGACGCTCCTTCAGGTATACAGGGCTGAAGTATTGTGGAGGGGGGTGCAGCTCACCCATTGACCTAGCCCACGAGGACTGTCATGGTAACCCAGGTAAGTCTGTGAACTGAGCTACAGATCTTTGGTGCTTCAAGCACCTTTTAGTGCATGAGCATAAGTCCAAGATTAGTTAACAGCAGGAGAAGGTTGTTTGCCTTCTATCTCTGCGTGTGGGCTTCCTGGAGTCATCCGGCTGCCCGCTTTGGGAAGCAGGATGCTTGACTGAGTGGACCTTTGGGAACAGCCTTATGTATGTGTTTTTAATTGTGTGTGTGTGTGTGGAATTCGCTGTGTGTGTGTGTGTGTTTTAGTATGGAATTGTTTTCACTGCTGATGTTTTAACTGTAAATCACTTAATATATTATAAAGGCAGTGATTCATAAAAAGGTAAAGGTAAAGGGACCCCTGACCATTAGGTCCAGTTGTGGCCGACTCTGGGGTTGCGGTGCTCATCTCGCTTTATTGGCCGAAGGAGCCGGGGTACAGCTTCCAGGTCATGTGGCCAGCATGACTAAGCCGCTTCTGGCGAACCAGAGCAGCGCACGGAAACGCCGTTTACCTTCCCACCGGAGCGGTACCTATTTATCTACTTGCACTTTGACGTGCTTTCGAACTGGTAGGTTGGCAGGAACAGGGACCGAGCAACGGGAGCTCACCCCGTCGCGGGGATTCAAACCACCGACCTTCTGATCGGCAAGCCCTAGGCTCTGTGGTTTAACCCACAGCGCCACCCGTGTCCCTTGATTCATAAAAGGAATCAAATAAAAATTATTTGATTCATAAAAGGAATCAAATAAATAAATAAGCTGGGCTGATCCAATAAATAAGCTGGACTGATCCACTAGGCTTCAGATTGTGATGGGGAGGGAATCATGTCTTTGCATGTTCGCATACAGTGTAAAACTGTGTGAATGGAAATAAGTGCAACAGGCAGGACTGAGGGGGTTTAAATTCCTTCAGGGGTAGCATGATGCTCAGTGGTGCATATGTTTTCACAGAATGTTTGAACCGGCATTTCTTTCCGGTACCATTTTATGATTCCCCCTTTCCCAACACAAATTAATTGGGATCAAAGGGAGGAATGCAAAACTCTTCAGATCATTTTGTCAGCAGAAGCAGTTCTACTTGCCACTTGACCCCCCCCCCAACTCATCCCTCTGAGTGCTGGTTTGGGGGTTCTCACCCCTGATCCAGGAAGTTGCATGTAGCCGCTGTGACTACTAGCCCTGAGGTTTTTGCGTGTGATGCTGAAGAAAAGGAGGTGATCTAACTGGCTTCTTTTCCCCTTGACTAGGACGGAGTTCTTTGAGGGCTGCAAAGCAATAAACGCAGACAGCATCGATGGGATATGTGCCCGGTTCCCCAGCCTCTTAAACGAAGCCAAACAAGAAGATAAGTTCAAGGATCTCTACCGTTTTACCTTTCAGTTTGGCCTGGACTCTGAGGAGGGACAGAGGTCGCTGCATCGGGAAATAGCCATTGCCCTTTGGAAACTAGTCTTCACTCAAAACAAGCCCCCGATATTGGACCAGTGGTTACACTTCTTGAATGAGAACCCCTCAGGAATTAAGGGAATCTCCCGGGACACGTGGAACATGTTCCTAAATTTTACTCAGGTCATTGGGCCGGACCTCAGCAATTACAGTGAAGATGAGGCCTGGCCCAGTCTCTTTGATACCTTTGTGGAATGGGAAATGGAGAGGCGGAAGAAGGAGGAGAACACCAAATGCGTTGCAGCTTCACAGACAGCAAGCCTGTGTATAGACCACCATACTTAGTGCCATTTAACACAGCGAAAACAGCCGTAACCTGTTAACCTTTCATTACCCATAAGCTCCGGACTCCTCTGGAATTTACAGACGCTCCAGATTTTTCTACTTTACACCTTTCTCTGCCTTGTATTTTTGAAAGGGCTCTAAAATGCTGTATCCATATTTTAGGCACTTTCTTTTGAATTTTGGGTTCTTCACGTTTCTTCTTCCCCCTGCCCCCTGAAATATTTGAGACCCCCTGGCTGCAAGTTAAATGGTTTCTTTTTCTCTTTTTCAAAAAACAAACAAAAAACGTTGCAGATTGATGTTGGTTGCACAACTTTAAAAAAAAACTTTTTGTGAGGTTAAATTAACATCGCTAAATTATACAGTGCCAGATTGAAGTTCTGCAAATATACATACATATATATATGTGTGTGTATATATATGTGTGTGTATATATTTCAGAGCAGGTCTATACTGTGTGTAGTGCTGTTTACATTGTTGATTTTTTTTAAAAAAAGGTTGTGATAATTTTAAGATTCATACCATGATGAATTAACAGTGTTAACTGTTAACTACAAATGCATTTAATTCCCAGGTAAAAAAGATTCTGAAAGCCAATGAAAGCAGCATCGTTTCCTTTTTTTTTGTAGCATGGCTAGCTTCCTTTAATTTGGCTCCTGGTTTTTATGGGCGAGGAAAAAAGCTTACTTTTGTCTGAAAGAGTATTCTGTACCTGCCAGTCAGCTGAGAATTCAGTAATAACCTTTTTTGAACCCTTGGTTCCGAGGCAAGAGGGAGCAGTACATGGTTTGGTAGAGAGGGCTGTTGTTTTTTTACTTCTTGCCTTCCACTCTCCGCCACCTCCACCCCCGAAGTCTGCCATAATTTGGGGCAGCTTTGCACATAAGCTCTGTTCACAGATGCCAAGCATGTACTATAAGGGGGTGAAAACTAAGCCAGGAGTGGGGAACCTTTGGCCCTCTAGATATTGTTTAACTGCAACTCTAGCACAGCCAGGGATGATGGGAGCTGTATTTTAGCAATATCTGGAGCACTAAAGGTTCCCCACGCCCAAACTAGGCAGCCTTTCAGGGATGGTGCTAATGCAAGCCCTTTTCCAATAGCATTAAGTGATGGGATTCTCCTCTCATGTGGGCTACTTGTGTGAACGATAGGTCTTGCCACTTTCCGGCTGCAACCTGGCCATCCCTCGCTGTGCGTAAAGGGTGTAAGAGCTTTGCTAGCTCGGTTATAAGGTTGTAGTCACTCCTCTACCCGCCCGCTCCCCAAATCCCCAAGGGATTGTATTTTCACGGCCGTGCAAAAGCACTTTTGCTTGACTGAAAAGCCAAAGGTGGTGGTTCTTCTTCTTTCAGGAGCATGAACCTCGAGAGAAGTGGCGAATGTTTACCCTCCAAGGAAATAATAAAAAAAAACACACACACACACACAACTTGAATAAAAACTCTGCTTTAATTTTATATATTTGACTCTTGGATAAAAGTGTCAACCCTGTTTGGCTGGTAACTATCTGTATAAGAGGGTGTGTTTTAAAACAACAGCAATTACAAACAAGCCTTTGGCTTTGAAATCAGAGTAGTGGTCATTTCTTCTCTGCTCAAAGAAATGAGCTCCAGCTGAATACGATTTCTCCTGGGGCCTTCCTGTGTCTTTATTAGCTGCAGCCTGGCCAGGTAGTTCGGCAGATGTTCCTTTGGCTCACATAGAAATTCAGAGGTAGCAAAAGCTTGGATTTCTGTTTCATCTGCTGCTGTCGAAAAGGCCCAGAATTAACCAGAGTGGAGGGAACCCTGTTTTGGAATAATATTTAGCAGTGACACGGTAGGCCTATTATTTTGGGGTGGATTTCTTTTAAATTTCACCTGTATTAGGGATGATTTGCTCGCTTTCAACTGTCATAACCAAAAAAAGGGAGTTTCCTTAACACTGGCCGGATTATGTTGTTAACTGGATTTTTCAAAAACAATGTTAACATTTTTAAAACTTGGGGAAAGGAATAGTTGCTGAGGCTTTCACCTGAAGTGAGCCTCGCCTCCATATGGCTGTCTTTTTTTTAAATAAATCTATAAAATATCCAGTCACTCAGTGAAGGCTCACAAAAGTAGGTTTTATCCCCCCCCCCTTTAAACATACTTAATGCACCCTTTCCCCAACTTTGTATCCTCCAGATCTTGTAGGACTACAAATCCCATGTGGGAGTTATGGTCCAGCATGCAGAGGACAGCAGGTTGACGAAGCCTGGCTTAACGAGTAACAGACTCACTTGAGCTTTGTTTTTAAAAGTAATCCATCTACCGAAACATCCCATTGTCTGTAGCTTGTGATGAATGGGAAAGCCGATTGTGTGGTAGGTTGGGCAGGGGCATTGAAGACCCCCCCCCCCTTTGCAGTTGCCCTGTAACCATGCAATGTGCAGAAGCAGTCTAGCTCACTTCCTGCACCGCTACAGCTCTTCATGCAAGAGAATCACTTCAAAGTCACACACACACACCTTTCTTTCTCTAGTATCCCCCCCCCCTTTCCCCTTTCCTAAGGAAGTTTGCATGGGTGCACTTGAATTATCCCAATTAGTAATTCCATCAAGACAAATTCTTCTAGATCTGAAATTGCCAACAATCCCGAGCTGGATAAGAAAAATAAAATAAAAATACTTTAAATTCACACCCTCTCTCGCCTGTCAGGAGCAGGAATTGACATCCATTTGTTTGTTGATGAATATTGACTGCATTAAAACACCTTTTTAAAATTGTGCAAACGCTACCAGGAGTGCTGTTTTTACGGGAAAGCTGGTTTTAGTGGCTGCCAACTCCTCAGACCCCTGCTCTTGAGTCCAGACAAGGAAATTCATCCTTCAGGCTGCATGTGTGTTCCATTCAATATCCTCTTTATTATTATTATTATTGTTATTGTTGTTGTTATTTATTTATTACAAAGGAAACTGTGTGCCTAAATTTTTTTTTGGGGGGGGTGCCTTTTGTCTTGGTGTGTTAATTCATTCCCGAGGGCCCTGCACCCTCTCGCTTGACCTTGCAAAGTATTTAGCCACCTGCTTGAAGGTTTGGCCCACAGAGGCTTTTGGATGAAGCCTTGGTTATTAAACACATAATGAATGGCAGTAACTCTGTGCCTTTGAGAGTCTCTTGTCTGCAGAGGTTCTGGGAAGACCTATTTTAGTCAGCAGCCAGTTCTAAAGAGGTTTGGGAGTGGGGGAGGCTTGGAACATCCCTCCCTCTTGTCAGGCAACAAGTCCTGCTTCCACATAATGTGCCACAAGTGCTAAGAGGTGAGAATCTCCCCTTGCCCACCTGTGCTACCCCCCCACCCCCCACTGTTTCATCCTAGAGGCTCCATCGCATGATCTAATTTACCTTCCACCAACACTTTAAGCCATGAGTAGGGAAACTAAGGCCCGGGGGCTGGATCTAGCCCAATCGCCTTCTAAATCCGGTCCGTGTACAGTCCAGGAATCACCATGTTTTTACATGAGTAGAATATGCCATTTTATTTAAAATGCATCTCTGGGTTATTTGTGGGGCCTGCCTGGTGTTTTTACATGAGTAGAGTGTGTGCTTTTATTTAAAATGCATCTCTGGGTTATTTGTGGGGCATAGGAATTTGTTCATTTTTTTTTCTTTCCAAAATATAGTCCAGCCCCCCACAAGGTCTGAGGGACAGTGGACCGGCCCCCTGCTGAAAAAGTTTGCTGACCCCTGCTTTAAGCTCTTTAAGCCTCCTGAGATAACATGCCAGCAAGAGAGAGAACCTCATGTAGCCACCACTAATAAGGGCAGGCTTCCAGAAATAAAAAACATTTGCCTAGATTGCTTCAAATCTTCTTCTCCATAACTAAGAGTTGCTTGCTTGTGTGAGTCAGGAGCAGGGATCGGATGGGCCAATGGTCTGAGAGGATGGAAGATAAGCTAGCCCACAGCATTTGCAGGTCCACAGATTCCCCATCCTTGGCTTTATCTAGTGAGCGCTCGCAAATTAAGCTGTCCTGTCGAGTGCATCTACCACCCTACGATTCCCAGAAGAAATAGTAGCTCCATGCAATATGGCGTGTTCTCATTGCCCTTCTTTGTGCCAGTATGTGAGCAAGGCCACGGGCTGCGTGATATATCAACATTGTGATATATCGCCCACTAAACATTGCAATATACTGATATATAATGATGTCTGAAATGTGGGAGCTTTGTAGAGGCATTGGCTGGCTTCACGGTTTTTTCCACATTGTGATTTTTGCATAGCACACACATACACCATGATTCGTGATATATTGCAAGGTCAAAATTATGAAACGGATGAAACGATATGGACTTCAAACCCATTTTGGATCATACATCGCCCAGCCCTAACATACATTGCCAGGTCAAAAATTATTTCAGCCGATATCACGATATGGATTGGTTTTGGACAATATATTGATATAACATCCAGCCCTAAAAGCCACCCTCCACAGAGTGGGACTAATGTGCTGGGATTCTTTGGTGCAACTTCACTGTGAGCTGACACAGAATCTATGAAGAAACATCATCGCCCATAAAACACATTGTGCCTGAACTCTGGCCATACTGAGAAAAGTGGAGGGTGGCAATATTAACAGATAGTCTGCAGGTGCCCAGAGGATTTCCCTCTGTTCTGTGAACAACAACCTGTGCATGTGTCTTGTGTGCCTCCCAAGTTTAAATGTCTTAACTTCTCTTCCTGCTTCCCAGCCCACAAACGTGTCAAATGTAGCTTATGGGGGGGCACTTTAATCCACCAAGAAGCAGCTCCTTTACACTTTTGTTAGTGGGACAGGGGCGGGGAACTGCATGGATGGACTCCAACTCCCATCAGCCCCAGGGAGCACAGCTGGTTGTCAGGGATGGTGGCATCTGCAGACATCTGGAGAGCCACAGGTTCCCTGCTGCTGCTCTGAAGGGGTGGAGCTGAGAGGCAAGCTTGATTGATTGCTGAAACGTGAATCTCTCATGGAACAACAGGCCAAGTATCAAAGGCAACAACAGGCCAAGTATCAAAGGCATGTTTCTCATTTTTACACAATCTTTTAAACATGTAAACTTTGGGTGATGAATGGACATGATGTTGACAAGTACAGTGGTACCTCGGGTTACAGACGCTTCAGGTTACAGACTCCGCTAACCCAGAAATAGTGCCTTGGGTTAAGAACTTTGCTTCAGGATGAGAACAGAAATTGCACGGCGGCAGCAGGAGGCCCCATCAGCTAAAGTGGTACCTCAGGTTAAGAACAGTTTCAGGTTAAGAACGGACCTCCAGAACGAATTAAACTCTTAACCTGAGGTACCACTGTACTTAAAAATGTGGCTGATGTAAAAATAGGTATTGATTTGGACCCTGCAGTGAAATCTTCCACAACTTGGAACGAAATGGCTGCAGAAACTCATTTAGCACAGTCGTGGTAATTATCGGCTGGAAAATGAGTTGATGGCTGTAGTTTCTGTGGCATCCTGCTGCCTTTTTCCAGAAATGTGATTTTTTATCTCTCCCTCCCCACTTCCTGGTAATAAAATATTTACACTTCCTACAGATGGCACGGCAGTGTGGCTTACAAAGGCCTCCCGAGATAAGAGGAGCGGAACCTGGGCAGCAGTGAGGCATCCTTGGAAACCCAAAAGTTACACACATGCTGGACCAACAAAGCCTGGCCAGAGGTATCATTTTAAATGCTGGCTCCCAGGTAGGCCAAGCTATTGGCAAGCATCCTTGCAGCATGGCTTTTGCATGCCTGACACATGATTCATCTCAAGCAGGTTCCCAGGCAAGACACATTAGTCATTCAAAGGGATGGGTTGTGCCGGCACTGCCACCTGCATGGCCAAATTCCTGCTGTTATGATAAGGGGTGTGTAGATCCATGTTCCAGTCACACCTGCATAGTAGTAGATTGTCACAGATAATACTGTACAGACAGAGTTTCGGTGACAGAACATGTGCTTTGCAGGCTCCAATCTCAGCTTCCATCTCTGGCATCTCCAGGTAGGGCTTGGAAAAACGCCCGTCTAAGACTGCTAATAGAGCTGCTGCCAGTCAGTGCAGACAATACTGAGTTAGGTGGAACAATGGTACAAGGCAGCTGCATATGTTTCTACAAATACTCATACATGATCGTTCCCAATAGGAGCCCAATCTGTGTGGAGGTGGCTTAGGATCAGTTATTTATGGGCATTTAATAGGTAAGCAATTAGACTGAATGTTGGCCATGGTCCATATGTGATGGGTCATATCTATTATTTTTTAAAAAAATAATATTTATTGATAATTTCAAAATTACAAGAATAAGAACAAATAAAAAACAACACTACCACACAAAAAAGACAAAAAGACAAGCAATTAAAAAAAAAAGAGAAAAGCACAAAATATGAAAAACATGAAAAACCAATACGACGATACAGCAAAAGAAAGTAAAAAAAGAAGAAAAAAGGGGGGAAAAGCACACAAATCCCAGATTGCATATCCATAATTTCCATTTGCTTGTTTCATTGACCTCCTCACACCTCCGTTTTTGTATTCTAGTTTAGTAATTATTTCAGCAAATTCTTTCCATCTTTCTCAATTTTTGTTATAAAATTTATCTTAACAATTTAACCTAATAGTTAACTCAACAAATCCTTACCATCTTTCCCCATATTCTGTTATTCAAATTACCTTAATTTATTTGACCTTATCTTACCCCTAAGTGCCTTAAAACTTAAATCTTAAATTTCAAATATACATAGCTCCTAATATCATTTCTGCTAGAGTCGTATAATTTCATTCCCACATTTTCCCTAATATTCATTAACTAATTCTAAAATAAAAAATTCCCATTATAAATTCTCTTTCAATCATCATCCAGCGTCTCTTCTTCCTGGTAACGGGTCATGTCAGTTCTTATTGTCCATTCCATCTAGTCCATCAACCTGGAAGCCTTATGTCCGAGGCCCTTAAATCTCTTCCATGTCCCTTCTGCAATTTTTCTTCATCTTGTTTGTGCTTGCCCTTTTCCTTGTCTTTTGTTGGTCTCTGTCTTAGATTCTTTCCTTTCTCATTGAGGAGTAGGTCTCTGGGGGATTCCAACCCAAAATTATCTCCATCACCCTTCATCCAGCTCACCCGTTCCCCACAGTCCCACTCCCCATAGTCCTCGATATAATCCAAAATGAATTTAAGATCAGATTTCAAGGTCTCTCCAAGGCTAGGAACCTCCTCGTCTCCAGACTCCCCTTGGCCCACTCCAACTTCAATTTTCAAAAACAGCGGATTATGCTCCTGTAGGGCCTCGGGTCTCTCCATTTGTACTATTTGAGGTGCAGCCGCATCCTCCTCTATTGTCATCTGCACTTGCCCAGTCAGTGCAGATTGATAGATTGGTTCTTGGATGGTTTCTGTATCAATTTTATTAACCACAACAGTCAAATCCATTTTCTCATTCATCAAGTCCATCTTCTCATGCATCTGTTCCAACAAAGCATTTGTCTTGCATAGAGCAAGCACCCAGTCTTTCTCCCAGCTCATCTTCGTTCAAGGTCAGAAAAGACTGTTCCCACAGTCTTTATCTCACAGATGTTGGGTCTCAAATATGCTGCAGCAACAATTTAGCAAGCTCCCTCTAGAGGAGACAATCTACTTGTATCCATTTTTTTTTTTTTAAAGACAAAGGAAAGTTACTTTTATTTTTCAGATACTTCAGATGTTTTTCAGGTATTTTGTTTCTTTAAGATGCAAAAGGCAACATTAGAGTCAACTTGTTTCTCTTCATTAGCTATCTGTCAAAATGTTACGTTCACAGTCAATGAACCTCTCCGACAGTTTTCTGTCTCTGACACCCCGTTCCCAGGTTAGAGACAGTGGAAACTTATCCTTCTTCACTCCCTCTCTTGCTGGGATTAAGCGAAGTCCCCCCCCCCCTTTTCTCCTGCTTCCAAGGGGGGGGGGGGGTTTCCAGTGGTTCTAAATGAGGAAAATTTAGTCTTTTTTAACAACTTCCCGGCTTTAGCTTGCAAAATTTTTGCTTTAGTCTATATACAAAAAAGCGGAAGGCGGACTTCCTGTTTGCACCTTCCCGCTTTGATACCAAATTAAAGCAATTTCTTGATCCAATTTTCCGTTTCTACTCACGGGTACTTGTTTTAAGTCCAATTGTCCACAGGAAAACGTCAGCGCTCTCTGGCAATGGCTGTGCGGCTTCACTCCGTGAAAGTAGCAGTCAGTTTGTAGCACCGCGCTTCTCACCCCACTTCGCTCCGGAGCCCCTAGCTGGGATTCCCCGCGAGTAGGGGGGCGCTTCTGGTGCCCTGCCGAACCCCACATTCCCAGGCTTCCTCCGTCTGGGATTTCTAGCGGGTCCCCACCTTCGCCACGGCGGGAAGACCCAGTTTTCACGGAGCCCGTTCCTCCAATCGGAGGAACTCCGCCGTTCACCAATGGCGCTGACCCGGAAGTCTGTGATGGGTCATATCTAAATGGACTTCTCTTTGTTGGGATGTGCGGCTTGAGCAGATACTGCCATAGCCAGAGGTTTGGACTAGATACAAGCAACAGGGAGGAGGTTTTTTGTTTTTGCATACTGGCAATCCCTTGGTTTATATAGGCTCCTATCCAAATCCCCATTTGAGAGATGAGTGGATTTACCCAGTTGCTTCCTGTATTTGCCCTGTGGGTTCACTTTGCCCTGTATTCTGCTCCTCCTGAATTTCAGTTCAATGTACCTTTCAATTTCTTGAATTGAAGCATGCACATCACTCTGCTACCAATACTCTTCATTTTCACCTTTGGGGGGGGGGGGTCTTCTGCCGCTGTGCATATCTTGTCTGCCATTGGCAAGCCACTGGGCTGCAAGAGGATTGATTTATGAAGATATTTGTATACTGCTGTTCAGGTAGACCTTAAAAAGCTGACTGCACACAATCAGAACAGGGTTGCTTCTGCTAATGTGTTCTCAACGGCCCTGTGTGCCTTGGAAACGTCAGAGGCAGGGAGAGCGCTGCATCCAAAATTTGGAAGTTAGAAACACTTCTTTGAATGGAAACTTCCTCAAGTTTAAGTAAGAGTCACACAACGGGGCTGATTAGCAGGAGATTCTGGGGAGACAAATGGAAGCATATACTGTAATTGCAAAATGCAGAGTTTAAGGTTTGGATTTAGAGGTATGGAAAGAACTGGCGCATGATGTAGAGGTGGCCAGCAGCTTTGAGGGTTAGACATGCTCATGGAGAAGTTTTTCAGTGGTTTACTACAACCATCTGGTTGACCACTGTGAGAACAGGATGCTGGCCTAGGTGGGCCTGGTCCAACAGGCTCATCTTAATGTTTCTTGTATTCTTACTAGTATTCATGGCTATAAATCTCGATCTTAGGCCATATGATACATTTGCTGGGAAGCAGGGCTTGTGCGTTTGTTTGTTTGTTTGTTTGTTTGTGTATGTACATACATATACAGTCATACCTCGGGTTACAGACGCTTCAGGTTGTGTTTTTTCGGGTTACAGACCCGCCGAAACCCGGAAGTACCAGAACGGGTTACATCCGGGTTTCGGAGGTCATGCATGCGCAGAAGCACCGAATCACAACCCATGCATGTGCGGTGCTGTGTGTTGCAAACATTGCGGGTTGCGAACATGCCTCCCGCATGGATCACGTTCGCAACCCGAGTGTACACACAATTTCAGATGTAACAGAGAGAAGCAGTATCAGCTCACATGAACAATAACAATAATCCACCCATCTTAATTTAAACACATAAGTAGCCCATGTGTCAAAACAGATAACCAAACAAAGGGGTGGCTCAGATAGGCCTCTGGTCTATACTAGCAGGGCTTTTTTTACACCTTTAGCTATGCTGTGAAAAAGGCATAGGCTTCTTACAAACGCCTCCCCCCCCCCCGATTATTATGTCTATAGCAACTAGGTGGTCTTCCCTGAAAAGTGAAAAGGCTTTTCATAAGAGTCTGTCAGCCCTGTCTGCTCTCGGAAAACAACGCTGATTCATTTCCCTAGTTCTGCAACATGCAAAAACAAAACAAAACAAAACAAAACTCGTTTAAAAAACAAAGGAAAAGATGGAAAATAAGCAATCTCCCTGCATTCATTCCAAATTAGGCTGTAGTCTCCATTTGTCAACTCAAGTCTGCTTCCCTCTGCTCCATTTCTTTACAGGATTAATGTTGGACATTTGAAACAATTTTTCCGGTGGGGGGAAAAGAGAAATTTGACTATACTTGTGAGAAGTGGTAGAGTGCCAGCTCTTGGCATATGTGCTGTCTCTCCCTTGCTCTTTTGGCTGCCGGTCTTGCAGGTCTTGCACGCCATCCGTCTGCCTTCTGAACCAAGTGGCCTGCCGAGATGTTAATTGGCCGTGAGTGTGGTTGTGTAACCCGCTTTCCAAATTCAGAGCAGTTGCTGCCTTTGTTCCTTTTCCTTTCCCCCGTTTGTTGTGCAATTCCTTTCGACCTGTTGCCTCCCTGTCTTTTAAAACCTAAGGCTTTAAAATACATAAATAGGGGTATTTTTGTGGCGTGTGTTTAGCAATAAGAGGCACGAATAGATGCATCCAGCAAGCCGGCCCCATTGCTAAGGTGAAACAAACCATGCTCACTCGTAATTGGCTTTTGTTTTGGCTGCATGCACACTGTAGATTTAAAGCACACACCACTCTGAGAATACTGGGAATTGTAGTTTGCTGAGGGCGCTGGGAATTGTAGCTCTGTGAGGTGTGAACTATAGTTCCCAGGATTCTTTGGCATGGTGAATGTGCTTCAAATCTATGGCGAGTACACAGCCTTTCTCTTCAACACACTAAAGAGGGTGCTTCAAGCGTGAGACAGTTTTGCAGGAAAAGTCGTTCCAGAATTCTAGGTTAACGGCTGCTTGTACCTGTGGGAATCTAGCGTCAGAGTTATCAGCTTTGACAGCGCAGTGCTTAATATTTCAAGACTACAACACTGAAAATATCTGTAAATGGGGCTTTCTTAAGTGTCTGTTTGCAAGAGGTTCCCAGTCACGCAACCCCCCAGCAAGGCTTGGGAGAAGTGGAAGGACAAAACGCAACTGAGCTTTTTCTTGTCTCTCTCATCTCGCTTCCACACGACCTGCTTATTGAGCATTCGGCCTGATTTCTTTGCACAAAATTCGCTCGAGTGGCTGCATGACGCCCGCTCTTTATGGAGCATCGATTCCGATTTGTTTGCAGGGGAGGTACCACAATGTCAAGCAATTGCTATCCTGCTTTTCCAGCGGTTTCCCCCACATCACTTACTGCAAAAAGTCCACCCCCATTTTTCTTGGCTTAAGCAGTTTTGTTGTACAAATCCCTTCAATTCCCCAACTTGAATTTGACGACAGGCGATTGGATCCCAGCTGCAAAAGAGCAATAGCCTAGAAACAGCCTGAGAAGCCTTAAAATGCCTCATAGAGGGAGGCCATTGGCCTTCACAGTGATTTATCTCTTCCGAAAGCCTGGTGCCTTATTGATTTGTTTCTTAGATTTGTATCTCACTGATACAAAGCAGCCACCGAACTTTGCCATTGCCAAGAATGGTTTAGATGTTTTGGTACAAAATCATGGGAAGTGTAAAGCCTTGTGATTCTTGAGGGGAAACCTGGAGGGCTGGATTAGGCCCCTCCCTTTGTTACTGTAAAACGGAGGGTGGAGTTTCTTAGTTTATTCTTGGAGCAGAAACAGAAGAGATGGAAAATGAAGAGCTATAATAGGTTTGGAGCCACAGAAGGGTGAGGAATGGGGGCCAGAGCAGTTCTCTTATGGAAACCCCAGGCTTTCCCCCATAATTTTCATCTTGCATTAAAGGCTCTACTCCCTTGCAGAGATAATAATGAACAAGATGCAGGCTAGGGCTGGGAACACTCCCTGCCTGAAATCCTAGGGAATGGCTGCTGGTCAATGTAAGCAACACTTTGCTAGATAAACCTCCCTACAAGGCAGCTTCCATGTTTACTTTCCACTGTCCTGATCAATGGCGACAGGGATCACAACTCTAGGATGGCATGCAGTTCTGAGGCCCCCTTTTAAAAAATACAACTAATTAATACTATTAATTAGCTGGTGTTTCCGTCCTGCCTGTTTTGCGCTGGTTTTCCTCCACCATTGCCCCCAACGGTTATGTCTTGTAGCCAACCAAGTTTTTCCTCAGCATGCTTCAAAAGTCTACTCTGCACAGTCTACTAGCACTGAATACAGCCCTACAAGCCTGGCGTGCGTTTGGGGATAGGGGTGTCACCCCCCCTGCTGCTACACAAAGCTCTGCACCTCTGAAATGCGCCACCTTCATAGCTCAGTGCAACCAAGGTCAATGACTCTGTGGAAGCAAGAAATGTGGGGGAATTAGAGCAGGCAAACCTTGCTGAGCGCAGGTGCGAAAAGCCCATCCGCTGACATTTTCTCACCTACACAACTGCAGAATGTACCTGTCTTTCGTTACATGTTGTCACCAATTTAGTTGCTTGAATACATTTCTGGCGAGAACCCGGTGAAATGGTCGGTGACTCAGCCAAGCTCCTCGCTTCACCTTCGCCTATTTTCCCCTCAGGCGGCTGCCATTTTTGTTTGCCCGGAACGTTCTGGAATTAGGTCAGGAGGGGATGGAGCTGGGCCTTGGTCGCTAGGCCAGGTCTGCACCTCCACGGAAAGTGTGTTACATGACCTCCCTCACAGGAAAAAGAGTACGTGGACAAAACCATAGATGTGTAGCCAGACAGATGGTGAAGTTGCATTGGCTCATGACCCCAGGCCCCCTTCCCAAAGTGGGAGTTGGGGGGTCTCATCTGAAGTGTGGCTTGGGGGATCTAAGCTCAAGCATTGTTAAGCCAACCCAACTTTTGAAACATGCCTTGCAGTCATGAGCTCATGAATTTATGACCTATTTACATTTCCATACCCTCCAACATTTCTCCGATGAAAATAGAGATGTCAATAATAATAATAATAATAATAAATTACCCTGCCCATCTGTCTGGGTGGCTTCCAACATATAAAAAAAACTGTTAAACATTAAGCCATTAAACATTTTAAAACTTCCCTACACAGGGCTGCCTTAAGATGTCTTCTAAAGGTTGTATAGTTGCTTATCTCCTTGGCTCGGGGTGTGTGTGTGTCAAATAGCTCCATACCCTCCAACATTTCCCCAATGAAAATAGGGACGTCCAAAGGAAAAGCGGGACATTCCAGGATCAGATCAGAAACCTTCTATAAATCTGAGACTGTCCCTGGAAAATAGGAACACTTTGAAGGTCTGCATTCCCCCCACCCACCCTGGAGCTTGAAGCATGATTCCCCCCTACCCTGCTTTTATTCTCACAACCCTGCGAGGTAGCGCTTGGCCCATTGATCTTCATGGCTGCGTAGGTTTTGAAGCCAGGTGTTCAAATCCAGACTGATGCTGAGCCCTACACAAGACTGACTCTTCCCACTTGCTGCTTTCTGCACATCGAACCTCTCTACTTCTCTGGCCGCTCCAGTTTCGATGCAGGTGCAGTTCAGAGGCTCCCGTTGCAGGGATAGGCAGCCTCTGGGCCTGCAGATGAGGTGGGATCCTGGCCAGCCCCAGCCAGCATGCCCAGTGGTCAAGGATAATGCAGTCTTAACAGTAGCTGGAGGACTGCTGTTTTCCCCCAACTCCCATGCTGCTGTTCTAGCTATCTCTTCATAAAAGTGTATTTCTGTACCTCCCTCTTGCAGAACATTAGTCTGTGTATAGGAACATAAAAAGGAGAGCTTTAAAAGCAATACAGACCTAAAGACGACAAGACACCCAGTTGTACCAGCATCAAAATCTTATCAGGGCAGATCGCAGTTGGCATCAATGGCTGGCTTTGTGGTGCATTTGCTGAGCACGCCTGGGGGCCTGTTGCTAACCTACGAAATGTACTGGCCCTGCTGTTATTCCTGCTCTTTGTCACTGTCCTCTCAGTTGCCTATTCCAAGTGTGGAAGCAGCGAGGAGATGGAACAGCTTCTCCAACCTGCCTTGGCCTCTCCCTCTGGGCAGTTGTGAGGACTGAGCCCAGAGGGAGGGCAAGCATTTAGGCAAAGGGGAAGTAGTGGCTGCTTCCTCTGGAGGAAGTCTATTTCCGGCCCCGCACCCAACCTCAGGAACACAGGAAGCGATCCTTGCTGCATCTAGTTCAATATTGCCTACACTGACTGGCAGCAGCTCTCAAGAGGTTTCAGGGAGGAGATGCTTTTAGCCCTGCCTGGAAATGTCGACGGCCCTAGCTTGGAGCTGGCATTGGGTGTATTATCATCAATGATTTCTTATTCCTGAAAACAAATCTAATCCAAAGAGTTCTTTTCTCCCCAAAACATGTATTCAGAGATTAGTTGGTTTCCCTAAGAGGCCCTTTGCTCTTAAATCCCGTTTTCAACATTTTTTCCTCTTTTGGGGGGCACAGGGCAATCTATGGATGCTCAGAGGGGCTGCTGCCTTTGCTCAAGATGCTTTTAGAACCAAATGGGCTGCAAGCCTACCAGAGCTATGGTCATGTGGGCTTCCAAAATATATTTGGAATAAATGAATAATAATAATTCAGTCTATACACATTCCTGCCTCGGCAAGAGTTTCTCTTTCTCTCTCTTCCCCCGCCCCCCGGTGTTCCTCCACCCCACTCATGCTGAAACCTTTCCTTTTATGAAGATGGAAAAAGACCAAAATGTGTGAATCACAGATTCCATTTTCCCATGGGCAAAGTTAAGTGTTTTGCTCTAAAATGTGCTACTTCCTGCAGGCTGGATGGTATGTGTGTGTGTGTGTGTTGAAAATGCTACAAACGTTTATGAAAAGCTTAATTATGAGACCTAAGAGGCAGAGATTGGTGGGTAGCCCTTGTCGATGCACCTTTTGGCACCGGGGGTGGGTGGGTGGCATTTTGTTATCTACATGATGGTGTGCCTGTTTAAAACTTCCAACAGTTAACATTATTTCTTGTTAAATTTCTCTCTCTCACACACAAAGGCCAATATTTATTAGAGAAGAATGTCCTGAGAATTTTCTCATTTGAGCAAACCCTTAACTTGTTGGGCGAATTTTACACACATACAAGGAGAATATATTTGGCAAACTCTTCCTTCCCTCTCAAAATTTGCCTCCTGAAAATCTGGGTGGTGAATTTTGGTGACAACTATTAAGATCCAACCATTAGATAATGCTGGCTCTTAAAAAAGTTAGCCTGACAGTTAAGTCCAGTCGCGAACAACTCTGGGGTTGCAGCACTCATCTCGCTTTACTGGTCGAGGGAGCTGAAGTTTGTCCGCAGACAGTTTTTCCGGGACATGTGGCCAGCATGACTAAGCCGCTTCTGGCGAAACAAGAGCAGCGCATGGAAACACCGTTTACCTTCCCACCGGAGCGGTACCTATTTATCTACTTGCACTTTGACATGCTTTTCAACTGCTAGGTTGGCAGGAGCTTGGACCGAGCAATGGGAGCTCACCCTATCGCGGCCCTTCCGATCGGCAAGCCCTAGGCCACCCATGTGTTGGCTCTTAACATAGCTTTATCCAGTATTAACCGAGCGGAAATTTCTCAGAATGGAAGTTTGCTTTGAAAGTCTCATTTCTGACCCCCTTGCCAAAGTACTGGAGAATTCTCTTCTCCTGGAGAATATTATGTGAAACTCCAACCCACGCCACCCAAAAACAAGATGGGAGAATTTTGGGAATCCATTTTCACTCAGCTCCACCAAACCCAGACCCAGTTAGCTTCTTCCATGCTCTTTCTCCCCACCTAAACATTTGGATAGCAGTTAGCAGAGGTTAAGTGAGGGGGGACCCAGCTTACTGAATTAATAACTGGATCAGCCTCTTTCATATTTGACTTGACTGATTTTAATATTTAAAACACTGAAGGAATGGGGGGGGGGCTTGCTGGTGTTCGGGATGCAGGGCCTAAATGAAATCACTGGAGCTTTTAGCAAAACCAGGGCGTTAAAAGCTGTGAAGGCGAACGGGACCTCAGGAGGCGGGCTTTTCTCCTTTGATTCCCAGCAGGCCGAAGCCCTGGAACGATTCGGAGCCTCTGCAAAGCAAACGACAGGAACCAGCGTTACTTTCCTTCCAGGGACACAGTGCTGAACGGTGGAGGGCTGTGTAAACTCTGCTTTTTGCAGGCAAACGGAAAGCTGAACAATATGCCCTGTGTGGGCAGAAGGTCTTTATTTAGTCGTTGTTATTATTATTATTATTATTATTATTATTATTATATCCCGCTTTCCCTCCAAGGAGCTCAAGCTGGCGCACGTGATCCCTCGTTTTATCCTGACATAAACCTTGTGAGGTAAGATTTGGCTGAGAGAAAAGCGACCGGGCCTTGGTAGCTTAGTCGGTGGAACACGAGACTCTTAATCTCAGGGTTGTGGGTTTGAGCCCCATGTTGGGCAAAAGATTCCTGCCTTGCAGGGAGTTTGGACTAGATGACCATTGTGGTCCCTTCCAACTCTACAATTCTATGGCCACCCAGTCAGCTTCATGGTTGAGCGGGGATTTGAACCCTGGTCTCCCAGGTCTTAAAAGGTAAAGGGACCCCTGAGCATTAGGTCCAGTCGCGGCTGACTCTGGGGTTGTGGCGCTCATCTCGCTTTATTGGCCGAGGGAACCGGCGTACAGCTTCTGGGTCATGTGGCCAGCATGACTAAGCCGCTTCTGGCGAACCAGAGCAGCGCACGGAAAGGCCTTTTACCTTCCCGCCACCTATTTATCTACTTGCACTTTGATGTGCTTTTGAACTGCTAGGTGGGCAGGAGCAGGGACCAAGCAACGGGAGCTCACCCTGTCACGGGGATTCGAACCACCGACCTTCTGACTGGCAAGCCCTAGGCTCAGTGGTTTAACCCACAGCGCCACCCGCGTCCCTCTCCCAGGTCTTAGTCCGACACTATAACCACTACGCCATCTTGACCCTCAGGGCAGATTCTCTGGAGCCCTGTTTAAGCAAGCTCCGTCTCCAACATCCTCAGAAGCATGTAGGCTGCTTTTCACACCATTATGTCAAATTGTTGGAGCTTGGTGAGAAATCTTGGAAGGGGTGACCAGGAGGGAAGTTTTGTGTGGAAGGACTACAGTTGTACCTCAGGTTAAGTACCTAATTCGTTCTGGAGGTCCGTTCTTAACCTGAAACTGTTCTTAACCTGAAGCACCACTTTAGCTAATGGGGCCTCCCGCTGCCGCCGCGCCACCGGAGCACGATTTCTGTTCTCATCCTGAAGCAAAGTTCTTAACCTGAAGCACTATTTCTGGGTTAGCGGAGTCTGTAACCTGAAGCGTAAGTAACCTGAGGTACCACTGTATTGCACTTGGTTCAGCTTGGGCATTAAAACCAATTTCTGGGCACAGCATTCTTATGCTCCTCTGGTTGGTGGATCTTGAGATTATAGTAAAAATAAAACAATGTCGCTCTTCTGATCGGCAGGCCCTAGGCTCTGTGGTTTAACCCACAGCGCCACCCGCGTCCACTTGCGCTGTGTATTGTGGTGCAAAAAAGAAAAAGGAATACGGTACACTGGCAAGCTTTCAATAGTTAACAAAGAGCAGGAAAATACAGGCATGAATCAATTCCTGTGTGTAACCCCTGGCTTACCAGGAGCAAAAAAATGACTTACTTGGGAAGCATCTAACGCTTCCCTGCCACCGCCCCCCCCCCCCCGGCTTCAAATAATCAGCAGCGAGGGTTTAGGATCAAAGGATGGAGGCAGAGTGAATTTTAAAAGGCCTGCAAGGGCTCATCCCTGCATTCAGACCTCCCCTGGGGCTGATTAAGCTAATGTGGTGTTGCATGCAGAGCTCAGGAAAGAGAGCTGGGTGAGGTGGGGGCTGGAGGAAAGATCTATAGCTACTGGTATAGCACATTAAAAGAATTATTGCAAACAAGCGAAAAAACTGTAGCAGCAGCAAGAGACCCCCCTCCTCCCTACACCCCAGTGAACTGAAGAACAGCCAAGCCGGTCTAGCCTCTAGGGTGCACGGCTGCCTTTCTTTTAAGCCCCTGAAAAATAATAACAGGAGCCCGAAGCCATGTAACACTTGCATGGAGGAGATAACTGAAAAGCCATAAAGCAGCAACTGATATTTTGTGCTAGCTGTTGAGAGCGGGACCGGAAGACTCCAACCAGCTTGAGACAGTAGGACTGCGGTCAGTTTTAAGGGCTTCTTGTTCCCATCAAGCTAACTGAGGCATTTCCCAGTTTTCCTTCCCACATTCATTCAGGCCACCCCTGAGGCCCTGTGGACTGGAACCTTAGTGCTCTGTGCAAATTTTTGACTGTCCTCTATGGCTACTGGCTCATTCATGAAATCTGAAGAAGTGTGCATGCACACAAAAGCTCATACCAATAACAAACTTAGTTGGTCTCTAAGGTGCTACTGGAAGGAATTTTTTTATCATGAAAGCAGGTCACCCATCCAGGCTGGGGAGAGGAAATGGAGATAAGAAATTTGTGCGGGGGGCGGGGAGAGATTTGGTTTGAATATGATGAGGGTTTGCTTTTCCAACCCAATGATTTAGTACATTTTATCTAAATGGCACAGACTAAAAATTCCTGTTTTTCTTAATAATTTTTTTTCAAATAAATAAATTTGTGCTTTTATTCACCATAGCCTGTCCCATTCGCACCCCTTTTCATGTCCTGGTTTATTCTTCAGGGGGATTCAACCCCCCCCCCCACCTTGTCAAGGCCTACAGAATGGTAGAGTTTGAAGGAATATCAAAGGTCATCTAGTCCAACCCCCTGCAATGGTCTTTCGAGGACCACTTAATGATTTTCATGCCTATTGTAGCAATTGCAACGTGCTAAATGCTGTATGATTTTTAATTGCCTTTTTTTTGCTGCTTTTATTTTCTTACATTGTATTTCATTGTGCTGTAATTTGCATTCCACAGAAGAAAAACATAAGGCAATTGAAAATTGCTACAAATACTTAACTGCAGACAATCCTGTGGACCGCCTGAATGAAGCATGAAGGTCACTGGTGGTCCGTGGAGTACAGCTTGGGACCCCCTGCTCTAGACCCGTGTTCTTCAACTTTAGGTCCCCAGATATTGTTAAGACTACAAAACCCATCATCCTCAGCCACTTAGCCAATGGTCAGGGATGATGGGACTTGAAGTTCGAGAACATCTGGGGGACCCAAGGTTGAAGGACAGTGCTCTAGATGATGAGCTTAGTTTTCAACATTAGAATTCAGGGAATGCAGAAAAAACGGCCACAACGCAATCGCAAAGTTTTTTACCTGTTTGTGCCCGGTAACAAAACAACACAGAGCGTGTGGTTCGGCAAGCACCGATGCAGATGTTTGATTCTATGGTCTAATGTCTTCATGGCTTTCTTTAAATCTTCTTCCTGTGTAGAAATAACACGAAGGCTGTCCTTAAAGCAAAAACCCAATAACCACAACCACACTGGGAAGGGCAACAGAAAGTTATTGCACAGTGGACAAAAGAGCATTGGTAGTAGGGTCCCCAGTACTTTAAATCTGCAATTAAAAAAGAACCCATGATAAACTGATTATTTAAGTGCTTTGTGGGCATTTAAGTCAGGGATGGCTTTTTTGTTTCTATTTTTTGGCCCAAGGACCACAAATGATGTTGGTCATCTCTCTGAGGACTGCATAGCAGCAAGAGGCGCGGCCCAAACAAAAGTGGGTGTTGCCAAAATTGGCACAGTCCCCCTATGCCCCAACTCTTGCACCTTCACCCACGCAGATGGGCAGAATGTTAAGAAGCTCCCTGCAGGATCGGACCAGCTAGTGCAGCACTCTGATCTCCCAGGGTCGAACCAGAAGCCCAAAGGAAGCTTGCAAGCGCAACTTGAGCACAACACTGTTCTCCCCACTTGCAATTCAGTCACCAGTATTCAACTGTACGTTGCCTCCAACAGTGGACATTCATGCATACAAAAATCACACACGCACACACACACGGACTACTTTGATCTCAGCTGATTCAAGTTCACCCCCGATTCTTCCTTTGCAGTCATGTCTTGAATTCAAGTCCTGGCTAAAAAGGAAGACGTTCTCCTTTGAATTCAAGCTGGGCTGGAAAGGGATAACACTTAGATTCCTTTCCCAACTCTGCCTTTCCAGATATAATTCTGCACTGAATGAGGTGTTGAAATGAACAAGGAGCCCTGCAGGTCTGTCTGTTGGACAGCTGACCATCCTACAATGTCAGGTGATGGAAAGGAGGGTGTGGTTTGGAGTAAACCTATGCCATGGGGGAAATGAGGAGGTGCAATGGACCTGAGTAGGCTTGTGGGCCACCAGTTCATCACCACTGCTTCTCATCAAGCCCTGTTCTGTCCTCTCCTCCCACCCCAGTGCAGGAAGATGTCAGTGGATGGGGCTGTCAGACCAACCGTGAGTTTGCCACCTCCAGTACACATTGTCCCAAGGTTACGAGTAACGCATGAACGCAAAATAACAGGAAGCCGGTGCAGATGGTTAGGATTATATCCTCCAACACCAAATGAAGTTTCTAGACCAGTCATCAAGAACACTCCACTGGCAGAGTCCGTTATCAATGCTGCAAGCTCAGGAAGGTATCAAAAAGGTAACCTTTGTCCCAAGCTCTGCATTCAAACCAATTTCCCACAACACGTTGAGAGCAAGACAAAAAGCTCACCAAAGCAAACGGCCGCTCCTTTTCCAGAAAGTGAGCTTCAAGGGGTGGCTGTAGAGCAAGGAGCTTCCCGCCATTTTGATTCACTTGACAAAACCATTTGTGGAGACGTGCGGGCGTGAGAGCCCTCCTGCTCTGCATTTTGCTGCCTCTGGCTGTCCGTTCCCTTATGGCTTCGAGAGCATGGGAGGCGCTTTCTGCTGTGTGGAATTCTAAAACACACATACAAAAATCAATTGAGTGCTATTTCCTCAGCCAGGACAAATAACAAAGATTAACTGGGGGAGATTCCCAGGATGGTGTTTGTTTGCTCAAAAGCCTGCCTCCCCCATCCAAGAAACTGCAGGAATAGACGGCATATAAATAATAAAATTATTATTATTATTATTATTATTATTATTATGCCTAGAATCTAGTTCCTCAGGTGCCGTACTTACTGAGAAAGCAGTAATTCCTCTGTTTTCCGGTTCTGGGATCCCTTGGCAGGAAAACTGCATTTAGGTCTTTCAAATAACCCAGCTTTTCCCGCAAGCCTGCCTCGCTCTGGGCTTTCCCCAATCCTGCCAGGTAAAGGACGCCTTCATTGTCTGCATCTCTTTCCAGCTCCTTCACCAGCACCTCACAATCGAGCGTTTCCTCAGTGATGGGTCTCTGAAGCTGAAAGGCACCAGAGGAGAAACAGACCATCACCTGGCACCCTGCAGCCCAGAGGCCTTTATCCTGTGTGAATGAGGGCATTACCTAAGGGGCTGGTGGGCTTGCAATGGGCATGAAATGCTTTAGAGGAATTTGGAAGATGCAGGTCAGAGCCGAGGGTGGGTTTCCCCCCGACACACACCTTCTTTCGCAGCCTGATCACCTGGAGGCAATTTGTATGCGCCGCAGGCGAGTGGCTACATGCAGGTCTACTGTGGAAATATTTTGCTTAACATGGTTTTTTGTCATTGAAATACACTGCAGACGCCTGATCTCCCTGGAGACCTAGAGATGTGACGATAGACTGCTCTGCCTCCTTTCTTTTAGCAAATGTTTTGTGCCACAGAAGTGATAATTCTGTACTGATTTGTTTTGGATGTTTGTATGTGATGCCAAGAAAAGGTTTGATGATGATGATGACGATGGGAGCCAATTTATATCCGAAGCAAAGTACTGGAGAGTTCGGAGACTTACGATGGGGGAAGACAAGATGTTGCTGTGTCTCCCCACCGCTGCTCTCCGCCCAACACTGTCATGAATGCAGGGGCACGATACGAGCTTACCTTGATTGAGGATCCTGCTACTTCTGCGCCATTGAGACTCTCCAGGGCAAGCTGGGCAGCCTCAAGCACTTCATACTGGATACAGACGTGGGGCTTTAGAAAAAGAGAATATTGCAACAGATCAGCCCAGGTCATAGGTCAATAAACCATGGTTTTACCAACCTCAGAACAAGCCATGTGGCTGCCTACCCCCTCACGTGCCTGGCTCGTTAAACCATAGTTTCCTGTGAGTCCCAACTGTGGTTTCAGCCACATTTGCAAACCATGATATGAAGCCAGCAGCAACGGACAACTGTGTTTAGAAAACCTGTATCCCATTTTTCCACTACAAGAGCCCCCAACACAGGTGCTTCTTTTTTTAAAAAAAATATCTTATAAAACAGAAAATGCAAATGAGAAAAGGGCAAACATTGAGAATAAAGAATAATATGAATTCAGTACAAGGTTTTTGAAAATAAAATCATAAAAGTAAAAAAACAAGAGGTGTAACTAGAAGGACTACATGGGCTGCCTCCCTCATCCTAGCAGAATTCCTTTTGTTTATTTACCTCAAATGTTTCTGTGATGGCCCTTATTGACAGAACATGGCCGTATTTCTTGAAGGTTCTCTTCAGAGACTTCAGGCAGAAGTCTTTGGCAAAGGGGCCTGCATAGAGTGTCAGCATGTTGGCCAGCCTGGTCCTCATCTGCGATAAGGGGAGGGTTTAAAAACAAAATTAGTTTTTCACTTCTGTTCCAGAACAAGGCTGGTTGCATTTTGGACCCCCAGGATCTTCTTTTTTTAAGTAACTTGCTCCCCACCTCAAACCATAAGACTTTGGGAGAAGATTCTGGGCAGATAAAGGAAGCATTTCTTCACACAGTTAAACTACGGAACTCGCTGCCACAGGAGGCAGCGGTGGCCCCAAACATGGATAGTTTGAAAGAGGATTAGACAAAATCATGGAGGACAAGGCAATATGTTCTGTTGGTGTAATGTGAATAATGGGCTAAATTACACAGTGCTTGGGCTCGTGTTTTGAGGAGCACATTTTCCGTGTCTGGATGCTCTTGAGATAAGGCTGACAGGTGCATTGGGTTACCATAGCAACACAGCCAGGTTGAGTGCATGACTTGATGAGTCATTCACCCTCCCACTGGTTCAGGACTGCTCACTCAAGGCAGGATTTCACAGAACGGCCACCCACAAATCCACTCCTGGTTTTATGCACCCCACAAAAAAGTTATTCTTCTCAGCAGCCTAATTTAGGGAGAGGAGAATATTTTGTTGTTGCTACTGTTAAAAACACACAATCAAATCAAAATTGGGACTCAGAAAGCATCACCAACCAATAGCAAATCATCCGGAGAGCTTCCTGTCAATCAGATTTTGGGGGACCTTTGGCCCTTTGGATGCCACTGAACTACAACTCCCATCACCTCTGGCCTTGCTTGTTGGCATGGATGGGAGCTGTAGTTCAGCAACATCTGGAAGTAATAATAATAATAATAATAATAATAATAATAATAATAATAATTTATTATTTATACCCCGCCCATCTGGCTGGGCTTCCCCAGCCACTCTGGGCGGCTTCCAGCAAAAAATTAAAATACTGTAATACATCAAACATTAAAAGCTTCCCTAAACAGGGCTGCCTTCAGATGTCTTCTAAAAGTCTGGTAGTTGTTGAATAATAATAATAAAGGTTCCCCACACCTGCTTTGGGTCTTGCTTTGGCCACCCCTGTGGAAGGACATAGGGAAGTGCTGTTTACCTTGGAAACTGTTTCTGAAACCTGGTTGGGTGTGGCATGCTGAGAATCCAAAGCAAACTGAATTACACTGAAGGAGGACCTGGGAATCTCTTCCAGGGCTCTCTGGAGTACCTAAACAGAGAGAAAGTTGCATAGGAGACATTTGGAGTCATGGGCTGCAGGGTCAGTAAAAGTGAAAACCTGACTGCATGGAAAACGAATATCTGGGGCAGGGAAACCTTTTCAGCCTCAGGACTGCTGTGTTCCTTTTTGGGAAACCACCTGAGGGTCACATAACAGTGGCGGGGGGGGGGGGCAGATGCAAACATGGGCGGAGCAATGGATGCAAATACCTTTGTACAGTAAGCTATGTAGCTGCTACACAGGCTCACACACCCTTCCTCTGGATAAGGAAGAGGCATTATCAGAGTTCCAAGGACACATTCCCAGCCAAGCAAAAACTCTCAAGAAGGGTGTGAAGCACAGCCATTGAGGGGTGTGGCCCGCAGAAAGGGGGTGTGGCCTGTGGAGAGTCCTGAAGGCCAGAGAGAGAAGCCTGGCTGGATCTGACAGGAGCCCAAAACATCAGGAGGACAGCAGGTTGGCAAAGGCTGTGTCAGCAAAATACACTCACAGTTAAAAAGAAAAAGGTAAAGGACCCCTGACAGTTAAGTCCAGTCGCGAACGACTCTGGGGTTGCAGCACTCATCTCACTTTACTGGCTGAGGGAGCCGATGTTTGTCCGCAGACAGTTTTTCCGGGTCATGACTAAGCCGCTTCTGGCAAAACCAGAGCAGCACACGGAAACGTCGTTTACCTTCCTGCTTCTGTTGGGAAGGACCAAGGTGTGTGGGGTTTCTCAGCTTTGGAAAATGAATATTAAGCTAGGAGAATATGTCAAGGCCCGGAGGGATATTTATAACTCACTTGCTTATTAGGAGAGCCAGTCTGATTTTGACAATTGTAGGAAGCTCCCTCATTCTGTTGTCCCAGAAGCAATGTTTTTTGACCAACAGAGTGCAAGATGTCTAGAAGACTAGAAGACACACACACACACAAAAACCAACAATGAAAGCAAAATCTATTTAAAACAAACAAACAAACAAACAAACAAACAGACAGACAGACAGACAAACAAACCCACTGTCATGTTTAAAACTGACTACTCACTTTGGTTAGATAATAATAATGTTCAATATTTATATAGCTCTGGAGGACACTCAAAAGTCCTTAATGGACAACCCCTTGTAAGTTGGACAATATTATTATGCTTCATAATGCAAGGAGGAAATATTTAATTAAAGGCAAGTAGGAACTACAAGGAAACTTCTAACGAAAGGCACAGTCACCCTGGAAAACATCAATAGTGCTTTTTGAGTCCACACTGGACAGGGGGTGGCGGTGATGTAATAGCACTGCATCACAAAACAGTGAAAACAAATAAGGTCTGAAAAAACATGGGGCCATCACAGAAAAATCCAAATGCAGCAGGCTGATACCATCTGGATTTCCTGTACAGAGTGAACAAAGGTTGGCAATTCCAGATTAAATTGCGTCAAGAGTGCTAAAATGTTGAGTTTCCAGGTCCAGCTCCTTTTGCAAAATCAACAAGTGGCGATTGCGACAAGACCACAGATCGTTAGATGAAGGCAAGCGGATTATCATGCGGATAATGTGTGCTGAAAGGTGCAGGTAGCTGAATTGCACAGTATTCTTTCTAGAGACTCTGCCGGCACAATAATAACTTGTCTAAGTGGAGTGATGGTGCTACAGAAGGCTGAGATACGCACATCGCTCAGGCAAAGGCTGCCCCAAAAGGAGAATTAAAAACAGCACAAAGGTTATTTACCATTGGTTGGGTTTCCTCACCCCGTTCTTTTGCTGCGGCAAGGCACCGTTCCATGCCTCTCCCGTCTCCCTTTGCTTTAGCTGTCTTGCTTCCAGGTTCAGCTCTGCTACCTGGTGTGAAGCCAATATAATTTCACCAGACATTCCCCTTTCCAGAGTCTGCGTTCAGTCACAGTTGCAGGTTTCTGATCTGGGCGTTTTGCTAGGGGCGTGTGGAAGTGTTTGAACAGATTTCCCTTGCAAATTATGTGCCCATACAATATTAAGAATCAGGGCGAGGTCTTGGCACCCATGAAGAAAAGGGGGCTTGCAACTAGATCACATTTCCCCCATTCTGGAACCCTCTGAACATTTTGAACTCCCACCAGCCCCAGTCAGTGGGGCAAACGGTCAGAGATGATGGGGGGCGGAAAATCAACAGAATGTGGAGGGCACCGTGTGGGAGGAGGTGGCGATAGAAACCAGAGTTTAGGCCGCTGCTGGCGGGCAAAATGGGAACCTTCTGGCAGAGCAGAAATTAAATCCCTCACCTCCTACTGAAACGAAGCCTCTGGACTCAATTACCAGCTGAAATTTAGGAGGCGTCATGGGGGGTCATTATCTTTAGGTGCCTACAGAAGATGCGATGGTTTTAAGAAGGCTTTTCCTGAGGTGTGACGGGGTCATCTATGAAATATTAATTGTACATCTGTAGGATGCTTTTAGGTTTTGTTGGAATGGTTTAAATTATGTTTTAGAGTTTGCCAAAAGGGTTTGATCTTATTTTTATCTTCAGTGGCCTCAGGTTGTGAAGTGGTTTATAAATTTGCAAAACACAACAAAAACATGTGATACAGTGGTACCTTGGGTTAAGAACTTAATTCGTTCTGGAGGTCCGTTCTTAACCTGAAACTGTTCTTAACCTGAGGTACCACTTTAGCTAATGGGGCCTCCCGCTGCTGCCGCACCACCATAGCACAATTTCTGTTCTCATCCTGAAGCAAAGTTCTTAACCCGAGGTACTATTTCTGGGCTAGCGGAGTCTGTAACCTGAAGCGTCTGTAACCCGAGGTACCACTGTATTATTAATAAGCCTAAGAACTCCGAACTGAACTGAGCACTTATCCTTCCCCCGAATACTTCACCCTCCCTCCCCCTCTGTTGTCTCCTGGGGGGGGGGTCACATTTGAGATTGTAAGCTCTTTGGGGCAGGGGTCTGTTGCCTTCTTACTTTGCAGAGCGACCTTTACACCAATGGCTCTGCGAGGGAACGATTCCCTATCTCCAGAATTTAGTGACACTTTGCACTCTCCAGATTAAACTCAAATTAACCACATCCATTCTGGGGGCCTGTAAATCTTATCAGCAAAGCTCCCCATCTATAGCCCCTCTTGGGTCTTCAGAGAGGCTAAGGGGGCCCTCTTGGTAGTTCAGTGTGGGGTGGATATCCCAAGAGAGGCCATTTTCTGTGGCAGCCCTAAGATGTGGCATTCCCTCCCCACAGAGGTCTGCCAGACACCTTGCAGAGCTTTTGTTCTCTGCTGAAGACATACCTCTTTAACCTGGTCAAAGGCAGAGGCAGGCAGATTTAGGAGCCAGCCTGATTTTTTCTCACCGCAGATCGTTTTAACTGATTTTAATATTTTCACAGTGCTGTAACTTGCTCTGGGACCTCGTGGTGACAAGCCTGACCTATCTGCATGCTTGCAACATCTGTTTTTATTCCGAATGATCAGTCACACAAGGCAGCAGGTTCACAGCTATTATAAAATATGCTTCGTGGAAGTCGTGGCTCGGCTGCTTTGGCTCCAGAGAGAGTGAGGGAATGTAATTTGAGTGAAGTGTCCTATTTGCAGCATTTGCTGTGTGTATTATTCTTATATTATTTGCATATTTTTTTGGGGGGGGGAAATATATAACATTTGGTTATGGTTCAGAGTGAAGAATTCATCATCAAGAAAGCAGCTGCTCTAGCTAAACCTTTTCTGTGGGTCAGTGATGCATTTGGAGGAATTGGTTACATTCCACAAAGGAATTTGTCGCCAAAACTGTTCTCAAGGACTGTAGATTATTTGGGCTTGAAAAGGACTAATTTGTCAAAATGGGCTTGCAGTTACCCTAGAGTGTCAGACTCAAACCCCACCTGATCAGAACCACAGAACTGTAGGGACCCCAAGGGTCATCTAGCCCAACCCCGGCAATGCAAATTAACGAATTAAATCCCACTTATTTCAAAGGCAAAGCAGGCAAGCCCTTACTTTCCTCTCCCGCTTTGACGTATTGCATCCCAAACATTTAGGGTTTATTTTTTCGTTGCTCCCTGGCATTTTCTCCCTCCCCCCACACCTTTTCAACCTGTCAGCAGGCATACAATCCTTTTGCCGATAAATATTTTTCAAAAGAAAGAAAGGAAGGAAGGAAGGAAGGAAGGAAGGAAGGAAGGAAAAGAAGCGCGAAAGATGCAAACCCACATACCTTCCTGGGTCCTTGGCTGATGAAATACTGGGCCAGTTCAAGGGCACACTTGGCATCTTCGGTTGGATCGTGGCCACTTCCGTCTGTGCACTGGATTTGCTTCCTGCAAAGGAGAAAAGCAAGATGTGTGGAACGTTTAAGTGCTGCAATGCAGTGAGGGCCGTGGTAACAGCACACTCTGCCTTGCAGAATGGCTCTTTCATGAAAAGAATCCCCCTTTGTGGCCGAGAGCAAAGACAATCTCCTTGTGATTTCTGGGATCTGCTCTGTTTTCCAAACCTTGGGGTGGAAGTTGGCACAATCTGACCCCTCACAGGTTGGGAAAGGGCTGTAGCTCAGTGATAAGAGCATGTGCTCTGTATGCAGAATGTCTCGGGTTCAATCCCTGGCGTATCTCTGGAGCAGGGCTGGTGCTGCCCAGGGAGCTGCTGTCAGTCAGAGTAGACTGGTGACTGGGAGTGGCCTCCAAGACCATATAACACCGGTCCTAAAAGACGTACATTGGCTCCCAGTACGTTTCCAAGCGCAATTCAAAGTGTTGGTGCTGACCTTTAAAGCCCTAAACCAGGCTTCCTCCACCTCGGCCCTCCAGATGTTTCTGGCCTACAACTCCCATGATCCCTAGCTAGCAGGACCGGTGGTCAGGGATGCTGGGAATTACAGTCTGAAAACATCTGGAGGGCTGAGGTTTACTTCTTTGACATCTGATGGGAGGGCGTTTCACAGGGTGGGTGCCACCACCGAGAAGGCCCTCTGCCTGGTTCCCTGTAACTTCGCTTCTCACTGTGAGGGAACTGCCAGAAGGCCCTCAGAGCTGGACCTCAATGGCTGAGTGATGGGGGTGGAGATGCTCCTTCATATATATAAATTCAATTCAATTCAATTCAATAAAATAAAAAAATAAAATAAAATAAATACATACATACAGTGTGATCGTATATAAGTGCATACTCGAAGGAGCCCCATTGAGCCCAGATAAGCACTGATAGGATTCCAGCCTTAATCAGTTGCAAAATCCTCTGCTTAGAATGATCGCCTTTCATGATTCAGCAGCTCAGCATTTCACTTATTATACACTGACCTAAACTGTTGGTAGAGCATGAGACTCTTAGTCTTAAGGTCATGGGTTCGAGCCTCATGTTGGGCTAAAGGATTCCTGCACTGCAGGGGGCTGGACTTAGATGAGCCTCACGGTCCCTTTCCAGCTCTATTATTCTATAGCTTGGGGGAGATGAGTGACAGGGGAAATACTTTACCTTAAAACTGCTTCTGCTAAGAATTTGAGCTTGAATCGTCTGCCACCCTTCCTGGCAAAAAGAAGAGAAGTATCTATAATGTTCGGATGCACCATCTGGAAGAAGCGGAGAGGGGTGTTAGAATACATGACTCAAAAAAGGGTGGTATTTTTAAGTCGCAAATGAGGCTAGGAAACTCAATCTTTTGCTACTGGCCCGGATTTGCAGCCTGCAAACTGGAAAAATACTAATAGTGAACAAGAACGGCCTGTTGTATCAGGCCAGCAGCCCATCCTGTCCACCATCCTGTTCTCACAGCAGCCAACCAGATGCCTGTGGGAATCTGCCTGCAAGCAGGACACAAGGCCAACGACTCAAGATCGCCTTCCTCCACGGCTGGATCTAGACGCATCCAAGAAGTGATTCAGTTAAACACGTTGTAAACTTCATACAGGGAAGTCCCGTTGGCAAAAAACAGGACTCCACAGCACCATCTGGTGTCAAAGTGTTATAACACATATAAAGCGCTTTGTCTTTACAAATGTAGCTGAGTCCCACTCGATCGTTTAGTGTGGCAGCACTTTGGAACTCCCTGCCTATTGAGATCAAGCAGGTGCCTTTCCTGTGCTTTTTCCGACGCCTGTTAAGCACATTCTTGTTCAGAAATTCCAACTTAAGATGCTTAGAAAGTTAAGGCGATTCTAATCTGTTTTAATATTTTAACTTTTGTACTCTTTATAAAGTGTGGTTGTGACTTTTTCCCTTGATTTTACCGCTTTATCTTTCTGCAAGCAGTTCTGAGGTTTTCTATAACCAATGGCTTCCAAGTTACAAGATTCTGAACAGTTAAGATATGTTCGACAGAGGAACAGACTCCCTTGGAAGGTAATGGATTCTTCTCCCTTGAGAGATTTTTAAGCGGAGGTTGGATGGCCATCTGTCTTGGATGTTTTAGTTGAGATTCCTGCATTGCAGGGGGTTGGATTAATGACCCTTGGGGTCCCTTCCAACTCTACAATTCTGATAAGTGGTGTATAAATTTTGTGCAATAAACAACAGCACCCTGCCCGCCTGCAACTCCTAGCACCTGGTATGCAGAGGCAAACTGGCTCCCACAATGGAGGTAGAACATAGCTGTTATGTTATGTACAACTAGAGCTGGGTAATATATCCTTGCAAGGATAATTACCCTTAATCATCCTTGTTTTTCCTTCTCCAGGTGTCTCCCACTGTCATGGGAGCTGCCTCCATTAAGGCAGACCGGAACCGGAAGCCAGGGGCAATATATATCTTTCAAAACCAGTTTCAAGTCCACATCATGATATTGGTTTCAGAATTTTTGACCTGGCAATACATTGAGAATCATGATTTGTGTTTGTGTGTGTGTATGTACTATGCAAAAATCACATTGTGGGGTAAAATGCGTGAAGCCAGCCAATGCCTCTAACACAGCTCCATCCTTATTTCAGACGTCGTGACATATTGGTATATATCAAGATCACAGATATCGCCCAGCATTAATAACAATCCTTGATAATAGTCCCTAGGCGGCTAGATGGACAGAGAGCCTGACTCAGTATAACTCCCTGTGTTTCTAAGGTGAAACATGCAGATTCAATTTCCTTGCCCTTTACGCAAGAGGTCCGAGCTCTGAGAGGAGTGAGAGTTGTCGAAGGAAAGGAGACTCACAGACTCACTTCTAGAGCTTGAAGGTCAAAATTCAAAGAGTGGCCCACTAAAACCGCGTCGGAGGGCAGCAGCTTCTTCAACCGGACCTGGATGTCGGCGAGGGTTGTCGTGACGGGAAGGAGCAGCTCTTCCGTGATGCCAGAGTAACTTCAAAACACAAGAGGAGGAGTAGTCAGAGCCCCTGAAGGAATGCTGCATTTTCAAGGCAAAGCTCTGGTGGGAATCCTTGGTGCAGAATCTCACGCGGCCTCTTCATTTAAAATCTGATTTGAAACATCCCAAATTTCCTTTTCCTGGCCAAATCCTACCTTCCCTGTGGAACAGCTCAGAGCTGGCCTTTGCAGGGAGAAGGGGTGTCACAGAACGGCCTGTGTCGCTTCAGACAGCCAGGGAGGGAAATGTAGGTTTGCCCAGAAAGGGTATGTCATTTCTGATGATCAGTCTGTGAGTGCCGATACTTATACTGCCAAATCTGCATTAGCCAGGCAGCAGAGGGGGATCTCAGCTGGTCCCTGAATGAGCGCAGGGTGGGTGGGAAGGTTTGCAGAAATATAACAATTCTTGAAAGAAAACCCTATGGGCAGGGGGAGGATCGTCCAAACAGTCCCATCAAGTCTGAAAAACGCTCAGTGGCCACAGAAGGGGGAGCAGGGTAACAGAAAAGGGATTTTGGGGAGGAATGGCTTAGATTTTCCCAGCCTTGGGTCCCCAGGTGTTGTTGGAGTACAATTCCCCTCATCTCTGACCAGCTGGTGGGAGCTGTTGTCTGGCAACATCTGGGAAAACGGTAGCTGAGAGTATCCTGAACAGAAGCAATTCTAAGTCCCACGTGCTAACTCTCAGTTTATGGGATACACACACACACACACACACACACACACACACACACACACACTCCCCTGCAGTACCTAGGCTGCAGTACCCCTTCTCCCCCACAGAATAAATGGGTGACAAGGGTACCTCGTGAGGTAATTTCTTATTGGTAACTTGGGCTTGACCAGCTCATTCATAATGCACCGACCACAGGCATCCACCACCGAGATTCGCGTGAGCTCGGATCCCTTATCGGTGAGGCACTGGGGAAAACATTGAGAAGCAAAGAACATCAAGAAAGGTCTTGACTGGCTCAGGCTGAGACCTTGCCTTCCTCCCCACAACAGCCAAACCCCTGCCACATAAGTACAAGCAAAGGGGTCTCCTGACCAGGGCTGGTTTGAGTACTCAGAGTTGCTGAGGAGGTTTTAAGGAAAGGCTTGGCAACGCTTCACGCTGAAGGTCTCCCACAGTTTAAGCCTCAGCTACAGCAAGGAAAAGAAACAAAAGCACAACACTCATTTTGTTTATTTGTCAGGGGGTGTCACGCCAACGTACCATTTCACAGTCCAGCCCAAAGAGGGGGCTGCTGTCTGTCACTGGACCATCGCAACAGGTGCGGACAAAATGGCTGCAGTTGCTGAGGCCTAGAGAAGGAAGCGGAGGTATTTCAGCTCCAAAAGACATGGCAAGAGCCAGTGTGGTTGGCGCTTCCATTTCAAGAGAACGGTGTGCAAGTTCTGTGACGTACGATGGAACGCCAAGGAAAATGAAACTTAGCTCTGTCTGAAAGAATATATCCGAGTACTCTGAAAATCATTTGCCCACACGTATGCCCAGAAAAGGTAGATCTGTCTGAAAGGGAGCACAAGGATATCTGCAATGATTGTTGCAATGAATCCCTAATTATGATTACTTAATAATTATAATATGATCATATGATCGTAGAAGGGACATGGCTTTCAGAAGGCGTGGCTGTGATGAAGGGACTCTGCGCTTCTAAATTTGCCACCACACGACTGACTAGAACGGTAAGCGATGAGGTGGGGGATGACAGAAAAAGACTTTTTAACAATAGTATGGGTTCTAAACAGCAGCTAGCATATAAACAACGGTTTGTCATGGGGTCTGACCTGAAACGCCTTCTCAAGCTACCCTGCCTAATTTTATTCCATTGGTGATACTGAATAGTTAAGAGAATTTGTAGAAATCGGTGCATGTGCTCCACCACCGAACCACGGCACCCCCCCCCCCACTTTTCAAATAATCTGCAAATTAACTGTAATCGCAAATGTGCGTTTCTGTTTTCCCCAATAACAGGAGCTTACCTTCCAAGGGGTAATCATTGAGACGCATCTCCTCCACAGTAAGGACATACCTGGAGAGCCCATGGGCCTCTTCTCCATATTTCTGAATTATGGGATTTTTCTGCGTCACTGAAATACAGAACATAGGGAGGGGTCAGCAGGGTTGTGGGAGCCAGTCAGTTTGCAGAATATAAACCTCCGGGGGGTGGGGGGTGGGGTGGAATTGAAAGACAACCCAATTAGGACCAGGTGTGTTCATTGGACACAGAATGCTGACTCACAGGCGTTTGTGTGTGTAAAACTGGGGAAATGGAATGGAGTACCCTGAAAAGAGCATGGCTGGCTGAAATTCCGAACAGGAGCACTCCATACAGCCAGGTTTTGTTTTGGCTTCTACTTGCATTTCCATACGTTGCATTAATGCTCCCTGTCCTCAACACTGCACAAATGTCAAGTCATGCACATTTCATCCAAGCGGGTCTGCTGAGAATTGTGGCCTTAATTAAAATTCTAATTTAAAGTTGTTGGTTTTTTTTAAAAAATCCAAAATAAATTAAAGGCAGCTTTTGTGTGGACTGCTAAAAAAAAGGCAACTTATCTTTTTCTTAACAGAGGACAAAAACAGGAAAGTCTTCAAGATCTAGTAGAAGCAGGTCTCATGCAGGTGGAGAGGCAGTGACAGAAGACATCACCTGTTGAATTCCTGCCTTTTAGGCACCTTGCATGAACCCTGACGGTGTAGAGCAGCCGGCAACCACAGATGGAAACCCTTGGTTTCTGGCTCCTCTGTTTGGTGGATTGCTATTTCTCCTTCCTGTGGCCTACAACTGCACACTCTGAAACAGCTCTGGGGTATCTCCGTCATTAAGAGCACGAGACTCTTAATCTCAGGGTCAAGGGTTCAGTCCCCACGTTGGAGAAAATTTTCCTGCACTGCAGAGGGTTGGGCTAGATGACCCCTATGGTCCCTTCCAACTCTACGATTCGATGGCAGGGAATCCTGAGCTATATGGTGGGAATCTGTGGCTGGCTCACAGGCATCAATTGGTGCTAGTTTCTGTCAGGCAGGAAACCTGTGTCGCTCTTTTGGGCCCTAAGCCATTTAAGGCTTTTTATATGCAAGTGCCAACAGCTTGAATTTGGCCCAGAGGCTCGCTGACAGCCAGTGCTGTGCTTTCAGGACTGAACTATTTGGGCAGAGCTGTACCACGTGTTTGACGGACGCCAGGTCAAATTCACAGGAGAGCCACACATGCCAATCTGGAATAGCAAGGGATTTTAACCAACCGGGGTTCAAGTACAGTGGTACCTCAGGTTAAGTACTTAATTCGTTCTGGAGGTCCGTTCTTAACCTGAAACTGTTCTTAACCTGAAACACCACTTTAGCTAATGGGGCCTCCTGCTGCTGCTGTGCCACCGGAGCACGATTTCTGTTCTCATCCTGAAGCAAAGTTCTTAACCTGAGGTACTATTTCTGGGTTAGTGGAGTCTGTAACCTGAAGCGTCTGTAACCTGAAGCGTCTGTAACCCGAGGTACCACTGTACACACAAATACTAAATACCTTGTCTGCTGATCTGTGGAGCGTCATTTATTCCCGAGCCGCAAAGTTCTTTCATAAAGTCATCAGAGGCAGGGGGCAGAGAGAAGCGCTGTTGAAAGACACAGAGGACATGGCAAACCAAAGAACTGAAAATGCAGAGAAACATGTGCGCCACAGCGAGATTTGTCTTGTATCCAGGAATGGGGAACCTGTAACTCCCTACAGCTCCAATCATCACCATTTGCTTGTTTATTTAACGCCTTCCGAAACACACCCCAAGGAAATGCACAAAGTGCAACAAAGACAGCTTTATTTATTTATTACATTTAGAGGCCCCCTTCTGCTTCACGAAGCTCAAGGTGGTGGCATTGTTCTCCTCACTCCCTATTTTATCCTCACAGCAACCCTGTGAGGTAGGAGAGGCTGAGAGAAGCAGGGACTGCCTCCCCCCTGGTCACCCAGTGAGCTCCATGGCTGAGTGGGGATTCGAATCCTGGCCTCCCAGGCTGCAGTCCAGTACTCAAACCATTACACCACACCTTAAAAAGAGTCAAAAACGAAAATAACAGCAGATAACTTTGAAAACAAACGAAGCAGACACATATGGCAGCTGGAAAAGCCGGGAAGCTTAAACAAAACCAAAAAGAAAAACTTGGGTGGGGTTTTGTTTTGTTCTTTTGGTACCCCAGTAATTAAAAATACATTTCACTGACTCCTAGTGTTGGATCGGGTCCAGAAACCCTGCATACAAATAAATTTAACATGAATGAATAGCAGCTACGTAAGTTCTCGAATCTTCGGACAGAGAAGGTGCCAAAATACACAACTGAACAAAAGGTCAGGCCAAGTAATTAAGGGGCTGCTATGGAAGCCGTGTGCCAATCCCACAAAAACAAACATTTTTCTTTTCTGCTTGATGTCTTAGGGCAGGGGTCAGCAAGCTTTTTCAGCAGTGGGCCGGTCCACTGTCCCTCAGACCTTGTGGGGGGCCAGACTATATTTTGGGAGGAAATGAAGCAAGAGTACCACGAGCCCCGGCGGCTGCTTACCTGTGTCTTGCAAGCAGCAGGGGCTGGTGGCAGGACGATGAGCGGCGTGTGAAAGGGCTCCGGAGAGGAGCTGCTTAAAATGGCGGCCGCTCGAGAGCTGCTGCTGCTGGCACCAACAAAGCCCAGTCCCCTTCCTCCTCTAGGCAGGGCAGGGAGAAGCTAGGAGGAGGGAGGGAGGAGGTGCCGCTGCCGCCGTGTGAGGGAGAGGGAGGGAGAGTGAAAGAACCCATGTGCTGGTGATCCATGAGGTGATTCCTGGACCATCCGTGGGCCAGATCCAGAAGGCAATTGGGCCTGATCTGGCCCGCGAGCCTTAGTTTGCCTACCCATGTCTTAGTGGGTCCCACAGACTAAGGAAAGCGGTGTGGTAGATTTACCCTCCACTCGGATTTCAAGATAGTGGCCCAAGTCCAAAACTTCTGAGGTTGATAGTTCTGGAAATAACAGAGCCTAGCTAGAAATAAAAAGCAGTTTAACGGCCCAGAAGTGGACACCTAACCAGGAAAGTCGAAAGCTGAAAAATCACAGGATTTCCCTTTTGATCAAACATGCAGTAGTATCTAGGTCCTGCTTGCAGGCTTCTGATAGACATCTGGTTGGTTGCTGTGAGAACAGGATGCTAGACTAGAATCACAGAATTGCAGAGTTGGAAGGGATACCAAGGGTCATCTAGTCCAACCCCAACTTTTGCTTAAAAACCCCCAAGGAAGGATAGTCCACTGCCTTCCCAGGGAAGAATAATAATAGTTTGGACTTGATATCCCGCCTTTCACTCCCCTCAAGGAGTCTCAAAGCGGCTAACAATCTCCTTTCCCTTCCTCCCCCACAACAAGGGAGTCCGTTCCACTATCAAACAGTTCTTACTGTCCGAAATTTCTTCCCAATATTTAGTGGGAATTTCATTTCTGGTAACTTGAAGCCATTGGTTCAAGTCCCACCCTCCAGAGCAGGAGAAAACAAGCTTGCTCCCATGCGACAGCCCTTGAGAGATTTAGCCTAACTGAACAGGGCTCTTCTTATGCTAAACGTATGTATCATTTGGAAAGACTTTTAATTCATCAAAACATCGAGCAAATGATTCAGGTGATTCCCCCTCTCCCCGTGACAGAGGTCCACCGACTTTTAAAGTTTCACCTCCGCGCTAGCTGAAGCTCCCAAATGCTTTCTAAAGGTGTGTGCAACAGACGCACTGCATAAACAGACCCCTATTAATAGGCAGAAAACAAGTGGGGTCTGCAATAAAATGTTGCAGTGCCGAGGGCTCCTTTCTTCAGCGCTCCAGATGACCAGCCGTGCCCAATTCTAGGATACTCCATTCTACTTCCCCCTTTGGGGTTTGCCTCCCCTCCCCTTTTTATTCCTCACAGCAACCATGTGAGGTAGGTTAGGCTGACCCTGTGAGCTCTCTGGCCAAGTAAGGATTTGAAACCTGGTCTCGTAAGAAGAGCTCTAGCCAAATGTCCAGCTAGCTTAGTATCCTGCCCTCGCAGTCGCCAACTAGATGCCCATGGGAATCCTGAAAGCAGACCCAAGAGCGACAGGCCTTGCTTGTGACTGATTACCAGTCAGTGGTATCCAGAAATATACTCCCTCCAACAGTGGTGATAGAACCACCGTCTTTCTGAATACTCCTCTCCCAGGTCATAGTCTAGTATAGTCCAAACAAACTAGCATACAGCCATTTTTAAATTGCCTCACTCTTGAGTCCGCGATTGTTGCTTTAACAGTGGGGAGGACTGCGCAGGAGGACAAATAACATTTTCAGGGAAATGGGACTGACTAAAACGGGCCTCTTTTGTGTCGTTATCGTATTAATGACCTCGACTTCCAGGCAGGAGCCAGAGAAAGCTCAGTCTTCGTCTCGCTGGCAAGGACTGGCGGCTGCATATTCCTGGAAAGTCTTGAATTTGCTCTCAATTAAAGACATGTGTTTCCTTGCCACTGGAAAGCCCCCCCCCCCATCCACCCACCACCAAAACAAAAAAAAACTTGGGCAAAGTTTACTCATTCAAAGCATCCTGTTCAGAGGAGACTTGTAAGGAAAACCAAAAGGAAAAAGAAAAGAAAAGAAATTGAGCACATTAAAGCAGACTCTATTCTGCGTGGAAAACAGTTGTCTCTTTCAAAAGACAGAACGTACCGTTTGTGTTAAGAGAAGCACATCACGCGAACGCATATTCACAGCTAGATTTTGGAGCCCTGTGTGCCAAGACTTGGGAGACAAAGTTCTTGGGGCGAGTGCATAGGGAATATTTTTAATGTTTAATTATGTTTTTATATACGTTGGAAGCCACCCAGAATGGCTGGGGTAACCCAGTCAGGTGGGCGGGGTACAAGTGAAAATGAAAACAACAACAACAACAACAACAACAAGAAGAAGATCTGGTGCCCTCTTGAGCGGCCACAGATTGTGGCTGGAGAGTGGGGAGAACAAGGGAGAATAGCACGTCCATTTCATCACTTTATTTCATTCCTGCAAATCAGGCAACAAAACCTGCCAGCCTGAAAAAGGGTTCGCAGCAGAGGTGGGGAAGTTTCTCTGGCCTGAAGGTAACTCTCTCAACTGACTTCTGGGGGGTTGAGGGGGCAGAGCCAGAGGGAAAAGTGGGTGGTGCAATGGATGCGAATTTCACACAAACTGAAACATATGCACCCCCCTCTCTATCCTCTATCTGTGTGTGCAATAGGGACGGATGGAGATACAGTGGTACCTCGGGTTAAGTACTTAATTCGTTCTGGAGGTCCGTACTTAACCTGAAACTTTTCTTAACCTGAAGCACCACTTTAGCTAATGGGGCCTCCTGCTGCTGCAGCACCGCCGGAGCACGATTTCTGTTCTCATCCTGAAGCAAAGTTCTTAACCTGAAGCACTATTTCTGGGTTAGCAGAGTCTGTGACCTGAAGCGTATGTAACCTGTAGCGTATGTAACCTGAGGTACCACTGTAGAAGGATTCATTCCAGACAGGCAAAAACAATCCAAAGAGGGTACAAAGCAAAGCTGATAAGGGGCATGTCCAGGAGCCAAACAGAAAGGTCAAGGTGGGGGGGGGGGACATTTGGCCCACAGAACTGAGGTTTGCCATCCCTAGTTTGCTGCCCTCTGGAACTGATTATAGGAGCTCTGTCCCGATTACAGGAGCTTCCCCAGATGCCTCAAGGATTACGGCTGGCGAACTTACATGTCTGAATATCCTTCGGAGATGCTTGAACTGCAGGTAGAAGCGGTCGAAGTGGAGCTGACCGACGTCCCGCAGGACCACCACCACTATGCCAGTCAGACGCTTCCGGTGGTGAACACGGCACCAGCTGCACCACAAAGCAGGGGGAGAGGGAAAGCCATTACCACTCCGGTGAGCCTTTCTCTGGGTGGGTGGCGAGAAAGCACGGTAATCGGGGGGCAAGGTCTGTAGCTCAGTGGCAGAGCATCTGCTCTGCATGCAGAAGGTCCCGGGTTCAAATCCCCAGGCATCTCTAGGTCCTGTCTGAAACCCTGGAGAGTCAGAGTAGACAATACTGAGCTTGCTAGACCAGTCATCCTGTGATCGTGGTCTGCTTGTGGGCTTCCCATAAGCATCTGGTTGGCCAATGTGACAACAGGAAGCTGGACTAGATGGGCAGAAGGGCCTAACCCCACTGGCCCTTCTTGCGTGCTGTTTCAGTATAAAGCAGGTTCCTTGGTCCTGGGTATTTTAGGGACAAGGACCTGGTTTCCAATCCTGGTCAATGTTGTTGATGCAGCGCTGGGACACAGAAAAATAATAAATAATAATAATAATAATAATAATAATAATAATAATTTATTATTTATACCCCGCCCATCTGGCTGGGTTTCCCCAGCCACTCTGGGCAGCTTCCAACAAAACACTAAAATACAATAACCTATTAAACATTAAAAGCTTCCCTAAACAGGGCTGCCTTCAGATGTCTTCTAAAAGTTTGGTAGTTATTTTTCTCTTTGACATCTGGTGGGAGGGCGTTCTACAGGGTGGGTGCCACTACCGAGAAGGCCCTCTGCCTGGTTCCCTGTAACTTGGCTTCTCGCAGCGAGGGAGCCACCAGAAGGCTCTCGGCGCTGGACCTCAGCATCCGGGCGCTGGACTGTAAATGCTCTTTATACCTCTTTAGTCCAACTCCCTTTACTTTGATTGCCACAGGTTCTCCAGTTCTCAGTCAAAGAGATCTTCCTACCACCTGCTGTGTGAGCCTTTTTTTTTAAGGCAATGCCAAGAACTGAACCAGGAACTTTCTGCATGCTTTGCCCCTCTTGACCATGGTTAAGGAGAATGTTCATTCAGAGCAGCGAAGGCCTGCAGCACCACTGGGGAATCTCAGGCTCAGGCGCTGAATGCGGCCCCCAAGTACCTCTACCAGGCCCCCAGGACTCTCTCCTGACCACACCCCTCACAATATACCCTCCCAACAGTGCATGGCAAAGCTGCTTTTGAAAGGCAAGGAACTTGGAAAAGCAGTCTGAGGCCTGGTGTTAGTCTGCTGCTTCCTAGTTTATAAATGCTGTACTGATTTGTTGATCGCATAACACGACTTTTGCTTTAATTGTGGAGTCCAGCTTATTTTTTAGTTGCTGCTTTGTTAACAGTGTTTTATAGACTGCAATTGTTTCACTGATGATTTGTTAGTTGTTCTAGATGATTTACGCTGCATTTGTGATGTTCTCCATCAATCTCACTTACTGGCATGCACAGGATGCAGAAGTATTTAAGTCAAAGCGTAAAATTGGCATCTGTTCATAGAAGGAGATGCTTTAAGATAAAACTAAGGTTAAAAAGTGCCTCTTGAGTCTTACAGTGATGTGGCATCTCTCAGAAATTTTGCTACTTTCTCCACAAGGCCATTAATTATCCCATATGATTTATGCTGCATTTATTATGTAATCCTCTTTGGGATTCTTGAACAAAACTGTAATAAATCAAGCAAATCAATCCATCTGTTCAACAAAACAAAGGAAATCAATATTCCTACTGGACTAGATGGGCCTGATCCTGCAGGGCCATCCTGGGGTTCTGATGTAGCCAGGAGGGGATCTGAACGGAAGCCTTCCCTGGACTAAATTCACATCCACAATACGCAATGAAAATACATTAATTTTCCCCAAAGATGCCTGGGAACTATGTGTGCTGGCAATTGCAGTTCTGCGAGGAGCAAACTACAATTCCCAGGGTTCTTTGGAGGAAGCCATGTGTTTTAAATGCATGGTGCGGATGTGATCTATGTCGGTGCCACAAACTTGACACAGGCTAATGGAAGCGTCAAAGGTGCATGGCTCACAGCTCATCAGAGCACATGAGAATGGCATTAGGTGATGGTCTTTAGTGAGATCTATTCCTGTTGGAGCATGTAGGATGGACTCCTAGACTGAACATATAGCAAGAATGGGCAGCCTTCAGTCCTCCAGGATGTTGCTGGACTCCAGCTCTCAACCTCAACGAGAGCATGGGAGTTGGGAGCCCATCAACACCTGGAAGGCGACAAGTGACTACCTAGGATGAGTTGCATTGTGGCGTTTCCCCAAAGCAGAATACTTGAGGAATCTGTAGAGTTGGTCGTAGCTGATTTCAGAGTCTTCTCCAAACACTTTGGCAGACAAGCGGGGCTGCTTCTCCTGAAAAGAACGAGAGAACCGGCTCAGGATTGTTTACAAAGACAGAAAGCGTTGAAGTGTCTGAGCTGCCACTGAATGGATTCCAGAAGGGGACGACTTGTCTCTTACAAAAAGGGCACAGAGAAAATAAATGAGCGAGCAGGGAAGACAGAGTGAGCATACAGTATTTTGATTATGCATAACTTGACATCACTTGGAAGCTATTTACATAAACACAGCAAATGCCAAGCGACTGCAGTTGGACGTGCCATTTGCAAAAATCCTCCGCTGGGAAGTTAACAACCCTGACTGTGAAAAAACACATGAGTCATCCTCTCAAAAACGACCTTGCAGGGTTAGAAATGGTGGGGGAACTTGGCTGCCTGCTTTCCTACCTTTCGGTTTATAAGATTTTAAAACTTGACCCACAAAGTGCTTTCAATCTTGTCTTTTTCATGAGGGCCAGAAGCTTGAGTTTAATTTTGCAGAATTCAGGGAGGAGCACACTGGCTTCACACAAACATGGCCTGGAGGTGATCTGTCTTTAGATGATGGCCACTTTTGATCAAGTCTGGCCTTTTACAAGAGCTCTACTGAATTTTGCCCCAGTGAGCATTCAGGCTGCTGCATTTTGTACTATCTGCAGTTTCCGGGACAACTTCAGGGGAAGCCCTGCAAAGAGTGCATTGTAGTAATCCAGTATGGAGGTGACCAGCACCCTGAAAACTGTGGTCAGGCTACTCTGGTCCAGAAATGGCTGTAGCCAGGTCAACAGTCAAAGCTGGTAAAAAAAGCACTGGATTGTATCCAGCGCTAGTCCTATTCAGAGTTAACCCACTGAAGTTAATAGGTGTGACTAATGTAGGGTCATTATTTCCAATGGGTCTACTCTAGTACACAACGTTACTTTCTGCTGAGATTGGAGACTGAGGGGCTCATCCACAGAACTGATAGCAGATCTCCTGCAATAGCAGGAACACTTACATCGCTTTTAGCTTTCTGCTGGTTTTGGCAAACATCGCTTTCATCAACCTTCCTTCTCTTTTTAACCTTCTCTGTCTTTTCATTATCTTCACGGGGCCGTTTCTTTTTCATGACATGGGTTGCTGTATCCATTTTGTCCATCAGTATGGGGTTGGGGTTTTTTTCTTGGGGTGTGTATGTGTGTTGTATCTGCCAAAAAGAAGAATCAAGAAATAAAATAGCTGGAAACAGATTTAAGTTGAACAAAATATAATGAACCCCACAACATGATTTGGCATCCCTTGGCAGGCACAGACAGAAGAGGAGGAAATGGCGTGGTGGGGTGGATTGTGGGAACCTGGGTTGGAGGCAGGCAAATCTCCTCTTTTCACTCAACTAGTTGCTTTGGAAGAGGAAGAAGGGATGCAAACTCTCCCCTCCAACCCACATGTGGAGCAGAAAGCCTCAGTGGAGGTTGCACAACAGTGGTGGCCAAACTCGGCCCTCCAGATGCTTTGAGACTACAATTCCCATCATCCCCGACCACTGGTTCTGTTAGCTAGGGATGATGGGAGTTGTAGTCCCAAAACATCTGGAGGACCAAGTCTGGCAACCACTGGATAGGGTTTTGATCTGCTGAGGGGGTTGTGGCTGACAGGAAGAGGCAACTGATCAGGAAGGTGCTTGTCATCTAGACTCAGGAGCTGCCTTCACAGATGGAAGCAGACCCATCTACCCCACCAGAGAGCACACTCTCAATCTCAACATCCCCACAAGGCAAGAGTCTCCTGAGTGAGCACACCACGTCTCAGCTTTAAAAGCTTGGTAGGATGGGTGGTGAAACTTGTTGTGACATCTTCGTTGATTCTGTCTGGTTCTGAACTTCTTGCCCTGCTCTTGAACTCCTGAGTCCTGTGTTAGCTGCTGAGCCTGTACTGCTAGCTGTCTGAATAAAGACATCTTTCTTATTTACAAGTTTGTGTGTTTTGGGAGGAAACCAGGGCAATGTTCTGCCACATTTTAAATGGGTTTCAGCATGGTGCAACTGTGTTGTGGGAGGGAGTAGAGGCTGCTGTTTTGTTTTCGTTCTTTCATTTTTGTGTGTGTTTTCTTATCTTGTATTTTTGTGTTGTGAGCTGCCTTGAGATCTATGCATGGAGGGTGGTATACGAATTTAATAAATAATAGTAACTGGGAGCATTTACACAATGGTTCCAACCAGTTAAGCTATTTATGGTCACAAGACAGTATACGTTTGTTCTATGTTTTACGTTTGTGCACTCAGAAGTCCTGCTGAACTTAATTGGGCTTACTCTCTAGGAGATGTGCCAATGATTGCAACCTATACCACACTGAAAGCAGTGGGGAGTTTGGTGTCTTCAGCTTCTCCATTGCCTTCAATAAGGGGCAATGAAATGGGGTGCCCTAGAAACAGAAGCACCCCCCCCACTGCTGTTGCAGGCCCTCCCCTTTGAGAACACCCAAATTAACAATGGCACTTAAAAGTAAATCATGAATAATCTGTACCAATGATTTCAGCAGGACAAAAGCTCCCACATACCTGGGAGGAAACCCCACTGACTTGAACAGGACACACTTCTGAGTAGACATGGTTAGGACTGTCATGTTATTCTAGATCCAATCCACAACTGAAGGGGAAGCCATTATAGAACAAGCATACTTCTAGTGGAGCCAAGCACATGCCAGACCCTTCAAGTGTCTCTTGAGAGCCAGTGTGGTGTAGTGGTTAAGAGTGGTAGTCTCGTAATCTGGGGAACCGGGTTCGCGTCTCCGCTCCTCCACATGCAGCTGCTGGGTGACCTTGGGCCAGTCACACTTCTCTGAAGTCTCTCAGCCCCACTCACCTCACGGAGTGTTTGTTGTGGGGGAGGAAGGGAAAGGAGAATGTTAGCCGCTTTGAGACTCCTGAAGGGGAGTGAAAGGCGGGATATCAAATCCAAACTCTTCTTCTTCTTCTTCTCTATTTTCCAGGGGCATCCCTGATTTAGAGAAGTCCTGGTTTCTGATTTGATCCTGGAATGTCCCGCTTTTCCTTAGGATGTCCCTATTTTCATTGGAGAAATGTTGGAGGGTATAGAGCCATCCAACCCCCAAACCATCTGAAAGCCATCCTGTATAGGGAGTGGCTGGAGCAACCCAATAAGATGTGTGGGGTATAAATACTAAAATTATCATTATGGAACGGGAGGTCCCTATTTTCATCGGAGAAATGTTGCGAGGGTATGACATGCATAGTAATAATAAAGGGAGGAAATAAATGTTGTGTCGTGAAAAGGCTGTAATACACACCATACAATTAAAACAGATTCCCCCTCCCAAAATCCTGGGAACCGTAGTGTGCAATTCCAAGCACCCATAACAAACTACAGCTCCCAGGATTAAGCATATGGTGTGCATGGCAGCCTAAATAGCATGGAGCAGGCGCAGGGACACCCACAGCGTGTGCAATAATGGAGAGGAGACTCAAGACTGCAGGTTATAGAGCCAATGTTAGCACTACTCAGAGTAGACCGCTGGGAGACCTGCAGCCATGTGCGTTTATCCGTGGAGGGGGTTCGGGATTCCTCCTCCTCCTGCTGCCCTCTGAAGGCAAACCCCGCATAGCCGCTTCTCCCGTTCCCGTCCCCCCCGGGGACACAGAAACGCCATTCAAAGAACGGCGGTCGTTTAAGCAGGAGAGGCGCTCACCTTCTTCCTCCGTTTGCCTTCGCGGGTGGAGAGCGGAGCTCCCAATCGAGGAAAAGCTTCAGATCGGCAATCGTTTCCTTCGGCCTAGGCTACTCACCCACTCACCCGCTCTCTCGGAGCGCCGTATAGGCTGTTGGAGAAGTCGCGAGCGGGGACTCCAGAGAAGAACGGAGAGCTCCCCGGAAGTCAGAAGGACCAGGCCCTAGTAGCCGATTTGCCGACGGCATCGATAAGAGGCGGGATCCGCGGGCTGTTCAAAACGGAGGCCGGAAACGGAGAGGAGTGGGGAGCGTGGAGCGTTGGGGGATGGGGGTGGGAGGCCGTAGCCATGGCGACGAAGAAGTTGGCCAGGTGAGGCCTACAACAGGCGCTGCATCTTTCTTTTCCTCCATTTCCCTAGTGGGCTCTCGGATTGATTGATTGATTGATTGATTGATTTCATTTATACACTGCCTTTTTATCCAAGGAGCTCTAGGTAGCGCACGTGCCCCCCCCCTTTATTCATTTAATCCACCCAACAACCCTGTGAGGTTGGTTAGGTTCAGAGGCAGTAACTGGCCCAAGGTCACCCAGGGAGCTCCGTGGCTGAGTGAGGACTCGAACCCTGCTCTCTCAGGCCCTAGTCTGGTGCTCTAACCACTGCACCACCCTGGTTAACAAGCCTTGTGGGTTTCTTTTCCCTTGGGAAAGTTTGGATGTTTAAAATAAGGGGGTGGAGGGAGCTGGTGAGAAGAAAAGATGCTGCCAGATGTCTGCAACAAGCCCCCATTTCCCCCCTGTTCTCTCCCTCTTTATCACATTTTTTTGAGCTTTGTGTAAATAGGTTGCAGGTTGGGCCGCTTGCATTTCATTACCAGTTGTCCCAACTGTTCTCCACACTTTTTCTCAAGGGATTCGGGAGCCTCAGGCCTGAATCTCGATTACTTGGTTACCCCCCAAAATATTGTTCTGCTATTGAGAGATTAATTCTTTCAGTATGTGTTTGAATTTTTATTTTTGTAGGCAGCTTGGCATTATTAGAAGAATTTCTAAAACATCGCCCGGTGGCCAGAATCATGGCAAACCCAAACTAAGTGAGTACTGTGTCTGAATTGCAAAGCAAAAATTACTGTCTATACTCTCGCAAATAACGCAATCCTCGCTTGATTTTGTAGGGCAATTGTTTGACTACTTAATAATTATTGATTTTGAGTCTACGTGCTGGAAAGAAGGCAGAAAATGTTACACTCAAGAAATCAGTAAGTGGAGATTTAGTAATGTTGTTTGAGAACTGCTTCTGTGTGATCGGTAAATTAATAATGGAGCTATCAAAACATTGCTCATGCAGTTTATTTGTGTATAATTCCCAACCTACCTATCCCAAACTCTACATGTAAAGTATTCATATTTTGATACTTAAGTTACATGAATGACTGGAGGTGGGTCATTCCCACAGCCCCTGGTATTTGGGGCACACCTCTTACTATCAGAAGTTTTCAACCTTTTTGAGTCTATGGCTCCCTTGACCAACTACATCCTTTCTGTGGCACTGTTGTAGGGCTCAGGAGCCCAGTTATGTCACCCCTTGCCTGCAGAGCTGGCAGCCTTTCACCTTTTTCAAACACCCTCCCTTGTGGAATGTTCCCTCAGCCTCCTCTCCCCTCTCCTCGCCTTGGGAGTCCTTCAGATAGCTGCTGCTGCCACCCCTGGTCTCTGAGCTGCCCCCCCCACCCCAAAGAGAGGTGTCTCCTCACACTGCCCCATAGGGGCATGGGAAGTACCCCCTGGCCAGCTCCAGAGGTACCATTTACCTGGGGAGCCTGTAGCCAGGGCTGTGCTGCAACAAACAGGTGTGCAAGCATTTTGGGAGTCAGAGACGTTAAGAGGGCATCAGAAGAGGGAGGGAAGGAAAGAGGGACAGAGGCCAGTGTTGCCCACGGCCCCCCTGACCATCGTTCAAGGCACCCCAAGGTGCTATACAACATTGGTTGAAAACCACTGCCTTAGATGTAGCAGCTCATGCAAAGAAGTCTCTGGCCATTGCTGCTATTGGCCACAATTCAAAGCTTTATGAGTGAGACTTCTTTGAACATGAAGGATTCAGCATGACCTATGCTCTGGCTTCCCCAAACCCTATAGTACTGGGAAATGTGACCCATGCACCCCAGTTGAATGCACAGCACTTTCTTGAGAGAACAAGGCAGCTTGTGATTGGTTAAACTCTTTGCTTATAAATTAGAGTTTATTGGATTGGGGTTACTAAAGAACCAAGAGCATGGAGCTTAGGAGAAGATGTCTTCAGTGTATTGACGATTCCTCATCCAAGGATTTAATACACACTTTGAAAAGGAGAGGGAACAAGATGGAACCTTGTGGGATTCCACTAGGAAGGTCCAAATGAGAAAAGGACGATGTATTTTTGTCCAACAAGTGGAATTTAAATGGTACCAAACACTACCATGCTGTGTGTGTGTGTTTTTTTAAAAAAATAAACATATTTTTATTGAATTCCAATATATAAAAATTACAAAAAAGATAAGAAGATACAAAAACAAAACCCCACTCACCTCTCGCTCCAGGACAGATCAATCTAGTTAAGTTTGTCAAAGTCCAATCTGTGATTTCGGTGGTTGTCATTCTGTTAAGAAAACTCACCCTTCTTAAACTAGCCAAAATGCAGTAGCTTAGGGATTGATTGATTGATCAATTGATCAAAACATCTTGGCTTATAAGCATTCCTAGGAGCAAATAGATGAGCTTGTCTTAAAAAATATGAATTGATTTTTCAGTGGTATTAAAACATGCTGAAATGTTTAGCTTGTTTAAACCTGGGGCACGGTTGCAATTAATTGCATTTTTCTCTTCCTCTCTCAAAGGAGCTTAGAAAGATTTATATAATCCCCTCTCCCTTTTATACTCACAACAATCCTGTGAGGTAGGTTAGGGTAAGGAAATATAACTGACCCAATGTATTTTATGACTGGGGGGCGGGGGGCCTTAAACCTTTGACCCAGCACTCTTCAACTCCATCTGTAAAACTGCATTTTTAAGAATGCTATTTCTTTAAAATAAACCTGATTTGGAATGAAAATGTACTTTCTTTAGTTGAATTTCCAGCAGTTCTATTAAACACCTTGAATGGAGAGATTGAATCTGAATTCCACATGTACGTGCAGCCTCAGGAACATCCCATTCTCTCTGAATTTTGCACTGAGCTAACTGGCATAAAGCAGGTACAATTTTATTGTTTCATGTTGCAGTCAATTTGCAAGCTAAGCTCATAGTTTCTAGTTGGTTTTGAAACCATTGAGGTGTTGTTGACCCTGTTTCACTATGCCTGACAATGAATTGTGTTAAGGCTGAGTGTAAAGCAACACTTGGATACTGTCAAAAATACTAAATGTATCTTGTTCTCTTCTATTAAGAACCAAGTTGATGAAGGCGTCCCTCTTCATATATGCCTGTCTCAGTTTTCTAAATGGATTCAAAAAATGCAGAAGGAAAAAAACATTGTTTTCAGTTCAGGTCATTCTTCGGAAGGGAAATTATGTGCTTTTGTTACATGGTCAGGTAATTCATAGTACCTTTTTAAAAATCTGATTTCTTACACTGAAAGTGGTTTGAAGTGATTTGACCCTCTTGACTTTGCTTTTCCACTTCCTTTTTAAAAATCTTTCAAGGCTGTATTTGCAACATGTGCTAGAAACTGGTTTAAGAAAGCAAAAGAAAAATGAGGTTTTTCTTGGATAAAATACACACAAAACTCTGAGTTGGGAGGTGCAATGCACAGTTGTGGATTGCGTACTCCTCAGCAGTTATGTGTGCATTTCGCGATCACACCATAGAGCGGACTTAGTCCCTAGGTATCTTTTCCTACTTTAATTCCTCATGTTTCTAGCCCGGCGAGGAATGGCTGTCTGATAAGACACAGTTACTATTCCACATGGAAGAAAGCTAGAAACAATAACAAAGCATAAAACATGAAAGGTTTATGACAGTTTGTTTGTTCTACAGACTGGGACCTGGGTGTGTGTTTGCAATACGAGTGTAAAAGAAAGCAGCTGAGAAAACCAGATGTTTTAAACTCCTGGATTGATCTCCGGGCAACTTACAAGGTGAGATCAGACTGTGCATGTGTAATATTCATGAAAGGAATGCGGAAATGGCCAATTTTGCTAGCTGAGAGCTGCTTATTGTTTGGATTGCCGTGGTCATGGTGTAACTGGCAGCCTGTCTGCATCTCCGCAAGCTAGATCATTGGCCGGATGAAATAAACTTTTGCTGCATTTCTACATTGCTTATAATACTGTCATGTTAGTTCAAACCTCCCATCTGTTTTACTCCTTTCCATCTCTCTTCTTTTCTTTTATTAAGTGTTTTCCTTCGCTGGTGACATAAAGATCACATGTTTACATAGCCCTCCTAGGTATATGACCCATCTCTGGTCCTGTCTGTATTATTTATTTATTATATTATCCATATCCCACCTTTAAGGAAGTAAAGTAAAGAAATACATGGGGGGGGGGATAAAATAATTTAATAAGATTGCAATAAGAACACAGGAGGATCTGTGATCGGAACAGTGGCCCATGTTGTCTAGCATTCCATTCCCAGCAGCCAACCAGATGCCTGAAAAGCATAACAAGTCACCAGGCTGCCTTCCATAGTGCAGTCACTGTGCGCAGGGAGGGGGGAACAGTCTGAGGTCACCTGAGGTCATCATTGCCTATCTCCTTTGGTCTCCTATTCCTTGTCATAGGGCCTTTGGTGGTAGACAGCCCTGTGAGTAAGATGGGACAGTGATTTATTTATTTTTTTGGAGGAAGGATATGATCTATGTAGTATAATAGATAGATAGATAGATAGATAGATAGATAGATAATTTAGTACGGTCGGAGACCAGCTTATAAAACACACTTGGGGGTACAATCCCAGAAGGAAAACAAACATTTAAAACAATGTACAACAATAAACCATCCCCTGACCCAAACTAGTTTGTTAAGAAAATCCCCAAACTCAGTTCCATAGGTGACTCTGGGTCATCTCTCTGCAGTAGCTTATCTTAAAGTTGTAAGTGTCTATATGCTTATTGCATTTATAAATGTAGTATATTTATTATTTTAAAAATGATAGATATCACTTAATACAGATTCATTTTATGATTGCTCATGAATATTCAGTAATCAGAGCACTGATGGGAGTGTTTTCAGTTCTTTGACTTGCTAAAGCAGGTATGGGGAACCTTTGGCCCTCTAAATGTTGTGGAACTTCTAACTTCCATCAGCCCCAGCAAGCATGGCCAATCGTCAGGGATTATGGGAGGTGTAGTTCAGCAATGTTTAGAGGGCCACAGGCTTCCCACACCAGTGCTAAAGAAAGGCGTATATGAAGAACTAAATTTTGTGCTGTGCCTATGAGCACCTGCCATGATTTGAGCTGAGCAGAGCACAGCAGCTAATGTCTTTACCTTTATTTCCTCTTAGCTCTTTTACTGTCGGAAGCCACGTGGGCTAAACGGTGCTTTGCAGGATGTGGGGATCATATTTGCAGGACGGGAGCATTCTGGTGAGTGAATTTTTAAGTGTGTATGTGTGTATGTATGGAAATATTTCTAGTTATCAGTAGCAAGTTCTTAGGCATGTTCCAAGCTCTGCCGAAACTGAGACAAACTCCATGGAATATAACCCAAACTGTTCAATAATGACATGCTCTAAAACCAAGAATGCTGGTTTTTCTTATCCTTTTAAATGAGTTTTATTCCACTTTTGTTTCACCCTTCTTTCAAAAAGTTCAGGACAATTTATTAAATTATTTGAAAAAAGTTCAGGGCAATAATTTGGAAAAGTGAAAAATATTTATTGCATATTTCCAAAGCATTTTGTACAATATCATACATTAGCAGAATTTTGAAAAACACTTGTAATATGATGAATAATGTATAAAACTAGAAATTATTGTGAATTTAAGATATTATGGATGTGCACGAACAAATGTAAAACAAAAGAACCAAGAAGGGGAGTGGAGGGAAGTCAAGGGATTTTAGAAATCCCATGTTTGGAAGTTGTTATGGATTGTAGACATAGTTTAGTTATTTTTATGTGATTTTTGTTACTGTAAAAATTAATAAAATAGTATTAAACACACACACACACACACACACAAGTTCAGGACAGTACCTACTGTTCCCTACCTCCTTCTGTTTTTATCCTTGCAGCAACCCTGTGGGGTGGGCTGGACCGGACTGGGAGGCAGAGTGACTCAGTCACTTAGTGCACTTCAGGACCAAGCAGAGAGTGGAACTTGATTGTCCCTGGACTTACTACCTGCCATGTGTAGATCACCAAATTTTATACTTATACTAGGGTCTTCTTATACAAGGGTGCTTTGTGCATAGCTGTATCCCTACAGGTTCTTTTGTTAAGCAGTGAGAAAGGGTTGTGTGAGTACAGAATAGTTAACGTGCCTGACTTGGTCAACAACAGCACCATATCTCTTTTTCCCAAGGGCTGGATGATTCCCGGAATACTGCCCGCCTTGCATGGAAGATGATCTGTGATGGGTGTGTGATGAAAATCACTAAATCTTTGGATAAGGTCAGTGGCTTTTCTTCTTGACATATGTGCCAAGAAGACAGTAAGAGTTTGCTGAAACGACTTTGAACTTGATCTTCTTCCTGGAGGATTCCGAGGCACATTTTCTCACTTGGCTGTTGACATCTCTTTCCTGCGGTTCCCACAATATCTTATTTGTTTATGGATTCTTTAGGCACCTCCTGTGAAGAATTCCATTGCCAGATTTTTGTCTCCGAAACCTACTGAAGGAAGTCCTTTGGGAAGCAATGATGGTGCAGGAATGTCATGTCTGGATGAGAGCAAAAATGCTGGAGTTACCACAGGAATTAAAAACAACAAGGAAAACCAACAGCAAGAGTTCAGTCCTGTTCATCTGCATAGAAACGCCCATGTTCTGTCGAGAAATGCCCCAAAGACTGATGGATATAGTAGTGTCCAAAGCTGCTTGATTGAAAGGCTCAATTCCCCTCTTGGCTCTTTTCAGCCTTCGCATAACTCTTTGGGCATCCAGAGTGGGCTAAATAACAGGCACCCAATTTCTAATTCTTCAGTGCATAATCCAGGACTGGTTTTAGTCTCAACCACTCTTTCCTCCGTCAGTATTTCAGATATAGACATAAGTACCACTCCAGATTGTTTATCAGCGCTGGCCAACTGGGAGGATGTAGCTTTAATACCAGCATCGCAAGATGATGAAAGTTTGGGATGTTTGCAGCAGGAGGATGACCTGAACCATAAGAGTTCATTAACCGTTGAAGAGAAGATGGATCTGAATGAGTCGCACACGATGAACTTGGGATCTAAAAGTGTTGCGGATGCTACTCTGAATCTGGAACTCCCCAAGTCTGTTGTGTACAAAAGCCCCAGCACTACGATTTATAACATTAGCATAGCCCCAAATAAGTTCTCAGATACTTCTGCGTTTAAGCTTCCCACTGCAAAAGCAAGTGCTGCTTCCATTGATGTGTCAAATGGAACCCCTTTCAGATTGTCATCTGAAGCACACAAAAGGAAGCCTTCCAGTCCAAAATCAGTTCCTCCAGCAAAGAAACCACCCTTTATAGTTTATGAAGACAAAGGCGCAACGCCTAGTACCTCCCAGTTAGTCAGGAGGCTCGGTTCCTACCGCGTCCCTTCCGGCATCTTAAACTCCTCAGTGAACTTAAACCAGCCTTTAAAGGCTGCAGAGACTGGGAGAGTGACCCCTCCTTTGTGCAGATGCGGTCGAAGGGCCAGAAGGCTAAATGTTTCGAATGGTGGTCCGAATCATGGCAAAGCATTCTATAGCTGCCCAGTTGGAAAGCAGGCGGGGAATAGAAAGGGCTGCGGTTATTTCATATGGGAGCATACTCTTCAAAAGGAGAAGCTCACACTCCCTACCTCCAGTGCTCTGGGGCTGCCATGTCCTGGACGCAGTTTCAGTTCATCAGGAAATTCTGAAAAGAAGACCCTCGTTCTCCGACCCTCTATGCGAACCTAGCCAAGGACTACATCCCTGACGTCCTCCTTCATGGAGAAAAATGTCTTACACCATCACAAATGTAAGAGGCTATTAGCTTTGTTTCCCCATCTTAGAATATTCTTCCAAATCGTGCTGCAAATGGGCTGTCTATAAGCTTCTAAAGTGAAAAGTAAAAGGATGGGCATCCCTGAAAGGATTTTGACAGTATTGCTGAGGATAAACCAAATGAGGATCAGTAGTTGGTCTTGCCTTTTAAAGTTATCCTGCTGTTTCTATATTCTAGGCTTATCACAGATTATGTCTCCGTTACTAGATAACTGCAAACACATGCATGCTCCATGAGAATCGGTAGCATAGGCTTTTGAACACTTGCTTTTTAAAAGAAATAGTGCATAAAGAAGGTATCATGGTTTTAAGTTTTATATACATATTGATTTTTTATTAGTGAAGTACAATAAAAGTGTGGCCTGGAATTCTGGAGGTTGACTTCCTTCCAGTATAGCAGCTTAAATTCCACAGTAAAACTGAAGCACTTTTCTTATCTTGATGCTCTATTTCTGTCAAGACATGTTTTGTTTACTTTGGGGCATTACCACCATACTTGAGGCTGGTACGCAGCCTATGGAAAAAGTCAGAAGTTTATATCAAAGACAGAAGCTAACATAAACCCACATCAATCAGAAAGTAAAGAGGTAGAAGTTCTACAACAAATTAAGCAAGCTCAGCACATTAAATGGAATGAAGTTGTTGCATAGCATGGCAGGAGAGTTCCGTGACTTTCTTCTTGAATGCATGAGAAAACTGGCAATGATTTGAAAATGGTTGCCAATATCATGAAATACTGTGCCTATAGTGCTTTCAGTGTCCCAGGAGATAACCCATATTGGTCCGGGCTGGAATTTTTTAGCTAACCATTTTTTATGATCTGAATTAAGTGAAATAAAATATGAAATAAAAACAATTTTTTGTTTTAACAGTTTGGATTTTGCCTGTTGATAGCTTTTTGATTTTGATAGCTCTTTAAGCACTGTAGGGAAGTTACATATGCAGAAATATTAATACTTAAAAGTCTGCTCAGTTCTTAACTATAATCCTAGGAGCTTGCTTACACACGGATGGGGGAGAGGATATTTAAGCACAGATGTGGGCCTCCGGTTGTTGCAGAAACGAAAAATATTCCTGGTATGATCAGTCACTATCACACGCTTCAGGCCCCACTGACGTTCAGTGTGCATTGAATTCTCCCATTGAACTAAATGGGATTTAAAAGAATTTAATATTGTGTCCAGCTGAATTAAAAGCCTTTTCTCCTGCTTCAATGATGCCGGCATCATTCAGCATAGTACATCGTTGGTGGGAGCTTTGGTGGGGACGCTACTCTTGCATGGTGACCACTGGATCCCTTGTAGTTTATATCACCCTGATGCACAATAGAGACTGGACTTATTTAGGTTGCGGCCAGGTTGTGTCTCTAGAAGGGCTTTCTAGCAGGGGTGCCCAAAGAAGCTTGCTGCCAGTAACTATGTGGAATGTTGAAATGAGCATGTGTCAACAGTGCTGTGAAGGTCCTTATTTATAATCCCAGACAGTTCACTTGCTTTGAGACAACTATGGCCCCATTGCAACAACTTTTACTCCCCTGATTTTTTCGGTGGCCTGGGTGTGGATACTTCCATCATCCTGTGTGTTGGAAGCTGTTGGGTCAACAGGAGATCTGAACAGATCAAGACCCTTCCATTCTATCTCTACAGGGGAGCGGGGAAGGGAACTGGCTAACATGCTTGATTACATGTCTAGCTTGTTCTTGTAGCTCCCTGCAGATTCGTGGTGATTTTTTAAGCTTCTGAGCTTTGGAATCAACTTTGTGTTGGCATTTTCTCCAGAGTACACTGTGTTCTTTTCTGCATGCGATTCAGCATCTGGAATGAGAGTTACGCTTTGCTTTGCTCAACCTTGCAAGATGCTTTTTGGATTTTATATAAATGGGTGGAGGGAGATGCTCAACCACTGATATTCCCCAAATGCCTGATCCTGCACTGCTTGTAATATACCTCAAAGTCCTAGGGAGTGGGTATGCGAGGGTTGGGGTTGGTTTTTTTTTTGCAGTGTGTGTGTGACAGCTGCAGCATTGGGATTTAAATACAGAGGCTGGCATGGCATGATCTTGCAACATAAGGAACCAATATAAAACTCAGAACAGGCGCTGTGGAAGTAAACAGCTAAATCTAAGCTTTCCCCCACTCTGCCTTGCGCAATTCGTTTCTTCTGATTTTCCCACTGATTGTCTTTGGCAGATGTGGCACAAACTCCACCTGTTGGACAAGAGAAGGAATTACAGTGAGCCAAAGAGGGGGCAAAACATACAAAGGGTTTTTTTATATGGAGTCTGTTTGTGGAAAGCAAACAGTAGGGCTCTACTTACCCCTATTTCAGGGATGGAGGATCTTCCAGCCTGTGAGCTACACCACCTGTTGTGGACTGGCTGGATGCTGAGGAATGGTGAGAGGCACCAGCTGGGGAACCCCCAAGAGAGGACGGCTCAGAGCCAGGGGATTGGTGGTAGGACAAGGATGAGGGGTCAGAGGGAGCAAACGGAGGAGGTGGTGTTGGAAGCTGAAGAGGCAACAGGGTTTAGTGAGAAGGAAGAGGCTGTGGCAGAGAGCAGTGCAGACTCAGAGGCAGAAGCAGAGGCAGGAAAGGAGAGGGACCAAGAGGCAGCAATGAGGCAGGCCGCCGAAGAAGCCAGGGAGTCTCCCCTTTCAGCTCTGACCAGCTCCCCTCCCCTTGGTCTCCCAGAACACGAAGAGGCATGAAGCGGGCACAGCAAAGGGTGGTAAGGTGAAGCAGCCTCAGGTTGCTGGGGAGGAGTCTTAGAGAGCAGTGGGAAGGTGGAGACCTTCAGTTCTTGCAACTGCTTCATTGGGGCAAGACCTGCTGGGAAGGGTTGCCATGATCACGAGGCCTGTGCTGTTTGCTTCTTTGAATGAAGAGTTAACTTTGTGAGTTATTGCTGACTTGCCCCAACTCCTGCCTTGACACCGCCCTACACCAGATGCCAGATGTGGGGCAGGTAAGGTAGGGGCTTAGCTGCTGGGCAGTGGCTGCAAAGAGTTTCTGAAGCACCCAACAACCATCCTTCATGTTTATTTATTAAAAAATATTTGTATACCACAGTTTCCTTGAAAAATGCCAAAGTGTCTTACAATAATTATGATACAATTAAAACAGGACATTATAACACAATTAAAAACCACACAAACATTAAAGCAGTTCACCAGCTGATGTGAGGGCAATGCTGTTGGGTTCAGGTGTGCAGGATAGTTCCCTGCAAGGTATCTTCTCATTCATCTCTCAGGCTGCACACACACCAAATATTTAAAGCAAACTACCTCTGCCCCTGAGTCCAGGGAACTGTAGTTTGTTAAGGGTACTGTAGCTTTGTTAAGGGGTGAACTGTGGTTCCTAGGATTCACTGAAGGAAGCTGCATGCTTTAAATGTATGCTGTGTACACAGCTTCAGAGATTGACTATGGCATTTTTCCAAAGGTTTGACAGAGCCTATGATCAGAAGGGACCGTCTGATTAAAGGTATACAGGTCGGAGCTAAACAGTACAAATTGAAAGCTTTTGCAGATGATTTAGTATTGACGTTACAGGAGCCAGAATCTAGTACTAAAAGAGTATTAGAATTGATTCATGAATTTGGTCATGTGGCAGGATTTAAGTTGAACAAGTTAAAAACTAAGGTGCTTGAGAAAAATTTAACACCGATTGAGAAAGAGAGGTTTCAGAAGGAGACAGGTTTAACATTGGTTAAGAAAGTAAAATACTTGGGGGTTAACATGACTGCTAAGAATTTAAACCTATTTAAAGACAATTATGAGAAATGTTGGTCAGAAGTGAAAAAGGATTTAGAGATATGGTCAAACCTGAAGCTTTCCTTGTTAGGACGAATTGCTGTTATAAAGATGAATGTATTGCCAAGAATGTTATTTCTGTTTCAATCATTGCAAATCTTGGACAAGATGGACTGTTTCAAGAAGTGGCAGAGAGACATTTCTAGATTTGTCTGGCAGGGCAAGAAGCCCAGAATAAAATTTAAAATATTAACCGATGCAAAGGATAGAGGTGGATTTGCCCTGCCAGACCTTAAACTTTATTATGAATCAGCAGCATTCTGCTGGTTGAAAGAATGGCTGCTTCTTGAGAACACAGACATTTTGGACTTAGAAGGTTTTAACAATGTTTTTGGGTGGCATGCATATTTGTGGTATGACAAGGTTAAAGCACATAAAGCATTTAAAAATCATATTGTCAGGAAAGCATTGTTAAATGTCTGGATAAGATATAAGGACTTACTTGAAAACAAAACCCCAAGGTGGTTGTCACCGATGGAAACAAAGGCTCAGAAAAGGCTCAATATGGAGGCCAAATGGCCGAAATATTGGGAAATTTTGGAACAGGAAGGAGACAAACTGAAATTGCAGAGTTTTGAGAAATTAAAAGACAAAGTGCGAGACTGGCTTCATTATTATCAGATAATGGAGGCATACAATTTGGATAAGAAAATTGGTTTCCAGGTGGAAAAATCAAAATTGGAAACAGAACTGTTAGAACCCAAAACTAAGATTTTGTCAAAAATGTATAACTTGCTGTTGAAATGGAATACTCAGGATGAAATGGTGAAATCTGCTATGATTAAATGGGCACAAGATCTTGGACATAATATTATGTTTGCTGACTGGGAACAGTTGTGGACCACAGGTATGAAATTTACGGCATGTAATGCCTTAAGAGAGAATATTATGAAAATGATATATGTTGGAAATGTAAAGAAAATGAAGGTACATTCTTTCACCTTTGGTGGACGTGCCCAAGGATCAAGGCTTTCTGGGAGATGATATATAACGAATTGAAAAAGGTATTTAAATATACCTTCTTGAAGAAACCAGAGGCCTTTCTCCTGGGCATAGTCGGCCAATTGGTGCCAAAGAAGGACAGAACTTTTTTTATGTATGCTACTACAGCAGCAAGAATTCTCATTGCAAAGTATTGGAAGACACAAGATCTACCCACCTTGGAAGAATGGCAGATGAAGGTGATGGACTATATGGAATTGGCGGAAATGACTGGCAGAATCCGAGACCAGGGAGAAGAGTCGATGGAAGAAGATTGGAAAAAGTTTAAAGACTATTTACAGAAATATTGCAAAATTAATGAATGTCAGAATGATGTCGGATAGAAACTAAGTGGTCTTTAGCCGAAATGTTATAAGGGAATATGAAAAAAAATGGTTTATTAATAGGTAAAAATTTAAAATTACAAATACTTTATGATTAACGATTAGGATACATAAAGAGGGGAGGGATTTGTTGAACTAATAACTGAATTGGAATACAAAAAAGGGAGGTGTGAGGAGGTCCTGGAAATAAGCAAATGAAGGCTAAGTAACGGAAGGAAGGAATTGTTTTTAACTGTTTTTATTTTGTATTTTTCTTTTTTCTTTTTTTGTCTTGTAATATTCTGAAAATCTTAATAAATATCTTATAAAAAAAACAATAAAAAAACAAAGGTTTGACAGAGCCTTGCCCCAAGGGACTCACAGTCTGCTAAGGCACAAGGGAAATACTAGAGGAGAGGGGGGGCAATGAAGACAGGAGTAAATAAGAGATGGATGTGTTTTTCAGTTTCAGGCACTTCAGTTTAGATATAGAAAGGTATTTGATGAAGGGTTCGTTCTGTGGACAAGATGAGTTTTGAGGATTGATTTGAAGGAAAGGGGAGGTAGACTTACAGAAGCATTCTGGGTAGAAGTTGCAGGCATAAGGAGAAACCAAGGGTGGGCTCATGTTAGAGAAAAGGACACATCCACGAGGTTCAGGGTGGTAGAGCTGAATGAGCCCAAAGGAAGGATGTAAAAGCTGGGAGGTGTAGGGACATAGCCATGTTTGAAGGCAAGGACATCAAGCCTGTGCAGGAACTGGGCAGAGTTTGGAAGCCAGAGCAGGGATCTAAAGGAAGCTAGATTATGGCTTACCTTTCTAGGATACTTGTAAGGGGCAGTGACTTTTTTGACGTGATCCTGTAGCTCCTTAATCAGTGCTTCTGGGTCGCGGGAAACGTAGTCGGGTGCCAAAACCACAAAGGCTTTCACAACCTTAACACATGAATATGTTTGTTAAAAGATCATGAAGACTTAGCAAAATATTCTCTGGGCAGATTATAACAATGGATCATTTCCAACGGTCCACGACCAACCCAAAGAATGGTAAACTCTGTGTGTGTGTTTTGTGTCCTGTGGCTGCACCACCTTTTATTAACAGGCAGCTGAAGTCTCTTAAGCCATTTTACTGTGCCAGCTTAAAGCTAAGCGTGCCAATTTAAGTGGCTCTGGGGATTGCTGTTTGTACATCCCAGCATAAGGTGTTCAAATCAACATGGACCGTTGTGTTCTGGAACATGAATTCCTTGTGGAGTTCATAGGCTTTCAAATTCAAAAAAGAACACGTAAACACCAGCAGGATTTTCTCTTTTCAGAGACGTCTTTTTGCTTACAACAAATGCGAACCATAAAAAAATCACATTTCAATTATATTCAATTATATACTTATTATTATAAGTATATAATATAAGTAATAAACTTGTTGTTGTTGTTATTGAAGGTGCTTCATGCATTCTGACCTTCACCCATTCAAAACAGCCAGCAAACTGTTTCCTCTGTTTAAAAACATTCCATACTGTAATACAACTCGACTCTTTTTACCTCCCCTCTGATGGAATCTGGGCTGCTAACAACAGCGGATTCTACGACCGCCGGGTGTTCTATCAATGCACTTTCCACTTCAAATGGTCCAATGCGGTATCTTGGAAACAAAAGAGAAGGCTTTGAAAGGGACCTTCTGATACTTGGTCTGCAGAAAATGCTTAGCATCACATAGGAGGTGCGTTACCCAGCAGAATTGATGACATCGTCGGCTCTTCCTACGAACCAGAAGTAGCCATCTTCATCTTGCATTCCTCTGTCCCCGGTGATGTAGAAGTCCCCGCGTACAGTTGAATTCGTTCTTTCTGGATCATCCTGGGAGAGGTGAATAGGTACTTATAAAAAGCACAAGCATGCTCCTGCTTGCAAATTTAGGCAAAGCTGAGTGTGTGTATATATAAGTGTATATGTGTGTATGTTTATGTATACTACCGTATTTTTTGCTCTATAAGACTCACTTTTTCCCTCCTAAAAAGTAAGGGGAAATGTGTGTGCGTCTTATGGAGCGAACGCAGGCTGCGCAGCTATCACAGAAGCCAGAATAGCAAGAGGGATTGCTGCTTTCACTGCGCAGCGATCCCTCTTGCTGTTCTGACTTCTGAGATTCAGAATATTTTTTTTCTTGTTTTCCTCCTCCAAAAACTAGGTCTGGTGTGTCTTATAGAGCAAAAAATATGGGATATCTCCATCAGGAGGTTGTGGACTCTCCTTCCTTGGGAGTTCTTAAGCAAAGGTTGAGGGGCCATCTGCCATGGATGCTTTAGCTGAGATTCCTGCATTGCAGGGGGTTGGACTTGATGGTTCCTCGGGGTCCTTCCAACTCTATGATTCTATTATATCTATATCACCACTACAATCGTACCTTGATTTTCGAGCAGCTTAGTTCTCATGTTTTGGCTCCTGAACGCCACAAACCTGGAAGTGAGTGTTCCAGTTTGCAAACTATTTTTGGAAGCTGAACGTCCAACGGACATTCCATGGCTTCCAATTGACTGCAGGAGCTTCCTGCAGCCAATCAGATGCCACACTTTGGTTTCCAAACGTTCTGGAAGCCGAACGGACTTCCAGAACGGATTCCGCTCGACTTCCAAGGTACGGCTGTATTATTTTTATTCATTTCCTCCTGCTGTATCAATGCTATTTGCCACACCCTTCTACCCTATCATGCCATAAGACTTGAGTTAATAATATTGAGATAACACAAGTGCCATATATAAAGCTACTGAATTATACCATTTGTGGGAGCAGGTAAGTATTCAGCCCTTGGGTTAAAGGTGAACATTTTAAGAACACCAGAAGAGAAGGCATGTTGTGCTTGCACATTGCACTAAATCCAGAGTTAAACACAGGGGTAACCAACCTTTCTGGACCAGCAGGGTAGATATTGAAGAAAGTACCATGGGGCAACACATAACACAAAATTAGGAGTGGTAATTACTGCTCCATTCCACCCCAAGCTGTTTCATGCTTACAATGGGAAGGTGTGTATCTAATGCTAGTCCTACTCAGAGTAAGCACGTTGAAAGTAATAGAACTGACTAACTTAGGATCATTTATTTCAGTTGGTCAGCCCTGAGTGCAACGTACAGCCCTATAATTCTGGCTGGCCAGTGTCTGTACATGGAATTTGTGGGGTGGGGGAGCACCATTTAACCTTTGCCTCGCCCAGTAAGGTTTTCCTGGGCATGCCTTCGCTCAAACTTTCAGTGCTGTGTTCCTTTCTGCTCGGTCAATGGTCCTACAAGACAAGACGCCTGGTCTTCCTTGCTCTCCAACTCTCATTCTGAGCCCCTCAAATGGCTACCAAGCTACTTCAGCCCCCGCAATAGCTTCCGAGTTTCTGCCACTGGATCATCTTGTCCAGCTTTACGTCTGTAGCTGGAAGGGCAAGATGTCACTCTAATTCCTGGCATTCTGAAAACTAGATCCAATTCTGAGTAAATAACAGCTTCTAGTTCTTTCTTAGCCGCGCAGATTGCATCCCTACCGTGTATCGAGTGAAAAGACAAAATGGCCGTGTCGGTTTTATTCGGATAGCAATATCTCCTTCTTTCCCAGGAGGCAACATATTGCAGTTTTCATCTATTATCTAAAAGCAAAGAGAAAATAGTCAAAAGTCATAGGATCCATTACAAAGTTGGACTCGGGGGTGGAGTGGGAATCAGGTGGAACAGTGAAGGGCAATATCTCACTGGTATAGCACCTGCTTCACATCCAGAAGGTCTCAAGTTCAATCCCTGGCATCTTGGAGTTGGGGTTGGTGAAAGATGATGTCTGAAACCCTGGAGAGCTGCTGCCAATGTAGACAATACTAAACCAGATGGACCAATGGTAACTTGAAGCGAGGCACCCCAGTATGGTCCACTTTAGGCTGCCTTGTGCCTTGCGCATGAATCCCAACCCCACCAGTTAAAGACCAGCTGCTTAAGCTAAGGGTAGCCAACTTTGTGACCTCTAGCCCTTAGGTTCTTCCCCCCGCCCCCCCAGATAAAAACTCCTAAAACCAGCACTGCATACTGTACCTGAGTGTCATAGGCCGGGGAAGGCTTCCCCATAGAGCCCGGCTTAATTTTCATCCCTTTGAAAGTTCCACAAACCAGCACCTGTTTCAAGTAGTGAAAAGCAAAGCGTGGCTGATGAGATTTCGGTGGGTGGGGGGCAGAGGCACAGAGAAGGATACCAACTTGAATAAAATATTGGGGAGGCCTAGGTAGGCCCTTCCCTGCATAACTGATCACTAGAAGCGGCACACGCATGCCATTTGAATGGCAATGTCCATCAACTTTGTGGGGGGTGGCCCCCTCAAATATTTTATTGGGGGGCTGAAGGGGCCTTGGCCCCTAGGAGGTGGCTCCTTTGGGCACAGAAATGCTAGGTGACATGTCAGTGAGAAGGTAGAAAAAGTGGCATTCTAAAAGCACTGGAGAAGTCGCATGGCGTCACGGTACGGTGTCTACTTAGCAAGTAGTTCTCAGGTTCAGTTCCTGATATCCTCAGTTGGGGCTGGGAGAGACCCTTGCCTGAAATCCTGGAGGGCTGCTGCCAGTCAGTGCAGACAGTACTGAGCTAGCCTCAGTGCTCTGACTCTGCATAAGGCAGCATCTTAGGTTCATGTAACTAATCCGGTTGCATGCTGTCAAGACAATTCATTGGTTGGTTACACTAATTAAATCAATGTTTAAATGTTGCAGCCCTGTTAACAGGTACATTAAGCCTTTGTATTTTATACTGTTGTGAGTTTATGGGTTCTAGACACCCTAAATTCCTGGGTCTGGTAGGTGTTAGAATTTAATCAAGGCAAGTGTTCAAATATAAGCCAGATTACTTTCCTAACCAGGAAATCGCCTGGGGCGATGGGCCATTAGGAAGGCAATGAGCCAGACAGCAAGTGGATGGGGCCCCTCCTTCTGCTCAGAGTTAATTAGAAGAACAAAAACCAGGGTTTGCAGTTGGCTGGAATGTGACCTGGAAAATAGATGTTACAGCCTGGTAAAGTTAGGAGAGAGGGAGAGAGCATCAGAGTCATGGCTGATGTCTGTCTGAATCCCGAACTGCAGCTTTGGGAGAAGCAAGACCCTCTTGGAGTATTAATGCTGTGAACCCCTCCATCGTAGGCTCAGGTTGTATATATGTGTAAATAAACCATTTATGATAAAGACACTGCAGTCTCCGCTGTGCCTCATTCTGTGAACTGCCCTGAGATCTTATGATGAAGAGTGGTATATAAATTTAATATATAAACAAACAAATAGATTCCCAAAAGGAAACACAAACCCAGGGTGAAGTGCCTGAAACCCCCTGAAATTTTGCACCACTCGGGGGTGGCATGTAAGTAACTTCTTTTTGCTTTTTCTGTAGCAGAATATGGACACCCATTGCAGCTTCATGAACCTTCTGAAAGCAGAAAGAACACCCTGCACTTTAAAAACTGCCCAGCGTTACCGTCTCTGTCTGCCCGTAGCCTTCGTAGATATCCAGTCCTGTTTTTGTTTTCCATTGCTCCATGATTTCTGGGTTCATGGGTTCCCCTGCGCTCACGCAATGCTTCAGGCTGTGGAATTTATAACTTTGGATAAATGGGGGAAGGGAAGAGACAGAAACGTTTAGATTTCAAAAGGGTTAATAATCAAGAGGTTATACAATTAACCATGGTTTGGAGAACATGGATAGACAGAAGCGTTTCTTCTAATAAAGCTGAATGGTTGGAGATTCAGGAAACATTTATTTACACAGCTAAGCTATGAAAATATAAATGGTTTATAGGGGGAAGCTTTCTAGGTTGTGTGATGAGTTCACCTCTGCCCACCTGCCAGATTTGGTCCATGGAGATTTAGAAGCAATAAGGTTTCCTCTTCCAATTTTCCACCCCATAGTATAAGATCTCCTACTTTATCTTTACTCCTACTTCCAGAGCTAGAACTGGAAGTCTGCATATCTGTGTAGAGCTGCTTGTTAACAGCAGCCTGGGCAGCTATAGATTCCTGCCAGTCATTCATCCTAGACTTGCCATTGATCGATTGCTTTTGTATCCCACCATCTTCCCCAAGGAGCTCAAAAGGGGCTTACATGGTTCTCCTCCTCATTTAACCACTCCCCAAACAACCCTGTGAGGTAGGCTAGCCTGAGAAGCAGTGACTGGCCCGGTGAGCTCCATGGCTGAGTGAAGATTTGGTCTCCCCGGTCCTACTCCGACACACTAACCCAGCCTTTCTCAGCCCTGGGTCCCCAGATGTTGTTGGATTACAACTCCCATCATCCCTAGCTAGCAGGAACAGTGGTCAGGGATGATGGGAGTTGTAGTCCAACAACATCTAGGGATGCTAGGTTGAGAAAGGCTGCTCTAACCACTACACCACACTGGCTCTCACTGGCTTCTCCTCACCAGGGAGGGCAATAAATGTTTTCCTGCTTAGGCTGGGATTTTGCCTGAGCAAATGCAATGATAAGTGGTGCCAACAAGTAGTAAATAACAACAGCACCTATAAAAACATAATAAAACATCAAACATTAAAAACGTCCCGATACAGGGCTGCCTTCAGATGTCTTCTAAAAGTTGTATAGTACTTCTTTACCTGCTTAAACTGTGATGGATTAGCATCCGATAAGCAGTTGGAGCAGAACAGAATGTTGTTATGGGAAACCTGGACAAAGCCTAGATGATTATAAAAAACAATGGATCAAAATCTAGTTTAATGCTGTGTATAGATCGTAATATATAGCTTTTTGCAGCTATCGGCAGACAATTTTTTAAAAAGATGTGGCATACAGACATATTTGCTAATCCGTTCTCCAGCTCATTGATTTAAGTACTTATTGGATATGTAGCCTGCTTTTCAACTAGTCCTCAAAGCAGCTTAACATTTATAAACACAACAGATGCATCAAGAACCACATGTTCAAAAACAAAAAATGGAACAGGAGATGTTCTTTCCCCCAAGGCAGTTGCTATAAATTAGCTCTCTGGGGGTTGGAGAGGGGAAGCCCTCCTCTCTTCATCCTTGTAATTTAGCCTCCAAAAACAGTTATTAGCCTGTGAAAGCTTTATTTGCCCGCCTTTTTACTCGTAAGACGGGCAGGTTGAGGATGAATGGGGGACCCCTTTCTACTCTTACCAGCCTCTCATGAGTAAAAAGCTGCTGAGTATGAAATGAAATGAAATGAAATATGGATGCCAGGAACCTCATCTAAATGTTGGCGAGGCTGCAGCTCCATAGGCTCATACCTCCACATGTGGTGGGGATGCCCCAGAGTTCAATCCTTTTGGATAACAGTGTTGCATGAAATCTCCAAAATAACCAAACAGGTAATAGAAGCAACTCCAGAACTAGCTCCATTAAATATATTCCAGGACAACAACACACATGCACGGGACAAGAAATTCGTAAGTCACTTAATCTCAGCAGCTAGAAGTATATTAATGCTTTCAAAGCTCTTGGAAACCTTTTAGATAACAAGTGACTTATAAGAAAATAATAAAGGGATCATTTGGGCACACTGTGGTCTGCCCTGAGGTCTGAATTTAGGTAGCTGTGGGTCAACACTGTTGAAAGTAGATTAAGAAGATGAACTTGCAGAAGTGAGCTGGGCTGAGAGACAGGTGAATGCTGCAGCCATCACAGGGCGGCTTCACTGTGAGATAAATTCTATGCGTCTACTCAGCCAACATCCCACACAACCAGTTCAGTTGTATGAATCCTAACAATGTTGAAAGGAAAGTCCAGTCCTTGAGTAACTAGTATAATACTTGTCCCTTACTTCAAGTACAGGGGTTGGCTCGAAGCGTGGCATGCTGTGAACGAACACACATGCCCCTTGGATCCAGGGTGCGAAAACACTGCTCCAAGCCGATTTTGCCCAGCCTGTGTCAGACGTATTCCAAATGATGTCCGAGGGGGTCAAATCCAGCCAATACCTATGTAACAGGAAGAAGAAGTGCAAAATGTTAGGAATTCAACATCACACTGCTAGAAATGTTCCATCAGCGTAAGCATTTCTGGTTGTTTGCCTTCTCCTCTCTCTTCCACCGTGCTGTTGTGGGGTTCTCCTCCCCCCACAAAAAACCCTGTGCACAGGGGCAGGGGAGAAGGGAGAAGCCCCATTGTGCTAGCTGAAATCATTATGTGGGCTTCCACTAGTGGGATCAGTTAGTTGACCCCAGCAAAGGAGGCAGATTGCTGTCATACCTACACAGCCTGTAACTGCAAGCCACAGCATTGTGAAGATCTGTTCTTGAACTATCTTAAGACAACTTGTTCATTTGGCATTCATCCTGCTTTACTTTCACAAAGTCGTTAGACTAGATGTGGTCTTCATGGAGCATTTGTTCTGATTTGATTACGGGGTGGTTACATGACCGTAAGCATTCATGCTGATTTGCTTGTGGGGTGTTTCCGTGTCTTCCCATTAATCATTCATTTATGCCACACTTTCAGTGTGTTTCCTGTCACTTACCAAAGTCCAGGTTTAAAGTGGTTTTGTTGTGGTAGGCCATCAGAACTCTCGAGTCCATTTTGAAGGCACAAACCTGAAGGCCAGTATGTATGTATGTATGTATGTAAGTATGTATGTATGTATGTATGTATGTATGTCATAACACAGGCATAGGCAAACTTGGCCCTCCAGATGTTTCGGGACTACAACTCCCATCATTCCTAGCTAACAGGACCAGTGGTCAGGGATGATGGGAGTTGTAGTCCCAAAATATCTGGAGAGCCGAGTTTGCCTATGCCTATGCCTATCATAACATATACTCCTTTATATTATTTTTTACAAACACCTCAAAGCGGTTTACAAAAGGTATGTGCTTGTATCCTCCTGCAAAAATGACCAGAATAATTCCTTATCTGGGTGCTCTCATGAAACCGAGTGTGGATCAGTTGGCAAGAAACTGCAGAAAGTTTTGTTGTTGTTTAGTCGTTTAGTCATGTCCGACTCTTCGTGACCCCCTGGACCAGAGCACGCCAGGCACTCCTGTCTTCCACTGCCTCCCGCAGTTTGGTCAAACTCATGCTGGTAGCTTCGAGAACACTGTCCAACCATCTCGTCCTCTGTCGTCCCCTTCTCCTTGTGCCCTCCATCTTTCCCAACATCAGGGTCTTTTCCAGGGAGTCTTCTCTTCTCATGAGGTGGCCAAAGTATTGGAGCCTCAGCTTCAGGATCTGTCCTTCCAGTTAGCACTCAGGGCTGATTTCCTTAAGAATGGATAGGTTTGATCTTCTTGTAGTCCATGGGACTCTCAAGAGTCTCCTCCAGCACCATAATTCAAAAGCATCAATTCTTCAGCGATCAGCAAATGACCAGAATAATTCCTTATCTGGGTGCTCTCATGAAACCAAGTGTGGATCAGTTGGCAAGAAACTGCAAAAAGTACGCACACACAAACCCTTTCATACCTTCCATTTACACCAAGGCCAATGCCATGACTTGCGTGAGAATGTTCAGTCATTTTGGGAGTCCCTGTTGTCCCGCTGGTGAAATAGATAGCCATTGGGTCACAGCTCTTTGTGACTGCACAGTCGTGTTCGGCAGGTGCAAGTCTAAGACATAGAATAAAATGAAATCCATGTGATCAAAAGAACCACAGCCTTCAAGCACACGATGCTTGCCAAATTTGTCCTGCAGAGAGATTATGTATAGAGACAAGTCTGTATACTTACTTCAATAAGTCGCTGAAGTTTAGCCAGTCCTCCCTGTGGTTCCTTGACACAATGAGCTTGAATTCTAGAGATGGGCATTTGGAAGCTATGGTATCTACTGCTGGGGCCAGAACCTCATCAGTAATGATACATCTGGCCTTTGAAGTCTGGACTCGGTGGAGAATGTCTTTTGCCGTCAGCTGTGTTGTCCCAGGAATAAGAACGGTTCCTAATGAGGGACCAAATGACGAAGATTAAAAATGATGTCACATGTTTCCAGCTTAAGACTGGCATGTTCCCTCCCTCCTGGTCAATCATTCGGAAGCTTCAAAAGCTTTCTTCAGCCTGACCATCACAGCAACCAATGTTAACAGACATCGGCACACTTAGGGATCCGCAGAGTTTGCGCATCTTGCGTGACAGACCTCAGCAACTCAGCATTTTGGCTAATCTACTTTATTTACATATAAACACACACGGAGCACTGCAACATGGCTCCCCCTCTCTCTAGCATCAGACAGCAAAGAGAATGAACAAAGGACAATAGTCCCAGTTCACGGAACACAGTAACACAAACATCCTGTCTCCTGTGGAGTCAAAACATACCATGTCATGTGATAGACAAAAATCCCACGACTACAATCATGGAGCAGGAATTCTAACAGTAGGGGCCTGCTAGCAATTCTCAGCCCCCTTGACAAATGACAGTTCCCAGTATTCTTTGGGGGGAAGCCATGACCGATTAAAGTGGTCTGATACTGCTTTAAATGTATAGTGTAGGCGGGGGGTAGAAGAGAAGCAGAGGGTGGGGAAAACATCTGTATAAATAAAGAACATTATCCATGAAAGGATGGCTCAAGTGTTTAGGCAGAGGTCAGCCCCTGAACTAGAAAAATGGGAAGGGATTGATCCTGATCCCACATGGGGAGGGCGCATCCTGCTTCCTCCACCAACCAGCACTTCTCCGCATGCTGCTAACCTGTTCGCATGCAAGCCACATTCAAGAGCCACCATTCAGGAATCCGTGGCAGGATCACAATGACTCTGTCTCCCCTCTGCAGGCCACACTGCTCAGAGAGCACTCTAGCCGCTTTTTTGGAAACGTGGGACAGCTCCACAAAGCTCCACTTCACTTGGTCTCCTTGGTCATTGACCCACCAGAGAGCTGGGCTTGTTGGTCGATTTCCTTCCTGTTGGAATGACAGAGTCAGCTGGCTGTAAGCAACCACACTCAGTTGGCAGAACGCTTCTTATGGCCAAGTATGAAGTACTGGTTACAGCTAGAGGCCTGTCAATTTTCGTTTCTCTATTTCTCATGTTTCAGTTTTAGATTTAGTTATTTACACATCAGTTTGCAATTTAGTTTTTACTTTTAAAAAAAAATCAGTTATCGTGAAAATTCCTCAGCAAAATTTCTCTCACTATCCACGTTTTTGGATGCAATTTTGCCCAATATGTACAATTTTATAAAGCAATCTTCCCTAATACAATACATTTTTGTTTGTTGTGCCCACTAATATAAGCATTCATATTCACACTTTACCCTAGTATTTTGATTTTTCTAAACATTCCTTGGGCTAGAGAATGGCACTGAAAAACTCACAAAAGTTTGAATTTCAAAGTGTTTTGTCCCATATGTTGTTTTGAAAAGTGCAGTTTAGGATGTATTTGAATGTGAACTGAGCTGAATTTCTGCCCTGTCCCTAGTTAAAGTCATTAATTTGTTAATTTGACATTTCCTGCTTTGCTTTGTCTTTGTAGATGTCTCTACTAGTGGGACCAGCACCAGAATATTGTAATGCTCCTGTTAAAAGGCACCAGCCAGCTATACCCTTTTCCAGTATACTCCGTTCCATTGCCCTCCCCACTGGTTTTCTAGGTCCGCTCAATCTGCATTCTGAACCCACAGAGAATGCTCAGTCCTCAGTGGTCTGTTTTGTCCCCCCTTAGGAGTCCCCCCCCCAAAATATTTTGTACTTCTACAAACTTTGTATCCCTCAGGCCTGCTGATACCTCTTTGAGGGCGTATGGTGCAGTTTTTGGGTACTAAAATGTAAGTGGCTAGCTTGTGGCCCTCCATATGATGTTGGACTACAATTCCCATCATCCCTGAACATTGGGCATGCTGGCAGTTGAAGTCAAACAACACTGGAGCAAAGGATCTATTGAAATATAGGATGGAAATTAAAACACCCACCACACACTGGCTAGGTTTCTGTGTAACACCAAGCCACAGTAAACAAAGTTTATGAACCAACAACAAACCATGGCTAACAAGGAATGGTTAATTTGTCTTTAACAAACCATGGCCAAACTGCTAAGGTATGTAAACCATGGCTTAGTGTTATGTGCGAACCAGACTGCTGTGTTGATGCGCCACATTTGAAAGACTTGACATGAAAAGTGACAGAAAATGTTACCTTTTCCGCCTCAGCCCAGTTATCTACCACATCTTTTGCAAAGTTGAAGTATTCTGGCACCTCTGGGTTATATTGTGCTTGTATGGATTCGTAGCCTGAAAAGTTGTGAGCAGCCAGGGCCAGCTGCCATTTGCTGAAACTTCTGGAAGAAGACAGGCGAAGAGGCCAGAGAGCTCGAAAGGCCGAGGCCTTCGATAATATCATCGAGGTGATGCATGCCATAGTGAGGCCTTCCACAGTGTATTACATTCGGTGCATTTTTCATGAGCTGCCTACCTGAAATACATAGGGAAACCATTGTACAACAGAGAAGATACTGATTTCTTCAGCTTGCTGAGAATTTCAGCGTTCTTTTTCTTTATTATTTTTTGCAAAAACATTTCTAAACCCTCCCCCCCCCCCACAATATCTCTAAGTATATATAAATAAATGAAACCTAAACACAATAAAACAGTATAATAAAAACAGGAGTTAGGTAATAACAGGGTGCAGTCTTATAGGTCAAGAAAATTCTGGAGAGAAAGCATGTCTTTATGAGATGTCAGAAGCAACCAATGAATGATATTTCACACTTTGTTTGTTTGTTTGTATACTGCTCTTTATTTGGGGCAGGAGAATCTCTTAAAACATGACAGGATTATCAAAACAGAACATTACAAATGGAAATCAGACACAAAAATATGATAAAAGATCTGCATTTGAAGCCACACAATTAGCAAAAAAATAAATAAAATCATCCCCTAAGAACATCAACAACAAAAAACCCGGTTAGAAAGCAAATCTGGAAAACGCAATAAACATTCCACGTGTTAAAACATCCGTGGCATGTAAACAAAATCACTGAGGTAGAATCTGCACCTCTTCACCTGACTATTGACTATGCTGGCTGAGGCTGATGGGAGCCGAAGTCCAAAACATCTGCAAGGCTGCTCCATCGCATTATACCTCTGAAGTGTCAATGAGCTCTAGTGCAGTATTCTGTGGGTGGACTACAACTCCCATCATCCTTGACCTCTGGGCTAAGCTGGCTGTGGATGATGACACTGGTCATGGGGCAAGTGAATCTTTTTTGTTCCTTTCTCTACTGTTCCAATGATTTGTTCTGCCCTCCATCCCACGTCTGAGTTTTGCTTTAAACTGGAAGAATGTCTACAACAAATTCCAGAACTGGAGGCTACAAAAGCCACATTTATAAAACACTACAGGAAAAGCTACAATGATGTGTTTGTTCATACAACTGCCCTGATATAAACCTTCAGATTATCTCTGAACCTAATTTACCACACGGGATCATTTTGTGCCGGGAGGGTGGGGATCATGCTTACTATCCTGAGTTACTTCAAGGAAAAGTGGGCTAAAACAAAGGAATGGAAGCCAAGTTTTTGTTTCTCAAACCCTACCAAGCCTCCCCTCCTATTTAGATTCTGGGTTATTTATGGCGTTTTCTCCTGGGTTATTTGAAAACACGCCTTGAGAAAATAGCCTCACAATATGTGAAAGAGAAGAGCGAAAGATAGATAAAGATTGACTTGTTTTCTAGATGCTCACATGTGTTCCTGCCCATTGGTCACATAATCACCCAAATGAATCTTGATATAATCATAGTTACAAATATGGTCTTTGAGGCTGTGTGCATTTTATCAGTGCACATCTGTTCAACATTGGCAAAGGGGAAGAAACAGAAAGGAATAGTAGGGTAGTTATCATCTTCTTCTTCCACATTCACTGCATACATTTTAAGTGATATGTTACCACTCTAAACAGTCATGGCTTTCACCCCCAAAATCCTGGAAGCTGTGGTTTGTTAAAGGCAATGCTTTAAAAAAAAATGTTTAGGAGTACTGTCATTTTAACTCAAGAAAATCACAATTTTATACAGTGGTACCTCTGGTTCCGGAGCCCCATTCGCAATATGAGTAGAACGCAACCCGCATCTGCGCAGGTCGCGATTCACCACTTCTGCGCATGACGCCATTTGGAGCATCTGCACATGTGCGAGCGGTGAAACCCAGAAGCAACCTGTTCCATTACTTCCGGGTCGCCGCAGGACGTATCCTGAAAGCACGTAACCTGAACCGAACGTAACAAGAGGTATGACTGTACAGTGGTACCTCAGGTTAAGTACTTAATTCGTTCTGGAGGTCTGTTCTTAACCTGAAACTGTTCTTAACCTGAAGCACCACTTTAGCTAATGGGGCCTCCTGCTGTTGCTGCGCTGCCGGAGCACAATTTCTGTTCTCATCCTGAAGCAAAGTTCTTAACCTGAAGCACTATTTCTGGGTTAGCGGAGTCTGTAACCTGAAGCGTATGTAACCTGAGGTACCACTGTACTTCAAATTGGAAAAAAAAATACAGTAAATGGACAAAAGTACAAAGACTCACAAAATGTTGAGGGGTATGCGTATCCCTGTGTCCCTCCAGAAAAAAGCACTGGTTAAAGGTGTTGAGTATTGTTAGAAGACCCTATTCCCCTCACAGAGCTATAATTCTGAGTTCCTCGCGAAGAGGGATTGATAATTAAACTACTCTAAACAGTCACTTATAAATAACCCACTCAAAGTTCTTCTTCTCCTTGCCTTGTCCTCACATGGCCAGGGTTAATCCAGGTCAAATGCAACTGTGCTTGCAGAAGGAACGCAACAGTTAGCAGGCTGCTCAAAAACTTTTTAAATTATTTACACTTTTCCACAAGGGTAAAAACTGAACAGGGTACTGGATTTTCTCCACTATCTCTCTCATGTCGAGCAGCAGGCCCAAACACCCCCAGCCAGCTGGTCTACTCATGAGTAAAACCCTCCAGAAACAGCTACTTTATCTAGAGATCTCCCTCCTTGAACTTGCATCTATAGCAGCTATTTCATCAGGCTGAGAGGGAGAGGGATGAAATGGCAAGGTCTCTCCATGGCATCTGCTGAAAAACGAGCAACTTTTTGGCTTCTTTCTATTCCTGCTGTTACCTGCAAGAGTTTGTTACTAAGAATTCGTGCCTGAGCTTGTTCTTTCTCCCTTCTGCCTCCCAGTCCCTTTTTCCTTTTGTGTTGTGAGCCTGAGGGAAGGGACTGTCTTTTTTCACTGATCTTTTAAGCCGCTGTGGGAGCCTTTGTGTGGCAGAAGAGTGGGACAACCACAACCACCACCACCGCAACAACAACAACAACATAGCTGGGCCAGACCCCAATGTTCCTTAGGATGTCTTCTCTCGGAACTATGCTTTTTAAAGATTACAAAATCTAGAAGTGGGCTTTAAGCAGGGAGGATGCCAACTACAAAGAAATGAATATTGTTCCAGGTTAATGCTAGGATTTATTGTGGAGAAACCAGTTTGTCCAGCCTTAAGGGACTTTACAAAAGAAATTAGGTTCAAACAAAATACCATTCTGTCCCATTTGGAAACACCTGTATAACTGCAATGGTTTTATTTGGGTTTGTTTTAACATGGAATATTCACAGAATCACAGAATTGTAGAGTTGGAAGGGACTACGGGGATCACATAGCCCAATTACTAATTAATTATTATTTAATTATTAATAAACTAATTATTAATTATTATTTAATTACTACTAATAATGGTTGTTGTTGTGACCTGCCCTGGGACCTCATAGTGAAGGTCGGTTAAGAAACCCCTTAAAAAGAATTATTCGACATCAACTGTGTTTGCCTTTCTTTCAACGAGCAATCTGCCCGAAGTGTGGCAGCAGCGAGCAAGCGAAAGGCTGCGCGCTCTGCGACCGCCGCCGAAGCGCTTGGACGAGAGAAAGTTGGGACAAAGAAAGCGAAAGCGAGCAAGCAGCCCCGCCACGTCGGAAGCTGTTCGATTACCCCGATCTCGGCCTCCGCGAAGTTCAGCGAGCAGCAGCAGCAGCACCGCCCAGGGCGAGAGGAGGAGGAGGAGGAGCAGGGAGGGGAGACACTTACGCCGTTGCCTACAGTTTGTTGGACGGACTTGGCGGAGGCAACTTGGCTGATCTCGATCCCTCGACGGCGCCACTCGCCCCGCGCCAAGAGGAAGGGGCCGTCCCTGCCTGCCTTGGGGGAAGAGGCTGGCCCGCCCAGGCACTTGTTGCAGAGGAGGACGGACTAGTCCGGTGGAGTTTCCTTGGCCGCCTCCCTGGCTCTGCGCGGAGTCCCCCGAGGAAAAAGCCAAGGTCAGTGAACTCTGGACTGCTTCGCGGTGGGATTCAGTCGCATGCCTGCCAATACAGCTTGCGCAATCATAGAGCATAAGAAGATGTAGGATCAGGCCAGTGGCCCATCCAGCATCCTGTTCTCGCAGACGTCTGCACCAAATCTTCCAAAATTCAGCATCCTTGGATGTTCACGGGGGTCTAGGTAAAGGTAAAGGTAAAGGGACCCCTGACCATTAGGTCCAGTCGTGGCCGACTCTGGGGTTGCGGTGCTCATCTTCCTTTATTGGCCGAGGGAGCCGGCGTACAGCTTCCGGGTCATGTGGCCAGCATGACTAAGCCGCTTCTGGCGAACCAGAGCAGCACACGGAAACGCCGGTTACCTTCCCACCGGAGCGGTACCTATTTATCTACTTGCACTTTGACGTGCTTTCGAATTGTTAGGTTGACAGGAGCTGGGACCGAGCAACGGGAGCTCACCCTGTCGCAGGGATTCGAACCGCCGACCTTCTGATCGGCAAGTCCTAGGCTCTGTGGTTTAACCCACAGTGCCACCCGCGTCCATGGGGGTCTAGTGGGATGGGAAAAGGAGGAAAGCTTGTCTATGTCCACACAGAGCACGCAGATCCACAGAGGACTGTAGAACATCAAAGCTGTTTTATCGCAAAGCAGACCAATGGTCCATCTAGCCCAGTGTTGTCTACACCGACTGGCAGCAGCTCTCCAGGGTTTCTGTCAGGCAGGAGCAGGCATAGGCAAACTCGGTCCTCCAGATGTTTTGGGACAACAACTCCCATCGTCCCTGACCCCTGGTCCTGTTAGCTAGGGATGATGGGAGTTGTAGTCCCAAAACATTTGGAGGGCCGAGTTTGCCTATGCCTGGGCAGGAGGTTCTTCCAAAGTTTTGCAGGAAGGGAAGTGATGGGGAAGTGCTCTTGGAAAGTGTGAGAGAACACTTACAATCGTGGAACTGTAGCGTTGGAAGGGACCCCGAGGGCCATCTAGTCCAACCCCCTGCAATGCACTCGTTTTGACACAGTGTCCCCTAAGTGCAATGAACCGGTTGCCTGGAAATCCCTGCTCTGTGTTATGATGGAAGCTGAGCTGCAAAGGGTTGCTTCCAGCTAAGTTTTATCGAAAGCGGTCCCATTGAACTAGCCATGCCCATTGATTTCAATGGGTCTACTCGGATTAGGATAACCAGTGGACACCATTGCAAGCATCTTTAAAAGGTGGACTCTCGAGGTATTTAAGCAGAGATGGGATGACCATCTGTCGGGGATTTGTTAGCTGGGCTTTCTTCATTGCAGGGGACTGAACAAGATGACCATTGGCATTCCCTTCCATTTCTACAATTTTGTGATTCTTTGGGCAGGGGGGCCTTGGTGGAGAGGGTGGGGTCTGCTCTGCTCCAATGTGATTGCACCACGATTGTTCGAGAGATTTCAGTCAGGTAATTTGGATGGCTTGGCTTTGCTCCATCCCCTGCCCCTGCTCAATATCGTGTACCTTACTTTGCTTACATAAAAGCATTTCCCACGTGATGCAGGGCGATATTGTGAAACTCTCTTTGACTCTCTCATTTCCTTCTGTTTATTTAGCCGTTTATTTAGCTGTCTATTTAGCCTTGTATACTTTGTTAGCCACGGGACGCGGGTGGCGCTGTGGGTTAAACCACAGAGCCTAGGACTTGCCGATCAGAAGGTTGGCTCTGTGACGGGGTGAGCTCCCGTTGCTCGGTCCCTGCTCCTGCCAACCTAGCAGTTCGAAAGCACATCAAAGTGCAAGTAGATCAATAGGTGCCACTCCGGCGAGAAGGTAAACGGCGTTTCCGTGTGCTGCTCTGGTTCACCAGAAGTGGCTTAGTCATGCTGGCCACATGGCCCGGAAGCTGTCTGCGGACAAACGCCAGCTCCCTCGGCCTATAGAGCAAGATGAGCGCGCAACCCCAGAGTCGGTCACGACTGGACCTAATGGTCAGGGGTCCCTTTACCTTTACTGTACTTTGTTAGCCAAGGACCCTCAGAAAATTGGGAGTCAGCTCCTCCTCTCTTCTTTGTACATATATGAGACATCTGCAGCATGTGAAAACAGGGCGTCCTGCACAAACATCACTCATCCATTTTGCAGGGTGGAGTTTGGGAGATGAGCTAATCGATTTGGGAAGGACGGCAGCTCAGGAGTAGAGCATCTGCTTTGCGTGCTGAACGCCCCTCGTTCAATCCTTGACATCTCCACATAGGGCTGAGAACATCCCTTGAGAGCTGCTGGCAGTCTGTGTAGACAACACTGAGCTAGATGGACTCAATATAAGTCGGTTTCCTGTGTTTGGGATCCATAAGGTTGTGGCTCTGCTGCTATATTGACTGCATTGAGGCTTACAGAGTCTTCAGGGTTTTTATGCTTTCAAAACATGTCACTGCAGAGAGATAAAGCTGGCTGATGCCCTCAAGCTGCCATGAAGACCTTGCTTCGATGCTTCTGGCGCCTGCGGCCGCCTCCTTGCACTCTCTTTCGCCAAGCCAAGAGACACCTGGCCTCTCCGATCATCTCCCATTACGAAGCTATAAACCATGGTGAACTGGATGTGCCTGAGTACTTTAATTTTGCCAGAGATGTTCTGGACAGGTGGACCCAAGAGGAAAAGGTAGGGGTTTGGTTGTTTGGGGGAACAGGTAGGAAAACCGGATGTTAATAGTACTGTGGTGCTGCACTTGGTCTCCCTGGAGCACAGAGGAACCTGAGACTTTATTTTTTTAAATAAAAATTAAAATTAAACAATAGTAACTTTTATATACTTCACAAAGTTTATACACCTCTTGATTGTAACAACTACCACCACCAGCACTACAACAACCCCCAAAGAGGTGTATAAAACAGATAAAACAAATTATCAATAAGAATGAACAACAATAACTTGAGATTTTTGAAATTTTAAAATAGCAATAGACTACTAAAAACCGATTAAGACTTGCATCAAGAACAAATGCTTCAATAATGCACAAGAATAAAGAAAAACAATGCAACTGAATGATTTTTTTAAAAGAATATATATATATATATATATATATATATATATATATATATATTTGGGTTGTTTCATTTACATTCCCTGGAGGGAAATATTTTGATTAGCATTGCTGGTGTTTGAGGGTAGTAATATTTTTTTAAAGCGTTTCTTTTATTCATAAATATCAGGATGCCTTCAAAGTCTTACCATATTCTCATTTAAAGAGGAAAAGTTACTAAGTATTCCACATAGCAACATATTTCACAGGAGGCATTTGAAACATCAATAATATACAAAATAATTTTTTGCAACATGGTTGAAAGCAAAGCATAGAGGCCGGTGGCTTTGTTCAGGGATGTGTTCCCCAAACTGAAAGATGCAGGGTAGTCTTGGATTCGACCCTCCCAGACTGCCTGATTCTTGTGTCAGGAGCATCCTCCTCCAAAATGCCTGCTTCTTCTTCTTCTTCTTCTTCTTTGGCGATCACTCGTAGCCGAGTAAGATTGTCTTCCATAAACACTGTTTTAACAATGAGTCCATAAGTGACTGTGGAGGACAATTCTGGATCCACACATCCTTCCACAGTGGGGACATTGGATTCCGGGCAGGAGTTGATCAAGGTGTGGATTTGCCAAATGTGCCTTCCTCCTAGCACATTTCTCCCTTGTGTCCTGAGTTTGAGTGTCTTCAAAGCCCATGACACCTTTGGTAAAGGCTGTTCTCCAACTGGAGCGCTCGCAGTCCAGTGTTTCCCAGTTGTCAGTGTTTATACTACATTTTTTTTAGATTTGCCTTGAGAGAGTCTTTAAACCTATTTTGTTGACCACCAGCATTACGCTTTCCATTTTTAAGTTCGGAATAGAGTAGTTGCTTTGGAAGACGATCATCAGGCATCAGCGCAACATGACCAGTCCAACAAAGCTGATGTTGAAGAATCATTGCTTCAACACTGGTTGAAGCCCCTTGCCTTAATCGCCGTTTGTTCCCTCTGCTGACTTCAGCTGTAGCTCAGTGATTAAGCGTTACATGCAGAAGGCCTCAGGTTCAGAGAGACCGCCATCTGAATCCCTGTAGAGCTTCTGACAGTTGCTGCAGCACAATATTGAGACAGATGGACCAATGGTCTGACTCTGCCTGAGGCGGCTTCCTGTGTTCCTTCTCTCAAACATAGGTGGGGGGAGGCCACTTAAGGGAAGGGCTCTAGCTCAGTGATAGTACCTCTGCACACAGAAAGTCCTGCGTCCGATTCCCGGCATCTCCAGTTAGGGCTAGGAGGGTCCCCTGCCTGAAAACCCGGACAGCTCCTGCTGATCAGTGTAGAGAAAACCAGAATAGATGTACCAATGGACTGGCTCTTTCTAAGGCATCTTGCATTCCTATGATGTAGGCCTGCGACATAAAAATATATGGAGGTAGGCTGCAGCTGAGGAAATAACCCGCAAAGTAATGGCGCTGACAGGAATAGAGGAAAATGGTTGCTTTTTTCAGCTACCTGACATGAAGGACATGAAGTTGTTTTAAATTTTGCTTTTAATGCTATAACCCATCCTAGGACCTTAGGGTCAAGGGAGAGTAATAAATGATTTATTGTAATAATGATGATGATTACAACAACAACAACAACAACAACATTAATACTTACCTGACTGCTGGCAAGATTGCCAGGGGTGTTGATGCCTGCTGATGTTCATTGCTTGTCTTTAGCTGTCTAGTTATATTTTGTTGTACATCCTTGAAAATTAGTAAAAAATACTTTGGAAACAGCAGCACAGAAGCAAGATCCTGGCACTAGGTATCACGTGCATACAGACACACACCCACCCACCACTGCTTTCCTTTTTCTTTGCCTATTTAAAAAAAATTTTTTTTTTAAATGAAGAATTCCCCATAATACAGTAAGATTACAACTACAGAAAATACAAATCAAATAAGTAAAATATGGAGTCCTCTCTTAAAAGTAATTCTCGGCCCTTACCACTCACAGAAAACAGTAGCTCCTGCTCCTCCCAGCTCTGACCTGGGATAGTTCCATTCTCCTCCAAGTCCTAGAGACTCGATATTTCCATATCTCTCACCTAAGGTCCTCCATCGGCCGCAACTGACCACACACTGCTATATGATTCATACATATAAAATGGCTCTGTGGATTAGGTTGTTAATAACGTCTTCTCTGCTAGGATGGAAAGAGGCCTCCGAACCCAGCGTTCTGGTGGGTGGACGACCAGAGCAAAGAGGTGAAGTGGAGCTTTGAGGAGCTGGGAGTCTTATCCCGGAAAGCTGCCAACATGCTGGCCGGTCCCTGCGGCTTGCAGAAAGGCGACAGGGTCATGGTGGTTCTTCCAAAGCTTCCCGAATGGTGGCTGATGAATGTGGCTTGTATCCGGACAGGTCAGTCAAGATTCGGGGAAAGAAAAGAGAGGGCCCCCCTCCCCAGAAAAAGTGCTGTCTTCCCCAGTGAGAAGATTTAGCAGTAGACAAATATTCTCCAATAACAGCTTGACAAAAAAACAGCAACACAATTTGCGGAAAAATTGGGAGGAAATGGCATGCGTTGCAGGGATCTCAGCTAAACAATCCATGACATTAATGAGTACTCTTTGGGTTTGGTCAGACAACCAGCTACAGATCCACCTAACAATTTACATTCGTTCAATCCCACATTTTACCAGCTTCCTTGAAAAAATACCATGGGGAACATTGTCAAAAGCAGGCATCCCCAAACTCAGCCCTCTAGCTGTTTTGGAACTACAACTCCCATCATCCCTAGCTAATAGGACCAGTGGACAGGGATGATGGGAATTGTAGTCCCAAAAGAGCTGGAGGGCCGAGTTTGGGGATGCCTGGTCAAAAGCATTACCGAAATCAAGATTTCACTTTTAAAATAAATTACTGTGTGGGAGGGAGAAGAAGCTGCAGAAGCGATGAAACCCATGTTCCTGGCTAGCTTCAGATGTCTGCATTTTTTAGAACGGATAAGTATTTTATTTATTTATTTATTCACTGCAGGGGTGGGGAACCTCAGGCTTGGGAGTCAAACCTGGCCCTCTAAGCCTCTCTATCTGGCCCCAGGAATTCTCCCTGGCCACACCCCCGGATGTGTCCTTGAACTCCCATGATGCCTCTTGCTTGTCTGGAAAGAGGATCTAGAAGGGTGTGAGAAGGTGTGGAGTTTGCAGGTTTTGCTCTTCCCACTTAAGCCCTTGGCCACACCCACCAATGTCAGGTGTCCCTCAGAAAGCTGTCCAGACAGGAATGTGACTCTTTGGCTGAAAATGGTCCCCTATACCTGCTTTGCAGGGTCTAAGTTGCCCCTCTTCCTCCTAGGAATGCTGGGACTCAAAAAATTGTTCCCCCGCCATTTTCTCCACACGTGAGGAAGGTTAGCCTCAGAGATAGTGACTGGCCCAATGAGTTTGACAGCTTACTGGGAATTTTTACCTCAGTCTCCCCAGAGGTAGTCCAACAGTCTAGCCCAGGAATGGGGAACCTTTGGGCCCTCAGGCATTGCTGAACTACAACTCCCATCAGCCCCTAACAGCTAAAATAAGAGAACCCAATGATGATTGATTTGTGGAAGAGTGGAAGCCTCTTTTGGATTATTGAAATAAATATTATAGTATGATAAATTCATGATCAGGATTTGAACTATGTGGAACAGAAGGAATTAAAGATTATTGTATTGTTGTTATGATATAAGAGAGAGGAGATAAGGTGCAGCATAGGGGAGAAATAATTAAAAAAAACACCATGGAAAACAGGGTGGGAAGCCAATAAAACAAAAGAAAAATTCATTATGTATTGGAGTGTATATTAAATTTTTGAAATTTAATAAAATATAAATGAATAAAACAGCAACTCCCCCCAGTCCTGGACATTGACCATACTGCTTGGGGCTGACAGAACATCTGAAGGACCCAAAGTTCTCCATAGCTGCTCTAACCACTACACCACCTTAGAATGAGACACCACTGTGTGTGCAGCCTTCCCAAGCATGGAGACTTTCTGGGTTTCCTGCTCACGACATTCTCTGCTTCTTTTCTAGGCATTGTTTTCATCCCAGGGACGCCCCAGTTAACTGCCAAAGACATCTCCTACAGGCTCCAGGCTTCCAAAGCCAAATGCATCGTGGTCAGCGACACGTTGGCCCCTGCAGTGGACTCAGTCCTGTCTGAATGCAAGTCTCTGAAAACCAAGCTTCTTGTTTCCGACAGCAGCAGAGATGGCTGGATGAACTTCAGGGATCTCATCCAGTAAGCATTGCAACAGACATGAATCGATAGCAGTAGAGATATTATTTAGATCAGTGGTCTTCAGCTGGTCCAGATTAATACCCAGGTCTGACTTCCCAAGCTGCAACATGGGATCCGTTTTCACTTTTAATTTATACTTAATAGCAGAGCTGGACCGCCCATCAGACTGGGTGAGGCAGCTGCGTCAGGCAGCAACCCCCAAGGGGCGGCGTGCGTTTTCTGCCACCAGTCTCCCTGGGCTCTAGAGGCAGAGAGGAGCTGGCAGCAGAGCTCTCCTCCTGCCGAGTTGGTGAGAGGGGAGGCATTCAGCCACTGGGAGAGCAGGGTTCGAGTCCCCATTCAGCCATGAAGCTCAGAGGGTGACCTTGAGCTAGCTACCTGTTATGTACTGAAGTTCTCACCCTGGGCCAGCAGGGGGATACTGTAGATAGTTATGCAAATAAGGGATCGAAAGTGACGTTCAGTGATTGGATAGTTTTAGAAAATTGTTACAGTTACGTTGTACTGGAGCTCTATATAAGCAGGCTGACTGAACCCGTCAGTTCAGTTCTGTCCTGGCCTGTGAATAAACAAGAGCTGTTTGAAGAATCGCTGTGTCGTCTGATATGTTCACCCACAACTTAACACTACCGTCTCTTAGCATAACTTACCTCACAGGTTGTTGTGAGGATGAAATGGAGAGGAGGAGAACCATGTACACCACCTTGAGATCCTTGGAAGATAAAGGTGGTACATAAATTTTATATTAATAATAATAATAATAATAATAATAATAATAATAATTTGAAAGTAGTACCATAGTTCTTTCAGCCTATGGTGTGAATGTGGCCAATGACCCATTGGATTTCTGCCAAGGGTTACCAAATGGGTGCAGGATTCCAGCTGCTAGGTTCTGCTCATGATGTGTGTGGCTGCTGTGGAAGGGGAAAGTGTTGCCTGCCAATGCCATGCGATGTGATTGCTTTTTAAGATCAGCGCCTGCCGACCACGACTGCGCAAAGACCAAGAGCGAGGACACAATGGCCATTTACTTTACAAGCGGAACCACGGGAGCTCCCAAAATGGTGGAACATTCCCACTGCTGCCACGGCATTGGATTGATAACTGCCGCCAGGTAAAGCTTTAAAAGTGCTATGGTAGCAAAAGCAGGGAATGGATGAGTCATGGCATTCTGGATTGGGCCTTTCTTTGGGGATCCTCTAATGACAGGTGTGGGGAATAGGATGGGGCTACTGAGCTATATTCTAAGCCCTTCCCCTGGTCAGTAGGGATGGAGGAAGAATTTGGCTTACTTTTGAAGGATCTACATTGGTATCTTCTCAACATTATTAAATGGAGTGTTTTGTAATGCTTAGTGGCAGTTTTCCATTGTCGGTGGCTCGCTGCTCTACAGTTCACCACCTGTATGGACTTTGCACTTTTTAGCCGACTCACCTTCTGCCTCCTTCAGCCTGATTTGCAGCACTTTTGCTGAGTCATTCTGTAACCTGCTTCCCAGAATCCTGACACCCTGAGTCAGCAACTGGTTCCGCGTCTTCTGCTCCTTTTCCACTTACATAGGCGCTGCATGGATTTGTCTCCTTCGGCTATATTCTGGAATACGTCGGACCCAGGATGGATTAAGACGACCTGGAGTGGTGTTTTCGGTCCGTGGCTCAATGGGTCGTGCGTCTTTGTACATCGCCTGCCGCAATTCGAACCCGCCGTCGTACTGAACGTAAGCGTGCAGGGCATTGCAATGCCCTTGATGATGGTTCAGAAACTTCAGTTGACCCTAAATGCAGCAACCGAGTTACTGATTGTGGTTCTGCTTGGAGCTTGTACAGTGGTACCTTGACTAAATTCCAGTCTAATATAAATCCGTTTTGGACTAAGTCCAATTGCAACCCGGAAATGAGTGCTCCGGGTTGAGTCATTTTTTATATACAAGTCGGGCCCTGCTGCTGTTTTAGGGGTCGCTTTCCATCGTCTGGTTCCCATTGAGGGTGTTTCATTTGTTAATTGAGTCCCTCGCTGCTAATCAGAGGCTTCCTGTTGAGTCTGCCAGCTGTTGAGTCCTGAGCACCTGCGGAACACAGTGATATTTGGAGGTTTTGTTTTTGCTATTTTTTTGTGTTTTGGTTTGTGTGGCTTTTTCGGGTTTTTGACTGTGACTTCGTTTTATGGGACTGACCTGTGACTGTGGCTTGTGACTTCGTTTTTGTGACTTGTCTTTGTGACTGTGTGGAACCCAGTTCAGCTACTGGTTGATTGTGTGACTGTAGAAATGGATAAAAGCCCCCCATCCAAACAATGACTATCATCATGTTATTCCCCCCCCCCATCATACAGTGGTACCTCTGGTTACATACGCTTCAGGTTACAGACTCCGCTAACCCAGAAATAGTGCTTCAGGTTAAGAACTTTGCTTCAGGATAAGAACAGAAATTGTGCTTCGGCGGCGCGGTGGCAGCAGGAGGCCCCATTAGCTAAAGTGGTGCTTCAGGTTAAGAACAGTTTCAGGTTAAGAACGGACCTCCGGAATGAATTAAGTACTTAACCCAAGGTACCACTGTATTTATTTTATAGTACAGTACATTGATTATTGGGGGACGCGGGTGGCGCTGTGGGTAAAACCTCAGTGCCTAGGACTTGCCGATCGTATGGTCGGCGGTTCGAATCCCCGTGGCGGGGTGAGCTCCTGTCGTTCGTTCCCAGCTCCTGCCCACCTAGCAGTTCGAAAGCACCCCTAAGTGCAAGTAGATAAATAGGTACCGCTTTATAGCGGGAAGGTAAACGGCGCTTCCATGCGCTGCGCTGGTGCTGGCTCGCCAGAGCAGCTTCGTCACGCTTGCCACGTGACCCGGAAGTGTCTTTGGACAGCGCTGGCCCCCGGCCTCTTAAGCGAGATGAGCACGCAACCCCAGAGTCGGTCACGACTGGCCCGTACGGGCAGGGGTACCTTTACCTTTACATTGATTATTGCCTTCATTTTATGGATCAATGGTCTCATTACAGTAAAATTCCTGTTAAATTGCTGTTTTAGGGGGTGTTTTTCATTGTCTAGAATTGATCAATCCATTTTCAAATACTTTCTATGGGAAAGCACTCCTTGTTTTAAGTCTGCTTTGTTTTAAGACCGGACTTCTGGAATGGATTATGGTCTTAAATCAAGGTACCAATGTATATAAATCCTGTTTTAAAACAGCTGAACTGGTTGCACATTTGTCTTCGGGGCCCAATTCAAAGTGCACATGTTGGTGATTGAAGCTTATTGTTCTAAGGAGAGGATCTTTATCTGTTGTGAGAAATCTCGCCCAGGCTACGGGCTCTACCTTGTGTTGACCTCCCTCTAGACACAAGGCTGCATAGGGTACACAACGTGGGACAGCAAAAATCTTAAGAAGGAAAGCTGCCTGCACTCATTCTACCAGCTGGGTAAACCCTGGCAGCCAGACTGGAATTCCGTAGAGCAATTGAGCTATAACTTTGGCGTTGAAGACCTTGAGGGCAGAGGGGATATGCGAATTACCTCTTGTTATAAAGAAATGCATTATGGCCTGCATAGATAAGGTACAACAACTTGGGCTGTCAGTGGAATTTTTATGATCAATGTCTGCACCATCTACCAAGGCTATAATAAAAACTAGGTTGCGGGACATTGAATGCCAGGAACTAACAGCAGCAGCAGAGAAAACATGTTCCCCTCTTAACTTTCAACTTTCTTGGGCACATGAAATTAACCACAATTATCTTGAATTTTTGCTTAATCCTCAAGAAAGAAGGGCAGGTTTAATTCAAATCCTTCAAACCTCCTATGGGGAAGGTTCTTGGGAATGGTGGAAGGAGAAAGAATTTGCCAATGTGAAGACCATCAGGTGGAAACTCTTACAGATATGGTTCTTAAATGTAAACTATATGTTGATCTCCACCAGCAGTTCATAGATCAACTCTGCATCCCCAAATGGAAACCAGAGTTAGAGATCCTACATTTTCTATTATTGGGGAATAATCAGGAGCTCACCAAGTTAGCAGCTAAATATCTTTATCTGATTTTTTTGTCATCGAAACACATTGCAGATGTCTGATCTCCCTGGAGACCTAGAGATGTAATGTTAGACTGCTTTGCCTCTTTCATTTGACAAATGTTTTGTGTCACTGGGAAGGTGGTAATTCCGTATTGATTTGCTATGGATGTTTGTACGTGATGCCAATAAAGGGTTTGATGATCTTGATTGTCTCTATCTAGACCCTTGCCCGATACCCAATCACCATTTTCTGCACAGCTCCTACAGGATTCCGTATGTTGGTGCAGCAGGATCTTGCCAGGTACTTTTCACTGGGCTAACTGGTAAAAGGGGAAATGTCCTGCGTGAGCTGATGGGTGCCTTCCAGATTGTTGCCCTCAGGAGGGTTTGTGTCCCTCGCGCTGATTGGGATTCCCCGTCCCAAGGGTCGGAGCTCAGAAGTGGAGCATCTGCTTTGCATGCAGAAGGCCCCAATCCCCAGCATTGGCAAGTAGGGCTGGGAGACACCCCTGTCTGAAACCCTGGAGAACTGCTGCCAGTCAGTGAAAACACTACTGAGTGAGATGGACCAGTGGGCTGGCTCTGTTAAGGCAGCTCTCTATGTTCAGTAACTTCCTGTAGAGTAAATAGGGGTTTTTTTCCAGATAGTGCTGTGTTTCCATTATAAATCATGGAGGTTTTGGGGAGAGTATGGCTGAGTGAGCAGGAACACTTCCCACTGCAACATTTTGTTGCAGTCATGGGTGTCCATGGGCGGGGCGGGCAGTTGCTGCTCCTGGATGAATCATAACCCCTCGGTTACTACCTTTCATTTTTTTAAAAAAGAGTAAATGCATAGAACCTGAGACAAAACATACAGGCAGCATTCTCTCTCTCTCTCTCTCTCTCTCTCTCTCTCTCTCTCTCTCTCTCTCTCTCTCTTTAAAATTAGCCTGTTCCTCGCTTTCAGTTTCACTTTGTCTGCCCGCTACCCCTGCCTTGAAAAATTATTGTAGGCACCCATGGATGCAAGCCTCACTTGTGGGTTTACTAACTGTCGCCATTTCTTATCAAGGTACAAATTCCTAAGCCTGGAGCATTGTGTGACAGGAGGGGAACCACTCAACGCAGAGGTGCTGCAGCGATGGAAAACCCACACAGGGGTGGATATCTATGAAGGCTATGGACAAACAGAAACAGTATGTTTATCTTCATTCTGGCATGGCTGTGCATCTGGCAAACTCACCACAATGCAGTTGATAGATCTTTTAAATCAAGGGTGGTGTGGGGAAGGCCTTTTCAGCCCAGCCTTTTCTGAGAAAACTTCCGGGGGCTGCATGCCAGTGGGCTGAGTATGAAACACAAAAATTGCCTCTGTATAGGAGGCTGGTTTCCATATACACTTCTGTAGCCCTTTTGCTCCCAGACAAAAAACTGTGTCTATCCATATTTCCTATCTGTTTTTGTCTTGAAGCAGCCGGGGGAGTAAAGGCTTGCATTTGGGAATTCAGGACTCTGCATGACAAAGTGAGAAGCCCTGATGGCTTAAGGGTTTTCGTGACGGTCCTGACATTTTGGGGGCGATTGGAGACTAGGCAATATTTTCTGCTCAAGCAGCAATGGAGAGGGCTTATTACCCTCCCAAACTAGTGAAAACTCCCAAATGTTATTTGGCTTTGTTTTTTCTCTCTCTGCTCTTACAGGTAGCCATCTGTACAAATGTTAAAGGGATGAAAATCAAACCGGGCTCCATGGGAGTGGCGTCTCCACCGTATGATGTCCAGGTACAAGGACAAATATAAACTTACCAGACTGGTGTCTGTCTGAAGACTGGGCAACCTGTTTGTTGAGCACTCACCTTGATTTGTTTGTACAGAGTTTGCAGGGAGGTTTAATGATGTCCGCTGTTTACTGAGTATTTGTTCTACTTTGCTGTGAGGTGGTTGGGCAACACTGCATCAAGGAAGTCCCACATTTTCAAGTGTATCTTCCTGTCACTTTCCTTACTTCCAAAACTGATTTGGTGGGGCGGGAATGGGTTTCTAAATTGTATTCCATAGAACTTAATGGAAATCACTGGGAACGTATTCCCACCATCACTAATCTAAATATTCTAATTCATTTCCCATTTCTTGATATACTGGCCTATAATGGAACCCTGGGAGCAAGCAGAGATATCTATCTTAATGAGAGCCATTGAGAACCGAGCCAAACCATGAAGTGTACCATTGTTCGTGGAGATATGTGTGTGACTTTTAAATCAACACTGGTTGGCTGAAACAATATAAGCTTTTTTTTATCTTTTGCTTCTACAGATTGTGGATGATGAAGGCAAAATTCAGCCTCCGGGGGTAGAAGGGGACATTGCTATCAGAGTCAAGCCAAAGCGACCATTTTGCCTTTTCTCACGGTACTTAGTAAGTATTATTTTTAGCACGTCAATAACGTTGTGATAGATAGAACAGCTTCACTTTGCAACCAAGCTGAGGACATCAGTTGCATTTAGCTCCAGGTCTAGATTTTTGCTATGTTACAGGGTCCAGTAGTAGTACAACATGCAGTGTATTAAGGTTGGAAATGGATCTAATTGCATGCTAATCTAAGGTTCAATCCCCAGTGTCTCTAGATAAGGCTAGAAGAGATCTCTGTCTGAAACCTTGGAGAGCTTCTGCCAATCAGTGGAGGCAATACTAAGCTAGGTGGATCAATAACCTGATCCTATTATAAGGGAGTTTCCTTTGTTCCTGATGCTCACAGACATGTAGTTCTGCAAACTTGGCTGTTGTCAGGGGTGGGTGTTATCAGGCAGCTGACAAGGCCCACATCCCAGCATGGGACCCACTGCCAACTCTATTCGTCCTCCTGGCCTCTGCTCCTCCTCTGCCTTGCTGTTGCTGCTTCTTCACCTGCCCTCTCCTGTCTTGACGAGAGCAAGGAGTTTGAGCAGCATCCTTTGCTCATCTTGCCCTCTTCCCTTTGGGTGGTGGTTTGGTTTAGACTCTGGTGGACAGTACAAGCAAATAGGCTGCAGAGGTAGCAAAGAGAAGGAGGGAGGACCCACTCAGGGAAGGGAGGAAGGGAGAGCCTCTCATTCAATGGCTCACTGAGATCTGGAGTCAGCATTTTTTGTGGCAGTAATCAAACCAAGAGCAAATCACCTTGCTCTTTTGTCTTGGGGAACCATTGCCAAAAGGGACAGACCGGCAGGCATTGGTGAAAACATATTGAACGATGTTTGGTTGTTGTCAGGATAACCCTGAGAAAACCGCAGCCACCGAGCGTGGTGATTTTTATGTCACTGGAGACAGAGGGATTAAAGATGAAGAAGGCTATTTCTGGTTTGTCGGAAGATCAGATGATCTGATTAATTCTGCCGGGTAGGTTCAGTTCGGTTGGCTTTCCGCCTTTGACATGTGCTATTAAGCGACAAAAGGCGCAGGAGTGACCTCCCCTTCCTTCTGTCTCTTAGGTATCGTATCGGCCCATTTGAAGTGGAGAGCGCCTTGATAGAGCACCCAGCTGTGGTGGAATCGGCTGTGGTCAGCAGCCCAGATCCCGTGAGAGGAGAGGTAACAGAGATTCAGGCAGCCAACACATTCTGCAACACATGATACTCAGCAGCAGAAAGCCACATGCAGTGCGCTTGCTTGGGGAACATGTCATAAATCTTGACACATCGCAGCGGTACAGATGGTGCCGTATTTCAGACACATGCCTGAGCAGGGGAGGTATAAAAATGTTCTTGGTGGGCAAACTCACCTCAGTTCATTTGGCTGCAAAAAGAAAAGTGAAAAAAACAGTTGCATCCCCAAAGCCCAGTTTTTGACGTTACCAGGATCACAGTGGGATCTAAATATCCCCTGGAGATCCTGCCAATTTCCATGAGTTCCTAAATCCTCTTCTCTCTCTGCTCACTCATCCCTATGGTTAACCCAACATTTAAGGATTAATCTATGTGTGCTTCTAGTTCTTTAAGTGAGGATCTGCCTGCTGCTAAAACGCAACATTCATACTCAAGAAGCTCAGCGGGCTCAGAGAAACCCCCAAGGTTTGCAGGCATACAAAACATTTAGGGGTGAATCCAAAGTGGGGGGAAACCTTTTGAGGACTGAGCATGCTTAGTGGGAAGTAGAATGGAATTCAGTACCTTGAAAATGGCATGGTCAGCTGGATCTCTGAACAGGAGCACAGAGCGCTCCACAGAGCAATATTTTATTTTGGCTAATGATCAATATCCTATCCCAATCACCCAGTCACACTGGTGCCTATTTTTCCTTCTGAGTCGTTAATGCATATATGATTGGCATCCCATAGGTGGTGAAAGCCTTTGTCATCCTGTCTTCTGCCTTTTTATCGCATGATCCAGAAAAATTAAAAAAGGAGCTCCAGGATCACGTGAAAAAGGTGACTGCTCCTTACAAGTATCCTAGAAAGGCAAGTATCTTCTTAGGTCCTAACAGGAAAATTAAAATGGGTTGTAGATTCATTGAAATTGGAGAACATGACTAATTTAGACTCATTAATTTCAGTGTGTCTATTGTGAAGAGGAATTGACTGTTTTTTAAATTGTTTTGCAAACTCTGAGCTGCTGTGGTAATGAATTAGTCCAAGGCTGCAAAAAAACTGAGATGCACTCTCATTTTTTGCCTACCCAGGTTGAGTTTGTCCGGGAGTTGCCCAAGACGGCAGCAGGGAAAATCCGAAGGAACGTATTAAGGAACCAAGAATGGGGAAGAGTGTAGCTTTGGCTGAACATCTGCAAACAAAGAACCTTCCTGCAGTACTGCTGTTTGTCGGCAAAGAGGTTCACTCAAAAAATGTACTCTCCCTTAAGGTTGCTTCTAAAAGTCTCATCTGATCCTCCCCTCACCTGAAATGTTGGACTTGCAGTTTCCCTTCTTTCCAAAGTGGAACCATGATGCGTCAGGAACCCTCAACCATTCTGTTTCCTTTTTCTTTTCTTTTTTTAATGAGATTGGGGAAGCTGTAGCTCTTCAGGTGATGATCAACTTCCATTGGTTCCAGCCAACAACAACAACAATTTTATTATTTGTACTCCACCCATCTGATTGGGTTGCCCCAGCCACTCAGGGCAGCTTCCAACATCTGTAAAAACATAGTAAGACATCACACATTAAAAGGCTTCACAATACAGGGCTATCTTCAGCGGTCTTCTAAAGGTTATATCTCCTCATCTCCTTGACATCTGATGGGAGGACATTCCACAGGGTGGGTGCCACTACTGAGAAGGCCATCTGCCTGGTTCCCTGTAGCTTCACTTCTTGCAGTGAGGGAACCACCAGAAGGCCCTTGGAGCTGGATCTCAGTTTCTGGGCCAAACGATGGGAGTGGAGACGCTCTTTCAGGTCAGGGGTGATGGGAGTTGGAGTCCAGCAACATCTGTGGGCCACGATCCCAGCCTTGTTGTAGTAGAGACAAACATCCAGTTTTCATTTGATTTCCTTTCTCTACATAACTGATTTGCACAGTTGCATTGATGAAACATTGCCAAAAACACTGTTGATGTTACCTTGTGTACAATTACATCAAGAGTTTTGATAGGGAGGGCCATAGTTCTGTGGTAGGGGATATGCTTTGCATGCAGGTCACATCCTGTTCCCTTTCTCTCCACTGATGGGTTAGGAACAGGCCCATGTCTAAAACCCCGGGATTGCTGCCAGCCAGTCTAGACCAGTGATAGAGAACCTGTGGTCTTCCAGATGGAGTTTTAGGGCTGATGGGAGCTACCATCCACACTGGCATGGCCCTGTGGTTAGGGGGATGACAGGAGTTGGAGTCCAAAAAATATCTTAGAGGACTGCAGATTCTCCTTCCCTGATATGGACTTTAAGGCAGAAAGTGGGTGAGTTGAGGCCAGACCCCTATTTTGTGCCAAGTTCCTTATCTACACCAAAGGCCTGACAGATGTTATGGTTTTTATTTGTTGTTGTTACTATACAATATTAGCTAATATAAAATATTTTTTGTTGTCAATATAAAATATGCTACAAATGTTGATCACCTCAAGGATCAAACTCAAATAGGAGTTTGAGGGTGCCAGTAGATGGAATTAATCCCTAAGAAATGTTCTGTGAAGACACCCATGTTTTAGGACACAAACCCTGCAGTGTTGACCATCTGTACTAGGCCCCTGTTTTAGGTTGGACTGAAGCTGAGAGAGAACAACAACCCTGAAATGTTGTTCACTGCTTTTCTCCCCACATTGCATGTTTGGCAGAAAAAGTATTCTGCAATAACCCTGTTGTGTAGCTCACCTTATGCAGGTTGGATTTCTGTGCTGCAAGAGAACAAGTTACAGCGGGCTTGCAACATAGTCCAAAGTTAATGTTTCAGAAGGAAAGGAGAGGCTGAGGCTGGTATGGATTCCCAGTTTTTTTTTAAAAGCAAACCCTCATACATCTCATGTTGCAGACAGGCAGATCTATTTTAAGTTGGCATCTCAGAAACTCTTCCCAGGTTAATGTAAGCACTCAGTTGCATGTCAGCCTCCTTTGGCTTGCATGTGGATTGGTTGCAAATATTAATGTTCCAAAAATAAAATAATGCTGAAGATGCAAGGCCCAAGTTAGGGCTACTATGAATGACCATTTTTGCAGCCACCAACAAGTAAATATTTTCAGGTGAAACAGAAAATTGTATTACCAAAAACAATGTCACTAAACTTTTATTTTTGTGCTATCAACCGTGCCCATGTATTTGTAACCTTGGCTTTCGAGGAAAAAATTCCCAAAGGAAAGTTTCTCGTACCAAATCAATATTTTGAGTGCTGGAAATAATTTTCTAACCTTTATGAATTTTACATTTTTTCCAATACTTCTGATTATGATTGCAGAAAGATTTAGACACACTTCAAAAACTAAGAGGCTCAGGCCGCAAAGACTCCTGGTTCACATGTTCCTAAATTTCAAGCCCCTAAAAGGTCAGAGTGTATAATTAAGTTCAGAGAAAACGGCTCCAACTCCCACAAATGAAAATAATAGTTGATCAAGGGATTGGAAGAACCCCCTTGCAAATTATAACAATTGAGGCTTTTTGGTTTATAGAAAAGGCGAGTTAACGGGGGACATGATAGAGGCGTATAAAAATTATGCACTGGTGTGGGGATAAACAGAGTTTTTCTTCCTCATACGAAAATGCAGGGCCATGCAATGAAGACAAAAACTCACCTTAGTGTGATGCTTAATTCTTCATAATTGGTAGTAACCAATGTTAGTTAGAGTAGACCCACTGGCATTAAATGAAGATGAATAACTTATGTCAATTAATTTCAGTGGGCCTTCTCAGAGTAACAGTATGCTACACTGCAATAGTTTTACACACACCCTGCATTAGATAGTAATTTGTATTACAGTACTTCACTTACTTCAAAATGTCACCAGCATTTTATGTGTTGGGGGCTCTCCTTCTCATTCTGCTGAGGCCCAGGACTTCTGCCTCAAAGTCTGACCCTGATTGTGGTGCCATTGAACCCTGGCCTGTGCTTGCACAATAAACAGCTGTGAGGCAGCTCAAAGTGCACACACTGGGACATAATCAATGAAGTATGACCTTCAGCACTTTCTCTCCTTCCCTTTTCACCCACATTTTGTGGAGAGAAGTAAATAATGGCAGCAACAAATCGAGCATTAAGATCTGCCACGCACAGGCGGCTTGCTGTTTGCCCTCCCTTGTCCCCAAAGCTACCAACTCTGTACTCATATCTTTATTACTGGTGCAGAGGGCCTTTGTATGAATTAGTACTTTCTGTGCTGTATCTATGTACTTTTGTCCTTCCAGGCTGTGATGCTTTAAGGCTTTTTAAAAATGTTTTGCTCTCTTTTTTTTGGTTATGTTTCATTTTTTAAAAAACAAATCAATAAAATAATTGTATGATAGAAAAGGTGCGGAATAAACAATTGGTTAAAGACAAATAACCTCCATGCAACAAACCAGAATGTAATCGGAATGAATCCTCTTTATTGTATAATCAGAACAAATTGCCTTCCACCAAACATCCCCCCACAATCCTAGAGTTGCCATATTTCAAAATGTAAAAGGCAGGACACCCCAGGGTTGTTGAGCTTTTTAACGAAAATGCTCAAAAACCCACGATTTTTTCGTTTACTTGCCAGAGATCCAGGACAGACCAACACCTTCTGGAAATTCTCCCTGGATGTCACTTCCGCCTTTGAAATCCTGGTAATGTCTGGGAAAATCCAGACATAATGGCAGCCCTACTCAATCCATCTTCTCACTCACCACAGTTTTCGTGGTGGCCAGATTTTTGGCACACCCCAGTCTGCAGGCCCCTCTGGCATGCTTTTAACTCTTCTTTTTCTTTCTGAATGTTTTCAAGCTGCTTCGTCAAGATTTCCTGCTGCCCAGATCTTTCTTTCTTTCTTTCTTTCTTTCTTTCTTTCTTTCTTTCTTTCTTTCTTTCTTTCTCAGCGCCTTTTCAGGAGCATCAGCCACTGTCTGCAGGCCCCTCAGGTGCCCAGAACTAAAAAAAAAAAAAAAAAAAAAAAAAAAAAAAAAAAAAAAAAAAAAAAAACCATCTCATCCCGGTCCAATTGCTGAAATTGCAAATGCCAGGCTATCAATTCAAGGGACGAGGACTTCTCTGCATCTGAGACTGCAGAATATAAAGCAAACACTATGGTTGGGTCCCCACCCACCTGAGCGATTCAGTGCCTCCTCTTCTGTTTTCTCAAATACTAACTTCAGGTGATGGGAAGGCCTGGCTATCTACTGGAAATGCGCCAAGAGAAGCAGAGAAGGACTGCCGACAGTCTAGTTCATTTCTTAGTATTTTCCATGATCAGTACAGCATTCTTCTTGATTTCCCGGCTTCTCCTCTTATCAAAGTTCTGTTACCCCAGTGTGCTTCCCCAGTGTGCATGCGCCTTCCCCGGGCACCATTAGCCTGTGCTACACCACTGGTGGTTGGTGACTTTTAAGCCAGCAGCTTAAAAAGGAGGGCAGGTCACCATTACCCTGACAGCTCACCCACAACCCTGGGCCAATTATTTAGACCATGTACAGTAACACTAGTGTACATTGATTTTTTTAAAAAAATAGTTCCCTGATATCAAAAGCCTACAATCTATAGCTTTCAGGGGTCCCACTGATATTGCTGCTGCTGCTGCTGGGGGCAGCTTGGTTGGCACTGACCCAGAACAGGGCCTTCTTGGTGGTGGTTCTCCACTTGAGGAAAACCCTCCATGGTGAGGTGTGTCCCTCTTCCTCATCATTAATGTTCAGGAGGGATTTAAAAACATACCTGGGTTGCCCAAGCATTTGATGGCTGAAAGACACCATTCCAGGCAACCTTGAAGCTACGGAATTAGCTGTCGTTAGGATTGTGACTATGTTCACTCACTCTTCATGTTTTAAAATACACATTTTTATTTATTTAAAATGTTTTCTTTTTTTCTTTTGCTACTTTGTAGTTTGCTACCCTGGGCTCTTTTAGAAAGGCAGGCCAGAAATCCAATAAAGGAAATAAATATATCTGAAATAATCACCCATTTTATTAGAATGTCCGGGTCTCTGCAAAGTTGGCATTGCATGGTTTTGTTTCCTGAGGAAGGTTTATATGGCATATGCTGGTAGTTTAAATGGGAAATTTATTAGGCAGCTTTTTGGAAGCTGATACGGATATCTGAGAAATATAGCGGGGGCGGGGGGGGGCGTGTTGATTTTAGCTCCGTAACAGCTTTTCTAAAGTTCCTGCATTCAGTCGGGTTTTAGGACCCGGCGGGAAACTACTTTGGGGCACAGCGCGGAACTGCGTGGCGGATAAGAGTTTGCCTGTTGCCATGGAGACGGGGAAAGCCTAAGGCCTGTACTTCCGGTAGGAAATGCACAGCTAAATGGAAAGCCACCGATTCCCGCATTTCGCTTCATTAGCACCTCTATCCTTTAACAAAAACAGACAGTAAAAGGGAGAACCTCGATGCTCTATGACTGCAGAGCAGCGCCTCTCTATCCCTTGGCGCCTCTATGATAGGCGTAGGCCCGATGCTGTCGGATTACCACCCCAATCCTCCCTGGTGGCCAAGCCGATGGGGGAGTCGTAGTCCGGCAGCACTAGCAGAACCGCAGGTCCACACACCCGGCTCCGTGGTAGAAAAATAAATAAATGAATAAAAATTAAACATGCTAATATTTATTTCCTATCTCTATGGTGCTTCCCCCCCGGCGCGTCCCGATGACGCCATCGAAAGGGCGCCGACACGCGCGCCGTTGCGGGACCAGCCGTTGACGCCGCCTCCGCGGTTCGCCTTTCCCGACGCCCGCGATGGCTGCCGTGGAGACGCCGCCCGCTGGCGCGCCGGGAGCTGCGCCGGCTGCCTCTCGCAAGCGGCGGCCCAAAGCGCAGTACCTGCACGCGGCCAAGCGGGCCCGGCCCGGCGGCTCCCGCCAGCTGGAGCCCGGCATGTGCGGCATCCTCATCACCTGCAACATGAACGAGCGCAAGTGCGTGGCCGAAGCCTACAGCCTGCTGGGCGAGTATGGCGAGCAGCTCTACGGGCCCGAGCAGGTAGGAAGAGGACTTTGGGGTTTAGACTAGACTAGGAAAGGGGAGCAAGACGAGGCACGATAGGAGCCTGTAAAATTAGATATCGCTTGGGAAAGTGGGGGAAAAGAAGAACCGCCGGAATCGTAATATCCTTATGCAAATCTGTGGTGCAGCTGCTTTTGGAATAGAACGAATTAAGTACTTAACCCGAGGTACCACTGTACTGTGTCTTCTCCCCTCGAAACGGATATTGCTGGGGAAGCTTTAGAAAAGGGCGACCAAAAAGGATCAAGGGAATGAAGCAACGCCCCCGTGAGGAGAGGTTGCAGCGTTTGGGATTTTTTAGTTTAAGAGAAACGGCAAATAAGATGATAGAAATTCATACAGCTCTGCGTGGTAAGGACAAAATGGCTAGAGGAAACTTTCCCTTGCTTAACACCATTAGAAATTGTGGGGACCTGAGTTTAATTGTTTAACACAGCCGTATTAATTGTTTTTTTTAACAGGGCTGTGTTGATTTTTTTTTTTAAAAAAAGGAGAGACCTACCGAATTTGTATAAGAATTTAAGCTTGCACCAGCTCTAAAGAAGCTTTCCTCGCTGAGTTAACTTGACTAACAATATGTGTGCATGTGTCTGTAAAGTTCACAGATCAAGATGAGAGCAGACTGTCAGGAAATGAGGAGGACGACGACGACGATGCTGAAGCTGCATTGAAAAAAGAAGTCAATCAGATTCGCACCTCAACAGAGCAGAAGCTGCGACGGTTCCAGTCGGTGGAGAGCGGTGCCAACAATGTAGTTTTCATTAGGACTCTGGGTGTAGGTAAGTGTGCATGGAACGGGAAGAGGCAGCATAATGGACAAGAGCATAAGTTCTGAGCCCTGAATAGACTAAGTGGAAATGATGGGCATCAGAGGGGCAGACAGAGGGGTGGTAGAAAGAGAGAGAAAAGAGGTGGCTCTGCCCAGTTTTGGGACTGGCATCTCCCTGTGTTTGCGCTTAGACTTCCATGCTGTTAGAGATGCCCTTTCTTCACCCAGAGGAATGAGTGAAAAAGTCTCTCTCATTGCCTTCTTCTTGCAGAGCCTGAGAAGCTGGTGCACCACATCCTGCAGGACATGAAAGCCACCAAGAAGAAGAAGACCAGAGTCATCTTGCGCATGTTGCCTGTTTCGGGCACCTGCAAAGCTTTCCTGGAGGACATGAAACAATATTCAGAGACCTTCTTTGAACCTTGGTTTAAAAGTCCCCGTAAAGGCACTTTTCAGATTGTTTACAAGGCTCGAAATAACAGTCACCTGAGCCGGGAAGAAGTCATCAAAGAACTGGCAGGTAAGTGATTTATTTTCTAGTAGCAGGAATAGGCAGAAGGTAAGTCAGGATCTGTTGAGGATCTCTGGGTGATTTGTAGTAGGGTTTCTGACTCCCAGCTGTTTAATAACAGCAGCAAAAAATAGGGTGATTTTTTCTTTGCTTTTAGGTTGCTGAAACAAAGCAAGCTTAGGGCAGGGGGAACAAGTAGGATTTGTGTGTGAAAAGGACTGGGGGCTCTATTCTGAGACTGAAAACAGATTCCAGGGCACCATTTTCTTTGCCTCTGTCATATCTCTCAGCCACTATTTTTCACATGACTTTGGTTGCCAGATTTTTTCGATCAGGCATGGGGAACTGGTGGCCCTCCTGAACATTGGCTGTAGTAGCAGGGGCTGATAGGAGTTGGAGTCCAGCAACATCTGGAGTCCTTCAGCTTCCCTATCTCTCTTTTAGATCTTCATTTCTAACTTTAGTGCTTTCAGGGTGGGGTGGAACAGTGGGTTGGACCCAGACTAACAATGCAGCCCTCTTAACATACCTGCTTGGAAGTAAGTTCCATCAAGTTCAGTGGGCTTATTCCCAGGTAAATGGGCGCAGGGTTGCAGCCTAAGCTAATTGAGTTCCCATTTATTTCAGCGGACCTGTGAGCAACCAACTTAACAGTGTATTTTTTAAAAATATGTATCCTTAAATGTGAGCCCCATTGAGTTCAGATGGGCTTGTTCCCAGGTTGCAGCCTTAATCTGGATACAGTTCCTTTGTATGGGAGAGGAAGGTATTAAATACTTAAGCTGAAATAAAATATGTGTGTCTCTCATCATCCCAAGTTTGGCCATCATCATCAGGCTGTTCTTAAGTGGCTGAAGGTGAAAAGATGGTGGATTGCTAAAGACATGCAGCACACAGTTAAACTGCAGCTTACTACCACAGGAGGTAGTTATGGCTACCAACTTGGGTCACATCCATGCCATACATTTATGGCACATGGTGCCCTCCAAAAAATCCTGGGAACTGTAGTTTGTTGAGGGTGCTGGGCATCGTAGCTCAGTGAAGGGTAAACTGCAGCTCCCAAGGTTCTTTGGGGGAAGCCATGTGCTTTAAATGTATGTTGTGGATGTGACCTTGGATGGTTTCAAAAGAGGATTAGAAAAATTTGGAGAATAAGATTATGTTCTACCTCCACTGTCAGAGGGTGTATGCCTTTGAATACCAGCTTCTGGGACTCACAAGTGAGGTGAGTGCTGTTATGCTGAGGTCCTGCTGGTGGGCTTCCCGTAGAGGCATCTAGTTGGCCTCTGTGAGAACAGAATGTGGGGTTAGATGGGCCTTTGGCCAGATCCAGCAGAGCTCTTCTTCTGTCCTTAGTCTCTTAGCCCTTATGGGACACCATCTCTTCATTTGTGGCTGATCAAAAGTATTACTCTCCAAGCTTATCAGACGGCTTTCTGCCTCCCCAACCCTTCTTTGTTGCCTTGGCAGGAGTCGTTGGCCATCTCAACCCAGAAAACAAAGTTGATCTGAGCAACCCCGAGTTCACCATCGTGGTGGGGATCATAAAGAACATCTGCTGCTTGAGTGTGGTGAAGGACTACATTCTGTTCAGGAAGTACAACCTCCAGGAAGTGGTGAAGAGCAAGGAAGGGGAAGGGCAGCAGGATGCTTCCAAAGTGTCCCAAGAGGGGGGCCTGGATGGGGGGAAACCAACTGAGGAGGAGAAAGTGGAGGAGAAGACTGAGGTGGCAGAGGCCAGTGACAATCACAAGGACTAGGACCATTAATGAAACTTACTGGGGGAGAGACTCTGAAGGATGGCTCTCAATGAATTGGGTGTGGGTGTGCTTTAATTGTCCTTTATAACTCTATGGGAGTTAGGCTGTTTAGCCAAACCACCAATCTGCACAAATCGAGGAGGAACATCAAACTAAATGTTGCCACAGACGAGGAAGCAAGGGAACACCCTGGAGCTCGCAAACAGGAGAACAGAGCTCTCTGATCAGAAGCCGCAGCCAAACTGAGAGCTCCCTTCTCCTGTTTGCAAGCTCCAGGGTGTTCCCTTGCTTCCTAGTCTGTGGTTACAGTAGTTGGGTGTTCCTCCTCGATTTGTGCAGATTGGTGGTTACAGCCAACCAGAGTTTGACCCCAAACCTGGATTTGAACACATGGCTTGAAATGGGTTTCCAGTTCTGGAGAGGGCGTCGGAGCATACAAAGGAAGAGTTGAGAGCTGGTGAGCCCCAAGGCAGGACCCTGACAGTCACACTGTGCTTTAGATATGAAATCTGAACCAAGCCTCTAGCTCCAGTCCAGCAAATGTAAGTCTCTGTAAAAATGTCAACGAGAAAGGTGAAACTCAAAGCATATCAAGGCTTGAGTTCCTTTTGACAATGAGATTTTGGCCTAATTTTGCTGAATCACACCCCCCCCCCATCAACATTAACTGCTACTTAAAAGGCGCTATTTCTCATTTGCTGTTGGTGTTAAATCCAGACACAGGCAGCATCTCTTGTATGGTTGTTTACAGACAAATAACACTATCTGTGTGGGTTCTTGCTGTCTTGTTTGGTAACAACTGTTGGTCAATATAGGGCAAGCATGCTATCTTCAAGCCAATGAACTGATGCAAGCCATAATCAGATTTTCACACTGGCCTGGCCATGGCTACATGCTTCAGATTTCTAAACTATTGTGAATCCAGAGTTGATTCAGGATCTGGGACAAACACTTCCTAAAACCATAGCAGTGTGTGGTGGAGAGGGAGCAGGGTTTTTTTTTTTTTTAATGCCTAAAAAATACAAGTTTTATAAAAACCTCGTGGGTAGTATACACCTTATGTGTTGGTAGGGGTTTATTAGCAGCTAGATTACAGGTGGGGAACCTGTGGCCCTGCAACTTTTGCTGGACTACAGCTCCCATCATCTCTGACTGATGGGCCACATGGGCTGGGGCTGATGGGAGCTGGAGTCCAGGAAATACTTGGAGGGCCACAGCCCCCCCCCCCAGCCCTGAAGTAGACAAAAGATCTGCGAGTAAGTTGAGAGAGAAATGAAACTGTATTGAAATGTGTTTGCAGAGATTGGGAAGAATCCTTTTGGAGTTGTTTCCACAGGCAAGGTGGGCAACCTTTAGCTTATGGGTTTGCATTAGCTGTGGCTGGCAGCTAACAGACCAACACAGTTCTCCACCATCTCTGCCAGTGGGTGCATTGTGTCCTCCTGCTAGACCTGGCAGGTTCTAGCCACCTTGTGCCAAGCAGCGTGTTGGTGAATGTTGCTTAATGAACCCACATACAGGGTAAGGTAAGGTGGGTTTGCTCCAGGAGGATGTTGTAGCCAGATAATCCAGCATGGGTGACTGCCTTTCCTAAGCAAAATCCTTTTCTGAAGATTGAGAAAGGAGGGACAGGAGAAGCATAGATGCCAGTGGTCTCACAAGCAGGGCCACACAACTCTGGCCTTTGACTGATGAAGAGCACGTCTGTATGAAAGGCTCTTCTGTTCCACTGCAGGCCTGGTTTTCTGGTGGAGCCCCATAACACCCGGGTTCCCAGTTCCCAACTCCCATCAATGCTAGCATGGAAACTGTAGTCCCAGCAACACCTGGAGGGTCAAAGGTTTCCCACCCAGGCTTCAGATACATAGTATGCCCCCTTCCCAAAGCACCCACATAGGGTGAATGCTGCAGCGATACCTCATCTTCTGACCCTTGAAAACTAGGAGAGCCGGCCAGGGTAGTCTTGCATTCGTCTCTGTAGCCCATGGAAAAGAGCAGCACCAGTGTCTTGCATTTATGAGCAAAGAGCTGCCCTGCTCTTTTCCATTAACACTGGGTCACACTGTTAAACTAGAGGTGGGAAGTTTAAAGGGGAATGCCTGCCCTCCATTTAGCAGACAACTGTGACCCTAGAGATACAGCCTTGTGGCCCATTTGTGGGAAGGATCTGCCACTGCTTTTCTGTCTTGGGCCATAAAATTTGCCTCAGTCATTTCCCAGGCTCCCATTTCTGGCCCCATCAGAAAATTGGTAGAGTCAGCTCTCTGTCACATATACTTCCAGGCAGTTTCACGGCGCTTGCTTCCAGAGCAACAAAATCCTTGACAGAGCAGCTGAAGGGTGAGGGCTGTGAGCAGACAGAAACTCGCACCTCTTTTGGTTGTTAGGGGAAGAAATTATTATAGGCCTAGGAAAGTGACAAAATAGGCCTGGAGTGAGACACCAGAGCATTAGTTCTGCTGGGGAGCTGCAAAAAGCATTTTTTGCGGGGAGAGGGTGGGTAATTCCTCTAAGATCGAAGGTGTTGTATGGGGCTTGGGAAGCGTTCTTTTTTTAAATTGGGTCTTGCAGTGTCATTTTAAACTTCGTTTTTTAAAACAAGTTGCCTGCATGAGTTTGGCTTTAGTTTCGATTTGGAATTTCCTTCTCAGAAAAGAATCCTTGTAATAGAAGAACATCTGAGACAGGTTAAAAAATAATGATTCTGTTTTGTATATTGTCTTGTTTTTGTACATTGTTTTTTTATTAAACTGATTTTGTTTCAGTTTGAAGCCATTCCTCTGTGATTTTTTTGTTTGGTCGTGGACTAAGTATACTTTGTAAAATTGCGACTTTAAAAAAAGGAACAAGCAATTTCATCGTAATGTTGCTGTCTTATATAGAAGGAATACATGAAGTAGGATAAGGCCAGGAGTCCATCTAGCTCAGTACAGTGGTGCCCCGCAAGACGAATGCCTCGCAAGACGGAAAACCCGCTAGACAAAAGGGTTTTCCGTTTTGGAGGTGCTTCGCAAAACGAATTTCCTATGGGCTTGCTTCGCAAGACGAAAATGTCTTGCGAGTTCCTGCGGGGTTTTTTTCCTCCCCCCCCTTTTCCCAAGCCGCTAAGCCGCTTATCAGCTGATCCGCTAAGCCGCTTAACAGCTGATCGCTAAGCCGCTGATCCGCTAAGCCGCTTAACAGCTGATCCGTTAAGCCACTAAGCCGCTTATCAGCTGATCCGCTAAGCCACTTATCAGATGATCCGCTAAGCCCGCTAAGCCGCTAATAGCGCTAATCCGCTAAACCGCTAATGGGCTTGCTTCGCAAGACGAAAAAACCGCAAGACGAAGAGACTCGCGGAACGGATTCTTTTCGTCTTGCGAGGCACCACTGTATTGCCTCTTGGATCACAGAATCATAGAATTGTAGAGTTGAGAGGGATCCAAAGGGTCATCTAGCCCAACCCCTGCCGTTCAGTGGTACAGCTTATAGCATGTGTTGCATGCAGAAGGTCCCAAGTTCAAGCCCTTACATCAGGGAAGGGCTGCGAAAGGCCCCTGTCCAACATCCTAAAAAACTTCTGCTAGTCTGTGTCTAATTCTAAGTGAGAAGATCTTACTCGGTGTAAGGCAGCTTCCTACATCAGTTCAAAGGCAGGGTAGGGAACCTGTTGCCTTCCAGATGTTAAACAACAATGCCCATTGTCAGCTGATCACTGGCCATTCTGGCTGGGGTTGATGGCAGCCAGAATCCAAACAGCATCCAGAAGACCACAGGCTCCCTGTCTGTGCTATAAGGCATCTTTTAAATGACAGGCTCAGGTCTAGGCTTGTATGCACCACTCATATTCTTTCATGACAAATTAGCCCAGAGAAGCCGTCTAACAAATCACTAAATAGTAAACACAGGTGGCAAGTGCCAACAGGAAAGTAGCCAAAACGGGGACCACTGGGAAACAAAAGGGTGTGTGTGACTGTCACAAATGGTGGAACTTCAAAGGTTGCAGAAAAAGTACAAAAGAAAAATCTGTTTTCTTTTTAAAAAAGCAACACTGGGGGAATTGCTTGCGCTCACCCCACTCTTACAGCTGATCATATCCTGGAACCCTAAACTGGGGTATTCCTGATAAGAGCTGAGCATCCATTGGCTACAACATTTTGTTGCAGCCCCTGCTTGTCCTTTTTAAATCTGAACCTTGCATGTGTTAGGTACTATTAAATAGTTTGGAATCCGGTGATCACTTTTAACATCTGCCCACATTGTGACCTAAATACTCTTAAAACTAACACAGTTTAGCACACACTTGGTTCTACACATTTTAAATGCCAGCCTAATGCTGATGGTGGAGAACTCTTGCCTTAACCTCAGCACAGAACTAAATGGGTCCCCACTCCTTTTTCCTCAATACATTTCTTCGAATTTTGCCTGTGATGGTTTTTGGCAGCTCTTGGACAAATTCCATCTGATGGAAGAAGGAGAAAAAAAAGAAGCACCAGAATTAAATTGCAAATGCCTATAAACGTTAAAGTTAGGCAAATCGGAGTATGCTATTTGGCCACTGAAGGGGTGAAGCTGAAAATGGGAACAGCAGCCCTGCTATAGATCAGACCAAAGGTCCATTCAGCCCAGTACCCTCCTTTTCCTGGTGGCCAATCAGATACCTTCAGGAAGTCCTTGGTAAGGCCCAAACACAGTAGCTCCCTCCTAAGGAACTAGTATTCACAGACATCCTGCTCCTGACCACACAGGCTTCACTATTGATAAGTCTGTCCATACTAAAAGCAAACATGGATATTATTTGGGATCCGTTTTTAACACAACTCACCTTTCTAGGATATTTGTATGGAGCAGTCACCTTTTTGACATGTTCTTGCAGCTCAAGGGTTAACTTCTCAGGGTTGTGTGATGCAAAGGAAGGAGATAAGACCACAAAAGCTTTCACCACCTAAGGAGGATAAAAAGCAATCTACATGTTGCAACGTTTAGTTATTCGATAGCAATAAATAATGAAAGGGGAATGTTTTGTTTTTTTAATGTTCAGGAGGACTTTAGGACCACATGGAGAGGAATTTAATTCAGGAACAAATTTTGCTCTTTCTATACCAGAGCATGGGTTGTTCCTTCGCCCATGCCCCCTGCAAAACAACAACAACAACTTGAAAATTGCTAAGGGTCTTGGTGGGAACCGAATGCTTTCCATGTTTGGATGTTTTTTCCATTGCTGCCTTAGAGCATAGTGAAGTTGTCCCCATCCTGGTGCATTTCACAGCTCCCCCTGCCATCAGGTGTTTACATCAGCAGGGCTTCATTAATGTAATCCATTTCTATTTGTGTACACACAGGTGGGGTGGGCATCTTTACCCTATGAAAATGTGTCTAAATCTCAGAGACAAATTAGGAGCAACTCAAGAACTCTAGCTAGGGAGAAGCTGGTTTTGAGAAACAACACATCAAACAGAATACACAAGCCTTTTGGATAATGTCATGTGAACACATAAAGAACCCAGCACTGTAAATGCAGTGAGTGCAAATTAAAAAGGAGTGTGAACACAGCCCAAGTCACTCTCCCGCAGGCACTCCGACTTAGCATCTTCCCCTCTTTCTCAGGGCTTCCTTTGTTCCTGTGTAGAATCATAGAACTGTGAAGGGTTGGAAGAGACACCAATGGTCAACTTGACCAACCCCTGGCAATGCAGGAATCACAGCTAAGGAATCTCTGGCACATGGCTATCCAATCTCTGTTAAAAAATGAAGGAGAGTCCACAACCTTCCAAGGGAGTCTATTCCACTGTCGAACAGCTCTTACCATCAGAACGTTCTTCCTAATGTTAGTTGGAATCTCCTTCATTGTAATTTGAATCCAGTGGTTCAGGCCCTACCCTCTGAAGCAGCTGCTGTTTCCCCAACGCCCCGATTCCTATACTTTCCCAAAATTCCCAATATTCCCACTGATCCAAAAAAGTTGGCAACCCTGTAAAGATGAAACCATGCAAAGATGGGAACATTTGTACTCTGCAAATTCTCTGTCAGCCTTTGCCTTGTAGACAACCATACTTCCCAGGCCGTGCATTAAATAGGATTTGAGTTTCTTATTTAGCATTTCATTACCTCGCCTCTGACAGGATCTGGACTGCTCACCACAGCCGATTCGACCACTGCTGGGTGCTCAATCAGAGCACTTTCCACCTCAAAAGGCCCAATACGATACCTGGAAGCAACAACAACGAAAAGGCCAGTTGATTCTGAAGGTGACTTGGAAACTACGGCTAATCCAGAATGTGGTTGCCATACTGGTGACAGGGAACAGCCACCATTTTTTCATGTATAAGCATGGCAGCCATTTTGAGCGCAGCAATCTTGTGTGATCACACGCCGCAATCTCGCCTCCCAAAAGCGCTTTATTTGGGGCCACGATCTTGTGCAGATCAAGTAACTCACCCAGAAGATGTGCATCCCAGTTTTGGGCCTGGACACGTTGGAGGGTATGGTGTACTAGTAAAACTTTTATTTCATCAGGCCTTGGGCCTTGAGTCATCTATCTGCTTCCTGGTTAGTGTTCTGTTTCTTTATACAGTCATACCTCATGTTACGTCCGCTTCATGTTATATTCTTTCAGGTTACGTCCTGCGGTGACCCGGAAGTACCAGAAAGGGTTACTTCCGGGTTTCGCCGCTCACGAATGCGCAGAAGAGCAAAATGACGTCATGCACATGCGCAGAAGCAGTGAATCGCAACTTGGGTGTGTGCAGATGCACTGTTGCAGGTTGCGCTCTTTTCATGCTGTTTGCAACCAGAGGTGCCACTGTAATTAGCCATTTCCCCTTGTACAGTGGTACCTTGGGTTACATACGCTTCAGGTTACAGACTCCGCTAACCCAGAAATAGTACCTCGGGTTAAGAACTTTGCTTCAGGATGAGAACAGAAATTGCGCGGCAGCAGCAGGAGGCCCCATTAGCTAAAGTGGTACCTTAGGATAAGAACAGTTTCAGGTTAAGAACGGACCTCCAGAAAGAATTTGGCGCGGAAGTATTCTTCCCCTACTCATGGTCTTCTATGTGCCGCTTTTATAGACCTGAAGGCGGCTTTTGACAGTATCTCTAGAGAGCTGTTATGGGAAAAACTGGCAAAGTGGGGCATAGAAAAAAGGCTGTTGTGGCTATTGATTAAATTACATGAAGGGACGGCCGCTAGGGTGAGGTTAACACCTGAGGGCGATCTCACAAACTCAGTTCCAATAAACAAGGGGGTACGACAAGGGTGTATCCTTGCCCCCTATCTTTTTAACCTTTATATTAGTGACATGAGGACGCCCCTAGCTGAGGCCCAAACCTCCATTCATGCACCCAGGCTTGCAGACTATCGCTGCCCCTTATTATTGTACGCTGACGATGCGGTGATCCTCTCTTATTCTCGAATCGGTTTGAGGAGGGCCCTTAAGATTTTTGCATCATATTGCCAAACAAATTTACTTACTATTAACCATTCCAAATCTAAAGTCCTAATTTTTTCCAGGAGTCGTAATCTGTATAGATGGGAACTTGAGGGGAAGCCAATTGAACAAGTTTACAAATTTCAATATCTAGGAATTTACTTCCAGTATAATATGGGATGGAAAGCGCATATCACATATTTACAAAACAAGGTGAAAGCCCTTATCTACGCTCTACTACGCTTCTTCTTTACTGAGGGGGCTATGCATGTTCCATCCGCCTTAAAAGTTTATAGTGCAACAGTGGTTGCAACTATGGTCTATGCGGTCCCTTTATGGGGCGCCTTTGTAAACCTCTTGCCTCTGGTGACATTGCAAAATCTTTTTCTAAGACGCCTTTTGAAACTACCATCCTGTGTAAGCAACTCTGCCATTCGCTTAGAACTTAAGACCCCCTCCCTTGAGATTCTGATTTGGAGACATGCCTTTAATTATTGGCTGTCCCTTTGGCATAAATTGCCAAACTACCATCTTATTCAGTGCCTTTGGAGAGATGAATTCACCAGCCCATGGGCAACAAAAATCCATTCCAAACTGTTGTCTTATGGAATCTCTCCTTCCGATATACTTAATTTAGATCTAATTACAGCTAAAAAGGTCATCAAACAAAGACTGGAGGAGGTAGATTTACAACAAAATCTTACCACAGGTGGAGGTACATGTTCCCCGATATATCAGGGCATTACATCTATGTCCCAGATACCTCGATATCTGTCTACTTTATCGGCTGCGTCGCATAGATTCGCATTTGTTAGAGCCAGATTTAATGTGTTCCCCTCAAATGTGCTGAGCAATAGATTTTCTAACGGTAAAATCTCTGTTTTGTGCGCATGTGACAACAAATCGATAGAATCCCTTTATCATATCTTGTTTAATTGCCCCTTATACAATGTTCCCCGATCAAGGATCCTGAGTTCAATCATTCTGGAAATTGCTGCTAAACCACCTGAATTACATCTAGCTTATCTACTCCAGGACATTGACTCTTATAGAACTTTACAGGTTGCTAGATTCCTGATCTCAGTTCTGTCATATAAAAGACTTCATGGAATGCTGCATGACTATTAAAAATTCAGTAAACTCTATGCACCATCTTTATCTTCAAGGCCATAACACGGTACATTTAGAGATTATGCGTTGAAATATTTTAGTTGATATTTTAGATTGTAAAATGCTATTGATTTTATCTATTGATTTTTATCTATTGATTTGTTTTACCTTGTGGGCTTATAGCCGAATAAAGTATTATCTATCTATCTATCTTCTTAACCTGAAATACCACTGTACTTGCTTTCTCATTTTCCTGTGTATTTTGTGCATTTGTATCTATTGTCATTTTGCTTTAAAAATCTGTTAGCTGTTTTGAAGGCTAACCAGTGGGAAAGTGGCCTAGAAATATTAACAAATACTTGCTCCTCTCTGTAGTAACACATTCTGCAATGTACAAACCCAGAAGAGATGATAACATCATCGGATCGCCCAACAAACCACAAATATCCATCTTCGTCCATTAGCCCTCTGTCTCCAGTAATGTAGAAATTCCCACGGAAGACTGTAGCAGTTTTCTCTGGATTATCCTTACAATAAACACAATGATATGTCTATGTGAATCAGGAGTCTCTGGCTGCTGCTCTTACCTAGGAAATAATTCCTACTCTTGCAGTAAAAAAAGGTAAAGGTAAAGGACCCCTGGACGGTTAAGTCCAGTCAAAGGCAACTATGGGGTTGTGGTGCTCATCTCACTTTTAAGCCGAGAGAGCTAGCATTTGTCCACAGACAGTTTTCCGGGTCATGTGGCCAGCATGACTAAACTGCTTCTGGTGCACGGAGGACCGTGACGAGTGCCAGAGCGCACAGAAACGCCACTTACCTTCCTGCCGCAGTGGTACCCATTTATCTACTTGCACTGGCATGTTTTCGAACACACTTAGAATTGAGGAATATGTTAAGTTACGGGGGGAGTGGGGTCATTTTTTGCAATGGCCCCCTTAGGCTGCAATCATAAGAATGTAAGGAGAGCCTGCATGATCCAGACACTGCCACATCTAATCCAGTATCCTAATATAAGGACATTGACACCACAGTGACATCAGGTGACCCATTTTGCTCTCTGTACTGTGCTATTCAAGCTCTGCCGATCAGCTGATTATAAGGACTTGCACAGCACTGCACAAGTCCCTTTGGCCCAGCCGCAAAGTGGCCTTGTGGACTAAATGGGTAGGCTTGGCAGGCCTATTTAAATTCACGGGCGAGAGTTTCCCCACCCCTGATTACGGTGGTATAAATGTTGCCATTGCATTGCAATTACATTGACATACGGAGAATTGCTACTCCTTACCATATAACAAGAGAGAGAAAACCAAATGGCCGATTTGATTTGGTGTACAGAACTAGAGAGGGGAAAGAACTCGCATCTAAATTTACCGTGAAGCAAGAGAAAATACAAAACGGCCACTTAGATTTGACATACCGAAAATTAAAAGGGGAAACGTTGTGTTGTATATAAATCACTTAACATGTAGCGAGAAAAACAAAACGGCTGCTTTGATTTGATTCCCGGAAACTATACAGAGGGAACTGTCTTGCATAGAAATGAACTGCTTACCACATAGTGGGAAAAGAAACAAAATGGCCTCTTGGATTTTATTCTAATGGCAATGTCTCCTTCTTCCCCACGAGGCAAAATATTGCCGTTTTCATCTATAATCTAGAAAAAAAAGGCAAGTACAGTTATGGTTTAGAAGGGGGGGAGGAAACACCTCTAAACACACAGATATCATTACTGCTTTCTTGAAACTCTTCTTCTTATTTCCATATTTTCACTAGACCCACCTGACAAATTAGCTGCCCTCTTACCTGAACATCATAAGGTGGAGCTGGTGTACCCATGGACCCAGGTTTAATTTTCTTCCCTTTCTCATTTTGCGATATAATACCCTGCAGCAAACAAAAGTTTTCAAACCCTTGATCATCTTTGTAAGTTGCATTTTTATTCCACTTTAAAATTTCGAGCAGATAACTCAGTTTGTACAGACCTGTGACAGAACCTTCTCAGCGGTGGCTCCCAATTTGTGGAATGCCCTCATTATTAACATTCCTGTTCACCCAGGAATTTGATGGCTGTCAATTTGATATTGTCTTGGCAACTCTGGAATTATTGTTTTAATGATTACTTTTAAATGGTCTGTCTTGAACGAAGTTTTTCTCAGGGTAAACCAGTTGAAATTATTGGGCATGGCTAATTGAGGTCCATTTATTTCAGTGGGCGTACTCTATACAAAAACTAGGCCCTGTCTGCCCTGTGCATTTAAAGCAGTATTATACCACTTTAAACAGTCATGGCTTCCTTCGTAGAATCCTGGCAGCAATTGTTCATTAAGGATGATGAGAGTAGTTAGGAGACCCCTCTTCCCAGGGAACTTTGGGAAATATGGTCCTGTCCACTACCTTGAGTTCCTAGGAGGATGCAACAAATTAACTGAACACTTTATGAAGGATGATGGTTATTATGACCTCGGCTAAGCACATTCATTTGGTTAGGGTTCCATTGCATTAAGCATTTCTAGTTTTGCTCCAACAACAAAGGATGTTACATTGTTCCCTGGTTTCTTTCGCTTGCTATGCTGACCCACTAAATTGGGCCTACCACTTCAGTCTGTCCATAGCCTTCGTAGATATCCAGACCCGTCTGCCTTTTCCATTGCACCATCACCTCCGGGTTGAGCGGCTCCCCTCCTGTCAAACAGTGCCTCAGGCTCTTGAACCTGTAGCTTAAGAGAAATAAGAGGAAGGGGCTGGAGAGCTTTCCTTAATTTTTTTTTTAAAGTCACTGGGCTCCATTGAAAATGGATTCTCCACATAAACCAGGAAGTGTCCCCTCTAGACAATGGAAAAGCTTTTCTTTTCTTATCTGTGTGGCTGCGATCACCGGATGACATGGACGCCATTAGGCAGTTGAATGCACATGCATACTCCGTCTGTTTCTCTCCCACCTGCCCCCTCCAAGCAGCCCCGGGCACTGGCAATCCTTGCTATGCCACTGGTGATGCCGTGTTTTTTCCCACCAGCGCATTGGTGCATAGTGCGCTAGATGCAGGATTGCAGCACTTTGATGCGCAGGCTGGGAGGATCATTGCGGTGGGCAGATACAGGTGGGGTGTTTTCCATTCCAAGGCTGGATGGCAATCACAAAAGAACGCCTACATTCCCGATGCCAAACAATAACGCAGGGTACCTGGTGAGATCATGCTGCACCAACATGCGATAGGCTGTCGGGGCGCTGCACACTGTTGTTATTGGATACTGGGAGAGAGTCTAGAGAAAGTAGGAAGGGAAGAGTGGGAAGAAAAGCACAAATTCACAATGAAAAATATATTTCGCTTCGTGGGTAACAAGAGCACATTTTGAGCCTTCCCTTTATCCAAAGAGCCCTAGGAAGGGTTCATTATCTCTCTGCTCCACAGACCCATTTTATCCTCGCAACAATCCTGCAACATGGGTTAGGGTAGGAGTTAGTGACCGGACCATGAACCAGTGAGGTTCATGAATGCATGGGGATTTGAAACTACGTCTCCCAGGTCATAGTCTGAAACTCTATCCACCACACCAGGGTTTTCCCAACTTGGGTATCCAGCTGTTTTTGGACTACAGTTCCCATCATTCCTTGCCACTGGTCCTGCTACCTAGGGATGATGGGAGTTGTAGTCCAAAAACTGCTGGCGATCTACGTTTGGGAAACACTCCTCTATAGCATACTGTTTTATAGATATTAATAGATATCATGTGGTGTATATGATGCCAGTGGCATTGATATTTATTTATTTTTATAAAAAGTGCAGTTTATGAATTTTTAAATAAACAAGTGCATCTCAAATGGTAACATAGTAGGTATTGGGGCAATTTCTCAGTTGTGCTGGAACAAGGCTTGGTGATAGCTCAGAGCTTCAGAACCTAAGACAGGGATAGTGACTCCTTTTCAGCCTGAGGGCCACATTTGCTTCTAGTAAACCTCCTGAGGGCCATAGGCCAGTGTTGGCGGAGGCTGGGGGCAAAAATGATCAAAGCAACAAATGTATTTTTTCCCTTAACCACTGCACTGCAGGCTGGTATCCACATGCTAGCATACTCCACTGTCTATCCTCCATCCAGCCAAACAAGATGCACTATCAAAGTTCAAGGATCCATTCCCAGCCATGAAAAACACTATGAAGCAGGGTCAGGAAGTGGTAGGCCAAGAGAGAGTTCTAAGGGCCAGACAGAGAGGTCTGAAGGGCCACACTGGCCCTCTGGCTGCGACCCGCAGATCACTTCACTTGGTCAAGGTTCCATAGGCAGGGTTTTGTTTTTTTACCCAGTTGGCAGAGAGTGTGAAACATAACTTACACCCCCCAAGACAGGACTTTTATTCTTACATTCAGGAATTCTCTCGGCTCAAACTGGGGCATGCTGTGTACAAAGACGGTGACGCCTCGAAGCCATGGGGCAAAAACACTCCCCAGGCCTGCCTTCACCCAGCCTGTATCGGACATGTTCCAGATGATGTCTGAAGGCCTTATGTCCAGCCAAGACCTGCAAGAGACAGAGGTTGAGAGACGGGAGTCTGCACTAATACGTACAAGAAAAACTGTGTCTTTCACTCTGCCCAGAGACTTTCAGAGAGGATATGGGATACGGAAACGATCAGTTGATGGGTGGCAGCCTGCAAACCTCACTTCCTTTGCCCACCAGGTTCAATTTCTCCACCCTTGAACTTGGGGATGGGGAAGAAAATTGATTCACTTTGCATTTAAAAGTTGTATTTACCAAATTCACACTTTGGGAAACAATAGGCGAACCAAAACGCCACCATCCTGTAAAATCCTCACTTTTCCGAATTTTGCAAGGCAGCTCTCCAACCCAGAAGTGTGTACAAAAAAAATGCATAACATTTGGGTAAAGTGTGCATATATATATATATATATATATATATGCACATATTCACGAAAACAGTATTCAAAATGTACTTGTCAAAATGTGTATGTTTGTCAAAATAGCATACAAAATTGTGTTTATTAGGAGAAATTGTCACAAGGATTATTTTTTTTTAAATTCAGATTGCTGCAGAAATATGGAGAACCGAATTTAAGACTGGAAAAATGTGAAAGTGAGAAAACTGAAAAATGATTTGTCTATCCCTGCTCTAGAGAGAGAGAGAGAGAGAGAGAGAGAGAGAGAGAGAGAGAGAGAGAGAGTTTAATACTTTAATGCTTCCTGGAGATTTATAAAAAGCAAATTATAGAACTATACCTTCCGGATAATGCCAATCCAAGAGCTAAACTGCTTTGGGAATGCTCTGCCATTTTTGGAGACCCCGTAGTTCCACTTGTGAAGTAGACTGTCATTGGTTCATCGCTCTTGGTTTTCACGCAGCTGTGATCAGAAGGGGCCACGCTTCAAGAAAGTCAAGAAAGGGTGACAGGTCAAGGAAGTGAATGTCCAAGTCTTCTGTATTTAAATGTACAGCAGAGGGTGCAAACAGATGCTATAACAGGGGCCAGCCTCATAAGTGCCAACTGTGTGAGCCTATTAATGTGGCTTTGTGTCGGTCATGCAATTGTCACATGAACCTCCTGTGCCGATGCTCATTCTCAGACACTCATGAGCAACTGTATGCTTCAGAATACCACTGCTTGGGAATCGCAAGTGAAGAGAGGGCAGCTGGAATCAGGTTTTGTTTGTGGACTTCCCATGAGGCATCTGGTTGGCCACTGTGAGAACAAGATGTTGGATGAGATGGGCCTTTGCTAGAGCTGGTTGCAGGTTTGATGGTCGCTTGGACTTTACCACCTGCCACCACCAATATTCTTGGAAGCAGTGGCCAGATCAGGGAAGCTGCCTGCCATTTTAACTTCCTATAATGCCCAAGAGTGATGCTACTGTTAGTTTCTGTTTCTCACTGAGCAGCTGCTGCGAGTCACAGGAAGAAAATGAGCTTTATCAGCTTGGCTGAGCGGAGATCCCGACAGCTACAGCAGGAACTCTGCGGAGTTGTGGGAAACTTATAGGGCAGGTGGTTTTCCAACGCCAGTTGTGGTCACCAGTCATACATTTCAAGTACTATTATGCTCAGTCAGTAGAGCATGAGGCTCTTAATTTCAGCAGTGGCGAACGTTGACATTTCAAATTTCAACAGTGCCCTGCATGACGCCAAAATTCAGTGCCCGCCCCCACCTCTCGCCTTCCATTCTAAGTCATTTTTGCGGTGCCCTCTTGGCTCAGTGCCCAAGGTGGCCAAACTGGGTGCACTCCCCTAAATCTGCCTCTGATCTCAGGGTCGTGGGTCTGAGCCTCTCACTGGGCAAAAGATTCCTGGATTGCAGGGGGTTGGACTAGATGACCCTCATGGTCCGTTCCAACACTATAATTCTCTGATTCTATAATATTATAAACAGCCGTTCCTTCCCCCCAAAAATCTGTAAGGTGTTAAAGGTGCTGAGAATTGTTAGAAGACCCCTATTCCCCTCAGAGAACTACAGTTCCCAGCATCCCGTGGAAAGAGGAATTGATTGCTAAGCCAGTCTGGGAATAGTAGCATTCTGAGGGGAAGAGAGGTCTCTTAACAACTCAGCAGCCTTAACTACATTTCCCAGGATTCTTTGGAGGAAGCAATGAGGAACATGCATGTTGAGATGTGGGTTCATTGCCGGTTCTGAACCCTACCAGGACATTTCTCCTGCCGTAGAAATAAAGCAACTGTTACTCACTCAAGCAGCTCCTTGAAGTTCAGCCAGCCCCCTCTCCTGCCATCGGAGAGCAGCAACTTTGTTTTCAGAAAGGGGCAAGAAGATGAAATGGAGTCTACTGCAGGGGTCAAGGTGTCATGAGTAATGATGCATTTGGCCTTCGAAACCTGGAGTCTGTACTGGATATCTTTGGCTGTCAGCTGAGGTGTCCCTGGCATGAACACAATCCCTAGAAGACCAACACATTCAAAATGGTGTTTAGGTTTTATGGATTCACTTTTGTTTTTACTTTATTATCCCACTTTTCTTCCTTTTTTAGAATTTTTTTTTCAAAGATTCAACAAGGAAAACGTTCTACACACACACACACTTCCCTAAAACCATGGTCATATCAGTACCTTTATGGGGTTCCCTGAACCCCCAGACTTCCCTCCACCCCTCCCTTGGCTTCCAAAATTCACCTTTTAAAACTGCATATAATTGTTGTTGTTTAGTCGTGTCCGACTCTTCGTGACCCCATGGACCAGAGCACGCCAGACACTCCTGTCTTCCATTGCCTTCCACTGCCTCCCGCAGTTTGGTCAAACTTGCATATAATTACATTTATCCAAATTGTTATACTTTTATCTGTTGTTATGTAAAGTGTTATGTAAATCCTGCAAATGTTTTTAAAGTTTTTCAATGTTCTTTAATATTATATTCTATAAAGTTATGCCATTCTCTATTAAATTTGTTATCTTCTTGGTGCCCAATCTTCCTGGTCAGCCTTGCCATCTCCACATAGTCCATCATCTTCATTATCCATTCTTCTTTCAATGGGACTTTTTCTTCTTTCCGTCCCTGGGCTTATAGAAGAAAAGTGTATGTGGGGACGGATGGACTATACACCCAGTTTTCTTCTAAGACAGAACGCAGGCCCGGACCTGCTTAGCAGTGGTGGAGAACCTCTTTTGCATGGTCCATTTTGTGTCTTTGTCTCCTTTTTAGATGCAGCAGCCAATTTATATCATACAATATGCAACCCCACAGCAGTCATTTTGTGACTGGCACCCACAGCAGTTTCTCGAGTTTCCAGAGCACCCAAGATGTGCTTACCTGACCGAATGCATGCTACATTCAGCAGCCACCATTCTGGGACTCGTGGCAGAATGAGAACCACTCGGTCTCCTCTTTGCAGACCACATGGGCCAGAGAGCACATTGGCCGCTTTCCGTGACAGGACTCCCAGCTCCTCAAAGCTCCATCTCACTTCCTTCCCTTTGCCGTCTATCCACCAGAGGGCTGGATTGGATGCCCTGCTTCCATCCTGCAAAACAGCATCAGTTTCACAGTGTTCTCCAGTTTATGGTAGAGACTTTATGGATAAGGTTGTATCATACAACAGCAGCCCCCCTTTGCAAAAAATTAAATTAAGTCTCCAGCCCTTTTACCAATACATAAATGCAGGCTGTGCAAACAAATTGTAACGAATGCTCAGTAAAGTCTGGGCACAGTTTAACCACCATGTAAGCTTTGTGTAAGCAACCTTCAGAACAGAGTAATAGTAGCAGCAGTGGTAATAATAACAATAATAGCAACAACAACAACAACAACAATAAGTTGTTATTGGTCACTCTTTTTTAAACCAAAGTAACTAAGTGATTTGCAGTAAAAACAAGCAAGCAAACAGATACGTTAAAACTGGAGAAAAATAAAACAAAGAAAAATGAAAAAAACGTTTTTTACAAGCTAGAACAGGGGTCAGCAGACTTTTTCAGTAGGGGGCCGGTCCACTGTCCCTCAGACCTTGTGGGGGGCCGGACTATATTTTGGGGAAAAAATAAATGAATGTATTCCTATGCTCCACAAATAACCCAGAGATGCATTTTAAATAAAAGGACACATTCTACTCATGTAAAAACACGCTGATTCCCGGACCGTCTGCGGGCCGGATTTAGAAGGCGATTGGGCCACATCCGGCCCCTCGGCCTTAGTTTTTAGATTAAAACATCCCATTCACTCAAAGAGACCATGGATAAGTAAAGGCCAAAGACGTGGTGAAAGATGACTGTTTTTGCCTAGTTAAATGACTAAGTGGGTTGAGGGCTCCTGGTTGCCTTATCTTTTGAGACACTTACCTTAGCTACTCTTTTCTGAAGGTTACAGGGGATGCAATTTGGCTAAAAACTGGTGGAGGCCAGGAACGAGGTGTCTCTCTTTATAGGATCCCCCTTCCTCCCAAATTCAAGCACTGTCTTGGCATATCACCCCAGTAAAGCAGGAAATGGTTACCCTGAGTGGGGAGGAAGGTTACCTTTTCAGCTTTGGACCATTGATCCAGCACATCGCTTGCAAAATTAAAGTACTCTGGGACCTCCTTGTCACCCCGGTTAATAGCTTCGTAGTGTGAAAGGTTGAGTGAAGCGAACCTCTTGTTGTCATTCTGGAATGCCCTGCAAAGTGATTGGCAGCTCCAGACAGGCCTGAGTGTTTTGAGCTTGAGTAAGATTTCCATGTTGCAATGTGAGTGGACCTGGGATCATGGGTGATTTGGTCCTTCAAGAAAAGAGAAAACGAATCATTATTTGTTATAGAACCATAGAACTGTTGACTTAGATGTCATCTAGTCCAGTTCCTCTAGCTACTATTTATAATTTCTCGAAATAACTAAGGACATTTTTGTTCTAGCCAGCTTTTCCAGCCAAATGTATTTTTTATTTATTTATTACATCTCTGTCTTGGATGTTTATTTGCATTTGTATTGTATAGGATATGCAATGCAGGATGATGAGGATGATTAACAATTTATTAATTGCCTTCTACCCAATTGGAATGAACAATAAAAATGGGGAAAAAACAGTTAAATGCACAAAAAACAGTATACACATTTAAAAAGAATACAAAATAGACACACAGGGCATGCAAGCACAACATGACTAGCAGATGGAAGGATCTGTCAATTTTGCCCCTCTCAGGTTCTCATTTCCCCAATCTTAAATTCATTTCTCAGTATTTCTGCAGCAATTCATGGTTTGTTTGTTTTTTAAGCCCCGGGTAACACAATGTAGTTTTGTATGCTATTTTCACTAATATATGCAAGCTCTGTGTGCCTTCTGCTAGCATATTCATTTTTGTCCTCATTATTTGGTTTGAGAAATGCACTGCAAAATTTGGAGAAGTGCAAATTTCAACGGATGGCTGCATTTCAATTCACATATTGTTTTGAGAATGGTGAATTAGTTAGATGCACCTTTTGTATGTGAACTGAACCCAATACCTCCAACATTTGTAATCAGTATTACGGATGGGGCAAAGAGTTACATTATGATTATTTATGATTACTATTATTAATTACCTGCCCTTCACCCTGAAGGGCAATTTACATCAGCAAAACACAACCTTACAACACAATACTAAAAGCAGTCTAAAACAACTTCCGTAAAGCTCCTATGACTTCTCTTGGTCCAGATCAGCCCCCTGCCAGTTATTACCTTCTTTAAAAAAGTGTGACATCACATCTAGTTTGGCAGTAGGACTAGCGATGAGAAAGTTCGTGCTGGGCAACCTTCCTACCTCACAGGACTGTTGCAAGGATAGATAAGAAATCGCAAACAAATTCAGGGTGTGCATGGAAGAACCGATAACTCAAAAGCAAGCAAGCCATTGTTACCTGGAGGCAGTTGGCTTAGACAAGATGTCATCCTGCACCACCAGAGAGGGAAAGAGCCTCTGGCCAACTCCTGCTCCTCAATCCGGCTTCTCCAAAGCGTATGAGTCTTGTTCATACTATAAGGGCCTTTCGCAGGAAAGGATTATTCCCCTGTGAGAATGAAGTTGTTTGTTTCACCAATGATCCTTTTTTTTTTTTTTAAGCCACGAAGAGCAGAAAAGAAAACGTATACTAGCCATGCCTTTCCTTGGCCTCTCACTGCAGATCAATAACTAATCCGCTGCAGGTGAAGCTATAATTTCACCCTATGGTGCCAGCAGAGATTTGGGGGGCGGAGATAGCTAATATAGGAGTTCAGGAAGTTTTGTGGTACAGGTAGAACTATACAGGATGGCATTCATACAATTAACAATTCCTAGTTATTGTTGTTGTTGTTGTTTTAAGTAAGTAACTGGCATGCATGGGGAGGTAGCAGCTGGTGGAGGTTGATGTAGGGCCCTTAACCCTGTATTCCCCACTCCAGACCTTATCCAGATTGCCCGGGGTTGAGACTACTAGCAGTCATTTTTGATTGTTGAACAGTTTTAGTCTTCTTAATTTTATTCGTATCAGTTTGTGTTGCAATGTTTCTGTCATTTTAAAATTTATTTGCATGCCACCCTGGAATCCTGTTTTGAATAAAGGGTGGTTTATAATTCCCCACCTCCAAATAAATAAATAAAAATATTTGGATTGGAAGAAAACACTCCCATTCAGATGGCCAATGCCAATATTCGTTCGTTCGTTCTTTAAGTCAGTCAGTCAGTAAAGCACACATCTCCTTCAAAGAGCTCAAGGTGGTGTATATGGCTCTTTCTAACCCTCTCCATATTAGCCAACTCTGCAAGGTGGGTTAGGACTAAGGGGCAGTGACTGGTCCAAGGTCACCCAGTTGAGGTTCATGGGGATTTGAAGCCTGGTCTTCCAGATTTTAGTCTGACACTCTCTAGTGGCCTCCCCCTCTGCTTGTAGACCCTGACACACTCAACTGGCAGTCGTGTCAGGGAGCTGCACTACTTCAAGCAGTTCAAGATGGGCAGGGGGCACCATTTTAATCTCCTACAAGGCCCCAGAATGATGTTTGGTTCTGGACAATGTGGGAAGTTAAAATGGCAGCTAGACCCTGCTGCCTAGCATTTCTCAGAGCTGTGAACCAGGTTGTTGGGACCCTGGCAACTGCCCAAGGACACCATTTGCTGACAGCAGCCCTGGTACAATACCTGCTCACTTAGAATGAAGAACAGAACAAGCATATTTTGATACTGAGCCACCATTGACCCCAATCTCCTTTTGTTTTCTCCTGTGTGGTTCTTCATTTTCTTGCTCCAGTTGTGCCGTAGCGCTGTACTGTTTCCACTCATCATAGCAATTTGGGCAAAATGCCTAAAGTTAATGATGGCTTAGCATAAGTTTGTTGAGCTGCACAAAGGCCCTTGGGCATAGCTATTTAAAATATTAAAACATCTATTAAGGGATGGAGTTGTGATTCAATTAAAGCCATCGGTTAGGGCAACCACCATTCTTTGTTATGAATACATTAGGCACATTAAATCAATCTGCATAATTCTGCCTCCAAGTACCATGTTTTCAATGAATTTTGACTCCCTTGGCAAGACTGAGGGAGGATGATGGGAAATCTCAGGAGATGACAGCATAGGGGTATAAAGAAAAAAAATGCTTCTGTTTTGAGGAATAAACAGGCAGTTACTAGGTGTACCTTTTGAAAGCCTCAGAAATAATAATGCATCCCTTGAACACAGCAGAACTTACTTCTGAGTAGACAGTGTAAGGCTCCATTTACAATGCAGTCATAACTTGGTTGTTGAACGCCTCGCGACTCGAATGTTTTGGCGCCCGAATGCCCCAAACCCGGAAGTGAGTGTTCCAGTCTGCGAATGTTTTTCGGAAGCTGAACTTCCGACACTGCTTCCGCTTGAATGCAGGAAGCTCCTGCAGCCAATCGGAAGCCGCGCCTTGGTTTTCGAATGTTTTCAGAAGTTGAATGGACTTCCAGAACTGATTCCGTTCAAGAACCAAGGTATGGCTGTAAAGAAATAGATACGCCCTGCATTTCCAAAGAAACTGCTGGCTGCAGAAGCATTGGAATTAAAGAACTGAAAGCGGATTAGTGAGTCTTTCCTTCAAGATTATATGCCCCATCAACATTTCCTTCATTTGGTTCAGGGATTTATTCTCCATATAAACAGGACTCCCGTTTTTGCAACCACAGACGTACACCATTTTTAATTGTTCTCCGAGACATGGAGGGAAAGAAAAAGGACAACCGGGACATTCTGGGATGAAATCAGAAACTGGGATGGCTTCTGTAATTCTGGTACTGTTCTTGGAAAATGGGGACACTTGGAGGGTATGTAGTAGTAGTATTCAAGCCCATCTTCTAGACTAGGTGTTATGTTCACCTTGCTTGTCCAGACTTGCCCTCTGCTGTGTTAGATTTTGCCTTGTTGGAATCTGAGCTGAGTCTGACCACATTCAGATGACACCTAAGTCCATCTTTGTGCTGCTTGCTTGTTCATTTTTGCACTTTGGGTGGTCGTCCCCATAATGTGAAAGCCACTTCTGGAAATCTAGTGGAGATTTAGCACTTGTTTCTGGTGTTGATTGTTTTGAGGGGGGTGGGAATCCATTTGCAACTGGGAAAATTGCTTGAGTTTTGCATTGACAAAATAAGGTCTTTCCTTGCCCTTTTAAACTTTAGCACAATGTGGTGGAATGTTGATTTTTTATTTATTTTTTAAAAAGTCTCAGTTCCATAACACAACATGGCGCTGCAGTGTAAAAGGAATATTAGAAACTGGGGAAGAAGTGCTAGCATTATAACCAGTAAAATTAGCACAATAACCCCTACATTTCTGAATTCGGAACTGGTGCTATTGGTATGTGATCTGGTGTTTGAGGACTTGCCACAAGCCCACCCCCCATTACACCTGCCTCACTTGATCTTGGACTGTTGGCTGGGACAGAATACTGCCCAAAACCAGGAACTGGAAACTGGAGGTGCAGCTTGCACAAGAAGGGGTGAGTGCTCGTGTTCAAATCCTGCTTGCTTGTTTCCCACAGGCATCTGGTTGTCCACTGCTAGAACAGGATGCTGGACTAGATGGGCCATTGGCCTGATCCTGCAGGCTCTTCTTAGGTCCTTAATGCTCTTCTTGAAGCCTGAGCTGATCACCACCATGAGATGAATATGGGCAGTGAGCCATTTACTACATAATAGGGACTGTCCTTACTAAATACATACCTAGGACACCTACTGGATCAGGCTAAAAGTCTAACTTGGGAGTGGGAAACGTTTGGCCCTCCAGTTGTTGCTGAGCTACAACTGGCATCAGAGGATGATGAAGATGATAGTACAACAGCATCTGGAGGACCAATGGTCCCCACATCCAGGCTCTATCTAGTCCAGGATCTTGCTTCCTATGGTGGATAACCAGGTCTCTATGGGGAAGTCCATAAGCAGGGCAATATGTTTCTGTTGTTTGTGTTGCTAAGGTGGTATCTGTGCCAAACAAGCAGAGCCTCGTCCCCTGGAGAACTCATTACCAATGACAAATGCTTTCCTTGGGAGCCAGCTCCTATCTAGTCTTCTGCTCACTGCTCTCATTTTGTTTAGCAAGCATGAAGCATGAAAGGGCACGGAGATACCCTCTGCACCCAACAGGAGTGTCCTTCTTACTCGCTATTAATGTGAATTACCCTTATGAGATGGAAGAAAGCTGACCTCGTCTCCCTCGCCAGCATCAATTAAAAGCTTAGATGTTGTAGAAACACAGCATTATCCCCCAAAGTGCTGGGGTATTATAGATTCACCTGTGGGGCGGCACTTGGCACCATTCCTTCTGGGAACTGCTGTTTGTTTGCCCAGTAATCACTCCATTGAGGTCTTTGCTGAAAGATAATTGGCAGCTTGGCCATCAGACCGGTTTGCTGTTCTCCCAGGCTGCGTCTGAGCAGATGTGTTTGTGAGCTCGGCTTTGTGGCAATGAAAGAGAACCAGGGTCTTCTTGAAGGCATGGGTAGCAAAGTTATTTAGAGAGGGGACACCTCCTTTGCCCTGTGTTTCACCGAATGCTTATGATATAAACAACCAAATGAGCACACTAAGGTTGCACACGTCCTTTTGCTTCAGGTGATGTATGGTTAAAAACAACGTTAAGCACAACTTGGCAATGAACAGAGCTCTTTTTTATTTTGTTTTTGCAACTGTAACCTTGAACAGATTAAGAAATGGATGATTGGGTTCCACTGCCCATTATTAAAGTATATTCAGTAAGAAATCACAGCGCAGAAGTTGGGCATACGAAGAGGCAGATTTAGGGGAGCATGACTGGTTCGCCCGCATTGGGTGCTGAGTTGAGAGGGTGCTGAAACATTGATGCACAACGGAAGGCATGGGGAGTGCCAAATTTTGGCATTGCACAGAGTGCAGCTGAAATTTTAAAGCCCAAAGTTCGCCACTGGCACAAGTTGTGCATGCAGGAGGTGCAGACAAACGGAATCTCTACTTAAAGGAGGTGATAGGAAAGATTAGGTGTAGGGGGAATTTGCGTGGTCATCTATGGGGTAAGGTGATCTCACAAACGAACTGGTTCCAAACTGTTACGGGCTTAATCTACGCCTTTGAACTTGTCGCAGTAACCAATGGGCAGCCAGAGCAGATTTCTGAGCAGAGGTGTCATATGTAGATGGAGTTTTACTCCTGTCAGCAACCATGCTGCAGAATTCTGGGCTTGCTGCAGTTTCTGGGTCAGGTGCCAGGGAAGCCCCACACAGAGTGCATTACAGTAATCCAACCTTGAAGTGATTTGGAAAGCACTGACGTCAAGCTTCATGCATAGTCAGAAACCCTTTAACGTTACCATATGCTGATAGGTGATTGATGATGTCTAATTTGTCCCTGATGGCTTCTATCTATCTATCTATCTATCTATCTATCTATCTATCTATCATCTACCTCTGAGACTATTGAGACAAATAAAAACCAGTCCTTTCATGCTGGTTTCAGAGTCCTGTTAGGCTTTCTCCCACTCCTTCTTCCTCAGCTGTTTCCTTTGGATTTTTCCAGAAATTGTCTTGGGCAGGTCTTGAACAAACTCTATCTGTTTTGAAAGATCAAGGAGAAAGAGAGAGAGAGAGAGAGAGAGAGAGAGAGAGAGAGAGAGAGAGGTGAGCACATTTTATTGGTCATTGTAGTCATTCCTTTCCCAGGGGAAATGATGATAGAAGTGTTTCAATGACTTAGACCCAGGGTGATCCATTGAAGCTGAATGTTTGAAGATTCAGGACAGATAATAAGAGGTACTTCTTCATACAGTACATACATAAGCTGTGGAATTTGCTCCCAGAAGATTACTATTACTATTATTTCAAACCATAGCAAGGTCAATACACAGGGTGCACCTGGAAGCAAAAGCAAGGTTAAGACACATGCTAAACAGCATTTTACCAGAAGCTGAGTGCCCATGCAAGGCAGGACATGACCTAATTGTGAGCATTAAGTTGCCTGTTCGTCAGTGTACTTGGACCGACCTGAAGGAGGAAGACGAGACAGAGATTTTACCCAGACGTCTCGTTGTCAGAGTCCTCCTCGTACACAGTTTCTTATCTACAAGATTTAACGCAGAGAACCTGCACCCTGGCCTTCAGTAAATTGCAGTTGAACTCTTGAACCTGGTGGCATTGAATAGTAATTTGCACGATTGTATATATCTCTTCAAGACTGATTTGAGACTGTATATTTATATATATTATTTGAGCTTGCATTATTTGGAGCTGTGTTGAGCTATTTAGCGTGCAAGACACTCTCATCATGTATACAGAGTTGTGCTTGATTACATGTTAAACAACAGCAGCGTGAGGGGAGGGAGGGACGGCTACTCTTTGGACGACTGTACTGAGTGTCCAAGGCTTTTATTCCTAGACAGCAGACTGGAGCGAAGACTTCCTGACTTTGGTCCGTTGCTCAGGCTGCTCCTCCCCACCTGAACACGACTGGGCAGTTCAAATGTTGGAGTTGGCAGGCTATACCTCCGCCCAAGGCTGCTGGCTGGGGTTGCCTGTTGTTAAATCCAGCCTCAAGACTGATGCCCAGGAACTGCGAACCCTCTTCTTACCTTTCTGGGGTACTTGTAGGGAGCTGTTGTCTTCTTGACATGGTCCTGCAGCTCACAAATTAATTGGTCTTTCTTTCGTGACTCGTAGGCAGGCGACAGGATGATAAAGGCTTTTACAACCTACCACCCCCCAAAAAATAAAAGAAAGGCCACAATCAACACTTGCACAACCTACAAGATTTTGCATAAAAATGGAAATAATAATAATAATAATAATAATGAACCTTTATTGTCACTACACCACCTGTGTGCAGTGAATGGATATATGTGAATGGATATGTATTCATGCAAATTTGGGAATAAGAGGCATTGTTTGAGTAGAAATACAGTGCATCTCATCATAAGGAGGGTGGGGAATAGGAAATTGTCACCAAGTGACATGTCTGCCTGCTCAGTCTGCTGTCCAGGTGCTGACTGTGGATGGTGGTCCATTTCATGTTACCTCTCCCCTGATGGGATCTGGACTGCTGACAACGGCCGATTCTGCCACTGCTGGGTGTTCCATTAAGGCATGTTCCACTTCATAGGGCCCGATACGATACCTAACAAGGAGGGGCCATAGCTCAACATGAGGAGACACGCTTTGCATACTGAGAGGCGCAAGTTAAATTCTTTTCTGGATGCTTCACCCCCAAAAAAGATACCGCAGAATTGGAGAAGGGCAACAAATACAATGAAGATGATAGAGCAATTCCTCTAATAGGAAAGGTTATAACATTTGAGATACAGTATCTTGGTTTGGAGAAAAGTCCTTTTTGGGAGCCTGCTAAAGATGCTCCTCTTTCCACAAGCCTTCTTTTTTTAAAAAAAAGGCAATGCAAAATTACAACAAAAATTACAAACATTGAATCCAAAATAAAACAGTATAAACAAGAAAAAAACAACAAAACACAAGAGAAAAAAGAACACAAAAAACAAAAACACACATCTACAAATAAAGCCATATCATCATTCTAATCTAATCATTACATACATATACACATATTGACTTCCTTCCTTTGTTCTAAGACCTCGACATTTTTACTCTTTCTAAGTTGTTGTGTCTAATGTAGATCTTTATACTTTTTACACCATTTTTCTCTTTCTTTAACCCTGCAAAGCTTCATTCATTACATACCGATATGTTTACTCCTTTCCACATGTCTTCTAAAGTCTGTCTCTGCTCTGAATTTGAGTTGATTTGAAGTATGTTGTTTGGAATTGGTTTTTGCCAGGTGGCTGCCAGCAACTCCCATGGCTGGTTGCCCGGGAATGTACAAAGACAAAGAAAAGTTTCTTACCATCTGCTTTTTATTCAATATTTACAGAGAGAGGCTTTGGAACACAGCCTCTTGGATAATGGCTTTGTCCCAGTGAAGCTCCACCCCCCTTCTCTCCCACCTCCTCTATAGGTGCCTGTCTTTGAGCTCTTTGCTCTCCTACTTTTAAGGCTCGCCGGTTTCTGGGAGATGGTGGGTCTGGAATGCTTTCTAGTGACAACATGTCAGCCAGCTGCTCCTGCTCTGCCTGCTCCTCCTCTCCCATTATTTCCCAACTTCTCCCCTCATCTACCTCTGAGCTGTGACCTCCCTCAAACCCCTGTTGTAATTCTGAACTGTATTCTTCTTCTCTGGAAAGGTCAGGCTGGGGAGACGGTCTCCACCATTCCACCTCAGCCAAGTGCCCATAAAATAGGCTTACCCAGCAGATAAGATGACATCATCAGCTCTTGCCACAAACCGGATGTAGCCATCTTCATCCATGATCCCTCGGTCCCCAGTGATGTAGAAGTCTCCACGTTCTGTCGAGGCTGTTTTCTCAGGGTCATCCTAAGAACAATGCAGCAGAGATCACTAAAGCCAAAGAGGGAAACATTCATCTCTCGATTCCGGCAACTTCAAGGGGTGTCCTGCCCTTGTGAAGGGCCTGTTGCAGATCTAGAAACACAGACAGAATGTTCTCCTGCCACAACAAATTCAGTGTGTGTGTGTGTGTGTGTTTGTGGTTTTTTTGGTGGGTGAGGAGTTGGCTCTCACATTTGGTTTTCCAGAGATTTCAAAGATGTACGCAAGAAAGCAGGAGCCTTAAGCTGGGGCTTAATGATGTCTCAGTCTCTCCCGTCTCCACAACATTCATACATTTGTCAATATCATTCTCAAAGAGTCCTGCTGGATCAGATCAAAGGTCTTTCCAATTCAGTACACCCTCCCATTGCTGCTCCCATCAACTGATGGTCATATTATGGCTTTGCAAGTCAATTTGAGTCATTTTATTGTGGAAAGCAACAAATAATAATAATTACATCCTCTATGAATTTGGTGAATACCCCTTTAAAACTTTTACTTACTTTTAAGAATCCATAAATTACACTTTCATCCAAAAACATCTTTCCAGGAAGGCAGCATCCATAAGCATTGAAAGACCTTCCTCTTTCAACAGTCCTTTAAATGGATATATTTCTTACCTCAATTGACATCTGTACTGGAACTATTATTATTATTATTTTTTAAATGGTTCTAGAGGTGAAATTGATTGCTTTTACATTCTTGAATGGTTTTGATATAGGGAATTGTTTTTAAGTTGTTTGCTTTTTGGTCACAAGTGTCTTATAATTGTGTATTTTATTTTTGCCACCTGCCCTGGGACCTTAAATGAATGAACAAAAATGGACCAAAATATTAAAAAAACCCTCAGTGCATGAAGCAAGAATGCAGAAAAATGAAGCCAGTAGGTCTTGGTGAAGTCTTTGTCCTCCTAGTGTCTGCTGAGGAAACACTCATGATCATATATTCCTTGAATAATGCCCAACCATTTGAAAGGATCCCGCCTTACCAGGAGTGCCAGCTTGGCCCTGCGACCGTGGGTGCCTGGGGCCATGGGTTCCATGCAGCATGCATGGCCTTGGCACTGAAATTTGTGGGTGCCCAGGGCCTCAGGGAGTTGGCACCTATGCTCCTTACCAAGTAGCCAGAGAAGAGACCCAAGGGCCTTTTGGGTTTGATTTTAACAGCAATGTCTCCTTCTTCCCCAGGAGGCAGGCGATTGCAATGTTCATCTATTATCTAGAAAGAAAGATAAACAAGGGTGGGTTATGCAAGCTTTTCCATTTTGTCATTTTAGCTGAGTGTTAAGTTTTACTAGAATATGGTATCGTGATATTAAATCATACAACATGGGCTGTTACAACCAAGATGACCATTACGGCTCCCCTGTGTTATAAACATGCCTACCTGGACATCAAAGGGATGAGATGACGGTCCAATAAACCCCGGCTTGACTTTCATATCCTTCGGGGTTGAACAAAGTATGGTCTGAGGAAAAAAAGGTAGATGTGCAATCAGCTCTCTCTCTCTCTCTCTCTGTGTGTCTGTGTGTGTGTGTGTGTGTGTAACTATGGATTTTAGTGAATCAGATAAATTTTAGTTGACTTTAACCATCTGCCTCTTTACCGATTTGGGGAAGGTTCATGCAAGCTGGACCTGCAAAAAAAATTGCACCGTGAAGTCTTCTTGCAAAGGATTCCAAAAAACAACAGCCACATTCTTTTACAGGGTATTCCATTCCATTCCCTCACCCCACCCAATCAGATATTCTTGGCATCACATTGAGCCTGGGCTTCTGGGTGTCAATTTCCCCCCATTTCTACCTGTGCAGGCAAATCATGAATGTACTGCATAAGAATTATGTATGATCAATATGGACTGAGGGACATATCAAAGTTGGGGAGTTTGGGGGGGGGGGGAAAGCATGCATACAGATTTGATAGGCTTCTGTTGCTCATTGGCATATATGTTTGTGTCTGAATGCAAACATACAGTCTCTGTTTGCCCATAGCCTTCACGGATTACTATTCCTGTATGAGCTTTCCACTGCTCAATCACTTCAAGGTTGGTTGGCTCCCCACCACTCAGGCATCGTTTCAGACTCTTGAACTGGTATCTGAACAAGGATATGAAGAAACATTTAGTCTTCCTAAAAAGAGACAACCATTTTAATTCTACCAGATCTGACTTTTATCTAGAACACATGGAAAAGCAAAGAATGAGTGGCGCCAATTTGGCCTCAGCTGGATCCACACTCTGAGAATTTTATAGACATAGAGGTAAAATTGAAAAGGGGAAGGACAATGAAAGAGTCAGCCAGCAGAGGCTGGTCTATTCAGGCAAATTGTGCAGTGCCCCATCAAAGTCTACCCTCAGTCATCTCCCATAGAGTTCTTACTTAGAACCAGTAGGGGAGTTTTTTCTCTTTGGCTCCACCTACTGTTGGCCTCCCTGTCTTTTGCCCAACCAGTTCCGACAGGCACCAGCCATCACTGGACTCAAGCCAGGCAAAGTGACTTTGAAGTGAGGTAAACAAACAGGAATCAAGTTACTCTAGGGTGGAGTTCTAGAAACCACAGCCAGGTAGTTGTACCTGCTAACGTCGTGCTGCAGAAGCATACGGAAAATAGTTGGGGTGCCACAGAATATCGTCACTGGATACTTGGAGAGAGTCTAGGGGGGGAAAGCACACACACTCCAAATGCATCATGTGATTCAGGAGGTCTCACACATCTTATATTTTACATGCTTTCTGCCTTTCGAATAGGGCAATGTTAGCCTTACATTGAGAACGGTTGTTGGCTCGAACTGGAGCATGCCATGCTGAAAGACACATGCCCCTAGCATCCATGTAGGATACAAATTGCTGAAGGCAAATTTGATCCAGCCTGTGTCGGAGAAACCCCACATCAAATCTGAAGCTTTCAGGTCCATCCAGTTCCTGTTAATAAGGAGGCAAACAAGTGTAGTATAAGATGGGGAACACTTGGTTTGTCAGCTGTACATGTGAAGAAAAGAAGAAGACCTAATAATATTCTAGGCTGCATCAACAGAAGTATAGTGTTCAGATCAAGGGAAGGAATAGTGCTGTTCTATTCTGCCTTGGTCAGACTACACCTGGAATACTGTGTCCAATTCTGGGCACCACAGTTTAAGGATGTTGACAAGCTGGAACATGTACAGAGGAGGACAACCAAGATGATCAAGGGTCTGGAAACCAAGCCCTATGAGGAACGGTTGTGGGAGTTGGGTATGTTTAACCTGAAAAAGAGGAGACTGAGAGGCGATGTGCTAGCCATCTTCAAATATCTAAAGGGTTGTCACATGGAAGAAGGAGCAAGCTTGTTTTCTCCTTCTCTAGAGGGTAAGACCCAAACCAATGGCTACAAGTCACAGGAAATGAGATTCTGACTAAACATCAGGAAGAACTTTGTGATGGTAAGAGCTGTTCAACAGACTCCCTCAGAAAGTTGTGGACTCTGGAGGTTTTTAAGCAGAGGTTGGATGGCCATCTGCCATGGATGCTTAACTGACATTCCTGCATTGTAGGAAATTGGACTAGAGACTCTTGCCAACTCTACAGTTCTATGATAGGTGCCCTAGAATTACATTTAATTAAATAGCCAATGTCTGAGGGCCACATGAGATGTAATACAAAGTCATATGTGGTCAGATCTTTTGGTTTTAAGACTTAAAGAACAGCAACTGCTGGGATGTGGGGTTTTGGGGGGGGGGGATGACTTTAAGCTGATCAAGGTTGGGCAATATCTCAGATTTAAACAACCTTCCTGAAACTGTGATTAGCTGTGTTGGCAATGTTTGGTGAGATGTTCGCCAACCTCAATTGCTTTAAAAAAGGATTAGACATCTTCACAGAGGATAAGGCTTGTCTAAAGACTGCACACCTCTGAATACCAGTTGCTAGGAAGTACAAGTAGGGAAAGGACTATTGCACGCAGATCCTGCTTGGAGGCTTCTTATGGGCTTCGGACTGGACACAATGGCCTGTTCTAGCAGGTTCCTTTTAACGTTCTGAACATGTTCCAGTTCCACAATATCCTTTTTGAGGTGAGGTGGCCAGAAATGTACATAGCACCCCAAGTGTGGTCACACTATAGATTTGCATAATAACACCAGCAAGCCACCCCAGCTGTGTCCAGCTGCCCTCCTTTGGGTGTCTGTGGATTGACACTTTATTGTGGTTTAAGCTTTTTGGGGAGGCCATAGTTACTGCACATGATGACTTCTGCCACAATGAAATTGTCACTCTTCAACCCTCATATAGGACTCTCTGTTGTGTTTCCCGCACCTGAAAATTTAGAAAGGGATAGGAGATACCTTCCGGTACTTGCTAGTCCAATCCCCAAGCTGCTGCAGGAATGTTCCACCATTTTGGGATAACCCGTGGTTCCACTGGTGAAGTAGATGATCATTGGATCTTCACTCCTTGTTTTAACAGGCTGGTGATCATCACCTGCAGCTCTTTAAAGTAGAGAAGCAGGTATGTAAAAGTGGACTAGGTGTGGTCAAAATGGTTTATGATCTTGCAAGCTCAAATTGTGAAATTCTTTTAGGATTTGGATGTGTCTGTTACCAAATGGTTCAGTTACAGAAGCATTCCACTTTGTGCATGGATAGAGCTGTTTTGGCTATGTAAAGATCAACACTCATCTCTGAACAGTAGAAATAGAGGGAACATTTCCCACAACATCTGGTAGCATCCAATAAGTGGTTCTGTTATGTAATGCTTTCCTTTGTCCTGAACTTGTTGTTGGTCAATTTTATTTTTATTCGTTTATGAGAGGCATTTTTATACTAATTGAGTAGCATGGGGATTTGGCTTCTGGTGTGCATGACCAGACTACAAATGAGAAAATGAATATGTGGGACCTGCAGCAAAATGTTGCAGTACAGAGCCCTCGTCCATAAGACTCCATTATGATCTACATCAGTTTCTCATTCTTCCAGTCTTAAGTTCTGCATCAGTTTGTGATATTTTTTTTAAGCCCTCGTGAAAAATCTCCCAAGGTTTTAGTGGACATTTTCTCTCAAAATACATATTTTTTGCACACACCTTTGCCTGTTTGGCCCATTTTTGCAAGTGATGTTTCCTCACACAATGGTTTGTGGCTGTAATTTTCACCAATGTGTGCATATTTATGCACACGCTGTATGCATTTCTGTACACAGTATTTGGTGGGACAATTGCATCACAATTTTCAGAGAAGTTGAAAACGGCTGCCTTTGAGTTCACATATTGTTTCAGAAATTGTGAATTAGGTAGTTTCACACTAAAATCTGAAGCAAACCAGATTCCTCCCCCATCCCTTTGCATGATCTTGTTCTTCTCCAGCAGAAAAAATGTATCAGGCCAGCCCTACTGAATGGGTGACAAGGTTTTGCAAGCACTGGTTATTTTCTTTATTGTTTTCCAGGCCAAATCCCTCATACCCTCCATTTATTGCAGGGCAACAATATCTATCACCCCTGAACATTGACCATGGTGCCTGGGGCACAACATCTGGAAGCAATATCACCATGGCCACCGCCTTGGTATAATAATAATAATAATAATAATAATAATAATAATAATAATGTATACCCCTCCCATCTGACTGGGTTGCCCCAGCCACCTTGACTGGCTTCCAACACACAGTCATATCTTGGTTTCCAAACGGCTTAGTTCTCGAACGTTTTGGCTCCTGAATGCCGCAAACCCGGAAGTGTCTCTTTTGGTTTGTGAACTATTTTTGGAAGCTAAACGTCTGATGGGGCTTCTGTGGCTTCCGATTGGCTGCAGGAGCTTCCTGCAGCCAATCAGAAGCCGCACTTTGGTTTCCAAACATTTTAGAAGTTGAACGGACTTCTGGAATGGATTCTGTTTGACTTCCAAGGTACGACTGTATATTAAAACACAATAAAACATTAAACATGTAAAAAAAAAACACTCTCCCATACAGGGCTGCCTTCAGATGTCTTCTAAAAGCTGTATAGTTACTTATCTCCTTTATCTCCTGTCTAGAGGATGAAGATTGCAGGTTTTTCTGTATCTCACTCTTTGACTTATCCCTGACTTGCTTAACAAGGCAGCAGAGATTCTCACTTCAGCAGGTCATGGAAGTTCAGCCATTCTTCTCTGTGGGTGCCTTTGGAGACCAACATCCGAGTTTTCAGGAACTGGCAATCAGATGCAAGAGAGTCGATCAATGGTGCCAAGGCGTCGTTTGTTACTATACATTTGGCCCGAGACTTTTGGAGCCGGTACAAGATGTCCTTAGCAGTCAACAGGGTCATGGCTGGGATGAAGGTGACACCTAGGAGCAAAACAAAGTGTGATTAAAAAGAGAGGAGAGGAAGACACAGCAAAAAATGGATCTTTCTGTCGGTTCCTAGCACAGAGAGGACCTGACTGACCTGCTCTGATGCAGCCCACACTGATCAGCCACCACTCAGGCACCCTGGGGAGGAGGATGATGATTCGATCTCCCTTCTGCAGATTGCAAGCTTTGGAGAGGATGTTGGCTGCTTTCCTGGATAAGAATGCCAGCTCCTCAAAGCTCCACCGCACCTCCTCGCCTTTCCCACTTACCCACCAAAGAGCGGGATTGGAAGGTCTCTTTCCATCCTATCAGGTACAAAAGATGAAAAAGTATATGGGGGATAGTTATTCGTTTTACAACACAGGAAGCTGTCTGATACCGATTCAGACCATAGATCTATATAGTTCAGTATCTTCTACATTGACTGGTAGCAGCCCTCCAGTGTTTCCAATGGAAGTCTTTCCCAGCTTATGTGGAGATGCTGTCAGGGACCATGCTGAGAAGGGCTGTACTGAGGAGGAATGGTGGGAGTTTCCCCCTTCTCCTGCTCCTGAATCTTCGCAGGAGCAAGAGGACAGTATAGATTTGGAACAGTGGTTTGCAGAGGGGCATAGTTCAGAAGGCAGAAGCTGGGAAATACTGGATGGGGAACAGCTAGGAGAAGAAGCACTGGAAGAAAGAGGGTTAACAGATTCTCAGTCTCTGGACAGCATTCCTCCGCTCAGCCCAAGGTCAAGAAGGGCTCGGAAAGTGTCAGAACAGAAAGCACAGAGGGTACTGTGAGTATTAAACGCCCTTTTGCAGATAGTAAACTCAGTCCTTTACAGCAGAATGCAGCAGAAGCAACTGTGGTGGGAATAGTAACATCAAAGGTTTTATCTATAAAGCAAATAACAAAACAACAAGACGACTCTCACATCCATCTTCTTCAGCAGAGGAGCAGAGAGAGAGGAGACATTTAAATAGTTCCCATTCTCATAAATCAATTACCGTATTTTTTGCTCTATAAGATGCACCAGACCATAAGACGCACCTAGTTTTTGGAGGAGGAAAACAAGAAAAAAATATTCTGAATCCCAGAAGCCAGAACAGCAAGAGGGATCACTGTGTAGCGAAAGCAGCGATCCCTCTTGCTGTTCTGGCTTCTGGGATAGCTGCGCAGCCTTCATTCACTCCATTTCCCCTTCCTTTTTAGGAGGGAAAAAGTGAGTCTTATAGAGCAAAAAATACGGTAAGTAATTAAAGGCAACCCGCAACATTCTGCAATGTGAGAATGAGACGTTACAATATTAGCAGGTACAAGCTCAGATTACAAGACGTGGGAATGACGAAGATTAATAGGGATGGAAGGGGGGGTGATCCTTAATTGGGAGCACCGCCCTTTCTAGGAGCTGCATTCTTTGTTCTCTCGCTGTGATTATTAAAGTTTCTAACTGGTAAGAAGACTCCTTTTCCTTTGTTCTGCTTATCTACTACCATGGGGGGCAGGGAGCCAATTTACTGAAGCCTGACAGATGCTGGGGAATGAACATGGGACCTTCTGCATGCAGAGTAGAAACCTTTACCCAAAAATCTATCTACTGTTTGTACAACAAGAAGCCTCTAAGCTTTTTACAGAAAAGAATATAAGCCATTCACAAGTAAATACCGATAAATACTGATCAAACATACAAAAGATGTCGGCATAACATTTACCAAACTATAGGTAAAATACAACAATGAACATGAAATGAACTTTTATTCTGACGTCACATTCCAATTCAAACTTATTTTGGAGAAAGTCTTGTTGAGTACAGTGGCAGGGATCTAATTCTGAACCACGTGGATAGGCTTGGCAAGATCTCATATTTCCCCATCAGTTTGCAGTTTTTTTATTTTTAAATTCTCATGAAAATTCACCAGTATTTTAGCACAAATTTATCCTGATATAAACATTTTTGAAAGCAATTTCCCCTCATATAATGCATATTAGCATGCTATTTTCACCAAAATATAATCCAATAGCTTTAAACTAGTATATGCATGTCTTTACAAACTATTTGGCTGGAGGGCCACATTGCAAAATTTGGAAAATTGCAAATTTTGAAGGATGGCTGCATTTGGTTTCAACCTTGTTTCAGGAAATGCAAATGATGTAAGTCTGCCTTTAAATTCAAACTGAATCGGCTTCCTGCTCCCACCTCTATTTTCACTTCCTCCATAGTGGTATGAATGCCATATTAAATTGATGTATCGTCCAGGTGTATTCTTTATGCTAGAATTAAGTTAATAGCACTATCAACTGTGTCCTAAGAAATACTGCAGTTCAAAGGAGGGTAACCCTTATTAAGGAACTAACATGATGGAGAGATTTGATCAGTTGCTCAAGTCCATTCTAAGGTTAATAATAATAATAATAATAATAATAATTTATTATTTATACCCCGCCCATCTGGCTGAGTTTCCCCAGCCACTCTGGGCGGCTCCCAATCAAGTGTTAAAAACAATACAGCATTAAATATTAAAAACTTCCCTAAACAGGGCTGCCTTCAGATGTCTTTTAAAGATAAGATAGCTGCTTATTTCCTTGACATCTGATGGGAGGGTGTTCCACAGGGCGGGCGCCACTACCGAGAAGGCCATCTGTCTGATTCCCTGTAACCTCACTTCTCGCAATGAGGGAACTGCCAGAAGGCCCTCGGCACTGGATCTCAGTGTCATAGCTGTCAACCTTCCCTTTTTTTGCGGGAAATTCCCTTATTCCAGCTCTGTTTCCTACTGCTTCCCGCTGCTATCCCGGATTGTTAGATATCCTGTAGACTGTCCCTGGGACAGGTGAGGCTGCTGATCCCTTATTTTCGAGGCTGCTGATCCCTTATTTTCAAATCTGAAAGTTGACAGCTATGCTCAGTGTCCAGGCTGAACAAAGGGAGTGGAGACGCTCCTTCAGGTATACTGGACCGAGGCCGTTTAGGGCTTTAAAGGTCAGCACCAACACTTTGAATTGTGCTCGGAAACGTACTGGGAGCCAATGCAGATTTCTCAGGACCGGTGTTATGTGGTCCCGGCGGCCACTCCCAGTCACCAGTCTAGTTACCGCATTCTGGATTAATTGCAGTTTCTGGGTCACCTTCAAAGGTAGCGCCACGTAGAGCGCATTGCAGTAGTAATGCATTTCTGTCTATGGGATGACATAATATTATTAGATGGTTTCATTTGTTACCTATAGAGTAATGTTATATGTGTCAGCAGTAAGAAAGCTACCGGTATTTTTTTATTAAAAAACCAGTGTTGACTGCCAAAGGGGCATTTTAATTTAAAAGATTCAGGGAATTTTACAAATTTAAGTTTAGATGATTTGAGGATCAGAAAATTGATGCTCACTTCCACCTGGATTAATTGTTTTTGTTGCAATGACTGTTGACTGTAAACAGCAAAGAAAGGCTGGCTGATAATATTAGTCAAGCATTTTGTTTAGAATATAGGGCTCATTTGTTCTTGCAACCACAGATAAAAACTTTGCCACTGCTAACGTTCTAGCATTTGTCCGGTCTTCCAGTAGGAACCTGACATAGTGAGCCTCTGATTTTCCCAGGAAAGGTACCAGCAAGGGTAATATCAGTTCAGCCCTGGCCTGCTCATATTTTGCACAATGCAACAAAATTGTGTATTGATTTGTAATGATTTGTTGGGTCTCTGGACCGTAATAAAGATTGATTGATTGATTGATTGATTGATTGATAATATTAGGAAGAAATCATGACAGACAGAGTTTCATACCTTCTCCTTTTGGCTCCATTTATCCAGCACATCGCTTGCGAAATTGAAATGTTCGGGCACATTCTTGTAGAGAGCTTCATAGTCGGAGAAAGCCAAATCTGGAGATCCACCGCAAGGTTGACTTTTAATTCTATAGGGCAGTTTGGAGGCACTCAGAGATTTTAAAAGTCTGGAGAGATGCTTCATTGCAGCTGCCGTGAATGATCTTGCCTTGATGGAAAACCAAAAGGATAAAAAAAAGAACATTCCAAATTCTGCTCAAGAACAGAAAACAAAACGAACACTGATCTTGTAGTATATGAAAAAGAAAGATGGATGCAACGATGCAACTGGAACGATGCAATGGAAATGCAACTTCACTCCAGATCCAGGATCTTTCTTCAGGGCAGAAGAGCTCAGAGTATTAGTTCTTTCAGTCTCATGCTGAAAATAGGAGGCTAACTGTGTGTAAAGTACAACCTGCAATGGACCTCATCGATAAAGTGTGCTAGTGGTAGACCGGAATGCACCAAAGTTAGCTGCTCACGAACATCAACTACACTTTATGTTTGTGGGTGGCAGAGAGTAGATAATGTCAACTGCTTACTGAATATTGGTGATTTGTTATATAGTGTTGCATCAAGCAATTGTTACACCACACTTCCCAGTGCATTTTCCAGCTCTGTTTTCTTATAGCAAAAAGTCCAGTGGGCAGGGTCTGGTCTCCTGAGCAAGATAACCAAATCAGGTATAAATGTACAACCTGAGTTTGCTCTGATCCATTAAAAAAATGGTTGTGTCTAAAGTTGTTCTTTTTAAAAAAAAATACCTGGGAAGAAAATATTAGTCATTGCTCATTTCAGTCGGACTGCTTTTATGACTATCTTTAGTTGGGCACTGAGACCTATATATTTATGTCAGATTAGATTGTTTCATTGTTAGATGCATATCTATAGGTCTGAAATTCAGAAACCCCATTTACTGCCATCTGAGTTTGCTAAAGGAAACTTCTTAAGTTTTTTTCAGACTGGAACAAGAAATAGTATAATATATATATATATACCTGTACATACTTACCACATCCTACACTCTGGGAAGAAGTGCAAAAGGAAAGTCACCAGAGTTTAAGAGAGTCAGATTTAGCTGAAAATGTTTAAGCTTTAAGAACATAAACATTAACTTTTACTCCATTCAGTGACATTGGGCAACCTTTTTCTACAATTGTTTTGCAATCTGGTGTTAATGTTCTACTAGATTGTCACTTATATCCCAAAGCGCTCCCTTAGTCCATTAATTTATGTTAAAATATTTGTAAAATAAATTAATGGATGAGAGAGACTGGTCAGCAAGAGGATAGGTTAGGGTTTATTTTGCTTTAACAAAATATCTGTCTAAGATGAATGCTGACCTCACACCCAGTTGCTGGAGGGGGTGCAATGGAATGGTTACCTTTGTCTACCTTTGGACCTGTCTTGGCTGAAGTTTTACAACAAATCTCCACTATTGTTCGTCAGAGCCTTCCCCTTGACCCTGGTTTGGTTTGCGCTCTATCTTCCTGAATAACATGAATGATTTAACCCCCAAAGACTTTATTTTATTTCTTCCTTTGGCTACTAAGATGGAAATAGCTCACCACTGGAAACATAATTCTGTGTTCTCTCTAGAGGGAGAGTGAAGTCTAGAATTTGGTATTACAATAAAAGCTTGACCCAGTGAAAGAGGCTTCTCAGAGGACTGACAGAATCTGAAAAATATGAAAATATGCGGTTCTTGACTTACCTCATACAACCTGGATGTACTAAATATCCTCTGAGATGCCGCTTGCCTTTCTTGTCTAACCATTCACCTCAGTCCTAAACATTCTGTACCTCTTCTTGTTGTGAAGGCCCATTATTTTATTTAGTTTCAGTCACTTAAATTATTCTGTATACCACATGCATATACATGCCTGTGTTGTGCATACATGTGTATATAATCCACTCTGTGTGTGATGATTTTATTTTATTTTACAGTGGTACCTTGGTTTAAGAACAGTCCTGTTTACGAACGATTCGGTTTTTGAACTCCGCAAAACCGGAAGTAGTGTCCTGGTTTGAGAACTTTACCTTGGTCTAAGAACGGAATCTGAACGGTGGAAGGGCACTGGCAGCAGGAGGCCTCATTAGGGAAGGTGCGCCTCGGTTTAAGAACGGTTTCGGTTTAAGAACGCACTTCCGGAACAGATTAAGTTCGTAAACCGAGGTACCACTGTATTATTTATTGCTGATTTATTTGTTCCTTTTTTATTGTTCCTTGTTACACTGAAGGAAATAATTTTAAAAACCCAATGTTTTCAAAAAAAGAGAGAGAGGAAGTAGTGGAGATTCCATCTGGCCTGCATTCAGATCTCCATCGCAGTATGCTGTAATTGTACTTTCACCAGTGGAAACATCAAAATGGGCTTTCCACTACCTAATACCAATCTATCCATGGTGAATTGGTGAGAATTGTGGACTGAACACAATTCAAAGGAAAACATCAGGAGTGTTCTGCAGGAGTGTTGCAACCACTCCAGACCCTAGAATATCCATTATTGTTAAAAGACAACCTTCCAGTTTAAGACCAGGCTTAAGGCTATCTTATCTTGGCTCAAGATAGCCAGCTGAATAAGCTTGCATTTGCTGACAAAACCACCTCTCTCACCCACTCTTTAAAGCAGTTTTGTCTGTTTCTGTTTGTCTAAATTGCATGTTTAAAATAAATAAACAGAAGAGAGGTAGCTGTGTTAGTCTGTGGTATCAGGGGCAGGAGAACAAAAGGGTCTGTGGCACATTAAAGACTGTGTTTATTAAAAAAAGAAAATAAGACATAAGCCTTCATAAACCAGCATCTACTTCCTCAGATATGTGGGTGAAGTATCCAACTGGGTTGACTCAACTACCTGGTCATCCAGTTGCAGATCTTAAAGTCTTGGAGCTCAGGAACACAAGAGCTTAACTTCAAAACAATCTTATGATGAGAAATGATTCCAGTCAGACCAAAAAGTGTTGTGGCAAGGGGTGGGGGAAAATGGTATAAAAAGATAATTTCTGGATGCCAAGATCCAGGCTTTGGGCAAGTACTCTTTGGTTAGAGAACTCCAGCAGAGATTTAAAATCACATAATATGCAGCAAAGCAAAGTGTGGAAATATAGACTGTTAGACCTTTAAAATACGCCCTTCTACATTTCATCCAAAGTTCCCCTCTTCCCCTAGCATAGAAAACGATCACACATTTAGCAAGTTAAAATTAGTTTACTTACAAACTCTTTAAAGGTCAGGTTCATGTGCTTTTCCATACACCAGTCAGAAAACACAGACAGTAAAATTTGGCTTAGTTACAGTGGTGAAAATTCCTGAATTATTGGTAAAGGAACTCAAGCGTGGGGCTGATGAGATTGGAGTCCAGTACATAGCTGTCAACGTTTCCCTTTTCTTGTGTGGAATCCTATTCGGAATAAGGGAATTTCCCTTTAAAAAAGGGAAACATTGACAGCTATGGTCCAGTAGCATCTGAAAGGCCCAAGGTTCATCACCTGTAATTTATGCTTATGGTCCTTGCGATGCAGGTTTGAATGTATTGTGTAAGTTGTAACAATTCATAAGATTGCTCTTTTATTTTTCTGCAACGGCAGTGTAAGCTACTAAGCCATTTTATTCATTAGACACTATTTTATGTAAACCAACTTTCCATATTTATTCAGATTGGCATTATATAGTTCTTGCTACTTCCCTAAGATATGTCAAGACAATACTGATATATACTGACAGGAGAGGAGAAATTCTTCAGCTCATAATGATAAAATAATAACGATATAATATAATCATGACGTTATTTCTATACTGCATTTTCTGCAAACTTGTATCCAAAGCAGTTTACAAAAGAGTAACACCCCTAAAGCAGCAATACAATAACCACAATACATAATTAAAATCATAATACCATTTACAGCACTAACATTTCAATAAGTAACCATTAATTTATAATACAGCAAATAAATTTAAAATCATAATACCATTTACAGCACTAACATTTCAATAATTAACCATTAATTTATAATAAAGCAAAGAAATTTAAGTGACCATGAAGGACACCAACTGGTCAATTAATATCCCATAGGCTATAAATTCCTATTTTATAGCCATGAGAGACACTAGAATTTTGTACAATGATGGCAACCCAAGAGCCACCAAGGCAAATGGAGCATCATCATCTATCCATCTGTGATATTGTTGTGACAACCAGTCCTTTTTGGATAGCTTCAGAGTCTCCTTAGGCTTTCCCCCACTCTTTCAGCCTCAGCTCCTTCCTCTGGATTTTCCCAGAAATTGTCTTGGGTAGGTCTTGAACAAACTCTATCTGTTTTGAAGGATTAAAAAGAGAGGGATAAACTGAACACATCAACTTTTTTTGGAGTTACATTTAGTCATTGTGAAAAACCAACTTTTGTGGAACAGGGGAATCTTAATCCAAGTCTGAAGGGAAGTTTTCTTTCTGCAGTTCTCTTACTGCACATAACTGTGGCATTGTGGGAAAGTCTTGCTTTTAGCACTATTGCTTCTTTTCTCTTGCATTCTGGGAAGTCTCGCTTCTGCTTCTGCACATACTGTTCCAAACACACCAAGCCAAACACACCTAGACATTCTCTCATTCTTCAGTTCATTTCAAGTTCATGTACAAAACAATATGGTCTGTTCTTAATGCATAGCTGACCACATCTACGGAACTTCATTATTATATTCTTTCATGTTATGATCAATCATTAGTAATTGTTTTAGTCATGTTATATTAATCTTTAGTTATAATTTAATTAGGAGGATTCATGCCTGTCTAGTTCTAGCTCCATTCCTCATCCTTTGATCTATCAATGATAAATGGACATATGTTATTCCCACCTTGTACCTATGTTAACCAATCAGCAACAAGATGCTTTGTGTTTGTATCAACCAATCAGCCACAAGCACACCTGTGGCAATGTTTGTAATATTCAATAAAAGAGAGTTCCCGGGGCTTGCCCCAGAGACGCCTCTCATATGACACCTACCACTCGTCTGTCGTGATTTCAACCCAACACAAGTCTTAACAAAACACAGGATGACCAGCTGTCCCCACCTCTCCTGGAAAGAATCCTGGGCCTTGAATCTGGGGTATGGCTGCTGCCGGTGAGCGCTGATCCCTTTTCCTGTGAAATTCGGCTTTGGAACTAAAATCAACTTACTCGTGAGTAAAGACTGAATCACTTGAAATTAGAGACTTTTAACTAAAAGATTTGAATTTGGCTGAGAGCGGAGAGACGTGGAAACAGGAAGTCCGTCTTCCGCTACCATTGAACTTGAAAAAGCGAATAGCTGGAGGAGTGGAGGCTGAAAAAAGAACTTTTAAATTGTACGGATCTAAGCATCCACTGAACCTGCAATTTAAAGTAAAGGTTTTTAAGTTAAAGATTTGGAACTATCATTTGTATTTGACTTTCCTCCTTTTATTGGATTACAATTAAAAGGTGAAACCCAAGGTCCGGAGCTGCCTGATTTTTGAGAGACTGAGCTGTCAGTACTGCAGATCTGGATACTGTATATTGGAACTTGCAACAATCTGAGGGTATTGAGACCTTCTAATTTGAAACATTTTTTTTTTGGAGACATGTAAGCACTGCTTGTTACAAAGTGATTATTAATATCAACTCTGCTAAATATTTGTACTTGAAGGTTCCTGGATATTAAATTAGACTCTGAAAGACATTTTAAGCTCCCTCTAGAGGATTGGATTAAAACAGTGACTTTACATTTACTTTCGATTCCCTGGCTGTTTGCTTTCTCTGGGCCTTTCTATTCCCATGGGAATAACTCAGTGTGACCTTGACTGATAGATAACGTTGGAATGAGTGGCACAAGAAGAAGAGGAAGAGTTAGACAAACAACTTTGACAACTCTAACCTCAGCCTCACAGACACGCAGATCATCTGTACCTACTTTGCCTTCAGAAGTAGAAGTAGAAGAAGTTGCCTCGTCACAGGCAAAAGAGGGAGAGGGAGAAATAGAGCAGTTACAATTGGAAGATATGGCCTCAGGAGCATCTGCTTCTGTATTAGACAAAATTTTTGAAAAATTGGAAGCTTTGGACAAGAAAGCAGATGAGCAATCAGCAAAGATTGACAAAAATACAGAATGCCTAAATAAATTAACTGTACAAGTGGCACAGAATACACAGGCAATTGGACAGTTAACGGAGGCCACAGCAGAAAATCGGAAATTGGCTGAGGATACCAGACAAAAATTAGAAAATTTAGAACAAGAGGTAAGACCACTCACCAAACAAGTTGGGGAACATCAGATTTATCTTTCTATGATAGAACTGCGAAATCGTGAGAATAATTTGAGGATTAGGTTACTACAAGAGGCAGAAGAAGGAAATCTAGCTGAGTTTTTAACCAAAGAATTCTCCAAGTTCTGGAATTTGGAGGAAAAGGACTTTAAAATTGTGTCAGCTTTCAGACTTGGAAGATTTATAAAGAAGGAGAGGCCCAGAGACTGTTTGATAACATTGAGATCAAAGGAGGAAAGGGATGAGATTTTGGGCCTACACTACGGAAAGTCACTGGAGGTTTTGGACAGAAGAATTGAAATTTACAAAGATATCCCAAGACAACTGTTGGACCTTAGAGCCGCCTACTCTGAACTTGCCAAATTATTAAGGAGCAACGCAATTGCATTTAGGTGGGAATTTCCCCAAGGAATATCCTTTACCTTTAGAGGGAGAAAGGTCAAAATTAGAACATTGGAAGAGAGAGACAAATTTCTGTCTACATACGGAGAGGACCTTCAAAAAGGAATTGAACTACCTTCTGGGCCTGGGGCAACGCCAGTACCAACACCAGCACCTGGGGAACTTGAAGATTCCGTGAACAAGATACCACCCTTGGAAAAATAACCAGATTAATTCAGGATGTCTCTGCAACTGTTGAGCTGGAATATTAATGGTTGTAATATTCCGGAAAAAAGGAAGAAAATATTTCATATATTAAAAAAAAGAACAATTGGACATTATTTGCTTACAGGAAACACATGTGACGAGGCTCCACAGAAAAGTGTTAATAAATAAAAGATTGGGCCAGGAATTTATATCGTCGGACAAAGTGAAGAAGAGAGGTGTGGTGATATATGTGAAAGAGAGCCTGTCACCTAAATTCTTATTTAAAGACGAACATGGAAGAATTTTGGCAATTGAGATACAACATCAAGGAGAGAAATTGTTGATATTAGGAATTTATGCACCTAATGAAGGGAAATCGGAATTTTACAAGAAGCTGCAGGAGACAATGCTGGATTATCTGGATTACAACAACATCATAATGATGGGAGATATGAATGGGGTCGTATCAACTAACATGGACAAGTCACAAAGTCAAAATATTACAAAAGACGGCAGACTACCTAAAACCTTTTTTGAAATGACAGACAATATGGACTTGATTGACATCTGGAGGACAAAGAACCCACTAGGAAGAGAGGGAACATTCTTTTCTGAAGCCCAACTGACCTGGACAAGAATCGACCAAATATGGATATCTAGAGGCCTGGCACCTAAGGTCAGAAAAGTGGAAATCTGCCCAAAGACCTGTTCCAACCATAATGCAGTAAAGATGGATATGACACTACTACCAACTGGATCCTTTAGATGGAAGATGAATGACAATTTGTTCAGAGATCAGGAAATTACCAAGAAGGCCCAAAAAGTTTTGAAGGATTATTTTGAGATAAATATGAATACCACGGTGGAAAAAAGAATCGTCTGGGACGCAAGTAAAGCTGTAATGAGGGGATTCTTGATACAACAGAATGCAGTAAAGAAAAGAACACAAAATGAGAAAAAAGATAAGATCTTGGATAAAATAAAAGAATTAGAGAAGAAATTGAGAGTGAATCCGAAGTCACAGCCAACTCTGAGAGAAATTAAACTTTATCAAACACAATATTCTAAACTGATAAATCAGGAAATTGAATGGAAGGTTAAATTAATGAAACAAAAAACGTTTGAGTCGGCGAATAAATGTGGAAAACTGCTGGCTTGGCAGTTGAAGAGAAGACAAAGATTAAATACGGTTACAAACTTAGAGGTTGAAGGAAAAAACATTCAGAATCCGGTGGACATTAGAAAGTGTTTCCAGAGATACTTTAAAAAACTATACACCCAAGGGCCGCAAGACGAAGTTGAGATTAAACAATTTTTGGCAAAAAATGGCCTATCCAAATTGTCACAAGAAAATAGGACAATCCTGAATTCTAAAATAACACGACAGGAGATTGAACAAGCCATTCAGAACATGCAACTGGGCAAATCTCCAGGGCCAGATGGGCTGACCTCCAAGTACTATAAGACATTAAAAGACTATTTGATACAACCTTTGATGGAGGTCAGCAATGAAATTATGGAGGGGAAGAGGGCACCGGAGTCGTGGAAGGAAGCGTTTATCACATTAATACCAAAGTCGGAAGCTGAAAAGACACAACTTAAGAACTACCGTCCCATCTCCCTTCTAAATGTGGATTACAAAATATTTGCAGACATTTTGGCAAGTCGATTTAAAAAAGTTTTAAATGAAGTAATCCATAAGGACCAGGCAGGCTTTCTCCCAGGTAGACATTTGTTTGCTAATACAAGGAACATTATTGACATTTTGGAACTTTTGCAAACAGATATAAATACTAAAGCAGTTTTAATCTTTATAGATGCGGAGAAGGCCTTTGACAACATTTCCTGGAAATTTATGATGGGAAATTTAAAAGAGATGGGAGTGGGACGGGGTTTTGAGAATGGGATTGAGGCGATATATTCAGAACAGAAAGCTAAACTGATAGTTAATAATGTGGTTACAGAAGAGTTTAAAATTGAAAAAGGAACACGACAAGGTTGCCCTATTTCCCCTTTGTTATTCATTTCGGTTCTGGAAGTGCTATTGAATATAATTAGAGGGGATCGGTTGGTGGAAGGAATTCAGGTCGGACAGAAACAATATAAATTAAAAGCTTTTGCAGATGACCTGGTTTTGACCCTGCAGAAGCCAGAGCCTAGTACGAAAAGAGTATTACAACTGATTAATGACTTTGGTCGGGTGGCTGGATTTAAATTAAATAAACAGAAAACTAAGGTTTTGGGAAAAAATTTGACAGATACAGAGTCAGAACGGTTTCAGAAAGAGACGGAACTTAATGTGGTTAAAAAAGTAAAATACCTAGGGGTAAACATAACAGCAAAAAACCTAAGTCTATTTAAGGATAATTATGAAAAATGCTGGGCAGAAATTAAGAGAGACTTAGATAGTTGGTCAAAATTGAAACTTTCTTTGTTAGGCCGAATTGCTGCTATCAAGATGAATGTATTGCCAAGGATGTTGTTTTTATTTCAAACACTTCAGGTTTTGGACAAGACGGAGTGCTTTCAGAAGTGGCAGAGAGATATTTCTAAGTTTGTCTGGCAGGGCAAAAAGCCCAGAATTAAGTTTAAGATATTAACTGATGCAAAACAAAGAGGGGGCTTTGCCCTGCCAGATTTAAAGTTGTATTATGAAGCCGCAGCGTTTTGCTGGCTAAAAGACTGGCTACTTCTTGAAGACACTGATGTGTTGGATTTGGAAGGGTTTAACAATGCTTTTGGATGGCATGCATATCTATGGTATGACAAGGTTAAAGCAAATAAGGCCTTTAAGAACCATATTGTCAGAAAATCACTGTTTAATGTCTGGACAAAATATGAAGACTTGCTGGAAAATAAAACCCCAAGATGGCTTTCACCTTTGGAAGCTAAGGCCCGAAAAAGGCCCAATATGGAGGCCAAATGGCCAAAATATTGGGAAATTCTAGAAAAAGATGGAGACAATTGGAAACTGCAGAGTCTGGAGAAAATGAAGGATAAAGTGCGAGATTGGTTACATTACGCTCAGATTAAGGAAGTTTTTAAAAATGACAAGAAATTAGGGTTCCAGGTGGATAAATCGAAAATAGAAACAGAATTGTTAGAACCTAAGAGTAAGGTACTTTCAAGGATGTATAACTTGCTGTTAAAATGGAACACACAAGACGAAATGGTTAAATCGGCTATGATAAGGTGGGTGCAGGACATTGGGCATAATATTATGTTTGAGGACTGGGAAAGGTTGTGGAGTACCGGATTGAAATTTACTGCATGTAATGCTTTGAAAGAAAATGTAATGAAAATGATATATAGATGGTATATGACCCCAGTCAAACTTGCAAAAATTTACCACCTGACTGACAATAAGTGTTGGAAATGTAAAGAGTGTGAAGGAACATTCTTCCACCTCTGGTGGACTTGCCCTAAAGTGAAGGCGTTCTGGGAAATGATTTATAATGAACTGAAAAAGGTATTTAAATATACCTTCACTAAGAAACCAGAGGCCTTTCTTTTGGGTATTGTCGGCCAAGGGGTGGTAAAGAAGGACCAGACATTTTTTATGTATGCAACAACAGCAGCAAGGATACTACTCGCAAAGCATTGGAAAGCTCAAGATCTACCCACACTGGAAGAATGGCAGATGCAACTGATAGACTACATGGAACTGGCTGAGATGACCGGCAGAATTCGAGACCTGGGAGAAGAGAGGACTGAGGAGGATTGGAAGAAATTTAAGAATTATTTACAAAAACATTGCAACTTGAGTGAATGCTAAACAGGACGCTAGATCAGAATAACTGAGCACCACTAAATTTAGATGTTTTTAAGAAAATAAGTGAGATTAAGAAAATATAACTCTTTTTGAGAATTAGAAGATTATGAAACATAGAAGGGAGATAAGAATGCAAATAAGATAATAAATTGCTGACAAAATGTTATAACGATGAAAGTGGCAGCGGGAGATGTGAGGAAGTCCAAAGAAAATGTGAAATTATGTCAAGATATATGTTATATTGTTTATTATGTTTATTTCTATTGTAAAACCCAATAAATTTCTTTAAAAAAAAAAAAATGAATCTGGGGTATGGCAGCCAGAGGCTTAGCCATGGGAGTTTTTGACCCTCCTTTCAGCTCCACGCAGCAAAAATGCTACAGCAGCTGAATTTCTGCATCTGAATGGTTGAGGAATTCAGGCATTGCAAATTCCTTTGTGAGATGATCCATTGCATGTTTTGGACAAATGTACTGACTTCACACTTCTCCTAATGCTGCAGTGGTCTCTGGCAGTTGAAATGTATCAAACTTGGAGTTTAAAACTAGGTTTAAAGTTTTTAATTTTGGATTTTAAATGTTTGTAACCCAGCTTGAGACCTACTGGTGAAGGGTGGATTATAACAGTAATATATATTCAGAGAGATAATACACATTTAAATAGGAGCCACTGGAGAGGGATTGTAGCTTAGTGGCAGAACACGTCTTTTTTTTCTCCATGCAAAAGGTCTCAGGTTCAATCCCCAGCAACCAGAGGACAGGTGAATATGTCAATTTTGATTTATCTCTGTTTTTCGTTTTTCCAATCTTAAATTCAGCTCTTCACATTTCAACATCAGTTTGCGAATTAACATTTCTAAACGTGCACATGAAAATTCACGACCATTTGTGTGCAAATTTCTTCAAATATAAACTTTTTTTTTTTTTTTGCAGATCAGCTCCCCTTAATATAATGCATTTTTGTGCTTCTATGCAAATTTACTCCAGTATATGCATTTTGAATGCACAACTCCATTGGACAACTGCATCGTAAAATTCAGAGCAGCACAAATTTCAAAGGACAGCACAAATGAGGTAAGTTTGCTTTGAACTGTGACTCTTGTCTGAAACCAGAGTCTGGAAGCATTGCTAGGCTAGGATCATTCCTAATTCGTTCTTAAGAACATTTTCTCTCCCTCCACCCAAGATCCAGAGATTGACGCCGAGTAATTCTGAACACTGTACTTGCCTTTCGGGGGTACTTGTAAGGAGCTGTCACTTTCTTGGCATGTGTTTGCAGTTCAAGAATTAATTGTTCTTTGTCATGTGACTGATAAACTGGCGACAGGACGACGAAAGCTTTCACAACCTACAATGAAGGCGAATGGAGGCAAGGTTAATTGATAGCCGTGCTTGTGTGTGTAAAAGGGGAGGAAATGAGGGAAAGGGCTGCATCTCAGTGGTTAGAGCTTTGCCTGCAGAAGGTCCCAGCTTCTCCAGGTCGGGCTGTGATAGAACCCAGCCTGCAAACTTGGAGAGCCACTGCCAGTCTGTGAGGACAATACTGGGGTAGATGAATCAATGGCCCGGCTCAGAATAAGGAAACTTCTTATGATACTATCAATTGTACCCGCCTCCCTCTCTGACAAAAACCTAGCTCTTGCAGAGATGGGGAATGTAGGTCTGGGCTGGCCCACCTGAGGCTGCTGGTGGGGGCTCAGACATCACTGAATGCTCTCTTGCACACACAGTCGCCCCCTGCTGTACATAGAAAACGAAACAGGGAGGAAGCAAGATGAGACTCATGCCTCCTAGGAAGTCCTGGGATAGCCCTCTATTGTGAAGGTGCCATCTTTTTCAGGTGTGGGGTACCATTGGCCCTGCAGGTATTTGAAGGGCTGACCAGTCCCAAGTTGAACAACCCTCAGAAGGAAGTGCAGAGACCTAGAAGCTGCCCATCCACACTTAGCTCCTGGACCACAGACTGAGCAGGAACATAGAAGCCTTAACTTCCAATTTCCATGCTTATACTACAGGTGGAGCTGCATGTCGCCTACAACCCCACATTGCCTATAACAAAAAGGTCTCAAACTGATTGTAACTGACCTATATGAAGGGCTCGACGATTTGAAAACAAAGACACTGGATGTATTTTTGTTACGTAGTGAAAAATCTTTCAATACAGACATATTGAAGAAGGAGGAGGAGGAGGAGGAGGGAGAACCATACCTCTCCTCGGACAGGATCTGGGCTGCTGACGACGGCTGCTTCTGCCACTGCCGGATGCTCCATCAAGGCATTTTCTACTTCTGATGGCCCAATGCGATATCTCAAATTTGAAGGAGAAGTTAGATCTTGGCAAGCTATCAGCCTGAAGCAGAGCTTTGTGAGTGCTAACATAGGTCTGTTAATTTCAATGGGTCTACTCTGAATAGGGCTAAGATTGGATCTCACCCTGATTCAGGTGTGGGGAGGACTTTGACCCTCAAGATATTGCTCAGCTATAACTCCCATCACCCCAGGGGCAAGGATTCATCTGCACGGTCCCATGAGTGTAAGCCAGCACAAAGGTTTCTGCTAGTGGAATAGGGCTTCCCCCCTGTCTCCACTCCCTAGACCCTCAAGTGTGCTGGGGGGGACCGGGACCTGTCAGGTGAAACCCCAGAACAGTGCATGGAGACAAGAGGGGAGATTGCTTTGTGAGACAAACAGAAACACTTCTGGTTATAGAAGCATCTCCTTAGCGTTACTTTGAATTTAAAGCGCATAGGGTATCATTCAGCTAAATTTTACTTAGAGCATACATATGGACATGAATGGGCCTAACTTAGTCATGTTTGTTAATTTCGGTGGGCTTACTCTGAGTAAAACTTAGTTGAATACCCTCCACAGCTTCCCCCAAAGAACCCTGACAACTGTAGTTTAATTTTCACAGAGCTACAGTTCCCAGCACCTTTAACAAGCTGTAGTTCCCAGGATTCTTTGGGGAAATAAATGAGCTTTAAATGTATGGAATGGATGTTACTTTACCAGGGACAGGGCTGGCTTGATTTCTAGTCTTTTAATGGTGTGCAACTTTTGCATTGTGGCACGGTAAAAAACAACAACAGCTGTGCCAAGTGTTTTACAAAATAAGCATACCCAGAAGACAAGATAACGTCATCAGCTCTTGCCACAAACTGGACATATCCCTCTTCGTCCATGAACCCTCTGTCCCCGGTGATGTAGAAGTCCCCACGCTCTGTTGCGGCTGTTTTCTCAGGGTCATCCTAAGAACAATGCAGCGGAGATCAACAAAGCTACAAAGGCACATTCATCTCTTGATTCTTGCAACATCAGTTGGTATCCTGCAGCTGGGAAGGGCAGATCTAGCAACACAGGCAGATCTAGCAACACAGATCTAGCAACACAGGCAGAACATTCTAAGATCTCAAATTGAGTGCTTTCCTGGGTAAAAATTGGCTTTCACATTTGGTTAACTGCAAAGAACTAGCATGGAATACAACTCATGGCACTTCTGGTCCTGGAGATTGCATATAGCCATGATGGATAATACCTTTCTTTATCAAACTACATGGATTCTGTTGTCATTAGCAGGGGCCCTTCCCTGAGTGCCTTCTCCAAGGAAGGTGCGGACAATGGCAATACAAGAATGGGCTTTTTCAGTGGTGGGCCCTTGTTTCTGGAATGCTCTCCCCAGGGAAACATGCCTGGCACCATCATTGCCAGCTTTTAGTCACCAGGCTAAGACATTTCTGCTTACCCAGGCATTCTGTTGTTAAATGGGATGATCCACAGCTATGGTTCCTGACCTGTTTTTTCAGTAAGGTGGGGTAAAATCCCCCCCCCACAATTTTTGATGTATGAACTCTCCTAGCAATTTTTCCTCCATCATATTTTCCCTTACTTATTTGGTTTAAACCAGATGTAGGGAACCTTTGGCCCTGAACTACAACCCCCATCATCCCCGGCTTGCTCGCTGTGCTTTCTGGGGTAGATGGGAGTTGTAGTTCTGTAACATCTGGTGGGCCAGAGGTTCTCCTCAAATGATTTAAACTGATTGCCAGCTTGCTTTGCATTTTACGGGTTTGTAAGTCCCCCACCCAGCCTTATTAACATCTGCTGAAAAAAGCACACAATATCTTTTGATTCTAGGGGTGGTCCTCTAAATGTTGCTCTACTACAATACCCAACAGTCCTTGCAATCATGGTCAATGGAGAGGGATGATTGGAGGTCCAGTCAGGAACATCTGGAAGGTCCCCCAACTCTGTTATATTCCTTGGAGGCTGCCCCATCATTTGAGAGGGTTCGTTTCTTACCACATAACAGGTGAAGAGACCCAAGGGCCTTTTGGGCTTGATTTTAACAGCAATGTCTCCTTCTTCCCCTGGAGGTAGGCGATTGCAATGTTCATCTATTATCTAGAAAGATGGAACCCCAAGTGTCGGTTATGTGAGCTTTTCTTTTTTGTCTCTTTACTTGAGCTATATGGGCACATCACGGTGTTTACTCAGGCAACATAGGTTATTATGGTGACTGTTATGGCTTCCCTGCATTATAAATATTCCTACCTGGACATCAAAGGGAGGAGCTGGCGTTCCAGCAAAGCCAGGCTTGACTTTCATATCTCTCCTAGTCGAACACAACATAGTCTGTGTATAGAAACGGCAAATGTTCAATTAGGTTTCTCTCTCTCACTCTTTGAAACTATGGCTTTTAACAGATTAGAGAATTTTCAGTTGACTTTATCTATCTTCCGTTTACAGATTTGGGGAAGGGCCTTACTTGAGTGAGGGACTGTACAAGCTGGAGTCTGCAGGAGAAGTTGCGGCATGGAACAACAACAACAATTTTATTATTTATACCCCACCCATCTGGCTGGGTTTCCCCAGCCACTCTGGGCAGCTCCCAGTACATATTAAAACATAATAAAATGTCAAACATTAAAAAAAACTTCCTCATTCAGACGTCTTCTAAAAGTTGTGTAGTCATTTATCTCCTTGAAATCTGATGGGAGGGCATTGCAGAAGGCTTTCAAGAAGCCTCTCTGCCTGGTTCCCTGTAACTTTACCACTTACAGTGAGGGAACTGTCAGAAGGCCCTCAGAGGTGGACCTCAGTGTCTGGGCTGAACAATGGGGGTAGAGACGTTCCTTCAGGTATACTTTTCCTATACAGGGTTCCAACCAGCCAGCCATGCCCTTTTCCAGGGTACTCCATTCCATTCTGTCCAATATGGATGGAGGTGCATTCTCCCAGGTGGGGCGTTTTGGGGAAAGCATGCATTTGGATTTGATAAGCTTCTGCTGGCACAATGGGCCAGCTGTGCTTGGCTGTTAACCAGAAGGTTGGCGGTTCGAGCCCACACGGGGACAGCAGTAGGCAAATTTCCTGCATTGCAGCGGGGGGACTAGATGACCATTGGGCTCCCTTCCAACTCTACAATTCTGTGATTCTGTGATTCTATAGATACATGATAAATAAGGTATACTATTCATTGTATCAAATTGTAGATTTCAATGGAAGTCTCATAAAGTTCAACAAAAAAAGCAGAAGACCCAGTGGATCAGTTCATTCTCTAGTCATTCTCTAGTCAGTTCATGCATAAGGTCCATACATGTAAAATTATCTATTCTACCTGTCTGTTCAAAGAGTCCAATATCCACATGAAGGGTTGTTACAGTTCCACAGAATCCTTTCACAGAGTCTAAGACAAGGATTTCTGGAATATAAGCCTTGTTTCGCCATCCTAGGCTTCATCAGTAGAACAGGCTCATATGTAATATTACAGGATAGTGGATCTTATAGCATAGTAGTGGTTGCGAAACAAGGCTAATATTCCGGAAATCCTTGCATGAACTGACTAGAGAATGAACTGATCCACTGGGTCTTCTGCTTTTTCCGTTGAACTTCCATTGAAATCTACAAAATTTGATACAATGAATAGTATACCTTATTTATTCAAAAGTACAGCCGGTTACAGGGATGCGGGTGGCGCTGTGGGTTAAACCACAGAGCCTAGGACTTGCCGATCAGAAGGTCGACAGTTTGAATCCCCGTGACGGGGTGAGCTCCCGTTGCTCGGTCCCTGCTCCTGCCAACCTAGCAGTTCGAAAGCACATCAAAGTGCAAGTAGATAAATTGGTACCGCTCCGGCGGGAAGGTAAACAGCGTTTCCGTGCGCTGTTCTGGTTCGCCAGAAGCAGCTTAGTCATGCTGGCCACATGACGCCGGCTCCCTCGGCCAATAAAGTGAGATGAGTGCTCCAACCCCAGAGTCGGTCACGACTGGACCTAATGGTCAGGGGTCCCTTTACCTTTACAGCCGGTTACATCTTGTGTGTTTATTGAGTATGTTTCACGTAACCATAGGATTATTGTTGTTGTCTATAGATACATGGCCAAATGCCAACATACCGTCTCCGTCTGCCCATAGCCTTCACGGATTCCCACTCCTGTCTGCGCTTTCCACTGCTCTATCACTTCAGGGCTGTTGCCTTCTCCACCGCTCAGACACCGTCTCAGGCTCTTGAACTTGTATCTGCATGAGGGTATGAAGAAGCTTGGAGTCAACAGTGATTATTGCCTCTGTAGCAAGGCGTACAATAGCATCCCAGTTAGCACACCTAGTGCTGGTGTAATGTTGGACTCGTATGCCCATCAGTCCTGGACAGCTTGGCCAATGCTCAGGTTAGGGTAGGATTGAGTTCAGAAATTAAAAAAAATAAATGTTATCAAGTGCAAGCAAGAAGTAGAAAATGGAACTATTGTAAATGCAAGAAATAAAGCAATGGAAAATTAAATCGCAGAGGATTGGACTAGGTGAGCCTTGGGACATCCCTCGACTACAATTCTAAGATTCTATGAAATATTTCCAAAGGAAGCAAGAAATATAAATAATGAGATGGATTTAATAGTAAACAAGCTAAAACAAAAGCAAGAAAAAACAGGCAGGGGTTTGGACTAGATGACCCTCGGTGTCCTTTCCAACTCTGCAGTTCTTTGAATCTATGATTCTGTAAACCCAGGCAGAGGGACTCGGAAGTGCACTTTTTTAAAAAGCAGGAAGTTAGTGTTGAGTTTTAAAATTCACAGATGCTACCATGCAGTGTTTGCTGTACCTTCCAACGTTGTGCTGCAGAAGCATACGATAAACAGTTGGGGGGCCACAGAAAGTTGTCACTGGATACTTGGTGAGGGTCTAGAGGGGAAAACACAAACACATTCCTATTGCACCATGTGATTCCAGAAGTCTCACAAGGGTTGATTTCTGATTTTTAACTTTTTGTCGGAAACATTTTCCTGCAAGGCTGAATTGTTGTTTTTACTTCTACCAAGAAATGGAGGAAACAGATTTCCTGCCTCCCTCAAAAAGAGTGAATTGTGGTCTGGAGAGGGAACACTGCTCAGCGGGAAGAGCTTTGAATGCAGAAGATTCCCAGTTAAATTCTTAGCCTCTCTGGGGAACCTTAGACTGGGGCAGAATGTGGCCCTTCAGACCTTTCTATCCGGCCCTTGGAATGCTCCCCAGCTACTTCTCCAACTCTTTCCAGGCCACAGCCCTCCCTGGCCCTGCTATGGACCCTTCTTGGATGTTTTGCTTGGTGGGGATGTTCCCTTAATCTCAAAGAAGAAGAAGAAGAAGAGTTTGGATTTTATATCCCGCTTTATCACTTCCCGAAGGAGTCTCAAAGTGGCTAACATTCTCCTTTCCCTTCATCCCCCACAACAAACACTCTGTGAGGTGAGTGGGGCTGAGAGACTTCAGAGAAGTGTGACTAGCCCAAGGTCACCCAGCAGCTGCATGTGGAGGAGCGGAGACGCGAACCCGGTTCACCAGATTACGAGTCTACTGCTCTTAACCACTACACCACATTGGCTCTAGAACTTCCAGAGTGGAGGAAGAGAAGCAAATGAGTGAGTAGAAAAGGCCTCATTGTAGAAAGGTTCAATTTACATTTATTACTCTGCCCACTTTCCCCTTTGGCCCCACCCACCACTGGCAAGTGGACCTTGGGATACTGCCCAGAAGGTTACGTGGGCCTTGATGCTGACAAATGTTCTCCACCCCTAGGATGAGATGGGAGGTATTGGGGAAAGACCTCTGTTGGAGACCCCAGATAGCTCTTGCAAGGCAGGCAAGGCTATTATGGAGTATGTATAGGAACCTGCCTTATACTGAATCAGATTGGTCCATCTAGCTTAGCTTTGTCTACGCTGATTGAAAGCAACTCCACAGGGTCCCAGACAGGGAATCTTTCACAGCCCTACCTAGAGATGTCATTGAACCTAGAACCTTCTGAATGCTGTCTAGAGCCAGCGTGGTGTAGTGGTTAAGAGCGGTGGACTCGTAATCTGGGGAACCGGGTTTGCTTCCCCGCTCCTCCACATGCAGCTGCTGGGTGACCTTGGGATAGTCACACTTCTCTGAAGTCTCTCAGCCTCACTCACCTCACAGAGTGTTTGTTGTGAGGGAGGGAGGGAAAGGAGAATGTTAGCCACTTTGAGACTCCTTCGGGTAGTGATAAAGCGGGATATCAAATCCAAATCCAAAGCAAATTCTCAACCACTCTTTTGGGTTTGGAGCTCAAGGAGAAAACTCAGGGTCTCTGTTGGCAGAGCAACTCCCCCAGACACCTTGGTCTTCTGCCCCAATGCTTCCTGCCTTAAGGCAATGTTAGCCTTACATTGAGAACAGTCGTTGGCTCAAACTGGAGCATGCCGTGCTGAAAGATACATGCCCCTTGGATCCACGAAGGGTACAAATTGCTGAAGACGAATTTGATCCAGCCTGTGTCGGAGAAACCCCAGATCACATCGGAAGGATTCAGGTCCATCCAGTACCTGTAATAAGGAGGCAAACACGACGACTGCTCAGTTACATTTATTAGACTTACGTATGTTTGAGGAACAAACTAGACAGGGTGAAAAGATCAGATCTTTTGATTTTAAGACTTAAAGGGCAGCAGGTGCAAGAATGGGGGAGGTGGAGAGATGGAAATGGTTCAAAGCTGTGGTAATGTGCACTTACTTTAAAATGTTGTGCTTGGGGGCTCTCCTTTAGATGACTAAGAATTGCAGTTTTATTGTGCCTTAAGCTTAAAACAAAGATTACAGCCACGCCATCATGACTATCAAAGTTCTTGTCACAATTAAATAGTCATTCTTTAAACTGCCACAGGACTTTCTGTTGTGTTTGTTGCCCCTGAAGATTTAGAAAGGGATAGATACCTTCCAACAACTGTCAGCCCAATCCCCAGACTGCTACAGGAGTGTTCCACCATTTTGGGATAACCCGTGGTTCCACTGGTAAAGTAGATGGTCATTGGATCTTGACTCCTTGTTTTGACAGGCTGATGATCACCGTCTGCAGCACTTTAAAAAACAGAAAAGTAGGCAAGTAGTAAGAATGGAGTAGATGCAATCAAAATCAATGGTCTGTGATCTTGTAAATTTAAGGTGTTCTGGGAAATTAGGATTCCAATAGAAAACGAATAAGTGGGAACTGCAATAAAATGTTGCAGTGGGAAGACCTCATCCAAGATACTCCATTCAAATTAACGCAAGTTCCTCACATTTTTGAATCAGCTTGTGATTACTTCCGGGTTTCGCTGCTCACGCATGCACAGACGCTCAAAATGACGTCACGCACATGCGCGGTAGTAGCGAAACGCGACCCGCGCATGCGCAGACGTGCCGTCGCGTCTTGCGTTCCATTCGGGATGCGAACGGGGCTCCGGAACGGATCCCGTTCGCATCCCAAGGTAACCTCTGGTTACAAACTTAATTCGTGCCAGAGGTCCATTCTTAACATGAAACCGTTCTTAACATGAGGTGCACTTTCGCTAATGGGGTCTCCCGCTGCCACACCACAACCTCCGCTCACATCCTGGGGCAAAGTTCGCAACCGGGAGCATCTACTTCCGGGTTAGCGGAGCTCGTTACCCGAAGCGTTCATAAGGAAGACGGTATGTAACCCGAGGTTCCACTGTACTTAAAAAAAAAACACAATCCCGTGAAAATTCTGCAACATTTTAGTTGACATTCCTCCCAAAATACATATTTTTGTATACACTTTTGTCCGCTATACAAATGTTCGCAAGTAATTGGCTATCTTCCTGATTTAGGTGATGAATACTGCAGACACCAGGTTTTTCTATCTCACTCTTTGACTTATCCCTGACTTGCTTAACAAGGCAGCAGAGATTCTCACTTCAGCAGGTCATGGAAGTTCAGCCATCCTTCTCTGTGGGTGCCTTTGGAGACCAACATCCGAGTTTTCAGGAACTGGCAATCAGATGCAAGAGAGTCGATCAATGGAGCCAAGGCGTCGTTTGTAACTATACATTTGGCCCGAGACTTTTGGAGCCGGTACAAGATGTCCTTAGCAGTCAACAGGGTCGTGGCTGGGATGAAGGTGACACCTAGGAGCAAAACAAAGCGTGATTAAAAAGAGAGGAGAGGAAGACACAGCAAAAATGGATCTTTCTGTCGGTTCCTAGCACAGAGAGGACCTGACTGACCTGCTCTGATGCAGCCCACACTGATCAGCCACCACTCAGGCACCCTGGGGAGGATGATGACGATTCGGTCTCCTTTCTGCAGATTGCAGGCTTTGGAGAGGACGTTGGCTGCTTTCCTGGATAAGAATGCCAGCTCCTCAAAGCTCCACCGCACCTCCTCGCCTTTCCCACTTACCCACCAAAGAGCGGGATTGGAAGGTCTCTTTCTAGCCTATCAGGCACAAAGGATGGGGAAAAAATGGAAGCTATTTTACTTAGCTATCTCTCTAACAAGATTTATATACCAAATAATCAGCAAAAGGTTTCTCAGTGGTTTACAGAAAACCCTATAAAATATTCCAAAGAAGACACCAATAAAATCAAACTATCCCTTACATCCTGTTTCATATTTTATCTATGGTTTGATTAATTTTATGCCTACTTGTTTTTGAGCAAGTAGGCATAAAATTAATCAAACTATAGATGTAGCATCCCCATAAACAGCTAGACTATCTACAGACAAAATTTGCAACGTATCTGATACTCTGTAAATTCAAGTCCTCAGGACAACAGAAATGAATTAAGCAGACCTCAAGTAACAATCTTAATGCCATTTATACAAAGGAAAAGAAAACACACAAAAACATTCAGAATTTTGAACATCTCTTGGCATGTTAAATAAGGGAAAACGAAAAAACCAGAGGATGTAAGGGTTAGACAAGAACTTTCACACTAAAATACTGATGAATTCCAGACATTTTTAGGCAGGAGGCAGAATGGATTTGTAAGCTGAGGGGGAAATGTTGAGAACTGAATTTAAGACGGGAAAAACGAGAAACCGAGAAAAGCCAAACAGGACAACTTTTCTTAACTCTGGCTAATAGTGAGGAAGTTTCCATGCTACTCTTTTTCATTGACTCAAAACAGTTTTGACTACCAAAGGGACTTCACTTCTTAATGTAAATGAAATTGGGAACTTTGCAACTTTAGGTTTTGATGATTTGCTGAAAATTAATGCTAATTTATGTTTTGCTGACATATAGTTTGTTTTGAGATATATATTCAATGACTGTTTGCTATAAACAATAAAGATCAGCATGACTGACTGATAATACTAGGAAATCATGACAGATACAGACCTTTTCCTTTTGGCTCCATTGATCCAGGACATCATGTGCAAAATTAAAATGCTCTGGCACATTTTTGTAGAGGGCTTCAGTGTCTGAGAAATCCAGAAATGGAGATCCACTGCAAGGTTGACTCATGATTCTACAAGGCAATTTGAAAGCACTAAAAGACTTTAAAACTGGAATTCTGGAGAGAAGCTTCCTTGCCCCTGCCATGAAAACAATTCTTACCTTTATGGAAAACCAAAAGAAAAAGAAAAAAGAATTAAACATGATAATTCAAGATTCTGCTCAAGAACAAAAACAAAACACCAATGACAGAAATATATGTATGAATCGAATAAATTCCAGTGACAAAACTGCAAAGTGGAACTCCAATGGAAATGCAACTTCACTCCATAGCCAGAATGTGTCTTAGGGGTGGGAATTCAGAGTTACTCTGTATCAGGCTTCCTCAACCTCGGCCCTTCAGATGTTTTGAGACTACAATTCCCAGCATCCCTGACCACTGGTCCTGCTAGCTAGGGATCATGGGAGTTGTAGGCCAAAAACATCTGGAGGGCCGAGGTTGACGAAGCCTGCTCTATATAGCTCTTTCAGTGTTGAAAATGGGAGCTGAACTGTGCATAATGTTCCAATTGCCAATTTGCTGCTGGGCCAGGTTCCAGCTTCAAAGAATCCTGCAATCTGAGAATTGTAGAGTTGCAAGTGACCCTAATCTAGTCAGAGCCCCTGCAGTGAAGGAATCACAGCTAAAGGACCCCTGACAGATGGCCATCCAAACTCTGTTTTTTAAAAAATTAAATGAAGGAGATTCCACCACCTTTCGAAGCAGCTCACTCCAGGGTTGAACAGCTCTTACCACCGTAAAGTTCTTCCTGATGTTTAGCCAGAACCTCCTTTCTTGTAATTTGGGTCAATTGGTTGAGGGCCTACCCTCCGGAGCAGCAGAAAACCAGCTTGCTCCATTTTCTTTGTGACAGCCCCTCAGATATTTGAAGATGGCCTTTCACCTCTTTCAATTTGAACTTAGCCTGATCTTTTATTCCCCTTCCTTCCCTCCCCCTTCCCTTTTTATGAAGATTACCCACTCTGGTGTTAAGTTGTGGGTGAACATATCAGACGACACAGCGATTCTTCAAACAGCTCTTGTTTATTCACAGGCCAGAACAGAACTGAACTGAAGGGTTCAGCCAGCCTGCTTATATAGAGCTCCAGTACAAGGCAACAGTAACAACTTCCTGTAACTATCCAATCACTGAACGTCACTTTCAATTCCTTATTTGCATATGTGGACTTGAGTGAAAACTATCTACAGTATCCCCCTGCTGGCCCAGGGTGAGAACTTCAGTACATAACATCTGGGATCCCACAGCTAATTCTCCCCTGGTCTCCTCGCTGGCCCAAATAGGACTAATTTAGCCAGCTAGCCCTGGTGATCATCTAATGTTTATTGGATGGATTTCCCCCCTAAATTGATTTTTGAATTCTGAATTTATTGTTATTCACGTTTTATACTGTATTTTATACTGTTTTTGGTTGCATCAATTAAGTGCTTTAAATTTGTTGTTAGCCACCCTGAGCCCGGTTTTCTGAACCGGGAAGGGTGTGGTATAAATAAAAAATTATTATTATTATTATTATTATTATTATTATTATTATTATTTAAGTCTCCTCTTCTCCAGGTCAACATACCCGACTCCCTCAAAAGTTCCGCATTTATATGTATATTTGGTCACACTTTTCTCTAAAGGACACATTTAGTACACATTTGGTCCCTTAAAAAAGGAATGCTTTCTGTAGTCCTTTCTCTTGGTTCTGCCACTTTTGTAGGCACATTGGGCGAGAAGGTAAGAGGGCCTTCTCGGTGGTTGTTCCCAGATTATGGAACTCTCTTCCATGAGACTAGGCTGGCCCCCTCTGGGCTTTCCTTTTGCTGCCAGCCAAAGATTTCTTTGTTCCAACAGGCCTTTGACCACAAACTGGAGGGGTCTTCTGAGGTGGGTGATGTTCTTTTGAGTGTGTGTGAGAATTTGAATGGTTTTCAGTGTTTTCAGTGCTTTTAAAAACAAAGTTTACCTATTTAATTGGTTTTAATATTTATACTTTGAAGCTTCATCTGTTTTAATTGATGCTGTAAGCAGAGACATCATCTTGCCAACAAAGGTCCATATAGTTAAAGCTATGGTTTTCCCTGTAGTGATGTATGGAAATGAGAGCTGGACCATAAAGAAGGCTGATCGCCGAAGAATTGATGCTTTTGAATTATGGTGCTGGAGGAGACTCTTGAGAGTCCCATGGACTGCAAGAAGATCAAACGCATCCATTCTTAAGGAAATCAGCCCTGAGTGCTCACTGAAAGGACAGATCCTGAAGCTGAGGCTCCAATACTTTGGCCACCTCATGAGAAGAGAAGACTCCCTGGAAAAGACCCTGATGTTGGGAAAGATGGAGGGCACAAGGAGAAGGGGACGACAGAGGACGAGGTGGTTGGATAGTGTTCGCGAAGCTACCAGCATGAGTTTGACCAAACTGCGGGAGGCAGTGGAAGACAGGAGTGCCTGGCGTGCTCTGGTCCATGGGGTCACGAAGAGTTGGACACGACTAAACGACTAAACAACAAGCTGCCATAGGTTCTGCAACAGGAGGAAAGTTGCATATATATTTAATAAATAAATATGTGGAGGAATTCCACTTCCCCCACTGAATATCCTATTTTAATGCTGATGTCCCTGATAAATAAGCATAACTGAAGGGAAACTGTAATGGTTCTAGGGGTTGCTCGTGCGTAAGCCTGTGGCAACACCTGGCTGGGTTGCCTGAGTGAACCTTTCCTGTCCGGACAGCCACTCACCCGTGGCTGTCTCAATCGCTGGCAGAATCCGTCAGTGGGCGTTTCTTAAACTTCTTCCAGCAAAGAAGTTCTTTGACGCCCAGTCTCCTCCTACTTTCCCTGCGCGGAAGCCTTCTGCACAAGGAGGGCGTAGGCAGCGGAGGACCCTTCCTCTCCCCGCTGGTCCCCGGCAAGGAGTCATGTGACCGCCTCTCTGATTCCCCCATCTGCCCCCCTTCTCCACTGGAGCTAAGCTGATTCCCTTCCCTGTGGGAGTCATAAAGCCACGGTAAAGGCTTGTAATATTGCAGGGTGCCCCCTGACCTCGGCTGACCAGCACTCTGAGCTTTACAATGTATTGGAATGTATTGCAGTTGTGTTTCCTCTGGGCAGTGATTGACCTTATATGGTGAAGGGGGCAATAAAAGCCTTGACCGGATGAGGTAACGTGAGACACTGGCAAACAGCCATGCGGCTGGAGAGAGACAAAGGATAATAAAGTAGTTGCAGGAGGAGAGGGAGGAAAAAGGAGCTGCTCCTACCATCATGAAAATATTGCTGGCTCTCTGTGTCATAATTTTATGCTAAACTTCGCCACTTTGTCACGGCTGGCTCCGACACTTCCCCAGAAGATGGGCTGCCTCTCCCAATCCCGGGACGCTCTCTGGGATCCCTCTGGAGCTTGCTCTCTCCCTCTGGCACTGATGGCAGTTTTCTGACAGAAACCCTTGTTACATTAAATTATATATTTTTCAGAGAGGGAGTTTAAGGACAGGAAAGCAGTGCCTGTATAATATCCTTGCCTGGTTTTCAAATTACTGAAAACTAAAGAGATTTCATCACTGTTTGCTGGAGGCTTTTGAAAATCAATTTTCTCTCTCCCCACCCCACCCTCCCTCACCATCAAATCACATGTTTGTGTTGCTTCTACTGAGAGGCTCAGGAGATATAATAATTTCATCCACTTTCCTCAAATTTTCATTTACTTGTGAGCAGAATTCTGGGGAAGGGGCAGGCATGGATCCATTGAGAATCCAGGGAAATTAAATACTACCCAAGCAAGGAAAAACGGTACGATATGCTATAAGAAAGTACTAGAAACTATAGTAAGAGTAAGGTAAGAAGTATAAGTACATTCAATGTCGTAAATGTAACTTACATCGGGAAATGACCAGAAGTCTGTTTTCATATAATTTAATTTATTGGAATTTAGTTTATTGGATTTTTTACTTTAGTTTATTGTTGTTTAGTTGGAAATTATAAGAAAAGAGCATGTACAAATACAAGGTTTTTTTAAAAAGAGAGAGAGAGAGTCCAGGGGAAGGCTTGATTTCAGAAGTTAGACCTTGCCATCTTGGTAATAAAACATCTTCAGAGAAGGCATGTCTACCGAGAAGTAAACCACACTGAGTTAAATAGGACTGAAAGGTAAAGGGACCCCTGACCATTAGGTCCAGTCATGGCCAACTCTGGGGTTGCGGCGCTCATCTTGCTTTATTGGACAAGGGAGCCGGCGTACAGCTTCCGGGTCATGTGGCCAGCATGACAAAGCCGCTTCTGGTGAACCAGAGCAATGCACGGAAACGCTGTTTACCTTCCCACCTATTTATCTACTTGCACTTTGATGTGCTTTTGAACTGCTAGGTTGGCAGGAGCAGGAACCGAGCAACGGGAGCTCACCCTGTCACGGGGATTCGAACCACCAACCTTCTGATCGGCAAGTCCTAGGCTCTGTGGTTTAACCCACAGCACCACCCGCGTCCTTAAATAGGACTTACTCCCAGGTAAGTGAATATAGGATTGCAGATCCAGCTATACCTACAAATGATATTATTGTTCACACAAAATGTGAAAAGGGCAAGCAGTGAAATTCAAAAGCTGGTAGTATTTGTGTGTGTGTGCGTGAAGGCACTTCACCCAGTGGGTTGCTAAATCTTGCTGTGGACACGTTTAATGGAGTGGGGCAGGTGCTTCAAGCCCCCCCCCCACTTGCTCTGTTAAACAGCTTGCTGGGCTGCACCGCTCTTCCTCATGCTGCAGTTGGTGGGGCCTCCTATTGGCAGCCATGCAAACTGCAGAACCTGGAATCAGCCTTTTGAATGTGTTATAAACATGCAACACCAGATGGCGCCAGAGAGCAAATAAAATTATAAGCGATTTCCCATAGCGGATTTAATTTCTGACTTATTTATAACACGCCCCTCCCCCCCCCAGTGTGTAGATCCACCCCCTGACAACATTTTACATTCTTATGTATAAACCACTTCTTAAGAGCACCACTGACTGGACCATCCTGACATTGTACAAACAGGCAGTTTCTAGCTACTTCCTAAGCACCATTCTTCGAAAACAACATGGGAATGTAACATGTAACAAGAGTCTCTAAATAAATATAATCTAGCTGAAATATAGGATGGTTCTACATTGTCTATTAAGTATCAATAGTGATTGGATTGCAGACGGGGTTGTTTACTGAGCACTCATCCTGACTTGCTTATATTGTCTGATGTTATGCCAAGCAACTGTTATTCAACACCCCTCAGTGCATTTTCCCATCACATTCCTTTATTGCATTTTTTAAAAATCCAGTTTTGCGGTGTCTTTGGAAACTGGGTTTGGTGTGCAACAGCACAAAATCAACGTCAATGGCACATCCTGAATTTGCAGCTATGTGACTGAATCCTACCCAAAAAGAGCAACAGTCTGAAAGCACTCCTACTTAGTTGAGCTGTGGCTAATGCTTTCTTGAAACAACTGGAAAATATCTATGTATATTAGTTACAGCTCATTTCAAACTGACTGCTTTTGTGACTATACTTAGTTGGGCGTTGGTACCTACATGCTTTATGTAAGATCTGGTTGTTTTAACAACATAGTTTCATTGTTAGACACATACCCAGACGACGTTATACAACTCAGAAACTAGAATCTCTGTATAAACATGCAGACAACTTACCACAACCCACACTCTGGAATAGCAGAGAGCACTCCAAAAGGAAATTCACCAGGGTTTTTGAGAACTGAATTAAACAGCAAGCAGTACAACAACATTAACTTTTATCAGAGATCCATCGGTTGACATTTGAGAACCTTTCACTTGAATAGTCTGATGTAAGTCAAAAGTTAATGTTTGACTAGATTGCCACGTATTTGCAAAAAGGCCCCCGTTCTTTCCTCCAAATTAATTTATGCTGAAATGTAGGATATGCCTTCTTTTTTCCCCTTCAAAAGTCATTGGGGAATGCAGGTTGGATAAGGGAAAATGGAGTAGAGAGGCTTAGCAAATCCAGAAATGGCAGAACTCTGAAAGGTAGAAACGGTGGCCTCTCCTGTTTCATTCAACATCTTCCTGGGCTTGCCCTAGTTCTTCAAGTGGTGAATCAAGTGGTGATCAGTTCTGGGGTTCTGGTTTGGGTTCCTTTTGAAGGAGGTCACAGAGCTTTTCAACATTTTGTACTATTTTCATTAGTAATGAAGAAGAGGTTCAGCTCAGTTTGTATTTGAAAGTTAATTGTGTGTTCAGACCCACCCTAAATAAATTCACACTTGACTCAAATTTTAGTTTGGTTTTTGGCAGAATTTAGGCCACAACTTTATTGATTACAGAAACTGAGTGGTTGCATAGGCTCTGGTTTGATTAGCTCCCTGCACTTGCAGGTAGCACTGACCCAGGGTTTCGGCATAGGTCAGCCAAGGGTGAACACCTGGATGGGTGAAAAAATCGGGAACAGACTATGTCGGCCACCCAGATGTCCCCCTCTCAGGGGTTGACCAAACCATTTGAGTTCCTGGATTCCTTTAACGGAATACCCTTCACATAGGGATGGCAAGAGCGTTCCCCCATCCCTATCACCTGAACCAGAGCCTATCCGCAACCTTACAAGTTGTGACGATTTGCTACGCAGCAAGCCAAACCCAAATGGCAACAGCCAATCAGCCAAGTGGGGGAAATTCCTGCCGTGCCCCTGTCCCAACGGCAGACAACACACAATGGCATAGCAAGGTCAAGCACAAGCCATAAAAGTAGGGAGAGGTGGGCAGGTGTTCTGAATGCATGCACTGAAAGAGGAAGCTCTGGGTCACGTGCATGGGCATAAATAGGTCCCTCAGTCCGTTTGGACTGCACCCCATTGGCCAAATTGAACCCAACATCGAGGGACCTACCAATCAGGTGTTGTGGCTAATCAATCTTACCCACCCACAACCCAGGGGATTGGTCTCCAGGTCTCACCGCAACATGTGCCCTCTTTTAGGGAGGACATGATTTACCAAATTCACACTTCCCAAAACAAAAAAATGTGAACTGAAATGCAGGCTATTGTGACATTATTTACATGCTCTGGTAACTTCCAGATTGGGTTGTTGCAATGTACTGTGCATGAGGCAGCCATTGAAAACAACTCAAAAACCTAAATTGCTCCAAAATGCAACAGCCAGATTACTGGCTTGGGGTTCTGTTTAGATCTCGTATAATAATAGTCCGGCTCTATTCTGCCTTGGTCAGACCACGCCTGGAGTCCTGTGTCCCAGTTCTGGGCACCACAATTTAAGAAGGCTATTGACAAGCTGGATGTGTGCAGAGGAGGGCAACCAAGTTGATCAAGGGTCCAGAAAGCAAGTGTTGTGAGTAACAGTTGAGGGAGTTGGGTGTGTTTAGCCTTGAAAAGAGGAGGCTGAGAGGAGATATGATAGCCATCTTCCATTATCTAAAAGGTTGTCACATGGAAGATGGATTAAGTTTTCTCCTGTTCTGGAGGGTAGGACTCAAACCATGAACTGAATGGAACTAGTGGTGGACATAAATGTAGCCAGGAAGTTGAACATGATCAGCCAGTGGCATGGGATTGCTCAACGTGCCTCACTTTTGATCTGCTAGTTTTACTTGGTCATCCATTTGTAATACCAAACTTGCAGAGGTCTGCAGAACAGAGCCTCATCCAAGTTAATCAATCCTCCTTCGAACTCAGCTTCCACCTCGCTCTGATTTGAACTTGTCAGTTTCATGTTGACCTCAGTGTTAAGGTTTGGAACAGCCTTGTGTCTAAAGTTCAGGTTCGTTTGTAGATAAATTGAAGGCTGCATGCAAATGGAATCTTGAAGTTCCTCACCTTATTTGTTGGCAGAGAAATTGTGATGGGAGAACTCCATAGAATTTCTCCTGGGGGATGAGAAATTCTCCACCAGTTTCTCAGGGTTGTGCTCACCATTAGAAGTGGCACCATCTGGGTAGACTTCCGGGGTGGCGCCATCGGTAATGGCGGACTCCCTTTAAACTGGAGGGACCAGCTCCATGGGAAACGGGTCTTTCCCGCTACTGCGAAGCGGGGACCCTTTCAAAAATCACAGGCGGATGAAGCCTGTGACCATGGGACTCGGCGGGCACCTTTAGCGCCCCCCCAACCCGCAAAGGAACCCACTAACGGGCTCCGGAGCGAAGAGGGGGAAATGGCGCGGTGCTGAGAGTCAACTGCTTCTTCCGTGGAGCGCTGCCTTTTTCCTGGGACAATTTGGCTTTTAAAATAATCACCCGTGAGTACTTAAATCTCGCACAATTGGACTCTAAATAATGATTTGTGACTAGAAAGGAAAATTGGACTTAAAAATTTATTTTAATTTGGCACTGAAACGGGAAGGTCTTAACAGGAAGTCAGCCTTCCGTTTCTTTGTAGATAGATCAAAGCAAAGACATGGCAAAATAGAGTTCAGAAAATCGCCTGTAAAGGATTAACTTCCATCATTTAAAATTGTTGAACCCCTTTCGGAAGCAGGAGAAGAGGGGGGATTTTTTTCGGACTGTTTAAACCTGCAGAAGTGAGTGTAAAGTAAAGTAACTTTCCACCGTCTTGATCCTGGAGCGGGGTGTCAGGACTGACGTTCTTTGGGAAGCTCATTGACCAGAGACAAACGTTTTTGACAGATAGTTAAAAGAAGAGAAACATAGTGATTCCACTGTTCCTTTTCGCATTTTAAAGGAACAAATATTGACAAAATATCTGAAAAAGGAAACTTTGTTGTTAGATCTGTCTTTAAAAGAAAAGAATAAAAAGAAGTTCTTCCCCTAGAGGGAGCCTGTGAAACAGTTTCAAATTCTGAATCGGGGAGCTTGCAGCTGCTACAGATTACGATCGTGGGAATAACCTTCAGACCTTGCAGAACAATGTATTCAGAAGCCCTGCTGCGTGCTTTCTGTAAAACAAGTGCCCTACTGGAACAGCTACATGAGAAGACGGACTTGATGACTGATGCGATCAGAAATTTTGGACAGGCAGTGGGAAATTATATAGAGCCCACCCAGGATTTAAATCAGGAGTGTGCTTTGACAGAACAGATGAGAGAGGATGTTGCTGAACCTTGGGCGCCAGAGATGGAGGGAGCTGTGGCCCAGCAGGAACATGAGTTCTTGGATTTGACAAATGAACTTGGAAAAAGCCAGATTTGGAAAGATAAAGTTTGGTTTGGTTTGGAAATGGGGGGTTGGATAGACCCCCCTATGCAGAGATGTTTGGACTTTTCAAGTCTGGCAATGGGCCATGAGATGTTTGGGGTTGTGGGGGCTCTTAATTTTGGAGGGACTTTGAAATATGTTTTTAAATACCACATGGAGTTTAGTGGGGACTATGGAAAAGGGGCTGATTTGTTGAGAAGGGTCAAAAACATTGTTAAGTTGGAGTTCCCACGAGTGAAAGGAGCAGGAGACAAATTAAGTACTGGTATAAATATGAAGAAGAGTCGCGGAAGGGACATGGAAGGGACTTAAGGGCCTCGGACATAAGATTACCAGGTTAATGCGCTAGATTGATGAGATAGAAAGGACTGACAAAACCTGGGACCAGGAGGAAGAGACGCTGGATGAAGATTGGAAGAAAAAAAAATTTTTTTTTATTAGGATTGTTTTATAAAATTGGTGAACGTTGGAAAAATGTTGGAACGAAATTATTTGGCTTTAGCAAAAATGTTTAAAGAATTATGTAAGAATATTATGGTTATGAGAAACTGGTATAAATAAGATCTAAGTTTTAAATTTTAAGGTTTTTTATAGTAAGATAAGATTAAAATAGATTAAGGTAATGAAATGATAGAATATTATGAAATTATGTAAGAATATTATGGTTATGAGAAATTGGTATAAATAAGATCTAAGTTTTAAATTTTAAGGTTTTTTATAGTAAGATAAGATAAGATTAAAATAGACTAAGGTAATGAAATGATAGAATATTATGAAATATGGAAAGGATTTGCTGCGACAATTAATAACTAGGATACAAAAAAAGGGAGGGGTGAGGAGGTCAAAGAAAGAAGGAAATGACAATTAAGGATTTGAGAATATTGGATTTGTTTTTAAATGTTTGTGGCATATTTTTGTTTTTTTGATTGTGATGTGTTATTTTTTGATTCTGATTTTATCAATTTGTATTGTTTGATTGTGGCTTGTTTTTCCTTTGTTTTTTCTTTTTCTTTTTCCTTGTTTCTTTTTTGTAACTCTAAAAACTCTTAATAAATATAATTTAAAAAAAAAAAAAACAGAAGTGGCACCATCTGGACTTAGGCTTCATTCACACCAGACATTCGAAGCACTATGGTTTACTTTAAACCGTCACGGCTTCCTCCAAAGAATTCAAGGAGTGAGAGTTCTTAAGAGGCCCTGATTCCCCTCCCAGAACTACAGTTCCCTGAGTGGTTTAACGATCAATCCCTCTTCATGGGGAACTATGGGAATTGTAGCTCTCGGATGGGAATAGGGGCCTACTAACTACTCTCCATACTCTTAAAAAGCTAAAGCTCCCAGAATTCTGTGGGGGAAAGCCATGGGTTATTAAAGTGCTACCATAGCCCTTTAAATGTATGGTATGGATGCAAACTTGGTGGTCTTATGGGCCCCACCCCTCTTTAGACAGTTCTGTGTATTACTTCAAATGCTGTACAGGAACCTATTCCCACCCCACTGAGAAGATTCCTTCTATTACCATTTCTGTTACCTCAAAATCTGGTAAAGACAGCTCTTCTGCATTTGGCAACCCTTCTTCACAGATGGCACCACTCAGAGGGCTGTTAACTTCAAGTCTTGTTAGTGAGCTTCATAGGGACAGCAGAAGCTACCTTTAACCGAGCCAGACCATTGCTCCATCCAGCTCAGTACTACCTACACTGATAGGCAGTAGCTCTCCAGAAATCCAGGTAGAAGGTCTCTCCCAGCCCTACCTGGAGATGCTAGGCATTGGACCTAGGAACTTCTGCAACTGCTGCTGTTGTTTGTTGGCAGCTGGAGACTGGAGCATGCCAGCAATAAAAACCCCGGTGCCAGTGAAGTTAACTCTTTCTTCAAAGAATCCAAAACAGCACAGGCCTAGTGGTCACAGCAATTCTTCCTAGTAGGTCTTGGTCTAATGAGGCCCCAGTTGTGAGGACTGAAGGTCCCTGCCTTCCTGCTGCTCTCTAACTTCTTCCCCAGCAGCCTAAAGCTCCTTCATCTTATCTCTCTTTGCTTTGCCCTCTTCAGTCCTCTTTGTGTTCTGGGAGTCCATGGGGGAGGAGAGGTGGTTGCAGCAGGAAGGGGAGACTCCCTGGCTTCTTCAGCAGCCTGACACATCTCTGCCTCTTGGCTACTCCTTCTCACCAGCTTCCTCTTCTGCCACTGATTCTGGGCTGCTCTCTGCCACAGCCTCTTCCTGCTCACTAAACCCTGTTACCTCTCCAACTTCTGACCCCTCCTCCTCCTGGTTGGCTCCCTCTTCTCCCTCTGGCCACTCATCACCATCCTATCACCAGTCTCCTGGTACTGAGCTTTCTTCCCCCCGGGGGTTTTCTTGGGGTTCCCCAGCTGGTGCCTCCCATCCCTCCTCTGCATCCAGCCACCCCATGACATGACTTTATTCACCTTTCACTCTCGACTGAAGGCCACATTCTCTTCATAAGGCAAACCTTATGAAGGCCAAAGGGACACGGATGGTGCTGTGGGTTAAACCACGGAGCCTAGGGCTTGCCAATCAGAAGGTCGCGGCTCGAATCCCTGCGATGGGGTGAGCTTCCGTTGCTCGGTCCCTGCTCCTGCCAACCTAGCAGTTTGAAAGCACGTCAAAGTGCAAGTAGATAAATAGGTACCGCTCCGGCGGGAAGGTAAACGGCGTTTCCGTGCACTTATCTGGTTCGCCAGAAGTGGATTAGTCATGCTGGCCACATGACCTGGAAGCTGTACGCCGGCTCCCTCGGCCAATAAAGCGAGATGAGCACTGCAACCCTAGAGTCATCCACGACTGGACCTAATGGTCAGGGGTCCCTTTACCTTTACCTATGAAGGCCATGCCAATAGTGGGCAGGGCCATAGGCAAAAGTGACTGGAACAATGAATGCAGATTTCACCTTTGTACAGTAGGCTTCTTTCTGTACACAGCTGCAGAGGGCTCTCCACCCAAACAACAAAGAGCCATACTCAGAGTTCAAGGTCACCTTTATTTGCACAAAGTTTGTTAGGCAATGTTGGCTATTTATTGAGCTTTCCTTCTGATTTGTGTGTGGCAAGCAATCACTGATTGATTGATTGATTGATTGATTGATTGATTGATTGATTATTCAATTTATATACCACCCTTTAACCAAAGATCCCAGTACAACATTAAAACATAATTTACATAACATAAAAAACAATAAAACAATCGGGGGGGGGTGTCATTATATCCAACCACCCACTTTTAAAAGGCCATAGATTGTTTAATTGCTGAAGTCCTGTGTAAAATGGGAATGTTTTCACCTGACACCTAAAGACATGTGATGATGTCATCCTCGGCACACCACCAGGGATGAGGGCACCCAGAGAAGGGCCTTGCATGACAACCACATGGCCTGGGTCTGTTTGTATGAGGAGAGGAGGTCCTTAAGGTAATGAGGTCCTGAGACGTGCAAGGCTTTATAGGTCAGCACCAGTGCTTTGAATTGGGCCCAGAAACGAATTGGCAGCCAGTGCAGTTGGGCCAGTCATCTTGCACCCATGAGCAACCTGGCCATTAAATTTTGCACCAGCTAAAGTTTCCAAACCATCTTCAGAGGCAGCCCCATGTATAACACATTGCAGTAGTCTTACCAGAGGCCACACCAGTTAGGTAATCCCTGCACAGATAAGGGTGTAGCTGGGCCACCAGCCAAAGCTGACAGAAGGTACTCCCCACCACTGAGGCCACTTGGGCCTGAAGCTACAGCAATGGATCCAGGAGCACCCCCAAGTTATGTACCTGCTCCTTTAGAGGGTGTGTAAACCCCCAGGAGCAAGCAGTCTCCATCTGGTCTAAGGGACCACCTACTAACAGTGCCTCTGTCTTATCTGGATTGAGCTTCAGTTTATTGGCTCTCATCCAGTCCATTACAAAGGCCAGACCCCAGTTCAGCACATCCACCGCCTCACCTGCAGATGTGAAGGAGAAATAGAGCTTTGTGTTATTATCATCACTTGTCGTAAGAAGTCTGGTTGTGGGAGAGAAGTGAGTTTGTTACACAAGAGTGCTGAATCAACTTTAACTGCTGCTGATTTGTGATTGTAGTCATATGTACTATACCTATGTTTTGTAATGCCCATTGCACGCACAAATAAAATCGTTCTTACTTTAATTGCACAATCTGAATTTGCTGGAATGTGGCTGAATCCCAACCAAAAATAGTGGCAGGAAGAGCCTAGAGTCAAAGAGAACAGGAAAGAGATGTGCCCGCCACCAAATATAAAGTTGGAGCTGACTTAAATGGAAGCATTCTTGGGATGCAGCTGCTACTCAGGATTCTGGTGCAGGATTGCAGGATTAGGAGTTGTGCTGCTTGCAGTAGATGTCCATTTGCTTCCACAGTGCTCTTCTTGAAAATTTGTAAATGAAGCGAATATTTCAAAATCTCCTGAGGTCTCTTTCATCCACTTAAATCTCATGTTGCTGTCTCAGACTTGTCACTGCGTGGAAGAGTGGGTGGCACATAACAAGGGATATTTAAAGTCCATGGGTATCTCTGCATAGTAATGGTACAGTCCACTTTCCCTTCTTTCATTGTTTATCATCCCCACAGCCTCTAATCTGGATGCTCAAAGTCCAGCCAAGAGTTAGGTCATCCCAATATCAACAAGCCTTGAATAACATCCACAGCATTCAAGAAAACTTGGTAGTTGTGCAACCTCCCCCATTGTGTCAAACTCGCCCCCATTCTTTGTTTCTTAACTCGTTCCGTCTGATTTTCCCCGTGACTGTCTTCGGCAGCTCCTTGACAAACTCCATCTAGCAAAACAAGAACAACAACAAGAAAAGAAGCATGGCAAATCAACCCATCGAGTGACTTCCTCTACAACAGCTACGGCTGTTTAGCATAGTGTGAAATGCAGATGGAGTGTCTGCTCTGAATAATGACAGTCTATGTGGGCTGGCCTTTACAGGCAGTAGGATGAAGGGAGTTGTAGTTCAGCAACAACTGGAGGGCCAAAGCTTCCCTGCACCTGGTCTAGGTAAAACGTGCCGCTTCGGATTGCAGGTGGGGGCTGTTATTTCTGAGCAATCTGTCTGCAGAGGCATGGGGTCTGAGATCAGTGCATCTATCAGTCAATGAGTGTTGCAAACAGGCCTGAATTCAGTTAGCCTCCGACATTTATGGACTTGTTCATGAATGGTGAATATGGGTCACTTCTCAGAGTTTTTCAGGGAGGGTGTGGAATTCAGCATCCAGATTAGGCGAATGGATATCTGTTATTAGTGACAGTGAGTGTCCCAACTAGAGATGTTCTTATTACGATGTATTTAATAACACAGCATTCTTTATCAAGTCATGTACATTTAAGGCACTATTATACCACTTTAACATTAAGGGCTCCCCTCCCTAAAGATTATTGGGAGCTTTAGTTTGTTAAGGGTTCTGGGAGTTGTTAGGACACCCCTATTTCTCTCACAGAGATAAATTCCCAGAGTTCCTGGGAAAAGGGATTGACTGTTAAACCACTCTGGGCATTGCGGCTCAAAACCCTTAACAAACTATACTTCCCAATATTTTTGGGGGGAAGCCAAGATTGTTAGTGGCATAAAAGTGTTTTAAATGTTTGGTGAGGTTATGATCTCAGACACAGACATTTTGCTGTTGGGAAAATAAGTTTGAAAGTATGAAAGGAGGAGCCTTTCAAATCCCAGTAATTAAGAACTGGTTAACAAGATTGGGGAACATAGTAATCATGAGGAAAATTAGAAGTCAAATCAAAGACTAATGATAATTACTAGGTGATTAGATTCCAAAGTAACTGGAGTGCCTTCATTTCTTAAAAGATCAGAGGCATCATTATGGTATAGAAAATATGACTAGTGACCTTTCATATCTCTCTTTTTTGGTGTGGGGCGAGTATGTTAGTCCTGAGCTTACAACACCGCTCTCTCCAGCACCACTATCTCTAAACATCTCTATATTCCATGGTAATACTTGCCTTCCTTGGATATTTGTATGGAGCAGTAACTTTCTTGACGTGCTCCTGCAACTGGAGTGTTAATTTTTCCTTGTCTTGGAGTGTGTAGGCTGGGGACAGGACCACAAATGCTTTCACCACCTAAAAGACAGAGTTGGCATATAAGCAAAGACAATCTCTCTCTCTCTCTCTCTCTCTCTCTCTCTCTCTCTCTCTCTCTCATACACACACACACAAACACACACACGGGGCTGTGCCCCTGCTCACTCTAGTCACCAACACCCCTACCACACACCCTGCACAAACCCCTCTAAAGCCTCCCCTCCTCACATATTCTGGATGTCCTGCATGTGAGTATCCCATAGATGGCACTAGGATAACAGGATGCGGGATTAGGTGGACTATTGGCCTGTTCCAGAAAGGGCTCTTACTACTACTACTACTGCTACTACTACTAATAATAATAAAAGGTAAAGGACCCCTGACAGTTAAGTCCAGTCGCAAACTACTCTGGGGTTGCGGTGCTCATCTCGCTTTACTGGCTGAGGGAGACGACGTTTGTCCGCAGACAGTTTTTCCGGGTCATGTGGCCAGCATGACTAAGCCACTTCTGGGGAAACCAGAGCAGCTCACGGAAACGCTGTTTACCTTCCCACCGGAGTGGTACCTATTTATCTACTTGCACTGGCATGCTTTCAAACTGCTAGGTTGGCAGGAGCTGGGACCGAGCAACGGAAGCTCACCCCGTCATGGGGATTCGAACCGCCAACCTTCCAATCGGCAAGCCCTAGTCTCAGTGGTTTAGACCACAGTGCCACCCGTGTCCCAAATAGTAATAATAATAATACAGTCACAACAACAACAACAACAACAACATTATGTCACCCATCTGACTGGGTTGCCCCAGCCACTCTGAGCAGCTCCCAACAAAATATTAAAAAAACAATAAAACATCAACCACTAAAAACTTCCCTCTCCAGGGCTGCCTTCAGATGTCTCCTAAAAGTCATATAGTTACTTATCTCCTTAGCATCGGGTGGGAGGGCATTCCACAGGGTGGGTGCCACTACAGAGAAGGCCTTCTGCCTGGTTCCCTGTAGCTTCACTACCTGCAGTGAGGGAAGCACCAGAAGGCCCTCGGAGCTGGACAATGGGGGTGGAGATGCACCTTCAAGTCTACAGGGTCAAGGCAGATTGGGGCTTTAAAGGTCAGCACCAGTGCTTTGAATTGTGCTTGGAAACATACTTGTTTTATAAACAAAACATTTATTGATCAACCGTGTGAGGGACGTTAGACTGAGCAGCAGTGACAGGCCCAAGGGTACCCGGTGAGCTTCATGGCTGTGTGGCAGGTTTGAACCCTGGTCTCCCAGGATTTAGTCTGAGCACTACACAACTCTAACCACTGCAGCATACTAGCTCTCTTAGCCCCAGGCAGCAGGACCAATAGCCTGGGATTATGGGAGTTGCAGTCCAGTGAAACCTGGAGAGCCACAGGTTCCCCAGCCCTGCTGGACAGATGCTCTTTCTGCAATTGTTACCTCTCCTCTGAGCGGGTCTGGGCTGCTGACAGCTGCGGCTTCTGCTACCGCTGGATGTTCCAAAAGGGCGCTTTCTATTTCAAATGGTCCAATGCGATACCTAAGAAATTGACATAATAATAATAATAATAATAATAATAATAATAATAATAACAACAACAACAACAACAAAGCAACAATGAAATTGTAGGAGGAAAGATGCCCCGCACGGAAATGTCTCTTAACCTGAACAATGTCTATTTTGCAGATGAGAAGGATGAGTAGATTAGTTGCATTTGTTGGAACCTGGGGTGAAAACACAGACATCTTACATATAAAGAAGCTTACAGCTAACAGCTGAAAACTAGTAGAAGTTGCAGAAAACAATAAATCACAGACAGGGAACCTCTGCTCTGGGAGCTGAATCACAACTGCTACTACTCTAGATAATCATAACATCTCCTTTAACTCTCCTCTGAGGGACTCAAAGTATCATTAAACCCTCCGCATGTTAGCTTCACAGCAACCCTGTGAAGTAGATCAGCCTGCAAGCCTGTGATTGGTTGAAGGTCTCCCAGATCTTCGTCCAACATCCAGCGGCTACAGAGCACTGGCTGATTAGAATCATGTTCGTGCCAATGCAAGTTAGTTTGGGGATCCTGAAGCATCCGGGTTCAAAGAGCTACAGAAGCACACAATAATTAGGAAAGGAAGAGAACAAACCAACCCTGAAGAATTGATGACATCATCAGCTCTCCCAATAAACCAAAAGTATCCATCTTTATCCATCAGTCCTCTGTCCCCAGTAAGGTAAAAATCCCCTCGTTCTGTTGCAGCTGTTTTCTCTGGGTTATCCTAATGGAAACAGTTCAGAAAGGGGGAATTAGCTACAGGGACATTTTGCCCCAGGACTGCAGAGTTATAGGAGCATCAGAAGCTGCTTTACCCGGAGTCAGAACATTGGTCCATTTGGTTCAGTATTGTCTCTACACTGACAGAGAACTCTGGTTTGTTAAGGGTGCTGACAGAAGGTTAGGTAAAGGTAAAGGGATCCCTGACCATTAGGTCCAGTCGTGGCCGACTCTGGGGTTGCGGCGCTCATCTCGCTTTATTGGCTGAGGGAGCCGGCGTACAGCTTCTGGGTCATGTGGCCAGCATGACTAAGCCGCTTCTGGCGAACCAGAGCAGCACATGGAAACATCATTTACCTTCCTGCCAGAGTGGTACCTATTTATCTACTTGCACTTTGACGTGCTTTCGAACTGCTAGGTTGACAGGAGCAGGGACCAAGCAACAGGAGCTCACCCCGTTGTGGGGATTCGAACCGCCAACCTTCTGATCGGCAAATCCTAGGAGGTCCCTATTCCCTATCGCCCTCACAGAACTACAGTTCCCAGAGTTCAATGAGAAGATGAATGGTGGTTAAGCCAAACACAACTGTGTTTCATCAGTATGTTTGTTTTCATGCACAGTGTCCCCTAATATATGCATTTATGTAATATTGGTTGGTTGGCAAACTGCATAGCATATCTCCAGCCAGGTTTGTGGCCGACTAACATTTGGGGCTATTTTTCCAGCTGGAACTCACTGGAACTCAGTTCCGGCACCTCTCAGGTGGGCATCATTGCCATTCTAAGAGAACAAGGATCATGGTGAGTTCTGGTACCTCTTTATCTAGAAAAATAGCCTTACTAATATCCTATATCCTTTTTAATGTGCTTGTAGGAGGGGCTTGGAGGGAGAGGTGTTATTGTTTTGCTTTGTTGTTGTTTTTATTATGTATTTTGTGTTTTCATCTTGCATTTTTATGCTGTGAGCCACTCTGAGATCTACAGAGGAAGGGTGGTATGCAAATTTAAAAATAAATAAATAAAATGCAAATGAAAAATAAATAAAAAATAAATAAAAATAAATAAAAAATGCAAACGAAATTCAGAGAGGTGCAAATTTTGAAGGACAGATCTGTTCACACACACAGAGACGTATACCGGTATATATTGGAAAGGGCAGATTTGACAAATTCAGCTTCAAATGAAAACTGAATCTAATTTCTCTCCTACTGCTAATTGCTGTTGAGGATCTTTTGATGCCAACAGGCCTATGCATTTGTTAGAATTTCCTCAAGGTGAGCCAGTCACTTTAATGTTTCGTTTGTATTGCCTTTATTCTGTATTAGACGGACATATACAAAGCATGCTGTCCACTGTTTTGATATTTTATTTGGATGGATGGTATATGAATATTATTTTATATGTAAATAAAGACACAAATCTGCAACTCCTTCCAAGTTTCGCTTGGGAACTCCCCCCCCCCCCCCCGATTCTGGGGCGGTAGTGATTAAAATGCAGAATAAACCTGAGTTGAACCAAAGGGAACAAAGCTCTGTGGATTCACCCAGACTTTCTAATTATGGTGTCCCTTCATATGCCACACAAAAATCAATGGAGTTCTCCAGAAGGCTTCTTACTACATAGCGAGAGAAGAAACCAAGGGGTCTTTGGGGCTTCACTCTGATGCCTATTTCTCCTTCTTTCCCAGGTGGCAGAACATTTGCTTCTTCATCTATGATCTAGAAGAAAAGTAAAGGTAAAGGTAAAGGTAAAGGTAAAGGACCCCCGGACAGTTAAGATCAATCAAAGGCAAGTATGGGGTTGCGGCACTCATCTCACTTTCAAGCCGAAGGATCTGCTGTTTGTCCACTGACAGGTTTCCGGGTCATGTGGCCAGCAGGACTAAACTGCTTCTGGTGCACCGTGGCGGAAGCCAGGGTGCATGGAAATGCCATTTACCTTCCCGCTGCAGTGGTACCTATTTATCTACTTGCACTGGCTTGCTTTTGAACTGTTAGGTTGGCAGAAGCTGGGACACAGCAACGGGAGCTCACTCCGTCACGGGGATTCGAACTGCCGACCTTCTGATCGGCAAGCCCAAGAGGCTCAGTGGTTTAGACCACAGCATCAAGTATCCTCCATTCTGGTGTGTCACAACAGCTGTACTCTGTGGTTTCAGCTGGTGCCCATTGGGATTGTTGTTGTTGTTGTTTAGTCATTTAGTCGTGTCCTACTCTTCGCGACCCCATGGACCAGAGCACGCCAGGCCCTCCTGTCTTCCGCTGCCTCCCGCAGCCTGGCCAAACCCATGTTAGTAGCCTCGAGAACACTATCCAACCATCTCGTCCTCTGTCATCCCCTTCTCCTTGTGCCCTCCATCTTTCCCAACATCAGGGTCTTTTCCAGGGAGTCTTCTCTTCTCATGAGGTGGCCAAAGTATTGGAGTCTCAGCTTCAGGATCTGCCCATTGGGATTAGTGTGGCAGAAAGCAATGAGGCCAGCAGTAGGTAGAACCAAATGACTGGCAAAGTGAACTAATTTTAGTTTTGTCTCCACATTCTTCCTTGTTGAGTTTTACAAGGGCAACACTGAGACTAAGGAGGAAGGGGGAAGCTGGCAGCTGGGGCCACTCTGAGACTGGTTGTAAGTAGGCAGATAGGCAGCTGCGGGGGGAGGATGTTGGCTGAAGGCGGACTGACATTGGTAGTGCAGTGCCCCATTTTCCCTAATGGACCAACCTTCGCTGGCTGTCATTTAAAAATGGATAGGAGCTAGAAAAATAGGAACCACTCACCTTGACTTGATATGGTGCACTTGCCTTTCCCATTGAACCGGGTTTAATTTTCATCCCTTTTTTAACCGCACAAATCGCACCCTGTTTAAAAGAAGATTGTTATATTGTTTCAAAAGGGACTATATGGCATTTCCCCAGCAGCTTTTGATATCTTTGCATCTTGATCTTCTGCACGTTTACACTGAAGTGACTCGCAAGGATTTCAAATGGCACATTCCCAAGTTTCTGTAGCTTTACAACGTTTGACTAGGGCCAGGTCTACACTAAACTATTAGATATATTGTTCTAAAACGTCACAGGGCATACTGCTAAAATAAAAATGTTCCTTACCTTGTTTCCTTCATAACAAAGCAGTTTCCCTATTGCCCGGTTCCTGGTTGCTCTGCAACGCCCGATGGTGTCTCATTTTAATAACGCATTATTAAAAGCAAAACATAGTATGTCCAAATATGTTATGATAACCGTTCCTTAAACCTTCCTTAACGTTATAAATCATGAGTGTAGATCTGCCCTAAAGGTAAAGGTAAAGGGACCCCTGACCATTAGGTCCAGTCGTGACCGACTCTGAGGTTGTGGCGCTCATCTCGCTTTATTGGACAAGGGAGCCGGTGTACAGCTTCCGGGTCATGTGGCCAGCATGACTAAGCCGCTTCTGGCGAACCAGAGCAGTGCACGGAAACACCGTTTACCTTCCCACGAGAGCGGTACCTATTTATCTACTTGCACTTTGACGTGCTTTCGAACTGCTAGGTTGGCAGGAGCAGGGACCGAGCAACGGGAGCTCATTCTGTCACGGGGATTCGAACCGCCGACCTTCTGATCAGCAAGTCCTAGGCTCTGTGGTTTAACCCACAGTGTCACCCGTATCCCATAGATCTGCCCTAGGTTTCAATAAATAGCAGGGGATGTCACTGCTAGGTGCAGAAGTTGGGCCTGAACCCAAAATACCTCACTACTCTTTTTAGCCCATCTGTTGTTGTTTTTTTCTCCAACAGAAACCCATTTCTCGGGAGGCAAATTGGTGATGCTTAAAGACAATCAGCTTGGCCCAGAACATGAGCTGAAGGTGCAGAGGTGGGGAAAGCTGACAGATACTCACAATACCCAGAATCATCCTTTTAGGCAAGGAAGAAGCATTTTATGTGAGTTCAATGACAACTATTTATTTACCCAGTGAAAACACTAAATTTGGGTGCAAAGCAGGGGATCAGTGAAGGTCATGACCTGGGGAGACGGGGTGTGGCTGGGGAGGGATATGGCATGAGAAGAATCCTGAGGGCCAGATAGTGAGGCTTGGCATCCACCTTGGCCCATGTGTTTGAGGTCCCCTATCTCCATCTTAAAAGATCATTGAAAGCGTAAGAACACACAGGAGCACCTACTGTTTCCGTCTGTCCATAGAGATCATAGATCTGCAGTCCTGTCATGCTCTTCCACTGCTCCATCACTTCAGGATTCAGAGGTTCCCCTCCACTTAAGCAGTACTGCAGACTCATGAACTTATAACTGAATGTGGGTGAACAAAATAAGAGAACCCCCAAGGACATTTTATGCAGCATCTTAGAAACGCACAGTTCAAAGGGGGGGGGGGTCATCAACAAGGCCTGGCAGGTTGTTGGGAGTTACACTTCATGGGGAAAGAACATGAACTCTATTCAGTCATTTGGTGGCTGTGGGTACGGAATAGGTGAAGGGGGTATCTCTAGGGCACACCTGGCTCACCCCACCCCCATATATCCCAACATATGTGTTGTCCAGGAGTGTGGCTGGTGCAAGCACTGGCATCTAGCGGGCAGGCCTAGATAGGCACTTTCTAGAGAGCCCCTTCTGAGTACCCAGAACATGTTGCACAGAAGTTATTGGGCACCCTAGGAAAAGCACATTTCCCACGCTTCCCGATGTCCCAGATACTGCTTTGATGGTATTTAAGACTATGGTGAAATGTGGTCTCAACACACCTTCAGGCCACTGGAAAAAAAGGATCACTGCATCAGTATCTAAATATAGTTGTGTGTCTCCATCCTGAGCCATGAGTATGTATACAGATGTACTCTTCATTTGGAATCCAGCTTGGCCTGTTTTGCTCCTGATGACATCATTAGGAACACAACTGGGTCCTTATCCAATTTGTGTAAGCCTTCCAAACCGCATCAATAAACCTTTGCACTTCCCGCTTGTCATTCACCTGACTTAGCAAAGGCAGCTGTGACCATGGTAGTGCCAGGCCGTGAGATTTTCCTCTCTCTTCCTCCCTCTCTCTGGCACCCTGAATGCTGTTATGGCAGGGGCACAAGTGTCTGGGAGGTCTAAACTGAAGCTATTGGGTGCCTTGGGAAAAACACATTTCCCAGGCTCCCTAGTGCCCAAGGCACCACCAAGGGGAAAGAGCAAGAACCACACCCCTTCCTGCTGCTACCACTCCAGATACCAGAATTAGAGGTAGAAGTTCTTCTCTTCCTCTCAAATTGCAATTGTAATTCTTGGAATGGAATTCTTTGTCTGGTATTGGAAACAAGTAGGGCAAGATGCTAAGGTTTGTATTTCAAACTAGAGCTTCAATAACATCACTGACATCACTGAGTCTGGACGCATGCAGCAAATCCATTCTGAAACAATCGTATTCAAGGTACCTGGTGAGATCGCTCTGTGCCAACATGCGGAACAAGGTTGGAGGACCCAGGATGGTGGTGATGGGAAACCGGGACAGAGTCTAGCACATAAAAAAGGCAAAGGTTGTGCAAGAACAACACAATCTGATCCAACCCAATGTCTTGTTCAACTGAGTTTTATATTAACTGTCTTGGTTCATCTCACAAATTGGCTGATGCACAGTAGTGCTAAACTAGGCGGGTGGGGAACTTTTTTCAGGCTGAGGGTCACTCTCTCTTCTTGGTGACCTTTTGAGGGCCACATGCCCATGGTGGGTGGGGCCTGAGGGGAAAGTGGGCGGAGCAACCAATGTTAATTTTACCCTTGAACAGAGGGCTTAGTTCTACACACTCTCTAGTCTCCAAATGAAAAGCATTATCAGAGTTCAAGGACACAGTCTATCCGGACCAAAACACCCAAGGAGAGTACAATGCAAGTCTAGCGAGGGTTGTAGTTTGGGGAGAACCCCAAAGGCCAGACTGAGAGGGCTGCATGTGGCAGAAAACAAGCTTGTGCCATCTTCCATTGACAGTCCTTCAGATATTTGAAGAAGGCTCTCATGTCTCGGTTCTCGTATTGTTTCAGAAAGTGTGAATTAGGTAGCTTTATCTTGAAATGCAAACTGAATTTATTTTGAATTTATCTCTAATCCCTCAGGACAAACATTCTCCTCCATCCCTAAGTAAAACAAGAGCAATTGTGGTCTGATTAACCTTAAGTGGGCATAAATCCCAACCTATTCCACAGGCTCAGAGACAATAGCAATTAGTCAAAAATAATGTTAAAAAACAATCAGTCTCATTACTGTTCCTCCACTTCTAATGTAATCCCAGCCACGGACAAGCTGCCATTATAGAGAAAAATCAGGTAGAATGTTTGAAGAGACAGGAGCAAGAATCTTACATTCAGGATAATTGTTGATTCTATTTGCTGCAGGCTGTGTATGAAGACGCAGGAACCCAAAGCCCATGGTTCGAAAACAGATCCCAGAGAAGCCACCACCCATCCTGTATCTGCAGTGGACCACATAATGTCAGCAGGGGTCAAATCCAGCCAGTATCTGATATAACAGAGGAAAGAAAATGGCAACAGGCAATTCAAGCATGCAACAAGGGCCTTGAAGATTATGCTCAGCGGCTGGCATTGTACTGTTTGGTATTATTATTATTATTATTATTATTATTATTATTTATTAAATACATTTGTACCCTTCAAAGTTTGCAACCCTGATCTACTAGGGTCTCTGCCCCCATTTTGGAAAGCCTAAGGAGCCCCCCCCCCTTAGATTAATGCTGATCAGGTACCGCCCAGTAATTGTGCCTGGTGTTCTGCTGCATTCACATTTAGGTGTGCAGTCTGAGACATGAATTGCATGAATGCGTCTCTGCCTTCAGTGCTCCACAAGGCTGTTCTGCATTCCCAAATGCCTATCTTACTTTGCTGCACTTTAACTTACCAAGTTGCCTTGCTTCACCATAAGCTGGACTTCACTTTGCCTTGCTTGACCCTCCTCTGTCTTCCTGAAAACTGGACTTTGCCCTGCCTTGCCTTGCCTGACTCTGTGATGCTGGACCCTGAACTTGTGCCAAGAGAAATTGAGGGAAGATTGGCTGGGGGTGAGTGAGAGTGAAGTTCTTCATGAGTTTCTCAGGGGTGGGTCTCAGTATTACTGTTGGCAGCAGCAACAACTGTGTTGGCATCCTGGCCGCCATTTTGTATCCCTCATAATGCATTTCTGGGGAATTGTGGAATGGGGGCTGATGGGAAATGGAAACTGCCTCACAAAATGGTGGAGAATATATGGAGAAAATGTTGCAAAGTAACCTTCTTTGGTGAGGAGAAATAGAAAACCTCAAGACCTTTTCTCAGTACATTTTTGCTTCGGCTCTATCTGATACCTTTTGTGGGCGATGGGCCGAAAGCCAAGACTTCCTTGGGAATGCTCAGCCATCTTTGGAGCCCCTGTTGTTCCACTGGTGAAGTAAATGACCATTGGATCATGGATCTTTGTTCTCACACAAGTATGGCTGTCGGGAGCCTCTCTGTGTAACACAGAAAGCCACAATAGTTAAAGTAACTCCAATCACAAATGCAAGAGGCCACTTTCCACCCACAATCACATACCCAGATTTAGCCTCTATCTACGCAAGAAGCCTTAACAGAGCTCAGGGACGCTTTCTAGCCAGGCACAAGCACCCAAGGAGGCTGCAAAGCAGGGCCTGAGAGGGGGGTGGTCTGGGGAGAGAAAGCCATGTTGTTGTTTTCAGGGGGTACTCAAGGGTATTGGGACGCGGGTGGCGCTGTGGATTAAACCACAGAGCCTAGGACCTGCTGATTAGAAGGTCGGCGGTTCGAATCCCTGTAATGGAGTGAGCTCCCGTTGCTCAGTCCCAGCTCCTGACAACCTAGCAGTTTGAAAGCACAACAAAGTGCAAGTAGATAAATAGGTACTGCTCCAGCGGGAAGGTAAACAGCGTTTCCGTGCACTGTTCTTGTTCGCCAGAAGTGGCTTAGTCATGCTGACCAATTGACCCGGAAGCTGTATGCCGGCTCCCTTGGCCAGTAAAGCGAGATGAGTGGCGCAACCCCAGAGTCGGCCACGACTGGACCTAATGGTCAGGGATCCCTTTACCTTTACCTTTACTCAAGGGTATGCAGTACTGGCACCTCTTTTTTGTTGTTAAAAAGTGTGGCACTTACTGTAACAACTTCATGGTGAATACCAGCACCTTTTTTTTTCTAGGGGAAAAAAGCACTGAGAGAATGTATGCCTGGAAAATGGCTATGGCCTGAGGAAAGTCTCAAGGGCTAACCACGGAGGCTTGGAGGGCTGCATTTGGTCCCCTGGCCCAGAAGGTTCTCCACCCCTGTGTTGTTGGGTGAAGCACAATGAGGGATACTCACTTGCAGAGTTCTTTGAAATTCAGCCACCCATCCCTCGGGCCTTCAGATACCACCAGCTTGGTTTGCAGGAAGTTGCAGCTGTCTGCAATGGAATCCACTGCAGGGGCCAAAGCGTCTGTGGTGATAATACACTTGGCCTTCGATGCCTGAAGTCTATGCTGAATGTCTTTTGCTGTTAACTGGGATATTCCAGGCATAAGGGTGATTCCTACAAGAAGAGCAATGTTCTTTTTAATGACCGGTGGATCTGTGTTGTAGGAGTTTTGGAGACTCAAATGCTTCTGGGCCAAATGGAGAGGCCTGGTGGCAGGGGCGTAGGAAGGAGGGCTGCCCCATGTGCCATCATGGAGGGGGTGACAAATTATCAAGGAACAATTACTGCCCTACTAGGGCAGTTCATAAAAAACCTTTAAAAAAAAAAGCCTGTTCCAAAAGTCCTACCTTACTACACTAGGGATTATATAGCTACATATGAAATTTCATGCATATCAGTTAATATCTTGACCCTTCTCCACGAAAATAGCTGTTTACTTGGCCATTTTCCTATGTTGTGAAGGCTGAAATTTCAACAAAGCACATGCCTTTGCTAGACTCTTTTCGGGCACCTGCTGAAAGCATTCTTCTTTAGGCAAGCATACCTAGATCTTAGGAAGTTGAAGAATTTTAATCTTAATATTTTAGCTTTTGTATGTTTTAAAGTAGGATTGTTAATTTTTCTTGATTTTACTGCTGTGGTGTTTTTTGTTTGTTTGTTTTGGTAAACCACTTTGCAGGTTTTTAAAAATAAATTTTATTAAATGAATAAACAATAAATATAAATAAAATAACGCAAGCCAAAACACAATCCATCCTGTAGATTTAAGTATCTGTCCATAGTCGCCTGCTTGTTATCAGAGGCTCAGAATCCACATTCCTTTGTAAGAAAATATGAAATAACATAAAACCATTTTTGCAGGCAAAAAAAATAAAATCAATGTGGGGTGTGTGTGACAAGAAATGTTCTGCACCAGGTACCACCTGACCTTCCTATGCCTCTGCCTGGTGGGTCTAATCTGGCCCATGGCATGGAGTCTCCTGACCACCATTTTATGGCAGCTGTGGGGGAACCATTGGCCCACCAGATATTACTAAACTACAACTCCAATCATGCCTCACCATTGACCCTTCTTTCTAGGGCGGATGGAAGTTGTAGTTTAGTAACATCTGGAGGGCCAGAAAGTGCCCACATTTGCTTTATTGTTCCAACTTGTGGGTCGCCACCAAGAGCTGTCCCCCCCCCAACATGATGCCTTCCTGATGTCTTGCACTACAACTCCCATCATCCTTGACCATTGGAAGTTTTGGCTGGGGGTGATGGAAGTTGTAGTTCAAGACAGTTCCAAGAAAGGCTGTATTTCAAGGATCGGGAACTTGTGGCCTTCTGGTTCTGTGGTTGCAAGACTCCAGGTCCCATCATCCCTGAACATTGGCCATACTGGCTGAGGCTGATGGGATTTGGAGTCTAACAACACCGGAAGAGTCACAGGTTCACCATCCCTGCGGTATTACGTTCGGCTATTTTTATTGACCTGTCCTTATACAAGCCACGGTCACCAACCACCATTCCGGGATTCGGGGCAGGATAACCAAAACTCTGTCTCCTTTGCATAGCCCACATTGGTTGGAGAGTATATTGGCCACTTTCCTGGACAGGACTCCCAACTCCTCAAAGCTCCACCTTACTTCACCCCCTCTTCCATTTATCCACCATAGAGCTGGGTTAGAAGGTCTTTTTCCTTCCTGCAAAATAAATGCAGATGTGTTAAAAGAAAAGGAAAAGTTTGTTTTGTTTATAGACCTGATTTAGCAGGGGCGGGGGTCCTTTCTTCAGCCTGAGGGCTGACCGTGTTTATTTGAAATGTGTGTTTCTGGGCACTGTGATCTATCGTGTTTTTAGGTACCATGCTCTTGTGTGTTTAAGGGGGCCGTGTCCTCATGCGCAAGCAAAGCCCCCCCAAATGGGATGTCCTGATTTAAGCGGGACAGTTGAGGGGTATGTGATGACCACGTCAATTCCAGATCAGGCTTGGAGGGTGTGTGGATGAAACTTATTACTGGGCTCCTCCAGGCAGCCTGTTATAATAATATAACAATAATAATTTATTATTTATACCCCGCCCATCTGACTGGGTCTCCCCAGCCACTCTGGGTGGCTTCCAACCAAATATCAAAAACAATACAGCGTCAGACATTAAAAACTTCCCTTCAGGTGTCTTTTAAAAGTAAAATAGTAGTTTATTGCCTTGACATCTGCTGGGAGGGCGTTCCATATGGCAGCCGCCACTACCAAGAAGGCCCTCTGCCTGGTTCCCTGTAACCTCACTTCTTGCAGCGAGGGAACCGCCAGAAGGCCCTTGGAGCTGGACCTCAGTGTCCGGGCTGGATGGTGGGGGTGGAGACGCTCCTTCAGGTATACAAGACCGAGGCTCTTTAGGGCTTGAAAGGTCAGCACCAACACTTTGAATTGTGCTCAGAAACGTACTGGGAGCCAATGAAGATCTTTCAGGACTGGTGTTATATGGTCTCGGTGGCCACTCCCAGTCAGCAGTCTAGCTGCCACCTTCATCCTTATTTGCTTACATAAAGCTTATGTGGAGGCTAGATTGTATCTGGTCTTTACTCAATGTCTGTTGCAATCTGGTGGGGGTGGGTTTGTACACCAAAGAGCATTATACCTGATTTGTCTGTGGGGTGTTTATACATCTGCCCATTAATCATTTGCTCACTCCTCACTTTTTAATGCATTCCTCCATAATTTTCTTAAACGTAAAAGGTTCAATTATTTTTAAAAGTGGATTGGTTGTGCTGGGATGATAGAGCGTTTTAATCCACTTTAGTTGTGCAAACCTAAATTTTGTTGTATGTACTTGAAACAAATTTCTGATGGTTTGGAGGTGCTCACTATTTAGAAGTTGGCATCAAAGCATCATATGTGTGTATATATATTTTTCTAGAAATACACACACACACACACACACACGTTAACTGCTTTTCAAAAAAGGACACAATCAGATATTAATTTAGAAGGAGCCACTTCATCTGTAGAAGGAAAGTAAATTCTACCTTCTCGATCTGTGACCATTTATCCAATACATCACTTGCAAAGTTAAAATACTCAGGTAGCTGCTGCTCTCCTTGGCTTTGAGCTACATACTGAGCAAAAATGGGAGAGCCGAGGAACCTGTTGTGCCTGTGGAACCATCGGTGATGCAGTCGAAGTATCCAGAACGATCTGAGAATCTGTGATTTCAGTAAAGTTTTCATGGCGGAAGAATTAAACCTTGCAATGACGTTAGCGCTAAAAAAATTAAAATATTCCTTTGGGTCACCAATCTACAAGAAAAAAAAGCGTGGCGCAGAAGAATAAATACAATTCCAAATAATGGCAGCCATTGTCATCTTTACAACAACCTTTTAAGGAAGATTAGCACAATTGTTCTCTTGTTGCAGACCATGCATTGATGGAAGGAAAGATACAGTACTTGCCTAAGGCAGGGGTGTGAGTCAGGGAGATCTGGATTTACTGAGCTGCTTCAGATGACCTGTTTATCAAGTAGTCATCCTGATTTGTTTGGACAAAGCTTACAGAGAGGTGATACTATGCCCAGCCATTAGCATTTGTTCTGATGTGTTGGAGAGGTTATATGACAATGAGCACACATCCTGATTTGTTTAGACATCTTCCCATTAAACAATTTGTTCATCCCACAATTGTTGTTGTTGTTGTTGTTGTTGTTATTTCCTCCCTCTCTTTTTTATTGAATTGACAATGTAAGTGAGTTGATAACAGAACTATTCACACATACACATATATTTACAGAAGTTTGTGTGTGTATTTGTATATTAAAGGGTAAAAGTAAAGGGACCCCTGACCATTAGGTCCAGTCGCGGACGACTCTGGGGTTGCGGCGCTCATCTCGCTTTATTGTCCAAGGGAGCCGGCATACAGCTTCCCGGGTCATGTCGCCAGCATGACTAAGCCCCTTCTGGCGAACCAGAGCAGCACACAGAAACACTGTTTACTTTCCCGCCTATTTATCTACTTGCACTTGTCGTGCTTTGGAACTGGCAGAAGCAGGGACCAAGCAATGGGAGCTCACATCGTCATGGGGATTCAAACCGCGACCTTCTGATTGCTAAGCCCTAGGCTCAGTGGTTTAGACAAATACTATATATGTAAATATACAAATGCAAATACTACACACACACACACACACACACACACTTATGTTTTTATGACATTGAATAAGCTTCATGGCTGAGTAGGGATTTAACCCTGGCCTCCCAAATCCTAGTCTGGCACTTGAACCACTACACCACACTGCCAGTTCACTGCCAGTTCACACTGTTGATCAGCCCGATGTTGCTGAACAACAACTCCTATTATCCTTGACCATTGCCCAAGTTAGCTAGGGTTATAGGGGGTTGTAGTCTAAGAACGTTTGGAGGACTTTACCACCCATGCCATAAATGAAGAGGAAGAAAGAGAAATGCTCATTCAACATCTGCTGGATAAAATGCAGTTTTTCAGTGCCATTTTTGCTGTTCAAATGGAGTCGGGGATTTAGGCCCATCTGGGGAGAGCACTAACCTGAGAATTCTGGTAGGTCAGGAACTGGAGCGAAAGGTTTTTAGGAGAAAGGGCTTCTTCACGGGGCTCTGTCGCTTTTCAGGGCACCTCTGTCTTCAAAGCAGTTGTGGCAGCTATTGCTTGGAGAACATCATACGCACTGAGGGTCTTGAATTGCCTTGGCATGCACTTCCACAGCAAAAAGGTGTGTGGCCAAGTATTGGATGCCAGTGTCCTCTAATAATTGACATAATCCGTAAAATATGATGGTACTTTGACCCTTCTCAGGCAACAGCTTGAGGAGGGAATGAAAGCAACAGGGTAAACATTTACATCTGCATACAGATTTCTTAACGTTCACTCCCCCACCCTCTTCATTCCTAGAGTGACCCAAAAGATCCTCCTATCTCTCTGTGTTCAAGGGCTTTAAAGAAACCTCTGAGTTCTGTGTTCAGAGCAACAACATAGTGAGTCAGACCATTGGTCCATCAGCTTGGATAGCTCAGTTGGTTAGAGTGTGGTGCTGACAATGCCCAGCTTGCAGGTTCGATCCCTGTATGGAACAGCTGCATATTCTTGCATTGCAGGGGGTGGGATCAGATGATCTTCAGGGTCCCTTCTAATGCTACAATTCTAATTGGGTATCATCTGCACTAACTGGCTGTGAAGTACACTGAGCACTCAGCTGCAAACTATTATCGTACAGTGGTACCATGATTTGCGTACATCTTGGTTTGCATACATTTTGGATTACAAACACGTCAAACCCAGAAGTGCATGTCCCGGTTTACAACCTTTTTTTGGATTACAACCCCCTTTGGTGGGGGGGGGGGGATTACAAACAAAAAAAATTTGGAGGCCCCATTGGTGAAAGTGCACCTTGGGTTACAACCTGTTTGGGTTTACAAACGGACTTCTGGAACGGATTGCAGTGGTACCTCAGGTTACAGATGCTTCAGGTTACAGATGCTTCAGGTTACAGACTCTGCTAACCCAGAAATAGTACCTCGGGTTAAGAACTTTGCTTCAGGATGAGAACAGAAATCACATGACGGCGGCATGGTGGCAACGGGAGGCCCCATTAGCTAAAGTGGTACCTCAGGTTAAGAACAGTTTCAGGTTAAGAACGGACCTCCAGAACAAATTAAGTTCTTAACCCAAGGTACCACTGTATAGTTGTAAACCAAGGTACCACTGTACTATGTACAAACTATCATTTTCATTTCTGGATGGCTAGATGTTTTCACAGCAAACCTAAATGTCTGCTCTGAATTTTCAGCCGTTTGAAATTTAGGAACATCCAAAGCATGAGTATTTGTGGTCTGATCAGCTTAAAATTTGAAGCGAGTCTGAAAATCCTCTTGAAATCACAGCAGAGAATGATTAGTTATTCTGCCTTCCATTAACAAGGATACAATGAGTACAGAGATATTGGGAAAAAGTAAAATGGATGATTTGCCTGCTCTTTGTTACCAGAAAATAGGGAAATTAAGGTGGGGCGAGCTTTTACATTAAGGGATTCAGAGTCTTCCAAGGTTGTTATTGGTCAGAGAAGAATGAGCTAACGTAGGATCCAGTGAAAGCAAGGCAGATCTTTATTATTCTATTGCAATAGAATCTACCCACCCCCCAGAAGGTGAGGACCCAGAACAAAAGTGTGCAAAACCTTTTAAAGACTTTAGAAACTGTCCAGCTCCTTAGCCAAGGACCACCGCAAAAGCATCATACAGGTGTCACAGAAAGAGGTGGTCTACAACATAAATTTGAGAGTGTAGTTTGTCTCACGTCTGTGAAGATATCTGATAATGTTTGCTGATTGCCCTATCTTGACCAGTCTGGGTCATCCTTTTTTTGGCGTTTGAGGTTTGTCTTTAAAAGCACAACAAATTTCGGAGTGTCCTACTTTTTACCTTTTGAAATATGGCAACCCTTTTTTTTTTTTTAATAATTTTTTATTAAGGTTTTAAACAAAGAAAAAAGAAAAACAACACACACACAAAAAAAACAATACAAAATTTAACAATAAAAACACAAAACGTAACAATTAAAAACAAACTCTCTTTTCCATTCCCAATTTTAAATTACTTATTTTCTGGACTTCCTCATACCTCCCTCTTTTGTATTCCAATCTACATTATTTGTCCAGCAGTTTCTTTTCCACTTTTTTAAACCCAATCTTTAATTTAATAAAGTGTTAAAATATATAACTTCAACTTTTTTAAACCTAATCCTTGTTCTTAATGTCATATACCTTTAAATTTTTCCCTTTTATTATCAAATTTCCATTTCTTTAAACATCTTTAATCTTGATCTTTAATCTTAATCTATCCTTAACTTTAACCTGTACAGCTGGAAACCACTTATTTTCAATCCAACATCACTCTAACATTCCTTAATTTTGCAGTGTTTCTGAAGATAGTCTTTGAATTTCTTCCAGTCTTCCTCCATCGACTCTTCTCCCTGGTCACGGATTCTGCCAGTCATTTCCGCCAATTCCATATAGTCCATAAGTTTCATCTGCCATTCCTCCAGCGTGGGAAGTTCTTGTGTCTTCCAATACTTTGCGATGAGTATTCTTGCTGCTGTTGTTGCATACATAAAGAAAGTTCTATCCTTTTTTAACACCATTTGGCCCACTATGCCCAGGAGAAAGGCCTCTGGTTTCTTAGGAAAGGTATACTTAAATACCTTTTTTAATTCATTATATATCTTTTCCCAGAAAGCCTTAATCTTTGGGCACGTCCACCAAAGGTGAAAAAATGTACCTTCAGTTTCTTTACATTTCCAACATTTGTTATCGGGCAAGTGATAGATTTTCACAAGCTTGACTGGGGTTATGTACCACCTGTATATCATTTTCATAATATTCTCTCTTAAGGCATTACATGCCGTAAATTTCATACCTGTGGTCCATAACTGTTCCCAGTCAGCAAACATAATGTTATGTCCAACGTCCTGTGCCCATTTAATCATAGCCGATTTTACCGTTTCATCTTGAGTATTCCATTTCAGCAGCAAGTTATACATTCTTGACAAATTCTTAGTTTTGGGTTCTAACAATTCTGTTTCTAATTTGGATCTTTCCACCTGGAAGCCAATTTTCCTGTCCAATTTAAATGCCTCCATTATCTGATAATAATGAAGCCAGTCTCGCACTTTGTTTTTTAGTTTTTCAAAACTCTGCAATTTCAGTCTATCTCCGTCTTGTTCCAAAATTTCCCAATATTTCGGCCATTTGACCTCCATATTGACCTTTTTCAAGGCTTTCGCTTCCATTGGTGACAGCCGAAATATGGCAACCCTAGGTAAATACGTTAGTTCCTGGCTCCCGTTCACAAATTTGTACCTACTGATACACAGAAGATGCTCTATTGACAGTCTGCTCTGCTTTTTTAAATTAGTATTTTATTAGAATAATTTTGTTTATAAAAAGAGTGATGAAAAAGAATAAGAAAAGAAAAACATGAATGAAAATAAAAATAAAAGAAAAATACTCAATTACATTTCCGTATGTTGTATACAGATGTGTATAGTCTTATTAGCCTAGTACAAATATTTTTATCAATAACTTAATATATTCTGTGTAAAGTCATTTCATATATCATTATATCCATCCAAAGAAAGTCTGTGTCTATACGCAGTCTGTTCATATGTTGCTAATGCTGTCATATTGTCAAGCCGTTGATTAAGGGGAATCATATCTCTATTCCTCCAGTTCATCAATATCAATTTCTTAGCCACCATTATGGCACGTAGAATCCATTTTCACTGTTCCGTTTTCACTTTCCATACAATAGGTATATAGTTCAAAAGAATGTTCATATTTGAAAATCTTAAATTCATCCGTAACGTGTTATTTATACAATGCAACTCTTTCTCCCAAAACTTAGCGTGGGACATTGTTAAAAATATGTGTTTCAAAGAAGCATTGTCCATATTACATCTCCATTTTACATCTCCTGCTTAACAGATACTTACCAAACCGGATTTGCAGAGGTTCCATTCCAAGCAGTTTATTTATTTACAGGATTTACAAGTGAAAAATAACTATTTGGAAAATTATTCTCCCCCAGATACGTCCTTCTACAGCAGAGAAATATTTGGGGTCATTTAAGAGAGTCAAAATGGCTTTGGGATTGCTTTCCTGCACCATTTCAGAAAATGGTTTACATACCTCTGTATGTGTGTCCATCCTGGGTATTTATTAAATTTATTTTATTGTTTTTTGACATCTTAGAATTTGCATAATGCCTTCAAAAGAAGGTTCCAGGCAGATTACTGCATATAAAAACACAAGCAAAACAGTAGAAACTAGTTACTGTTAACCATAATCCCCTCCCTCCCAAAATACAACTCCAAAATCAATAACCCATAGAACATATTACAGGGAGGACACTGAAATAATCTCTTCAGTTTTTGCAGGCCAGGTTAAAGAGCTCTGTCTTCAGCAACCATTGAGACCTGTAAAGAGCTGGTGCCACATGTATCTTTGTGAGGAAGTAGTTTCGTATTCTTGGTGCCATCACTGAGAAGGCCCTCTAACTAAAGACCCACTTTGAACCTCTGAGAGTGGTGGCACCACCAGGAAGATCTCCTTTGATGATCTTAATTCCTGGGCTGGTCAATAGGGGAGGAAGCGTTCTTTCAGATATTTCACATGTGTTTAAGGAATGAGAAAACCCCTTTCTTTGTAGGGGATGAAATTTAAGATATAGTGTTGAGGGAGGATCTAATAGTTTCTTTTTCCCTCCCTCCCTCCCTTCCTTCCTTCCTTCCTTCCTTCCTTCCTTCTTTCGTTTCTTTTCTTTATTAGTTTGTTTCTTTTGTTGTATTGTGAAAACTTTAATAAATATTCCCCCCCCCCCCAAAAAAAGAGTGAAAACACCTTTATTTCCAGTGATTATTTATTTGGTACAATCAAAAAACTCTTTCCTTTGAAGAAATGCAAAGGTCAGCTCTGCAAACATGTTGCACAGTGGGCAGCATAACATAAAAGTTTCGTGTACATTAATGTCTTATAAAATTATGGTTGGCAGAATGCAAGGGAAATATACACAGGCTATGTGGCATTTCCGACCCAAGTGTTTCTGCAAAACAGTGCAAAGAACTAATGTTCTTCAATATATGTATATACGATGAGAAGGATCACAGCCTATGGCACTGGGCAAGGGTATTTTGCAACAGCAACAGATTTGCTCTGATGTCACCATGAAGTTTGGCATTCAGTGGTGTCTTGTCTCCTCTGGCTGCATTTGGTTAAATTACTGAGATGTAACAAAGGGATGGGCCAGTTGTATGTTGATTAGATGAGTGTTAAGGGAGCAGGTGGAGCTGTGGTCTAAACCACTGAGCCTCTTGGGCTTGCTGATCGGAAGGTCAGTGGTTCAAATCAGCACGAGAGGGTGAGCTCCCATTGCTCTGTCCCAGCTCCTGCCAACCTAGCAATTCGAAAGTATGCCAGTGCAACTAGATAAATAAGTACTACTGTGAATGGAAGGTAAACGGCATTTCCGTGCACTCTGGTTTCCATCACGGTGTCCCGTTGTGCCAGAAGCGGTTTAGTCATGCTGGGCACATGACCCAGAAAGCTGTCTATGGACAAACGCCTGCTCCCTCGGCCTGAAAGCGAGATGAGTGCTGCAACCCCATAGTCGCCTTTGACTGGACTTAACCATCCAGGGGTCCTTTAATAAAGGACCATTGACAGTTAAGTCCAGTCGCAGACGACTCTGTGGTTGCGGAGCTCATCTTGCTTTACAACCATGTGCAACCATGCTCCTCAGCAACACAAAGGAAGGGAAATATATGAATGACTTGGGGATGGGATAGAGATTAGTTCAGTTCATATTTTAATACAAACTTACCAGATTTGCACTTCCCAAACCAATACATTGGGGGGGGGGGGAATGCAGCTCTCCTTTAAAAATCCACATTTTACTGAATTTTGCAATGAAGTTTTCCAACCAAAGAATGTGTACATAGATGCACCTAGAAGTGCGCACATGAAAACAATACCCCAAAATTTGTGATGTTATGGGAAATTGTTTGCAAAAATCTATAAATGCATCTATTAGGAGAAATGCCAGCAGGAATGCCTATGGATTTTTGGGCAGACTAAGACAAACTAATCTAGAAACCGATTTAAGATTGGAAAAACTGGAAACCAGAATGAACAAATTTGCCCATCGCTAGAATGAGCTGAAGAACTGCAAGCTGTAGCAAACTACACATCCATTGCATTCTACATAGCTGGGTCTCTCCAGAAGTTGCTGGACTACAGCTCCCATCATTTCTAACCATTAGCCATGCTGTCTTGTGATGGATGGGAGATGGAATCCACCAACTTCATCTGAAGGGCCACAGGAAATAATAATAATAAACATGTAACGGTGAAGAATTCCTGATGTATTGCAGGTTCACTTTGGCAACAAAGGCTGCATTCTCACTGCAATTTTGCACATTATATTTGAGCTTTCACAAGATGTAGAAAGGCAGTTCTGGAGAACTAAAGGAATGGAATGTAGTGTAGGTTTCATGCTCATTTCCGTGTTATTTGGGTCTAGAAAAAAAATCAATTTGCAGCCCGACAACCTGGAAAAGCACAGGCGTTTCACATGGCAATTTGCCCATCTTTTTCATGGGTCCATGCTGTGAAGAGTTGTGAAGTGAAACTCTCTGCTCATTTTAAGGCTCATGCCTTTTCAAAACAGTTGGCCTGCTGAGAAAGCATGCTGGTATTTTGGCATAGAAAGTCATGCCGAAAAGGTAAAGCCAAGAAGAATGGTGGAATGTTGAGATATTCATATGAAGATGTCAGGGAATTGACATCGGAGCGAGAGGCGAAGGGGAGGCTCCTAGATGATGCTGGCGAAGGACCCAGCAGCAGGGGGAGAAACAGCTCAGTAGAGGGGGAAGCAAATCAGCGCAACACCAGGGATAAAGGGGGGCAGATGGGGGAATCGGAGAGAGGGCTCCAAGACTCTTCACTGGACCTCAGTGAGGAGGGCACAGGTCCTCCGCTACCCACGCCCTCCCTGCGCAGAAGACTCCCGCGCAGTGAGAGGAGGAGGAGACTGGGTGTCAAACAACTTTTATGTTGGAAGAGGTTCAAGAAACACCCACTGACGGATTCTGCCAGCGACTGAGGCAGCCACGATGAGAAAGGGCTGTGCAGTCAGAAAGGTTTAACAAGGCAAATTAGCCTAGAGAGGCACCAGTTTACGCATGAGTAACTCATACTCATTACAGAAGAGAAGCAAACTTAGGAAAAAGTATAGTTATTGTTGCTGGACAGCTCGAATCCCTTTCCTTGAGATATCAGAACTTAGCAATAGATTAGGGTATGAAGGCAAGATGGGGAAACTCTCCATCGTCAGAGCAAACAGCTGATTGCAGGACGATTCTGCATATGCAAATGTCCTTCCAAAGCTAGACAGTCCCCCACTCTCTTTTCCGCAAAACGTTCCTTCGCATTTTCCCTGCAGCTGTCTTTGGCAGTTCTTGGACAAACTCGACCTAGCAAAGTAAAAGACATTGGCGTCATTTATTGCAGTCACGTTACCATGGCTCACAAGAGTTTAGTGTTTTTCATGTGAGTGGAAGTGTCAAGTTAATGGCTTCTTCCAGCCAACAACAACAACACCCCGAAAACATCTCCAGTCTACGATCATTGTTATTATTCATTAGACTTGTTCGTTACTTGAAGGCCTCCAAGCAAATTAACAGGCATACAAAAATTAATATAAATATATGGTACCTTACAAAGCTAGCAAAACAACTCTCGTAACAGCTGGAGGAAGCTTTGGTAGCACACTGGGAAGAAAAGGACAGCATCACAGTCTATCCCAAGGCCTGGCTGGAAAAAGGAAAGGCTTGACCTGGCCCTGAAAATATGTCAGTGAAGGCACCAGATGGACATTGCTGGAGACAGCATTCCACAGATGATGATGAAGAAGAAGAGTTTGGATTTGATATCCCGCTTTATCACTACCCGAAGGAGTCTCAAAGCAGCTAACCTTCTCCTTTCCCTTCCTCCCACACAACAAACACTCTGTGAGGTGAGTGAGGCTGAGAGACTTCAGAGAAGTGTGACTAGCCCAAGGTCACCCAGCAGCTGCATGTGGAGGAGCGGAGACGCGAACCCGGTTCTCCAGATTACGAGTCTGCCGCTCTTAACCACTACACCACACTGGCTCCTTTGTTGAATAGCCAGTTGAATAGCCACAACTGACAAGGCCCTTTCGCTTGTCACTACCCTCCAAGCCTTCCTCAGATGAGGGACCTGGAGAAGGGCCTCTGAAGATCTAAGGGCCCTGGTGGATCAGACTGAAAGCCAATGCAGTCCAGACTCTTCTTTCTCACGGTGGCAGCCAGGTGCTTCTGGAAAGCCTACAAGCAGAACAGGAGCGTAATCACTCTGTTCCCTTGCAGCTAGTAATTCAGATGCTTGCTGCTACTGAAGTACAAGGAAGGGGGATCCTTCCACCATGACTAGTGCCCATGGACAGGGCTGGGCAATATCTGGTTTTCAACATCGCGATATATCATCAGCTAAACATCGTGATATGCTGATATATCACGATGTCTGAAATAAGGAGGGTGCTACGTAGAGGCATTGGCTGGTTTCCCGGTTTTCCCTGCATTGTGATTTTTGCCAGAGCCTGCTCTTGTGGTTTGCAGGAGGCAGGGGAGACCTGAGCAAGCAGAGTTAACAGAGGCTGCAGGAATCGGGAGAAGATTGATAGACTGTTGGTCTGACTTGGGATAAGGCAGCTTCCTCTCTTGGTACACAATATCACTTACAGAGAACCAGTGAAATCATTGCTGTCTTCCTGTACCTAGAGTCACGAGCAGAGAAAAGTCTCCCAAGTCAGCACCAAGCCACTAGGGCACATATCACATCAGTCCAAGAGGAAAGTGAGACACAACTTCTTGATTTCCCAAAGTTTGACTTCTCAACACACACTGTCATTTCCTGGTTAGGTCCTGGGAAGATACTTGCCTTTCTAGGATACTTGTAAGGAGCAGTCACCTTTTTCACATGATCCTGGAGCTCCTTGATTAATTCTTCTGGGTCATGTGATAAAAAGGCAGGTGACAAGACGACAAAGGCTTTCACCACCTATAGGATGCCAATTGTATGTGCTTTAATGACTCAGAGAGAAAAAGTAGGTTTCAGTGTGATTAAGTGCTTGGTGTAGCAAAAGACACTCCATTCTAATCCGCCTTTCCCTCGTCCCCCTGCAGTCAGCCAGCATTTCACATCCACTAAGCATGCTCTATTCTCATGTAGTTTCACCCCACTTAGGAAATTCCCCTCTAAATATTGCAAATTTGGGGGGTTCCCCTGAGCCTGCTGCTGCCCCAACTCTTGAGCATGGATCGCGCCATTTTATCTACAGAAGGATTCTCACTTGGAGAACTACAGGCCAAGATAGATTAATTTTGTGTTGGCCATAGCCAGAGCATAGCAAATATAACTGTTTGGAGGGAAGGGAAGACCAGGATTTAGGGATTCATGGAGGTTGGCAGCATCTCTAGGGAAAGGAAGATATTTAGGCCCCATTGTGGTCCTGGTAAGATCATGCATTGGGCTGCCCCCCCCCCGACTTTTCATTTGTACCCAGCTGAGCTAAGGTGAGTTTGCTCACTGAGAACATTTTCATAGTTCCTCGACTCAGAATCATCCCTGAAATGCAGTACTGCCAGTGCTGCTGTCATGTTTCAAGATTTATTACGCTTTCCCCAAGCAAGCAAACTGCATGTGGCTTTTGCCCCCTGAGTATGGTGCATTGCAGAGTGTGCTGGCTGCCTGAATCTCTGTTACCTCTCCTCTCACGGGATCTGGGCTGCTGACCACAGCTGATTCCACCACAGCTGGGTGCTCTATCAAGGCACTCTCCACTTCAAACGGGCCAATACGATACCTAAGAGACAGAAGGAGGTCAGTCCCGTGCCTTTTGTGGCAGAGCAAATGAAAAAGCCAACTGAACCAAACCTACCCAGCCGAATTTATCAAATCGTCTGATCTTCCGACAAAAAAGAAATAACCTTCTTCATCTTTAATTGCTCTGTCTCCAGTGATATAGAAATCGCCACGTTCACTAGCTGCTGTTTTCTCAGGGTTATCCTGGCAACAACAACCAGACAACATTTCAACCAATGACTGCTGATCTGTCCCTTTTGGTAATGGTGCCTCAAGATAAAATAGCAAGGCGACTGGCTCTTGAGTTGATTACAGTGTCAGCTCCAGATCTTGGAGGGTCCTTGGACCAGATGCTGTCACCTCCTCTGCCCTATCTGAGTGTGTCCTATCTCCGCCTCTCTGTTGCCTCTATTTTCTCATACTCTCCACCAGACCCTAAACCAAACCACAATGCAAAGGGAGAGTGGACGATTTGAAAAGAGGATTAGACAAATTGATGGATGATGAAGTTATGAACGGATTTTAGCCATGATGGCTATTTTCCATCTCCACCATCAGAGGAGTGAACACCATCGGACTGTGAATACCAGTTGTTGGGATTCACAAATGGGGAAAGGGCTGTTGCACCAAGGTCCTGCAAAGCCATTTCCCTTAATATAGCAGAGCTAGATAAGTTATTTCCACCAACGTATGCAGTTTACCCTGGTATATGCCCTATTTTGGGGTACACATACCACGACATTGCAAAATTCAGAAAAGTGCAAGTTCCAAAGGATGGCTGTGTTTCAGTTTGGATATTGTTTTGGGAAGTGCAAATGAAGAAGGTTCATCTTTACATGTGAATGGGATCAAATCCGTTCCCCCATCCCTTACCACAACCAAACCCTGTTACAAATGCAAACCCAGATCAAGTGAAGCTGTTGGTGAACATTTTCACCAGACCTGCTGAGGAACACCAAATTGAGTTATTATTATTATTTATTAGAAAACACTACACAAAAATGAACATAAAAACCCAAAATACATTCCTCCCACAAGAACAGGGAAGTACAACTCATTCATTAGAGCAGGGGCAGGCAACTTGATACCTTTTAGATGTTGCTGAGTTATAGCTCACATCTGGCCAGGCTGGCTGAGGCTGATGGGTGTCGAAGACCTACAATATCTGGAGGGTACAGCTTTGCCTCCCCCTGGCTTAAAAAGTTACACAGGAAAGTGTAGCAAGAGTCTTATGTGTTGATTTTCTTCTCCTTCCTTAGTTTGCCTACTTCGTCACCTCAGATAATACTTACTAAGTACCCTGAGAAAAGACAAAATGGTCGCTTGGGTTTGATCCTGATCGCAATGTACCCTTCTTGTCCTGGAGGTTGAACATTGCCTTCATCATCTACAGTCTGTAGAAACAAACAAACAAACAAACAAACAACAGAAGGAAGCTTCCCAAAATGCACATATCATTTCAATTGACAGGCCTTGATTTAAAATTTATATGCATATCCTTGGTTCTCTGTGGCACCCATTAGGTTCTATGGAATAAATAAAAATAGATAAAGCTTGTTCTCAGGGTTCTGTTACACTCCAAGAAATGGGAAATAGTAGGAACATGTAGATGGAAAACTGAACTATGCAAGTGAGGATTGACTTAGTAATCAATGGCCCCCATTAAGTTCTACGGTGTGTGTGTGTGTGTGTGTGTGTGTGTGTGTATATATACAATGCATTCATATTGTGTGTGTGTTCACAGAGTTCTAGTACATGATATTCTATTGAGAAATGGAAAACATTTGAGAATCTTTAGATAAAGAGGGGGCTAATCAGTTTTCATTGATTCCCATTCAATTCTTTGGAACAAGGAAAATGGACTGCTCAGCTGGGACACAGCTGAGAAAAGAGCAAATTACTTGCACACACAGGACTTCCCCGCAATTCATAATAATGGGGATTTACTTGGTGACAGATAAATTATAGGGAATTAAAGTACAAGGATAAAGAATATTTATTCTCTGTTTTCTTCAAGCCTTTCGATGGACACCATTCTGGTAAATTTAAGTTTGTACCTGGACATCATATGGTGGAGAAGCCATTCCTAGTGAGCCCGGTTTGATTTTCATTCCCTTTATATTGGAACATATTGTTACCTGTAAGAAGGAGAGAAAGAGAGATCGAGAGAGCACAATACAACTAAATGAAATTTGGGGTGATTTTGGAGAGGGAGGAGATTGTTTTCACTGTGGCATGAGAAGACAGCATACCAATCTAAGACAAGCAAGGTTTGGTCTAGGAGCAAAGGGGATCGAGAGGTGCATGTAGAAACTAGTGCCCAGGAAAAAAGAAAGATTTACATTCCTTGCTCCGCCCACTTTTGTCCCTAGCCACGCCCACCACTAGAATTTACCCCCCAGAAGATTGGACAGAATGGAATGCTGTTGAAAGACCCACCACCATACACTAACAAAGACAGACATACTGTTTCTGTTTGTCCATAGCCTTCATAGATATCCAGCCCTGTATGAGCCTTCCACCGCTCCATCACTTCTGGGATGAGTGGTTCCCCTCCTGTCACACAGTGCTTCAGGCTCATGAATTTGCAGCTTGAGAAGAAATGGCAACCATCAGTAGCAATCCTATAGATCAGGGGTGAGGGAGCTTTGGCCCGCCAGATGTTGCTACAACTCCCATCACCCCTGATCATCGGCTCTGCTTGCTGGGTCCCATGCCCTCACCAGATGACTCCTCTACCAAGGAGGATCCGGAGCCCCAGAAACTCAGGAATAGCCCAGAACAATATCCACGGAAGAGTTGGGACCCTTGGGGGAGGCTGGCAGGGCCCCCTCCCTGCAGAAAGGGAGCTCAGTCTGGGATGCAGAGGCAGAACAAGACCTAGGGGTGATGGTACCTCAAGAGGCAGGCCGAGACCCCCACAGCCATGAGAAATGCTCGGTTGCAGGAGACTCCTCGTGAGTAAAGGGCTATTTATTCATGGACCCTCCTCCTGAGTAGGTCTCTCTGCAGAATCTCGAAGAGGCTGCAGCAGGGCCCAGGCTGGGGTTATGGCATCTCTGACTTAACGCCTCAATGTCTTGCTACCACCACGTTGTGTTGTACACAGAGCTAGCTGTTTTCTTCATATATTTATGGTTTTCATTTATATACATTTCAATAGTAGTTTAACAGTAAATCAAACATTTCAAAACTCGACTTCCTCCTCTTTCTGCGGTTCATTAATTTTTTTATCATCATTACCTGCATATTCTAAATTATATCAAATCATTCTTTTATTCATCAATTTTCATATATCTATATTTTTAAAACTGCAGGTTATTACAATAGTCCTGCCAATGTTTTTACAGCTAGCTGTTTTCTTACCTGGAATTTGACCCACCCTTTGACCTGTTCTTTATCTGAGCTGCTGGTGAGCTGGACCTTGGGCTACCCTCTTTTTTTGTTTGAATCTCTGCTGCCCTAGACTGGAGCTCAGATGGACCCTTGCCTGAGACCCTCTAGGAACCACTGCTTGTCTGGAATTGGACCTTGGGCTGCCCTTGGATGTTCCTGCTGCCCATACCCACAACAGTCTTGGTTATCTGGAAAGTTTCCTGCAACCTGGGACTCACCTAGAGCAGGACACTGGGGCTGATGCCAGTTGTGTTCCCGAAACATCTAGAGGGCTGTCGGTTCCCCACACCTGCTACAGAAGCACCAGCTATAGCCAGCTGGATTTGTGCTGGTGTTTTCACCTAATCCCTTGAATTCGATTAGACTGTGTTTCATAAACCACTTTGCAGTGGTATTATGCTTAACTTGATTAAGCAAATGGATTATGCAGGGAACAGTATGCAATTTCTCTAGGCATGCAATTATTCAAATGATAGACTAGGTTAAGCATCTGTTTTCGTAACATTTGCCACGGTGTATGGGCCAGGCTCCATTCCTAAGAACACCCCAAGCCTCAAACTACAGGCAATGACTCAATAGTGTCTCTTTCTCCCATAATGCAATAGTGTAGAAATGAATTACAATCTTTCCTTACCTGCCCACACAGGTATTCTACAGTGTGAATAAGGTAAAAACACATACCCTTCAAGTGTTTTCCTGGGACATCGTGGAATTACAGAAGCCATCCCGGCTTCCGATTAGATCCCAGAATGGCCCCTCCCTTCAACACAGCCGCTGCTGAGCTCGGCAGTGGTGCTGTGCTCTCGCACGAGTCATTTGGCTCTTGCAAGAGCACGGCACCAAAATATGCTCATGGGCTAACAAAATTTTAACAACCCACCTCCATAAAACAAGGACAGTGATCTACTAGGAACTACAGCCATCCGTGGTAAAGATGAGCAACTGGAGCAAACGACAAGAACCGTTTGACACCCGTCCAATTCTCATCACAGTTCTTCTCTTGTGTTCATATTTCCAGTTACGCATTAGAAAGTACCTGGTGAGATCGTGCTGAACCAACATCCGGTATGCAGTAGGAGCTGTGCAGAAAGTCGTGATTGGGTATCGGTTGAGAGTCTGAACGGAGGCAATGGAAGCACAACCATTATTGCAACCTCAAATTCTGGTTTTGGAGCATAGGGTGAGATCCAACGTTAGGAGGGTAGCTTTCGGTGGGACGTCAGAAGGAACTTTCAAAAGAAGCTCTCTTTAGAAACATCAGAAAAATGGGTATGCAGTGTAACAATGTACACAGACTGATTGCCCATCTCCTTAGCTTCTCCTTGCTGCCAGGTGGACCTCTCTTTTGACAGCCCCAGATCACTCTGGGTGGACTTGAGCTGATCTGGGGTGATCCCATGCTGCCTCAACCTGATCCAGCTGAAAGAGGTCTACCAGAATCAGAAAGATCCAGTTTGGGACCCAGTGCACAGCTCTAGATACTACACACTCACCTATCCCTCTCTATCTTCCGCCCAGGGAATCAAGAGGCATTATCAGAGTTGAAGGACACATTCTAGCTGGGCAAAAGTGGTCAAGGAGGCTGCAAAGCCGGACCAGTGAGGGTTGTGGCTTGGAAAGGGGTGTGACCTAGGGGGAGTCCGGTAGGCCTTCTTTAGAAGCATAGAGGGCTTTATTTGGATCCAGACCTTGAGGTTCCTCATTTCTGGTCCACAGACCCTACATAGCCTGGCAGAGGCTCTTGAGATCCTCAGACTGAAGTCTTTTCCATATTTGCCAAAGCTTGAATCTGAAACTTTTTGCATGAAATGCTCATCCCTTACAACTGAACCCTTTCCTTAAAAGTGAACCTATGACCTGCATGCAGGATGTTATGTATGCAGGCATTGTAGACTGAAGCCAGGCTGCATGAATGCAATGCAGGCCTAGGCCTTCAAGCCTCCTGGAGCTCAGGAGCTTCATCTGCATAACAAAAGACATCTAAAACCCTCCAATGACATTCTTAATAGCTGTCAAGCTGCCAATCGCTGCTGAGATAGGGTCAGTGTTGTGATTCGCTAATTGCAGCATTAAGGCAGCCTATCACAGGTGGTGGGTGTGTTTTGCCTGGGCCGGCTTAAGGTATATATACTAGGCCAAGTGTCCCTGTTTGTCATTCTTGTTCTTCTTGTTCCTGATGATCCAATAAATCCTTTTTGAGCTGAATTTCAGTCTTTGGTCATGCCCCAACCCACCTACACTCCACAGGCCTTTATTCTTACATTTATTATGACCGTGGGTTCGAATTTCAACAGGTGATGTACAAAGACACACGAGCCATTGATCCACGGAGCAAACACGCTGCTCCAAGCTGACTTCACCCATCCTGTGTCAGATGTATTCCAGAATATATCTGAAGGAGTCAGATTCATCCAGTGCCTGTTCAGTGAGAAAGAACACATTTGTATTGGCTGTTGATAGTCAGGATCCTAGGAAGCAGTTTACAGGATGTCTCGGCAGAGATGTTGCACATCTGATTTAGAGGGTACAGGGAGAGCTGGTGGAGAAGTGTAAAGTCCATATGGGCAGTGGAGTGGATCAAAGAGAGAAAACTCCTCACCTCCAGCAATGCTTTTGTCTCTGCTGACAGGTAAGACTTTGGGGAGGAAATCTAGGGCCCCACTTAGCAGAATAGAAGACCCACAGGGAACACATCATAATCTAAGCCAAGTCTAAAACTCTCTAATTGCACCATTGGTTGAGCCTGCTGCTCTGTTCTCCCCCACCAGCACCTTGCAAGTTAAGCCAAAGTTACATACATTATGTAAGTTACATAACTTGCATTAAGTAGCAGACAGTGAGACAAATAACACAGTATTGGAGGGAAACCAAACTGCAGTGCAAGAGAAACAGTGCTGACAGTGCTGAATACAGTCCACAACAGAAATCTCACAACCTTAGTAATGGGCAATGCTGCTTTACCTGGCCCAGGGGTGCCATCTAGGGGGGAGCTGGGGGGTGCCAAGTCACACACCCCATTTTCAACCAGGGGACTGGGCCCTGTCAATATCCCATGCCCCGTCAGGCCTAGCCAGAGCCACGTTGGGCACCATCAAGCCTTCCCGTGGATGTGACAGTCCCCATCAGGCCTCCTTCTGTCACATGACATCATACTTCTGCTGCCCCCCAAAAGTTGGACAGAACCCAGCACCTGTGCCCCCACTTGAGCCTCCCATCCTTCTGATCCACCTGCCTTCCTCTTAACCTGAAGCTTTCCAATCCTGTCAGGGCCCTTTGCACCCTAATCTAAAATGGCGTTGCACTGTTTTGCCACCGCAAGAGTTTGAAAGAAGTCAACGGGCGTTACCTGCCGCTTGATGTAAATCCAATCCCGTAACTGCAGTGGGAATGTTCCACCATTTTGGGAGACCCTGTGCTCCCACTTGTAAAGTAGATGATCATGGGCTCGTCGCTTGTTGTCTTAACACAGTCATGGCTGGCAGGTGCTGCTCTTAAAAACAGTGACATTGTACGGGATCAATGTGAAACATGCATTTCATGAATAAAACCCCCTGGCAAGCTTCCCAAACTATACCAGCTTGGCGCAAATCCAATGGATTGCTGTACAGCATCCAAGTTTCTCGGCCAGCAAGAAGTTTTCTGGGCATGCTCCAAAGACCCCCCAAATTTGTCCATTTAAATAAATTTAAAATGGATTATATATTTTTAGTGTGGTGCCAAAAGGATTTCTGTGCCTGTCAAGCTCTTCCAAATTTGTCTATTAAAAAAAAAATCTTTAAAAAATGTTTCAACTAACCACTCCTGAAGAGTCCTTGCTGTGGTGTCAAAAGATTTTTGTGATCTTACTGATCCCCCCAAATGAGTTCTTTTTTTAAAAAAAGAAATAAAATTGGCTATCCCCACTTTTTCACTTCAGCTCCAGCCCCCTTAACACATGACCCCTGAAGGGTTTGTTGTGGGTCAATCTGGCCCTAGGCCTGAAGATAGTTATCCACCCTTGGTTCTATCTATGCTTCCACCTACACCCAGCTGGTAAATAAATACCAATGTTACAAAACATCACTGAGTCCTCAGTGACTTTCTTCCAAAGGAAACTATAACTGAGTAAGTGTTGTATACCTGGAATATCTTAGCAGAGTGAGCATAGCGATTGGTTGCTCTCGTTTCATGCTCTGTCCATTGCAGTACTTACTGGAAGAGATCCTTGAAGTTCATCCAGCCATCTCTGCTGCTGTCAGACACAAGAAGCTTGGTTTTCAGAAAATTGCATTCGGACAGGACTGAGTCCACTGCGGGGGCCAGCGTGTCACTGACCACGATGCATTTGGCTTTGGAAGCCTGCAGCCTGTAGGAGATGTCTTTGGCTGTTAACTGGGGTGTCCCTGGGATGAAAACAATGCCTAGAAAGGAACCAGGCAATGAAGTGAGCAGAGAACTCAGAAAGTCTCCTTGCTTGGAAAAACTGCACGCACAGTGGTATCTCATTTGAGGATAATGCGGTGGTTAAAGCAGGTGTGCTGAACCTCAGATAAATGAATCAGTAGCATAAGAACATAAATAAGAGCTCTACTGGGTCAGAACAAAGGTCCATCTAGATCAGCATACTGTTTTCACAGTGGCTGACCAGATGTCTCTAGGATGCCCATTGTGATGGCCTGGGACTCAGACTCGGACTCGGAGCCAGAGGAGTCTCAGTCCGCACCGGATCCTTTGCCTCAGGTGGCATCTGAACCTAGTCTGGGGCCTGATTCTGAAGAGCCCCAGTCTGCACAAGTTCCCCTGCAACAAGCACCAGCTGGGCCGAGTCAGGGGCCTGATCCTGCCCTGGCTCCAGATGCGGGGATTACCCCGTTGCCCTCTGCTGGGCAATCACGTGCAGCTGCTCTACTACCAGTTGGGTCAGGAGAGGCTGAGGTGGCCTCTGGGTCTAGTAACCCACCGACATCTCCTGAGCTGCAGAGACTCAGGTCTGAGAGAAGGAGAGACCTGAGTACTCGCAGGAGGAGTGCTCGCCTTCGGGCGAGACAGGGAAGTGAGTCACTGGGAGATCAGGACCGGCCGTTACCCCGACAGAGATAAAAGGCTGTTGGACCCCGCCCTGGGTTGCAGGAACAACATTGCTGTTTGCCAGAACCTGCCTGTGAACCTGTCCTGACCTTGCCTGGTTTCCTGCCTCGTGTCCTGCCTTGGTCCTGTCGGACTGACTCCTCGCGGAATCCTTGGATTCAGGACTGGACCTGGACCGTGTTACTTGGGTTACCCCTGGGCCCAGCACACCCATAAACAGAGTGTAATAATTCTCTTCCACACATGATCCCTAGCCACAGTTATTCAGAGGCATACTGCCTCTGATACCTGAAGGTAGTATAAAACCGTCAGGGCTAATAGCCATTGATAGCCTTATCCTCCATGTGTTTGACTAAGTCCCTTTTAAAGCCTTTCAAGCCTTCTTCTAAAAGGTTTATCTAGAGCTGCTTCTGCTCTGCCTCTGCAGTCAAAGACAGGAATTCTTCTGAATACCACTTGCTGGAAACCGCAGGAGGGAAGAGTGCTCTTGTGCTCAGGTCTTGCTTAAGGATTTCCCACAAGGATCTGCGTGGCCTCTGTGAGAACAGAACACTGATCTGATGAGCCATTGGCCTGATCTAGCAGACTCATCTTATGTTCTTATTCTGGGAAATAATGTCGCAGCCGAAATAAAATTTCATATGTTGCTAGATAAGCAAAGGGTTAAGACACATGGAGTTTCTCCTGTAAATTCCTAGAGATGGGGCTCTGTGAGGTCACATCCTTTGCTTGCCCTGGCAGGAAAAGTAAACATAGGAAAATAATCGTTACTACTTCCTTAAATGTATTTTTAACCTTCTGTTGGAAGCCGCCCCAAGTGGCTGGGGAAACCCAGCCAGATGGGCGGGGTAGAAATAATAAATTATTATTATTATTCCTTCCTGCTCAGAGCTCAGTTTTCTTTCTTCGCCATGTAGCCAACAGAGAAAGGATGTTACTAGACTCCATTTTTTATTTCAACCATGTATTTTGTAATCTAGAAGTACAGTGGTACCTCAGGTTACATACACTTCAGCTTACAGACTCCGCTAACCCAGAAATAGTGCTTCAGGTTAAGAACTTTGCTTCAGGATGAGAACAGAAATCGTGCTCCAGCAGCATGGCAGCAGCAGGAGGCCCCATTAGCTAAAGTGGTGCTTCAGGTTAAGAACAGTTTCAGGTTAAGAACGGACTTCCAGAACAAATTAAGTACTTAACCTGAGGTACCACTGTATATTCTGCCTTGTTTGTTTTTCACTGCTGCTTACCACTGAATCAAGTCTGAAGCTTTATGTAAGTGAACAGTAATTTTATTCTTACATTACATTACATTTAAACCAAATGAAAGGGATAAAATGGGAAGATCTAGTCTGCTAAAGCATCCTGGATAATTACTAATAAGGTTAAGCAACCTTTGTCCCAGAAATTTCTACATTTGATGCTGCAAAGGGATGCTAAATTTTAAGCTCTGCTAACTAAACATTAAAGGCAAAGGTAAAGGTACCCCTGCCCTTACGGGCCAGTCTTGACAGACTCTAGGGTTGTGCGTTCATCTCACTCTAGAGGCCGGGAGCCAGCGCTGTCCGCAGACACTTCTGGGTCACGTGGCCAGTGTGACGAAGTTGCCCTGGCGAGCCGGCACCAGAGCAGCACACGGAAACGCCGTTTACCTTCCCGCTATAAAGTGGTACCTATTTATCTACTTGCACTTAGGGGTGCTTTCGAACTGCTAGGTGGGCAGGAGCTGGGGCCGAACGGCGGGAGCTCACCCCGCCGCGGGGATTCGAACCGCCGACCATGCGATCGGCAAGTCCTAGGCGCTGAGGTTTTACCCACAGCGCCACCCGCGTCCCTAACTAAACATTGGACTCACACAAATAAGAGGAAGGATAAATAATAAAACAATATCCTATCCTGCCCTCCAAATCCACCCAACACTAATGACTCTTTTCTTGCCCATAATATTGACTAACCTGTCCGCATACAAGCCACGCTTAGTAGCCACCATTCTGGAATCCGGGGTAGAACTGTCATGATCCGGTCACCTCTTTGCAAGCCACATGGACCAAGGAGCATGTTGGCAGCTTTCCGGGATAAGACTCCCAGTTCCTCAAAGCTCCACTTCACCTCTTTGCTCTGGTCATCCACCCACCAGAAGGCTGGGTATGGAGATCTCTTTCCCTCCTAACAGACAACCCAAAAAGCTATAATAAGATGAAAGACAACTAAAAATGATGCCTAATCCACAGGGCCAAGCACATGCACCAATCAAATAGGATTTTATGACCAACAGGGAAAGGTAAGGGAATGAAAGAGCAGGCAGGAGTACTCTAGGAATAGACTTGCCTTGGAAGCAGTCATCATAGGGAGCTGTCTTATACTGAGTCAACTCATGGGCCCATCTAGCTTGGTATTGTCTACAATGAATTGGTGTGGCTCATCCCTGAGGGGTCCTTTCGGGTGAGCACCGTTTGTTTTTAGCTCCGCAGTTTGCTCAAGTTTTTATCGTTTTAAAGACCTTTTGAAGTGAAGTCCTTTTGAAGTCCTAATTGTTCCAAAACCATTTCTTTCTTTTATTTGGTTGTATTACTGTAAGCAACTGCATGTTGTTGTTTTTTAGGTAAAGGTAAAGGGACCCCTGACCATTAGGTCCAGTCGTGGCCGACTCTGGGGTTGCGGCGCTCATCTTGCTTTATTGGCCGAGGGAGCCGGCGTACAGCTTCCAGGTCATGTGGCCAGCATGACTAAGCCGCTTCTGGCGAACCAGAGCAGCGCATGGAAACGCCATTTACCTTCCCCCTGGAGTGGTACCTATTTATCTACTTGCACTTTGACGTGCTTTCGAACTGCTAGGTTGGCAGGAGCAGGGACCGAGCAACGGGAGCTCACCCCATCGCGGGGATTCGAAGTGCCGACCTTCTGATCGGCAAGCCCTAGGCTCAGTGGTTTAACCCACAGCGCCACCCGTGTACCGTTGTTGTTTTTTATCAATAACTTTTTAAATCTTATCATCTGTTTTGGCTGCGGTGAGCCTGCATGTGTGTTGGGAGTCGCCCTTCACTTGGCATTTTGTTTGTTTGTTTGTATCTTTTTGATTTAATTGCTGGACGGGATACTCTCCAGTTAGTTGCTGAACTGCCTAGAGTTTCTGCTTCTGTCTCTGCTTCTTCTGGTTGAGAGGAAAAGGTAACGTCTTGCCCAGGCATAGGCAAACGCCGGCCCTCCAGATGTTTGGGACTACAACTCCCATTACCCCTAGCTAACAGGACCAGTGGTCAGGGATGATGGGAATTGTAGTCCCAAACATCTGGAGGGCCGGAGTTTGCCTATGCCTGGTCTTGCCAGTGACGGCGTTTGCAACAAGAGAGGAAAGGTTCTTGTCTTTGTTCTCCCCCATTTACCGCCTGCAGCTTTCCTTTCATCGGTGAAGTTGCTACGAGGAGTTGCTAAAACTATTCCTGACATCGAGGGGGAAGTTATGAATTACAGGGGGCTGCATATTCAATATCATATGAAACAAATCTCTGCAATGAATGGCAACAGCTCTCCTGGGTTTCAGACAGCGACCATTCCTAGGTCAGAGGTCATTCCCAACCTGGGACCTCAGGCATGCAAAGCATGTGGTCTGCCACAATGAATGGGAGGGGGAATTCACTTCTGTTTGCATTATAATGAGAAAATACCTAATTTGGACTTTTTGAACCAAAATGTGAACTGAAACATGGTTATCCTTTGAAATTTGCATCTCTCCGAAGTTTGTGATGCAGTTCTCCAACCAAACGGTACAAAAAAACATATATTAAGGGAAATTATGCACAAAGAATGCATTTGTTCATGAACATACCAACATGCATTACATTAGGTAAAAGAGCTTTCCAGTATGCACCTTAGTTTAAAAACTCCCCACAAAAAACACTGCTAGGAGAAATTCGCAGGCTTATGCTGATGAATTTTCGTGCGGATTAAAACAATCACAAATTGTTGCAAGAATGTGGAAATTTAAAATTGGAAAAATAAGGAAGTCAGAGACATCAAAACTGGTTGATTCATCGATACCTGTCTACAACTGAATTAGCTCCATAGTCAGCCCAGGTAACTCAAGGCAAATAAAGGGAGCTTACAGAAATCATGGATCAGAAACCTACCAATGACTAGAGTTAGATAACCTTTGTGACCAAATCCAAGACTTCCTTCAGTCTCTTAGTTTGGGGAACACGTAACTGAACAAAGCCACAGGTCCCCTGTACTCCACGGAGATCATAAAAGCATACCTATAGTAGCATCAATATCCTGTTTTCCTGCCAGCCATGAATGTCTTCCTAAAGCAGACAAATTCATACCTTTTCCACTTGGGTCCACCTGTCCAGAACATCACTAGCAAAATTGAAGTACTTGGGCACTTCCTGTTCACACCGGTTTATAGCTTCGTAGTGTGAGGTGATTGGAGAGGCAAGGTGTCTTTTGACTTGATGGAGCAAATTGTGAGGTGGCCGCAGATTCCAGAAGCATTTAAACAAGGTCTTCATGGCACCAGAGCAAAAGGCAGCTTGAGAACAACAACTTAGTTGGATTTTTCTGCAATGACATGTTGTAAAAGCAGAAATGTTTTTCTGAAAAAAAAACTTTTGCAGTTAACAGAAACATCTGACACATTAGGAACATTGTAAAATACATTATACCAAGTCAGTATTCTGTTAGATGTGCCAATCTAACAGTATTTGTTAGATGTGCCAATAGACTGACTTGCAGAATATTTCTGACTACACACTAGAGGTTGACTGTTTCCACAGAATCACTCAAAAGCATACAGGGGAAATGTGTGATGTTGGCTTCTCCAGTTTTTGCTTGTTTCTTCTTGTTTGAGGTAAAGATCTTGAATCCAGGAGATCAGGGAGGTTGTGAGCAACTTGGGTGAGAGCACTTGGGGCTACCTTTGAAGGTGACCCGGAAACTACAATTAATCCAGAATGTGGCAGCTAGACTGGTGACTGGGAGTGGCCACCGAGACAATATAACACATGTCCTGAAAAACCTACATTGGCTCCCAGTACATTTCCGAGCACAATTCAAAGTGTTGGTGCTGACCTTTAAAGCCCTAAACAGCCTTGGCCCAGTATACCTGAAGGAACATCTCCACCCCCATCGTTCAGCCCAGACACTGAGGTCCAGCTCCGAGGGCCTTCTGGCAGTTCCCTCACTGCGAGAAGTCAAGTTACAGGGAACCAGGCTGAGGGCCTTCTCGGTAGTGGCGCCCGCCCTCCCAACAGATGTCAAGGAGATAAACAACTATCTGACTTATAGAAGACATCTGAAGGCAACCCTGTTTAGGAAAGTTTTTAATGTTTGATGTTTTATCGTGTTTTTAATATTCAACCAGATGGGTGGAGTATAAATAATAAATTATTATTATTATTATTATTATTAGCTATACAGTGTTGGAAAATGAAGTGGTCGGTTATGGAAGGTCAGAGAGACTACACCCTTCCAGTATCTCTTTCATTCTACTTACTACACTGGGGATATTCTTACATTCTATTGTCCCTGCAGAGAAGTCAGCTTCACCTGAGAGACCAGAGTTCAAATTCCCACTTGGCCATGAAATTCACTGGGTGACTTTGGGTCACTCACTGCCTCTCGGCCTAGCCTACCTCACAGGGTCGTTGTGGGATTAAATAAGGGGGGGGGGACTCTTGTATGCTACCTTGAGTTCCTTGGAGACAAACGTGGGACATGAATCCAATAAAGAAATACTAAAGGAATATGCTCACTTGTGACGAGTACAAGGTTTTTTGGGTTTTTTTGCAAAAGCTTCTTCTCGGCCTATAACAATCTTTTTAAATAGAATTCAAGGCAGGGCTTGTCACACCAGCTTATTTCTCCCCCCCCCCCTTTTTGGCAGTGGGGTATTGCCGTTCTCATTAAGCTCCCGGTTTTTGTTCTGCAAGGCTGTTTGTGCATGAACCTATCTTTCCCTGAAGCCGCTGCACACAGGCTCATTATATTAAGTATTCTGTGTGCTTAATGATAACAGGGGGGAAAGGTGCATTGTGGGTCATTTTCAAAGACTGCTTGTCATTGAGAGCACAAAAACGGCACTTTAGGTAGGGAATGTTTTCCAGTTTGCAGGGTGGATCAAGAACCGGGTCACAGACCATTTTTGACAAATGGATGGGACCACCCACCTGTAAATCATCTGATGTCATTACTGTGTCAGGTGACAACTTCAAAGCCCAGGTAGGGCTGGGAATGCCCCCTGCCTAAAACCCTGGAAAGCTGCTACCTGTCTGTGTAGACAGTATTGAGCTGGGTAGGCTAGTGGTATGAGACAGTTTCTATGTTAACTATGATATTTTTTTAAAAAATAATATTTATTACTTTTCCAACAATTTAAACACTACAAAAACAAAAACAAAAAAAGGATAAACAATACAATACAATACAAAAACACTACATAACACTAACACATTAAACTAACAAAACAAAACAAAAACAGTTTAAAACACATCAAACAATTTCAATATCTTATCTTTCATGCACTTATTTCAACGACCTCCTCACACCTCCCTTTTTGTATTCCACTTCTGTTAATTGTTTCAGCAATTCCTTTCCATCTTCCTCTGTTTTCTATCCTATAATTATCTTACACTTTCTAACCTTATTTTTTCCTTTAATACTCTATTAGTCTATTTATACTTAATTCCTTATAACATTTCTACTAAAGCCATATAACATCATTCCAACATTTTTCTAACATTCATTAATTTTACAGTATTTCTGTAAATAGTCTTTAAACTTTTTCCAGTCTTCTTCCACCGACTGTTCTCCCTGGTCTCGGATTCTGCCAGTCATTTCCGCCAGTTCCATATAGTCCATCAACTTCATCTGCCATTCTTCCCGGGTGGGTAAATCTTGTGTCTTCCAATACTTCGCGATAAGTATTCTTGCTACTGTTGTTGCATACATAAAAAAAGTTCTATCCTTCTTTGGCACCAATTGGCTGACCATGCCCAGGAGAAAGGCCTCTGGTTTCTTCAGGAAGGTATATTTAAATACCTTTTTCATTTCGTTATAAATCATCTCCCAGAATGTCTTAATCCTTGGGCATGTCCACCAAAGGTGAAAGAATGTACCTTCAGTCTCATTACATTTCCAACATTTATTGTCGGGCAAATGGTAAATTTTTGCAAGCTTGACTGGTGTCATGTACCACCTATATGTTAACTATGATAACTATTGTACAGTGGTACCTCTGGTTGCAAACGGGATCCGTTCCGGAGGCCCATTCGCAACATGAAAAGAGTGCAACCCGCAGCGGCACGTCTGCGCACGCGCAGGTTGCGATTCACTGCTTCTGTGCATGTGCGTGACGTCATTTTGCGCTTTTGTGCATGTGCGAACGGCGAAACCAGGAAGTAACCTTTTCCGGTACTTCTGGGTCGCCACGGGACGTAACCTGAAAGAACGTAACATGAAGCGGACGTAACATGAGGTATGACTGCAATGAAATTTGTGATGTCCTATATTTAATAAATAACCCCTGAATAGAGGTGAAATCAGAATGATCACCATCACGTGTCAATTTCTTTGACACAGCAATGAACATAACTTCCTTGAACCAGTTACCTAGGGCCAGTGCTTTTTTCCCTGGGGGGACGCAGGGGTACGCATACTCCTAAACATTTTGTGAATTTTGTACTTTTGTCCCTTTACTTTTCCTGATTTGAACTATAAAATGGTGGTTTTCTTGAGTCAAAATGAGAGTACCCCTAAACATTTTTTAAGGAAAAAAAGCACTGCCTAGCGCATCGCATGAAGTGTCTCTCCAGTCTTGAGTGGATACTAACTGAACAGCTACCAGAAGGTAAACGAAGAAGATCTGCTTTACCTTTGTCAAAAACAGGCAAAATGTGTCATCTAGGACCCAGGATTTCATTTTTACCTGTGAGCATGCTGATTTCTGTAATCACGTGTGGCAGCCATTTATGGAAGATCAGTTTTCAATTTGACAAAATGCTTAAACCTGTTTCGGGTAGTTTTGTTGTTTTAGAGTTTGTCAATTTGATCTATTGTTCTCAGAGTGTTTCTGCGCTGTATTTTTCTTTCACCCTGTGCACCACATGGTTGGTTTTATGCTACTGAAGCAGACTTTAAACTCGTTGAGCTAATAAGTAAGATGGACCAGTGCTATGACTTGGTATAAGTGGAGCATCCCAGGCAGCGGCGGAGCAAGCCAATCAGGCGCCTGTGGCAGTGTGCGTGCCCTGCGCCCAGGGGCGGGGCCAGCCACCAGTGGGGCGGGGCCAGCCAGGGCAGGACGCTCCGCGAGGCCCCTGAGGAGTCTGCCTGCCTCCTCCTACTCATCTACCTGACAGCTGGGGGGGGCGGCTAGTGGACCATTTGGGGCAGCGAGGAGTCTGCCTGGCACCCAAGCCACCATGTCACTCCCAGGAAAGACGCGTGGCTCGGGCGTGCTGCAAGCCCCGTGGTGAGTGCCACCAGGCATTTTGTCACCCCCCTCAGTGGTGACACCCGGGGCATACCACCCCACCACACCCCCTTCCTCCGCCCCTGACCCTAGGTTCCTAAAGTGTTAGCAGCTTTAACAATTCAAAGAGGGAGCAGACTCTATTCTCTTTGCAGCGAGCCCTGTCCCCTATCTCTAATTGTGTGGGAATTAAGCCACGTGGCCTGCTGATAAGGCCATGGACATTTTTAACCAGAGCAGACCCAGGCTAGGTCCCCTTTCTCCTCTTCCGTGGTGTCTGCAACATCCTGGAAGGCCAGAATGAGAGCTCTGTGGCTGCTTGTCCTGACAGGTTTAACGTGCCTTCCTCTTTCTACTGCAGAAGGTGGCATTGGCCCATCAGAGAAGAAACCAAAGAAAGTCAAACTGTCCCAAATCAAGGAGGAGGACAATGTTCTGGTCCTGAAAAAGAGCAACTTTGACAGGGCTCTGAATGGAACACAGTACCTGCTGGTGGAGTTCTGTAAGTACTTCTTCTTCCAAAAGAGATATTACTATCTATCTATCTATCTATCTATCTATCTATCTATCTATCATCTATCTATCTATCTATCTATCATCTATCTATCTATCTATCTATCTATCTATCTATCTATCTATCATCTATCATCTATCATCTATCATCTATCATCTATCATCTATCATCTATCATCTATCTATCTATCTATCTATCTATCTATCTATCTATCTATCAACTATCTATCATCACTACATTTCTATTTCCTCTTTCCTCCAAGGAGCTCAAGGTGCCATACATGGTTCTGTTCCTCTCCATTTTGGCCTCACAACACCCCTGTGAGGTAGGTTAGGCTGATAGACTGTGACTGGCCCAAGGTCAGTCAGTGAGTTTCATGGATGAGCAGGGGTTTGAACCTCAGTCTAACCACTAGGCCACACTGGCTGATGAGCTAATCTTCACAAAATGGGCACTTTAAACCTGAACGTCTAACAGTGCCGGGGATGTAGGGAAAATTTTATTCAGCTCTCATTTAAAGGTGAATCTGCCTAATTTGTACTTTCGGGGGGGGGGGGAGTACAAGAACCGAAACACAGCCATCCTGCGAAATTTGCACTTCTCTGAATTTTGTGGCACAGTTCGTCAGGCAACTCATATATACAAAAGCATATATTAGTGCAAAGCGTACCTAAAGATGCTTACATTCATGCTAACAACATGCAAAAATGTGTGATATTAGGGGAAGTCACTCTACAAAAATGTAGATATTAGGCAAAATTGTGTGTAAGGAGAAATTAGCACTAAAATGCTAGTGAATTTTCATAAATATCACACACACACCGATGTGGAAAAGTGAAGCAAACTTAAGAATGGAAAAATGAGAAAACAAGGGAAACAGAAATCAACGTATTTGCCTCGTGGCACCTTAAACTAACTGTGCAATCCTTACAATGTCTGCTCAGAAGCAAAATAAGTCCAATTGAATCAGCAAGAATTACTTCCTATGTTGTCCAGAAAGGAATGCTTCCCTTGGGGGTGAAAAGGTCTCCCCAACTCTTATTTATTCCACCCTTTCCATATGCTCTTTGAGCTGGGGTATCTAAAGGCCAACTAGTCCACTCGCCAAGCCAAATTTAGGACTTCTAAATCTCCCCCACTCCTAACTAATATAGAAACTGAAGCCAATGATCTGCTTCAAGAAAAGAAGAAGCATATTATATGAGAATCTAGATGCTGTGAAAGAAAGTCAAGGCGCCGTGCCCTTATTTTCTCGCTGCATAATGTATACCAGCTCATGGTGTGTTCCTGCTGTTGACTTTTCAGTTTAGTCCATTGGTATAAAAATATGCCAAGGTTGATTTTGGCTTTGATCTAGCGATAGTTGTAGTCACTTATTAACTTTTTAGCAAACTGAAAAATCAGTGCAAATAATGAACATCCATTATTAGCGCAGAACGATTTTGTGGATATATGTTTTGCTAAAACATATACAGAATAATTATGTATATGTATATGTATATGTATTCTGTATATTTATTCTTCTGTATATACAGAAGAATTCTGTTTGAAGTTTTGAAAATGGGACTTTGGGGCAGCAAGTGAACTTGTCGATTCTGTTTTTGGTTTTTTCTGTTTCCCTTTTTTCCAGTTCTCCATATTTCTAGGTTTGTGATTATTATTATTTTAAGTCTTCATGGATTCCCATTAGCCTTTCAGAACATTTCCTCCCTAATATACAGAGTTCTGAATGCAGTTTTTCCAGAAGTAAAAAAATGCAAGTAATTTCCACTGATATAATGCATTTTAATACGTTGTTTTCATGAATATATGCATTTCTATGCACATTGCTTGGCTCGGAAAACAGCATCGAAAAACACGAAGCGCGAATTTTAAAGGATAATTGGGTTTTGGTTTGCATATTGCTTTGGAAAGTGGTAGATTCACGTTACAATTTGAACAGAACTGAATTTCTTTCCTCTCCCTGGAGACCAGTCATACATGCCTTTCTTACAAAAAATAAACAAAGATATAGGAGGTGAATATGGTATTGTGTGTTTTCTATGCGGTGGGGGGGAGACACACATTTTGAATGTAAAATGTGTTATTGTGTGTGAGTCACTGAATTTCTTGGAAGAGCTTACTCATGCAGCTTACTCTTTGACCTTCTTATGTAACAGTGGGGGGGATGCATATTTTTTCTTCCGACAAAGAAAAGTATGTTCATTAGAATTATGAAACTCTGGAGGATCAAAAATTTGTTATCTAGAATGGGGTGGGGAAGGACTCTCCCCATTCCCTCCATTTCCAGGGGTCATCTAGGGACTTTCTGCAAGCTCCCTACCTACCCCTGTGCTGTGACCCTTTCCCTATAACGGAAGCACTGATGGGCACTGAGCAAACCCCCAAAATAGCATATTGCACAGTGCCCACAGCTGTCTGCATTTTTATTTTTATTTTTTTGTAATTTGAGAGTGAGGGCTGGTTGTCAGCACGCACACACACACAAAACTTTGGCTTGTATCTACCAAAGTTCTACTCAGAGTAAACCCATTAGAATCAATGTCCCTAAGTTCCAGTGCTTTTTTTCCTGGGTACACAGTACTGGCAACTTTCCCTCCCACCAAATGTTAAAAGTGTGGGACTTACATCACAACTTCATGGTGAATGCCGGCACCTTTTCTTCAAAAGAAGAAGCACTGATCACATCCATTAATTTCTCCCCTGAGTAGGACTAGAGTTGGATACGGACATTTGTTCACAGGGCAGGCAAAAACAGAGTGCCCCAACCCCTCCTCTAAAATATTTAAGCCTTTTTAGTACTCACCAGTCCTCAGGAGTTGGGGAGTGGGTGGATGTCTTGACTGTCTCGCTATGACTGCTGTGTCCCTGGTTCCCCTCTGCAGATCCTTTTCTGTGTCCCGTGCCTGGGTTGTTGTTTTCAGGCAAAAGTGAAAGCTTGCTCGCAGCTGTAGCCTGAATTGCCTGGCCCGACTGTCATACAATCTGTGCAGCAGTGGTGGGACAAAGTCCAGCCTTGGCTTGGAACGGTGCCCTCGATGCTCACATCTGCTGTGTGTAGTGAGGGGTACCCCATTCCTTCCTTTCTTTACTTATCGTTAGTGGTGGCTGCTGTCTATCGAGACTGGTAAGGCAGAAGACTGGAAGACCAGCAGTGGGTGGAGGCAGAGGCAATGACAAGCAAGAAGTCAGTAAGAAAAATGGCATGTAGGGGTTGGCCGAAGGCAGTCTGAGATTGATGGGGCCATGCAGAATTTGCCTGAATAGGTCAGCCTCCACTGCTTAGAAACTGCTTCCCCTCTGCATTGGAGACCCCCAAAGCAGCAGCAGCAGCTATTATTATTATTAGTTTATTATTATCATTAGTTTATTTATTCCTCAAGGAGCTCACGGTGCAGCAAGATAAGCTTTCATCATGTGACGGGGCAGGGAACCTCAGGCCGAGGGTCTGAACGCAGCCCTCTCTCTATCAGGCCCTTAAGACTCTGCCCAGGCCACGCCCCAGAGGCCACGCCCTTCACTGGCTTGGCTATGTGCCCTGATCTAGTGATTTCGCTAGGCTGGTATGTGTCCTCAGATGGTGATAAAACCTCTTGCTTGCCTGGATAGAGGTTGGAAAGTTGTGCATGTCTGACTACACCGATTTTTCCCATGGCCACCACAGGTATGTGGCCCCTGGAATGAAGGAATGTGGCGCTCAGGCTGAAAAAGTTCCCCATCCATATTGTTTTCTAATGATGCACCACTTTACCCCGCTGAATTATATGCTTAGGAATTATTATTATTATTATTATTATTATTATTATTATTATTATATTTTGATCCAACCCTACCTGCAGGGCTCTCAGAGCAGCATACATGGTTCTCCCCCTGGTGTTATCCTCACAACGACCCTGTGAGGTAGGTTAGGTTGAGAGATTAGTGACTGGCCCAAGGCCACCCAGTGAGTCTCATGGCTGAGTGGGTGATCTGAACCTGGGTCTCTCTGACCATAGGTTCAACACACTATACTTACAGCCGCATTCCTTTATGCAGTCAGGTACGTTGAAAGATTTCCAACGCTCAGCCGCGTTGAGGCTGGGATCAGCGTCCATAGCATTGCAGACCCGCAAGAACATAAGACTCATGTACTTGGCCTTGAGGCAGCGAGCTACGCCTTGGTGGAGAGGCTGGATGACGGAGGTGGCACTATGGGGCAGCAAGACAACTTCAACGTTGTTATGAGCAAACCGGACTCCCTCGGGGTGGCCGGGAGCATCATCAACAATCAGCAACACCTTAAAGTCGATTCCTTTCTCTTCGAGGTACTGCTTGACCTCTGGAATGAAGCATCGGTGGAACCAATCCAGGAATATTGCTGCCATCACCCAAGCCTTTTTGCTCGATTACCAGAACACAGGCAGGAGGTGTTTGCCCTTGCCGTTTAGGGCATGATCTGCAGACCCACAGAGCAAGCCGGGCTTTGTTAAATGCCCGGCCACGTTGCAACAAAACAACAACATCACATGGTCTTGGGCCACCTGTCTTTCTACTTTCGAAATGTACGTGCGGCTGGGCATTTTCTTCCAGAAGAGCCCCATCTCGCCAGTTCGGGGAGATATCCCTTTTCTTCTATCAGTTTCTTTAACTGTTTGGAGTAGGGTTTCGCCCATTGTTTATTGGCGGGCGCAGCCTCACCAGGGCTGTGCCCGTTTTTCAGGTTGAAGCTGTTGAGCCAACCTTGGCTGGCTTTGAACTCCTTCTCATCACACGGCCTCCCCTCTTTGATAAGAGGTTTGAACAGCACGTACAGGTCAAGAGCTTTTTCTCACATCATGTTGCCATCGATGGGAACGCCTTGGCCATTCATATCTTCCAGGCACAAGTACAACCCCTTTTCCGCCTTCTCCAAAGTCTGATCATGAACTTGGCTCGTCACCTTAGCCATTATGGGAGCACCTGAGGATTTCCCAAACTTGGGTCTCCAGCTGTTTTTGGACTACAGTTTCCATCATCCCTGACCGCTGGTCCTGCTAGCTAGGAATGATGGGAGTTGTAGTCCCAAAACAACTGGAGACCCCAATTTGGGAAACTCTGCTCTAAATGCCACATCACACTGACTCTGTGTCAAAGTGGGAGCCAACTGCTATTCATGCCAGCTTCTGCATGTTGCCATTCGCCCTAAGAAGCAAAATAGATTGGGCAAAATAGATTGGGCTGCCCTGGTTGGGACTCCACTCACAAATTGCCCTAAGATCCATGATTCTTGAATATCCCCATTCCCAAATGTGGTTACATAAAAGCCTAACAGGCAAGGATCAAAAGTCTTCTGTTTGAGTTCTCTTCTCTATCGAATGCCATAGAAGACATTAGATGAAATAATTAATGTTCCAAGGAGGCTGCTGGGTATTATTTCAAGGCGGCTGATGGCTGTGGCAGGCTAGAGGATGATTAATGGAGGTCTCCTGGTAATTATGATGAAAATAAATGTTTCGGGGATTTGCAACTGATCGGCAAGTTAAGATGAACAGATTAAAACCTTCTAGCCATTTATCAAAAGTCTAATGAAAGTGACTGTCCCATGCTGGTTTTGGATGGGACGGTTACATAATACGGTGTCTTGAGGAATAAATACAGGAAAGTTATTTATTTCTGCATTCAGATGGCTGTAATGAGCCATAGCTTTCTATGCTACCTCAGCCTTCTCCCCCGCTGTTGCAGAGGATGCTGTGACCATTGGTCATGCTGGCTGGGCTAATGGGAACTGGAGGCCAGTAAAATCTAGAGGGGCTTGGTTGGAAGGGGTCTTTTATTTTAATGGCTGTCTCCTCTCAAGGTCGGTTTAAAGAGAAAGGAGAGGAGGGACTCTGTGGTTAACAGAACTCCTCTGCATCTGAGTCCAGCATTCGCTCTCTCCTGCTCATCAACCCGAGAACTGGAATACAGAGTTGACGCCTGGGTGTCCTCACCTGGGACCCAGGTGGGTGTTGTGGGCCAGGAAGTACAGTCATACCTTGGGTTACAGCCACTTCAGGTTGCGTTTTTTCGGGTTACAGACCGCCGAAACCTGGAAGTACCGGAATGGGTTACTTCTGGGTTTCGGCGGTCACGCATGCACAAAAGCGCTAAATCACGCTTTGCACATGTGCAGAAGCACCAAATAGCAACCCGTGCATGCGCAGACGCGGGTTGTGAACACTGTGGGTTGCGAACTTGCATCTTGCATGGATCACATTCGCAACCCAAGTGTACACTGTATGTCAGAATCCACAGTGCACAAACCCCTATGCAATTACATCCTCTGTCACAGAACATGTTTCTGATACACAACTGACCACGGCCTGCTGCGTGCATGAACACATTCTTACCGTCACAACCACAACATATCTTTGCCACTGCCCTGTACTGGAAATGTGTTGGAAAGAAAGCCATCTCTCCCCTGCCTGCTTATTTTGCAAGGAATTCAGTGCTGCCTTGTCCTTGAAGCTCTGACAGCTTGCTACTTAGTTTTAACAAAAAGCAGATACCTAGCTGAACAGAGATTTTTAATGCATTTGTTTTACACACTTGATGTAACGTTCGTTAAATCCCAAAGCCAGAGATGTCCAGTATCAATCAGATCATCTCTGTCAACTGAGTCAATTAAGGATTGAGGCCCCTTTATGTTTTCACACTGTTGAGTCAGAATCACAGAGTTGGAAGTTTAAGCATTTTCTCCTTGTAACCCCCCCCCCCAACCTGCAAATAGAAGATGCATTTTTGTGTTTTCGCTAACAGTTAGGGCCTCTCTTATCAGCTCTGCATAGCAGAATGAAACTGGCCTTCAACTTCAAAACCAGGACAACAATAAATTTTCCTGATCCAGACAAGTCTTCATGTAAGAGATAGCAGAAAAGCAACATTTTGTATGGGACAGAAGAATAGTGAATTTATAAGCTTTGATTAGTAAAACTTTAACAGTAAGAGCTGTTAGACAGAGGAACAGTCTCTCTTGGGAAGCTGTGGACTCTCCTTCTGTGAAGGTTTTTAAGCAGATGGCCATCTGTTGTGGATGCTTCAGCTGAGATTTCTGCATTGCATGGGGTTGGACTAGATGCCCCTTGGGTCTTTTCCAACTCTAAGACTAAATTAAAGATACCTATTGCCATAGTAATTAGGAGCAAGCTGCTCTGACCAATGAAATTAGTTTTAGGGGTCTGTTATCCAATCATATTGCTGAAAGGGATCGCTCATGGGCTAATCATGTAAAGAGAATGTTTTAAAAGTGCCTTGAATTTTGTATCCAGCGTCCAGAATTTGGAGAATTCCTCTAGATCATTTATTCTTATTGTAGTCTTATTGGAACGTGTCCAGAGGAGGGCAACCAAAATGGTCAAAGGCCTGGAAACGATGCCTTATGAGGAACGGCTAAGGGAGCTGGGCATGTTTTGCCTGGAGAAGAGGTGGTTAAGGGGTGATATGATAGCCATGTTCAAATATATAAAAGGATGTCACATAGAGGAGGGAGAAAGGTTGTTTTCTGCTGCTCCAGAGAAGCGGACACGGAGCAATGGATCCAAACTACAAGAAAGAAGATTCCACCTAAACATTAGGAAGAACTTCCTGACAGTAAGAGCTGTTCAACAGTGGAATTTATGCCAAGGAGTGTGGTGGAGTCTCCTTCTTTGGAGGTCTTTAAGCAGAGGCTTGACAACCATATGTCAGGGGTGCTCTGATGGTGTTTCCTGCTTGGCAGGGGGCTGGACTCGATGGCCCTTGTGGTCTATTCCAACTCTATGATTCTATAATTCTAGTCTGCAATAAATCTGAACTCTTTCCATGATGCTGCTGTCTTTATTTGGCTAAAGAGGACCAGTGTCATTTCCAGACCCCCTTTGTAGGGTAACAGAATCACTCTGGCTCTTGAACTGGAGGTAATCTTGTCGTTGTGACTACTACTAGCCAAACCTTTCCTCGCCAAAAGGGCATGCTGTGATCTGCCAGGGAAAATTTGGAATTTTAAAGCTCGTTTTATGTTGTACTTTATTTGGGCCTGAGCTAAACCTCTGTGGATGTTGCTTTGTGTTACTTTCATTCATTTTGTAACGGTTGGATAACCTGATACAAGTAAGCAATTCTGGATCTTATAGCTTTGTTGCCCGCGAATTTGCCTAATCCTCTTCAAAGCCATCCAGATTAGTGGCCATCCCCAGCGGCGTAGCATGGGTTGTCAGCACCCGGGGCAAGGCAAGTAATTTGCGCCCCCTAACCCGGGGCAAGGCAAGTAATTTGCGCCCCCTAACCCCTAACCTGCCGCCGCTGCCAGCTTCTTCTTACTGCTGCCTGGTCTGGTCTGGTGTGGTTCTCTCCCGCGCTCAGCGCTGCGCTGGGCAGCCGCTGCACTGTCCCTCCCCCAGATAGTCCCTCGCTCTCTCTCCACACCGCACACCTGGCACCCACCCCCTCCACAGTGGGTGGCCACCCAGCGGCTCGGATCGGATTCGCACAGCCAGCACTGCAGTGAGAGAGAGTGAGTGAGCCAGGTAGGGGCAGAGAGCTGCGAGTGCGAGCGCGCCCCCCCAGATGTTGCACCCGGTGCGGCCGGCCCCCCCTGCACCCCCACGCTACGCCACTGGCCATCCCTACTCCTTGTGGGAGGGATTTCCATAGGTTAACTTCCTATGAAAAAGCATTTCCTTTTGTCTGTTCTGAATCTCCCAACAATCAATTTCATTGGAACATCCCTGCTACAGTACATAGTAATTGAAGTCTTGTTGCAACACAGAAGTTTCCCATCCTTAGCTACTGCATGTAATCCTTAGCTACATGCCATGTAATGTTTGTGTTGTATTTGTGGGAGATCAGTCTTTTAGTTCTGCAGCTCCTTTCCTCTGGAACTCCCTGCCTGCTGATATTAGGCAGAGCCTTCATTGCACTGTTTTCGATAGCCACTAAAAACTTTTTAAAGGCAAACCTACCCAGACACCTGATTTTATTGTGTACATTTTTTTAATGTTGATGTTATCTGTGATACGTTTAATACATCTACTGCTTTTAAAGCTTTATTACTATCTTCAATGAATATTTTGCATTGTTTTATTAATGCATTTATTATCGTTGAAATTTGTACACAGCCCTACATCTGTAGAGCTCAAGGCAGTTCACAATATAATATATAAACTGCTTAGAGATTATTATTATTTGATTAAGCGGTATATAAATCTTGCTAAGTAAATGAAATAAAGAAATAGCAAAAACACACTCTTCACCTGGTCACAGTTCTTCCCACTATGAAGATGTACTGTAATTCTGTTTACATTTGCATAGTTCTTTCTAAATTTGCATCTATAAATATACATTAGCATATGCAACTTGTACACAACCCATTCTCTTCTGTGGCGATCAGTGCAGGATTTACGTATAATCGAAACAAGCTATAGCTTAGGGCCCCACACTCTTGGGGACCCCAAAAAAATTTAGAGGGAAAAAAATCTGGGTGTACATTTCCAAAATATAAGATAAAAAACAAACAAAATAAAACCTACATACAACAACAGTGTTTTGTGTTGTGTAGGCTCCTATGATGTAAGTAATGGGCCCCGCCTACTAGCCTGCTCCCTAAAATATCACTGGTTTGCTCATTTTTAATATACTTCTTCTTAATTGTATTTCAGTTCAACAATTACTTTGATAAAATACATATTTTGTTACGTGCAAATGGCTTTAGATACCTATTAGGTCCATAAAATACCAAATAGCATATATTCAACACAAAAAACAGCGACAACTTGTTGTTGACAAAGGACAGTTGGGCATATAAAGGGCCCCATTACCTTCAGTAGCTTAGGGCCTCATCAAACCTAAATCTGGCCTGGTGGTGATGCTGATTATGGGCTTCCTACGGGCATGTGGTTGGCTGTTGTGAGAACAGGAAGCTGGACTAAACAAGCCGTTGTTCTTATGTTCTTCTGTGTAAGGGGCATCCTAGCCAATGTGGATAAGCAACTGCTTTTCTTTGTCTTGGTTTTTCCCAGACATCCCGTTATCTGGACCTTCTCAGAGCTTGGCTGCAGAGTTTGCCAAAGCTGCAGAACAGTTGAAGAAGGAATCTGTGGATATCCGATTTGGCAAAGTGGATGTGACCGATCAGAAAGACTTAAAAAAGGAATTCGGCATCTTGGAATATCCGACCCTGAAGTTTTTTGTAGACGGTGACAGGAAAAACCCCGTTGATTGCAAAGGTAAACCCATACGCAGCTGCAAATATGCCTGTTTGCTCACAAGGGGGAGCTTGTGCCCAGCTCTCAAGCATACAACGGAATCGTTTCAAAACTTAATAAATTTGAGCACATGCAAGAGTGTTGAATAAGGACAGGGGCATTTAGGGCTGGGTGGAAAGGGGTGGGAGGGAGACAGTTTCACAAAACACTTCACCCCCCACAAAATATGCCCACTGCATTGGGAACAGTTGGGTTGTGTGTGTCTATGAAATGGGATGAAAATGCTCACTTTTCATAGCAGGAGCATAAATCTTTGCTCACAAAAAGCACACTCTGAACATGTCGTCTGCCAGCATCACCAGATGCCAGCATACTCCAGAGATGGGGAATTCCTGGCCCTTCGGAGGTTGTTAGTGTTGGAATGAGGAGAGGGGGGAATGAAACAGAGTGGCTGCAATCTCCATACCGCAACATTTTGTTGCAGGGTCTCATTTGGTCAAATCTTTAAAAACCGCTGTAGATCACACAGGGCCCCCGGACGTTTGACGGTCTATTGACCCTGTGCCACCACTGTGATTGCTTTTTCCGCTGCCACCACCCCATTTCTTACAGGGACACACGGAGTCCAGACAGTTGTTAACATAAACAAATAATCAAGTTTATTTTTAAGTGCAGGAACAAGCTTGTGGTTTCAGTTAGTTTTTCTTGACAGTTTCTTAATCTTAGTTCCTAACAACTTCAAACTGATTATCCCCAACTATCTATCTGACTCCACCTAACAATTCCTCTCACTCTCTCACAATACAACTCTACCAACCCACACCTAATCCTTCCCTCTTCAACTCCGAAACTTCAACTGACTTTCAAAACCTCCCACTCTAACTTTTACTCCCCCCTTGCATTCCCACTGGCCAATCACATTCTCACTCATTTAACCCTTTCCTAATGACCCACCTAGGAGGTAAACGCCACAACCGCTTTCAACTTAAGCAGATGGATTTTCAGGAGTTAAAACTTTGGATCCCTTCCCACTGGGGAAAGCTCAGCTTCAGCACTGAACAGCTCATGTACCGCTTCTCAGCACCTTTTTATTTCCCCTTTTGTTTAGCGGAAAAACATACAGGTTTTGCTTCTGACACCTAATTCAATTAGGCAGACTGCTCAATAAGCTGTGGAATGATCCCGAAATCATTCTGGATTAAATTGCTAGTCGATATTTTGTGCAGGGTTGGGCTAAACGGTGTTCTCCAGATTTGCCATGTAAATCACATCAGGACGTGCTCTTTTCAGGGTTTTCTTTAAGTAATAATAATAAAAAGGAGAGTGGCTTGACCTGAACAAACCTGAACAGACGCGGAAGCTGGTGATTAGGCAGCTAATTGGTAGCACATCCAATTACACAGGAAAGGCACAATTGTGCATTAGTTAAGCCAGGAATGGGGAACCTATTTCAGCCCAAGGATCACGTTTCCTTCTGGGCAATCTTCTGTGGGACACATGCCATGCCAGTGGTGGGAGGAGTCAGAGTTAAAAGTGGGCGGAGCAGTGAATGTGAATATTTACATTTAGACTCATTTCTACACCCCTCTCTCCCTATCTTCCATCCAGGCAACCAACAGGCACTGTTACAGTTCAGTGACATATTCCAGCCAGGCAAAAACACCCAGGTCCTGTTTTGCACCCTTGTGAGAGGTGGGACAATGCTGAGGGTCAGATAGAGCGATCTTTAGGGCCGCATTCAGACTCCTGGTCTGAGGTTCCCCACTCCTCAGTTAAACTCTCTTAAAGTGCTCTGTTTGGATGTGTGAAAGGGCAAGTCGGGACATGTGGGGCATTGGGCCCCATCTGGACCACACATTTAAAGCACTCACATGCCACTTTAAACAGCCATGACTGCCCCAAAGAATCCTGGGAATTGTAGTTTGTGAAGGGTGCTGAGGATTATAAGGAGATCCACTATTCACCTCACAGAACTACATTTACTAGTGTCCTGTGGGAAAGAGGGATTGATTGTTTAAAGATTCTGGTAATTGTATCGTTCCTGCTGATAAACCTGTTGATTCTTCTTCTTCTTTTCTTCTCTTTTTAACAGGAGTTAGAGAAGCTTCTGCCTTCATTACATGGGTCAGGAGACAAATAGGACTCAGTACTGTACTTCTTAATAGCACAGACCAGGCCAAAACCTTCATAGACTCCGATGATTTGGTGGTGATTGGCTTTTTTAAGGTAAACTATTGTGGATGGGAATTAATGTGATGCAGCAGCAAAAAGAGCTAATGCAATTCCAGGCTGCATTTACAGAGGTGTAGTGTTCAGACCAAGGGAAGTAACAGTACCTTGATCAGACCCCACCTGGAGTACCATGAAATTTAGCAAAACAAACAAACACATAACATCTGAGGTCCTAAACTGCAGCTGACTGAGCCTGCGTGCAAATTCATCCCTGAGTTGCCTGTCGAGTCCTGTTGTTGATGTGCAACTCTTAGATGATTTTAAGGGAAGCTTAGACAAATTCATGAAAGATGGGGCTATCAGTGGCTATGAACCGTGAAGGCGATACTCTGCCTCCACAGTCAAAGGCAGAAATGCTTCTGAATACCAGTTGCTGGACAGAGGGCTCTTGTGGGTTTCCTACACACACCTGGTTGGCCAATGTGGGAACAGGATGGTGTAGTAGATAGGCCACTGGACTGACCCAGCAGGGCTTCTCTTATGTTTTTCCCCCTTCCCCCCCTCCCATATACAGAGCCTTCAAGGTGGAGCTGTGGAGGTTTTCTATGATTCTGCAAGAGATGTCCCTGAACTTCCGTTTGGAGTAACAGCCAGCGAAGAGGTTTTTGCTGACTTTGGCATCAGAGAAGACATGGTGGTTGTGTTCCAAAAGGTATTATTAACACGTGTATCTTATATACTAATGTTAAACTCATTCTCCAGTGGGATCCCTATGTAGCAGAAACAGTGCAGAAATACATTATATGTATAAAAAGCTGTAAGGGAACAGGGACAGGCCAGCAGCTTTTGGCTCTCCTCTCCTTGAACAATGTGGTGTAGTGATTAAGAGCAGTGGACTCATAATCTGGTGAACCGGGTTCGCTTCCTCGCTCCTCCACATGCAGCTGCTGGGTGACCTTGGGCTAGTCACACTTCCCTGAAGTCTCTCAGCCTCACTCACCTCACAAAGTGTTTATTGTGGGGGAGGAAGGGAAAGGAGATTGTTAGCCGCTTTGAGACTCCTTAGGGTAGTGATAAAGCGGGATATCAAATCCAAACTCTTCTTCTTCTTATTCCTTCCAGCTGCTTGTTACAAGAACTCCATTATGGTCTTAGTGTCTGGACTTGTTGTTTTCCTTCAAACTCCCAATTTCCTTTCCTTTTGTGCTATGTCTTTTATATTTGAAGCCTGGGGTGATATTTTGTGATCTACTCACAGAGCCTTTTTCTTTGCTGGAGTGAAATGCTTCAACTAAATAGCTGGATAAAATGAGAGCAGTGCAACTTTTTCACATTGGTGGAAACGGCCACTGCTATCTGTCATGTGATTAAACACAGCCATTATGCTTTGACCGATGGAAAAATGTTGCGGCTCTTTCAAAAAATGAGATGACTGTGTTTGATGGACATTGTAGTCCAGGACACCCTAGGGCTTCAGACATGGGACATTCCAAGCCCCAGCTGGAGAGGCCAAGGATTAAAACTGGGACCTTCTGCACACAAAGCAGATGGTTAGAGAAAGCTGCTTTATCATAGAATTGTAGAGTTGGGAGGGATCCCGAGGGTCATCTAGTCCAACCCCCTGCAATGCAGGAATCCTGCCCCCTGCCATCCCTGGGTGGGCTCGAACCACCAACCTTCTGGTTAGCAGCCAGACACACTGACTCATTGCACCACAGGAGGGCAGCCATTTTTCAAACATCATTTCTCGAAAGGCACAAGGCAGCAACTGAATCCAATGATTCGCCCTCCCCATGTGAATGTTAACAGGGAATGTGGCCTGCTTTATTGTTAAATCGAATATTTCTTCTGCTCCAGGGAAAGCCCGTTCATAATGAAGCATCCGAAGAAGGCAAACTGAACAAAGTGGACCTTACTGGATTAATAAAAACATTCACCATGGATTTAGTCATAGAGTATAATCTTGAGGTGAGTTTGGTGCTGCCTGAGTGGTTGGAGTCTCAGATAAGGACTGGGGAGACCTGAGTTTGGGTCTCCACTTGATCATTAGGCTCCCTGGATGATCCGGGGCCATTCTCTATGGCTGAGGGAACACTGAGATGAGTGGGTCTGTGCCCCATTTGCCCTAATAGCCCAGACTTCTCTGCTCAGCTCAATACAGTGGTACCTCGGGTTAAGAACTTAATTTGTTCCGGAGGTCTGTTCTTAACCTGAAACTGTTCTTAACTTGAAGCACCGCTTTAGCTAATAGTGCCTCCTTCTGCTGCTGTGCCGCCGGAGCACGATTTCTGTTATCATCCTGAAGCAAAGTTCTTAACCTGAAGTACTATTTCTGGGTTAGCAAAGTCTGTAACCTGAAGCATATATAACCTGAGGTACCACTGTATTCTCTACAGCAGGGATGTGAGCTGCTTCTATCTCCCTCTCCTAGTAAATGCTCCAGCTCCCAATTACAGTGGTACCTCTGGTTAAGTACTTAATTCGTTCCGGAGGTCCGTTCTTAACCTGAAACTGTTCTTAACCTGAAGCACCACTTTAGCTAATGGGCCTCCTGCTGCCGCCGCACCGCCGGAGCACAATTTCTGCTCTCATCCTGAAGCAAAGTTCTTAACCTGAGGTACTATTTTTGGGTTAGCGGAGTCTGTAACCTGAAGCGTATGTAACCTGAGGTACCACTGTACTAGAATATCTGCAACAAGAAACTTTGAAATGGTCCCACAGACTTGCTGTCTCTGAACGGGGCAGTAAAGAATACAGGTTCATTCATTTCATCAGGTCTACTCTAAGTAGGGCTTAGCTGACTACAACCCTCAGTCTCTTTCTGGATTGTGACCTTCGTTGCCAGGCTTCTGTGAGAGAGCTCTGATGTTTTGTTTTCCAGACATCTGTGAAGATTTTTGACGTGCCCGTTGAAAATCACATCGTTCTCTTCATGGCCAAGAGCGCTGACATGTTTGGCTCAGCTTATGACAATTATACATCTGCTGCCTCAGAATTCAGAGGGAAGGTTAGTATAATGTCGCTTTCTGGAGTTCTCCTGGATTGCAAATATTGGATGTCAGAGTGCTGAGGACATTGTAGATGTTTGCTTTCCTGGGATCGTCTCGCAAGCCTAGGTTCAAATGCAGTTCCAAAGGCAGTCAGTAAGTGATGGACTGGGGGCGAGCAGCCGTGCAATATGAGAAATAGCCCCAGTCATATAGTTGTTTAAAGGTTTGACATCTGACAGGAGGTTGTTCCACAGGGCGGGTGCCACTACTGAGAAGGCCCTCTGCTTGGTTCCCTGTGGTAGATATTTTATTCATTTATTTACACATTTATAACTTGCACTTTCATACAAATATATCAAGGAAATATACAACAAAAAGCATCCATAAAGATATCATTTTAAATATGCATGTTAAAGTTTTTTCTACAATCAAACAGTATATTTTTTATGAAATAAATAAATAAATTATTGTTATTGTTATTTGAATTTCTATACTGCCTTTCACTTGAGGGTCACAGAGCAGTTATAAAATAAAATAAAATAAAAATCAGTCTTCAAGCACCGTCTAGGACAGCCATTTTGAGGCCCCAAATGCTGTTGGATTACAAGGCCCACTGTCCCCAGACAGCATAGCCAATGATCAGGGATGATGGGAGTTATAATCAGAACAATATCTGGGGGTCCAAGGTGGGAAACTGTTCTGGGATGTAAGGGGGGTAGATATATTCCTTGCTTCTTTCATTCTTCAGATTATGTTCATCTTTGTGGATACTGATGAAACCAGAAATGGCCGTGTGATTGAGTACTTCCGGGTAACAGAGGTAGAAGTCCCTTCTGTTCAAATCCTGAACTTGACAAGTAATGTCAAGTACAAGATGCCTGCAGATGAAGTGACCCCGGAGAATCTACGAAACTTCTGCCGGAACTACTTAGAAGGAAAAGCAAAGGTGAGCTTTTGGGATGGAAGCAAACAGGGTCACGCTTTTCATTTGGTATACCATGGCAAACAATTTGTCAGTTTTATTGGTCTGGCTCCTATCGAGCCTCACAAGTGCATCAATTGCTTTTTTTGCTGTGTTTTATTAATGTGCATGTATAGTTTAAGTTAAACCACTCTAGAAATTGTAATGTTGATGGCAGCTGATGATCAGTGGGTTCTTTGGCTGGCAGCCAAAGGGAGCCTGTAAAATGCAGGCTTTTTTCTCTATCACCCACCTGGGGAGAAAATGCTTCGCCAACCCTATGATCAACGCTCCCTACAGCACTGAGTGTAGGGCTAGCAATGCCCTTTGTGCTGTGGTTCCCAGGCATTCACCCACCAGCAATAATAGTGCCATGTCAAATTTGGCCCACGAGGCTGATCCTGATAAGGATTTGGTTTGTGGAGCCAAAACAGTTCCCCACCATTGCACTAAACCCTGCTGTCTTTTAGCTATAGTCTGGTAATTTTTCTTTGCAGTTTCCTTCAGAGTTGCCTTACTTCTTTTTAAAAAATGCTGTTGTTGGTTGGTTGGTAGGTTTCAAAGCCACTTCCGCCTTAAGGAGGAGGTGGGGTTGCGGGCACTCACAACCCCTTCATGTGCGCAGGGGTGTGGTCAGCCCTGCGTGATTGGGGAGATTCCCATTTGTGTCACTGCCCAGACGACCAATCTGATTTGTCTGGGGGTGTGGCCTGCTTGATTTAAGCAAGACGCAGTAGGAAGCTCTTCCCTTTTCGTGCTTCCAGCTGCTCCGGTTTTCCCACCCTCCCACCCTTTAGATTTTATCATCTCTTTTGACCTTGCTATGGACTTTGGTTGGTCGCTGTTGAGGAGCCTGGTAAGACTTTTCGACTTGGCAAATTGGCACCAGCTACTTGGTTTTCTCCTACCTCATAGCAAATCATCACAACTTTGTAAGGTTTGGTGGTTAGGCATTGGAATATTGCTGGAGAAGAGGGGAGGGGAGGTAGCGCCATCACCTCCCCCACACATTGAAGGGTATTCCGTTAAAGGATTCTGGAGGCGTTGCCCTGTCCGAAGCCTGGAGAGGCTAGGGCCTAAGGCACGACCCCTATTGGTGACCCTGGGGGAGCTCCTAGTTGATGTGCATCCGCAGGACTCCCCCTGTTGGTGGTTAACCCTTCCCGGACTCCCTGCAGACGGGCAGGAGTCAGATATGGTTAGGTCCAATGCCTAAGCCAATACCGCTCACAATATGTAACCAATAAAATTGTGGCCTTTTTTAGCCCATTAACCTAAAATACTGCTGTCAAGTGTCTTTATTCAACCTGGGGGGGGGGGGGGGGAGTCGGGACCTTGCCACGTAACAAGCCTTTTCCAGACATGTACTTTTAATATGTACATTTGTCTTTAATATCTGCTGAGTTTATCTCTGTCTTGATCATTTTATTATGTCTGTTGTTTTTAAAGTCTGTCTTGCTTTTGCTCTTTTTAATCAATATTGCATGCCACGTTATGTGAACTGCCTATATATTTTGATGAAGTGGTATATAAATCTTGATAAGGAACTATATAAATCCTCAGCCAGAGTTTGAGATGAGTGGAATGCCAGGTGGAGACAGGGTTCAATAATATTTGGGATATTGCTAGTTCAGAACGACTAACTGGGCTCAGAAGAATTGCAGATGGGGTTATAAAAGAAAACACCTTTGATGAAACCTTGTTTCCCTTTTTTTCATATGTAAGAGGGAAAGAAAGTAAAGTTCTTCCACCAGCCTCACAAACCTTTCTATGGAGAACCTGTATGGCCTGCCAATGTTTTGTTGTTGTTGTTGCTGTTTAGTCGTTTAGTCGTCTCCGACTCTTTGTGACCCCCTGGACCAGAGCACGCCAGGCACTTCTGTCTTCCACTGCCTCCCGCAGTTTGGTCAAACTCATGCTAGTAGCTTCGAGAACACTATCCAACCATCTCATCCTCTGTCGTCCCCTTCTCCTTGTGCCCTCCATCTTCTTCTTCTCATGAGGTGGCCAAAGTATTGGAGCCTCAGCTTCACGATCTATCCTTCCAGTGAGCACTCAGGGCTGATTTCCTTAAGAATTGAGAGGTTTGATCTTCTTGCAGTCCATGGGACTCTCAAGAGTCTCCTCCAGCACCATAATTCAAAAGCATCAATTCTTCGGTGATCAGCCTTCTTTATGGTCCAGCTCTCACTTCCATACATCACTACTGGGAAAACCATAGCTTTTACTATACGGACCTTTGTTGGCAAGGTGATGTCTCTACTTTGTTTTAAAACCAATGTTTTAAAACCATGTAAATTGATGCCATGGTTTTGATGCTTTGTTCTTTGCTGTGACTGCATTGTATAGTGCATTTTTGTTTAAGATGAGTGGGATGCCAGACATATTGAATCAGAAGATGTTGAGGGAACAGAGTAGAAGGAAATCCACTCCCTATTCCGTACATGGTTGGGGAAGGTGCCTTACAACAAGGAAGGGACATAGCTCAGTAGCTGAGTATTAGTCTTGTATGCAGAGGTTCAATCCCCAGATTCAATCCCTACCATCTCCAGGGAGAGCTTGGAGAGAACTCTGCCTGAAACCCTGGTGAGCTGCTGCTAGTCAGGGTAGACAATACTGGACTAGATGGAGCGAAGGTCGACTCAGAATTTCACCAAGGGCCATGGAGTGATAGAGCATCTATTTTGTACACAGATGGTCTCAGGGCGAGTCCTCGGTATCTCCCAGTAAGTCTGGGAATGTCCTCTGCCTGAAATACTATAGGTCAGCCTTTCTCAACCTGTGGGTCCCCAGATGTTGTTGAACTACAACTCCCATCACCCCTAGTTAGCAAGGCCAGAGCTCAGGGATGATGGGAGTTGTAGTCCAACAACATCTGGGGAACCACAGGTTGAGAACCGCTGCTATAGATGGACCCATGGCTTGACTCGGTATAAAATATCATCCTATGTCCCTGAGATTTTGACAAATCGCTCTACTGTAGTGAGTAGTTCTGCTCTCCTGCTATGGGACAAAGCAGACAGCTGGTAATTAAAGTGAAAGGGAACATGTGGCCAGCCAGATAAGCCTCACCAAGGACTTTTAGCAAAGAGAGCCACTTAACCACCCAGCACAGCTTCAAAGATGAGCCCCTGTTGACATCCATCCTTATCTCTTTCCCCCTTATTAGCCACATAAATCCAGCGAGGAAATCCAAGAAGGCTGGGATAAGAAGCCGGTGAAAGTACTGGTTGGGAGCAACTTTGACCGGGTTGTATTTAATAAGAAGAACCACGTGTTTGTCCTGTTCTGTGAGTATCACTTGCGCTTCTGAAGAGGAGACTCTGGTGGATGAGCTCTCACAGGGAAAGAATTACTTGATTTGATTGAAGACAGCAGCAGAGTGGCACACTGAGCTGATATGGAGTTGGCGTGTGATGTTCAAGCAAATGCTGCTAGTTTAAACTTGCCTGCAGCGGAAACAGTTTTCACTCCCATAGCGCACATTTCATGCACACTTGGACCACTTTAACAGTCATGGAGGATCCTGGGAATTGTAATTTGTTTAGGCTGCTGACCTCACAGAGCTACAATCCCAGCACCTTTAGCAAACTACAGTTCCCAGGATTCCCCTTTGAAAGTTTAAAAAAATTTTTTTAAAAAACTTGCCAGTGCATCCCAATACCTCTCTTTTGTTTCTCAGTAGTCTAACTTCACGGGTGGCGCTGTGAGTTAAACCCCAGAGCCTAGGACTTGCCAATCAGAAGGTCGGCGGTTCAAATCCCCACGACGGGGTGAGCTCCCATTGTTTGGTCCCTGCTTCTGCCAACCTAGCAGTTTGAAAGCACGTCAAAGTGCAAGTAGATAAATAGGTACCACTCTGGCAGGAAGGTAAACGGCATTTCCATGAGCTGCTCTGGTTTCACCAGAATCGGCTTAGTCATGCTGGCCACATGATCCGGAAGCTGTACGCCGGCTCCCTCGGCCAATAAAGTGAGATGAGCGCCGCAACCCCAGAGTCGGCCATGACTGGACCTAATGGTCAGGGGTCCCTTTACCTTTACCTTTAGTCTAACTTTGGCTACAGTTCTGTCAGCACTCACTAGCTGACTACACCATTAGAAGGTGTTATAAGTTCCAGGACAATCACTATTTATTTATGTTGAAATGGCATATTCTTGGTTTTCTATCCCAGATGCACCCTGGTCTCACGACTGCCAAAAACTGCTACCTGTATGGGACGAATTTGGCAAGTTGTATGAAAGCCGGAAAAACGTTGTCATTGCCAAAATAGACTTCACGGCAAATGACATTCTGTTAAGCAACCTGGAACGGTACCCGTTCTTCAGGTACTTTCCTGCAGGATCTGAAACGGAGGTGAGATGTTTTCCACCCTCACTGGGTACTTATGGGTAATGGATGTCTTGTGATGAAATAGGAGGGGAGGATGCAATTCTAGCAGCAAGCAGGGGTGTTCTGTGGACTCAAAAGCAAAGGAAAACTACATTTCTTGCTGTTATCATGCGTGAATCATGGAGAAACAGACACACACATCTGCAGAAAGATAGGGGAGTAGCAACACTTTCCAATTACATTTGTGGGTGTGTCAGAGCTAGGGTTGCCATATGTCTGGAATTTCCTGGAAATATCTGGAATACTGTTGTCCGGGAAAATCCATGTCAACCCATGTCAAAGCTCGCCAGTGTGGTGTAGTGGTTAAGAGCGGTGGACTCGTAATCTGGTGAACCGGGTTCGTGTCTCCGCTCCTCCACATGCAGCTGCTGGATGACCTTGGGCTAGTCACACTTCTCTCTGAAGTCTCTCAGCCTCACTCACCTCACAGAGTGTTTGTTGTGGGGGAGGAAGGGAAAGGAGATTGTTAGCCACTTTGAGACTCCTTGGATATCAAATCCAAACTCTTCTTCTTCTTCTTCTTCAACAACTTCTCTGTCTGGATTTTCACAGTTTGGCAGCCCTAGTCAGAGCACACCCACTGGTGTGAATTAAATTTAGCTGGCAGATCGGTCAAAAAGCTACGGTTCCATAATGCAGCAGGTATTGCAATGTGAAAAGCATTAGGAAACAGGACTGAAGCACTAGCATTATATTCAGGAAATGAATTCAGCATTCCCTCACATCTGAACGGGCACTTAATCTCTCAAGCAATGCTTGAAACGTTTCTGGGTGCAACAGAAACTTCTGGCGCCTTCTTCCCGATTATGTTTCAGACCCACCATTCTCTTGTGCTTTTCAAAAAAAAACAACAACCATGGAATTAGTCTTACAACAAAGGAGGTCACAAATAATAAAAAATACATCAAACAAATGGGTGTGCGCCACCATTTGGATGGATAATCTAACTGAAGTGAGAACATCACCTCTGGAGCCAAGTAATTCAATTCAATGGCACTCTTTTATAATTAAGACATTACTCAGGTTTTCATTTTCCCCCCTCCTCTCTCCCCCTATTCCCCACACATAAATTACATTCAAAGACATTTGTCCTCATTTAATCTCTTAGGAAGGTACTCTGCTGCTGTGTGTTCATGCCCAGATTCTAATGAACCAAAGAGGGAGCCCTGAGCATTTAGGTGGCGTAAAAATGTGTCTGTTTACAGAAGCCTGGGGCATTTGGTTCTTTTTGGAATATAAATGCATTTCCTTTTCTTGTTTTGCATTGCTCCTGGCCTGATGTGTTTTCACCCTCTAGGAATACTAATTGAGAAGGTTGGCAGCTGGGATGTGTTGCCATTAGTTCTCTCAATTGGCCATGCACTGGAATAAAATAATCAAATCACAGATTTGGAGGGTGGGGGCAGGACTTGTATGCCACTGGGTCCAATTTCCTGCTTGATGCTGGCAGTCCAGAGTAGAGATGTAAAATTTCCGGAAATTTTGAAGCCATGAGGAAAAAACGTTTCCCACCGGGGGAAAAATGAAATTTTGGAAAATTTGAAAAAAAAATTAAGTGTGGAGTAGTTTTACAAATTGTGTGAAACACAGTGTAGATAAAAATATTATGCTTGCAATAAAACAGGTAACCACCCCCTTTCCCTCAAAAGCAAGGAAAAAAGGAAGAAACCATCAACATAAAAAATAATCAGATTTGCCCCTTAGCACCAACAGCAAATAAAGTTATGGTCCACCTCAATATTTAAGCTCCATAAAAGGTCTACAGGTTTTTCCAGTTTTTTCCCCAAAGCCATTTTTTTCCAGGAAAAATTGGGGGGGGGGGGAATAGTGTGTGGAATATTCAAACTATATCAAACTTTTTTTTTCATTTTTTCCAGAAAAAGGGGCTGGGGGGAAGGGGGGGAACCCTGGTGTCCCCCCCCCCCAATTTCCCCAGGTTTTTCCCAGGCCTTCCCATCTCTAGTCCAGAGTGAGAGCATCCCCATCAAATTGATGTCCAGTCTGTTTGAATATTACTAGTGTAAAAGAGCCCCTCTCCTCCCCAATCAATAATTGGTTTCATTATTGAACTGCTCCTGCCATCAAAACAATTATCATAATGTTTAACCAAAACTTAGCCTGTAACTTAAAACTGAATAATAATAACAACAACAACAACCATAATCTACCATATATTTTGGAAAGTTGTTTGTCTCTTTGTTCTCTAGGCATTTGGATACCTCTTAAGATATTGTAAGCAGTTTTCTTCATGGTAGTTCTTCAGATCAAAGAGCAGGTTTTTGTCTAAGTTCAGATTCACTTGGATGCCATTTTGAATCAAGATGGCAGACTGAACTTTTCAAAACTGCACTGACTTTAACCCCTGATTTCAACTGTGCACTGATATTTTCGGTTTCTTGGAATTCCTGAGCAATGCCAGGCACTTTCTGCTATTTTAATTTATGTACTGCTTTTTGCCAGATTGGCTTCTCAACAGTTTACAAAATATATATATATATAAAACCAGGTCCACAAATATTAAAATATTGTGATACCTCAGGTTAAGTACTTAATTCGTTCTGGAGGTCCGTTCTTAACCTGAAACTGTTCTTAACCTGAAGCACCACTTTAGCTAATGGGGCCTCCTGCTGCCGCTGCGCTGCTGGAGCACGATTTCTGTTCTCATCCTGAAGCAAAGTTCTTAACCCAAGGTACTATTTCTGGATTAGCGGAGTCTGTAACCTGAAGCGTATGTAACCCGAGGTACCACTGTAGAAACATTCAACATTAAAATATGAAATAAAAAACAATCCCATTAATTAAAACAGAAGGTTCAGGTTGAGATCTCAAGGCAAATGTCTTCAAAAGCCAGCAGAATGCCAATATGGATTGGGACCTTCATAAGCATTGGAACAATGGGCTGTATCCAGCTAAGTCCTACTTTGAGCAAAATTCATAAACCAAAGTTAGTAATGTGCATTAACTTCAATGAGTCTACTCCAAGTATACAACCCAATATCTGTCTTAAAGGATATCTGTAGGGCAAGCATGTACCAAGCATGTTGCCCTAAGAGTTCACAAAATAACAGACAATTCACTGTTCCATTCACCTCTCCCCCCTGTTTTTTCCTCCTCAAAGGTTGTCCCATATAAAGGCGAGCACAATCTCAATGCTTTTGCTAAATTCTTAGAAGAACAAATTAAGGCAAGAAAGAAGGTAAGGTATACATTTATGTTTAAAGGTGGTTTTAGGATTGTCTTGCACACAATGGATTCATGTACCCATGCCTGAGGAATCCTGTCTTTGTGGATTCACAATGCAAAATTACCTGATCCACACTTCTTGGGCTAATGTGTGGCTCAGAACCTATAGCACAGTCCTAAGCATGTTGGCGCTGTGGGTTAAACCACAGAGCCTAGGACTTGCCGATCAGAAGGTCAGTGGTTCGAATCCCCGCGACGGGGTGAGTTCCCATTGCTTGGTCCCTGCTCCTGCCAACCTAGCAGTTTGAAAGCACGTCAAAGTGCAAGTAGATAAATAGGTACCGCTCCGGCGGGAAGGTAAACGGCGTTTCTGTGCGCTGCTCTGGTTCGCCAGAAGCGGCTTAGTCATGCTGGCCACATGACCCGGAAGCTGTATGCCAGCTCCCTCGGCCAATAAAGCGAGATGAGCGCTGCTAATGGTCAGGGGTCCCTTTACCTTTATCTTAAGCATGTCTACTCAGAAGTAAGACTTCTTGAATCCAGTGGGGCCCATGTCCTTCACAGAAGGCCACTGGCCCACCCCCAAGTTGTAAGTCCAGCTTGGCCAGTTTGCTGCTTCTTCTAACGCTAACTTGTTATGAAGAGGCTTTGTTGCATAACTTACTTTTTTATATGATTGTTTATCAGGACTCATCCAAAGCCAAGAAAGAAGACCCTGAAAAGGAGAAGGAAAGAACTGTGCAAAAGGAAGAGCTGTAGGTTTTCCTTAAAGCACAGATAACATTGATTTTTGAAGGATGGTAGAGTTGTTTACAAGAATCTTGACCTGATCATGGGGATTTGGGAAGGTATTCAAACAAATAAAGACAAGAGAAAGAAATACACTGGTTTGATTGTGTGTGTTTTGGCTCAGTGAATATCATTCTCAGCAGGAGTGGAGATGGGCCCATGATGGAGAAATGGAGAACTGGCTAATCCACCTTAGTCTTTTCTGAGCCAGCCCCCACCTGCCTCTCTTCTTCATGCCAACCAATCAGGACATGACTCTGCCTGTCACTGCAATTAATCCAGAATGTGGCAGCTAGACTGGTGACTGGGAGCTGCCGCCAAGACCTACATTGCTCCCAGTACAGTTCCAAACACAATTCAAAGTGTTGGTGCTGACCTTTAAAGCCCTAAACTGCCTCAGCCCAGTATACCTGAAGGAGCATCTCCACCCTCATCGTTCAGCCTGGACACTGAGGTCCAGCGCCAAGGACCTTCTGGCGGTTCCCTCACTGTGAGAAGTGAGGTTACAGGGAACTAGGCAGAGGGCCTTCTTGGTAATAGCGCCTGCCCTGTGGAACGCCCTCCCATCAGATGTCAAGGAAATAAGCAACTATCTGACTTTTAAAAGACATCTGTAGGTGGCACTGTTAAGGGAAGTTTTTAATGTTTAATGCTGTGTTGTGTTTTTAATATTCAGTTGGGAGCTGCGCAGAGTGGCTGGGGAAACCCAGCCAGATTGGTGGGGTATAAATAATAAATTATTAATATTACTATTATTGGCTCTGGTTCCACACACTGTTGATTTCCCCGTCTTCTGCCGCACTGGTCCCAATGAACCTCAGCTGCCACTGGAATAGCTTTTGAGTCTCTCTAACTCAGCTTCCTTGTTGCTAACCAAAGCAGACCCAGGAAAGTGTCCCGTCCCGTAGAAAGAGGTCTGCAGGCTGCTCTGATGAAGCTTTTCTGTTGGCACAGCTCAAATGCCCAGTTTGCACTTCATATTAACTAAAGCATTTGCAATTTTAATTCTTGCATTTTGGGAATTGCAGCTGTGTGAGGGGAATAGGGGTTTCCTAACAGCTCTCAACACCCTTAACAAACTATAAGCTTTCCAAGATTCTTTGGGGGAAGCTGGGAGTGTTTAAAGCTGCATCACAGTGGTGTGGATGTGACTTTTGCCATTTGAACCTGGCTCCAGCTGACCCTGGAATTTTGGGGGAAAGGTTAGATCCCATAAGCCCAAAGCCTGCCCTCTCCTACTCAAAGGTGCACTGAATTTTAGCCATCTCATTTATTCAGCTCCTGCATAGATAACCAGCAAGTCGGGCTGCCAGTGAGTTGAATAGATTGAACTGAAGATGAAATGGCAAGATGCGGAAGCTGAATTAAAGATGCAGGTTTTTCTAGGAACTTTGAATATGTAAGATTCCTTACATCCTCCCTTGTGTAACCACAGATGGCAAGAAATTTGATCCAGTTTTAATTTAAAGGCAAACCTACCAAATCCACATATTTTAAAAAAGGGACAAACCAAAACACCACCCTCTTCTCAAATTTGCTTTTTTCTTAATTTTAAAACGCAGTTCTCCAGCCAAGTAGTGTGCACAAAGAATGCATATACCAGAGTGAAGTGCGCACAAAAGCACATATAATAGTAAAAATAGCATACCAAAATGCACTTTATTAGAGGAAGTTGCTTTGCAAAAATTGGGGAAACAGGCACATGCAAATTTTGTGTGTTGGGAGAAATGGCCACTGAAAATATTTTCCTTTTCCTTCCCCACAATGTGAGGGTGGTGCAGGAATGCTCAAACTAGCTGTGTACCTTGCCACCCCATGCTTGGCAGCTATGACATCTTCTATCCACATATCAGTGTTTGGTCCAGGATTTCCCTTTGCATGGAGCCCCATCTCAAGGACACCGAATGCATACTCAGCCTGGATGTGACTGCCAAGAGCATTGGTAGTGACAACTGGAACAGCCAGACAATGTAGCATAGTGGTTAGACTGCAGGGGTCAGCAAACTTCTTCAGCAGGGGGCCGGTCCACTGTCCCTCAGACCTTGTGGGGGGGCCGGACTATATTTTGAAAAAATGAACGAATTCCTATGCCCCACAAATAACCCAGAGATGCATTTTAAATAAAAGCACACATTCTACTCATGTAAAAATGTGCTGATTCCTGGACCATCTGCGGGCCGGATTTAGAAGGCGATTGGGCCAAATCCAGCCCCCGGGTTAGTCTACCCATGGGTTAGTCTTGCAGTGGTTCTCAACCTTGGGTCCCCAGATGTTTTTGGCCTACAACTCCCATGATCCCTAGCTCACAGGACCAGTGGTAAGGGATGATGGGAGTTGTAGGCCAAAAACATCTGGGGACCCAAGGTTGAGAAAGGCTGGTAGAGGGTCGGACTAGGACCTGTAAGATCAGGGTTCAAATCCCCAACTGGCCATGAAGGCTCATTGGATGACCTTGGTTCAGTCGCTGCCTCTCAGCCCAACCTACCTAACGGGGTTATTGTTGAGATTAAATGAGGGGGGTGAACCATGTATACCACCTTGATCTCCTTGGATAAAAAGGTGGGAAATCAAGGCAATAAATAAATAAATACTCCTTTCCCTTCCTTAACACACAGGGACTATTTTTGTGAAAATTCCTATACATAGTAGCAAATGGGTGTTTGTTTCAGTATGACTTAATAATGATCAGGATGATAATGTTCTTAAACAGCCTTCTGAAACAGGGTGAACCAGCAATAAGAAAAGCTAGTGCTATTCTAGGCTGCATCAACAGAAGTCTAGTGTCCAGATCAAGGGAACTCATAGTTCCACTGTATTTTGCCTTGGTCAGAGCCCACCTGGAGTCCTGTGTCCCGTTCTGGGCACCACCATTTTAAGAAGGATATTGACAAGCTGGAACGTGTGCAGAGGAGGGTGACCAAGATGATCAAGGGTCTGGAAACTAAGCCTTATGAGGGAGTTGGGCATGTTTAGTCTGGTAAAGAGGAGACAGAAGAAATACGACGACCATCTTCAAATAGCTAAAGGGTTGTCACATGGAAGATTGAGCAAGCTTGTTGTCTCCTGCTCTGGAGGGTAGGACCCAAACCAATGAAGATTCCTGCTAAACATCATGAATAGCTTTCTGGTAGCAAGAGCTGTTTGATAGTGGAACAGACTCCTTCGGAAAGTGGTGGATTCTCCTTCCTTGGAGGTTTTTAAGCAGAGGTTAGATGGCCATCTGTGATGGATGCTTTAGTTGAGATCCCTGCATTAGCTGAGATGACCCTCAGGCTCCCTTCTATGCTGTTATGAAAGTTGAGCAGGTTGGGTGGGTGGAGTTTGGGGCAATGTATGTGCATGAGTTTTTAATGGGGGGGGTCAGGGATCAGGAGCAGTGGTGGCTGGTACACATTGGGACTGGTGGGGTGGAAAGCAGGGAGACCAAGAGTGGATGGAGCCAGAGCCAAGGACAGAGAGAGCCAACTCCTGATTGGTTGTAAGAAAGAAGACAGGCAAGCAAGGGCTGGTTGAGGGCAACAGAGGTTGGCAGTGCTTCACTCACCTTAATGGAGCCGCATTTGCTGATGAGAAGTAGTCCTTGAAAGAAGCAAACAGTCTCCAGGTGAAGTGATGTAAGATCTTGAGTGGCTAAACTCCAATTACTTGACACTTCTTAATGTACAGTCGAGCCTTTCTTTGTTTAATTGAGGCTACTGAATCAATCAATTCTTTGAAAGCTCTTCAGTATCCCAAGGCAGCTTTGAGATTGCTTTGTTCCAAAGACCAATATTTACTTCAGTGAGTTAGCCAAGGTCCAGGCATGGTCCATGCAAAAGAGAAGCAAGCTAACTATTCCACTCCCTATTCTTTTTAAAAATATTGCATCATTGTTTGCAAACTGGCATTGCTGAATCCCACTGGCTTCTGTTCTGAAGGTAACCACAAGGTTGTTTGGGCAAAAGATTGAGTTGCGCTCTTGGGTGGCAGAGAAAGGGATATCATATGATATGTGAAATGCCAAACATATATTTTATATTTATTTTATTTTATTTTTTGAAAAATGAGCTTGGGGCTTCTTTTTGCTCTCCTCTTCAAACGGTGTCTGTGACCCTTATTATTTATTGTAAAATAATCATAGGGAAATGTCAAATAACAGGGCAAAACTGCAAGGCGGATCACTCGTTCCAATTGGGATCAGAAAATGTGAAAAGCCTGTGTCCTGCCAAGGTTAAAGACGGGCAAATCAAGCTAATTCCAGTCTGTGCTTCTTTTTATTTCTATTTCTATTTCTATATATACAGGCAACTCCCCACTTACACAGAGGTTATGCCTCATATGCATAAGTGAAAATTGCATAAGTGAGGAATACCTTCTAAACACCCTCTAAATGTCCTCCCAGCCACTCTCTCTCCAAAAGACTACTCTCCAAAAATAAAATAAAAATACTGTACCCCAAATATCCAGACCTGGAATTGTAGCTCTGGGGCTGGCAGGAGGCCGGAGAATACGCAGGAACATGGCTGTTGCTGCTGCTTCAGTTGTTAGGCGGTGTCAGGGGACTGCCATCAGAACAGGGGAGGGAGGCAGGGGGGCCGTTGGGATACAAAGAGCTTGCAAAGCTCCTGAGGAGCAGTTCGTCTTCCACCGGTGGGAAAAGCCACACTTCCAGTGGAGAAGAAAGGGAAGGGACCAGCCAAGTGAGGGAAGGGCTTGAGGATGCTGCTGAGAGCCCCAGCGCATCACCTAGCCAGGTGGGAAGCACACCACTTCCGTCGCCCAGCTTGCGCAGAGGGGTGAAACGCAAGGAGGGGAGGAGGCGGCTTGGGGTGCCAAAGTTCTTATGTTGGGGGAGAAGCCGGAAGGGGCCACTCCCAGATTCTGCAAGTGACTGAGACGGACATGAACTTTGGTAGATCTGCACTGTAAATAGTTTGCACAATAAAACCTGTAAAAGACAGGTCGGAGTCATGCCTGTTTACTCACGAGCAACCACCAGCAGCATCTAACAGGCAGGGAGGCTGAGCAGCCTAAACAAAGCCCTGTTGTGCCTCTGGTCTTTTCGGGGCTTCCTCTTCAGTCTCAGACACCATACACACACATCTCCCAATGCCACACAGGCCAGTGCAGCCTTCTGTGATGTCGTGCCAGGCCCTCTCAACATTGAGGAGGCTGGGCTGCCTTCAAACAAATATTGAGGGGGCCGAAGACACCTCTGTCCCCTAGAGTTGGCACATCTGCCACAAAGTGGTGACAAGCCATTGCGGCTTCTGGCAAGATTTTGTGTAATTTGTGAGATCTCATGAGATGACGATGAGATCGCATGAGATTTTGCGAGATCTCACTGGAAGCTGGCACTGCTGTTGGCGGTGGCAGGGTGAGAGGCGTGCCTGTGGGGCACTGCCCCTTGAGCATCTGCCACCTGAGATAACTGCCTCACACCACTTTATGGGCAGGCCGGCCCCTGTGGAATGGTGACTGACCAGGAGGTGACTGGAATGGAGCTTCTGAGCAGAATTGGCTGGCTGGCTGGCTGCAACCCTGAATGGGAATATTCTGCACAGCCACATTTTGCTGTAAAAAAAAACCCCTCTCCTCTTTTCACACACCACTTGATATTTATGGTTTTGGCAACATAGAGAAATTTGATAACCAGGAAAAAGGAAATGTGTCCACATACCCCAAAGGTTAGTTTTTGTTATATAGTTATACAAATAAAGCTGATTAAACAGCCTTAGAAACATTTCCTTTTCCAGCCTTAGAAACATTTCCTTTTACAAAGGCTATATAAGGGGAAAATAAAATCTAGCCCCTCAGCTTTTCTTTTCTTTGGCATCAAGTGGTAAGTATAAGTTGATTCGATATTGACTATTCCTAGGTAGTAACACAAAGAATTTGACAATGGTGGAGTTTCTACAGGGCAGCAGCTGGACTTAATTTATGTGATTGGCAGATATTATTGGTAGTCACATTTTAGGGGAGAAGCAACCAACATTTTTTTGAATAGGGGTGGGTTAAGGAGAGCCAGAAAGAAAGAACACCTAGCCGAATGTGCTTAAGGTGACTACCTGAGTGAACTTGTGGAGGTCTGGGGGAAGGGACAGTCAGTGGCAGAGGAACATCCACTTCTTAAACTTTCATTGGCCAGGGCAGAAGGGTTGTAGTTCAGTGGTAGAGCATCCGCTGGTTCAATCCCTGGAGCTTCAGGTAGGCCTGGGAAATGCCCCTGTTTGGAACCCTGGAAACCAGACACCTCAGTATTGTAAACAATACTGAGGTAACTGGATCAATGGTCTCATGGGGTGGAGATCCTGGCAGGGCAGCTTTTTTTTTTCCTTTCCCCCATCCTGTTATTGGAACTTTGTCTTTCCCCATTCTTTTTTTTCAATAGAAGAATAAAATACTTCCAGGAATGGAGCAATTTTTTCTCCCTTGTCAGGCTTTGTGTGTAAGTGATTTTCCAGGGAAATCAGAGGACTATGATCTTGAAGGTCCAACACCTTCTGTGATCTGTGCTGATGTACCCTGGCACATCCCAGACCCTCCAAGTGTCCCTATTTTCGAGGGACATCCCTCATGTAGAGAAGCCATCCTGGTTTCTGATTTGATCCTGGAATTTCCCACTTTTCCTTAGGATGTCCCTATTTTCATTGGAGAAATGTTGGAGGGTATGGAGTTATCTGACCCCTGAGCCATCTGAAGGCAATCCTGTATAGGGAAGGGTTTTTTTAATGTTTAATGTTTTATTGTGTTTCTATGTATGTTGGAAGCTGCCCAGAGTGGCTGGGGCAACCCAGTAAGATGTGTGGGGTATACCGGTAATTAGCAAAATTATCATTATGGAATGGGACATCCCTCTTTTCATCAGAGAAATGTTGGAGGGTATGACATCCACTTTTGGGCCCTGCCACCATTAGGGCATCGATGGCAAAGTGAGGGCAGCAGAGCTGTGAAAATGAGGAGGCTTCTGATGGCAGAACTTTTCTGCTCACAAATCTCCAATGGCAGAAACAGAACACTGCAATACCTAATCATCCTTCGGTCACCCTCTCTGCTAGGATTATCCCTGTAATTGTACACTTGGGATTCCCACTTTTGGGATTTTCAACCGCTGGCTTTTGGCGGCAGACTAGAGCGAGAACATAGCTATCATGACTATCATCACCCGCCCTTCACCATCAGTTCCCTGTGCCGGATGCGGAAATTTAAAATCCAGAAATTAAAAACAATGAAAACAAATTACAATCCTAGGTATAGGGTGGGTCCTGAAAACACACACGTCAAGTGTCAAAGGCCAGGCTAGAATAGATATGTCTTTAGCATTCGAAAGCTGGTTAGAGCATGGTGCTAATGCCAAGGTTGCAAGTTTGGTCCCCATATGGGACAGATGAAGAGTCCTGCATGACAGAGGGTTGAGCTAGATGATCCTCAGGGTCCCTTCCAATTCTATGAATTTGTGAAGGTGTCCCTCTGTGGAGAAGGAGTTCCACAACTTAGCAGTGCCACAGATAATGCTCTCTCTTGGGTCACCATTCCCAAACTTCCAAGAGAGAAAGATCCACCTCTGGTTATCTTAATACCTGATGGGGTCTGTAAGGAGGGAGGTGGTCTATCAGATATCTGGGGCCTAAGTTGTTGAGGGCTTTAAATGCTAACATGGGGACCTTGAATTGGGTCTGAAAACAAACTGGAAGCCTTATCTATTTTTTAATTTTTTTAAAAGTAATCCAAGATGGTAGCCATCCTTAAAAATTTTTTTGAGGGGGATTCCATAGTGCACTGTGAAGAAGTACTTTCTTTTGCTTGTTCTAAATGAAGAAGAAGAAGAGTTTGGATTTTATATCCCGCTTTATCACTACCCTAAGGAGTCTCAAAGCGGCTAACAATCTCCTTTTCCCTTCCTCCCCCACAACAAACACGCTGTTAGGTGAGTGAGGCTTAGAGACTTCAGAGAAGTGTGACTGGCCTAAGGTCACCCAGCAGCTGCATGTGGAGGAGCGGGGAATCGAACCCGGTTCACCAGATTATGAGTCCACCACTCTTAACCACTACACCACACTGCCTCTGGGATAAATCTTCCAGCATTCAGCATCATTGGATGTCCCCAAGTTCTATTGCTTTGAGAGAGGGAGAAACAAAAAGTCCACTGCAGAAGCTACGGGAGCACAAGGATTGTGTCATCCTGTTCAGGGTTTAAAAGCTACTGCAAGGGAGAGCCAGTGCGATACTGGGCTAGCATATTACGAGCTAGAATCATGACAGCATGCAGTGATCCTTCCATGGTTCTTCTTGTTCCCACAAGAGCATGACATTTAATTAAAAAGAATTGCCTTTCAGAAAAGCTTAACTTTTGTGCAAATGTTGATGTGAAATATTTGTTGGCTATTCTGAGTTTGCAGCTGAAGCATGTTTGGTGGAAATTACTCTAGAGTTGGAGCAATAAAATGCTGCACACTGACACTGGAGAATATTTGATAGTTTGACATACAACGGCATTAAGATCTGACAATGTTTGATAATGGCCTTGCAGTGATATTGTGCATTTCATGTTACTTGATAGCTGACATGCAATGGTAACTAGTTTGACGATATTTGACAATTGACTTGCAATGATACTGAACATTTATTGGAACTGATAGCTGGCATGCAATAGTAGTTGAATTAAGACATGATTTGATACTTGGCAAGGGGTTGTATTTTAAACTTGACCAATCAAGGAACTTCTTAACATGCCTAATGAATTACTAGCATGCTTTATCACTTATTTCGAATGCTGCGAAAAGCTTTTATTCTATCTAGAAAATGAAAATGTACCTCGGAAATGTGATCCTAGCATGTTTTATTATTTTTTACAAATGTTGAAAGAAATGAACAATTATAATTTCAAAAGAAGCTTCTACTGATATTAACGGTGTAGTCTTATACTGTGCTGTCTTCATAGAAATAAGTCCCATTGAGTCTGAAAGGACTGGCTCCCTGGTAAGCAGATATAAGGCTGTCCAGCAGGACAACCCAGTTTCACCAAATTTCAAAGTTTGAGTTCAAAGCCAAGGTCAAAATCTTAATTTAATTATGTGGAATTTCAATACAAAATTGACAAAAGATAACAAAAGGAAACTCAACATGTTCCAAAATTTATTTCGGTTCTAACGAATGTGCAGAGACACAACAATGTCCGGACATCATAGGCACATCAGCAAAGGTGGTTACTGTATTGACCATGTGTTGCAATGCTGCAAACTGCTTATAAGAGTTTGAGGAGTGGTTGGTTAAAATTTCGTTCTTTAAAACTAAAGCTTTAGTTTTCAATTGGAGCTCAACTGAAATACAGTGACTCCTGAGTGCTTTAAAGCTGAGTCCATGAGTTTTTTATTTATATATTTCCCTCCTTATTAAAGTAAGTTGTTCGCAGGCCTAGAGGTTCAGAACAAGGGTGTCTTTTGTATTGATTTTTGGGGATTACATGAACCAGCAGGGAGCAGTCCTTGATATTTGACTCTGGTCCAGATGAGTCCTTATTAGTAATGCCAGATTTTCTTTTATTAATAGGTTCTGAAACTGAGAAAGCGCAATTTATAGGGAATAATATATATCTTTTTGTCTTCCTTTCAGCCTGGCTATCTGTCGCCCTGTGTTCTTGGGTATCGTCGCTTTTCCTTTTACAGCTAAGTATGAAGCATCCATTTAATCTGCTCTTGTTCTTAGTCAGTCTCAGATGTTCCACCTTTGCACAGACGGCGAGGCTGGTGAACGGTAAGGAGACAAATGTCCTGTTTTAACGAGATACTTTTTGCTGTTGTGATTGAACCTGGCGATTGAACCTGAGACCTTCTGCACAGAAAGCATGTGCTCTACCGCTAAGCTAAAGCCATTTCCCTGTTTTTATTCTATTTCACTAGCAGAATGTGTGCGGATCAACGGATCCCGTTCCTGCTCCGATCCGTGTTTGAGTCACACAGTTCTAGATCAACCCTGGCGAAGCACCTCCTACGGGGATGGAAATAACTGTGACAGTGATAAAAAAGGGTGGTATCGATTTGTAGGCAGTGGAGGAGAGCGCATGCCAGAATCTTGCGTGCCGATCAATAGGTGTAACACTGATGCACCCATGTGGCTAAATGGATTGCACCCCACCCGTAATGATGAAATAGTAACCCGTACCGCCTGCGCCCACTGGAGCGGTAACTGTTGTCACTGGTCTATCCCTGTACAGATTAAAGCTTGCGTAGGTGGTTATTACGTCTACCAGTTTCAAGGGACACCAACTTGTTCCTTGACTTATTGCACAGGTATGTTGCTTGGAATTGTTTTGGAGAAAAGTTTTGCATTGGGAAAAGAGCGATCTATTTTTTAATTTATTGCATTTGCATTACCTGTGAATCACGATCCACTTTGTGTTTCATCAATGCAATCTTCCAGATCCTGCGTACGTAGGGAGCCCATGCCATGGATGCAATGCAGAAGAAGAGTGCAAGCTGATCAATGGGAAATGGGGCTGCGCCTGCAGTTCTGGTAGGTGCATTGAGGGTGTCATGGCTGGGAAGGACCAAGACGAAAGAACATTGGAGCGAGAAAGGAGGAATGATTGATACTACCCTAGGACAGTCGTGACATCGCCCACTGGCATGCAAGGGCTCATTTACAGTGAGGGGGGAAAGTATTTGATCCCCTGCTAAATTTGCCCATCTGACGAAGAAATGACCAGTCCATAATTTTAATGGTAGGTATATTGTAGCTGTGAGAGACAGAATAACAACAGGAAAACCCCCAGAAACCCAGAAGACCTAAGTCACAGATTGATGTGCATTATAATGAGTGAAATAAGTATTTGATCCCTTTCCAAAAGATGACTTAGTACTTGGTGGCAAAACCCCTGTTGGCAATTACAGAGGTCAGACGTTTCTTGTAGGTGGCCACCAGGTTTGCACACATCTCAGGAGGTATTTTGTCCCACTCCTCTTTGCAGATCCTTCCAAGTCAGTAAGATTTTGAGGCTGATGTGCAGCTACTCGAACCTTCAGCTCCCTCCACAGATTTTCGATGGGATTAAGGTCTGGAGACTGGCTAGGCCACTCCAGGACCTTAATGTGCTTCTTCTTGAGCCACTCCTTTGTTGCCTTGGCCGTGTGTTTTGGGTCACTGATTGCTTCTCTCGACAGGTGTCTCGACAGCTGTAACGAGCTGGGATTACAGGTAAGACCTCTCCCTTACAGCAGGTGCTTCTAATCTCAGCTCGTTACATACAGTGAAGATACCAGGTAGCCTGACATCTGGCTGGTTGATAGGGGATCAAATACTTATTTCACTCATTATAAATTATGCACTGGTCATTTCTTCATCAGAGGGCAAACGGGCAAATTTAGCAGGGGATCAAATACTTTCCCCCCTAACTATATACATATCAGGGGTACCAAACGTTATCTATTATTCTTAGAATTTATTAAATTTGTATGCCGCTCTTCACCCAAAGATCACAGGGTGGTTCATAACATAAAGATACAAAATGAGAACACAAAACACATAATAAAACAAAAACAAATCAATAACTCTCCCCCCCCCCCATTTAAAAGGCCATAGCATGTTCAATCAGTCAAAGGCCTGGTTATAAAGAAATGTTTTTGCCTGGCGACTAAAGGTATGCAATGGTATCCAGGCAAGCATCTTGGATGCCACCTAGATGTTGTGGACTACAATGTCCACCATCCCTAGCCAGCATGGCAAATAGCCAGGGACGATAGAGGAGGTAATACAAACATCTGAAGGACATCACAGTGGCTGCCCCAAATCCAAATTTTCCATCTTTTAAACCAGGGATGGGAAACATATTACTATCCAAATGTTGTTAGACTACAGTTCCTATCTTCCCTGACTATTGGCCATGCTGCCTAGAGATGATGGGAGTTGAAGTCCAATCTAACAGCATCTGGGAGGCTGCAGGTTTCCCATCCCTGTTTAATTGAACATTCCAATGGCACGTGCAAACGAGCCATTGCGGATTAATTGTCAGAGGCAGAAATTTCATAATATTGTTGGGAGTAAAGCAATTTGCAATTGTAAAGCAACAAAGCTACCTGAACAAGTAGGGTGTGACAGGCAACCTTTTCTCCCCTCACGGAGTCCTTCTTAAATAACTACCTGTAGATTGTTTATTTTCTTAGGCTTTTCTTCCTTCATCCTCAATCTCCAGTTAGTATCAGACCTTCCTTCATTTTGTTAAACTCATGACCCCCAGGATGGCTTGTGCTCAGAACGGCTTTGTTTGCCAGGGGTAATAAACTGTCTGTTGCTTGAGTCTTTTGACAGTCAGTCTTATCAGACTATTTCTTTATGCAACTCTGCTTCAGCAAACTCCCACAATTACTTGATGTCAATCAAAGCACCACTGTTTTCAAAGGAGACACTGCAAGAGGTTTATCAGCTAGCTAGAATGAACTCTGAGCCCCACACAATTACAACACTTACAGTTTACTGTAAAAACAAAATAAAAAAAATCCTTCCAGTAGCACCTTTAAGACCAACTAAGTTAGTTCTTGGTATGAGCTTTCGTGTGCAAGCACACTTCTTCAGATACACTGAAACAGAAGTTGCCAGATCCTTCTATATAGTGAGAAGGTGGGGAGGGGTATTACTCAGAAGGGTGGTGGGAATGGGAGATTGGCAGATAGCTGAGATGAGCCTGCTGACGACTCTTAACGACTGTAATAGGTCTTACAGGAAAAGGCAAGGGGTGAGAAGGTGAGAAATGGCTTAGTCATGTATAATGGGATAAGAATCCAATGTCTTTGTTCAAACCAGGTCTCTCCATGGTTTTAAGTTTGGTAATGAGTTGCAATTCAGCAGCTTCTCTTTCCAGTCTATTTCTGAAATTCCTTTGTAGTAAAACAGCTACTTTGAGATCTTGTATAGAATGTCCTGGGAGATTGAAGTGTTCTCCTACTGGTTTCTCTGTTTTGTGATTCTTGATGTCAGATTTATGTCCATTTATTCTTTGGCGTAAGGTTTGGCCTGTTTGTCCAATATAGAGAGCTGAAGGACACTGTTGGCATTTGATGCCATACACAATGTTAGATGATGAGCAATTGAATAGTCCCGAGATGGTATGTGTGATGTTGTTGGGGCCAGTAATGGTGTTGTCCGGGTGTATGTGGCAGCAAAGTTGGCATCTGGGTTTATTGCAGGCTCTGGTGCCAGTGTCCGTGTTAAGTCTGGTTGTAGTATTATTGTGGGTTAGGAGTTGTTTAAGATTGGGTGGCTGTCTGTAGGCAATGAAAGGTCTTCCTCCCAGAGCTTGAGAAAGCTCTGTTTATTTTGACTATGGCAGACCAACACGGCTACCTATCTGTAACTGTAAAAACAAAAAAACCCCTCTGCATTTGCTATGCTACTTATTCCACACACAAACACTTCTGCAACTAGGAATGTAAAATAATAATTACAACAGATTGTTGGTTCAATATATGAACTGCTTTGAGCTTTTGAAACGGGGGAAATAATCTAGCAGTAAAAGAATGTACTTAGTAAATATTAACAGCTGCTGCCACTACAATTACTATTTATTCTTGTTCTTAAGATGCTTCTAACTTAGAGCCACAACTGGAGTGTGGTGCAAATGAAATCAAGGTCTCCATGGCAAACTGCACCCTCAATAGCTTCCAGAATTTAACCATGCATTTGAGAGACAACCGATGTGCTGCTTTTGTAGAGCAGGGGAATAGAACAGTTGTCTCTGTGGTGACACCCACCCAAGCTGGCCAGTGTGGAACACTATTGACGGTAGGTTCTCTATTCAGTGGGAAAGCCTCACCAGGAAGGATTTTCTGGATCCTTTCCTGGAGATGGTTCTCATATCTGCAAATATGATGATTGGCTACATTGTCTCACCATGAAGTCTATTTAGAGTGAAGGCAAGTTGGAGCATTGACCTCACTCTGCAATGGCTTTTTCTCATAATCATGTAGTGAATTCACATTGTAACAATAGCATGGCATCACCATTCCAGTTACAGGACCCCTGATTGGCTATAGGTTGTGAGCCCCACAGCACTGCTGGGATCAGCTGTAGATTGGCAGGCTCTGTTGCAGAAGGAAGAAGAAATGGACCAGACTGAATGGTGGGAAAGTGGGGACAGAGGAAGTGGGCTCTCCCCTTTACACCTTGACTTCAGCCACTTCCTAAGCAGGAGCAGGGACACTGGTCTCCCCCTTCCCCTTGACCTGCTTGTGGAGCCTCAGTGGAAGTTGGGGAGGGCTTTGAGCACAAGGGGAGGTAGAAGAGGAGTCAACAGTAACTGAACAGGAGCTCAAGCAGGAGGGTGCAGTCTTGTCTCCTAGAACCAAACACCTTAGCAGATGGGAGCAGAAAAACCTACCCATATTCAACCCCGACATTCCCACAAGGCAAGCAAGTCTGGTGAGGGAGCAGGGCATGTCTTGTCTTTAGAAGCTTGGCGTGCATAGCAACTTGTTGGGACATCTTGGTTGCTTCCATCCAGTTCTGAACTCCTTGCCCTGCTCTTCTGAACCCCTGTACTTTCCTGAGTCTTGTGTCTGCTGCTGAGCCTGTACTTGCTCAAATAAAGAACTCCTTCTTACTTAAAATGAAGTAAGTGTGTTTTGGGGAGGGAGCCAAGACACAAGACTCTTGTGGTCAGGAGGGAGATACTTCTAAAAGCAATGGTGCCAAAGCAGCCACAGGAGACAAAGAGGGAGCATCTATGAAACTGGGGAGCAAGGGGGCTAGGAGAGCAGTTTCCATTTCCTCGAAAGCAGCTTCCCTCTCTCTTTCACATTTCTAATGTGCACTTGGGAATAATTAGTCAGGGACACATGTAACTGTGCTGAAGTCAGGAGACGAGTTGCTTTAATTCTTTTTATTTCCCCTTTCAGAAAAATGAAACTCATGCTACATATAGCAACACACTCTATCTGGCTGATGGGACTGTCATTAGAGAGAACGAAATCAAAATTAATTTCCAGTGCTCCTACCCGTTGGATATGGAAACCAGCCTTAGAACAGCCATCCAGCCCATTGTCAGGTACGGCATTACTTATTAAGAGGAAAGCTGTTCATCTTGCCTAATGATACTTTCATTTCTATTTAGGGTTCCAACCACTGGGGAATAAAGTGAGGGAGCAGATCCTGTAAAGCAGAGGGTGTGAAACCTTCTTCAGCTCAAGGTCCACATTCACTTCTGGGCAACCTTCCAGGGGCCACATGCCAGTGGCAGGCAAGGGCCAGTGGCAAACTTGGACAGAGCAATGAATGTAAATTTTACCTTTGAAATGTAAGCTAGTTCAGTGGTGGCTAATTCCCGTCAAGACTGGCAGAGCAGAACGCAGAGAGCCCAGAGAGCAGGCAGAGCCTGAGGCAATCACAGACAGAGTGAACTAATTGTAGTTTTGTTTCCATCCTCCTCCCTGCTATGTTCTGCAAGGGCATCACTGTCAAGGCGGGAGTTGGGTAAAAAAAGGTAAAAGGTAAAGGCCCCCTGGGTGGTTAAGTCCAGTCAAAGGTGACTATGGGGTTGCGGTGCTCATCTCGCTTTCAGGCTGAGGGAGCCGGTGTTTGTCCACAGTTTTCTGGGTCATGTGGCCAACATGACTAAACCGCTTCTCGTGCAACGGAACACCATAATGGAAACCAGAGTGCATGGAAAGGCCGTTTACCTTCCCACCGCAGCAGTACCTATTTATCTACTTGCAGTGGCATGCTTTCGAACTGCTAGGTTGGCAGGAGCTGGGTCAGATCAATGGGAGCTCACCCTGTTGTGTGGATTTGAACCGCCAACCTTCTGAACGGCAAGCCCAAGAGGCTCAGTGGTTTAGACCATTGAATACTCACAAGGCGTCCATGAAGCTAACTCTTATTCAAAGAAACAGAGCAGTTCAGACCTAGTGAGCACAGCATCACTTCCCAGTAGGTCTTGCTCCAATGAGGCAGTTGCGAGGACTGAAGGTTGGTGCTTTCCCACAGCTCTTTAAGTCTCCTCCTCCCCTGAGTCCTTCCCCAGCAACCCGAGACTTATTTGCCTTGTCTGTCTCTGCTCCATCCTCTTCATACGTCTTCTGGTTCTCCACAGTGGGAGGTAGCAATGCTTCTGAATACTAGCTACTGGAAGCATAGTGCTGCAACCCTGTGTGGGTTTCCCTCAGACATCTGGCTGGCCACTGTGAGAACAGGATGCTGGACGAGATGGGCCAACAGCATCTTCTTATGCTCATAATCCCCACACTTTTACTTCCTTTTTTTCACCTTCCAGTTCAACCAACATCAGCATTGAAGGAGCAGGTCAGTTTATAATTAAGATGGCTCTCTACAGAGACCAAAACTACACCTCGCCCTATGAGGGAGCAATGGCCGTGTTGCCAACTCAGACCTGGCTCTATGTTGGTGTTATGGTCACCAGTGGGGATGTGAGCCGCTTCGTCTTGCTGATGGACAATTGCTTTGCAACGCCCACGGACGATGCCGCTGACCACCTGAAATATTTCATCATTCAAAACAGGTACAGTAAGGGGTGTGTTTGGATTTGATCAAGGGATTGTCCTTTTCCATTCATGGTTTCAGGATCGGGTTCTGGGGTGTGTGAAATCAAGTCTAGAGTGGAAGAAGCATCCGGATTGGGATCAGGGATACAAGGGCAGGCTGCAACCTAGCTGAAAATACGTGGCTGGTTAGTACCTGTCTAGGAAGCTCCAGAATGCTCTTGCAAATTCAATGGAAGAAAAGTGATGCACAAAAATTAATTTTAAGAAGCAAGACTAGGAAGATACTGGCGAAAGAGGCAACGGGATATGCCCACTGTGTCTAATTCTCCCCTCTGCATCTAACAGAATTTCTGCTGTCTCTGTGTTATGGGGTTATTGGAAACATCTGGCAAGCCATTTTGGAAACAGATGCTGGACACATTCCCTTCTGGGCAGCCTTCTGGGGCCCCCTGGGTGGGACAAAAGTGGGTGGAGCAACAGATGCAAATTTTACCTTTGTGCATTGAGCTAGTGTTTACACACATGCTCCTCATCCCTCTCTATCCTCCACCTGGGCATTATCAAGAGTCATGATTGGAGTTCAGGGACACAGTCCAGCCAGGAAAAACACTCAAGGAGGGTGTGAAGCAGGGCCAGTAAGGAGGTGTGGCAAGTGAAGGAGGGGGTGTGGCTAGGAAGAGTTCTGAGGGGCAGAAGGAGAAGCCTAATGGGCTACATGCCGCCTCCCAGCCTAAGGTTCCCCACCCCTGTTCTAGATGGGCTGGTGGGGCTCGTCTCACGTAAAGTTCTTGCTGGTTTTACAGCTGCCCAAACAGACGGGATGCCAGTATAACAGTCCCAGAAAATGGAGTCTCGGCTCAAGGACGGTTTTCCCTCCAAGTGTTCAAGTTCGTTGGGAATCATAACCTCGTTTATCTCCACTGCAAAGTTCGCCTCTGTGACCCTAGTGCTGGACCATGCAGACCGGTGAGCCTGATGCTCATCAGTTTAAATTGTAGCTTAGTGGGTTCAGATGTACTCTGATACTAATGGATGATCCATTTCATCCCTTCCTGAGAAACCAAATCACATTTCTCTCCTGTAGCGCTGCGCAGGAATTGAAAGTCGCCAGGCTGCTGCTGCTGTCGCAAAGGGCTATTCGTTGGATGTGGGTCCCATTGCCCGCCAAGGTAAAGACACGTGTGTGTGTGTTTCAAATACAATAACAAGGGCAAAAGTGCTGAACCTGTATCTAGGCTGGAGATTTCAGCTTGTAGGTGAATCGCCGGATGCTTCTCCTTACAAGGAAAGTCCCTGCATGTAAGAAAGAAACATATTGGGGAGAATGCTAGGTTCATGCATAGGAATGTGCAGCACATTTCATTAGGGGGTGCACCCAAGGATCTTTTAAAATGCATTTGTTTGTTTCAATGAAGGAAGAAGGGGGCGGGATGACAAAAAGCTAACCAAAACAACCAAATAGAAGATTTTTCCTGCAGAGAAATAGATCCATGCCAAGCTGACGAGAGGCAGGGCAGATCTGGATGACCAAGGGCAAGATAGTTCCTCCTCCTTCTCCTTGCTTGTGTGCTGTGGCAGCCCCTCACCTTCACAGATCTTGCTGCACAAAAAGTGGTGAGCAGAACTCAGATGGAGACAGAGCCATGAGACAGAGACAGAGCAGGTGCAGGCAGAAGTAAAAGTCTGGAGTGGATCGGCAGCTTCTGCCTGGGCTATACTTCTGCCAATCCATTCCAGCCTTTTTCTTCTGCCTGCATTTCTTTCTGTCTGCTTCCATTGATCCCCAGTTTTTTAAACACTGGGTTTGCTTGAGTATACCAGGGACTCTCATTACACATGCCTGTGGGCTGGTGTCTGTTGTTGTTTAGTCGTTTAGTCGTGTCCAACTCTTTAAATTGGTTGTTTCTCCCCCCCCCCCATAGGTTTTTACTGTAATTTTTACTGTTGTTTGCCGCCCTGAGCCTGGCTCTGGCTGGGGAGGGCGGGGTTAAATAAATTTATTATTATTATTATTATTATTATTATTAATGTAAATCCGGCACTGAACGGACTCCCTCTCCATAATTGTTATTCCTGGCAACTGACACACTCTCTCTGACAGCAGAGGTGGAACATAGAATTTGTGGTAATGGCTGCTCCTTGGGGGGTCTCCACTTTGCCATCTCCCACCAGGGAGCTCTCCCCCCCCCCCCCCCGTGTTTTAGATAATGCAGGATGCTCTTTCGCCAGATGCAATTTTTCACTGTCAGAGTGAGATTTCAGTGGAGGAAGTCCAGGAAATAAAGCACAAGGTCTCTCTGTTTATCAGCTATGCTGATGACAGGTTTGGGCTTTTCCAAACCATCACCTCCTCTCAGGCAGATATCAAAATCTCACAGTAACTCAGTGGCATGTATGGCTGTTGCAACATCCCCACACTCTGTAGGGATGATTGTTGTTGTTGTTGTTTAGTCGTTTAGTCGTGTCCGACTCTTCATGACCCCATGGACCAGAGCACGCCAGGCACTCCTGTCTTCCACTGCCTCCCGCAGTTTGGTCAAACTCATGCTGGTAGCTTCGAGAACACTGTCCAACCATCTCGTCCTCTGTTGTCCCCTTCTCCTTGTGCCCTCCATCTTTCCCAACGTCAGGGTATTTTCCAGGGAGTCTTCTCTTCTCATGAGGTGGCCAAAGTATTGGAGCCTCAGCTTCAGGATCTGTCCTTTCAGTGAGCACTCAGGGCTGATTTCCTTCAGAATGGATAGGTTTGATCTTTTTGCAGTCCATGGGACTCTCAAGAGTCTCCTCCAGCACCATAATTCAAAAGCATCAATTCTTTGGCGATCAGCCTTCTTTATGGTCCAGCTCTCACTTCAGTACATCACTACTGGGAACACCATAGCTTTAACTAGTCTACCCCTCCCTAAAAGAGAAGGAAAGCAACCTTAAATGGAGGGAGTAACCCACAAACAGCCCAGTGGAACTAAGGATGCTCAATAGATGTGGAATGCTGAGTGAATGATGAAATAAATGAGAGTGAGGGAATAGAATAGATTAGCTGGAATGCTGAATAGCAGCACTTCACTGGTCCTGTTATAGTTGTCATTTTCCATGACGCCTGTCCTCCAATAAGTTCAGGGCAGCATTCCAGACCCTCTCTCTTTATTCTCACAACAACCCTGTGAGGTTGGTTAGGTTAAGGGAACGAAAGGGAGACAATGGCCAGTATCACACTGGAAATTTTGCAGCTGCTACAGTCCAGCTCCCACTGAAACCTACCTACATTACTCAACTTGCCATCTGCAGTGACTGCAACAAACATACTTATGTCATTAACACTGACACATTTCAGTGGAACAATGCAGAAAATAATGTAATCATTTCCCCCATAAATGTATTAATATTTTGTAAAATATACAAACAAAATATAAAACAAACATAGTACGCTAACCAAAACAGAACATAAACTGGGTGTCTGTCCATAAACTCCAGCATTATAATGGGAACAAAATTGATGATAATTTTACACATTCACAATAAAAATTAACAGCACTTTGTAAGCCTCATGCATGGGAATAATGTCCAACCATATAGATTTTTTTAGAGGGGCGGCGGAAGAATCTGACCTTGTTGTTGGATCACACAATTTACGAGAAGATACTATGTACCATCAAATGAACTTTTCCAAATGTTGGTGTCTCTCCTCCATTAACTTTTCTGCTACAGCTTAGCCCCAAATTCTGGTCCGCCAGCCTTTGAAAGAAAATTCTGTATGCTTTATCAAATGACGTGCAATTTCTAAAGGCAATTGCTTATGTAATGTTCACAGCCAAACAAAAGAAAGAAAGGCACCGATACCACTCATTTTTGCTGGCATGATTTCTGTCCCTGACCTCGGCAAACACTTGAATTGTGGCAATTTCCATTCCAATTTCCATTTTGCAAGGAATTCTCCAACATCCCCATTCACAGCTAAGCAGAAAAAGAATCTCTATCTGCCAGTTTACAGTCCAACACTCCACCCAATGCACCACACTGATGAGCCCAGGAGCCTCGCTTACCCTGCTGTCAAATAGGTCCCTCCTGCGGCTTCAGTAAGCAGAAATTTTTAGTATGCAGCATGCATTGCTGCACTGCTTTCTTTCTATTACTTTTAGTGGTAAAAACCAGAAAGGTCTAGTTAATAACCCAGAGTGGCAGGAACAATGGAAAGGATGATAACAGAGAGGAATAATTTCACCAGGCAAACAAAAGGAAGGGAACTGCATTTGGGTCTGTCTTTTGGACAGAAACAAATGGCTCCATAAAACAGGTGTTTGTACAAAATGTACAGTGATCCTTACTAACTGTTTTGTTTTACTTATTTACTTGGTTTTATCCTGTGAACTCTGGGAAGCGGGTGGCGCTGTGGGTAAAACCACAGTGCCTAGGACTTGCCGATCGTATGGTCGGCGGTTTGAATCCCCGCAGCGGGGTGAGCTCCCGTCTTTCGGTCCCAGCTCCTACCCACCTAGCAGTTCGAAAGCACCCTTAAGTGCAAGTAGATAAATAGGTACCACTTTATAGCGGGAAGGTAAACGGCGTTCCGTGTGCTGCTCTGGTGCAGGCTCGCCAGAGCAGCGATGTCACACTGGCCACGTGACCCGGAAGTGTCTGCAGACGGCGCCGGCTCCCGGCCTCTAGAGTGAGATGAGCGCACAACCCTAGAGTCTGTCAAGGCTGGCCCGTATGGGCAGGGGTACCTTTACCTTTACCTTTTTATCCTGTGAACTGCCCTTAGATCATATGATGAAGAGCGGTATATAAATCTAATAAAAAATAAAATAAAATACCCTTTTCTGCCACCTGGTACAGGTTTTGAACATCTTGCTGGGGCTGCTGCACCTCAAGGTAAGCTCTTTTTTTGTTACCTGAAGGGTGGGTTCCCACCAAATAAATAAAAAAAGCAAGCTTGAAATTATTATCTGGGTGCATTGTTCTGGCTTCAAAAAATCCCAGGTAAGGGTAGGCATGCATAATGATAATAATCTGGATACATTTTGTAGCATTTCTCAAATGCAATAGATATGTTTTGCCTTCTGTTTCTTACAAATGAAACACGAGCAAATTTGGGACCAGACCCAAATTGTGTTTTATATAAGACTCCTTGGTCTGTAAGGTTGTGTATCTTATGAGGGAAAGGTGAATTTAAACTAGATGACCTTTTGGATTCCTTCCAACTCTACAGTTCTACAATTCTATGAAACAAATGTCTGAAATCATTGTCACCTGCATACCTTGAATATGAGAGTATTCTTCCTCATCAGGTTTACAAGGAGCGTGGGTGACGGTGCTGATGTCTGCTGTTCTGGTCATCTCCATCCATACATTTGCTTAAAAGCCAACGAGAGAAAACCTTGCTGAAGCAGCAGTAAGCTGGTGAAGAATTCAGTCGAACAGAGAGAGGAAAACGTAATGGGCTACTTGTGTGTTGATTTTCTTTTACTGTGGTGGAGGGGATGGAAATCTAGATCAATTTAATGTGCTCTTCTTAGATGAATTTATTACAAGAGTGCTCCAGTCTTTCTCCTGCACTCCTTCCTAGTCAGTCCAAGGCCACAGATGATGCTCTCCATGAACATGCTTCTGATACTCAACCCCATTATTTCATCTTTGGAACATCTTATTTGTGCTTACTGCTGCATGTAGCTCGCTCCACTAATTGAATGCACCGCTGGGGTCCAAGATGTGCGTATGTAGAAACTAGCCTACTGTACAAAACTAGCCCAATGTCACATCAGCCATGACCATCGCTCGCAAGTGGCTACCAGAAGTTTGCAGGGTGGCTCATGGACTTCCTTGCTCCTGCCCTGGAGCAACTTTGTCATTATGGGAATTAAAACAGTGCCTTATTAGATCCCAGACTTAACTGCCTAATACGGGAGACTCAACATAAGTGTTTGTTGGGCCCCACCAAGGCACTGGGACCCCAGCAACTGCCTGTGGATGCCTAACTCTGGTGCCAGACCTCCTTCCTTCTCACGTTGTCTGTTCATGGGGGAAGACTACTTTCAGCATATATCTCCGGTGCTCAAACACTTGCATTAGCTTCCCTTACACTAACAGGCTGGGGTCACTAATAGCGTGGGGGGGCACAGGGGTAGTTGCCCTGGGTGCAAAATTGTTAGGGGTGCAAAATTCCAACACCCAGTGCTGCTTCAATATAGCCGTGCATTTCCATCACTGGGCTGCATTGAAAACAGCTTCTACATGCAAAACAGGAAGAGACCTCTGCAGACAACAGAACGACTCTTTTCATATCTCTGTGGCTGCGATCTCCTGGGTGATGCAGATGCCATTAGGCAGTTGAATGTGCATGCATGCTCCCTCACACCCACCCCCTCGCATAGCCCCGGGCACGGACAACCCACGCTATGCCACTGGTTCCAAGGTCCAGGATGCCTGAAGACTGAGGTCTTTGTGGGGAGTCACTGTTAGTGATTCCCCACGGCTCTGATGAATGGCTCGTACCTATCAGATCTGTGCATTCAGTATTGAGGGCCCTGTTTTATAGAACTCCCTTCCAGTGGAGGACCAGACAAGTCCCTCCTACCTTTTGAACCTCCGCCACCTACTGAATACTTTAAAAAATCTTTTGCATGTATTTAAACTGAATTCTGATGTTATCGTTTTAACCCATTTTAATTTTCATTGTGTTCTTCATACATCAGTTAGAGACAACTGCCGTTAAATGGTATACAGACTGTCTAAATAAATATTTACAGAAATAAAAATTACTTTCCCCACAACATGCATATCGAGTCCAATTTTGGTGGTTACAGGGGGCTGAATCCACTGTGCAGAGGCAGAAATATTGCCAGGAATTATATGTAAATAGCTTTAGGTGACTCAGGTCCATAGTTAAAGATATTAACTGCTGATTAAGCATCATCAAGACTGCTGGTTCATCTTTCTCAGGCAAAGAACTCTCCAGGCATCTCAGCTGAGCTCCCCCTGGTTAACTGTTATACTGGCATTCTGTAAGCATTAGATGAATATTAATGAAGTTTTTTGTTGTTTTTTTAAGAAGACTTCATTGAGATGCAGGTGGTCCTTGAATATCTTCTGGAATAAATGTTGTTTGCTTGTCAAGACTAACACAGGTAGAATCCCAATTAGTCAGGAAAGGCAATGGAATGTTGTGTGTTCAAACACTCCTGACAAAGCAATATGCCTTTATTAAGTGGCGGCTGTGAAATCTGCCAGAAGCTGAGCCTAGCATTTGATTTCTATTTCATTTCATTGCCCATTCCATATTCTAAACAGGTGCCAGCACTAATTTCATGAAGTGCAATAAACAATTGTGCTTGCAAACTTGGCTCACAGATGCTCCTTGCTCATAAATGAAGCCTACAAAGAACTACAGAAGCTCTCCCTGCTCCCACTGGGGCCTAGTGATGGGGGAGGAACTCAATTTGATTAGGATTTTAATGCAAATCTACCTAATTTTCAGTTTCTGAAACAATCTGCGAGTGGAAACACAGCTCTCTTTTGAAATTTGCACTTTTGAAATTTTGTGGTGCAGTTCTTCAACCAAACAAGATGTATAAAAATGTGGCCATCCAGAGAAAGTGTGCATAAGATACATATATTAATGGAAATTATATATGAAATGCATAATATTGGGGTAAAATGTGCATACTAGAGGAAATTAGCACTAAGGTGCTATGAATTTTCACGAGGGCTTTAAAAACAACACCTGATGCAGAAAGTAGGGAAATGAACTTAAGGGGAGCAGGGTGGAATGAGAAACTGAGAAGAACTAAAATGGACAGAATTTTCTATCCTGGCTAGAACCATACCAAATGATCTACAGTCTTGTTTAATGAGGCCTTTTACCTGAATCTTAAAGAGAGAGGCCTTTCCCCAGCAAAAAATTGCCCAAATGTACCACTGTTCCTGTAGGATAAGACAATGAATAACAACAAGTCACAGGCCACGGTCACAGCATGCATTCAAAGCACTATGCTGCCATTCTAAACAGTTGTGATTTCCCCCCAAGGAATTCTGGGAGCTGTAGTTTGTTAAGAGTGGCGAGAGTTGCCAGGAGACCCCTTTTCCCTCTCACAGAGCTACAATTCCCAGAGGTCCTGGGAAGAGGAATCGGCTGATAAACCACTCTGAGAATTGGAGCTCTGTGCTGGGAATCGAGGTCTCCTAACAAATCTTCACTTCAGCTCTCCACATTTTCACATCAGTTCATGCTTGTATTATTATTTTTTTAAAACCCTCCTGAAAATTCATCAGGATTTTAGTGTGATTTTCTCCTTACACACCTAATTTTGATGAATAGATGCATTTCTGCAAAGCAATCCCTCCCCCAATACAATGTATTTTTCTGTGTTATTTTCATCAGCTTATGTTGTCTATATGAACACGTTACCCAGCGCTGGCCCATCCATGAGGCAAGATGAGGTCACTGCCTCAGGAGGCAGGATTCACAGGGGCAGCAGATCCAGCTTCCATAGAGTGCCTCACCCTCTGCTGTTGCCATGATGGCTGTGGCAAGCTCCTTGGAGCCTCGTCCTAAGTAGCCCATGCTGCAATACTGCCTCCACAGTAAGGTAAAGGTAAAGGGACCCCTGACCATTAGGTCCACTCATGACCAACTCTGGGGTTGGGGCACTCATCTCGCTTTATTGGCCGAGGGAGGCGGCGTACAGCTTCCGGGTCATGAGGCCAGCATGACTAAGCCACTTCTGGTGAACCAGAGCAGCACACGGAAATGCCGTTTACCTTCCCACCAGAGTGGTACCTATTTATGTACTTGCACTTTGATGTGCTTTTGAACTGCTAGGTTGGCAGGAGCAGGGACCGAGCAACGGGAGCTCACCCTGTCGTGGGGATTTGAACCGCTGACCTTCTGATCGGCAAGTCCTAGGCTCTGTGGTTTAACCCACAGCGCCACCCGCGTCCCTTTCTCCTTCTACCCCTAGGGAGGAAATGTTGGGTCTCCTGGGGTCTGTATATGCCAGGCATGATTCAAAGGAGGCCCCTTTCCCCCAATGATGGCACTTGATTCCCAGTTCAACCATCGGGTAAGGTTGATTTGATCCCGTCTCTCGCCACCACTGCTTGTTCCCAGTGTAAATCTTCCCTCCTTCTTCTTTTCTGGCAGGAGTGTGCCATTTTGTGGTCTGCCTCAGGTGTCAAAATGTATTGGGCTGGCCCTGACTTTATTTATTCTGTACCCATTATTTGGCTGGAGCACTGCAGAATTCAGAGTGCGAATTTTGAAGGATGGCGGTTTTCCGGTTCAGGTATTGTTTTAGAAACTGCAAATTAAGTAAGGCCGTCTTTAAATGTGAGCCTGGATGAAGTTTCTTCCCTGTTCCTACCAGCAGATTTGGAACATGCCAAACATCTACTCTGGTCTGCCAGAAGGACATCCTAATAATTGTCTTGATGGAGGAGATGTCAACCGCTCTGTTTCTGAGCTGTGGCCCTTCCCCAAATCCTTCGAAGAAAGCCTTTGCAGATTTTCTGGAGTTAAGAATTCATGTTTTCGATTGTGAATTGGTTCTTTTGTAAACAAACACTGCTAATTATCTTTCTTGTCTTTCTGACAATTCCAGCATCAATTAGCTATATTTAGCTAACTGCATGAAATTCTGCAAGACACACATGAAAGATGACTTAGTCATCATATTTTCTTTTTCAAGAGAACCTACCAAGCACCCCCCAAATCACATTTAAGCAGCTTAACTGGGCAAGTTTTGCTATCCGCTGAAGATGGCAATTCCCTGAAACACTAGTATCTGTTTGTTTACTGTGGGGACCAATGCAATCTCCATCATATGGATGGGATCTTTCAAATCCTCTGTTTTAGAAGATACTGTGAGCCTGGATCATAATCTACATCAGGAATGGATGGATGGATCACTCTATAGGTGGATCTACACACAGGAAAAGAACGCTATGAATAAGTAAGAAATTAAATCGTTCTAACGAAAGAAAAAAACGCTATGTAAAAATCATAGAATAGAATTTTTTTTGCTCTCCGGTGCCATCTGGTGTTGCATGTTTATAAATCATTCAAAGCGTTGTTTTTTGACTAATGTAGTTGAGTCCTATTTGGGAAGGCACACAAAATACCAACAAAAGGATTTGGTTAGAGCAGAACGTTATCAGAGAATTGTTGGAATGCAAGTATTATATGGTTTCTAGCAAGCAAAGGGGAAGGGGGGGAGAATGTTGGGGCATAGTCAGATGGGTGGCATATAAAATTATTGTTGTTATTGTTATTGATATTGTTATTAATTTCTTAAAATTGACACATGTTGGCAGCCATAAGGAGGGAAGGAGGGAAGAGTAGGTTTATATACAGTGCTGTTTTCTTTTAAAGGAACTCACCATGAAGTTGTTACAGTAAGAGCCACGGTTTTAACATCTGGTAAAAAAAAGATGTCCGTATCCTTGAGTACCCCCAGAAAAAAAGGCTGTTGGCCACTCTGCAGATAGGAAGTTGTGTTGTTGCCAGTCCTCTTTCTGTAATTTATCTTCATGGGCCCCAAACCATGACAAGCTTCTAGTGAAATGACAGCCTCATTGCTGTGACTGAATCACTTCAGGCCGTGGCAAGAATTAATATGATTCAGAGACATCTGTTCTGGGTTGGTATCCAAGAGTGGGAGTCGATTCCTTATCCCATGTTCTCTAAGGTGCCCAGTGAACAAATTCAGGTAAATCATCAACTGGGAAACTTGGGGAGACAGTTGGCTGCAATCTCCCCTCTATGCTTTTAACCCTAGCATCTTCACAGTTTGAGATATTTTTAGGTTCCAGATTTGTCCAGTCATGTGGCACATCTTCATCTTTTCGCCATTGCACTATTGCACAATTTTATCATTTCATCATTTCACAAACAAAACTTAAAAATAGAGGAGGGGGATAGAAAAAATGTTTCCAGATTTTTTTTTAGCAGTTTACTTCCTCATTGGAAAAAGTCTGAAAATGCTACTCTGGAATCCAGCCCGATTCCACGCTGCCCATTTTAACATGGTATGATTCTGGCACATTTTGGCACTCATCTTTTATTGGAGTGGGGCAGGATTTGTCCCTCTGACTGCTGTTGATGGGTGAACACATTTTAATTATTCTCATGTTTTATTTCGTGTTTTCATAGAATCATAGAATCATAGAGTTGGAAGAGACCACAAGGGCCATCGAGTCCAACCCCCTGCCAAGCAGGAAACACCATCAGAGCACTCCTGACATATGGTTGTCAAGCCTCTGCTTAAAGACCTCCAAAGAAGGAGACTCCACCACATTTATTCTATTTTCCATTTTATATGCTTGATAAGTTGATCTGTACTTTAACATTTTGTAAGTGCCATGGAGACATTTTGTGGAAGAAGAAAAGAAGCTATGAAGAGCTCTATTAATATTAAATAAATAATTCAAAGCTTCCCCTTTTCATCTTCTAGGGCTGGAGGAGAAATTAAACTCAGTCCCTATTGAAAGGCTAACCTACCTAACACGGACTTTCTGCAACAATATGAGAACCCAAACACAGCCAGCCTTTGAAATTTGCACTTGTTCGAATTTTGCAGTGCAGCTCTCCAGCCTAGTAAACTGTGCAAACACACATGGACCAAAGGAAATTGTACATATAAATGCGTATGTTCATGAAAATAACATACAGTGGTACCTCGGGTTAAGTACTTAATTCGTTCCGGAGGTCCGCTCTTAACCTGAAACTGTTCTTAACCTGAAGCACCACTTTAGCTAATGGGGCCTCCTGCTGCTGCCGCGCCGCCAGAGCACGATTTCTGTTCTCATCCTGAAGCAAAGTTCTTAATCTGAAGCACTATTTCTGGGTTAGCAGAGTCTGTAACCTGAAGCGTATGTAACCTGAAGCGTATGTAACCTGAAGCGTATGTAACCCGAGGTACCACTGTACAGTGATGCATTCTATTTGAGGAACATTATATCTGAGGGACCATTTTCACAAAAATGGTGGAGTGATGTGGAAATGTGATGAACTGAATTTAAGGTTAGAAAAACAAGAAAAGGAGAGAAACCAAAATTGACAGTTTCACCCATTCCCTCTAATGCCCTCTGTTACAATCGACATGAGTCTTACAAGGCTTTGAGTCAGTCAGTTGATCTATTGGGGAAACATGACCGCTCTGGCACTTTCCAGGAGAATGCTGCTCTCTCCTACTACCTCAGGCGAATAAAAATGTGGTTTGACAATCCTGTTTTGTCGCCATCATCTGATAAGGAAGTCCGCTCTGCCAACCTGAGGGGACGGCAGCAAAATTACCTCGGGAAAACAGATAGCATCGCTAATAGCTTTGTTCTCGTCTCATTTGTAACCCAGATAACTCTTTCCCTCTGAGGCTAGAGCTTCCCACAGCACCGATTAAATGGGTAACAAGCCATCTCTCTCTCTCTCCCCCTCTCTCTCCCTAAACAAATCTCTCTCTCCCCCTCCTCAAACAATACATTTCCTAGACATCACTAAGGGCGTCACCTCCAGGGCTAAGCAAGTCTACAATGCAGTGCATAATTACTGTCCAGGTAACAAAAATGTTGTTTTATTGCAGGGGTAGGGAGCCCTAGGCCTGGGGGCCCTATGAGCCTCACTATATGGCCACTGGTCCCATCACCTCCTGGCAAATAGAAGGGGAAGAAATGGAGGCAGTGAGAGATTTTACTTTCTTGGGTTCCATGATCACTGCAGTTGGTGACAGCAGTCACGAAATTAATAGACGTCTGCTTCTTGGGAGAAAAGCAATGACAAACCTAGACAGCATCTCAAAAAGCAGGGACATCACCTTGCCGACAAAGGTCCGTATAGTTAAAGCTATGGTTTTCCCAGTAGTGATGTATGGAAGTGAGAGCTGAACCATAAAGAAGGCTGATCGCCAAAGAATAGATGCTTTTGAATTATGGTGCTGGAGGAGACTCTTGAGAGTCCCATGGATTGCAAGAAGATCAAACCTATCCATTCTGAAGGAAATAAGCCCTGAGTGCTTACTGGAAGGACAGATCCTGAAGCTGAGGCTCCAATACTTTGGCCACCTCATGAGAAGAGAAGACTTCCTGGAAAAGACCCTGATGTTGGGAAAGATGGAGGGCACAAGGAGAAGGGGACAACAGAGGACGAGATGGTTGGACAGTGTTCTCAAAGCTACCAACATGAGTTTGACCAAACCGCGGGAGGCAGCGGAAGACAGGAGTGCCTGGCGTGCTCTGGTCCATGGGGTCTCGAAGAGTCAGACACAACTATATGACTAAACAACATATAGCCCTTGAGTCTCTCCCAAGGCCATACTCCTCATCAACCCTGCTCTGTGGTCTCCTCCAGTGCATTTGCTTAACTGGAATATAGCCTTGAACTGTGGCTATGCCTCTACCTTGCCTGCTTGGAGGATAAAGAAGTGTGTGTCATATCCCTCCCTCAATATTTTTCAGATGAAAATAGGGATATCCTATTCCATAATCATCATCATCATCAACCTTCCCTCTGCAGGGTTTCCTTCAGATGTCTTCTAAACGTTTGTATAGTTACTTACCTCCTTGGCTTGGGGGTCACCCTCCAACATTTCTCTGCTGAAAATAGGGACGTCCTAAGGAAAAATGGGACATTCCGGGATCAAATCGGAAACCAGGATGGCTAGTAAATAGGGACACTTGAAGGGTCTGGGGTGTGGGTGTGGGTGTGGGTCTCTCTCTCTCTCTCTCTCTCTCTCTCTCTCTCTCTGTGTGTGTGTGTGTGTGTGAAGCAACCTCTGAACCTTATTCCCCTCACAGAACTACAATTCTCAGAGTGGTTTAAGAATCAATCCCTCCACTGCGAACTCTGAGAATTGTAGCTCGGGAGCCGGGAGAAATTGCAGGCTCGTGATCCCAAGAGTTTTCCCTCCCCTGTCACAAACGAATCAGAACAAATGCTCTATAAAAAACAGTCATAGTCTAACTTCCACATAAACTTTGTGCGAGCGAATCAGGATGAATGCTGAATAACTAGATCATCTGGAAGGGCCCTAGAAGATAGAAGAGAAGGTGCCAAGCAGATCCATCTTTGGAGAGCATTACACAAACTTCCCTCCCCGTGCCTTGTGGTGGAAGGGTGACCTGTTGCAGACTACTTACAGAGCCCTGCCTCAAAATTATTATTATTATTATTATTATTATTATTATTATTATTATATTTATTTATACCCCGCCTATCTGGCTGGGCTTCCCCAGCCACTCTGGGCGGCTTCCAAAAATTTTTTGTACTACATCAAACATTAAAAGCTTCCCTAAACAGGGCCGCCTTCAGATGTCTTCTAAAAGTCTGGTAGTTGTTGTTCTCTTTGACATCTGGTGGGAGGGCGGACCACAGGGAGGGCGCCACTACCGAGAAGGCCCTCTGCCTGGTTCCCTGTAACTTGGCTTCTCGCAGTGAGGGAACCGCCAGAAGGCCCTTGAAGCTGGACCTCAGTGTCCGGGTAGAACGATGGGGGTGGAGACGCTCCTTCAGATATACTGGACCGAGGCAAAGAACTTGCCATCTGTAGCCAGATGGCCTATCAGGAAAATTACTATTATCACACCAGGCAGCATCTGCAGAGAGAGGATTTCAATCCTGTGCCCAAGGTAGGGAGGAAGGTACAACAGCAGGGGTGGGTCATAGCGCTCATCTGAGCACATGTCAACAGGCACAGCGCTGATTCAACAGCAACAAGGTCATGGAAGGAACTACAGTGCTTCTCAGGCTTCCAGAGTGCCACTGGCAAAAATCCAGATGCTGCTCATGTTTCTTTTTATCTCTGAGCCAGTCAGCACTCAGCCATGGGGCTCAAACACATGTGCGCGCACAACCCATTGCTTTATCTGTGGGAGACAGTCAGTGATGGCTTGGAGCCCCTGCCCTCCCTGGTTAGAAGCACAAATTTCATGCTCCGCTTCAAGTCTGCCAGTCTATACATATATAGAAATTGGATTATTTAGCCTAAATTGTTGACTTGGAATCAGTAGGGCTCCAGGTTGTTACTTTTGCATGCCACCCCGACCCCCAAGCAGTGCAAGATTCCAGGGTTTCCAGGCACTTATCCAGGGTTTGCGTTTCTTTTAGAATGAGGGACAGTGGAAACTGTGGCCTCTCTGTGATATATGGCTTATGTATCCAAACTAAGCCTACAATGGAGGGGTTCCCAGCATCAGCACCCCAAGAGGGCTTGCTCCCCCATAGTCCCACATCCTGCTATGCAATTTTGCCTATTATGCACCTTTTTCACAAATAATTTCTCCCTTTCAGAATGCATTCCTGCACGTTTTTTCACTAATGTGTGCATTTTATGCACAGTTTAACTGAGCGGTCTTCAACTGGTCCAGATCCGAGACCCACCTCTGACTCCCAAGCTCCAAAGCTGTGGTACCACGGCACTGAAAGAGTTAGTCCACTTAGAAAGTAAATGAACCTCTGGTAACTTAGGGGAAGTTGGGAGCACTTCTCCAGCTGATCACAGCAATGTGGATTGTGAATAAGGGACAATGGTCCCTTTGCTACCTTTGGTTTTCTCCTGGGGTGTTTTGGCATTGATTTCTCCAAGCACTTCCAAATTGCCATCTTGTCTTCCATTTTCAACTTTAATAAGTGTGTAAGAAGCTTCCTGCTTGATCGTACCTGAGGTCCATCTTTTCCAGGCACCCAGTGTCCACCAGGAGTCAGTGTTTGTGATGCTGCATACAGCGAATGTCTTTACCTAAATTCTTCTGCTTCCCTGCAACCAGCAGGGGCAAAGGCCAGCCGTGAGTAAGCCTCCTATAGGGATTGTCTTAACAGTTGATGGAAAATGTCGATGAGTCATAGATTTAGGGCACGATTGACTGAGAACCGCATCCGAGCAAACATCACTCAAAGGAATGAGTATATCATCAGATATGTGCTTTGTATAGAGAATCCTCAGAGAGCTTTGTCTGTTTCGTACCCCCTCGGCTGGCACTCTTCCCTCTACATCCAATTATGTCGAGAGGCGAGAAATGTAATTGACACAATCCTACAGATCCATGCTGTGCAGGGATGCTCATGCAGTCGCCTCGCTAAACGTTTCCTCTCTGGTTGCCAACATGTCAGAGCCCAGCAAAGGACTTCATGTGGTGATGATGTCTACATTTTGGACCGCAGTCATCCATCATGACGAACACACAGTCAAAAGGCAGCTTCACGTCAGCCAACCCTTATGCAAGCCGAGCGTCACAACCCCAACAGACGTGGATGGAGGCCTGAGCAAACAGGTGTTCTATTCTCTGATGACATCAAGTTTTGGATATGGATATGGAGCCAGGCTGCTGCTGGTGGAACAGTTACAAGGACAGTTTGATCTTGGGAAAAGCACCTAAAACAGTGATCTTCAACCAGTCTGGGAACATCTCATTGGACTTATATTTATTCCCTTTATACATCACTTCCCACTAAAAGAGATCAACCATAATATATCGTATCACTAGCACTGCCCATATGTCTGTGAAAATACAAAGCCATCTTTTCCTGCATTGAAATAATGACAAGGTTGGTGCTTGGCAGGCCTTCATGGGGAGAGCATTCCATAAACCAGACCAAATTCAAGGTGCTGGAATTCCTGCTTGTCAAATATTAGACTAGTGACATCTTGGTTGTCTCTTCAGAAAGAGACTGAAGACTTTCTCTTTTCAACAAGTCTTTGAAGTGGAGATATTTATCCTAATTTGTTTCTTTTTCTGTATCTGAGCTGGTTTTGGATGTTCTGTTCCTTGTGTGTTGGATGCCCAGGCTACTTTTGGAGGAAGGGTGGGATACAAAATTAATAAATGCACAATAAACAGGGGCTACTATAGAAAAGGCCAGCTCCCTCACTGCCATCCCCTGGACTTTCTTTGGAGGTGGTGCACAGAGAAGGGCCTCAGCTGGCAATCTCAGGGTCCAGGCAGGTTCATACAGGGAAAGGTGGTCCAAGATGCATAAGACTTTAAGGCCAAACCCAGCATTTTGAATTGGGCCTGGAAACAAATCTACAGTTGAGCCAGAACCAGTGTTTCATGTTCATGCCTTCATGTTCAGCAAGCAATGTAGCCAGTGTGTTCTGTACTAGCTTTAGTCTCTGAACAGTCTTCAAAAGCAGTCCCATGTATGACACATTGCAGTAGTCTAACCTGTCATTTACACAGCCAGGCTTCACCACCGATCCTGTTTTTAGTTGAATTACAGTTCTGTCACAAAGACAAGTATACAAAGTATAAATGCTCAGAAGCCATGAGACTGTACAGGGCAGGCTTCCTCAAACTCGGCCCTCCAGATGTTTTGAGACTACAGTTCCCATCATCCCTGACCACTGGTCCTGCTAGCTAGGGATCATGGGAGTTGAAGACCAAAACCATCTGGAGGGCCAGGTTTGAGGAAGCCTGGTATAGGGATTTAGGATCTGGCAGAACAGGGACATCCGGTCTCAAACAGGTGGCTAGATTAGTTAATGGTGGAAGAGAGTGGGGCAGTTCCTGTAACTCTAACTAAAACCACTGGAAAGCAGGATGCTAATGAAAGAGCAAGTCGCCCATTCTTTAATAAGGCAGGATCAAAGAGTAAAGCTACAGACTTAGCAGAGCTCAGAACAAAGTTCAGCTGAGGCAGGAAGCCTTCTTATATGACTTCCTGTGCAGGAGCGGCACTGAAGGTAATTCTCTAAAAAGCTCTTCATGAGGAAGTTGCAGTGACACAGCTCACCGCCAGGGACAATGGTCAGTAGGTCCTGTCTGGACTGGTGTTCAGTGACGTCTGGAGGACCACAGGTTCTCTGCCTCTGTCCTATATAAAGGTAGGGGTTGTATTCCCAAATGTAAAGAATGTGTTAACAATCCCAGAAGATGAAGGACTGCAATCAGGAGAGATAGAACTATCTCAAACCGTTTGCCTTTGAATGTGGCTTGTGATAAAAAAATAAAAATAAAAAGTCACCGCAATCAGGCATGATGCACGGAAGTGTCATTTGTCATTTTTGTCCTTGCCCGCATTTTTCTCTCTTCCCTCTCAAGTGCCAAATGGGCTGCAGAATCTCTCGCAAGTGATTTTTATTGCTAACATCAATGACCAGCCTTCCTCCTGAAAAGGAAAGGAAAAAAGTGAATTGGTTTTGAGCTGGTGGGGAGTGCTACATTACAGGCCAAGTAGAAAAGGGAGTCATAGAGGCACAAATAATTAAGCCGAGAGAGAGAGAGAGAGAGAGAGAGAGAGAGAGAGAGAGATTGTTCAGGTTCATTCACCCATTATTTATCTTGGCTCTATTATTAATGGCATTTTAACTCATTGAAAGGTCATGAGCACCACCATTAGCGATGCCCTCTGTTTTATTTAAATGTACCCAACTGAATTGTTGTGTTCTTGAGCTCAACCAAAAGTCCATGACAGTGTTCCTCTCTTGGCAAACTGAGGCTGTGATCCAATGAACAATTACCAGGGAGAAAGCCCCATTGAAAATAATAGGGCTTACTTCTGAGTAGACATTTATAGGATTCTGCTGAGATGACTTTTTTTTTAAAAAAAAAAATTGCTTCTCAAATGAAGTCTTCAACTGCCCCTTCTCTCCTTGTGTGTGGAATAGCTGCATGAAATTATGATGTAAAATATACCTAACGCAAATTCAAACGACATGAAGAAGGGGATCCTCCAGTTGACCAGTTTATTGAGTGTTCATCCTCATCTGCTTGCACAAAGTTTACTCAGAGTGGAAAAGTGGGCTTTCAGACCTGCTGGGCCGTTACAGCAGAGTTGGAGGGTGAGGACGAGGGAACTGGAGATGGAGGCATCACAGGCAGCGCAACACCTAAGACTGTAGCAACTGAATCATCTCATGGGCATTGTGGTTGGGCCGGTTGCAAATCCCTTGCCATTAGGTGTCCTGGCTCTGTGATATGCTGTCAATACTGGGTTGGCTGAAGTTTGAGGCACCGTATTTTTCGCTCTATAAGACGCACCAGACCACAAGACGCACCTAGTTTTTGGAGGAGGAAAACAAGAAAAAAAATATTCTGAATCTCAGAAGCCAGAACAGCAAGAGGGATCACTGCGCAGTGAAAGCAGTTATCCCTCTTGCTGTTCTGGCTTCTGGGAAAGCTGCGCAGCCTGCATTCGCTCCATAAGACACACACACATTTCCCCTTCCTTTTTAGGAGGGAAAAAGTGAGTCTTATAGAGCAAAAAATATGGTAAATCACAAGCAAGGAGACAAAGCAAAACTGAGGACCAAAGAACTAGCCAGAAACACCCAACACCATTGCTGCTCAAACAAGGCTCAGTTGGAACAGGAAACCTTTCCGGCCCATGAGGATCTAATAGCAAGTCTGGGTGGGTGGAATCTGCCTAGGCCTAGAAGGTTATTTGCCCAAAAGCTCAGAACCTACCCAGAACCTTATTTTCTAGAAGCTGTTTCAGCTTCTGATTTGATCCCAGAATGTCCTGCTTTTCCTCAGGACGTCCTTATTTTCATCAGAGAAAGGTATGCAAAAGTATTTTCATTTGAGAAATATTGGAGGGTTTGGAGTTATGTGACCCTTAAACCAAGGAGATAAGTAACTATACAACCTTTAGAAGACACCTGAAGGCAGCCCTGTAGAGGGAAATTTTTTTATTGTTTTATTATGTTTTTATATATGCTTGAAGCTGCTCAGAGTGACTGGGGCAACCAAGTCAAATGGGTGGAGTACAAATAATAAAAGTGTTGTTGTTGTTAAATAGGATGTCCCTATTTTCATCAGAGAAATGTTGGAGGGTATGGAAGCTGCTGCCTACAGCTCTGTGGTTTAGGTAAAAGGTAAAGGTAAAGGACCCCTGGATATTTAAGTCCAGTCAAAGGCAACTATGGGATTGCGAAGCTCATCTCACTTTCAGGCCAAGGGAGCCGGCGTTTGTCCACAGACAGTTTTCCGGGTCATGTGGCCAGCATGACTAAACCACTAATGGCGCACAGAGGACCGTGACAAGTGCCAGAGCGCATGGAAATGCCGTTTACCTTCCCACTACTGTGGTACCTATTTATCTACTTGTACTGGCATGCTTTCAAATTTATTAGGTTGGCAGGAGCTGGGACAGAGCAGTGGGAGCTCACCCCCTCAGAGGGATTCGAACCGTCGACCTTCCGATCAGCAAGCCCAAGAGGCTCAGTGGTTTAGACCACAGCGACACACATGGGGATGCTATATATGGGTCCAGCAGCCCCTGACAAATGTCCCTGAGGAAGAATGACATGAATGGCTTTCTAAGTGGTTTACAAGATGATAAAGAGCTTGGAGGGAAAAGGGCATTTGTACACAGTCTGGGACAACAGGATCATGCTCAAACCATGGCAATCCCTAATGCACTGAAGCAATAAGGAGCAAAGTCACACTTGGAGGCAAATCCAGAGTTCTCGGGGAAGAGACGACATCAGGAAGTTGTTTTACTTACACGTAAGGTCATATTTAGTAAAGGGAAGCTGGTTAAATTATGCTGATATTTACTGACATTTTGCTGGTTTTATTTTGCTAATTTTCCGGCGGTTGGGGGTGGGGTGGCGGAATGCACGTTCTGTGATTTCGGAGGCAGGCAGCAACTCACTTTCCCTAATGAATGTTTTGCAGAGACGTGACATTTGCTAGGAGATGATTCTTCCATGTCTTGTTGACTGCTGGGCAGGGGCACACAGGGAGTGGGAATTTGGGAAGAAGGAAAGACAGCAAAGGAGAATATACATACATGCATACATATATATAACAACTGCATCTGAATTTGTCATAATGTAATCTTCAAGAGCACCAGTCAGTAAAAGGCATAACTCCATGTTTCTGGAAATCTACATAAAAGAGATTGGGGCTCCACTCTTTGCTGTTACATTCATGGTTTTTGGAGACTCTTCACTTTGCACTCCAGTGACCCAGATTTCGAACAGAGAATCTGATATTTCTCTAAATTCCTTTTTAAACAATTTCTGGGCGTGATCCCTTCCACAAGGGGCAGAGCATTAGACTCTTAATCCAGTGGCGTAGCGTGGGGGGTGCAGGGGGGGCCGGCCGCACCGGGCGCAACATCTGGGGGTTAGGGTTAGGGGGCGCAAATCCACGGGTTAGGGGGCGCAAATTACTTGCCTTGCCCCGGGTGCTGACAACCCACGCTACGCCACTGTCTTAATCTCAGGGTTTTGAATTCAAGCCCCACCTTGGGCAAAAGTTCCTACATTGCCTGGGGTTGGACTAGATGGCCCTTGTGTTCCCTCCCACAATTCTTCCATTCTAATGTAGGGATTGGGAGTATTTAAAATGTCCATCTATATGTAGAATTACAGCCTATATTATTAAAATCATAATTCCTAAAACAACACCGTCATAAACAGCACCAAACGTTCTCCTTGGAACTCTGAAGAGGAGGGGCCAGATAGATTTGTCAGGAGAGCAAGCTGCATAGAAGGGGAGCCATCACCAAGAAGACCCTGTTCCTGGTTCCTGCCAGGCTTCCATGAGCCAGGACCAAGGCCTCTGAGGCCGATCTTAAGAGCCCAGATGCGTTCATAAGCCAATCTTTCAGCTCAGGTGAAAAATGAATGCAAGTCACAGGAGTGTAGGAAGCTGCCTTATACAGAGCCAGAACATCTGTCCATCTAGCTCAGCGCTCTCTGCTCAGACCAGCAGCAGTTCTCCAGGCTTCCAAACAGGAGGTTTCGCCAACCCTACTAAGAGACGTCAGAGTTTGAACCCAGGACCTTCTGTGTGCAAAGCCCATGCTCTGCCAGCCCGTCTCATATTATTAAGCCACCTTCATCCAGTGCAATATGTGGAGGGGCAGCTCAGCCAATGATTTCTTTGTTTCGTTTTTTTATGAATGTTCAAGAGTGTCCTTACTTCTTTCCATGAGATGCTGCAGCTGAGTACAAAGTGATTATCCCTCTTGACACACTTCTTCTCCCCATTCTCCAGCAACTGCTCTAACCTCTTCAAACCTTTTTCAGCTAGTATGGTCCCCCCCCCTTTACCCCTCCCTGCATAAGTCTTCGCCTTCAGACTTATAATTAGCCTTCACCGACCCAAATCTTTGATTAAATGCCTTTCAAGCTTTTATCTAGCAAGCCTGTTAGCTGGTCCTGGGTTATTGCATTGTACAGCATGTTGATGGATTGAACCAAATCTCTCTCTTTCTTTCTTTTTCCCCAGCCCCTTTCCCTCCCCTTTCACTCTGCAGCCATTTCCTCAAGTATTTTGATCCTCCTGGCAAATAGGATGACATTATTGATTTGCTCGGCATTGCAAGTCTGGAGACTCATCTACAAAAGCATTACTCTTTATTGCTTCAATAATTTCACTTTAGGAGTACAGAGGACTCTTTCTTTATTTATTTTTCCTTTCTCTCTCTCTCTCTCTCTCTCTCTCTCTCTCTCTCTCCCCCCCCCCTTTAGTATTTAGCGATGCTTTAAATTTTTTATGTGCTCTCAAGTGAAATATCAGCTGTTTGCAGAAATGCAATAGGATTTATCAGAAATCCAAGTCCCCCTTTAGGTTTTCCGACTGCTTCCAGTCCAAATTATCCGTTCCCTGAAAAGTTCCAGAAATTGAGAGAGAGACAAAGCTAGTCCAGACAGGAAATTGGGGATGAGTGAATACAGTGGTTTCTAATCTCAGATTAATGGAACTCTGCTCACCCCTTTTGGTGTCCTTACTTCTTAAGCCCCCTCCACCTATCAGAAACTGGATCCTAGCCTGCACCCGGCTTTGGCTAATGGGGATGCAGGCTGGGGACTAGGAGGTGGAGCTGACAGAGCAGGTAGGCTTCCCTTGGATCCACCCCTTGCTCATATGAGCAGCCCGCACCTGGGGCACTACCTGTTTGTTCCTTCGCCAGGTTTTTTCGCTGCCCACCCACCCTCAGGTGAGGCTAATATCAGTGACTTTGCTGTGCCTACGGTGGTCTGAAGGAATGATTGCTGGGTGTGGAGCACACTTCCACCCTCAGACAAAGCCACAGCTGTCTGAACATCATGCCCTCTATCTAACCTTTGCTCTCTTAGTGGTCTGCCGTGCCCTGTCTGTGACCTTTGTCTCCTTCGTCATACATTGTTCAAGGGGAAAATGACGCGGTGGAAACAGGTGCCAAAATAACTTTGTACCACCCCATGATCTCGGGATTGGAAGATGTGTAAAGGTCACAGTCCAAAATGTATCTGACTGGTTTTGTATATTGTGCCAATAAAAGGAGCCTCTACAGTGCTAGCCGGCAGCTTGTCTTGGAGCATGCTTCTGCACAGCTCACCTGCATCCAACCTCCTGTCGTCCTTCATTATTCCTACAGTGGTCACTGTTCTTTAGGGGGCTGGGTAGGAATTTGCCCACCGGGCTAATTGTCACTGACCCGGTGGTTTTGCCTACCTCATAGCAATTGTCAGAACTGGTTAGGCATTGGGGAAATGCTTTGTTTTGGGTGGAGGGGAGGTTGCAGTCTCCTCCTTCCCCTCCAAACTCCAGGGTATCCCGTTAAAGGGATCCGGGGGGAGTGGACATGTTCGCATGCCCTCCCCCAAACGGCGGTCCCTGTGGGGGTCACCCTATTGCAGGCATCCCCAAACTCGGCCATCCAGATGTTTTGGGACTACAACTCCCATTATCCCAAGATAACAGAACCAGTGGTTAGGGATGGTGGGAATTGTAGTCCCAAAACATCTGGAGGGCCAGGTTTGGGGGTGCCTGCCCTATTGGATGCAAGTCTTAGGAACCCCGATCTGGATTGACCACACGTCACTTCCGGCCGGCGGGCCGGAAGTATTTTGATTTCCCCATGTCTAAGCCAAACCTCTTTCATATGTATTCAATAAGGCTGTGGCCTGTTTGACCCAGAAAAAAAAAAGCCTCATTGGTCTCTTATTTGCATGGGTTGGGGTATGGGAAACCTATGCCTGGTCCTGCAAGTAACAGTGATTGAACACTGGTGTTCCATTTTGGAAATTTTTGTTTGTTTGTTTGTTTGTTTATTGCATGTATACCCCATCTTTTCCTCCAAGGAGCTCATGGTGGTGTCCCTGTTTCTCCCTCTCCTTATTGCTTCAAAAAGTTCAGAGTAGGTAAGTTGACCTTTAAATGTGAACAGATGTCTCCCCAGTCTCCGTCTTTAGCATATGTGCCGCCGGGGTGCAAAGATCCTCCCAAATTAACTTTTATTGGGCTTTTTTGTGAGAGGGAAAACCAAAGTTGTTGACCCTTTTTTTGGGGAGGAGGAATCGCTCGCCTATAACAATGACGCAGCAGAAAGAACTGCTTTTGTTTCCTGACTTGTTGGGAATATTTAACACTACAGAGTAACAGAGCGATGGAGGAGGGGGGCGGGGACTTTCACTCCATTGCTATTCACTTCCGCTGATCGAGAGGGACCAGTATTCAGTAGGTATACATTTGGGGCCCCCCAGAATTTGGCACCCAGGTGCCCCGCACCCCTTGCACCCTGGGTAAAGACGGCCCTGTGTCTCCCCCATGCCAAATGCATGAACTGACAGTGAAATCCAGTGCACATTTACTCAGAAGTAAGCACTCCTGGGGAATGATGTATAGCAGGGAATGAGAACCCATCCTCTATAAAGGACCGTTGACCCATGGGGGGAAATCGACCATGAATTTTAGCCAATGGAGGGTGGATCCAGAGCAAAGAGGAATGGAGGCAGCAGTCTCTATCTCTCTGTGTGTGTTTCTGTATATTGCATGGAATTAGGACCACATTAAATTTCGCCGAAGACCACGTGTACCAGATGGGGAGCAAGCTCCTCAGCCTAGTTACAGCCTGATATCAAATGTGTCCTTCCGCTCATGAAGGCAGAGGAGCCCTCAGGCCTCTCCACTTGGACACTGGCACTCTCACAAGGTCACACACACCCTCCCCAGTCACATCCCCTCTCTCTGGGCCACAATTTTCATTGGCCCTACCTTTCACCTTCCTTGGGTGTTGTTTCCTTACTGAAGACGGATATTGGCAAGCTGGGACGTGTACAGAGGAGGGCAACCAAGATGATCATGGGTCCAGAAACCAAGCCTTATGAGGAACGGTTGAAGGAGCTGGGTATGCTTAGCCTGGAAAAGAGGAAACTGAGAGGAGATATGAAAGCCACCTTCAAAAATCTCAAGGGCTGTCGTATGCAGGATGGAGCAAGCTTGTTTTCTTCTGCTCCAGAGGGTAGGACTAGAACCGATAGCTTCAAGTTACAAGAAAGGAGATTCCAACTCAAAATCATGAAGAACTTTCTGACAATAAGAGCTGTTTGACAGTGGAATGGATCCCCTCGGGAGGTTGTGGACTCTCCTTCATCGGATGTTTTCAAACAGAGGTTGGATGGCCATTTGTCATGGATGCGTTAGTTGAGATTCCTGTATTGCAGGGGGTTAGACTAGATGACTGAGACATGGGTGGCGCTGTGGGTAAAAGCCTCAGTGCCTAGGACTTGCCGATCGCATGGTCGGCGGTTCGAATCCCTGCGGCGGGGTGAGCTCCCGTCGTTCGGTCCCAGCTCCTGCCCACCTAGCAGTTCAAAAGCACGTCAAAGTGCAAGTAGATAAATAGGTACCGCTTTATAGCGGGAAGGTAAACAGCATTTCCATGCGCTGCGCTGGTGCTGGCTCGCCAGGGCAACTTCGTCACGCTGGCCACGTGACCCGGAAGTTCTTCGGACAGCGCTGGCTCCCGGCCTCTTAAGTGAGATGAGCGCACAACCCTAGAGTCGGTCACAACTGGCCCGTATTGGGCAGGGGTACATTTACCTTTACCTTTAGACTAGATGACCCTTGGTGTCCCTTCCAACTCTACAATTCTATGATTTCAAATGTGTCATTTTACTCTGATAATGCCTCTTGTTAATCAGGATGGATGACAGAGGTGTGTGTGTTTGTGTAGAAACTAGCCGACGGTACAAAGGTAAAAATTATATACCTTCCTCCTTCCACTTTTGACTCTGGCAATGCCTACCAATGGTATGTGGCCCCTGAAAGGTGCCCAGAAGGAAATGTGGCCCTTGGGAGACTTCTGTTAAAGGCAGGACTGATTACACTACAGAACGGGGGGTGGGGGTGGGAATCGAAATCTGAGGATGTTCTGATGCTTGTGCAACATATGTTCTTGAGTCTCCCTGAAAGCAAAATCAATGATTTTGTTAAGCCACAAGCATGCTAGTAGCTTAAGTAAAGGTTTATCTGCATTCTTCATACTTTATACATTTGCTCGTTCCCAGTCCATGCTCAGAAACAGCTTCCCTGGCTTGGGTTCAAGGCACTTCTGAGTCAGCTGGTACAACAGCACTGCATTGGTTTGGGGCGTTTGGCCGAAAGAGCACGGGAGAGAGAGATCAAACTGCAGCAGAAACTGAAAGCAATTAGGTAAGACGATGGAGGACATTGTGAAATACCTTTGTCCACCAAAAAGTGTGTGCGTGTAATTATTAAACATGGGAAAATCTTATAGCCCAGGATCTAGTTCAGAAGAGGGAAATGCTTTGCTTTCAACTAGCAAATGTTTCCAATACATATTTTGAAGTTCTTAAGCCGAGCAAGCTTCTGTGAAAAGCAATCATCCAACCTTCATGGAGAAAATCACAGAGCATGGAAGAAACATAATTAAGTTCCTCAGAAACTGCTATTTTTGAGCCCTTCCTAGCCCGTTCTAAGAAATCGGCTGGTGTTGCTAGAAGATACAGTATCTGGACAAGACACCACATTGGGCGCATAAAGTGGCACAAAACTTTGCAGGGGTGCAGGGTAACAGCTTGGGTCACCAAAACCCTCCTCCCTCAACCCAGCTGAATCCCACTCCCTGAACCCACTCACAATTGTTTGGTAAGCATCTCTCACAGAACTACAGGTCTCTCTATATGCCCTTCAGAACTTTCCCTAAGCCACACCTACTATCAAACCACACCTCCTTTTCCCAAACCACACCCCTTTCTGGCCCTAGCTTTGCATCCTGGGTGATTTTGCCTGAGTGGAATGTCTTCTTGAATTCTCATAATGCCTCTCAGTTGTCTTGATGGAGGATAGAGAGGGGTGTGTGCAGAAACTAATCTAGAATTTGATAAGAGACTGACTCTGGTGGGTTTTTTTTAAGAGTATATCAGCCAGTGCAGAGGTTTCAGCAAAAGTGTCATCAGCAGTCTAGCCACTTCTTTCTGTGCTAGCTGGAGTTTCAAGCTACCTGCCTTTCAATACAGAGAAAATGATAACATTTGTCACTTTCATTGGGCTTCTCTGAACTCACTTATGAGCTAGAGAGCAGCCTTGCCAGTCTGACCACAATTTTTGGTGATATGCTCCAATGCCAGTTGGATATGTGGTGAACTCGAAAAGGCTTCCTTCCACGAACCTGAAGGATTAAACTACTATTCTTCTCCGTAACTTCTGGTTTTATATGGCTACATTCACACCCTACATTTAGAGCACTATGGCACCACTTTAAAGAGTTATAGCTTCCCCCAAAGAATTCTGGGAACTGTAGTTTGTTAAGGGTGCTGAGGGCTGTTAGAATACCCATATTTCCTTTCTAGAGCTACAGTTTGCAGAGTGGATTAACAATCAACCCCTCTCCAGGTAACTCTGAGAGGAGGAATAGGGGTATCTGGACAACTCTCAGCATCCTTAAACTACAAATCCCATGATTCTTTGGGGGAAGCCATGACTGTTTAAAGTGGTGTCACAGTTCTTTAAATGTATGGTGTGTGTTTGTGATTTAGATGCAATGATTACACTCTTACTTTCTTTGCATGGAAAAGCAACACACATCTGAGCCCTTGATAGCAGTTTGCAATGGTAGACACAAGTTTATGTCCCCCTCTAAGAGACAGTTCTCAGACAAGGCCCTGACTCCAAGAATGCCCTCCATTTCTTTTTGACCCGGTAGGTCTATTAAAAAAAAAAAAAAAAAGAGCCCAGGGTCCCATCACTCAACAGGTGCATATGTGATACCTAAAATTAGATTGAGTCAATCAAGGACCAAGAAGGTTATTCTGCCTATAAATTAGATCCTTGGGGTAACTTACCAGGAACTTGGATGAGAGCTCATTAACAATCTGTCCATCGCATGCTGCATGCACAACATCAAAAAGTCCTCTGCTAAACACAACTTGATTAAATCTCCTGCATTCTCTCCAACCTTCATTGACTTTGGAACTCAGATTCTGGTCCCAAACTACATGGGCAGAGTATAGCAAGTTATCCTGGAGAAGGCTAGATGGATACAGATCTGTACTGAGGGTCTCTTGCACCCTTGGTAATGAGTAGTACTGGCACATACAGCCTGCAATAGCCACATGTGTGCATCCCAGGTAAATGTGGGTCTTGTTTCCCTGTGAGACTGCCAAAGGGGACAGGGAAATGAGGGGCGTATGCACAGGTACTCTGAGGGCTGCAGGGTAACAAATGGCCCACCACTCCATGAGAGCCAGTGTGGTGTAGTGGTTAAGAGCTGTGGACTCATAGTCTGGTGAACCGGGTTCGTGTCTCCGCTCCTCCACATACAGCTGCTGGGTGACCTTGGGCTAGTCACACTGAAGTTATCTGAAGTCTCTCAGCCCCACTCACCTCACAGAGTGTTTGTTTTGGGGGAGGAAGGGAAAGGAGAATGTTAGCCGCTTTGAGACTCCTTTGGGTAGTGATAAAGCGGGATATCAAATCCAAACTCCTCCTCTTCTTCTTCTTCTTCTTCTTCTTCTTCGCCAGCTATTTATGTTTGCAGCCAAGCTGGCGGAGGGGAGAAGCTCACTGCTTCTCACAGAAGCAAGAGCAGCCTTCTGACCTGCTAGCTCTTCTCTGAGAAAAGCTTCTCCCTTCGGGCTGTGCACCTTCTCTCTGAGGCAACCACCTCCTCTTCACCTGGCCAGGTGAGAAAGCCCTAGTGAGCAAAGTGCTTCTTCCAGGCACGGTTCTTCACTGGCCTGGCTCCTTCAGAGAAGGGGAAAGCCTGCCAAGGGGCAAGGAAACAGCCCCTCCACAATTATACATAGGGTTGCCTCTGAAGATAGTTTGGAAACTTCAGCTGGTGCAGAATTCAGTGGCCAGGTTGCTCACCAGAGCAAGACAGTTTGAGCATATTACACTGATCCTGGTCCGACTTCACTGGCTACCAGTTAGTTTCCGGGCCCAATTCAAAGTGCTGGTTTTGACCTATAAAGCCTTAAAAGGCTCAGGACCGCAATACCTCAAGGACCGCCTCTTTCCATATGAACCTACCCAGACTTCTTCGTGTGCTGCCTCCTCAAGAGGTCTGGAGGGTGGCATCATGAGAACGGGCCTTCTCTGCAGTGGCTCCCCGTCTATGGAATGCTCTCCCCAGGGAAGTTCGCCTGGCGCCTTCATTATACACCTTTAGGTGCCAGGCAAAAACGTTCCTTTTTAACCAGGGCTTTGGTTGATTTGATTGATAACCTATGCCCTTTTAAAATGTGTTTTTTGGGGGGTGGGGTTATTGGGTTGTCCTTTTTATTTTTATTCTGTATTTTGTGGTTTTATATCTTGATTTTATTCTCTGAACCACCCTGAGACCCCCGGGTATAGGGCAGTAAAAAAAACATCAGGAGGCTCAGAATCGAGTGTACACTTCCAGAGTTAACACTAAATACAGTGGTACCTCGGGTTAAGAACTTAATTTGTTCTGGAGGTCCATTCTTAACCTGAAACTGTTCTTAACCTGAAGTACCACTTTAGCTAATAGGGCCTCCCACTGCCGCCGCGCCATTTCTGTTCTCATCCTGAAGCAAAGTTCTTAACCTGAGGTATTATTTCTGGGTTAGTGGAGTGTGTAACCTGAAGCATCTGTAACCCGAGGTACCACTGTACATTACTTCTGGTACATGAGCCACCCTAGCCACTAGAGGGCCATGAAAATTTGTGTGCTGGGCTTTTTAGACTCGTCCCGTTGTTCGGTCCCGGCTCCTGCCAACCTAGCAGTTCGAAAGCACAAAGTGCAAGTAGATAAATAGGTACTGCTCCAGCGGGAAGGTAAACAGCGTTTCCGTGTGCTGCTCTGGTTCGCCAGAAGCGGCTTAGTCATGCTGGCCACATGACCCGGAAGCTGTCTGCGGACAAAACGCCGGCTCCCTCGGCCAATAAAGCGAGATGAGCGCCGCAACCCCAGAGTCGGTCACGACTGGACCTAATGGTCAGGGGTCCCTTTACCTTTACCTTTACCTTTACCCTTGTACTGAAGGGATGCGGGTGGTGCTGTGGGTTAAACCGCAGAGCCTAGGACTTGCCGATCAGAAGATCAGTGGTTCGAATCCCCGTGACGGGGTGAGCTCCCGTTGCTTGGTCCCTGCTCCTGCCAACCTAGCAGTTTGAAAGCACATCAAAGTGCAAGTAGATAAATAGGTACCACTCCGGCGGGAAGGTAAACGGCGTTTCCGTGCGCTGCTCTGGTTCACCAGCTGGCCACATGACCCGGAAGCTGTCTGCAGACAAAACGCCGGCTCCCTCAGCCTATAGAGCGAGATGAGTGCGCAACCCCAGAGTTGGGCACGACTGGACCTAATGGTCAGGGGTCCCTTTACCTTTACCTTTACCTTTACCCTTGTACTATCTGAAACTGAAGGGGTGCATTGGTTGCCAGATATGAGGTTGGGTCATCTCCTACCCCACTAATAGTCTCAGTGCTGCCCTTGTAGATCTCAGCAGGGAGGACAAAGCTAGAATCCGTTGTCTCTGCTTACCATTGGCTCTGCCTAAGAGTTGTCTCCCTGCCTTATGCCCCTACCATTCCCAATAGTCACGAGCCACCACTGCAGGGCTGTGTGTGCCAGACAAGCTGTGCATCTATGAAAGGGAGATTCGAGCGCCCGTCTGATCATCTTGTCCTTGACCTCAAAAGCAAAACGTCTTGCGCCAGCCTGCAACCCTGAATGCGTTCTCTTTTCTCAGCCTGCTAATCTAATCCATTAACATCGCCGCATCTTAAAGAAAGCCATTTCACCTGTCAAATTATGCACCCTCCGCGCAGCTCACCAAATAAACTGTTTGACTTTCATTGCCGGAGGGTTCATGAATATAAACAAAAGTATTGGGAGGGCCAAGGGAAAACACCCCACCCCACCCCACCCCACCACCACCAAACCGCCCCCACCCCCAATAATTTCTGTGGATGCATTAGTGAGCTGGCGCTTCTGCTAAATCAAAGCACGCCACAGTTTTGATTGGCGTTTAATAGAGATATTGTGGCCTGCAGGAGTAAAAAGAGAAAAGAGAGAGAGAGAAAAGAAACTAATCATGTTTAATAATTCAAGAGAACTTGATGCGTTTCATTATTACTCAAAAGCTAATTACCGCTTTTCCACCACAAGCCTCCTTTGCATTATAAATAAAGTGTGTTCAGCAAACATCACTCAGTGGAAAATGCAGTAAGGAATGTCCAGCCAGGGTCCCTTTAGAAAATAAGGGGTAGGTGACCTTTTCAAGGACAGTATCTCTGCATTATATAATGATGGGCTGGCTTGCAACTGGGATTGGCAAAATTCAACTCTTTTTCACACACACCAAATCATAAAACAGTTAAGAGGTAATTAAGCCCTCTGATCTACATCTAGACATAGGGGAACTGGTCGATTTTAATTGTTGACTTCTCATTCCCCGCTTCGCTTAAGCTTACTTCTTCATATCAGTTTTTGATTGATTGGGTTTTTTAAATGTCCTCATGAAACTTCATCACTGCTTTAATACAAATTTCTCTTAATATATAAGAAGATAAGATGTGTTATGTACTGAAATTCTCACCCTGGGCCAGCAGGGGGATACTGTAGATAGTTCAGGTCCACATATGCAAATCGAAAGTGACGTTCAGTGATTGGATAGTTACAGAAAGTTGTTACAGTTACGTTGTACTGGAGCTCTATATAAGCAGGCTGGCTGAACCCTTCAGTTCAGTTCTGTTCTGGCCTGTGTATAAACAAGAGCTGTTTGAAGAATCGCTGTGTCGTCTGATATGTTCACTCACAACTTAACAAGATGTCCCCCCCCCCCCGCCAGATCAGGCCAATGGCCCATCTAGTCCAGCAACTTGCTCTCACAGTGGCCACCTAGATGCCTTTGGGAAACCCACAAGCAGGACTGAACCACAAGAGCACGCTCCCCTTCTCCGTGAATTCGTCAAATCCTCCTTTAAAGCCACCCAAGCTGGCAGCCCTCACTGCCTCCTGTGGCAGTGAGTTCCATAGTTTAACTATGTGCTGTATGAATATGTTCTTCCTTTCTTCTGTCTCAAATCCTCCTTCGTTCAGCTTCACGTGATTTCGACAAGTTCTATTGTTATAAGAGAGGGAGAAGAAAAAAATCTAGCCACCTTCTCCACTCCTCCCATATTTTATCAGCACAACCACCCTGTGGGGGTCATTGAAGCATGCACCCAGTGAGCTTTATGGCTGAGTGGGGAGTCAAGCCTTGGTCTCCGATATCTGAGTGTGAACCAATCCTTCTGAAACTCTCGCCACCTCCACACACTGGTTCTCAGTAAGATAGTCCCTTCTGAAGAATGTACAGTGGTACCTCGGGTTACAGACACTTCAGGTTACAGACTCCGCTAACCCAGAAATAGTACCTCGGGTTAAGAACTTTACCATAGGATGAGAACAAAAATCGCATGGCAGCGGGAGGCCCCATTAGCTATAGTGGTACCTCAGGTTAAGAACAGTTTCAGGTTAAGAATGGACCTCCGGAACGAATTAAGTTCTTAACCTGAGGTACTACTGTATACTTTTTGCAGACTGGTCTCTAGGGTCATCCCAAGAAGGCCTTTTTTTTCTTCAGCTGGAACTCAGTGGAACTGAGTTTTGCCACCTTTTTTTGATGCGTTCCAGCTCAACAACTTAGGGTTGTCTGTCAAAAGTTCCTGCACCTATTTTTCTAGGGAAAAAAGGACTGATCACTAGTCACATCCACTGTACACACACATATATATATCCATCCCTTGGTGCAACCAGGGGTCCAGTTTTTATTTGCATAATAAAAGCAAAAGCTTTTATTTGCATAATAAAAGCAAACGATCAAAGAGCTCTGCTTTCTTGGCAGCGGGAATAAATTGTGCTAAAGTAAACACATTCCTATGAGCTGGCTTAATTGATTTGAAGTGCAGAAGCAGGGCTGGGGAGGAAGATTTTGCCAGCTAATAACAAAACAGTGTTTGTAAATCGACATTGGGATACAGTTGAGCAGGTAGTTCCTGTAGAGCAGTTCTTGTAGGGGGCCAAATTCAGGGTGACCGAGGGGGGGGGCAGGGCCAGGGGCAAATTGGGCAGAGCAGCAGAAGGGCATTTTACAGTTGTTTTGTAGACTAGTTTCTATACACTCAGAGAGAGAGAGAGTAGGGTTGCCATACATCTGGAATTTCCTGGACATATCTGGAATACTGCAGCCGCAAGCAGTGTCCGGGCGGAAATCGGCTAAATGTCCAGGAAAATCCTGATGTATGGCAGCCCATGGCAGCAGTGCTGTTTTTGCTGATTTTCCTCAGAAATAGCTCAAAAACGTCCAATTTCATTGTGATTTTGCAAAAAAAGTCTCAACAACTTTTCGGTCCGGGTTTTCACTTTTTGAAATGTGGACACCCTGAGAGAGAGGTATGCATCCCTTTCCATCCACCATCTAGACAAGCAGGAGGAATGGTCAGAGTTCAGGGACACATTCCAGCCAGGCACAAAAACACCCAAGAAGCAGGGCCAGTGAAAGGGGTTCCCTCACTGGGGGGTGTTAGTATAATTAATTGTACATTGGAATGAGAAAATAACTCAGTCATCATCATCATCTATTCCTTATACCCCGCCCATCTGGCTGGGTTTCCCCAGCCACTCTGGGGGGCTTCCAACAAGAGATTAAAAATATATTAAAACATTAGTCATTAAAAACGTCCCTAAACTCTGTATGTGTATTGCTGAAGGTTTAGCATGGAAAATTCCACTGAAGCCAAGAAGAGCTTTCTGGGTACCTGATGGGTTAATGATTAACTGTTAATGTATCTCTGCTCTGCTCTCTCACATGGTGTTTACCTTTAGATCACTTGTGGGAGGTATTCAACTGCAAATCACCATCTTGGGAGTAGGTGTTTGATACTTCAAAACTGCAAGGTTTTTAGTGGGGGCAATTAGAATAAGCTCTATTATTTGATTATTGATGTAAACCTCCCAAATGTATCTTGTATAGTTAAGTTTTCACCTCTGTCTTCAGTACATTTTATTTTATTGCTATGGCTAGTGACTGATGCAAATCTTCTTCTTCTTTGATTCTTTCTCTGAAAGCCACCAAAGACAACGGTGTGCTAATGAGGTCTGTTCTGGAGAGAAAACAGCCTCCAGGCTAATGGAATCTGTGGGAAAGACAGAGCTATGTTTGTCAGCTCTGATTAGAAGTTATTCCATATTTGTAGGAAAATGAGACTATGCTTGGACAGGCATGTGATTATATGCAACTATTTGGATGTATCATTAATTGTTTCTGTACCTGTTTGAAGAAAGTTCAGTAAGTAAAGCTTTGGAACAATATTATTGGCCTGAACCATTCCAAGAAGAGTCAGTTTTTATTCATCCTACTGCTTCAAGCTGCACAGTATTAATATCTGCAATAGAGGGTTGCCCATGGAGTGTTCCCTACGCCTACTGTAAAGCCGGACTGGCAACTGGCCCAGGGCTAGACAGGTATTCTGTGCAACAGCAAAGAGAAGTATCATGGGAGTGGTGGAGACACCACGGGGTCTTGCCTAGTTGGCAGTGACCTGTGGCAGGGCCTTCTTAATGGTGGCTCCTCATTTGTGAAATGCCTGTGAGGTGTGTCTGCCTCCGTCATTGTTGGCTTTCAGCGAACACCTTTCCACTTCCTCAGGCATTTGATGTGTGAAACAAACTGTTCCCAGAAACACTGAAATCACAGGTGAAGAGAATGCATTTTAACTGTTTTAAGCTTATTAATTGTTTTTATAAACCTAATAATAATAATAATCATAATAATGCTGTGTTTGTCACAGGGAAGGTTGAGATATAAATTAAATTCTCCTTCATCAGCATTCAAATAACATAATTAAGCAACACATCTCTGTAAACAATGTACACAAGTAAAATAAATCAGAAACAAATCACATACAAAGCAAATACATCAAGACACAGCATTGGAGCACAACACAATTACAAAATCTCATAAATATTACAAAATAATATGGCAACTATTACTTGGCACATACATTTTACAAGTAAAATTATGCCGGGAAGCTCAGGCGCCTTTCAAGTCCCTTGTTCAAACCGTGAAAAAATTGCTTTAGAGATTGCAAGGGTTAGTCACACATAGAACTTGCCCAGCTGCTTGAACATTTCCCAGAAAAGGAATTTGTGTTTCATCTCAGCAAAAGGAGAATACTGCAGTACTGTTATAAGCAGAGCTTGTCTTCAATTTCCCTCTGGCTTTCATTAATTTCTCACTGCCTTGTTAAGGTCACTGGCAACCAAGCAATTTCTCCCCCTAATAATGCTTTATTACCCCAAATTCCAGGTGACTGGAAAGGATGGGGTTTTTTATATATATATAAAAAACCACACATGCAGTGTTACATAATTTAGAATTTGATTTTGTAGGCAAAGGGGGGGGGGAGTGCTGATTCCTTCCCCCCTTTATTGTACTTTGTATAAATGCCAAATCTGCACATTTAATTTGTACAACTAATGTTCTGCTGTGAGAATACTCTATGGGAACTGGTAGAGACAGAAGCAGAAGATTTACTGAGAACAGGCACTCTTGGGTTTTGCATCTGTTAATGATGGGGGTTCATTTTAGGTGGTTCGTTTAAGGGGGGAAGCAATGTATCATTTGGTTCTAGTGAATGAAGATGCAAAAATCAGCTTTCATTACTTCTGTAAAATGATGGAGCTATAGGGAACCTTGGGGTCATCTAGTCTGACCCCCCTGGATCAGTGTAGGAAATCCAGAGATGGAGCATTCCTAACAAATGGTTGCACAGCCTCTGTGCCATGGTTCTCATTGTCAAACCGCTCTTACTGCCGGGAAGCTTTTCCCAATATTTATTGTATTTTATTTCACAGAATGCATATACAGTGGTACTTTTGGATACGAATGGGATCCGTTCCGGAGCCCCGTTCGCATCCTGAAGCGAACGCAACCCGCGTCTGCGCATCTGCGTGTGCGCGGGTCACGATTCGCCGCTTCCGCGCATGCGTGTGATGTCATTTTGAGCTTCTGCACATGCACGAGCGGTGAAACCCGGAAGTAACACATTCCATTACTTCCGGGTCGCCACAGAGTGCAACCCGAAAGCGCTCAACCTGAAGTAACTTCAACCCGAGGTATGACTGTACTGCTTATTTAAAACAGACCAATGGAAAATAATCAAAAGATTGCGCATACCCAGATCCCAGCTGCTGGCAAAGTGTTAAAGGGGATTCTCAGTTGCTGGTTCCAGGAGACCCCAGCTGCAGTTTGGGGTCTTCAACTCACGGAATGTCTGGTTCCTCTTCTGAGAACTCAGTGTCTAAGCTTGGCATTAGGGCAGAAAGGAAGAGGGAATACAAATATGGGGTTCTTTTCATTTGCTTTTCCCCATTACATTCCCATGCTCATTAAAAACAGGGCACCTTTAAAACAAGATTGATGCTGCTATGCCCGTTTATCGGGGACCTTCTCATGCAGGTGGTGCTGTGGTCTAAACCACTGAGCCTCTTGGGCTTGCCAATCAGAAGGTTGGCAGTTCGAATCTGTACAACGGGGTGAGCTCCCATTGCTCTGTCCCAGCTCCTGCCAACCTAGCAGTTCAAAAGCCTGCCAGTGCAAGTAGATAAATGGGTACCACTGCGGTGGGAAGATAAACGGAGTTTCCATGCGCTCTGGCTTCCATCACGGTGTTCCGGTGTGCCAGAAGCAGTTTAGTCCTGCTGGCCACATGACCCGGAAAGCTATCTGTGGACAAATGCCGGCTCCCTCAACCTGAAAGCGAGATGAGCACCACAACCCTATAGTCGCCTTTGACTGGACTTGACCATCCAGGGGTCCTTTACCTTTACTTTCTCATGTAGACACAACACAGAAATGACACTAAAGTTCTTGTGCCCCTTCTTACACACTTCAGCAGGCCTTCCTCAGAAGAAGTGACGACATGCCTAGCCGCTTCAGGATCCGGAGCTGGAGAGGCTGCAGCAACAAATCTGGCAGCCTTATAAATAAAGCTGCCTTCCTCCTACACTCGTCGCTCCTTCAGACACTGTGCTGAAGACGGCAGGACACAAATTGGGCCGTAGGGAATGCGCTTGTGCCTTGTATTACTCAAGAGGATTAACAGTGCTAGAAAGGGGTCTAGCAGGTGTAGCGATGATAAGAAGAAATGTTGCAGTCCAGCATTTTGTTTCAATAAATCCATGCTGTCTCATCTACGATACCTGGACTTAATTAAAAGCTGTTGTCATTTTGCTTTGCCTCTAGTTTGTAGCTTAACTTATTTGCCTGAGTCAAATCAAGGAACCAGGAGAGCAGGGAAAAGCAACCCCAAACCCTGTAGGCTGTATCCGTCAGTTTCTCTCGGTTTCCCATTTTTCCCCATCTTAAGTTCGGTTCACATCAGCCTGCGGCCCTCCAAGTCTTTGTTTCTGGCCCTCAGGAGTCTCCCCAAGCCACGCCCACTCTCTCCAGATTACATTCCTCAGCATCCCAGCCTTGCACTCACCTGGACTGCCTTACCTGGCTAGAATGCATCCCTCTCACTAGCCTGGAAGGGGGAACAAGAGGGAGTTGGAGTATGTGTAGAAATGGGCCTGCTGTGTAAAAATAAAGTTGTACCTCCATTTCTCTGCCCACTTTTGCCTCTGGCCCTGCCCACCCCTGGCATATGGCCCTCAGAGTGGTTGCAGAGGAGGTAATATGGCCTTCTGGCTGAAAAAAGAAACTGTACAGTGGTACCTCGGGTTAAGTACTTAATTCGTTCCGGAGGTCCGTTCTTAACCTGAAACTGTTCTTAACCTGAAGCACCACTTTAGCTAATGGGGCCTCCCGCTGCCACCATGCTCCCAGAGCACGATTTCTGTTCTCATCCTGAAGCAAAGTTCTTAACCTGACACACTATTTCTGGGTTAGCGGAGTCTGTAACCTGAAGCGTATGTAACCTGAAGCATACGTAACCTGAGGTACCACTGTATTCCAAATATAGGAAAAAGGGAGAGAGAAATCCTGTGAAATTCTCATGGGTAGAGGGTTGGGATTTTAGTGGTGTTTGTCTTACTTTCAAAATGGCCCAAAGATGCTTGGGAATGCCTTTTATTTCATTTAACAACTAATTTATCTGGTGTTCTGCATTCAGCAGCTTTCCTGTGCTTCCTTTAAAAAAAACAAACCTATTATGTCCTCAGCTGAGCTTTCCTAGATACATGAGAGGACAGAGAAATTGCCTTTTTAAAAGTGCAGTCTTTCTGCTTTCAAAGATATCAGTGTGAGGTAGAAAAGGAAAAAGTCCCTTAAAAGGAAAAACAATGAGTGTACCAATTTCAAGAGCTCAGAAGGTAGGCTCTCTAGATGTTGCTGGACTAAAACACCCATCATCCGCAGGCAGATTAGCCTATTGCAGTTATTAATATTGCACAACTTGAAGCAATCGGGTGAATAAAAACAGACTTCTCTTGGAATTAAAATGATCCAGACCAAAATATGCTTTCAAAGCTTTACTAACAGAACTTTCTTCAAAACAGAACATAAAACAACAATGATACATCCAAATAGTTGCATAAAATCACATGCTTGCCCAAGCACAGGTTCAGTTTCTTAAAAATATAAAGTACAATTTATAATCAGAGCTGACAAACAAAGCTCTTTCTCTCCCATAGACGCCATTTGCCTGCATTCCAACCTGAGGCTATTTTTTTCTCCTGGAGAAACTCAGAAGCACAATTTTTGTCTTCGGTGGCTTGAGAGCAAAAAGAACAAAAACTAACACCCCAAGATGTCAGTTTGCAAGAGAATACCTCTCACATGATCTAAAGTTAAACAATAGCAGTGAATATCAACTGTTAAACGGCTCAGTCCTGTATACCTGAAGGAGCGTCTCCACCCCCATTGTCCAGCCCAGACACTGAGGTCCAGTACCGAGGGCCTTCTGGCAGTTCCCTCACTGAAGTGAGGTTACAGAGAACCAGGCAGAAGGCCTTCTCGGTAGTGGCGCCTGCCCTGTGGAATGCCCTACCAGCAAATATCAAGGCAATAAGCAACTATTTTACTTTTAAAAGACAACTGAAGGCGGCCCTGTTTAGGGAAGATTTTAATGTTTGATGCTGTATTGTTTTTAATATTTAGTTGGGAGCAGCCCAGAGTGGCTGGGGAAACCCAGCCAGATGGGTGGGGTATAAATAATAAATTGTTGTTGTTGTTGTTGTTCTACCTGTCAGATACTCAGAGAGTTCATCTTAGCTTCAGTGGAATTTTCCATGCCCCCTTAGCAATGCACATACAGACCATATACAGAAATATTTTCCATTCCAATGTAAAATTAAACATTTATACTTAACATAGCCAAGGGTCAGGTATGATGGGAGTTGTAGACTTATAACAGCTGGAGACCTAAGGAGACCTAAGGTTGAAGAGGCATTGAATTAACTTCTGAACTGATTCCTACTCTTCAGCAACCCAATTTCTGTGATTTGGCTTGATAGAGCAGCATGTACAAGCCTCCGGGTTAAGGGCCCCCTAGAGAAAGATAAAAAGCTTGCGGGAGTGCCAGTTGCCAAGGCTGAATGATCCATCTTGCTGCAAAAGAAACTGTCAGGTTTCATTCTGCCCTTGCAAAATGGGCAGTTTTGTTTTTATGTGTGAGCTCCAATTTGGGAAGGACACTGTTGTGATGTTTCTAGACAGAGCGGGAATTCAGATGCAAGATCTGAAAAGGCAAAATAAATAGATCCCCAGAGCTTGTTTTTACCAAAGTTCCCCCTTTAATACACAGCAGGAATACAACACTTATACAACAAGATGTAGACCAGACCATCTCCAGCCTTTCCAGATCTGAGACCCAGCTTTCATCCCAGCTGATGGGCCGCAGAGAGTCCCACTTTTAATTAATTTAAAACTCTTCAGTTTTATTTTTTGAAAATGCAGGTGTATCTGAGGTAGAAACAGGTATCACAAAAAAAAAAAATGTATTACCGATACATTGTACAAAACACACATCTCAGACACAGATTTATCAGTCATCTATTTTGAAGGTGGAAGATTACTTGGAGATCATTTCATCCAAGAGTTTGAGAACCTCAGATCCAGAAGCAAAACGCATTCCTCGGACCTCTTTAGTTGGTTCTGTTGCATCCTTCTTGCATATCTGGAATGTGCTTTGGGAGGCCACAGTATTCAAAGCCTCCCTCTTGAGCATTCCAATTTCTAGAAACAACCTAGGCCTCTGGCTCCTTCCTGAACTTCCTGAACTTCTTTCTGGATTACATTTTGAACCTCAACTGATTCTCTGTGCTTGGCTTGTTGAGATTACACTACACCTTGAACCCTGCTCTCTTGGGTAAGTGTTTTAGGAAAAAGTTTGTGTCCTCCTTGGATTGAGGGCACCCTCTGGATGCAGGTGGCTCTGTGGTCTAAATCACCGAGCCTCTTGGGCTTGCCGATCAGAAGGTCGGCGGTTCGAATCCCCACGACGGGGTGAGCCCCCGTTGCTCTGTCCCAGCTCCTGCTGACCTAGTAGTTCGAAAGCACGCCAGTGCAAGTAGATAAATAGGTATTGCTGTGGAAGAAAGGTAAACGGCATTTCCGTGCGCTCTGGTTTCCATCACAGTGTTCTGTTGCACCAGAAGCAGTTTAGTTATGCTGGCCACATGACCCAGAAAGCTGTCTGTGGACGAACGCCGCTCCCTTGGCCTTAAAGCGAGATGAGCACCGCACCCCATGGCCTTTGGTTTGGACTCAATCTGACCCTTATGTTTCCCCTCCCCTTATGGTTTGATTTATGGGCTACTTTTAAAATGAAGCTGCATTTTAAATGGCATTTTAACCTGTATTTTAAATTGCCCCCCCCCATTATGTTTTTACTGTAATTTTTACTGTTGTTTGCCACCCTGAGCCTGGCTCTGGCTAGGGAGGGCGGGGTATAAATAAATTTATTATTATTATTATTATTATACGTAAATCTGGCACTGAACGGACTCCCTCTCCATAATTGTTATTCCTGGCAACTGACACACTCCCTCTGACAGCGGAGGTGGAACATAGAATGGCTGCTCCTTGGGGGGGTCTCCACTTTGCCATCTCCCACCAAGGAGCTTCCCCCCGTGTTTTAGATAATGCAGGTTGCTCTTTCGCCAGATGCAATTTTTCACTGTCAGAGTAAGATTTCAGTGGAGGAAGTCCAGGAAATAAAGCACAAGGTCTCTCCGTTTATCAGCCATGCTGATGACAGGTTTGGGCTTTTCTAGACCATTACCTCCTCTCAGGCAGATATCACACACCTGCTCAGTCGAACCAGCCCCCATAAAATCTCACAGTAACTCAGTGGCATGCATGGCTGTTGCAACATCCCCACACCCTGTAGGGATGATGGTTGTTACTGTTTAGCCGTTTAGTCGTGTCTGACTTTTCGTGACCCCATGGACCAGAGCACACCAGGCACTCCTGTCTTCCACTGCCTCCTGCAGTTTGGTAAAACTCATGCTGGTAGCTTTGAGAACACTGTCCAACCACCTCGTCCTCTGTCGTCCCCTTCTCCTTGTGCCCTCCATCTTTCCCAACATCAGGGTATTTTCTAGGGAGTCTTCTCTTCTCACGAGGTGGCCAAAGTATTGGAGCCTCAGCTTCACAATCTGTCCTTCCAGTGAGCACTCAGGGCTGATTTCCTTAAGAATGGATAGGTTTGATCTTCTTGCAGTCCATGGGACTCTAAAGAGTCTCCTCCAGCACCATAATTCAAAAGCATCAATTCTTCGGCGATCAGCCTTCTTTATGGTCCAGCTCTCACTTCCATACATCACTACTGGGAAAACCATAGCTTTAACTATACAGACCTTTGTTGGCAAGGTGATGTCTCTGCTTTTTAAGATGCTGTCTAGGTTTGTCATTGCTTTTCTCCCAAGATGATGATTTGTCATTGCTTTTTTTCTCCCAAGGGATGATGGTAGCTGTGGGCAACTATCATTGAGCTTTTGGGTATACAGTGTGTCAGGGAACTGACATCAGAGCTAGAGGCAGAGGGGAGGCTCTCAAATGATGGAGAAGGGCCCAGCAGGGAGAGAGGCAGCTCAGCAGATGGGGAAGCAAATCAGCGCAACACCAGAGATAAAGGGGGGCAGATGGGGGAATCGGCGAGAGGGCTCCAGGACTCTTCACCGGACACCAGCGGGGAGAGCACGGGTCCTCCGCTACCCATGCCCTCCCTGCGCAGAAGGCTTCCGCGCAGGGAGAGTAGGAGGAGACTTGGCGTCAAACAACTTTTATGTTGGAAAAGGTTTAAGAAACGCCCACATACGGATTCTGCTAGCGACTGAGGCAGCCACGAAGTGAAGGGCTGTCCAGACAAGAAAGGTTTAAACAAGGCAACATAGCCAGGAGAGGCGGCAACTTACGCACGAGCAACCTATACTCATTACACAGTGGTACCTCAGGTTAAGAACTTAATTCATTCTGGAGGTCCGTTCTTAACCTGAAACTGTTCTTAACCTGAGGTAAAGCTCCCGCTGCCACCGCGCCGCTGTTGTGTGATTTCTGTTCTCATCCTGAAGCAAAGTTCTTAACCTGAGGTACTATTTCTGGGTTAGCAGAGTCTGTAAGCTGAAGCGTCTGTAACCTGAAGTGTCTGTAACCCGAGGTACCACTGTATATTCAACAGCATTTGCCTACATTGTTTATTTTATTTTTATTCGACGGGATTGCATCTACCACTTACTCATCAAAGCCCCTAAGTGGTTTATAGGGAAAATACAAAGTAGGCTTTAAAATTAACAAGATCCCATGTTAAAAACCAGGGAGAGACTTAAATGTTTTCCAAAATAAAATCATCAGGTTTTTTTAAAAAATGTACATTATAAATTAAAATTACATATTTAAAATATAAGACAGATGTACATTTCTAAACTGAACCATGTAAGATAACCTTGTAAGGTACCATGTATGTTGAGGTTATAGCAAGGTTGTTATATTTTCGATGCAAAAAAGTTGCTGAAAGGGCAATTAAATTGAAAATGAAGAACACGTTTGATTTGATTTATTCATTTAATTTATTCATTGCCATTATATACCACCTATCTGCCAAGGCACCCAAGGCAGTTTACAATTTTAAAGAACTAAAGGAAATGATGTGACATTTAAAGTTTAAATTTGCTGGAGTGGGAGGGGACAGTCCACTTGGAGGAGGCCCTGTTATTGTCTGTGCCTTCCTCCATACCCTCCAACATGTTGAGCCCCAAAACCAGGACAAGTGTCTTCCCATCCGTGCTACTGCACATGTGACCTTTGTGAGATCATGAAGCTCAGAAAAACACTTTTGGGGGCAAAAAGCCAATTCAGCCCGGACACTGAGGTCCAGCGTTGAGGGCCTTCTGGTGGTTCCCTCAATGTGAGAAGTGAGGTTACAGAGAACCAGACAGAGGGCTTTCTCAATAGTGGCACCTGCCCTGTGGAACGCCCTCCCATCAGATGTCAAGGAAATAAACAACCATCTGACATTTAGAAGACATCTGAAGGCAGCCCTGTTTAAGGAAGTTTTTAATTTTCTATTGTGTTTTTCATATTCTGTTGGGAGCCACCCAGAGTGGCTGGGGAAACCCAGCCAGATGTGTGGAGTATAAATTATTATTATTATTATTATTATTATTATTATTATTATTATTATATCAGCGTCCAAAACGGCCATTGTGCTCTCCCGGAAAAACCCACTTTTTCATGGGACATTTGAACCTCCCTCTCTGCATCAGTAGATAATTGATTGGCTAAAAAAAGAAAGAAATGCAAATTATGAAAGCCTGTCTAAACCATACTCTCCAACATGTCAAGGCTGAAAACCGGGACACATGTCTTCCAGGACACACTTCCATGTGAGCCTTGTGTCTCACAGGAGAGCACAGAGCCCCAAAGCAAATTTTTGGCTGCTGTGCTCTCATATGAGTTCACAATCTCGTGCATTTGTAGGTGCTGTGCTCTCACGTGAGAGAGCACAACCCCCTAAAACACGATGAGGGGTATGCAAAACTGTACCATTGTCAGAAGACCTCTGAAAGAAAGGCAGAGGTGGTTGCTTCCAAGCCTCCAGTGGCAGAGAGTTCCACAGGGCCTGCAGCACTAAAAGTTCGACTCCTAGTGAAGGACAAACAAACCTCATGGGTGTGGAGAACAGCCAAAAGTGCCCCATCAAAGGCTCTCATGATAATGCAACCTGTACACTGGGCTTTGCACCTTTGGAATGACCAGCCAGCTCTGAAGACTAACAGCCAGAAAAGCCCAGCTTATTTTAGTTTGCTACAGGGGCCATCACTGCTCTATCACTGCTCCGTATCTGCATGCAGAACAGTAGTTACCAATGATATTTCTGCATGCTGAAGAGAACACTTCTCCATTTGCATGGGTCAGTGGCTATAAAGCAAAGTCGCTTTTTTGGGGGGGGTGTATGATCAAAATGAATTGCTACTTCAGAGGGAGATTGAGCAAACCCTTTTCGAAAGTGTGATGCAAAGCAGATTCTTAGCGCTTAAAGATGTAGCCATATAAACATTCCTGCCCAATAGGCAAATGGTGGCTGCTGGTTGCGGGAAAGCCAGAGGGGAAAAAATATTTCACCTGTCCATGAAAAATATAGTCAAGTTTCGGACTTGCATCTAAAACTTCACTGGAGAGGAAATTACCTCTTGATCGTCTTCAATAGGATAGATGGATTAAGGCATTTGGGAACAGAGGTTAATTCTGAAATTTGTACCCGTGGCCAACTGTGATATGGAAAGCATTTTCACACACAGGGCGAAATGCAGGTCTTGTTTCCGTCAGGTTTGAATGTAAGAACTTTGTTCAGGGCAGACGTAGAATCATAGAATTGTTGAGCTGGAAGGGACCCCATGGGTCATTTAGTCCATCCTGCCCTGGGTGGGCTCAACCCACCAACCTTCTGGTTAACAACCAGGTGCACTAACCATATCTGTCAACTTACAGTTTTGAAAATAAGGGACCAGCAGCCTCGAAAATAAGGGATCAGCAGCCAAAATAAGGGATTTTAGTCAACCAGCTGAAATACGAAGTTCAAAGGGACCAGATAATTTGAGAGAGCAGTGCCAGTTTTTAGCCCTTCGTTTCCAGAGTTTGCTGCTCAAGACACCAGGTGATGAAACACTGCAATTAAATAGCTACAAACAGCAACCACTTTTCGCGCAAAACAAAGTCCAAGTTACGAAGATGCTGCTGTAGTTCTGTATCTTTTCTCTCATGCTCCATCTGCAGCTCTCAATTCCATCAGGTGGGGTGGAAGGAAGGGGGGGGGAATAGCGCCCGAAGTAAACCCGCAGATCAGACCATCTATGCTAGTCTACCACTACAAATCTATGGGAGAAGCACTTGCAGTCTTTCCTCCGCTTTCCCCCTCTATGGTTTCCCCCTTGGAACACCTGCCCGCGCCTCCGCCTCCTCCGCCTCCTCTCTGAACTGCTTTCTGTATGGTTGCCCTCACTCTCCTCTCAAGGCTCCTCAGCAATTCATAGGCCGCGCCAGGCTGCCCATCTCATCCAGGTCCTTCTGTGGCACAGCCGCAGTACGGCCTAGCGGAAGCAGTGGCGGCGGGCAGAAGGGAGGCCCCAGGCAGAGAAGCTCAGTTCGGCGGCAGCAAGGAGGATGGCGGCAGAAGGGCCCGAGGCTCCCAGGGGCCGATGCTGGTGAGAGGAGGCCGGAGGGGGGCAGGCAGGGCGGCCAAGCAACACAGTTGGAGCCTCCCTCCTCCCTGGCCAGCAGGGAGGGAAGGAGAGGAGCTGCTTCCTTTGAAATCCAGGAAATTTAAGGGACATCATCAATAAGGGACAGCAGCGGGACACCGCGCTGGGATAAGGGAGTTTCCCACCAAATAAGGGACAGTTGACAGCTATGGCACTAACCCACTGTGCCACCAGCCCTATTCCACTGTTATCACCTGTTCATTAGTTTATCAATAGAACCATTAAATGGATCATGTTTTCCCATGAGCCTTTAATCAATCCATTGTACAAACACTTCACCAATCAAGGGTTGTAGCCAACCAAGTTCTACACACCTCTTGAAATGAGGGGACCAAAGTTAGTCATGTCCATTGATTTCAATGTGTCTGAATAGACCTAACTTTGGCTACAACTCCTAGTGTAGAAGTCAAGGCCTGCAACAATGTGTTGCAGTGTAGCTTCAGTCCCTGGCAGGCCTAAGGCAGAGAGAGAAAAAGAAGATCTAAACTTGGCCAACTCAATAAATTTACTGTAATAGGTCAGTGAGGAAGGGTCATCGCTCATAGGCACAGCATCTGCTGAGCGTGCAGAAAATCCCACCATCAGTCCTGGCTTACAGGGCTGGAAGAGACCCCTGTGAAGTGTAGGTAGGTTCCCACGAGACAAGACACAACGATAACAGCAAGAACCTTCATTGAACTAGCAGAACTGGACAACGGGCAAAGCAACTGCTTATATACATTTATGAGTGGGGCCACTCCCACTCCCAACAGGATTGGCTGTCTAAACTTCCAAGCTGCGAATCATAACTCAGAGTTTAAGAGCCAATGGCAGAGGCCCAAATCCCGAAATGTTCTGTGATTGGATATCATGTATCGAATCAGAACACGGGGGCTCAGAATCCTTAGTCCAGACTCAAGTTCAGGCAAACACAGACCACATAACACCGTCTGGAACCTGTAGAGCTATTGCCAGTCTGTGCCCAGTGATTAAACTCAGCATAAGGCAGCTTCCAGTGTGAGCTTAATTTGACCTGGTGGTAGGGACAACATCAGCCATAAAAAGGCAACCTAGCCTTTTGCAATTTCAGACTAGGAGGCTTACCCATCACTAATCAAACTATATAGCTTCTAAGACAGGGGTTGCCAATGTGATGCCCACAAGTGCCCATGGGCCTGCAGAGGCCTTCCTTGTGGCCCTGGGGATTCACCACCCCTCTCAAAATTCAGCTTGCAAGAGGCATTCCATTATATCCAATAGAACAGCTTGCAGGGGGTGCTTGGTGTCCCCAAGATGGATAACCATTTGCAACTGAGCCCGCAAGCCCCAAAAGGCTGGCAACCTCTACCCTAAAACCTTGCTGTTTCAATGATGTTAAATTATGGGTAGCATTAAATAAGGCATATAGATGTCTTCTTCTGAAAGCTCTGCTTGGGTACAAACGTTTCAGGTGCACGATTTGAATGTCCTCAAATGGATAAATCCATATTTTATGTGGTGGGTTGGTCAAAATGTAAAAAATATCGATCTTCAAAAGTGCTTAAGCGTAAGGCAGAAAATAAGGCAAAGTTTTTTTTAAAAAATCAATAGATCAACGAGAACTCCTTTTTGCTCTATGGAACCAAGAAGGACTATGGACATTAAGAGCTTTTTAAAAGAGAGAATAATCCAGCACAGCAAATGACAAAAATAGTCTGAATTGCCTTTTTATGATAATTTTATATGTGGAGTTAAGGCATCCATTATGCATGGTTCTGAATTTTGAAAGGCACCAGGTATTAGCCCTGAAGAAAGCAAGTGCATTACCAGGCCATTATTATCTTCTGTTACAAAAACAAGACTATAACGTTAGATAAGGCTGCTGGATCAGACCAGCCTCCTGTCCATGCAGGGGCCAACCAAATACTAGCAGGAAGTGTGCAAGAGGGACCTGAGTGCAACACCACTCTGCCCACCTGAGATTCCCAGCAACTGGTGCCACCAGACATGCTGCCTCTGACAGTGCAGTACATAGTCATCATGGCTAATCACTATGGGTAGCCTTGTCCTCTATGAATTTGCCTAATCCTCTTTTCAAGCTGCCCAGTTTGGTGGCTCCATGTTCCATGGTTTATCTATGCACTGCCTGTACTGGGTGACTCCTTCTGTGCCCCAACTCTCCCTGTGTCCAGGCTGGTTTACCTGTCTGAAGGACATGCCATTGACTGTTCAAGTCCCTCTAGGGCATTCTGATCTGCCCCAGAGGGCAGAACCTGGTCTAATGGACTTATGTAACAGCAGGTGCAGCCGGTGTGGTGGGTATCCTTCTAGACCATATAGGAGAGGTCTGGAAATTGAAGGCACTGTCGTGCAATGTGGTTCCACTCCTTCCTCCTGGACCGTGTCCAGAAAATGGTGTTGGGGGGGTGTGTTCGGACACCTGGGCTCTCATTTGTGGGGTATCTCAGGGGCCTGTCCTCTTCCCCAGCATCCTTCTTGTGTTCAGCGGCATTGTGGGAAATGGCAAAGATGGCTAGCATTGGTGGCCTCTGCCTTTTGTAGGGTGGAAGGCAGGGAGTTGGAGGCAGCGCCAATGACAGACAAGAGACAACTCGTTTACAAAGGCAAAAATGTGCACTTATTGCTCTACACACCACTGAAAAGGTTGTGCAGGAGGAAATGCGGCCCTTGGCCTGGAAAAGGTTCTTTATCCCTGTCCTACACAAAAGGCATCTCTCTCTCTCTCTCTCTCTCTCTCTCTCTCTCTCTCTCTCTCAGCAATCAAATCGAAGACCTGCATTCTGCCCCTTTTTCCAGTTTACATACATTTATTTCTATCTCCCACCACCAGTCCCAACAATGTCTTTTCTCTCTTCCTACATCTGTTTCCAGTAAAGGAAATGTTCAGAATGTATAATTCCTACATGAACTGAAACTCATTGACTCCGACAGCTTTATAGCATTTTTAAGATTAGAACTGGCGAGGCTTCCAATTATTTGTGGAACGAATCCAAGCAAATTGATTTCTGACAACAGGAAGTTAACAAAATGAATGTCGTCAGTGGAATATAACTTTATGGCGCATCTCCACGCTTCCTATTGTTCTGGTGGTTTTGATTGCTTTCCACGTGTGTAAATAACAGGGGATAATTTACGGCGCCTTTCCCAGTTTGTTGCATTCTGACTTGCTTCCTTAAAACTGTCAGCTACCCTGAAACAACCCCGAAAGCAACAAAACGAAAGGGCTGATCAGAATCGCAGAATGGAGTGAAGAACCAAAGGAACAAACCCCAAGTTTGTCCTGCACCAAGGAAGAAGAAAGCAAGAGAAGCAGGCAAAGACAAAGTTGTGGCCTGCCTCAGTCACCTCACCTCCCTCTCACCCCAGTGGTGACTGGCGTCCTTTGGGACTGGCAGGGTGGCAGGCAGGGAGCCCAACAGCCGGTGGCACCGAAGTCAATGGCAGGCAGAGCTTACTAATCCCAGTTTTGCTTCCATCTTCCTCTCTGCTGAGTTCTCCAGTGACAACCCTGAGACTAGGAGGAGGAAGCATACTGGCAGGGCCACCCCTTGGGCTGGTTGTAAGTAAGGAGGCAAGGAAGATGGGGGGTTGGCTGTGGGCAGACTGAGATCGATGTGGCACTGCATCATTTCCCATAATGGACTTGCTTCCATGAACACCAACTGCCTGTGGGAAGCAAGAAGAGTGTGAGGGAGAGAATCCTATCACTAACACGTCACCTGCTAGAAGTACAGACACACACACACACACACACACACACACACACACACACACACACACTGGCCACTGTTCCTGCTTCCCCCAAAATAAAACCTAAACACTCTGGAACCAGTCCTGCGAACATCACTTTTTAAAAAGAACAATGAGGTCATGTTAACATGCTTTGAATATCCTTCCTCATCTCAGCCTTGACTTCATCTCCTTACTGTAAATCTGACACAGGATCCTGTATATCATTCTAAGCGATCAGGTAACATTATAGAAAGTTATTCCAGTGTGTGATTTAAAAAAGAAGGCGGCTACATTATAGCTCTGAGTGGAATTGTTTGCTGTTGTTTGGTTGCCAGCCAAATAGCATCCAGATGTTGGTAAAACCTTTTCATGTTGTTGCTGTTGTTGTTATAAAAATAAAAATAAAAATGCATTTCAATGCTGAGAAAAAATCTGGCAGGAGACTGAACAGGGAGGTGATTGCATGCCACATCTGCAGTATAATATTTCTTTTCTGTCTGAACGTTTCTTCACCTTCCTCCTCCTTTCCATTTTTTAAAAATGTAATCACTAGGATGAGAATTAAGGCCCTCTCTCTGCTTTCTCAACAGTCTTTTCCCCCCATGTAAATTGGGGAAAACTGGAGAAGTTTCTTCAAAATGTTGGGGTGTGTGTGTTGCTGCTTACCTTTTTTCAGGATCCCCCAATTGGCTGTCTCAGGTAGCAAGAAGGAAGGAACCTCCACACCAGGGGAGAGGGAACCTTTGGCCTAGAGGCCAACTGGAGTCCTCTAGGTCTCTCCCTCTGACCCTCAGGACTGTGTCCACACTGCATCCCCTTCACAGCTAGAGGCAAAACAGGCAATGCCTCCGACCTTCTTTGCTGCCATGCATCCGTGGTGGGCAGACACATAACAGAGGAGGTGGAGGATGCAGTGGACAAGCACTGGAGGTCAAGAAGTGTCACACTATTTGGAGGCTAGATCTGCCACCCATCTGTAGAGGCTGTCAGGACACTGGCAAGTGTGCACCAGGGGAAGCGGGGCTAGAGTCAGGTGAGGGAGCCAGTGATTTATGGGAAGCTTCTGGCCAGAAAGGAAGAGTCAGAGGCAGGGGGAGCTTCAGAGGTGGAGCGTGGAGCACAGAATGTGCTGAAATTAGGAGAGGGTAGAGGCAGGGCCGGCAAGTGAAGGGCTAGGTACTTTCCCACCCTCTCCTGCACCACTGTCTCCCAGAACCAGGAGGGGACTGAAAAGGGATGAGCAGAGGAAGTTGCCAGGCGGGCACAGTCTCTGGCTGCATGCGTGCAGCCCATAGGGGAGGAGGTGCATAAACTGGTGGAGAGGGAGTGGTCCCCCATTGCTACAACTGTTCCATGGACTGGGAATAGCTGCCCGGATGATAGATTGGTGTGCATAGAAATCTAGAGCTGTAGAAGTGACTGTGTTATCTTTGCCTTTGGCTGGGGAGTCCCCTTGACACCCTCCCACAGCCTGCTGCCCTGAAGCCACTGCCTCACCTTGCCTCGTGGGCTAGCTCTTGCCAATGCCAATGGAGGTGTGACGTTAACATATGAGTGTGCTGGAGGTGAATTAGTTAAACAAGTTACCCAATCAGAACCCAGGGGGTGGAGTCAGAGGGACTATAAAACCAGCTTTGGGAGGGGCGAAGGGAGGAGTTCGTTGGGAGTTGGGTGGTTGGTTCGAGTGGGAGTGAATTGGGATAGAGTCTGTGGGTAGGTTGAGTTAGTGTAGTGAAATAAGTTGAGTCAGGAACAGTTAGGAGCTAGGAAGTAAATATCAGGTGGTTTAGTGAGTGGGAGCAGGTAGCGGAAGTTATAGGTCTGGATAGGCACCCCATGATTGTAATTGACTGATACAGTTTATGAAACCACACGCTTGTTAAACTGCAATAAATAAACAGAAGTTTATGTTCCAATTTAACCCTGACTGGGTATTGTACCAGGTCGGGCCTGGGTGGTGGCAGCGAGAAATAAAGTGGTGGCACAGGGATCAATAGACGGTGAAATGTCAGGGGACCCTGTGTGATCGCAACAGGGGGTTCTGGCTTTCTCGCCCTCTTAGGAAGCACTCTGTTCCCCCAAGGGGTGTCAACCTGAATAAAAAACTGTGGGGACCCAGGTAAGCCCCACCCCACATAATCAGTCACATGACACAGTGCACACACACCATTTGAATAGGAATGCCCATCAACTTGGAGGGGGCAGCCCCCTCAAATATTTTATTGTGCGGGCCGAAGCCCCCCCAGATCCCTAGGAGTTTGTTCCTATTGTTCCCCCATATCTTATACAGGAGCAGAGCAAGTCACAGGGGCCAATGCCAGGAAGGCAGAGCTGCTCTTCTGCATGCTAAGAAACATAGCACCCTAAAGTTGTGTGAAGGGCCTCATAATTGCCGCCATTAGATTACATATCTCTTTGCCCACTAGAATACTCAAGTACAAAACACCATCAAATAGCCAAACACTGGCTCTGCCAGCAGGTCATTAGTTATCTTTGGTTCGGCACTCTATAAATTATTTGTGGCAGGTCTCTGCTTTTAAGAATAATGATAAAATAGCCTGTCAGTAAGAATAAGCCTCAAACAGCATCTGAGGATGAGAAATGTGAAAATGCATTAGTTAGTAAGCTTGGCGGGCCAGATTAAAACGGGGACCATCTGAATACAATGGAAAAGCGCGTGATTCATCAAGGAAACATACATTTCCAATTCCCCTCCCGTGACAGGGTGTAGCTGTGAACACAGAGAAACATGTCAAAGTCAGAAGATGATTCCTCAGCCTGACGACTCAGGTGGCAAACTAGTTAAAGCTAGGAGGTTTGAATTTGGAGCCACTTCTCATATAGCATTTGCACCATGCATTTCGAGCACATTTCAAGCACATGGCTTCCCTCACAGAAGGGACTGCAGTTTCTTAATGGTTCTGGAAATTGCAGTTCCCTGAGGGGTCAGCTAATGTTCCCAGGATCCCCAGGGGTGGGGGGAAGCTATGTGCAAGAAATATGCTTGAAATGTATGGGGTGGATTATGACCTTGGTTGCCCCCTTGAGATGATGGTTTTTAGCTGGCCTGCTGTGAACCTAGTGCGTCCTTCTCAACCCATTTGGACCAAGCTATAAAGTTGTAATTGAACTTTATGGCCACCAGTTCCCCATCCCAGGTTTATAGTTGGTGCATTAAAATTTTCCATCAGTTGGGTATGGGGGGGAAACACTGCGGCTCCATCAAGGAGTTGACCCTTCTGTTGCCTTTGCCTGCCTTCCTGTAAGCAATTTTGCGAGAGCGGTAAAGCTGCACATCTCCATTGGCTATCTAAACCGGTTATGTTCTTCAGTGAGAACAATCGATAGCTTCCTTTCGCCTTGAAGCGCTGTGCCATTCAGTTGGTAGACCCATCCTATAGACAAATGTTTCCCTATCCTGTCCACATTTCAGACTGAACATAAGAAGCTGCCGGTGGCCCACCTAGCTCAGTATTCTTTACCCTGGCTGACAGCAGCTCTCCAGGATTTTAGACAGCGAGTCTCTCGCAGCCCTACCTGGGGATGCCAAGGATGGAACCTGGACCTTCTGCATGGAAAGCAAATTCTCTATCCCTCTCTGCAATTCTATGATTCTATGGTCTATGTATTTAAAACAAGGATAGGTGATGGGAGTTGTGTGACTGGGAGTGGGCACCTAAACCATATAACACTGTTCCTGAAAGACCTACATTGGCTCCCAGTATGTTTCCGAGCACAATTCAAGGTGTTGGTGCTGACCTTTAAAGCCCTAAACAGCCTTGGCCCAGTATACCTGAAGGAGCGTCTCCACCCCCATCGTTCAGCCCAGACACTGAGGTCCAGCTCTGAGGGCCTTCTGGCGGTTCCCTCACTGCGAGAAGTGAGGTTATAGGGAACCAGGCAGAGGGCCTTCTTGGTAGTGGTGCCCGCCCTGTGGAATGCCCTCCCATCAGATGTCAAGGAAATAAACAATCTGCCTTTTAGCAGACATCTGAAGGCAGCCCTGTTTAGGGAAGTTTTTAATGTTTGATCTTTTATCATGTTTTTAATGTTCTGTTGGGAGCTGCCCAGAGTGGCTGGGAAAACCCAGCCAGATGAGCAGGGTATAAATAAATGATGATGATGATGATGATGATGATGATGATGATTACATTACCTGGATGGCCACTGGGTCCTCATTCCTGCTCCAAGCAAACATGCTTGAAAACTCTGTTTGCTACTCCCATCACGTGGCTACCAGATTGGTTTGGGAATTCAAAACAGGTTTATTGAGCTAAGGTCTCTTAAAGATTGGCTGAAATTCATCCTTGGGGATCCATGATGCTGTAGTTGTGAAATCTAGTAAATCTACAACCATTGGATCCTCTAGGGTGGGGGAGCCAGTGCAGAGGTGGGTGGTGGACTTAGATCCTATTCAGAAACACTAAAAGCTTTACCACCTATCTCCTAAGAGCAGTTTGAATGAGAGAAATGATGCATCTCTGACATGTATACGCAGGCTGAAACGTCTTTATTTCAGCTACCACCTTAGGTCAAAATCACAGCTTGCTGCTTAAACAATGAAACCAATTTGCCGGATATTTATATTCTCTAAGTGGCTGCACTCCAGCTGCCCACATACACACAAGTACACAATTTACTGCCGGCTCTTCAGCAAAAACCAAGCAGCAGAGAGGATTAGCCATAACACACGTAATGCGCCCAAAATATGGATCAGATCAGCAGCGTACATAGTAATGTTAGTGACCACTGGAAGCTGCCATATTACTAAGTCAGACCCATTGGTCCATCTAGCTCAGTGCTGTCTACATGGACTGGCAGCAGCTCCCCAGGGATTCAGAAAAAGGTCTCTCTCGACCCTACCTGGAGATGTTGGGGAGTTGCATCGCTTATGTGGACACTACAGTTTCCATTCAGTTCATTTCGATGCAAAGGAAATGGAATGCAAATGGAGACAAGGGACGTAATTAGTTGCATATCACTTCCAGACTGAAAGCAGCAACAACAGTGAATATTAATCATATTCGCTGGATTGATTTGTGTCCTGGACATGGGACAAATAACCGAGCACCGGCAGTTTCTGCTTCTGCTTCTGTTTTTGTCTGAATTCGCCAACATCCCTCGCCTCAGGTGACATTTAACATGAAGAGGCTGTTGCTTTTTGGTGTGAAGTTTATATCTATGGTTATAGCCAGGAACTACCTTTTTCCATAGGTGCCTGGATATACCTGGCATATTACAGGTCTGTGCAAATCCTCTGTGCGCCTTGCCCTTTCAAAAATGAAGAAAGAAACTAGCCAACAGCCATTTCTCAATTTCTTAATTATGTGGTAACTTGATATTTTGTTTTCTCCTTCGCTGGGTGCAGCTGATCAGACCAAAGTTTTCTGTTCCAGGATATAATTGTGGCGCATGTTGTGTTGCTTATCCATAATGTGTCACTTGTGAGTAATCAAGCAAAAGTGACATTTAGCCACCCACTTGTACCAGCAGCCACTGAATTAACAGGTGCTTTACCTCAAGTGATCCAGACCAGCAGCTACCCACAACAACCAAAAGCCGTATTGGGAGCAGCGGCGGAGCAAGCCAATCAGGCGCCTGGGGTGGCGCGCATACCCTGCCCCCAGGGGCGGGGCCAGCCACCCACGGGGGCGGGGCCAGCCAGGGCACTATGATCCATGGGGCTCCAAGGAGTCTGCCTGCCTCCTCCCACTCAGCCGCCCTACAGCTGGGGGGGAGGCGGCGGGTGGAATGCTTGGGGCATCGCGGAGCCTGTGGGCGCCCAAGCCACTGCGTCACTCCCAGGAGAGATGCGTGGCTCGGGCGCGTTGCAGGCCCCATGGTGAGTGCCGCCTGCCATTTTGACACCCCCCTCAGTGGTGACACCTGGGGTGGCCAGCCACCACCACACACCCCTTTCTCTGCCCCTGATTGGGGGGGAGCCTTGAAAGGGTCCTCTCCGATAATGGTATTCTGTAAAAAGAAAATTTAAAAGATTTAAACAATAGCGGTTTTTAATCAATCATTCTCTCTCTTTCCAGCTCTGAGCGCCAATAATTTTTGTTTTTAAGATTTGTTTGTACCTCTTAGAGACGAGGAAGAAATTGAATTCGGTTTTCATTCGAAGCTGCACCTATTAAATGTGCACTTTCTGAAACAATATGTGAATCAAAACATAGCTAGCCTACGAAATTCACATTTATCCAAATTTTGCAATGGAGTTCTCCAACCAATGTTTACAAAAATGCATCAATTAGCCAGCAGTGTGCATAAAAATGAATATATTAGTGAAAACTACATAATACATTATGAGAAATTTGCTTGCAAAAACGTGTCAAAATAGCATACAAAATGTGTTTGTTATGAGAAATTTGCACTAAAATGCTGAAGGATTCCCATGAGTTTTCAAATATATGTTTTATTGACATTTTCAATAAACAGAACAATCTATTTGCAACAACAGTGTCATTCTTTATAATACAATGAATTTTTTTAAAAAAGCAAATTGCTGCGGAAAACTGAATTTAAGACTGGAAAAATGAGAAAGCTACAATGCATCCCTAACCTTTGCAAAACTTGGGGTTTCCCCAGACCTGCTGATAAACTCACTCCTTGCATGCTGCCATTTTGATGACATAAACAATAGCACTCGCCTCTGAACTTTCGAAATAGGGGAGAAAATGGAGTGTGTTCCATGAGTATAGAAATTACTAGGGAGTAGGAGTTGGGGATAAGCATGGATTCCTAAGCAGACTTACCTAATTTGATCCACATCAATCCCGTTTACATGTGGGCAACTATCTCCCCCAACCCATACAATTTCCCTGAGGTGTCATCAAACCCCTTTGCTCCTCAGGGAACTTGCTCTATGCAATCAAAGCTCCCAGCAGCAAGAAGCTTTACTTTCTGTTTTCATACTAATAACGCTAACAGAACAAGGACACTCCCAGTCCGCTGTGCAACGATTTGGAAAAATAATTTATGATCCAAGTGTCTGGGGAATACTAATCAATTAATGTTGATGATGATGCCTCAAGGCCTTTCTGTTTGATGAACGTGTTAATGATTACCACATTCTTCCATAGTAGTAGACCCGAAACAAGAAAATAATATTGTGGGCACTCCAGGCGCTTTGTTTTATACTTTGCAACATGTCATTGACACAATAATAGTGCAGTAAATGTGAATTTGTAGTGGGCGGCCCACTCATAATTCCACTTCAATAGTTGTTCTACGATGTTTCATTTTTGCCAGTGCTATTTTTCTCACCATGAACGCCTCCCTCGTTCTCTTAGACTGGCATTGGCGCCCACCTGAGAGGTGCCGGAACTGAGTTCTGATGAGTTCTAGCTGAAACAAAGCCCTGATTATTGCTGTCTGAAGGGGCACTGCTTGTACTAACTTGTAACATTTGCGGTATAAAAACAGAAGTTCAGCAAGAAAATACAGGGCATGCACCAATTGGAAACAAAGCTGTATACCCACCCCAAATTTACTGCAGGAGCTTTTGCCAGATGCAAAGAGTACAGTGGTATGTCGGGTTAAGAACTTAATTTGTTCTGGAGGTCCATTCTTAACCTGAAACTGTTCATAACCTGAGGTACCACTTTAGCTAATGGGGCCTCCCACTGCTGTGTGATTTCTGTTCTTATCCTGAGGTATCCAAGTTCTTAACCCGAGGTACTATTTCTGGGTCAGCGGAGTCTGTAACCTGAAGCGTCTGTAACCTGAAGCATCTGTAACCTGAGGTACTGTATAGAAATGAGGATCAAGTACAATTGCCCTGACACAATCATAAGCTCACATTATCATGCACAAGCAAAAAGGTGTCTGGAAGGATCTTGTCTTGTCTTTTTCTGTTATGACACTATTGTTGGCTGGGCCCTATCTATTATTGAGGTCTTTATTAGATTAACGATGATCCTGTTTGTTTTTATTTCTTTTCTTTTAAACAATTTTTAAAAATTCCCAGCAACCAGGAAATCCTTTTCCCTGTTGCAGATTACATTATCTTACTCCTTTTTTTTGTTAGTTTTTTTCTGCCATACAACATTGCCCTCCTCAAAGTACAAAACATTTATGAAATGTCAGAATTAAGCAGATGCTAGCACAGCTGTAAATTCCAGTCTCCGGGACAGGCAGACAGCATTCTGCCACTAAACAAATAGGGATTGTGAGTAAATGTCACCATTAAATACAGATTCAAAGCAGCAACTGCAGGAGGGTGTGTGCTGCCTGAGGAATTTGTTCGGTCCAAATTCCAAAACAAATTCCAAAACAAATCTGCACCTTTTGGAAATAATGGGTAGTTTGCAATGCACTTCTCTTTGGGATTCTGCACTCAAATGAATTTTATGAGGCATTCCAATAGCAGCCTTTTAATAAATTTCATATTCCTTTTTATTTTTGCAGGTAACTGCTGCTCCAGGTATCTACAGAAGGGGTGGGGAACTTTTGGCCCTCCAGATGTTCCTGAACTACAACTCCCATCAGCCCCATCAGCCCCAGCTCCCATCATAGTCAGGGAAGATAGGAATTGTATCTAAGCAATATCTATGGGGGCCATAGGTTCCCCACACCCGATCTAGAGCATTGTTGTTGTTGTTTAGTCGTTTAGTTGTGTCTGACTCTTCATGACCCCATGGACCAGAGCACACCAGTCACTCCTGTCTTCCACTGCCTCCTGCATTTTGGTCAAACTCATGCTGGTAGCTTCGAGAACACTGTCCAACCATCTTGTCCTTTGTCGTCCCCTTCTCCTTGTTCCCTCCATCTTCTTCTTCTCATGAGGTGGCCAAAGTATTGGAGCCTCAGCTTCAGGATCTGTCCTTCCAGTGAGCACTCAGGGCTGATTTCCTTAAGAATGGATAGGTTTGATCTTCTTGCAGTCCATGGGACTCTCAAGAGTCTCCTCCAGCACCATAATTCAAAAGCATCAATTCTTCGGCAATCAGCCTTCTTTATGGTCCAGCTCTCACTTCCATACATCACTACTGGGAAAACCATAGCTTTTACTATACGGACCTTTGTTGGCAAGGTGATGTCTCTACTTTTTAAGATGCTGTCTAAGCAATATCTGTGGGGGGCATAGGTTCCCCACACATGATTTAGAGCATAGGTGGGAAATTACTGGGCCACAAGCAGTGCAGAAGTTCTAAATCAGTGGTCCCTAAACCCCCCGCTCCCCCACGGGACACTTGAAAATTGCTGAGACCACTTAATTATCTAGCTGCCTGTTGTAGCAACTGCAGTGTGCTGTGCTAGGTGCTGTATGGTTTTTATTGGTATTTTGTACGACCTTTTTTATTTCATATATTGCATTAATAATACGACTTCCACAGAATTCGGACTGTAACACAATAAAATACAATATAAAAAATGAAAGCAGCAATAAAACATATGTGAATATTTCATGTTGAATGAAGCTCACAGATCCCTGTTTTGGAATCCCTGTTCTAAATATTTTAAATGCTTTTCTAAAATTGTTTTATTCTTCTTCTTGTTATTATGCTACCTTGTCATTTGCTGACCTCGTACCCCTTTGGAGGACAGAGTGGGCTAGAAACGGCAGAAATAAAACGATGCCTATAAATCAGCACATGCAAATTGTATGCAAATCGGCGTCTCCTTTTGCTCCTCTTTTCCAGCACATCTCACCAGAAGCAGCCATTGCGGCTCTAGCACGGCCATGACAAGGCTGTTCCCTCCCTCCACATGGCATTGGTACAGAAAGAAGCATTTCCAACTCTTCTTGTTGTGCTAACTTCCGGGGATGCACCCGCGTGACCCTTTGGCCAATCACAGCTATGTTCAGGGGTGGGGCTGGAGGTGGACCTGAGGGAAGACTTAGTCCCTCTGGTCCGCTTCCAAGCCATATTAAAGCCATCTAGGCCGAAGCCTCAGCAGCCGAAGGAAGAGAATGGCCACAGTATCAGCTATCCCTGCAGAAACCATTTCAACACTTGATAGGCCAAAGCCTATGACTAACCATAGCTGTCAACTTATAGATTTGAAAATAAGGGACCAGCAGCCTCGAAAATAAGGGATCAGCAGCCAAAATAAGGGATTTTTTGAGCACAGGTTTGTGCAACTTCTGAGCCCCTCCGAGCCAAAGGCAGAAAGCCTAGCCAGCGGCCAAACGAAGCCTCAAGCGGTGGTTCCCACAGCGCAGCAACCCGGCAAAGGGGATGCAGCAAGGAAAACCACCGTCACCTCTCCGCTGGGAAACGCTGAGCAAAGGCGAGTCCCCAGGCAACGTGGCCGATTTGATTGGCACAAGGCATGCAAGCTCCACCCCCCCAGTCGTTCTTAGACTCCTTATTGGGTGAGCAACGCAGCCAAGCAACACAGTTGGAGCCTCCCTCCTCCCTGGCCGGCAGGGAGGGAGGGAGAGGAGCTGCTTCCTTTGAAACCCTGGAAATTTACAGGATATCATCAATCCAGGACAGCAGTGGGACACGGCACTGGGATAAGGGAGTTTCCCGCCAAATAAGGGACGGTTGACAGCTATGTGACTAACCCTGAGGCCTATAAAAGAGTTTCCTGGCCAGGCCTCCTGCTTAGGTCTGAGCTGTGAAGAGGTGTCACAGTTTTCTGCCTTGCCTCTTGCCATACCACTCTGCTTAATCCCTTGGTTATTTGGCATTGGCCAGACCTGGGCCAGCTATTTAGGAAATGAAACTGATCCTCTTATGGCACAGTTTTCAAGGGAAGCTCAATTTATGAGGTGCACTAAAGCACCGAAGTTTCTCAGAGAAAAACAGCTTCATTACAGAAAAGGCTGGCTGATGGGGAGAAAGAGAATATTGTCCTTAAATGAACTTGGTTGAGAGAGTGGAGGACCAGTCTCGAAGCCTTCTTCTCCTTCTCCTTCTCCTTCCTTCGTTTATTTATTGATCTGATTCCATTTATGAATCACTTCCCATAAAATAACTCAAAGCAATTCCACAGTTGTTGGTTTTTTTAAAATCAGCAATAAAAACAATTAAAAGCAATTCTGTATGTCAAAGCAATTAAAAACAATTCCACACATAAAAATCATTCCACATATACAAGCCAATTAAAAACGGCTCCCTATTTAAATACAATTATAGACGTATAAATTATTTCAGATCCAACCAAGATTGGGATTTCTCTATTTTCAAAGCTTGTTGAAAAGGGAAGTCGGATCATGGAGATGAAATGACTCCCCTATGAGCAAAAGCTGCAACATTTGGGGCTTTTTTTGTTGAGAGAAAAGGTGTGCAACGATAGAAATTTATAAAATTAGGCATGTCATGGAAACAGGAAATAGAGGGGGGTGGGAATTCACTCTAAATACACTAGAACTCGCAGACAATGAAGCTGAACGTTGGAAGATTCAGGGCAGGTAAAAGAAAGTACTTCTTTACAGAAACCAAACTATGGAACTCACTCCCACAAGAGGCAATGTTTGGGCAGACTCATTGAGGATAAAGCTATTCAAGAATACTAGCCATGATGGCTGTGCTCTGTCTCCGCAGGCAGAGACTGGAAACCACCAGAGGGGAGAAGGCTCTTGTACATCAACCAGAGGGCCAAAGGTGTCGGGATCTCCGCTCGGCCAAGCTGATAAAGCTCATTTTTCTCCGACATCGCCCTCCCAACGAATAATTAACGACCTGAGCCTTTGATGAGGCCTCAGGCACATTCCATTCAGCAGAGAATCAAAGCAGCAGAAGTGATGAGATTTATGGCTACATCGCTATGCTTTATTTCTAAGCTACGCAGACAGCAAAGAAATATAAATCCTCTCTCTATGAGAGCAGAGAGCAACTGAAACAAAGGAACAGGAAACCAGTAAACGTCACATCCGTCTCCTGCCTCCGTGAGACTTCCAACAGCCTGGAAGGTCTCTGGAATGTAAACAGAGTCCTGTGACTCCAAGCAGCTGCACAGTGGCAAAACAGAAACTAACATCAGGTTCCCCACCCTGGCTGGCGAGCCGCTGCTATTCAAAGCAGACAACACTGGGTGGGTGGAGAAATAATCTGACTTGGTAGAAAGTTTACTTCCTAGACTTGTAAAGGGGTAAAAGAGTATTGAGAGATGATCCATAATGAATTGGAAAAAATGTTTAAAACTACTTTCCCCCCAAAAACCAGAGTCCTTTCTGTTGGGGATAATTCAGACTGAAATTCCCAGGTGTCAAAAAAGGTTATTTATGTATGCTACTACTGTGGCCCATGTTTTGTGAACCCAAAAATGAAAAACGAGGGAGGTCCCAACCAGAAAGGAATGACAACTTAAGTTGATGGAATATGCACAACTTGCAGACTTAACATATAGATGAAGAGAACAGTACACATTCTACAGACACCCTCCATATCTCCTCAAAATCATTTATCCCACATATTCCCTGTCTTACCTTAATGGCACATGTTAATTTATCATTGATAGCTATATCCCACACCTCTTTATACCATGATCCCATTTTATATTCTGCTTGCCCCTTCCACTTCCTAGCTTCCTAGCTTCCTAGCTATAATAATTTGTGCAGCTGTCAATAAATTTGTGAGCAAGTCCTTCCACCCCATCGTAAATTGATAATAATGCTACCTCTAGACTTTTGGTCAGCTTTCACCCAGCGATTTCTGTTATCTCCTTAAACACCCTTTGCCAAAAAACTATAATTCCCAGGATTCTTGGAGGGAGCGATCATGTGCTTTAAATATGCAGCAAATGTATAGTGTGAGGTAAGGAATAGATCTTGTTGTCCTTCAACACCTATTGTCCCTGGCCACGCTGGTTGGGGTCCCCACCCTGATCTAAAATCTGAAAGAGTGGAGGAAATCTGTACCACATGGGGATGGGGTATTATAATGCTTTTTTTCTGATTAATTTTTTTAATTGGAAAAGCTCACACTGAACATTTGGGAGGGTTGCATTATATTTTGTTCCTTCTCTTTCAATTTTAATAATGCGGCGTATTGTGTGACTTGCAGCCAAAAGCTAATTGAATGCACCCGATAAGGGGGATTATATTGTAAAGGAAGAATTCTTCTACCAGGGAGAAGGCCAGAAAACAACAAAAGAGAACATCCCAAGATACACACACACACACACACACACACACACACCCTTTGTTAAATGTATCACCATAAACCTCAGGCTGCTTTTATGCCTGTCCAAATACTTGCAACTTCACAAGACTCTTCCAGCTTGAAAGAAGTCCTAGCAATTTAAACAAACATCACAGATGAGAGAGAGAGGTGGGAAGAGGGCAGGGGAACAACTACCCTCATGTGTGCTTAGACGAGCAGGATTTTTAAAGGGATCACCAACATGAACCGCAGGTGGATTTCTGCAGCCGTGCCACTGCTTAGCAACCACACATTAAAACCAGGGAAGGGAGGGCAAAAAAGCCAGAAGAATCCCAGCCCAAGATGTTACTTGGCCTTCTGAGTTATACTGAAGGAAACACAATTCCACAGAGGCAGAGAATTGTATCCAACTAAGTTAGGGTCAGTAGTGTAGTGGCAAATTCAGATGTGCAGGGTGATTATGTGGCGGTCACATCCATGCCTCTTCTAAGCTTCTTAGATTATCTTTGGAGCATACAGAAGAGTAACTCCTGGATGTTCTCCCCATGTGCCTTCTCCAGATTGGCCCTCAGAGCCAATCCTCAGTGGCTGATTCCCCTGCTTTCACTCTGATTGGCTCCGATCAGCACAAAGACTGAGAAGGTTTCTTCTCAGCAGCTAAAATGCTCCCATTTCATGCTGATTGGGCAGCTCTGGGACACTGGAGACAGGGATCCTCTTGGGACTCTATTGCAGAAATAGTAATGGGGCTTCAGTCTCCTATGACACCCCCCCCAACACCTCTGGTGAGGATAGTTCCACTGAAATCAAAGTTAGGCATCTCCACTAATTCCAGTAGGTCTACTCTGATTATTAGACTTATGCCAGGGTTCAGATCTCTGCTCAGTCAGGAAGTCAACAGAGTGGCCTTGGACCACTCACAGCCTCTCAGTCTAACCTACTTCACAGGGTTGTCGTGAGGATAAAATGGGGAGGAAGAGAACCATGCACACCTCCTTGAGTTCATTGCAGGAAAAGTCTGGTATAAATGTAATAGATCCATAAAATTATTATTATTACTGGCTGTAGCCAACAAAGTCCTACTCAAAAGTAGACCAATTGGCTTCCACAGCTGCTCGCACACTATGCCCAGAGATGAAAAGAAGAAACAGTTCCAACTAAGGAAGACGGGCAACAAAAACTGGTGCAGAAATGGTGAAATTTACCAGAAGATTAAGAAATCAAGAAGAGAGGTGTTTTAATATAGAATGGGGAAAATTTATTGATTATCTGAAGAATTATTGTAAACCACTTAAATCCCTAGCAGGACTGATATAAAAATGTGCTGTGAGAATAACTTAAACAGAACATAAAGGACGACTAGCTATGAACGGTCTATGCAGTGGGGGGAAATAAGTAACCACAGAAAGGGGGGAAGGAGGGGTCGCCGATTGGATGTTTCACTTGGATCTGTAAATCCAGATTTGCAATTCTATTGTCAAGTGTGAAAATGAAAAATAAAATATTAAATAAAAAAAGTTATCGTCACACCATATAACAAAATTATAGGGAGGAAACGGCAATTTAGATAGACAAAAAGTTGACGTAACTCTCTCTATTGCTTGCATTGAAGTCCCCACCCTACTCTCAGCCTGGACATCTTGCTTAATTCCCTTGCCCTATAATTGTTTGGCTGCTCTAATTACAAATTCCCATTAAGAGGCACATTTGAAAGCCAACAGGACGTTATTAGAATCAGGATTCCTAAGATGTTCTTCCAGCTGAACATCTGCCACGGCTAATTAAAAACAAGTTGACGAGAGAACCTCTTTAAAATGAAATATCGATATCTGTCAAAATGGCTGCTCGATGGTGCAACTAGCCTCAATAGGAGGAGATTCAGGTATCCCATCCGAAATAAGGGTAAGAGATGGTTTTAGGTTGATTTCAGTGTGCATGTGCCCCCCAAGTGTTGGGCTTATCTCAGGGGCTTGGGGGCTTGGGCAGGAAGACTTCACTGGGACCCAAATCTTTTGCAATGGTCCCATTCACTCATGACTTACCCCAAAGAAACCTGGGTGCTGTGATTCATTGTGAAGGTTAGGAGGGACAAACTACAGCCCTTGGGATTCTTTTGGATGAAGTCATGTGCTTTAAATCTGCATTGGCTGTACTTTAAATTGTGGGAATGTTCAGGGTGGCAGGAGAGGATATATTGTTTATTAATATCCTTCCTCACTTGCGCTAGCAAGTTCCTTTACTTAGCAGAGTTTACATTCCGGTTTCTACATTTACAGCAGGTAGCTGGTTGCAGGCTTGTGTTAGCCTCTCACTATTATGCAATTCAGTCTGTGCCAGATTGAATTGTACATTCCTGGTAAGTTCCCTTGAATCCCGCTTAAAAGAATAAAGATGCCACAATCTTATTCAAAGTCAATAAAAGAAGTTTACTTACATCAGTTCACAGCTGGATCCCTGAAGGCAGACTTAGTTACAAATATGTACTTGTGGATCTACCCCATATGGGGGAATGATTCCAGTGCTTCTGCTAGCTGAGAGGCTAGCAGAGCAGTCCTAGCTAGAAGGTGGTCAAACAAAGAAGGAAGTAAAAAAGAGAGACTTGTCCTTTTGTTACCTGACAGGTTAGGTCATGCCCACCTTCTATCACATGCAAAGGAAGGATGCTCCAGCCAGGAGGAACAGGAAGTTTCAACTGGCTGGACCAAACATCCCCTTGCCTGTCCGCTCTTGGAAAACAAGGAATGTTGTATTTGACTGCTCCCAGTGAATTACATCCCACATAAATATGTGGTGCGGATCTGCCGGCATGTGCAGGTGTCAGAGTCGCGCCCATTGCCCTTCACCACTTTCTCCTCCTCTGGTCCGAAAACCCCTGGCAAGTAGCCCTTGGGAGGCTGTGAGTGTGGTGATCACACAGGGTCCCCGGACGTTTGACGGTCTATTGATCCCTGTGCCACCACTGATTGCTTTCCCGGTGCCACCAACCCGTTTCTCTTGGGTACACATGGAGTCCAGACAGTTGTTAATATTAACAAATAATCATGTTTATTTTATAGGCATGAACAAGCTTATGGTTTTAGTTAAATTTTTGTGGCAGTTTCTTAATCTTAGTTTCTTTGCTGACCTATACGTTCCTAACAAGTTCAAACTGATTATCCCAACTATCTATCTGACTCCACCTAACAGTTCCTCTCACTCTCTCACAACACAACTCAACCAACCCACAGACTTATCCTCCCTCTTCCTTCTCCAACTTCCAACTCTCAACTGACTTCCACACAACTCCCACTCTAACTCTCCTAGGGTTCCCACTGGCCAATAACATCACACTCATTTAACCCTTTCCTTATGACCCACCTAGGAGACAAACGCCACAGTGAGGAACCTCTATGGCCCTCAGGTTGGAACCATTTCCCCAGCCTTTCCTGGCAGCTCATTTGTTGGCTTTATGCTCATCATTGCCATTCCCACCTCATCATAGCACAAATGTACCCAATTGCCCTCCCATAGAGTTGATGGAAATCACAGACGAAAGGTCACTGTTTATGTTTGCTTCTGGCGTCTGAAGTCCTGGGCACATCTTCGCTCAGTCTGCAGTTGACTCTTGCATCCTTTCACTTAATTCAGTTTGATCCTTTATTGACAGGACACCCTGTAGAAGTGATACCAAAAATATAATTAAAGGATGAGTTCTCTTAAGGCTGCTGTGAACTGCCTCCACCTCCGGAAGGGAAAGCTTCACACTGCGGGAGCACATAGCCTTGCTGTGAGCAGATTACATCATTGCCGCCCCCACCACCAGCATCACCTTGTGTATGAATCGGCAAAGAAGAGAGAGGGCTCCCCCCCCCATATGAAACCTTAAAGCAAACAAACTGATATAAAACATTCCAAAGATCATATCAAAAAATAAAATGCATAAGTGAACCATTCGTCCTCATCACACACTTTGGAAAAAATATGTGTATAAATGCCAGTCACACAGGATCAATGGCAACAGCAGACTTGTGATATGAACACAAATCATCTCTAAACTTTGGAGAGAGTCAGTGGCATGATATCTAAATAAAGATAATCCGGGGCTATCGAGATAAAGTTCAGGATAAAATTCCTCTCCCAAAAAATAAACTGAACAGAAGATGGTCTATGTTCTTCTGGTGGTATACAAATTTAATAAATAAGAATAATTAATGAAAGAGCAGTAATCATAGAATTTATATCTGGTAATTTCACCTCTGACTGCTCTGCAATGTTGTGTTAGTAGGCAAACTAAGGCCCAGGGGCCGGATCTGGTCCAATCACCTTCTAAATCTGGCCCATGGACGGTCCGGGAATCAGCGTGTTTTTACATGAGTAGAATGTGCCCTTTTATTTAAAATGCATCTCTGGGTTATTTGTGGGGCCTGCCTCATGTTTTTACATGAGTAGAATGTGTGCTTTTATGTAAAATGCATCTCTGGATTATTTGTGGGGCATAGGAATTCGTTTATTCCCCCCCCCATATAGTCTGCCCCCCCACAAGGTCTGAGGGACAGTGGACCAGCCCCCTGCTGAAAAAGTTTGCTGACCCCTGTGTTAGCTTGTCTACAAGCACAACCTTCCAAACCCTATCATACGAGTATTGCAGGGGTTTTTTATGTGTGTTTTTATGGTATTGTGAAATTGCTTCGAGGTGCTTCCTAGGAAGCAATTCATAAATTAAATAAATAAGTAGATAATTGTATTATTTCATTTTAAGAAAGAAAATAGGCCCAAAGGGGGGGGGGTGCTTAAAAACCACTCTCAGAAAAAAATGTTTCCTTTGGGAGGGAGTGTGGGATATAAACTGAATAAATGGAATGAATTCTAACTAATATGCTGGGGTTTTTTTATTATAAAATAAAATAAAATAAAAATCTGGAACCAACATGCAGTCCTTCCATGTTTTAATACATGTCACAAAGTTGAAAGTTTGGAGCAGGCTTTCCAGCAGCTGTAAATTGAATTAATGTTATTAAAGTCAATGGGCACAGACAAAACCTCCACAAACAGAGCCTTCCTGTTCCCTTCTACAGAGGGTGTGTGCCAACCAGGAGGAATTACAGTGACAGCCCAAGGAGGGAAATTACAGTGGAGAAAGGAGGGAGATCGTGGAGAAGGGGTTTTCTCTGTTCACAAGCAGAGAATGTAGGAAGCTGCCTTAGACTGAGTCAGACCATTGGTCCACCCAGTTCAGTACCGCCTGCTCTGGCTGGCAGCAGCTATCCAAGTAGCGTTAATTTTTGTGTTTTAACAATCATTCACTCAGTAATGGTGTTAGGACCACAGGAAGGTGTCTTATGCTGAGTCAGATTATTGGTCCACCGACTTCAGTATTGTCTACACTGACTGACAGCAGCTTCCCAGGATTCCAAGACAGGAGTCTCTTCCATTCCAAAGATGCCAAGGACTGGACACAGTCTGGAACATTGTGCCCTCCAGAAGTCATCTCCCATCACCCCTGACCGTTGTTGTCCAGGCTGGCTAAGACTGATGGGAGCTGTATTGCAGCATCATTTCAAGGGCAGCATATTGGCTACCCTGTGACCTGCACTGGCTGGCAGATCTTTCCCATCCTCATTTAGACATACTGAGAACTGGAACCTTTGCATGCAAAGGAAAATCCACTACTGAGCCACTGTTAGAGATGTAGTTACCTGTTGCGGGAAGAGACAAAGAAGGGGTAATTTTAGTTTGGTGCTGAGATTCAGGTTGCCAACTGATTGGGCAAAAACAACCTGCATTGTGCCTTTGCTTTTAAAAGCTGCTTGATCTGCCGCTCTTATATGCTGCTTTTCTATTCAGGATCTCCAAGACAGCTAATAATATTTAAGATCAGGATTTTTAAAAACGCAAGAAGACAATTCAAAGCTACAAATGCCTGGTTCAAAATCCTTGCATCAGCTGCTTGAGTGGGGGGTTGATGCCAGAATTTGCTCCCGCAGCTTTCAAAATTGGCTATATTTTTGACACCTGCATATTGGCATAGACTCAGGAAGCAAGGGAGGCTAGTCCATTAGGGCAACTGGGGCACTGACCCACCAACCTCAGTCCCTCCACTTGAAAGAGAAGGATGGGGACAAAACTGGAATCAGTGAACAGTGGCTGCCATTGGCTCTGCCTCTGCCTCCAGTTGGCCTCTCCATCTTCTGCCCCTCCAGCCCCAGTGGGTACCACTGCCCATATCTTTGCAGCACTGCAAAGGAAGGATGTAGCACTTGGTCTTTCTGAATGTGCAGGTTGTTTCTTAGGCTGCTGTAGCCTCTGGTGATAGGCTTTCCAGGCCCGAGAAATTAATGTGCAATTCTTTTGTTGATAAAGCTCGTTTGTATTAGAACAGTGAGTCATGCTTTGTTGTATCCTTCTGATCTATTATCCGGACAGGAACCACCTCTTCTCTTTTCAGTGGCTAAATGAGACATGCCGCTCTCTGTGGGTTCCTTGACTTCACCTCGCAATCTTTTGAGAGCAGGGATGTTTAAATGGCTCACACCAGTGTGACAAAAACGAGACAGCCTTTTGACCAGGTTGCCCTCTGGATTTAGTGATTCACAGGGAGCGTGCAAGAGTCTACCCAAGAGTTGCTGCAAGCCACTTTTAGAAGAAACCAAGGGAATGCTAGATCAGGAAGGGGGAAAGCTTTTTCTCAGTCCAGGGGCCACATTGCCAGTGGTGGGCGTCGAGGCCTCAAATTTCAGCTGCCCCCTGTGCAATGCCAGAATTCAGCACCACTTGCCTCTCACACTCCATTCTAAGTCATATTTATGGCATCCCCTGCCCTCCACACCCAGCACAACCCAATAAATCCACCTCTGACATTACCTTGTGGAAAACATTTTTTTGGGGGGGATGCCAGGGATGGGTGGAGACAGGGGCAAAAGTGGGCAGAGCCATGGAGGTAACTCTTACCTCTGCGCAGTATAAATGGGCGGTTCCTACACACACATAACACCAGTCTTGAAAGACCTACATTGGCTCCCAGTACGTTTCCGAGCACAAGTCAAAGTGTTGGTGTTGACCTTTAAAGCCCTAAATGGCCTTGGCCCAGTTTACCTGAAGGAGCGTCTCCACCCCCATCGTTCAGCCCAGACACTGAGGTCCAACTCCAAGGGTCTTCTGGCGGTTCCCTCACTGCAAGAAGCAAAGCTACAGGGAACCAGGCAGAGGGCCTTCTCAGGAGTGGCGCCCGCCCTGTGGAACGCCCTCCCATCAGATGTCAAAGAACTAAACAACTACCTGACATTCAGAAGACATCTGAAGGCAGCCCTGTTCAGGGAAGTTTTAAATGTGTGACATTTTAATGTATTTTTAATCTTTGTTGGAAGCCACCCAGAGTGGCTGGGGAGACTCAGCCAGATGGGCGGGGTACAAATAATAATAATACCCAGGAACAGTGTGAAGAAGGACTGGGAAGGGTGTGGCCTGAGGAAGGCCTTGTGGTGAAATATTTCATAGGGGAACAGTTGGGTCCAGAGGCGCCAGCTTGTGAGGGCGATTGGGAGGGTGACATTGTGTGCGTGTCAAACGTGGGCATCGCGCCTCCCTAAGCCAAGCAGAAGCTTCCTGGGCTTTGGGAAGGAGGTGCCAGGCCTCTGACAGGATGCTGAAGCCCTCCTGCCTCCTTCCCAAAGCTGGGCGGGCTTTGGGAAGGGGGGGCTCTTGGACACTGTCAGAGCATCGTGCCTCCCTCCCTAAGCTGGGTAGAAGCTTCCTGGGCTTTGGGAAGGAGGCGCCAGGATTTAATACTTTAATACTCTAATTTACTGAGAACATTTAGAGGACTAGCCTAGCCCCCCGGTCCACTGACCACATGCCACTGGTCCAAGGATGGGTGAGAGAGAAACTCTCCAGAGTCGCATTTGGCCTCCATGCCTGGGATTCCCCACCCTTGAGATTGACCGTGATGGATCACCCAAGCATAGACGTTGCGCAACTCTACCGCAAGCACATGGGAAAGTCAGATCTAAGGACATACAACCTTCCTTTACCACACCCCCTCACCACTTCCAGCATCAGGTCTGTTCCAGAACCTTAAGGCCAAACTAGGACATTTCAAGGAGATACAGCACCTGTTTTTTTTAAAGGAGGGTTCCTATGTGAAAGTCAGCAATGTAGCAGGCAGGTCCTGATGTCACCATGTACAAACTTTCCCCTCCCGCTGCTGCTGTTCAAGGAAGTTTTTAATGGTTAATGTTTTACTGTGTTTTCAATATTTTGTTGGGAGGCATCCAGAGTGGCTGAGGCAACCCATTCAGATGGGCAGCATGTTGTTGTTGTTGTTGTTGTTGTTGTTGTTGTTGTTGTTGTATCATCATCATCGCCACCAAAGGGAGAAATTCCACCCCCAAAAAAACTAAACAAAAAACTTGTTTAATGAGCCACTGCTGGCCACAACATTGATGATTCCAAAAGTACACAAGCAGAAGGCCTGTTTAAGGATTTACCGCCTTTCAAGGTTATGATTCAAAGCGGGCTGAGGATGAGGCGATTAATCTGGCAACATCCCAGTGGGTCGCCCCCCCTAAAAAAAAAAATGAAAAGGGGAACGGGTCCTTAATTCTCCCTGCTCTTCGGCTCCAGCAAATTTCACTGTTGAAATATGAGCAACTCCACTCGGCTGAGATGGAACGAGAAATTTCCTCCCAAGAGTTAGGGAAGATGCCCATAACTCACAGGGAGCACAGTAAGTTAAAAGTTTTCCTTTCCCTTTTGAAAAATGACCTCTCTGCTTTGATCACGTGTTCAGTTTATTGCCATACATGGACTCTTCTCCTCCCAACGTATTTGATAGGACTAGTTCACAGATCAGGGTAGAATGCCAGGTTGCAGATTCAGCTCCTTGTGTCCCCATTATGTGCCTTAGATCTTGGGCAGCTGCTGCCAGTCAGTGCAGAGGCAACTGGGTTAGGTGAACAAATAATCTGGCTTGGTATAAGCCTAGACCCCATTCATTTGTAAAACGATAGCAAAGACCACAAAGGAGACAGTGTGGAACGTGAGAAGCTACCTTACACTTGTCTAGCTCAATACTGCCTACACTGACTGGCAGCTACTCTCCAGGACAGAAGTGCCTCAGCTGGGGATGGAGAGCCACAGCCTTAGCTTCCTGGTGGGTGCCTTGCTGCCACTTACAAGGAAGATGAGAAGGAGGGGAGGGGCGGCCTAGACGCCAGCCTGCTGTGGGTGCATTGCCAGTAGTGCTCGATTGGCACCTTGCCTCATTCCCTTGTGGGAATCCCTTCAACAACAACAAAACATGCTAATTGAAGACCCTTTTTGATTTGCTAGATCTGACTACTGCTTCCTTCCTTCTAGAAACAGTAGCTGAGGGGGTTATCAAGGAAGGAAAGAAGGAAGGTAGGTAGATCAGGGGGCAGTTGCTCTTAGTAGTGGAAGGCTGTGAAGTCTCCTTCATTGGAGCTTTTTAAGCAGAAGTTGGATGGTCATCTGTCAGTTGTGGTTCCCTGCATTGCAGGGGAGTTGAACTAGGTGGCCTTTTGGGGTGGGAAGTCCAATTCCATGATTCCATGGCGGAGATGAGAAGCACCAACGCTTCCACCCATCCAAAGAGACTGCCTGGAATGGGTGGTCCTTAGGACCCCGAGGACAGACCGGGAAGACTCTGTGTGTGGGGTGTGTGTTTATCTGTCTGTAATTCGAAGGTGGGCAGCGCCAGCCAGCATTGCGCTGCCTGGGGAAACTAATGATAAGCGCCTTAACCCTTTGCGCGACAGGCAGCTGCAGCAAAAAAGAAGATCCCTCCTCCTTCTCCTCCTCCTCCTCCTCTTCTACCCTCCCCTTACACCGGCTAGGAAGACCATGTGCTGCCGTCGCTACTGCTGCTCCCTCCTCCAGCGACTGGCGGAGAGACTGCCGAGCGTCTTCCCCGCGACAGGTGCTGCTGCCGGCTCTCTCCCGCGGCTGATGCTGGGATGCAGAGCGTTGGGTCTGGGAGGCTGATTCTGCCCTCCATCCTTCCTGAGCGCTGCGAGGGGACCCGGGAGGTGCACGTCCAATGGAGCAAGACTACATCCACATGCACAATGGCTCTCTGCACGGCTGTGGCTTAGGATACATACCTGTCGTCTACTACAGCTTGCTTCTTTGCCTGGGGCTACCAGGTAAGGCGTCACTTGATGGGGGAGAAGAGAAGAGAGCGGGGAGCGGGGACGCTGGTCCAAGCCCCAGGACGCTACCTGGACCACTCTAGAGAGGGAGCGATTCGATGGCAGCCCTTCAAAACTTGGCGCCTGGCTTTAAGTTCCTCCGTGACCAATGGCTTTCCCCTACCCAACCCCACAACTATTGTGACTCTTTAAGGATGTGTGGGGCAGGGGCAGGGAGGTGGTCTGAAAAAAGGTTTTTTTGGGGGGAGGGGGGTCACAGTCCCTGTGCAGAGGACACAGTGGTTGGTTTCCATGAAGAAGGACCCTGCTGGGGTTCAAGTATAGGTGCCGGGGCTGAGACTTGGGGAGACCCCTCAATAAATCCCCACTGGGGAGTCAGGGGCAGATGAGGTGTGTTAACTCTGCAAAGTTGGGGTTTAGCAAGTCTTATTGGTAAGTACCCTGCCTCCGATCAAAAGCCAATCTGGTCCAGCCTCCTGCTTTGAACAGTGGCCAACCAGATGCGTCTGGGAAGCAGGGCATCAAAGAAGCAGCCCTTTCTTGCTGTTAATCCCCCAGCAACTGGTGTCCAGTGATAGACTTCCCCTGAATCTGGAGGTTTTGTTTAGCCACCGTCATGACTTTATAGCCATTGATAGGCTCATTACCTCCGTGAATTTGTCTAGTCCTTCTTTTGTTAAGAACTCCCCATCCAATGCCTTCCAAACCATGTCCCGACAAGACTAAAGTGGCTTGCAGCACACTTTTATACAGGGTGATTCGCATAAATCAATGGGGGCAGATCTCGCCCACAATTACAGCCTGTGCATGCTTACAGGTTTCCTGGCATGCTGTTTTTGCCTCCCAACAAATGAGCTGTCCGTGGTGCTGACACAGCAATGACTGCTTTGAGAGAACACTTTTCTGGCTCACGGTTCAAATGCATCAACTCCGTCTGCCAGAGAAGTGGCTTGACAGTTGTTGGGGTTTTTTAAAAAAATGCTTGGCAGATGCAAGGGAAATATGGGGTAAGGGGGAGAGAACAATAATATTGCTCATAATACCTGTGAAAATTAGAAATGCAGACCTCCAAGACAACCTTTGCAGGTGAGCCTCATTACTTGTGAACCATTAAGCTAATTCTTTAGAGAGCAAAGTCTTCTCTCAGCCACAACCGCAGGGGCTTTGAAGCCTTAGAATCCCAGGGTTAAGGTCTTGTATGTGTGAAATTGTAGTGAAATGGCTTATTATACTGCAAACTGCCCTGTGACCCTCGAATTAAGGGCAGTATATAAATTTAATAAATAAAATTAATAATAAACAGCGAGAAGGAAAATATATATATACAGGGTGCTTTTAAGTTTTGGCAGAAGAACTTCCTCTCTACTGAATAACCACACCCAGCTTCCTCCCTGGCCAATTGCACTTAGAGGTTTTCATTTCTTAAGTAAACCAAGTGGATTAATGCTCTAGAGAGAATTAGCCTTGTTAGGATAGAGGTGGTCAGTGTGAAAAATGAGCCGCTATGGAGAACTGGCAAAACATTTCACCCACATCACTCAGCAAGCTCCTTTGCTACATTTTTTATCCTGCACTTCACCCAGGGAGCACGGGATGGCATTGATAACCTCCCCCCTTTTCGTTCACACAACAACCCTGTGAGGTAGGTTAAAAGGGAAGAGTGGCCAGCCCAAGGTCACTCAGTGTGTTTTGTTGCAGAGGGGAGATTAGAGCCCAAGGCTGCAATCCTATCTACACACTTTCCTGGGAGGTAAGTCCTATTCAACTCAATGGGCTTTACTTTTCAGTCAGATATGGATAGAATTCCACTTGCAAGCCTCTGCAGGGCAAGTCCAGCCCTTTACCCACTACTCTGTCTGCCTCTCCACTCAGATTTTGGACAAAATAGGATTAGAGCTTCAGAAAAATCACATCATCCATTTGCCACCCCTGTGGATTTTATAACCAGATCATTTTAATAAGATCTGGTGGTCTGCTTTTAAAAAACAAAACAAAACCACAATGCTGGTAAAAAGTGCAATTCAACAGCCACAGAAGCTAAAATTCAGACAGTTAACCTGCATAAACCAGCTTCAGAGTTATAACTTGACCAGTAAACTTCCTGACATTTCATGGGGGTTGCAAAATGCAGAATGTCTTCCTTTTGAAAGAAAAAAATAGTGATTCCTTAAAATCACTGCATACCTGCCGTGAAAGAGCTTCCCATATGGGGGGGGGGTGCCCTTTTCTTTTTCTATGCACATCATACTTTCCCTCCCAGCCCTGTCCTCCAGTTCAATTAAGTAACATTAACAACACAATCCTATACATGATAGCTCAGTCGGTTGAGCATGGATCTCATAATCTAAGGTTTGTGGGTTCGAGCCCCATATTGGGCAAAAGAGTCCTGCATTTCAGGAAGTTAGACCAGATGATCCGACTATGATTCTATGATTCTATGTGCAGGCCAATTGAGTTCAATGAGGCTTACTCTCAGGTAAGCAGATATAGGATTGCAGCCTAAATGGGTTGTTCTGGATTTTGCTTTTGCTTTTTAGTAAGACTTCTTAACCACTCTTCGCCATAAAATCCCAGAGCGGCGTACAACAATGAAGCAATACGCAGTTATAGAAACAGATAAAACCATTATGATGATGGAGGAGGCAAAAGTTTTCCAAATGGAACAGGGTGGTATGAATTTGACAAAAGAAACGGGATCCCACAGAACAAAACTCGTCGACTCTCAGAGGCTAAGCTAAGGAGGTGTGTGTTGGGAAAGCTGTACAATGCTTTCTCAACACATCTCCATGAGGAGGGAGTTCCACAGTATAGGAGCTGCCACAGAAAAAAAAGTCCTATCCCAGACCACGCTTCCCTACAATACTGAGGGTGGCAGAACTACCAAAAGAGACCCCCTCTTAACACCTGAGAAGATCAGAAGGGATGGAAATGGCCTTTCAGATATTTTGGACCCAACCTTTTGAAAGCTTTCTGGGATTGTAGCAGGATTATGAGGTTCCTACTTTAGAGTACGCACACCAGACAACCGCTGGATCCTTTTGAGTTGGGTCTGTTAAGTGGGGAATGGGGAAGAAGTTTGTTTGTTTGTTTGTTTGTTTGTTTGTTTGTTTGTTCGTTTGTTTGTTTGTTATTGGATTGACATACTGCCTTCTGGCCAAAGCACCCAAAGCGGTTTGCAGCTTGAACATGAGAGCAAATACAAAGACTGACAGAATCCTCTCGTGCCAAGAGGATATGATGGGGTACGTGCTTCCTGGCCCGGTGTTCCTTTCTTCTGCCTCCCCCAGGGTTTGCAGCCCCCAGGGGAGGTAGGATAGGAAAGAGCTTATTTAAAGGCTAACCTCCCAAACTCGCACTTTCTGAAACAGTGAAAGAACCTAAACGCAGTCATCCTTAGAAACCCGTTCTTCTCCATATTTTGCAGCGCAGTTCTCCTGCCAAGTAATGTGTACCAAAATGCATCCACTGAGATAAAGTATCCAACTTTCAACATCGTCATGAAAATAACATGTAAAAATGCATGTATTAGGCAAAAATCCATACTGAAATGCTGATAATTTTCACAAGGACTTTCTCCCACCCCCGAGGGAATTCAGAGAATGATGTGGAACTCAGCTAATATTTCTGATGTCTAAACCACAGAGCCTAGAGCTTGCTGATCAGAAGGTCGGCGGTTCAAATCCCCGTGACGGGGTGAGCTCCTGTTGCTCGGTCCCTGCTCCTGCCAACCTAGCAATTCGAAAGCACGTCAAAGTGCAAGTAGATAAATAGGTACTGTTGAAATGGCGTTTCCATGCGCTGCTCTGATTCGCCAGAAGCAGCTTAGTCATGCTGGCCACATGACCCGGAAGCTGTACGCCGGCTCCCTCAGCCAATAAAGCGAGATGAACACCGCAACCCCAGAGTTGTCCATGACTGGACCTAATGATCAGGGGTCCCTTTACCTTTACCTTTAAGTTGTTTTAAACTATTTTTAATGTTGTGTTTCGATGTTGTAACCCACCCTGGGACCTTAGAGTGAAGGGTGGCGAAATGATGATGATGATGGTGATGATGATGTTAAGATTGGGGAAATGAGGTACTGAGAGAAACCAGAACAGACAGATTCACCCATTCCCAACTGACCGCCTTATATTGAGTCAGAAGACAGTTTCATCTAGCTAACTACAGGCTACACTAACTGGCAGGGTTTCAGCAGCAGAGACTCCCAGCCCTCCATGGAGGAGCTGGGGACTGAACCTAAGACCTTCTTCATGCCAAGCAGATGCTCCACCACTGAGCTACACCCTTCCCTGGTGACCACAGAATGCTGACTATTTGGGGTGCAGGTAAAAAAAAAATGGGCAGGAAAGGAAGTATTGTGGGAGGGAGCATGGCTGCCTGGCTCGAGCAATGGCCAGGAGCACTCCAAGCTGCAACATTTTGTTGCAGGTTCCACTAGTAAGGTTGGGTCAGGACCTGATCCAAGGTGAGTCACAACAGGAGCATGACCACCATGCAAATATATGGTAAGAAATTAAGAAATTGGTCCCTAAACGTTAAACTGGTCTAGAGATACCCAGTGGAAGGGAGGTGACCTTGAGGGAACTTTGCAAAGGAACCAACAGGAGGGGCATTGTTAACTGAGGGGGGGGGGTTGGGGGGAGATTCCCAGCAATGGACCACATCAGCCAGTAGACAAACACCAGAGCACAGGCACACTGACAGCTGCTTCCGCTGCAACTGAAGCAGACTAGACAGCCAACCTTAGCAGCTAGACCAAGTCCTGAAGATTTTGAGGAGGCTTAATTAACAACTCCCTCTCAGAAATGATATACACTCTCTAAAGTGCCTCCCCCCCCCAACACACTTACAGGACCATTAAATCCAGAGTTTACAATTAGCTAGCTGCACTGCTAGTGGGTTTTCAAGATCATCAAGGTGACCTCTTGTTCTCTGCCTGTTTTGTGGATCTGGAGAGGATTTCATTATGTCAAGCGCAGCCAAACCTTCCAGAGTGGCTAAATGATGTGTTTTTAAAACACCATTCATTATAGAAAGAAAATCTGCTGCATATTGATCTGGCTGGGCAAGCAAGGCTTTGGAAGCACCGTGTCGTTTGCATCATCTTTATTTGTCAATGATTAATAGATAAAGATATATAGGAGATGCTCGCCCTTGCCTAATAGCATATCATTGAAATGCAAGGATGACGGCTCTGCTTACTGACTTACAAATCCTTCGCTCAGAGTGGAAGCGCTGCTGTTGCAAACAATACTTTATTGGCTCTTAAGCTGCAATTGCTCATTTTGGAAGCCGGCATTGCAAATTCTGCATTGCTGAGTAGTTAATCATGCCGTTGTTACTCTGCGTATATACACTGAAATATTAAGTATGCCCCCTCTCCCTCTCTCTCCCTCCTTCCCTGCCTTCCTCTCTCTCTCTCTCCACCTCCCTCCTTTCCCATCTGGAATTGTATGCCAAGAATTCAGATGAAATGTTCCTAGAGGGGGAGAGGAAAGCAGAATGGATATGTCCACCTAGCAGATTCGCTCTGGCTATAATCGAGCATCTTTTTTCCTCAGTATCTGAGGGGGCAGGGAAGGGGAACCTCCTACAAAAGGGGAGGGTTAGGTCTGCTTCTTGGGTCTCCTCTCACACAGGAGCCAGGGTAGCTGTTGACAGAATTGATCGAGTCCACCTTAAGAAGCTGAGTGCAGGAAGTTAATAGAAAGCAATCAGACACACCATCTGTATCTTCCTGAAAAGAGCTGGGTGACAAGGAACATAGGAAACTGCCTTATATTGAGGCTGGCCATTGTGTCCATCTAGCATGGCAGTGGTGGCTGGTGCCCACTGGGGCTGGCAGGGCGAAAGGCAGGGAGCGCAAACAGGAGGGGGAGCCAGAGCCAATGATAGATTGAGCCAGCAAATTCTAGTGTTATCCCCATCCTTCTCTCTGCTGAATTCTGCAGCAGCAAAACTAAGGACTAAGGAGGAGGAAGTTGACAGCCACAACCACCCGCTGGAATGGTTGCAGGTGAGAAGGCAGACAAGTAAGAGCTGGCTGGGGTTTGTGGGGCAGTTCCCTGTTTTCCCCAATGGACCAGTCTGCACTGCAGCTCTACCCTGATCAGCAGGGTTTCAGGCAAAATACATTCCCAGCCCTAGCTGGAGATGCCAGGGATTAAACCTGCGACCTTCAGAATGCAAGGCAGACACCCTAGCACTGAGCTACAGGCCTACCACTCTAGTAAGGCTTGGGGGAAATGGCTGAAGAATTCCCCCTTGGTTTCTTACCACTGCAAATATCGGATAGGTAGTTATTCCGAAGGAACAGCGGCTTTATTATGGCTTAAGCTCTCATGGGCTAGAGTCAGAAGGGGTGTGCAAGTATCTCTCTGTGTGATACACATGTACACACAAACACACATGCTCCCTCTCCTTGGACAACATTGGTGGCCTGTATTTCTGCAGAGGCTGAATTCATTCCATTAGGAGCGAGGGCACGGCTAACGAAGTGATCAAAAGAGACCACAATGATCCCACGCATGACAACGCCTTCGCCGCATGCACTTCCGCAGCCTCAATTCGGGAATGTCATCTGAGGACAGGGTTTCCATTGCTAGCCTCCACGGCTGTACATGTACAGTATGCTGAGCATGGAAGAAATGTGAGGATTTCATTTCAGGCTTGCAATAAGACAAGGACGGCTTGAGCCGCTGAGTTATTGGCAGGGAGGGTTTGTGCAGATGTGCTGGGGAACAGGACATTTATCTAAGGCAGGGGTGGGCAGATGGTAGATCTGGTCCGGCTAGTAAATTGCTGGGTGATCTGCATCGGCGAAAGGTTTCTGGCTTCCAGTCACACACAGCAATAACCAAAGCCACTCTCCACCCCCCCTAAATTAGGCAGCTGGAAATCTCGGGTGTAGATTTCAATGTGCATTTGGAGGTTGTCTCACTGTATGAAAGGGGCAGTAGCTCAGTGGTAGAACATCTCACATGCATGCCAAAAGCTCCAAACTCAATCCCTAGCATCTCCAAGTAAGACAAATACAGTGGTACCTCAGGTTAAGTACTTAATTCGTTCCGGAGGTCCGTACTTAACCTGAAACTGTTCTTAACCTGAAGCACCGCTTTAGCTAATGGGGCCTCCTGCTGCCGCTGCGCTACCGGAGCACGATTTCTGTTCTTATCCTGAAGCAAAGTTCTTAACCTGAAGCATTATTTCTGGGTTAGTGGAGTCTGTAACCTGAAGCCTATGTAACCTGAAGCGTATGTAACCCGAGGTACCACTGTATAGAGAGATTAGACAAATATACGGAGGACAATGGCTATGATGACTAGGTTCATCGGAGGGAGTAATGCTTCTGAATGCCAGTTGCTAAAAACCGCAAGAAAGAAGAGAGTTCTAGTGCTCAGGTCTTGCTTGTGGTTGTCTCCTGTGAGAACAGGATGCTGGACTGAATGGGCCATTAGCCAGATCCACCAGGGCTCTTCCTATGTTTTAAACAAACTACAGCTCCCAGAATTCCTTAGAGGAATCCATGACTGTTTAAAGTGGTGCCATCATCCTTTAAATGTATGGTGTGAATGTGGTGGTATATAGGCACTTGGATAATGAGTTCACCGCCAGTATATAGGAGATGAAAGAGAGAGAATGATAATGTTTCTCTCTGTCTGCTTTCTCTATGTGGCAGCCAGAATGGAGATCAGTGATGGGGAAAGCTTTACCCGATGAATTTCTGCCTGTCAGTGAAGAGCAGACGCCTTAGGTTTCAGGACTGACAGATATTGAAAAGCAATTTATTATTCCTTCACATCAACCAGGGCTTGTGAAAATTGTGCCAAATGATAATGCTCTGAGGCTCAGAAAGAGGGACAAATGACGGCTTATGTGGTTAAAGTGAGATAGTGTCTATTTTTGTTGCAAGGGTAAAAGATCCATAAAAATGGCTCGGAGGGAGGTTAAAAAAGTAGCAAGTGGCAGGAAGGAGTGTGCATTAAAGACACTTAGCCCTGGTCAATACCATGAGTCTGGCAAGAGTGTCTGCGAAGCTGCCACTGTTTTAAAATACAATTTCCAGGGGGTGGAAGAGCTGTGGTGGCAGATGCTGTTTAATTTCAGGCAGCAGGGAAACAGCAGCACGTTGGGCACAACTTGGAAGTAGCCTGTGGTCTCGAGCTTTGAGTTTCTGCAAGGAAGCACCCGCTGATTGTTTCGCTAAGCCAAGGTCAGAGCAGTGATCGCCAGCTGCTGAAATGAGCGCAGCACATGATGTTGGAAGTACAGCCATTTTGCACAGTAACAACAACCTCGAAGAAGTCTTATGTCCAACAGGCATGTCTGGATTCCTCGCGCTGCATGGTATCAGCACATGGATGGACAAAATGTGCTCATGGGAAGTAATCCCCATGAGGATCGTTCAAATGAGATGGGTTTGTTGAACCTGGAGAAGAGAAGGCTTAAGGGGAGACACACCAGGTGCCTTCAAATATCTGAAAGGCTGTCACATGGAGGAAGCAGACTTCTTCTCTGTGCACCTCTGTGTTGCTCAGAGTGCAGGATTAGAGCCAATAGGTGGGGGCTGCAAGGAGAAGATTTTGGCTAAACATTAGTAGGAGGTTCCTAACTGTTCATCAGTGGTATGGATTGCCTAAGGAGGTGGTGGGCTCTTCTTTGCTGGAGGTATTTAAGGAGAGATGGGGCAGCTTCTGGGATGCTGTTGTTCCAACATCCCTGCATTGAGCAGGTAGTTGATCTCGATCCTTTGGCCTGCCAGACATCCTTTGTCTACAGTTTACATAATCTGGCCACTGGCCATGTTGGTTGCTGGAGGGCCACAGGTTTCCCATCCCTGGACTAGGTAAGAACATTAGAAGAGCCTAATGGATCAGGCCAAAGGTCCAGCATTGTGTTCTCATAGTGTCTATGGAAAGCTCACAAGTAGGATATGAGTGCAGTAGCAAATATGGAGACACAGGGCTTGCTGTCTCTGCGAATTTCAATGGTCTTCACTGGGTCATTTTAGAATTTTCCTACTTTAAGCATTTCTCTCCTTGGAATAAAATTGCATGTCTGCAAAAACTGAGGTTCCCTCAAATCAGTTCATCCCTGCCTCTTGTGCTTTCGTGACCTTAGCTTCCGTGCCTGGGCATTGGAAACAGAAGGAATGGTTAGCAGCATAGCTGATTTTTTTATTATTATTATTATTTTTTGCCCTGTTGCAGGCCTATCTGATTAACAGAACCTACAAAGATTGCACACATACACACACACACACACACACAATGTTGTAAAAGGCATTGTTTGGCGCAAGGTTTTGCTGCAAACAGTGATGGATTGTGGCCCAACTTGGGAAAGGAAAGATGACCTCGGGACTTGGATCAGGGATGGAGGACAGGTTGGATGAGTCAGTTGTTTGGCAGCCAACTTTTTCCTTCCCTTGCCTCGGGCACTCTTATATATCCGCATGGCAAGCACATCAATTAACAACAAAAGGGCTGGGCAATTCTCCCCCCCCCCCCCTTTGTATGAGATGCTCAAGCTGGACTGTGGTGGAGTCGCTGCAGACTAGCACCCAGTGGCCTGTGGACCAGCACTGGTCTGCAGGCCAGCACCCTGAGTATCACAGCTCTAGATGGCCTGCTTATTGAACACTCATCCTGATTTGCTTGCACAAAGCTTCCAGGGAGGTGAGGGCAGAGGAGAAATTCAGTTCAGTTCACCTTTAAAGGTGAACCTTCCTAACTTGCTCCGGCAATATGGAAACTCGAAACACCCCAGTCCTCCAGAATTCACACTTCTTGGGATTTTGCAATGCAAATCTCTCACTGAGCTGTCAAAAATTGCATGTGCTTGGGTTAAGCATGCATATATATGCTTATATTCACTTTAAAAATGCAATATATTAGGGAAGATTGCTTTGCAAAAGTATGTATCAATTAGGCAAAATGACATACAAAAATTGTGTATGTGAGGAGAAACATTTGCTTTAAATGCTGATGAACTTTCATGGGGGGCTTGCTTTTTTAAAGAAAAAAATGCAAACTGATGTGGAAGAGCTGGATTTAATATTGGAAAAATGTTGTAGTAGTAATTTTAATTGTTTAGCTATAAGGCATAACAACAATAACAACCGTACAGAATTGAACCACAAATCTGGCTCTTAATTTCCTGACTGCCAACATAAACAGAGAAACACACAAAGTAACATGGTTTTACGTGTCTTACAGCAAACAAAACAAAAACAAAACAAAAAAAAACCCATATGAACTCACTTGGTGTAACACAATTCTTATTGTGGCTACACTCAGATAGATTTTTTTTCTTCATGGCGAGCTTTAGAAAAAGAACACTGGGTAATACACTCCTCTATTGCTGTTTTGCAGAACGCAGAGTAATTTCTTATAGCAGCCATCAAGAAAGGCAGAGGGCATAACACTAGGGCTTTGTTCTGTGAAAGCAATCCTGCATGAAGCCCTAGCAATTAACTTCAGATAGTTAGCTGCCCTGATGGTCTGTCTAAATACATGGATTCGTTGGGAAAATGAGAAACCAAAACTGACACATTGCTGCATCCAACTACTGTTGAACAGCTATTACCACCAGAAAGCTCTTCCTAACATTTAGTTGGAATCTCCTTTCTTGTCCTTTGGAGTGATTGGTCCAGTTCCTACCCTCCAGAGCAACAGAAAACAAACTTGCTCTATCTTCCATGTGACAACCTTTTAGATAGTTGAAGATAGCTATCATATCTCCTCCCAGTTCTCCTCTTTTCCAGGCTAAACATACCCAGCTCCTTCAACCATTCATCATAAGGCTTGGTTTCCAGACCCTTGATCATCTCATTCGCCCTCCTCTGCAGACGTTCTAGCTTGTCAACATCCTCCTTAAACTGTGATGCCCTCTGTAGACTATATCCTTTATTGAAAATACATTCTGATTTGTTTGTGGGGCATATATACATCTTTCACCCCACACTTCTCAATGCATTTCCCTAAACGCAAAAAGGTCCATTTGCTTGCTTCTCAAAGGGGATTTGTTGTGCTAGGGTGGCAAGACTGGTTTGACCCACTTTAATTGCACAGACCTAACTTTCCAGTATGCACTTGAATTCCTCTTGCAAAATACCAACGGTCTCCAGGCGCTCTTCTTCTTCACTCAGACAATAGGAAGCAGACAGCTCTTGTGCATCTCAGACTTGCCACTTCCTATCTGCACATGATTGGGGGGAGAAAGGTGCATCATTTCCATTTGCAGAACAAAAATGCAACTAAGGAGTGCTCTCTATTCCTTTTGATGAGTGGAGGAAACTGCCAGCTATCTGCCAGCAGTCTGCTTGTGTTCATCCTTACAGGGCATGCATCACACACTCTATTGCAGAGTGAGGAGAACAAGACCAGGCAATAGCTCATACCTGAAATTCATGGTATTTCAAGAGAGTCACACTGACATTTGCCTCTGGCAGGCGGCACCCATTCTGAAAACATGGGTTTCCTTTGCTTGGTGAGGATTGATGCCTCAAAAGGGATCGCAAAAGATCACTGACTTCTTGGGACAACAGGATAAACAGCCATCTTTGCCTAGGGAACTCACTAAATTCATAGACAGAAATATAAGAGGCTGCCTTGTTCCAGGTTAGACAATTAGGGTTCACACAACTTTCTTTGATGGAACGTAAGAGGCACCTTTGCCCCAGGTTAGACTACTTGCACACCTATCCCAAAATTGTCTCCTGCAGGTCAGGGTCATGGTCCAAGTTAGTGGAGTTTGCAACAAGTGTCAGGCGAGAGGCAAGGTCAGAGCAGTCCACGGTCAGGTTTGGCAGAGGCAGGAGATCCAGTAGTATGCAGAGCACAGAGTTGGTATATTAACTTTGTGGTTCTATATACTGATTTATTTGCTTGCTTTTTGTTGGCTTCTTCAATAGGCAAAGAAACCCGTGGCAAACTACAAAGCCAGCTATATCAGAATCACCAATAAGACACATCTAAAAATGAATATATTGTGACTGTATTTTTTTAATTTAAAAAAATGTTTTCTTTTATAGTGTCTGTGGACCTAGATTGAGCTAAAATGGATCTCCAGACCTAATGCAGAAGAGTTAGTGCAAGAAGGTTATGCCCTGGATTCTAGCGAGCCTTATCTCTCCCCTATCTTAATGACAAGTCTCTGGGCTTATTTGTTTTATCTATTTGTTTTATAGATGTTTATCTAGCTTTTCAGAAGACTTTTCTCACCAAGTGGCAAATGTAACACACTTTAATGAAACAAAAAAGCAGTTTCAAACTTAACACCAACCTTAACAATAACCAACACACACATACAACACCACAATTCACCAAGCACAGTCATGAAAAAAAACACAATTTCGGCAGTGTGGTGTAGTGGTTAGAGTGGCAGGCTGGGACCTGGGAGACCAGGGTTCAAATCCCAACTTGGCCATGATGTTCACTGGGTGACCTTGATCCAGTCACTGCCTCTCAGCCTATCCTACCTCACTGGGATGTTGTGGGAGATTAAATGAGGAATGGGGGGAAGCATGTGTACCACCTTGGGTTTGCAGAAAAAGGTGAGCTATTAATGCAACAAATAAATTCATTCCACTTAAAATCAGTCTACAAAAATCAGTCCAGGGATGAGGCCTGCCTGAGCCCCCTTGGAAGTTGGGATGGGAAGGAAATTTGGTTCAGTTTGCACCCAAAGGTGCATAGAATCTCATCTCCCCATCTCTGTTAAGAAACAGGCAGCTGCATTTCTGCCCGGTGGTAGCTATTAGACGAAGCAGATCTAATAGCAAAAATGTGTTAGCTTGAGTGTTGAGAGACGGATTATGAGCAGCAATCGAAAGGATTTCCTTTAGCAAAGCGATGGTGCTCAACTACCAAGACATGCAGCTTTTTATTGGCAAATTACAGTGGACGCTCGGGTTGCGAACGTGATCCGTGCGGGAGGCACGTTCGCAACCCGCAGCATTCTCAACCCACAGCACCGTGTCTGCGCGCACACGGATCACGATTCGGCACTTCTGCACATACGCAAAGCGTGATTTAGCGGTTCTGCACATGCGCGAGACCAAAACCCGGAAGTAACCTGTTCTGGTACTTCCGGGTTTGGTGCGGTGTGCAACCCAAAAACACGTAACCTGAAGTGTCTGTAACCCGAGGTACCACTGTATCTCACAATCCATTCAAGCACCAAAAACCCATTTTCAAAGCTGAGTAGGAACTGCTTCTGATGTAACAGAAAATCACAGTGAGCAAGAAGCTTAATGATGGAATTGTAGAATTGGAGAGTTGTAAGAGACACCAAGGGTCATGTAGTCCAACCCCTTACAGTGAAGGAATCACAGCTAAAGCATCCTGGACAGAGGGTCACCCAACCTCTGTTCATAAACCACCAATGAAGGAAGGTCCGCCACCTTCTGAGGGAGTCTGTTCCACCGTTGAACAGCTATTGCCATCAGAAAGTTCTTACTAATGTTTAATTGAAATCTCCTTTCTTGTAAATTGACTCCATTGGTTCAGCTCCTACCCTCTGGAGCAGCAGAAAGCAAGCTCCATCTTGGGAACATCTCAAGAGGCATCCAAATGCATAGAGACATACAGACTGATGGAGAAACAACTATCCAAAATATATCATGGAATATTTTTCTGGGAAATGAAGCTTAAAGCGGCATTTAGAAATCTAAGAGGAAGAGCGGTAAATGTCAGGCCATAAGTGGCAAATAATATGCATTCAAGCTTTCACTAGAAGGTGCATATAAGGACATCATTTCTGTTGCTTCCATCATTTCCCTTGCTTCTTATTTAGAGGAATCCTCCTAATTATTCTTGATTGCCTTTTCAAGGCCAATCAGCACGATCTGGAGTTTAACATTAAATGTGGCGCATTTAGCTCCGCAGAAGTACTAAGTGCTGTACACATATAAAAATGTCAATACTTGGCAGCATGCGCTGTTGGTAAACCAAACCTCTGCGCTTTTGTTCATGCACTAATTAAATGGGCTTCGGCAAGTGTGGGTGGGTAGAGACTTGCATGAGGCTGAGCCAGCACGTTTTGCGGGGAGGATGGAATTAAATCAGGGCCCAATTAAAGAGCGTGTTCTGAAGGACCGTGTCCTGGATCCATGAAACACATCTCCTCATCTTCCAACACTGAGATCAGGAAATCTGTGGCCCTCCCGTTGTTGTTGGACTACAACTCCCATCAGCCCTGCCAGCATGGGCAGTGATCAAAGATGATGGAGATTGTAGTTCAGCAACAGCTGGAGGGCACCCGTTTCCTCACCTCTGATTTTGATTCGTAGACATGTGCGTCCATGTTTTATTCCAAATCTCTTTACATCAGACCCCATCCCTGAAATTAGAGACGTCAACCTCTGCTTGGAAAAGAGCTCACGGGCAGGCAGGTGGGGGCTGAGGGCAGACTGGGGGGGGCAGGGCCCCACCAGTTCCATTGGAGCAGCCTCCATTTCTCCTGTAAAGCTAACAAAACTCTCCTATCTCTCTCCCTCCCTTCAGCTAACATTTTGACCGTCATCATTTTGTCCCAGCTGGTGGCACGCAGGCAGAAGTCCTCCTACAATTACCTTTTGGCTCTGGCAGCCGCTGACTTGCTGGTGCTCTTCTTCATTGTCTTTGTTGACTTTTTATTGGAAGACTTCATCTTGAAAAAGCAAATGCCAGAGGTCCTGGACAAAATCATCGAGGTCTTGGAATTTTCATCCATCCACACGTCCATTTGGATTACTGTGCCGCTGACCATTGACCGCTACATTGCTGTCTGCCACCCTCTCAAATATCACACGGTTTCCTACCCAGCCCGCACTCGGAAAGTCATTGTCAGCGTTTATATCATTTGCTTTCTGACCAGCATCCCTTACTACTGGTGGCCCAATATTTGGAAAGAAGACTACACAAGCACACTGGTCCATCACATCCTCATCTGGATCCATTGCTTCACTGTCTACTTGGTGCCCTGTTCCATCTTCTTCATCTTAAATTCCATCATCGTGTGCAAGCTTCGCCAGAAGTGCAATTTCCGCCTGAGAGGCTATTCCACTGGGAAAACCACCGCCATCTTGTTTACCATCACCTCCATTTTCGCCATCCTTTGGGCTCCAAGGATTATCATGATTCTCTATCACCTATACGTCTCGCCAATACACAACAGCTGGTCAGTCCACATTGTCTCAGATGTTGCCAACATGCTGGCGCTCCTGAACACGGCCATCAATTTTTTCCTGTACTGTTTCATCAGCAAGCGCTTCCGCACAATGGCAGCCACAACGCTCAAGGCTTTCTTTAAGTGCCAGAAGCAACCTGTCCAATTCTACACAAACCATAACTTTTCCATAACTAGCAGTCCCTGGATATCTCCAGCCAACTCCCACTGTATCAAAATGCTGGTTTACCAATACGATAAGAATGGAAAGCCTATAAAGATATCACCATGATCGTCACCCAAAAGGTTTCCCAGCAGAGGAAAGTTCTTTTCAAGAGGTTACGTCAATGGGCTGCGACTGCCGGAGGAGCAATGGTCACTGCTAAGAGTGGCTGTTGGATTTAATTTCTCTCCCAGAGTCAGGAGAGTTGGCTAGAACTGTTAACAGGAGCCTTTGATATCGGGGAGACAGAAAGAGGCAGCGAAGCAGGCTACATCTCCTACGGGGCCTTGAAAAAAGAGGCTTTCAGAAGTGGCAGTTAGATGTCCGAGCACTGATGCCATGGAACATTGTTGGTGATAATAAGCCACTGCGAAGTGTAACTGAATGAACTTATGTTCTAACCAAGCATACACCTGTACTGAACGTTTTCTCTCTCTATATATACATATATAAATATATATTTGATGGGGTTATTTACATTATCTGCCCTCGCTTGGTTGTTTTTTTGTTTACAAATTGTCATGGAGTCCTACCACATGGATTATTCCAATGTTGAAGACAAGAAGCCATCCATCTGCAAAGTATTGATTTGTATGGTGGCTCAGTGTGTCTCTTTAGGTTCTCTGGAGGAATGACACAGAACTGGAAGAAGCCATCCTGTGGCCCACAAGGCAACATGAGAGCTGTAACTTACCCTTTTCTCTACGAGTGCTGTGTTTCATGGAATGGTTGAGCACATTGTACCAAGAGCAAGGAAGGGATTTCTTGAGCAGAGAACAAAAATAACATATTTGAGCATCTTTTTTTTTAAAGAACCTTTTTTGAAAATTCCATATTGAAGCTCACTAGGTGCTTTGTTCCCTGAGCGATACGGAATTATTTTGTGATCTATATGGAGACAATAAATCTCACAGAAGCCCGGGAAGACAGCAAGACTTTCTTGAGTGGGCTCCTAATGGTTATTTGTACACATTTGAAAAAACAACAACAACACCATGAATGTATGGAGAATGGGGTGCTTTTTGGTTTTTTATGAGCTCCAGAATTAAATCATTCATCTTTCAAAGTTACCTCTCCCTCCCGCTAAAAGGGGTTCAGAAGTAACATCCAAGAGACCTCATAGCGTAACAGTGACCAAGAAAGAATCACATTCTTTCGGCAGTATGGTTAGAACATTTTTAAATAAGCAAGTCCTTCAGAAGCCCAGCTTCAAAAGCATATGACAAATGACACCAGAGTTTCTGAGACATTTGGGAAACGGTTGAGGGGAAAGTGTACTTCACGGCTTGCTGCTGAATAACTGCGTTGGTCAGTTAACTCTGGCCGTATAGTACGGGGAATGTAACTCCTGGTGTGCTAAGCACCGTCGTAGGTGTGGGATTTCAGCAGACCTCCGCACACTGGACTGCATTGTTTCCTCACATGTCTCAATCACCTTGTTCATTGCTAGCCCAGTTCTTCCGTCTGTTGCTTTCAGGAACAGGAATATAAATCCCATGACAAAGAGTTGTGGAAGTGCATTGCTGGGGGCTGTGTGATATGCAGAGTCCACATTGCCAACCGGCAGCTATAAAGAAAGGATGTATTTGCAACCTTTTTGCAAAGGTTTATTATTATTATTATTATTATTATTATTATTATTAATTAACTGAATTTAGGGAAGCTTTTAATATATGATGAATTATTGTATTTTAATGTTTTGTTGGAAGCCGCCCAGAGTGGCTGGGGAAGCCCAGCTAGATGGGCGGGGTATAAATAATAAAAAAATATTATAATTATTATTCAATACTGCCCTTCATCTGAAGATCTTAGGGCGGTTTTCAATCTAAAAACACAACAATGCATTCACATAATAACAAATATAAACAATAACAAACACACACAAACAGTTTAAAAGGTCAGCAACTGTTTAATTAGCCAAAGGCCTGGTCAAAGAGGAATGTTTTTGCCTGGCGCCTAAAGATATGTAATGAAGGCTCCAAGCAAACCTCTCTGGGGAGATCATTACACAAGCGGGGTGTATAGATTTGTGGCATGAAAACAAATGCAGGTAAACTGTAGCTTGTAATTACATGAAGGGCCCATTTCCAGGAGAGAACCATGAAAATTTGCACATGAGGTCAAAGTGTAGAATCAGGGCGGTTGCCTGATATCTTCATATGAGACCAAAGGAGAGTGACTCACCCGTGTTGTATGTGGATACTGAGATTCTATATCCCTAAGGGCCTTGACCCTATATGGAAGTCACAGCTATGATCAGGTCTAGCCCATGATTTTGGGACCCCCTGGGCAAGGTGGGCCATCCTATTTTAATGCTACTATGGCTTCTTAGCCACAGGGTTGTCACTTGACTCACCACCATTCCCCATGGCAAGGGGGTGCCCTTCAGATGTTGTTGAACCAGAACTCCCATCAGCTGCAGCCAGCATGGCAATGATAAGGAACGATGGAAGTGGTAGTACAGCAGTATTTGGTGGGCGCCACATTGACTATCCCCATTCTAGGGCACCTGCAAGCCAGGTTTTAGCCTCGGTTCAGTGCTGACAACCAAACTTACCCTCCTTAACTATCAAAGATCTTTTGTGTAGATGTGAGTTTGCACCACAACTTGCAGGTTGTGGGTAGGAGAAGGAGGAGATTGCTGTCACTGGGGGTTCCCCTTCCCCCGATTTGGATACTGTGCAATTCATATATTAAAACATTGGTTGCAGTAAAACTCAGAAAGTAATGTTAATTGTCAAAATAAAGATCAGTAAAAAGAATGCACAAGAATATCAGCTTGAATTTTATACGAAGTATTGGTTTTCTCCCCCTACCACTTCCTATCCTTAACTTCCCAGTTCTCTACATTTTTCACTTTGCAAGTGGAAATGAACCAAAGTTTACCTTCAAACAGTTCTTAAGGTTGGAGGAGTGTAACACCTCTGTTTTATCATTCATTTGGACTTTGCTTAATGGAAGGCGGATGAAGGAGTTAACATGATTGTATACATCAAAGTGCAATATATCCTTTTTTTAAAAAAAATGCATCTGATAACTGGGGAGTGGGAGGTTTAAACTATTTAAACTATTTATAGTCTGCATTTAACTCTGCTACGTTAGCAAAAAAAAAAAAAAGCAACTGAATGTTTAGATTTCTTTTCCTATTATTAAAAAAATGACTTTTTAAACCTTCTAGGTGGAAATCAATTGCCATATACTTTTACTATTTTTAAAAGACGAGAATAAAGGTCTGCCCTTGGTGCTTCCATTGCATGCCCTACCAGCCCTCTCAGCTTTCGCAATGTCTCCCCTTTTTAGGAGGCTTGGATTTGTCCAAACAAGGGGCGGAAGAGGAGGGGCTTGTGGAAGCCATTAAGTCTCCTTTAGCAACACCACCCATAACTGAGCACTGAGCTACCACAGTGTTTGTCAGCTTTAATGGCCTGTATCTCTCTCTCAGGGCCTTTCTGGGGCCTACTATGACAGTTCAGTGGAAGAGACTCTCCTTTGTACACAGAAGGTCCTAGGTTCAATCTCTGGTATCTCCAAGAAGAACATAAGAAGATCCCTGATGGATCAAGCCAATGGCCCACCTAGTCCAGCATCCTGTTCTCACAGTGGCCAACCAGATGAATGCAGGAACCCTGCAAGTAGAGAAGAAGCGCAACAGCCCACCTGCAGCTCACAGCAGCTGGCAGTGTAGTTAGAACATAGCAACCAATAGCTTTATCCTCCATCCACGTTGCTGACCATCACTACATCTTCTGGGAGCAAAATTCCACAGAGAACTTCCAGCATTCAGCTTCATTGGACAGCCCCAAGTCATAGTCATAATTTTTTTATTAAAAAGATCTTTATTTGCTTGTTTAAGGACCTAAGAAGGGGGAGCAGGAGGGGCCTTTAAAAAGGAAGTTAATGGCAAGTTTAACAAAGATGGCAGGAGAGAGGGGGGAAAGAAAATTAATAGCAAGTTTAACAAAGATGGGTTTAACAAAGATAGGTGGGACATGGGTGGCGCTGTGGGTTAAACCACAGAGCCTAGGACTTGCCGATCAGAAGGTTGGCGGTTCGAATCCCCGCAACGGGGTGAGCTCCCATTGTTCGGTCCCAGCTCCTGCCAACCTAGCAGTTCGGAAGCACATCAAAGTGCAAGTAGGTAAATAGGTACCGCTCTGGTGGGAAGGTAAACAGCGTTTCCATGTGCTGCTCTGGTTTGCCAGAAGCGGCTTAGTCATGCTGACCACATGACCTGGAAGCTGTACGCCGGCTCCCTCGGCCAATAAAGCAAGATGAGCGCCGCAACCCCAGAGTTGGTCACGACTGGACCTAATGGTCAGGGGTCCTTTTACCTTTACCTTTAACAAAGATGGCAGAAGAGAAAAAGAAAACCAGGAATGGAGGGAGGGAGGAGAACCCACCAAAAAGCCACTGTCACATAATAGATGATGGGTATTTATCCCTCCAGGCACAATGTATAAATCTCTTTAAAAACAGAAGGATAGCAAGAGGGGCTTTGAGTCGCCCATCATCAACAGTCACCACCTGAACCACAGACTGGGCAAGAGCACAGATCGCCTGGTCACAGTCTTCCCCACTATAGTGTTGTGCATTTCAGTTTAAAATTTAGCCATCGTTTCTCAATTTGCATACAAATTAGAACATGAACACTTTGTGCAAATCTGCCTCCTTTTTCTCTGCTTTTGAAGAGGAGTTTTATCAGGCCAGGAAGCAGGCGATGAGGAAAATTCTCCCTGAGACCATCAAGAGCCACTGGCAGTCAGAGGGAATCCATATTGGGCTCGATGTACAGCAGCGGATGACAGGGTTCTCACTCGACCTCTGACTAGCCGCACTGCTGCTGCGTGCCAGAACACAGGGTGAGAGGGGCAAGGTGGCAGCAAGGTCAGTGCAGGGCACATGCACCAGCAGAGGGGCTGAATTGGCTGCACAGATGCATTTGCACTGCGCCACCTCACCCCCTCACTGCAGGGATGCAGGGGACCAGAAGTCAAGTGAGTGCCATCCCCCCAATCCACCATCCGCTACTGTCAATCGATAAATAGTCTGAGCCTGACTTAAGGCAATTTCTTATGTTCCTTCTCACAATCTTCTAGCACAGATGTGAGGAATTCCCAGCCCTCCAGATGTTGCTGAACTACAACTCCCATCACCCCTGACCATTGGCCATGCTTGCTGATGCTAACAGGAGTTGTAGTTCAGCAACAGCCAGAAGGTCAAAGGTTCCTCACACCTGTCATAACAAGAGCTGCTGGGGACCGAATCGTGCATCTTCAGTTTGCAAAAGAGACCCTCTGCCACTGGACTATGCCTGGGTGAAGAAGAAGCTCTGTCTCATTACTTCTGGTGGTGTTTTTATTGAAGGACACATTGGCACAAGTGGTAGGCTCACTGCTTACTTGTGTATGGGAGAAGGTTCATATTTTGCATCCTGGTCCAACCAAGTTACGCACAAAATCTTGTTGGGAAGGACCAGAGAGCACCTCCAGCCTCCTCAAGCAATTGCTTGAGCCTCTGTTCGGATGACACCTTGGCTCACCTCTGAGGACCTTATTCTATTTCCCTGGTTTATTGATATGGAATGCAATGTCTGTTGATAACTCAGAAGTATCTTGCTGGATTATTTGTAGCCTCCAACATCCACACAGTGAGTATTTAACCAAGGCCAAAAGAAAATATAATCGAGACCCTGGTGGAAGACAAAGAGAGGGAAGCTTCCTGTATTTTTAATTGATTTTGGCGCCTCCAATTGTAACAGGAAGGGGAAAGAAAGACTGCTGGTTATATCATGCCTGGCAAGAAGTTACCCGTCTATGTGCTTAATTTTTAAAAATAAAAAAGCCAAAACATTATGAACAAAGTTTTTATTTAAAAAGGAAAAAAACACACAGAAATAATAGGTGCAAACTGTTCTTCTAAGGTGACTTACTACTACTGCCTATTTCAACTGTAATTGTTGATATTTTCATAAGTAGAGGTTATATTGTGTTTGGCAATACCTGTTTGTATTCTAATAAAATCCTCAGCTCCAGGGGGCTGCCTGCCTATTGTGTGCTGTTTATTTATTTCCTTTGAGTGGTGTGTCAGTGTTTACATCCCAGAAAATATCCAGAGCAGCTGCAGTGGTGGCTGGTGCCCATTGGAACTGATAGGGCAGAAGGCAAGGAGGCCAACACTAGGTGGCGCCAGAGCCAATGACAGGCAGTGCCAATTAATTCTGCTTTTGTTCCATCCTCCTCCCTGCCGAGTTCTACAAGGGTGGCACTGGGAGTGTGAAGAAGTAGGAAGCTGTCACAAGCAGAGCCGATCCCTGGACTGGATGTAAGTAAGGAGGCAAGCGGGGGAACAGCTGAGATCTGACTGAGATTGGTGGGGCAGTGCCCCATTTGCAAGACTCCGCTGGGCAGATATATGCCCTTTGAGTGTCCCAATTTCCCCAGGACATCCCAGAATTACAGAAGCCATCCTGACTTCTGACATGGTCCCGTTTTCCTCCTCCAGAGCTGCCGTCTCAGTGGTGCTTCATTCTTGTGCGAGTCAGCTGGATCCTATTTGAGCATGGCACAAAACGACATGCATCCTGAATGCCTTCTGCCTTTCCCATTGGCCAAGCTGATGGGAGTGTTGCTCCACCCACTTTTGTATCTGGCCCTGTCCATCACTGGTATACGGCCCTCAGAATACTGACCGCTCCCCTCCCCTAAGCAAGGCTGCTCCCCTAGGAGAATGAAAGCGTTTTAGAAATGGTTGTATGGTAAAGAAGCAGTTCTAGGTGACACTAGCAGGGAAAAGAAGCTAAGTTTCTGTTTTGTATATAGTTTGGCAGAGCACACTGCTAAGTAAAGTTTGTTCCTTCCAATCCATTCTCTGCGGCTCATTTGTCATCTTGCAAATGACAATTAACTACTGGCCCTAACCTATCACTAATGTTGAAACAATGTGCAACTGCCTATGGATTCTGCTTGTGGCACTGCAACATATTTGCCTCAGGCAGCAAAACATTTTGGACTGGGTTGGCAGAAATTAAGCTCGATCTTCAGATCAATAAATATTTCATGATGGCGCTGCAAGAAAATTGGCTTCCAGGTGTCAAAAATATCCAAGACTGTGGCCCACTGATATGATAAAACTTTGTATCAAATGTCTCCTGCCTATCTTGAGGTCCCGTGTGGCTATGAGAACTTTATGGCCTCATGAACTTTATGGCCTCAGGATGAATGAAAAATGGCAATTCCTGGAGGGGCGGGATCTCTAACAGAGCATTTCTGCCAATGCTGAACTACAAATCCCATGGTGCCTTTATTTGTAGTTAATCATGTATGCCCACCCAAGGCAGCTTTCATACAATAGGATACAAAACAAATTTAAAACAGCAAAATGCATTAGAAAAGCCATCTGTGACAGACAGACCCCGGGTCAGCCTCCTGGTGACCCAACAACCAATCAGAGCTGGGTAGAATGTTAGCCAATCATCATTGTCCCACCACCAATCCCCAGGCTCTCAGCCTTCTTCCCTTGGGGGCTTCCCAGCTGGTTCCTCCCACCATTCCTCTGCGTCCAACCAGACCGTGACAACTACTATGCCATTTTAACAGTCACGGCTCCCCCCACCCCCAAAGAATCCTGGGAGTTGCAGTTTGTTCAGGGTGCTAAGAATTGTTAGGAGGCCTCTATTCCCCTCACAGAGCTATACAGTCATACCTTGGGTTACAGATGCTTCAGGTTTCGCGATTTCGGGTTGTGCACCACGCTGAACCCGGAAGTACCGAAATGGTTACTTCCGGGTTTCGGCGCATGCGCAGAAGCGCTAAATTGTGCTTTGCGCATGCGCAGAAGCGCCGAATCGTGGCCTGAGCGTCCACTGTAATTCTAAGAGTGGTTTAACAAAGCTTTCCTCTCTCCAGGGGATGCTGTGGATCTTAGCTGCGCCAGGAGAATAGCACCTCTCGGTGCTCCCTTTGAGGGAAGAATACTGCTTTCAGTGCCTACTGTAGATCACGTAAGAGTTTGTGAATCCTCTGGCTGTTCCCTCATCAAAGCATTTAACGTCCTTCACAGCTACGGTGCATTCGGAAGCAGCTTTTTAGTATGGCGAAGATGAAGAGGTAGCCAGGCCCAAAGCATTTATTGGTGAACTCCTGCTGACTTTTCTCTTTAGCTTCTCCCCCCTCCCCTTTTCTTTTTAAAAACACTCCAAAGCACAGCAAGCGCAGCAAATAAGAGGTGGCTTGGCAGGCCTAGATTGTTAAATAATAATCAAGCTATTACTTCTCCCAGGCTGGATTTGATGGCTCAGCCTCGGCAGCAGCCTGCAATTAATCTGAGCGTATGCAAGGCTCTCCAGACACAACAAAGAACCTGAGAGTTTTCAGCCGCCGCTTCCCCCCCCCCCCCGCCCCGCATGCAATGCAAAGACAGTGGACGTGAATTTACAATGAGATCAGCCGAGTCGATCAAGGAGGGAAGTACATATTTATGACCTTAAAATGCTTTGAAAGTACATTTGGGAAGGTGGTACGTTCTGGTTGCCTTTGTTCTGTATGCCGGTGACACTGTGTTGCGGTGTAATGCCTTTTGGACCTCTTGACTTCCTGTAGTTTGCATACTGCAGAGCTCTGGTGGATGTGTTCATTTTTCTGTTCTCATTCTATAGCAATAAAGGACTGTTGTGCTTGAGAGGCCTGCTTCCCTCCGGATTGCTTTTCCCTCTATGCCAGCACAACAGTCTTTTTTTAGGGGTGGTAGAGAAACTCAATCCAGTTTTCATTCAAAGGTCATCTTGTCAAACCCCTTGGGCAATGCAGGAACCACAGCTGAACAATCCCTGACTGAAGGCCGTCCAACCTGTCAGGAGTGAGCCAGCAGTAAATCACACCGTGCAAGTTGGAGTTAACTCTTTATTAGGTCCATGGATCAGTTGCCAAGACTGGAAGTCCCCAGCTTCCCACAGCAGTTGGAGACTGTGTACCCATGAAGCCAACCTATCCTCCACCCTTTTCATGCCACTTCTGGTTCTGGGAGACAAGGGGGAGGGGAGCTGGTCAGGGCAGGAGGAGGAGACACCCATGACTATTCACCAGCCGGACTCATCTCTGCCTCTTGGCGTCCTCCTCCCACCCTTCTGCTTCAGCTTCTGCCTCCAAATCTGGGCTTCTCTCTGCCACTGACTCTCCCAGCTCACTAAGCTTCCTTCAGCATCCAACACTTCCTCTTCCCAGTCTTCTCCCTCTGACCACTCATCATTGTCCCACCACCGTCCCGTCCCTGCGCTCTGAGCCTTCTTCTTCCCTTGGGGGTTCCCCAGCTGATTCCTCCCAACATTCCTCTACATCAGACCAGTCTATGGCACAATCTGTGTTTTTAAACCAAAGAAAGAAAGTTCACCAACTTGCCAGGTAGCCTGTTCCATGGTCCAACAACTCTTACCATAAAAAATTACTTCCTAACATTTAGTCAGAATCTCCTTCCCTGTAACTTGAATACATTAATTCAGGTCCTACCCTCTGGAGCAGCAGAAAACAAGCTTGCCCCATCATTCATGTGACAGCCCTTCAGATATTTGAAGATGGCTATCTTAGCACCTCTCAGTCTAAACATACCCAACTCCCTCAGCTGTTTGTCATAAGGCTTGAGTTTATGTATGATATAAGGTGTTAGGAATATCTACAACACGTCTAAAATAAGCTATACAACACGATACCTTAAAATATAGAAGATTTTTTAAATAAAAAAAAACATAAAGAACATAACCAAATTAAAAATTGTAACAGCAACTGGTCATGATTTGTGCAGCCAGGAGGAAAAATCTAGCCAGTCCCTGTTAATAATCTGTGGAAATGTAGGCCAGATACCATTAAGAAGTTTTACCTGGAATTTTTGGGAGGAAAATCTGATTTGGCCATCTTTACAGAAATTACAGGCAAGAAGCACATGAACCAAATATTATCTAACCCCCAGCTGATGCAGATCTCCCAACCTATCTCTCTTGTGGCATTTTTGCATTGTTATATACTGGGCACACAACCTTTTAAAATGTACTTTAATTTGTGAAATAAAATAGATGGAAGAAACGGACGATCTTTCTGTGATCTGCTTCCCCGCTGTAAGCCAGCCTGACTCCACATGCAGTTTCCCCATTACCTTTAAAGGCTCAATAGATGGGGAACAAGAATCGCCATGGTTCCACAAGGGAAATCAATGCGGCTCCTGGGCCCGTATGGCTTGAAATCTCTGCACATGGCTCAATCTGGCTTGTCGCTGCAGGGAATCAACACCCGCCCCCAACACCTCTCAGCAGGTCCCCCTCTCCCAGGAAGAAAATAAAATAAAAAGGCAACAGGCTTTGCGAAGCGATCACCTAAGCTACCTCCATGCGGTAGCTATAGCAATGAAGGGCTGAATCAAATAATCAATCAGCACAATTGTAATGAATATAGAAGCACTGGAGTTTAACCAGGCAAGGCCTGAGATTAAGTTTGTCATTTGCTCCGGCTGGTCTTTTGGCTGCCTGGTGTGCAGTCGCGCAAACAAAGCACATACACAGCGTGTTGCATTATACTCTGGATTGAAATGGGGAAAGGAACCGGGGGGGGGGGGGGCTCAGAGGCCACCCAAAGGAAGCAAGAGGGAAATTCCATTTTTCTAAAAAAGGTCAGATCTCCTGAAACAGGAAGGTGCCTTTGATCAAATATGGTTCTGTCTTTCTGCCACACCTTTCTGTCTGCCTCTCTCTGTGTCTATCTCTGCGCTTCCAGGTAGGGCTGAGGGAGAAATTTGATTCAGTTCACATTTCTAAGTAAACCTACCAAATGTTCGCTTTTATTTACTGCAGATTTGTTGCAAACTGTTATGTACTGAAGTTCTCACCCTGGGCCAGCAGGGGGATACTGTAGATAGTTATGCAAATAAGGGATCAAAAGTGACGTTCAGTGATTGGCTAGTTTTAGAAAGTTGTTACAGTAACGTTGTACTGGAGCTCTATATAAGCAGGCTGACTGAACCCTTCAGTTCAGTTCTGACCTGGCCTGTGAATAAACAAGAGCTGTTTGAAGAATCGCTGTGTCGTCTGATATGTTCACCCACAACTTAACACAAACTGCCCCAAGACCTGCAGGTATAGGACAGTATACAAATCTGTCTGTCTGTCTGTCTAATTTAATTTAATTTAATTTATATCCTGCCTTTCCTCCCAGGTAGTGAACAATGAGCGATAAGACAATAAATTCATCTTTAAAAACTTTCTGAAACAATCTGCAAACACAGCTTTCCTTTCCTTTTATGGCATTCCCTGACCTAGCAAATATCATAGAATCATAGAATCATAGAGTTGGAAGAGACCACAAGGGCCATCGAGTCCAACCCCCTGCCAAGCAGGAAACACCATCAGAGCACTCCTGACATATGGTTGTCAAGCCTCTGCTTAAAGACCTCCAAAGAAGGAGACTCCACCACACTCCTTGGCAGCAAATTCCACTGTCGAACAGCTCTTACTGTCAGGAAGTTCTTCCTAATATTTAGGTGGAATCTTGTTTCTTGTAGTTTGGATCCATTGCTCCGTGTCCGCTTCTCTGGAGCAGCAGAAAACAACCTTTCTCCCTCCTCTATGTGACATCCTTTTATATATTTGAACATGGCTGTCATATCACCCCTTAACCTCCTCTTCTCCAGGCTAAACATGCCCAGCTCCCTTAGCCGTTCCTCATAAGGCATCGTTTCCAGGCCTTTGACCATTTTGGTTGCCCTCCTCTGGACACGTTCCAGTTTGTCAGTGTCCTTCTTGAACTGTGGTGCCCAGAACTGGACACAGTACTCCAGGTGAGGTCTGACCAGAGCAGAATACAGTGGCACTATTACTTCCCTTGATCTAGATGCTATACTCCTATTGATGCAGCCCAGAATTGCATTGGCTTTTTTAGCTGCCGTGTCACACTGTTGGCCAACTGTGGTCAACCAAGACTCCTAGATCCTTTTCACATGTACTGCTCTCAAGCCAGGTGTCACCCATCTTGTATTTGTGCCTCTCATTTTTTTTGCCCAAGTGCAATACTTTACATTTCTCCCTGTTAAAATTCATCTTGTTTGTTTTGGCCCAGTTCTCTAATCTGTCAAGGTCGTTTTGAAGTGTGATCCTGTCCTCTGGGGTGTTAGCCACCCCTCCCAGTTTGGTGTCATCTGCAAATTTGATCAGGATGCCCTTGAGTCCATCATCCAAGTCGTTGATAAAGATGTTGAATAAGACCGGGCCCAAGACAGAACCCTGTGGCACCCCACTAGTCACTCTTCTCCAGGATGAAGAGGAACCATTGATGAGCACCCTTTGGGTTTGGTCAGTCAGCCAGTTACAAATCCACTGAGTGGTAGCATAGTCAAGACCGCATTTTACCAGCTTCTTTACAAGAATATCATGGGGCACCTTGTCAAATGCCTTGCTGAAATCAAGGTAGGCTACATCCACTGTGTTCCCTTCATCTACCAGGCTTGTAATTCTGTCAAAAAACGAGATCAGGTTAGTCTGACATGACTTGTTTTTCAGAAATCCATGCTGACTATTGGTGATCACAGCATTCCTTTCTAGGTGCTCACAGACTGTTTGCTTAATGATCTGCTCCAGAATCTTCCCTGGTATTGATGTCAGACTGACTGGGCGGTAATTATTTGGGTCCTCTCTTTTCCCCTTTTTGAAAATAGGGACAACATTTGCCCTCCTCCAGTCTGCCGGGACTTCGCCTGTTCTCCAGGAATTCTCAAAGATGACTGCCAGTGGTTCTGAGATCACATCTGCCAGTTCTTTTAATACTCTTGGATGCAGTTCATCTGGCCCTGGAGACTTGAATACATCTAAACTAGCCAAGTATTCTTGTACTATCTCCTTAGTTATTCTGGGCTGTGTTTCCTCTGCTGAATCATTTGCTCCAAATTCTTCAGGTCGGGCATTGAAAGTCTCCTTATCGCCTCACTCACTTGCCAGAGCAAAAAGAGTCCCATCCGTTATCCTGGAGCTCTCGCACATGATGTCATCGCTCCAATCCTGAATGAAACCCTAGAGCTGCTCTCCCCTGCATGCCACCTTCTGCTACACCAATGAATATCACAATAAAATACAAAAGATCTGAGAATTAAAAACCATTGGCAACTGTCTGTTGGCAAGAACGGGCAGCAGTAGATCACACCAAGTAAGTTCCAATTAACTCTTCATCAGCAAAACACAGGAGTGTCAAGCATAGTGAACACAGCAATTCATCTCTGCATCTCTGACAGGTCTTGGCCCATGAAGCTGTGGCCAAAACTAAAGGTCCCCGCCTCCCCACTGTCACCTATGTCTCCACCTCTTCAGTGGAGCTCTTTCAAAGCAATTTGAGACTGCACCTACATGTCTGCTATTGTTCCTCCTGCTTCATGCCTCTACTGGTTCTGGGAGACGGGGGTGGGGGGAGCTTGTTGCAGCAGGAGGTGGAGACACCAGTTCCTCTTCACAAGCCTGACTCTTCTCTGCCTCTTGGCCTCCCTCCTTTTCTGCTTCTGTGCTTCTCTCTGCCACAGACTCTCCCCGCTCACTAAACCCTGTTATCTCTTCAGCTTCCGACATCTCCTTCCAGCTCTGTCTCTCTTCTCCCTCTGACCGCTTGTTGTCGTCCCACCCCAAATCCCTTGCCTCTGAGCCTTCTTCTTTTGGGGGTTCCCCAGCCGGTTCTTCCCGCCATTCTTGTGTGCCCAACCAGTCCCTGGTATCCACTTAACTTAAGCCTGCAATTTTCTATTTGTTGCAGGGGCGATTTCATTTTTTTTTAACAGGGTGCATGAATTAAATTGTTTCCCAAAAAGTTAATGATGACCGATCAGATCACATTGATTTGTCCTTAGCAAGCCTTCCGCTGATGGTAATCAAGGAAGGCAATGAAGTTAAGCCCTAGTTTAAAAAAGGAGGAGGATGGCATTTCCTCGAGGAGAGACCTAGCACAGAGTCCCCTTCCCGCTTCACAACCTACGTGACTCTGACTGCATGGCTCTCACTGTGGCAGTGTCTGTTGTGCATTCGTCTCAGGCATTAAAACCCCATAAATCTCTCCTAAATGTGCTGTCACTGATTAGGAATTTAATTACTGCTATACACAGGAGCCCTTTTAATTTCTTCCTCCCTTGAAACAAATCAAACAGGGGCTGTGTGGTTTATCTTCCTGCACGCCACCATGATAAAGGGGAGAGCCGATTCAGGAGTGCCAAATCAGCTGCTAACTGGAAAACCCGCTGGGGGAGGGGGGGAGGAACTTTCAACTGCGGTGCAGAAAGATGAGGTGACCAGAGACTCCCTTCTGTTCAGGCTGAAGTCAGCCCCAGCTTTGCCTTACCGGGGTGTGTGACCTGGCACACATAAATAGGGATGGTGAATAAATTCAGCGGTAGAGCATGTGCTTTGCATGCATCTGTCGTGGATACTTTAGTTGATATTCCTGCATTGCAGCAGGGGGTTGGACTAGATGACCCTAGGGGTCCCTTCCAATGGTACAATTTTATAATTCTATTACTATTGGGACGCATGGTCGGCGGTTTGAATCCCCACGGCGGGGTGAGCTCCCGTCTTTCAGTCCCAGCTCCTGCCCACCTAGCAGTTCGAAAGCACCCCTAAGTGCAAGTAGATAAATAGGTACCGCTTTAAAAGCGGGAAGGTAAACGGCGTTTCCGTGTGCTGCGCTGGTGCTGGCTCGCCAGAGCAGCTTCGTCACGCTGGCCACGTGACCCGGAAGTGTCTCCGGACAGCGCTGGCCCCTGGCCTCTTAAGTGAGATGGGCGCACAACCCTAGAGTCGGACACGACTGGCCCGTACGGGCAGGGGTACCTTTACCTTTACCTTACTATGGGCAACAAAGGTGCCATCTAGGGGAAGGTGTCATCTATACGTAGTGGGGAATTTTTTTGCTGTGTTGTCATCCCCATCTTCTTATTCAATGGGTTCGGGAAAGAAAAAAATTCCACTCATTAGCTACAGCTCCTGTCCTGGCTGAGAATAATTAGTGTCATTAATGCTGTAATCATGTCTCCAAACCAAACGCTTTACAAAAGATGGGACCGGAGCTCCTAAATAAATAAGTAAGACGTAACTGAGTCATTCATTTGGTTGTAATTAAAGACCACGTGTGTTTTCCCTTTGGTACTTGTTTACAATGGGCGGGTGGAGAGAGGCAGAGAGTGAGAAAGAGAGATCAAATGGTGTTCAGAGACTTTAATCTTCCAGGTTTCCCCCTGGAAAAGTGGAGAAGAAAGAGATGGACAGAGCAGTGACGTTGTGTCTGTGTTTAAGAAACAACGTGACATTTTAAGCCGCATTAAGGGCTGAGCCTCACTTTGTTTTTTGAACTTGTAGATGAGCATTAGTGTATAAATGTGAGTATGGATACCTGACTACCAAATATTGCCATATATTTATGGTTACCCGAGTACAAAATACTCCCATGGGTCTGCAGATACCTGAGTTTGTGTACACATACCCAAGCACCCAAGTAAAACAATAACTTTCATGTGAATAAGATCTTAGGACTTTAAGAAGCTGTTTTCTACTGAGCCAAACCACAGGTCCACCTAGCAAGTCTAGCAGTATCCTGAGTCCAGTGAAGATGTCATGGAGGGAATGGTGAGAACCCAAGAGGGAATGGGAGATGCTCAGGGAGCTGGACAACCCTAGTGATGGACCTAGCAGGATGGGGGAGGTGAGATTGGGCCTCCAAGAAGGGTCTCAAGCCAGGGACGGAGTCAGTAGTCTAGGGTGTGGAGAGCTGGCTCCAGGGGACAGACCAAGCAGGTTGACGAAGGAGTGTTCTGCCCCATGATATCATCATTCAAAATGGCACTTGGCATCCAAACATCACTGAAGAACCCCAACCCCATTTTGGGAACCCTCATGCTGAGTTTGGCAACCCTATCTAGAGCGGCGGTCAAGCCTATGACAAAAAAACAGACAGTTATGCCATTTGTCACTTTTCAGTCCACCATCTTGATTCAAAATGGTGCCTGGTGACCAAACAGCGACAAAGACTGCCACCATGTTGAGGAACCTGGAGCTGAGTTTGGTGATGATATCTCAATAAACGGCTGAACCTATAGAGGACAGACAGACAGACACACAGACAGACAAACAAGCAAACTGCTTTCCAAAATCTATAGTTGATAGGGTGCTAGATAGACCAGCAGTCCGAATCATTAGAAGAACTAATCTTCCTATCTTCCTCCATTCCTGTATTCATACAAGAGGTTGCCTTCAAATAGAGAACTGCTCTCTGTGAAGCAGGATATGTGACCATCCTTTGTGGAGCCTGGAGCATCTTCCCCTTATTCATTCATGAGGAGCCCTCGCCAGCGGCTGTTAGGAGACAAATAATGATGGTTTTATCCTCACTAGTGTTTAATGTGATTCAGTGTGAAACAATGTTACTGACAGGACATTTGATCACTTTTGTTTTATTTGTCTGTATTTTTACCACAGGGATTTTTTATACTTACATATAATGTTACACTATAGGTGGAGAGAGAAAGAGTCTTTGATTGAGAGGTGGCATATAAATGTTTTAATAACTGAAGAAACAAACCCATAAAACATGCGGGCTCTCTGTCAGCTGGGAAGGGTACGTGTGGATAGAATGAGTCATGTATTTATTACACCATCTCCAAGCTCCTTTAAAAAAAACAATCATAAATATAAACCCAAAAGAAATCAACAGAACTCCTCACCATTTGGAGCAGTAGGCAGCACAGTAACAGCAGCTTGTCTCATATGCCACTGTGGCATATGAAATAAGCTTCTTTTCTACAGTGCCCACTCTGCCCCCTCCCCCAGCGAGGAGTTTTGACGATTTTGCCGCTCTATGTTTCAGAGCAGGAAGCCGGAGGGAGAAAACTGTGAGGCAGAAGCAGCTGGAGTTAAAAAACAGTTTGTTAAATCAAAGCAGGCCAAATGATATAAGATCAATAGTATAGATCTCCCTGCACACACAAAAGGCCTCCACACATCCCTACTTGCAGGTCCCACTAGTCTGGACAAACACTGAATGATTCCTCAGACATGGCTACCAAAGAAAAAGAACACTCTCCTTTGTTGGAAATTGAAATCAAATTTAGCTGTGCCACCCCAAGATTATTGCTATTAAATATCTAGCAAAGACCCCAGCTCCGTCTCTGCCTCTCTCTCTCTCCTTTTAATCCCTGACCTTTCGCTATTGACCCTGCAACACTGATTAGAGATGTTTTCCCTCCTCCCGTCACAAAAATAGCCATCGCAGCCACCGCTGCCGTGACTAATTTAAGGCATACCGTCTAATGCCCTTAAACAAATAAGGGTGCACTCTCAACCTCCATCACCCGCCACCTGGCTGGTGTCAAGAGAAGCTTGCAAGGCACACCAATGCACACATACACCAGGGCGACATGATCTATTTATGTGAGCCTTTCCTCTCCCATCTGAAGTTATCGATTTATTGTGAGCTGTTATACCCCCAGCATCTCACCATCTTGAAGCCAGGCCATTGCTGCGGGCCATTTCCCTTTGACAGGTTAGCTTTTAGTCACAGATCTGTTGGCAGAAAAAATGTGCACCACGCTGTCATTTCTGCTGGCTTCCCAATTGATTGCTGCCTGTCACCTGTGCCCAGAAAGCCACACATTAGCCTGGAAAGAGGTCTTTATTTTTCTGCGTGTGCACGTGACCACTGACCTAGAGAAGTGTCTCCCTTCGATTCTTAACCCGTGGAATCCCAAGGATGTGCTCTACCCAGAGCTGGCTTCAGGCACCAGGCCTCTTGGCAGACCAACTCTTGTGTTACAAAGATACCTGCAAACTTAACAGGAAGGCTGGCAACATTAACCCTGCTGTGTGGGAATCCCTTGCAGATGACCGTAGTGCCTAGAGACAGACAGTCAGGTTGTGCATCCGTAGCAGTGACCAGAGGAGGAATGACCACTGGGAGGAGGACCACTGAAGGAATGCCATTGTGCATCAAATAATAATAATAATGATAATAATAATTTGTTTATATCCCGCCCTCCCCAGCCGAAGCCGGGCTCAGAGCGGCTAACAACAATAAAAGTAATACAGCATTCTAAAATCAATTCATTCTAAAATCAATTCAAAATCAAATTAATGGAAACCATTGGGCTAGAATTCTGTGAGGATTAACAAAGGAGGGGGTCAGGCTGTGCCTTGGTCAAAGGCCTGGTGGAGCAGCTCTGTCTTGCAGGCCCTGCGGAAAGATGTCAAGTCCTGCAGGGCCCTAGTCTCTTATGACAGAACATTCCACCAGATCAGGGCCACAGCCGAAAATGCCCTGGCTCTGGTTGAGGCCAGCCTAACCTCCCTGTGGCCCAGATCTCCAAGATGTTTTTATTTGAAGTCCATAAGGTCCTCCGTGGGACATACCAGGAGAGGCGGTCCCATAGGTACGAGGGTCCTAGGCCGTATAGGGCTTTAAAGGTTAAAACCAGCACCTTTTGTCACCTTCTCCCCTATGGGTGGCGCTGAGGGCCCTTTGCTTCTGAACCCTTTGCTCTACTACTTCCAAGGCTCACCCGGTTCTGGCAGAAGTGGGTTTGGAATGCTTTCTAAAGACACTGTGTGCATCAGCTGTTGCCGTCCTGGTGCTTCCCCTTCCTCCTCCTCCTCTCCCATTATTTCCCAGCTTTTCCCCTCATCTGCCTCTGAGCTGTGACCTCCCTCTTACCCCTGTTGTAATTCTGAACGGTCTTCTTCTTCTCTGGAAGGCTCAGGCTGGGGAGGTGCTCTCCACCATTCCTCCTCTGCCCTGTCCCTGACACTATGGATGTGAGATGTGTAATTAAAATTCAAAAGGACACCATAGAAATTCAGCACATTGACAGGCCCACTCCTGTAGTGCTCTTGCTTGACAGGAGTGGGTACTTATGAAATCTAATTCTCTATCCCCAGTGAACTGTCGTTTTCTTCTTTTTCTTTAGTCAACTCATCCACTGAGGCCCTGTGAGTGCCTGTGCATCGATTGTTCAGTACAGATTATCCTAAAGCACACACCGTACTCCTTTAACAGCCTGCCGTGTCACAATATTTACCTCCCACGTTTTCCTAGTCTCAAATCAGCTTTGCCTTTTTGCTCCTCACCTTTCAGACTGTCTCGGTCTACGTTAGTCAGCACAGTCTGGCAACGCTCGGTGCTTGCGAGAGTTGTGCTTCCAGGCGGCTGCTGGATTTTGTACAGGTATTTGTACTGTCCTGCCTGGGTTCTATACCAGCTCTTGCCAATTGCTGAAGCGGATGTAGATTGAGGTTCATACATAGGGATGGGGGAGGAATTCAATTTAGTTAACACTGACAGACCACCCCAGGGGCACAGCAAAGTCTGCCTGTTGCCTCCCAACCAATGCCTGCAAGGAGGTTAAGTGGCACAATCCTTTTCTTGCCCCGGGCACTGGCAATGCTTGCTACGCCACTGGGGAAAATGGGGAGGGCACTGTGGGAACTTGGGAGAGCATGAACTCTGCAGATATGTAGCTGAATTCAACAGCAGGTGCCATTCTGCAAGTAGGCCATACTGGAGAACTCTGGGGGCTTCAAAAGGCTCATAGACGGCCAACATGTGAGTTGTAAGGATTAAGGGATGGGGAAGATCTCTGCCAGAGATTCTGAAGAGCTACTGATGGTTCGCACAATGCATGTCCCATGTAGTTTGGCCTGAAGATAAGGGCATGACCAGTGTCAAGTGCTTCTGAATCAGCACTAGTTTCAGCATAGAGCTATTGCTGAGGAGGGTAAAGGATTTGTGCACTAGGCAGTGCATTATTGGCTGAAAAGCGCAAGGCACATATTCAACAAAAGGCCTGCCTTTTAATATAGTAGCATTTGTTATTGCTTTCATATATAGAGCCAAGTGAAGAAATTTATTGAGGGCTTTCGAAAGCCGACAAGTCCCTCCATTCATTGCTCTTTTTGTTGGTAGCAAGAGGCCTGATTAAAGCTTCCCTCTCCAATGGGATTGAGCCTCACGAGGAAAGCAAGAGGCAAGATGTTCTCCTTAGGAGAGGTGGGAGGGGTTCTTCTTAGTGTGAGGGTTCTTCTGTCAGGAAAGCTTACAACCTTTGGGGCCTTTAGGGTAAAGGAAAATAAGGACAATGGTTGTGTTGTTGTTTAGTCATATTAGTTGTGTTCCACTCTCCATGACCCCATGAACCACAGCATGGTTTACCAGTTCCTTCTCCAGGTGGATCACATTTAGTCTAAACTCTTGACGATGACCTGTCTGTCTTGGGTGGCCCTGCACAGCATAGCGCAAAGCTTCTTGGAGTTATTCAAGCCCCTTCGCCATGACAAGGCAGTGATCCATGAATGGGAGGTGGCATGGTAGAGGAGAATAAAATGGTACATGGTATAAATGGTATTTTCCCTCCCTCAAAACATTCAACCATTGGGCCTTCCAATGAAGCTGAAGGATGAAAGATTTCTCCACTCTGGGCATTGTTAAACTTTGGAATTCACTCCCCTGAGAGACAGTGATTACCAGTGGCGGAGTTTCATGCTCTGACACCGGGGGGCGGAGAGCAGGAGGGGGCAGGGCTGGCGCACGTTCCAGGGGCGTGGCGTTCCGCCCGCAGGGGTGTGGCGCATGTTTGGGGGCGTGGTGCCCAGCGTGGGTGGGAAAGCAGCCGTGATGGCACCCCACCAGGATCATGCTGCCGGGGTTGGTGCGCTCCCTCCACACTCCTCTTCCTCCACCAGTGGTGATGACCACCAACTTGGATAATGGTGGTGGTGGTGGTGATGATGAACCCTGCCCCCATCTGACTGGGTTTCCCCAGCCACTCTGGGCAGTTTTCAACAAATATAAAAGCATAATAAAACATCAAACATTAAAAACTTCTCTATACAGATCTTTGTCTTCAGATCTCTTCAGGAAGTTGTGTAGCTATTTATCTCCTTGGCATCTGATGAGAAGGCATTCCACAGGGAGGGTGCCACTGCTGAGAAGACCCTCTGCCCCTTTCCCCCTGTAACTTCACTTCTCGCAGTGAGGGAACTGCCTGAAGGCCCTCAGAACCGAACCTCAGTATCTGGGCTGAATGATGGGGTGAAGATGCTCCTTCAGGTATACTGAGCCAGTGCCATTTAGGGCTTTAAAGGTCAGCACCAACCCAAAGTGAATGGCCATAAAAGAGGATTAGACCAATTTTGTGGGGGGGGGGGTAAGGTTGCCAGTGGCTACTGGTTATGATAGTTATGTTCTACCTCCACAATTGGAGGCAGTGATGCTTCTGAATACCAGCTGTGGGGAATCTCAAATGGGGAGAGTGCTGTTGTACTCAGGTAAGTACCTTCCCATCGTAACATCTGCTTGGCCACTGTTTAATCTGGATGCTGGGTGAGATGGGCCCATGGCCTTATTAGTTGAAACCTCCACAAATAGCATTCAATTTCCCCAGATGTCTGATGACCCTAAGTTCTTAGATAACTCCTTGAGTCCATCAATCCAATGTGCATTTTTATTGACTGAAATTTTACTTACTTAATTGCCACTTTTCAGCCCAAAGCAGTGAACACAGCAAAACATACGGGTCAGCCACAGTAAACTACATCACGCCTAACAATATATGACAGCAACAAAGGAAGACATGGAGAAAACCTTCCCGAGCTAGACATCTTTAGAGAGGGTTTATTGTCCCCGTGACATGGCAGCCATTCATATTACTTGCTTTGACCTGGCAAATCTGATCATCCACCATTGGAGAGAACCAATTAGACCTGCCTGGCTGATCTGCCATAATTTAATCAAAGCATCCCTCAAAGAAGACCTGTTAGCATTTCAAAAGGATCAGGGGGTTGAATAATTTATTGTAGTCCCCTATTAAGCTCTTCTTAATCATTACCATTATCAAGGAGGCAGATGCCTTACATAAGACGCTCTTCTGTTTGGGTGCTGAGTCATTATCTGCAAGGTACCATTTCTGAGTGGGACGCGGGTGGCGTTGTGGGTAAAACCTCAGTGCCTAGGACTTGCCGATCACATGGTCGGCGGTTCGAATCCCTGTGGCGGGGTGAGCTCCCATCTTTCGGTCCCAGCTCCTGCCCACCTAGCAGTTCGAAAGCACCCTTAAGTGCAGGTAGATAAATAGGTACCGCTTTCTAGCGGGAAGGTAAACGGCGTTTCCGTGTACTGCGCTGGTGCTGGCTCGCCAGAGCAGCTTTGTCACGCTGGCCACGTGACCCGGAAGTGTCTCCGGACAGCGCTGGCCCCCGGCCTCTTAAGTGAGATGGGCGCACAACCCTAGAGTCGGACACGACTGGCCCGTACGGGCAGGGGTACCTTTACCTTTACCTTTACCATTTCTGAAAGACATCTTGGAGCAGGGGTGGGAAGCTTCAGACCTGGGGGGGTGGGGGTAGCAAATGCTTCTCTGTGTGGCCCTCAAGGCTCTCTCCAGATCACAGCCCTCTCTGCAGCCATACATCCTCTCCCCACAATACACGCCTCACCAGCACTACCTTGCACCCTTTTCGAGTGTTTTTGCTTGATTTGAAGCTCAGTTGGTAGAGGATGAGACTTTGAAATCAAGCCCTACGTTGGGCAAAAGATTCCTGCATTTCAGGGAGCTGGACTAGATTAGCCTCATTGTCCTTTCCAACTCTATAATTATAAGATTATTAGTATGTCCTTGGACCGGTAGCAGTGCAGGGCTTACTTGACCTCCCATTCAAAGCACCCATCAGGGAACTGGAATTGAGCCAATCCAATACAGTCATATCTCATGTTACGCTTGCTTCATGTTATGCTCTTTCGGGTTACGTCCCGTGGCAACCCGGAAATACCGGAAAGGGTTACTTCCGGGTTTCACCACTCACACATGCGCAGAAGCGCTAAATCATGCTTCATGCATGCGCAGAAGACCAAATCGCACCGCGCACCTGCGCAGATACAGCGCTTCAGTGCTCTTTTCATGTTGCGAACGGGCCTCCGGAACGGATCCCATTCGCAGCCAGAAGTACCACTATATACACATTTTTTGCAAAGCAATTTCCGCTGATGTAATGTGGTTGTCTACATTATTTTCACTAATACATGCATTTATAGGCACACCATATAGGCATTTTCTACACATCACTTAGTTGGAGAAAATGGAGAAACGCAGATTCCAAAGGATGCTGTGTTTTGGTTCACATGTTGCTTCAGAAAGTGTGGCTGGGTAATTTCACCTTTCAAATGTGAACTGAGCTGAATTTCTACCCTATCCCCAGTCAGGGGTTGCCAAGGCAGTGCCCGCAGGCATCACGGTGCCAGAAGACACTACAGTACCATCAAGTACCTCTTATGGCGCCCAAGAAAGACATCAGTAAATATCTCCATTTTGTGTTATGCCGCAAGTCACATGGCGGCCATTTTGTGACTGGCGCCCACCGCATGTTCCCAAAATTGTGCGAACTGGCCTGAAAAGTTTGGTGATCCCTGAGCTAGATTATCTTCCCCTTCATTTGCGATCAACCGGCAACTGAAGTATTTTCTCTTTAGGCAAGCTTTTGATGCTGTTGCTGCCTAATTTAATTTCTAAACCATTCTGTAGTCTTAGTGCTTTTTGTCTTGTAAATGTGGCTTTAATGATAGGGTATTGCTATTTTTAAAAAAAATATATGTTAGCAAGGTGCTTTGAGCAACTTCTCTCCTGGAGGAGAAAAGCAGGGCGTACATCGGATATGTAGATGTAAGTCACAAATCAATGAGCCTTTCTAGGCCCTGCAAATCTTGTAGATTACTGCCTCAGGAAGAAGAAGACGCTAGCACATGTGGTTAACGATCAGAACAGATGAGGAAGAGAGGGGAAATGTAGAGAAAAGTCTATCACCCTACAGGGGACTCCTTTTCTTAAAAGCAGCTTCCAAGTCGAGCTGTTCATAATCTGGAAAATTGGCTGAATGGTGTTAAAAGAGAGAGTCTCATGGCCCTCCAGGCTCATCTCATTACACTCAAAGTCAAGGAGAAGAAAGAAATTATATATTAGATCAATGGGCAGTAGCTTGAGGGAAGGTGCATTGATCGGATTTGTCTAGGTTAGGCAATGAGGTAGAACTGAGGGGAGGGCAAGGCTTGTAAAATGGTAGAAGGCAAGGATAATCATAGAACTGAAGACTTGGAAGGGACCACAAGGATCACCTAGTTCAACCCTGGGCAATGCAGGGATCTTTTGCCCAACGTGGGGCCTGTCCAATATTAATTAGTTGCCACTCCCTGTTAACTGCAGCTCCTCAGCACACCCTGCCCCACTTACCTTAACAACAAAGTAAAAAGATAGGGTGGCATCCAAGTAACATTTACTCAGAGTAGACCCATTTAAATTAATAGACTTGAATCACACCAAATCCAATAACCAACAATGTACAATGCATCCTTCCTCCCTTCCCCAACTCATTCAAAAGGTTTAGTTTATTTAGGTCATTATTTGTATGCTTTTATGTTGATACACTCCAAGCAATGTTCATCTATCTCTAATGTGAACACAACAAATCCATTCAACACAAGAAAAATAGCAGCAATTAAAACTTGCAAAAGACAGCAGCAGCAAATTAAACATTCCACTAGACAAGGGTTGCCATATTTCAAAAAGTAAAAACCAGGACACCCCAAAAAATTGTTGAGCTTTCGTTAAGAAGACACCCCCCCCCCCAAAAAATGTTCAGGTTTTTTTTTAGGAAACCTCAAAGTTTAGGAAACCTTTTGAATGAGTTGGGGAAGGGAGGAAGGATGCATTGTACATTGTTGGTTATTGGATTTGGTGTGATTCAAGTCTATTAATTTAAATGGGTCTACTCTGAGTAAATGTTACTTGGATGCCACTTTTTTAAAAAAAAGTGATTTAACAATTGACTTGCCTAAGATCCAGAACAAAGCGCTGCCTCCTCCCACCTCCCACCCCCAGATGTCAATTATGCCTTTGAAATCCTGATAATGTATGGCAGCCCTAAACTAGAGAGCTGATCATGTATTGAGGAAGGGCTGTGGCTGAGCGGTCGAGCATCTGCTTTGCATGCAGAAGGTGCCAAGTTCAATCCCCATCTCCAGGTAGGGAGAGCTGCTGCCAGTCAGTGTAGATGGTCCTGAACTACATGGGCTAGTGGTCTGATTCAACGCAGGGCAACTTCCTCCATTCCTATTAAAAGTTGGCTTGAATTTATATAAATGGTCCCTTGTTGTTGTTTAGTCGTTTAGTCGTGTCTGACTCTTCGTGACCCCATGGACCAGAGCATGCCAGGCAATCCTGTCTTCCACTGCCTCCTGCAGTTTGGTCAAACTCATGCTGGTAGCTTCGAGAACACTGTCCAACCATCTCGTCCTCTGTCGTCCTCTTCTCCTTGTGCCCTCCATCTTTCCCAACATCAGGGTCTTTTCCAGGGAGTCTTCTCTTCTCATGAGGTGGCCAAAGTACTGGAGCCTCAGCTTCAGGATCTGTCCTTCCAGTGAGCACTCAGGGCTGATTTCCTTCAGAATGGATAGGTTTGATCTTCTTGCAGTCCATGGGACTCTCAAGAGTCTCCTCCAGCACCATAATTCAAAGGCATCAATTCTCCGGTGATCAGCCTTCTTTGTGGTCTAGCTCTCACTTCCATACATCACTACTGGGAAAACCATAGCTTTAACTATATGGATCTTTGTCGACAAGGTGATGTCTCTGCTTTTTGAGATGCTGTCTAGGTTTATCATTGCTTTTCTCTCAAAAAGCAGGTGTCTTTTAATTTCATGACTGCTGTCACCATCTGCCATGATCATGGAGCCCAAGAAGGAAAAATCTGTCACTGCCTCCATTTGTTCTTCTGTTTGCCAAGAGGTGATGGGACCAGTGGCCATGATTTTAGGTTTTTTTTATGTTGAGCTTCAGACCATATTTTGTGCTCTTCTCTTTCACCCTCATTAAGAGGTTCTTCAATTCCTCTTCACTTTCTGCCATCAAAGTTGTGTCATCTGCATATCTGAGGTGGTCGGTATTTCTTCCAGTAATCTTTTTACCGGCTTGGGATTCATCCAGTCCAGCCTTTCACACAATGTAGTCTGCATATAAGTTGAATAAGCAGGGAGACAATATAGAGCCTTGTTGTACTCCTTTCCCAATTTTGAACCAATCAGTTGTTTCATACTAGTTCTAACTGTTGCTTAGCAATGGTCCTTAGCAATCAATTATAGCAGGTGTGAGGAATCTGTGGCCCTCTCAGTGCTGTCCCAAAGAAGATGGCTAAGCTATTAATGTACGTGGCCACAGCAGCTAGAATACTATATGCACAGAAATGGAAAGAAAAGCAGGTTCCAAGTAGTGGACTACACAGGTTTTGAAAGTAGTGGACTACGCAGAAATGGCAAAGGTGACAGCAAAATTAAGAGATCAAAATGATGAACTTTTCATGGAAGAATGGAGGCCCTTCATGGACCATTTAAAAAAATACTAAAGTCGAATGAAATCGCAGGCAAGATTTGAGATAAAAGCAGCGGAAGAAAAATGCTAAAATAATTGTAGTAGAGAAACTTTTTGTAATGTATTGTAATGCATTACAAAATTGTAATTGTAATGTAATGCAGTAGAAAAGGTTTGAGTAAAAACACTACAGAAATGGGGGTGGGAAGTCAATTTATGAAGCAATGTACCTGTTTGATATGGAAATTATTGTGAACATTTTTGATTTTTTTTAAAATAAAAAAATTACCGTATTTTTTGCTCTATAAGACTCACTTTTTCCCTCCTAAAAAGTAAGGGGAAATGTGTGTGCGTCTTATGGAGTGAATGCAGGCTGCACAGCTATCCCAGAAGCCAGAACAGCAAGAGGGTTCGCTGCTTTCGCTGCGCAGCGATCCCTCTTGTTGCTCTGGCTTCTTAGATTCAGAATATTTTTTTTCTTGTTTTCCTCCTCCAAAAACTGGGTGAGTCTCATGGTCTGGTGCAGCTTATAGAGCAAAAAATACGGTAAATTACAAAAAAAAAAAAATGCTATTGGACTACAATTCCCATCATCCCTGGCTGGCTGGCCAATGCTGGTGAGAGCTGGCTTTCAACAACATCTGGAGGGAGATGCTCAAGGAGAAGAGCCCAGCGAATGGGGATTCCACCATTTTGGCACCAATACCAAAGAAGACCCTCCTTCCCACACCTGCCCACCTGTTCTCATGTTATGGGTAGAACAGAGAACAGGGCATCCGAGGTCAGCTTTGAAGGCCTGGCAGGTTCATATGGGAGCAGCTGGTTTCTAAGGAAACCCAGCACTCAGCTGCTTCAGTCTTTTGAGGTTGAGCCTGGAAATAAATGAGTGGCGGATGTCGATGGAATAGGATTTGCAGGGTAAGGCCTCCGGAACCAAAACTGCTGTTTTCTCATCGCTACAGCTACACCACCCATCACTTAGAGCACAAAACCCAGATCAGACCCAGAGTGGGGAGCAGAGTTGAGTGGCACTGAGGGGAGAGCTCAGTGGGTATTGAGCACAGCAGAGGTTACATTTTCTGAGAATCCTCCGGAAAAACAATCTCTCAAAGGACCTGTTGATGGCACTTTACCACTGTACTGTTAAGAGTGTATTAACTTATGGTCTGTGTGTGTGGTTTGGGAGCTGCACGGTCAGGGGAAAAACAATGCTGTCCAGGGTTGTAAAGACTGCGGAGAGAATAATTGGGTGTACTCTTCCCACCTTGAATCAAATTTATGCTTCCAGGTGCCATAACAAAGCTGCAGAGATAGCGCAGGGTAGTACGCACCCCGGAAATGATCTCTTTCAGCTTCTGCCTTCTGGAAGAAGGTACAAGGTTATAAAGACTAGGACTAACAGTTTCTATCCAAATGCGATTTTGTTTTAAACACAGTGTAAGGAGTCTCTATAGGAGTATATTGTATTTAAAAATGGGGTATCAGAGTTTTTAGGGGGTTAACCAGGTTGGGATAGCTGGGATAGCAAGCTTGTTGGGTTTTGAATGTTTTATGTAGATTTTTCAATTTCGTTGTTCTGTATGGGGACAATGACAATAAAGATTATTGCATCGTATCATATCATAAAGGCTCTTAATCACAGGATTGTGGGTTCATGTCCCACACTGGGCAAAATATTTCTGCATTGCAGGACTAGATGACCCTCATGGTCCCTTCCAAAACTATAATTCTATGAAACAATGTATTTTGCGATCTGTCCTGAATCGATTTCAGGGGGCGACCCCCGTGTTCTGCTATTAAGGAAGAAAAATCGCTATTCCTACGTTGTGCGTTATTTTATAAAACTTCATCTGCATCCCTCCAGCTGGGTTAAAAAAGTAAAAGAAAAAGAGTTGAACCCAAAAGGCCCAGACATGCTAGCCTTTCCTCTCTCTGAATCATCTTCCAAGCCATAAGGATGACAAAGCAACTGGGCGCAGGGTTAATTATCCAGCCTCCTTTTGGCTGCCGCGTTTCTCTGCCTGGCTTCCAAACAGCAGCAGGATAACTTGATCCCTTTCAGAAGATGGGCTCTCGCTGTGCCAACGAGGATCTGCAATTAGCTGCGTTTATTGGTTTCATCTGTCTCCAGTGCCCGGGGGAGGGCGGGGGGTGGGGAGCTGGCTGTCAAAACAGCTCCAGCTGTTTTAATAAAGCTTCGACTCCCAGTCTAAAGGTTAGGCCCCTTCGTAACCTGCACTCGGAAGCTTCAGGTGGCTTGGCTTTGAGAGCTCTTGTCGGCGGCCTCTTTGCGGTGCCATCTCTGTGAAGTTGAATGCGGGAAGGGGGAAGCGAGGCTGTCGGAAGAGCTGACTTCTGTGCGAAGAGGGCTTTCTCGCCAATTTGCGCTCAGAATTTCTGCAGCTCACTTGAAAGGCACAAGCTGTTTCCAGAGGTCAGCCAGAATGCCACATAATCACCACTCTGCCATTTATCTGCCTGCCTGCCGTCTCAGAATACAGTGGTACCTCGGGTTATATACGCTTCAGGTTACAGACTCCACTAACCCAGAAATCATGCTTCAGCTTAAGAACTTTGCTTCAGGATGAGAACAGAAATTGTGCTCCGGCAGCGCGGCAGCAGCAGGAGGCCCCATTAGCTAAAGTGGTGCTTCAGGTTAAGAACAGTTTCAGGTTAGGAACGGACCTCATAATACAGTGGTACCTCGGGTTACATACGCTTCAGGTCACAGACTCCGCTAACCCAGAAATCATGCTTCAGCTTAAGAACTTTGCTTCAGGATGAGAACAGAAATCGTGCTCCGGCGGTGCAGCGGCAGCAGGAGGCCCCATTAGCTAAAGTGGTGCTTCAGGCTAAGAACAGTTTCAGGTTAAGAACGGACCTCTGGAACGAATTAAGTACTTAACCTGAGGTACCACTGTACTAGAATCTAGGTCCATTGATTTACTTCTTGTGTTTATACTCTTTTTCTCCAAGGAGCTCCAGGTGGCATTCGTGGTTCTCCCCCTCCTCATTTAATCCTCACAACAACCCTGTGAGGTAGGTCAGGCTGAGAAGCAGTGGTTGGCCCAGCAAGCTTTGTGCCTGGGTGAGGATTTGAACTCAAGTCTTCTGTTGGAGGATTTGGGGGAAGACAAAAGAAAGTACTTCTACATGCAGTGCATCGTTAAACTTTGGAATTCGCTCCCAGAGGAGGCAGTGATGGCCGCCAACTCTCATGCTCTTAAAAGAGGGTTGGAGAAACCAGTGCTTTTTTTCTTTAAAACATGTTTAGGGGTACTCTCATTTTGACTCAATAAAATCACCATTTTATAGTTCAAATCAGGAAAAATAAATACAGTGGTACCTCAGGTTACATATGCTTCAGGTTACATACGCTTCAGGTTACATACGCTTCAGGTTACAGACTCTGCTTACCCAGAAATAGTGCTTCAGGTTAAGAACTTTGCTTCAGGATGAGAACAGAAATTGGGCTCCGGCGGCATGGCAGCAGCAGCAGCAGCAGCAGGAGGCCCCATTAGCTAAAGTGATGCTTCAGGTTAAGAACAGTTTCAGGTTAAGTACGGACCTCCAGAACGAATTAAGTACTTAACCTGAGGTACCACTGTAAAGTAAATGGACAGAAGTACAAAGAACATGCATTACTTCGTATTAAACAGCTGACAGCTCACAGTAACTTCCACATTGGTGTCCGTCGCCAGATGTAATGTTCCTACTCATATTGAAATACTGCCCCTCAATGAGACCAAACTTTCATCAGTAAAACACCACACATCTACATTCCACACTGCTTCACACATTAAACGCTCGCTTCAGTCTGAGACTCAGGAAACACCAGGAAATGAAATGAGGCCACAATCAGGTGTAGGAACAGAACCGAAGATTCACCATGCTAGAGAAGAAACAATTTAAAGTTTCTTCTCCCATTAGATTCACAAAATGTTTAGGGGTATGCGCACTCCTGCATCCCTCAAGGAAAAAAGCATTGGGACAATTTCATGGAAGATCAGGTTATTAGTGACTACTAGCCAGGATGGCTAGGCTCTGCCTTCATTGCCAGAGGGACTATGCCTCTGAATACCAACTTCTGGGCATCACAAGTGGGGAGAGCATTGTTGCATTCAGGTCCTGCTGGTTAGGTTTTCACGTAGGGTTCTCAAATTAGGTTGCTTGAAATTAATTTCGTCCGCTAAATGTGTACCAAAATCATTAAATTAACATTTATTTTTAAACGCTGAGAAGAAATACGGTTAGTATTTCCCCTGACTTCTCCTACATGTGAAGACAGGCTCCAGCTGATCGAGCGGACGAGACGGATAGTAGGCCCAGCGGACAAGATGGCAGTTTCTTCACGTGCTGCAGAGGGAAGCGAGGAGCAGATGGGGCTTGTCTACCTGGGAACGTTGCCCATCTAGGAGAAGGAAAACTCTCCACTGCCTTGTGGGATATCTTCAGGAGAAGAAAAGGTCAAGGAGTGAAACCCTACACAAATCTGGAGCGGAGTCCCCAAGACAGTTGGATGGTGCCTTGCATGACTTCTTCTGCCAACTCCTGTTGCCAAGCTAGTGCCAAATGTATTGCTCTGCTTTCCTTTGGACCACATCAGAGAGGCCCAGGACCTCCATGCACACTGCCCAGGCTTGTGCCCCAGAAAGGTCACTTTGGTACTTCTAACACAGTGGTTTGATTTCACCCCCAGAGGCACACTCCATTGTCTCTCGAGACAGATGGATACCGACACCCATAACACATATTTAAAAGAAAAAAATTACACATTTTTAAACTATATGAAGAAATATTATAAATCACATTAGCAAACTAGTCATATTAAAAATATATAATTGTTAAGAGAAGGGTTGGGGAAAATGGTACTGAAATATGAATTTGCGATGGGCGTGCAAAGCTCACGTGTTGATTCTTCTGCGGATTCGTGTGGCTAGGTCTGAGCTGGCGATTCAAACTCAATTCCAATATTTAGAGTTTGTGCCACCTCTTCCTCCTGACGAGCTTCCTCCGTGCCTCCATCTTCATCAGATGATTGTCACAGCTTCCCCTGATCTGACTTGTCTTTCATCCTCGGGCATTGGGGAACAAGAGCTATCCAATAGGGAGCTCCAGCATTGCAGCTCAGAGCTGGAAGAACTGAGGGCTGGTGCTTCATAAAAGATTCGTCAGGCCTGCCAGCGACTTCAAAAAGGTGCCTTTGAACTCTTTCGCTGGCTGCATCAAACACACAGCTTAAGTGACAGATGAATGGATATTTCTGCTCCCCTAGCCTTGAAGGACCATTACCTCTGCCTTCGTATTGCTGGAAATATTGGAGTCTGCTCACTCCAGCGTCCTGATGAGGTTATTTTGCCCTGCAATTAGTGAGTCAGATGCCCTTCTTATAGCCTGATCAATGTGTTGTGCTCTCGGATCCATTCAACGCCAGCCTGTCAGACACTCTTGATATGTTTGCTAACAAAAAGGACATGGCAGTTAATGAAGCTTGTGATGATGCTCACAAACAATCTTGCATTTATTTTTTTTTAACTTGGAGGGCATTTTAACTTGGGAACGTGGACGGGGAACCTGTGGCACTCCAGATATCGCCAGACTACAACTCCCATCACCTGCCACAGGTTCCCCATCCATACCCTAGGAGTTCTTTCCCCTCCTTTTTAGCATTTATTTATTTTATTTATTAAATAAATCTTACATGTGGACAGAGGCAGGCAACATAAATTAAAAGAATGACTCTCTTCCCCAGCATAACCATTAATATTTCCTTAGCTGCAGGGGGTTGGATTCGATGACCCTTTGAGTCCCTTCCAACTCTACAATTCTATGATTTCTTGTCCTGGTCTCCATGAGATTACTCAAGATCTTTCTGACAGCGAAAGCCATTTGACAGTGGACCAGACTCCCTCACTGGAGGTCTTTAAGCAGAGGCTGGAGGGCCATCTGTCATGGATGCTTTTCCTCAGATTCCTGCATTGCAGGGGGTTGGATTGATGACTCTTGGGGTCCCTTTGAACACTACAATTCTTTGATTCTACTCTGGAGGTAATGCAGCCTTCAAGAAGAAGAAGAAGAGGAGTAGGAGTTTGGATTTGATATCCCGCTTTATCACTACCCGAAGGAGTCTCAAAGTGGCTAACATTCTCCTTTCCCTTCCTCCCCCACAGCAAACACTCTGTGAGGTGAGTGGGGCTGAGAGACTTCAAAGAAGTGTGACTGGCCCAAGGTCACCCTGCAGCTGCATGTGGAGGAGCGGGGACGGGAACCCGGTTCCCCAGATTACGAGTCCACCACTCTTAACCATTATACCACACTGGCTCTCAAAAGGGGGGAAAATGCTTGCTGTTGCCTCATCGAATCAGAGGAACAGGGTGGTTATATAGTGGTTATATGACAATAAGCACTCATCCTGATTTACTGGCAGGGTGTTCATAGGTCTCATCATTAATCATTTGTCTATTGCGCTCTTTTCATTTCCCCAACATTTTTCTAACCACAAAAAATCAGTGGGTTTTTGTGTGTGTGTCTAAGTGGCTAGTTGCCCTAGAGCAGGAGAGGGAGACCTCAGGCTCAGGGACCAAATGTGGCCCTCAAGGCCTCTTTGTCTGGCCCTCAGGTCACACACCCTCCCCAGTTTCAACTCCTGTTGGCCTTGCTTCGTCCCTTCCTTGCCTGTTTCCACCTGGCTTGGGATGGGTCCTTGAAATGCAACGTGGCCTCTTGCTTGCCTGGGTGTGGGAGAGAGAGTAGGCTGTGCATCTGGGTAGGAACCAGCCTGCTGTTCAAAGGTCAGATTTGTTGCTCCACCCACTTTTGCCCCAGGCCCCGCCCACTGCAGGTATCTGGGCACAGAAGGGAAGGCGGCCTTTGGACTGAAAAGGCTCCCCCACCCTTGTAACTGGGGTGGCAGAGCCCTTGAATCCACTCTTTTTGCAGGAACGTAAATTTCCAGGATGCACCTGACTCCACCCCCCCCCCCCCACGAAACAGTGGTGGTCATGGAGATGCCCTTAGCATTGTTGGGGGTTGAGCTAGTCCTGTATACCTGAAGGAGCGTCTCCACCCCCATCGTTCAGCCCGGACACTGAGATCCAGCGCTGAGGGCCTTCTGGCAGTTCCATCATTGTGAGAAATGAGGTTACAGGGAACCAGACTGAAATATACTCAGAGTCGCAAAGTGATTTCATGCTCTTTATTCAGCTCATAGTGGTGAGGAGGAATGAATAATTGTCCCCTCACAGTATCTGCTTTATATACATTATTTACACAATGGGCTGCACATGATTGGCTAATTCTGGAATTCTACTGTAAGCCAATCAGGTTGTGGATTCACTTCTATCTGGAGCAGGATTGGGTGGTTCCTGCCAACCAATCATACTGCTGCATTGTTCTAGGACCAATCAGACTGCTGCATTCTGAATCCTATTGTTCTAGGACCAATCAGACTGCTGCCTTTTGGATCCTATTGTTCTAGGACCAATCAGACTGCTACAGTTTGGATCCTATTCAACTCAGTACATAACACCCCTCCCCTCTAAGTTCCAGTCCTGCCCGGGAGGTCGCATTCATAGTCCTCAAGGTATGCCGGCGGCCTACGTGTGCGTTGTGGCCTGGGGTGTTCCCTGGTCCGGGCTCCGGGTTCTGGCTCGTGTTCCAAGGATGCTGGCTGTGATGCGGCTGTTTGGTCTGGTGCGACCGGCTCGCTCAGTCGTGGTTCTGGTTCCGGTGTCCTTTCGGCCTCACGGGTCCTCTCTGTATTTACTGATTCTGCCTCTCCTGCTAGCCCCTCCTGCTCTATGGGCCTCACTGCCCCGCTGTTCCCTTGGGACTCCTCTGACCTGTCCTCCTCCTGGTTTTCTCCCGGGAATCGTCGCCGTATCTGGTCGCAGTGGCGGCGCCAGCATTGCCCCCCATCCGTTAGCACCTCGTACGACACGGGGCCAGTGACCCTGGTGATTGTGGCAGGTACCCATGCTGGGCCTGCCCCAAAATTCTTTGCGTACACTGGGTCCTGGGCCTCGAAGGTCCGGGGGTTCCTGCCTTCCCCCACCACTACCTCATCCTGAGCTCTATCGGGGTGAAGGCGGTCCAATCTGATTGCAAGGCGCCGACCCATTAGTAGTTCAGCGGGGCTCCGGCCAGTCGTTGAGCTGGGGGTGCTGTGCTGTGCTAGAAGGAATGTGGCAAGGCGGTACTCCCAGTCCCCTTGCGTCATGCGGCGAAGGGTGTCCTTGGTGGTCCGCACCATGCGTTCTGCTTGGCCATTGGTGGCAGGGTGGAACGGCGCCGAACGGATGTGGCGGATGGCGTTCTGCGCTGTGAAGGTTTGGAATTCTCCTGACGTAAATGCAGTCCCGTTGTCTGAGACGAGAGTGTCAGGGAGCCCGTGGGTTGCAAACAGCCTGCGTAGTACCCGGATGGCTGCGGACGTGGAAGTGGACGGTACCAGTGCGACTTCCAGCCATTTGGTGTAGGAGTCCACCACTATGAAGAATGTTTTCCCCTGAAAGGGGCCAGCGAAATCCACATGCAGGCGTGACCATGGTGCTCGGGCGGACTCCCAGGACTGGACTGGGGCCCTTGGGGGATCTGGGCGGGATTCTTGGCAGGCCTGGCAGTGTTTGACCCAGGCCTCTATCTCTCCATCGATCCCCGGCCACCACACATAACTCCTGGCAAGGGCCTTCATTCTTACTACCCCTGGATGTGTCTCGTGTAGGGCTGTGAGGACCCTTTTGCAGAGGGGCTGGGGAACAACGACTCTGCTTCCCCATAACAGGCACCCCTTGTGGGCCGACAGTTCATGTTTGCGGGTTGTGTAGCCGGCGAATTCTGGCCCGGGGCTGCTGCTGGGCCATCCCCTCCACACCCAGTCCAGGACCCGGGAGATGACCCTATCTTTCTTGGAATGGTGTGCAACTTCTTGTGCCTGAATGGGGCGGTCGGGAAGCAGCTCCAGGCTCATAACCTCTTGTGCAGGTGCTGGGTCAGGGCCTGTTTCCGGTAGTGGTAGCCTGCTGAGGGCGTCCGCATGGCCCATCGCCTTCCCAGGTCGGTGAATCAGTGCATACTGGTAGCTGGCAAGGAAAATTGACCACCTGAGGACGCGAGGAGACAGCACTTGGGGGGTCTGCTTTTCGGGGGCAAACAAGCCAAGCAACGGCTTGTGGTCAGTCACCACGGTGAAGGGCCGCCCGTACAAGAAATCATGGAATTTTTTTACTCCCTTTACGATTGCCAGACCCTCCTTGTCGATTTGCGAGTAGTTCCGCTCGGTTGTGTTGAGTGTCTGGGAAAAGTACGCCACCGGTACCTCTCTTCCATCCGGGAGTTGGTGCCCCAGGACAGCTCCAATGCCATAGGGTGAGGCGTCGCATGCTAGCACCACCGGCAGCCTCTCGTCGAAGTGTGCCAAGACCGAGTTTGAGACAAGCAAGTCCTTGACTGCCTGGAATGCGGCCTCCTGGCGCTGGCCCCACACCCAAGGGGCCCGCTTGTCCAGGAGTCTGTGTAGGGGCTCCGCTACCGCCGCCTTGTGGGGAAGGAAGGAATGGTAAAAGTTCAATAGTCCCAAGAAGGCCTGAAGTTCAGTCTTGCTCTTGGGCGCTGGGGCATCACAAATGGCCCGTACCTTGTCCCCAGTCGGGTGGACCCCTTCTGCGTCCACCATAAATCCCAGAAAGTCCACCTGAGGCACTCCTAGTAGACATTTTTCCCGCTTCACCTTGAGACCCGCCGTCTGGAAACGGTGCAGAACGGTGCGGAGGCGGTCCTCAAACTCCTCTGGTGTGGGGCCGGCAATCAACACATCATCGAAGAAGGGGGTGACGCCAGGAATCCCTTTAAGGAGAGAGTCCATTATATTCTGGAATATGCCTGGTGCCACGCTGACACCGAATTGCAGCCGCTTTACCCTGAACGCTCCTCTGTGCGTCACAATCGTCTGTGCCTCTGCTGTGGCCTCATCTACTGGCAGCTGTTGATATGCTTGGGCCAAGTCCAGCTTGCCAAAAATTTTCGACCCAGCCAGGGTGGCAAGGACATGGCTGACCACTGGCACTGGGTATGCGTGGGCCGTGAGGGCCTTGTTTATGGTACATTTGTAGTCTGCGCAGATGCGGACCGAACCATTAGGCTTGACGGGTGTGACGATTGGGGTTTCCCAGGGAGCATTAGGCACCGGCTCCAGCACTCCTTGCTCTACGAGTCGGTCCAATTCCTCGTCTATACGGGGTTTCAAGGCGAACGGGACCCGGCGGGCCTTGAGCCTGACCGGTCGTACTGCGGGGTCAAGCTGTAGCGCAATGGGGGGGCCCGTATACTGTCCCAATTTCCCATCGAAAACCCCTGGAAATTCCTTGCATATGGCGTCCACGTCCACTTGTAAGCTAGTGTGGTTCACCCCGGTGACAGCTAGCCCCAGTGGTCCAAACCATGCCAATCCCAGTAAGCTAATGTAGGGGCCCTTGACCACAAGCAAGTCCAGTTGCCGCGTCCGCCCTCGGTATTGCACCCTGAAGGTCCCCACCCCCATTGTGACAGACAGAGGGCCTTCTCGGTAGTGGTGCCCACCTTTCAGATGTGAAGGAAATAAGCAGCTATCTTATATTTAAAAGACATCTGAAGGCAACGCTGTTTAGGGAGGTTTTTAATATTTAATGCTATATTGGTTTTAACACTTGATTGGGAGTCACCCAGAGTGGCTGGGGAAACTTAGCCAAATAGGTAAAGGGACCCCTGACCGTTAGGTCTAGTCGTGGCCGACTCTGGGGTTGCGGTGCTCATCTCGCTTTATTGGCCGAGGGAGCCGGCGTACAGCTTCCGGGTCATGTGGCCAGCATGACTAAGCCGCTTCTGGTGAACCAGAGCAGCGCATGGAAACGCCGTTTACCTTCCCGCCGGAAGTATTTATCTACCTGCACTTTGATGTGCTTTCGAACTGCTAGGTTGGCAGGAGCAGGGACCGAGCAATGGGAGCTCACCCCGTCGCATGATTCGAACCATCAACCTTCTGATCGGCAAGTCCTAGGCTCAGTGGTTTAGACCACAGCACCACCCACGTCTTTAATACTCGATTGGGAGCCGCCCAGAGTGGCTGGGGAAACTTAGCCAAATGGACGGGGTATAAATAATAAATTAGTAGTAGTAATAGTAGTAGTAGTAGTAGTTGACCCTTGGGGTCCCTTCCATCTCTACAATTCTATGCAATCACCAGGTGCCCACAAGGCAGGGGGTAGCAGTTTTTCGGCATTCAACCTGCACATTTGCCTCTCTCTGTTTGCAACCAGCTAAGCCACCTCCTTTGAGAGTTCCAATCATGTCTCTTTTGCCTCCTGGCACAGCCTTTTCTATATTCGCAACCACCTGTAGGAAGGATTCTACAATCGGGAATGAATCAGCCAAGTGCAAAGAGACCCAGGAGCTGAGCACCTGCTGTCATTCGTGTCTCCTCCGCCCCTCATTAGCACAACAAACCAGCATGATGATTCCTCCGCAGGTTGCTGTTCAGGACTCTGTCACTCAGCCTGCTTGCCAAATTACCGGCATTGTGAGAAGCAGTGATTTCAAGGCAGCCTACTGTCTATCTCACTTTGTTTATCCTCCTTGTTGTGGAGCTAAACCAGGAGAAGCCACATGTCATTTCATTATCAACAAGGGCAGAAATTCTCCATTTGTGTGACCCAGCGTTCTTCAACCAGATGTTGCCGGACTACAGCTTACATCATCCCCAGCCTCCTTAGCCCATGGTAATGGGCGATGGGAGTTGTAGTCCAACAACATCAGGAGATCTGACGGTGTTGCAATTGAGGATGATGATCCCAACAATCGGTGCTATTTTCTAGGAAAAAGAGGTAACAGAACTCACCATGAACACCTACTCCCTTGTTCGTCTAGAATGGAAATGTTGTCCACCTGAGAGGTGCCGGAACTGAGTTCCCCCTGAAGAAAAGACCTGATGTCAATTATATTTGATACCTGCTCTTTCCAGAAGATCCTAGGGCAAATTACAGTGACATGAAGGTAAAGGTAAAGGGACCCCTGACCATTAGGTCCAGTCGTGACCGACTCTGGGGTTGCGGTGCTCATCTCACTTTACTGGCCAAGGGAGCCGGCGTACAGCTTCCAGGTCATGTGGCCAGCATGACTAAGCCACTTTTGGCAAACCAGAGCAGCGCACGGAAACGCCGTTTACCTTCCCGCCAGAGCGGTACCTATTTATCTACTTGCACTTTGACGTGCTTTCGAACTGCTAGGTTGGCAGGAGCAGGGACCGAGCGACGGAAGCTCACCCCGTCGCGGGGATTCAAACCGCCGACCTTCTGATCGGCAAGTCCTAGGCTCTGTGGCTTAACCCACAGCGCCACCCGCATCCCCTACTGCAATATGAAACTCAGCATTAAAAACAGTTTGAAACAAATTACAGTCATAGCTAGAGTGGGGCCTAAAAATAAATAACTCAAGTGTAAAAGATGTATCTTCAGCATACAATGAAAACTGTAAAATGAACACACCCTGAACTCCTGAGGGATATGGAACTACTACTACCAACACTACTACTATTATACCACCCTTTATCTGTGTATCTCAGGGCGGTTCGCAACAATAGAATACAAGATAAAAAAACCCCACAAAGTACATAATAAAAGTAAAACCAACCAATAACCCCTTCCCCGCCCCCCAAGTTGAATCTTACCTCAATACTCATCTCTCACTGGATCTGAGAGCAACCAGTTACCTTGGGGGGAAGCCATAACCCTGTACTCACTGTCACTATGTGGCCACCAGGGTGAATTTCAGATGGTAAGTTCAGCTCTCCACATTTCTACATTGGCAGTTGGGGTTTTTTAAGTCCTCATGAAAATTTGTCAGTGTTTTAGGGTGAGTTGCTCCTAACTGTATGCAGTTCTGACTAACAGACACATTTTTTTTACAAAGCAATTTCTCCTAACAGAGTGCTTTTTTGTATGTTTTTCACTACTGTAAGCATGTTTGTTTGTTTATTACAATTATATATCACTTTTATCTTCCAAGGAGCTCAAGGTGATGTAGATGGTTCTCCTCCTCCTCATTTCACCCTTACAACAACCCTGTGAGGTTGTGAGGCTAAGAGGTGATGGCAGGCCCAAGGTCATGCTGCTTTGTTGCTGAGTGTGGAATCGAACCCTGCTCTCCTAGTCTGACACTCTAACCATTACGCCACACTTCCCTTTAGGATATGCATTGTTGTACACATCGCTTGGCTGAAGAATTGTGTTGTGAAATTTGGAGAAGCTTGAATGTCGAGGGATGGCTGCGATCCAGTTCGCATATTGCTTCGGAGTGTGTGTGCCTTAGGTAAAGGTAAAGGGACCCCGACCATTAGGTCCAGTTGTGGCAGACTCTGGGGCTGCGGTGCTCATCTCGCTTTATTGGCCGAGGGAGCTGGCATACAGCTTCCGGGTCATGTGGCCAGCATGACTAAGCCGCTTCTGGTGAACCAGAGCAGTGCACGGGAACGCCGTTTACCTTCCCGTCAGAGTGGTACCTATTTATCTACTTGCACGTTGATATGCTTTCGAACTGCTAGGTTGGCAGGAGCAGGGACCGAGCAATGGGAGCTCACCCCGTCATGGGGATTCGAACCGCTGACCTTCTGATCGGCAAGTCCTAGGCTCTGTGGTATAACCCACAGCACCACCTGCGTCCCATGCCTTAGGTAGGTTCTCCTTTAAATGTGAGCTGGATCAAACTTCTCCCCCATCGCTTCCCCACAGCCGATAATTGAACAGATGGAAGCTGCCAAACTGGCTTGCCGTGCCTATGGATGGCATGGTGGAGAACAGAGGGCACCTGCACAGAACCGACAAAGAGGGTCTCCAACAAGTTTCGCTTCTGAGAAGGATGAGCTAGAACTTCTCTCCTACAGGCAGCCAGCTTCACAGCCCATTTTAGGTCCGTAGTGCCATCTAGTGTCTTCTATCCTCCAGCAAGACCCCAGAAAAAGCCAGCCACGCTTTCCAGATGTGGTGCCCACATTGGTCTGCTGCTGCAAAAAGATAGCGAGGAGTCTTGTAGCAGCCTTTAACGGCCAATGTCTTTATAGTGAAATAAGCTTTCATCAGACCCACATGAAGGAGTTCCAAAGAATATGTGCTGCCACACTTACAGTCCACAAACAATAATATAGTGGTACCTTGGGTTAAGTACTTAATTCATTCTGGAGGTCCATTCTTACCCTGAAACTGATCTTAACCTGAAGCACCACTTTAGCTAATGGGGCCTCCTGCTGCTGCCGTGCCGCCGGAGCACAATTTCTGTTCTCATCCTGAAGCAAAGTTCTTCACCCAAGTACTATTTCTACGTTAGCGGAGTCTGTAACCTGAAGCGTATGTAACCTGAAGCGTGTGTAACCCGAGGTACCACTGTACTTTGGAGGTCCTGGGCATCAAGGAGGTTAGACTGGTCTTGACCAGGGTCAGAGCCTTTTCAGTCCTGGCTCCAGTCTGGTGGAACGCTCTGTCGCGAGAGACCAGGGCCCTGTGGGATTTGTACATCTTTCTGCAGGGCCTGCAAGATGGAGCTGTTCAGCCAGGCCTTTGGTCTGGGCACAGTCTGACCCCATTCTTTCTATGGGACCCTGTATGTATGTGGCCTCTTTGGCTATTTCTATCGGCCCCTATGGGACCAGCACAGTCGACCGGGCCTGGTGAACTTTTAATTCCTTACCCCTACAGTTATGATTTGCGGGTTCCCACTTAGTTTTATTTTGATTTTAAATGTGATTCGAATTGTATTTTAAACTAATCATTTGATTTTGTGTTTTTAATGTATTATATATTTGGTGTTAGCCACCCTGAGCCCAGTCTCGGTCAGGGAGGGTGGGGTATAAATAAAATTTATTAAGTTATTATTATTATTATTATTTAAAAGATTGATTCCTTGCAAGCATGGAACAAACATTTTTAAATATATATATATTGTTATAATTTTATTAATATAACATATGAATGGCGCAGCTTTCTTACTAGAATTTTAAGCAGATGTTGAGAACAAGGAGATTTGACTGATGCATTTTACATTGTACACAATATTACATTCAAAGTACTTCAAAATACAGTGAAGCAAAAAAAATTGTTCCCAGCATGTTCTTTCTAGCTCTATAGCGCTGAATAAATTTTATCCATTTTGTTACAAATGTATCTTGCCCCTGTTCACTGCTTTTACGCCATAAAGAAAAGGTTATTTCTGCCATTGTTGCAAATTCAGCCTCTTCTGCAACCTCTCCCATACCCCAAGGGAGGTCTTTGTTATCCTTCCACTGGCAAGCTAATGAGATCTTCCTGTTCAGACAGGCCTTTGGAAATGAAGGCACAGACAGTGATGATCACTGGGCTGCTGTCAGGGCAAACTGCATTTTAATTCATAGACTCATAGAACTGTAGAGTTGGAAGGGATCCCAGGGGTCATCTAGTCCAACCCCCTGCAATGCAGGGGAAATAATAATAATAATAATAATAATAATAATAATAATAATTTATTATTTATACCCCGCCCATATGGCTGAGTTTCCCCAGCCACTCTGGGTGGCTCCCAATCAAGTGTTAAAAACAATCCAATCTCAAAGCGCGGTCCCCCATCCATTCTGAAACCATACTAGAAGCTGCTTAGTTTTGCAAATGTGTGCTAGCAGGGTTTTTATTATTATTATTATTTATTTATTCAATTTGTATACCTCTCTATACCCGCAGGGATAGGAGGTTCTCAACTGTTTGTTTTAGATATGTCGCGGTGTGTTTTCATTATGGCTCTCAACTAGTTTGCTTTTAATTGCTCTGTATTATACCACTGATGTTTTTGGAAGTTGTCCTGGGAAGTGTGAGTTTACCTTTCGCAGAGCTACAATTCCCAGCACCCTCTGCAAACGACAGTTCTCGGGATCCTCAAGTGGAAGCCGTGTGCTTTTAATATTTGGTGTGTATTTGACATAAAACACATCCTGATGCTTGAGCGCCTCGTTGACACCAGATGGCGCTATGCAAACACAAAACAAAAGGTGAATCCAGTTCTCTGCAAAACACACACACACACACACACACACACACACACACACACACACCCCAGCTCTGCTTGGAATCTGGGGCAGGTCAGATCTGAGCAGCGGAGAGAGCGCATTTGCACCTCTGCCGCCATGCCTGAACACCACACTTTAAGAAGAACGTAGATAAATTAAAGTGGGTTCAGAAGAGGGCAGTGAGGACAGTCAGGGGGGTGGGAAACAAGTCCTATCATGGGGCAAGGAACCTCTTTCCCTGGGGTGGGGGCTAATGTGGCCCTCCAGTCCTCTCCCTCTGGCCCTCAGGACTCACCCCAAGCCACACCCATCACTCACCTTGTTTTGCACCCTCCTTTGATGTTTTTCCCCCGCCTGGAATATGCCCATCAACTCTATTTATTTATTTGTTTATCTCTTGCATTTTTATCCCACCCTTTTCTCCAAAGAGCTCAAGGTGGCTCCCCCTCTCATTTAATTCCCCCACAACAACCCTGTGAAGTAGATCGGGCTGAGAGGCAGTGACTGGCCCGAGGTCACCCAGTGAGTGTCATGGCCAAGTGGGGGGATTTGAACCCTGGTCTCCCAGGTCCGAGTCTAGCCGCTATGCCACGTTGGCTCTCAACTAACTCTTGACAATGCATCTTGCTGGTCCAGGTGGATGGCAAAGAAGCATGTGTTCATGGTGTGTAGAAACTAGCCTGCCACACGAAGGTAAGATTTGCATTGTTGCCCTGTACTCTAACCTCTGGCCCCTCCCAGCTCGGTCACGTGGCCCTCAGAAGGTTGCTTGAAAAAGACTGCAGCCTTCAGGCTGAGAAAGCCCCACCCACCCCTGTTCTAGGACAAGGGTGAGAAGCCAGTAGCCTTCCAGATGTTCTTGAACCACAATGCCCACCGTCCCTGATCATCGGTGATGCTTGCTGGGGCTGATGGGAGTTGTAGTCCAGCAACATTTCAAGGGCTGCGGATTCCCCATCTCTGCAAGGAACATCTTCCCACCCAGGAGAGCAATGTACAACCAGTATCCCAAACACGACATGTTCAGTAGTGATAAATGTAAAGGTAAAGGGACCCCTGACCATTAGGTCCAGTCACGGACGACTCTGGGGTTGCGGCGCTCATCTTGCTTTACTGGTCGAGGGAGCCAGCATATAGCTTCTGGGTCATGTGGCCAGCATGACTAAGCCGCTTCTGGCGAACCAGAGCAGCGCACGGAAACGCCGTTTACTTTCCCGCCTGAGCGGTACCTATCTATCTACTTGCACTGGTGTGCTTTCGAACTGCTAGGCTGGCAAGAGCTGGGACCGAGCAACGGGAGCTTACCCATTGCGGGGACTGAAGGTTCAAACCACCAACCTTCTGATCAGCAAGCCCAAGGCTCAGTGGTTTAGACCACAGCGCCACCCGCATCCCACTCAATAGTGATAGCTGAGTTATTTCTGTAGCACTCTGTAGAGCTCCCTTCCCTTCCCTTTAAGCTGAACTATACTTTGCTTCCTCCCCACTCCCAAACTTCTTCGTCTGTATCACATTTAACTTAAGCATTATTATTATTTGATGCAATGGGCCGTGCCAAGGAAGCCCTTACATAACTGCAGTCACCTCGGGCACATGTCTCAGAACACATGGCTGCCTCAGCTCTCTGTCAGTTGCAATATTTCACGCAAGGCTGGTCTCCGTCCCTCTCTAGAAATATTAGAACAAACAAATATGGAGCTCAGATGGGTCACAGAATCACAGAATTGTAGAGTTGGGACTCCCAAAGGTCATCTAGCCCAACCCCCCCTTGCGATGCAGGAGTCACAGTGAAAGAATCACTGGCCATCCAACCTCCGTTTAAAAACCTCTGGTGAAAGGGAGCGCACCATCTTCCGAGGGAGTCCGTCTCTCTGTCGAACAGCTCTTACTGTCCGAAAGTTCTTACGAATGTTTAGTCGGAATCGCCTGCCTTGTAATTGGAATCCATTGGTTTGGGTTCTGCCCTTTGGAGCAGCAGGGGGGGAAACTTGCTCCATCTTCCATGGGATAGCCCTTTAGATATTTGAAGGTGGTTATCAGATCTCCTCTCTTCTCTAGCCTGAACATACTGAGCTCCCTCAACCGTTCCTCATAAGGATTGGTTTCCAGACCCTTGATCCTCCTGGAAACCATCCTCTGCACATGTTCAAATTTGTCAATATCCTTCTTAAACTCTGGTGCCCAGAACTGGACACAGTATTCCAGGTATGGTCTGGCCAAGACAGAATCAAGTGGTACTATTAATTCCCTCGATTAGGACACTATACAGCCTTGGATCCCGAATGCCTTGTGACTCAAACGTTTTGGCTCCTGAACGCCACAAACCTGGAAGTGAGTTTGCAAACATTCTTTGGAAGCCGAACATCCGGCATGACTTCCACGGCTTCCGATGGAGTGCAGGAAGCTCTCAGGTTACAGACTCCACTAACCCAGAAATAGTACCTTGGGTTAAGAACTTTGCTTCAGGATGAGAACAGAAATCGTGCTCTGGCGGCGCGGCAGCAGCAGGAGGCCCCATTAGTAAAGTGGTGCTTCAGGTTAAGAACAGTTTCAGGTTACGAACGGACCTCCAGAACGAATTAAGTACGTAACCAGAGGTACCACTGTATACCTTTAGTTTAGAAAAGCGGTTGTAATTTGCTTATTACATTATGCCATGCACTTGCAGCTGCTAAAACAAGGTAACTTCCCAGTGAAAACAGTAGAATGTTAAATAATAAATGATAAAGCATTGAATATTAAAAGGAAACATCCATTCAAAGTAATAAGAATATATTATGTATTTTGTGTTTTTATCTTGCATTTTTAGGTTGTGAACAGCACTGAGATCTACGGATGAAAAGAGGTATATAAATTTAATAAATATAACAACAACGAAGTTTTTATTCACATACTCCTCTGTGTGTTTCATTCAGACAAGGAAGAGGCGTCATCAGAGTTCAAGAATACATTCCCAGCCAGATGTTGTTGTTGTTGTTTAGTCATTTAGTCATGTCCGACTCTTCGTGACCCCATGGACCAGAGCACTCCAGGCATTCCTGTCTTCCACTGCCTCCCGCAGTTTGGTCAAACTCATGCTGGTAGCTTTGACAACACTGTCCAACCATCTCGTCCTCTGTCGTCCCCTTCTCCTTGTGCCCTCCATCTTTCCCAACATCAGGGTCTTCCCAGCCAGATGGAAACATTCAAAGGGGACATGAAGCAGGGCTGGTGTGGGTCATGGTCTGGGGAGAAGGGCTGTGGGAAGGGAGAAGGGGTGTAGGGAGAGGTCTGAAGGCCGGGAAGAGAGGCTGCAGGGATATATTTCGATTCCTGGGCCTGCAACTCCCCAACCCTGCTCTACCCAATAAGCTGATGGGAAATAAATCCTTTTTGAGGCTTGCTGACCCAAAATGGGTTAGAGACAGCAAAGCTGGAAGATTAGACAACTGCTGCTTCGCCCCCACTTTGCCCAAGGTCAAATCCTTCCTGCATTCACTGTTCAGGGGAGGGGGGGGGGAGAATCCCAGCAACCAAATTGACACCACTCAAAGAAATTAACGACGACTTTTTAAAGGCAGGGGGCTGAAGGAGGATTACTAACCATCCTTATCGGCTTATACCGAAACGCATGCCGTTTTTGAAACAATAATTGCCAGTCTTTAAAGCTGGGTGTGTCCCCCATGCCAGCAAATGGTCCAGGTTGCGTTCCTACGTATCGTCGTTATTTAGTCGCTTTACTCGTGGTTAACAAGCAGAATCAAAGAAGCTGCTGGCGGCAAGAAGGATCTCTTTAAAAAAATAAACACCTGTCCAAATAAAAAGAACCTCAGGTAGACCCTAGTGCTCAAATGAGGCTTGGCTGGAAGAGGAAGTCCTTATATATACACCTTCCTGCCCAGGAGGAGCCAATGGCCAGGCTAGGAGGGTGGAGCCAGATTAGATCTAGAAGGTTCTTCTCCCAATGGCTACAGTTACACAGGTCACCATGTGAGACAGCGACCAGCAGTTTCTAACAGCGGCAGAGCTCACCAGAACACACACACACACACCCTGCAAGCGACCTGCAGACTAGACATTTCCTTGCAGCTGAAGCAATGTTTTGAGCCTAGTGGTGTGTGAGTCTCCAGTGCCCTGAATTCCTGTTGGAGCTGTCCATGGTCCTGCCTGGAACCAGAATTCTAGCTCTGGCCTCGAGTCTGGCTGTGCTCCTCCTGCTTAGCCTTGGACTGCCGTCTGGATGCAACCATCCCTGGAAGAGAGCAACAAGATCCATCAAAAGATCCTCAGAGACACAAATGCCGTCCAGTGCCAAAGCTGGCAAGCCCGTTTCTCATTTTAACAACCAGCCTTTTTAAAAAAAAAAAAAATCAGGCCAGCGTGCCAGCCGTTTTTAATACCTGCACAGACAATTTAAAGTGTCTCCCTGGCTTCGAAAGCCTCTTAAATTTACAAGCAGGCTGTAAAATCCTTCCAGCTGAAAGCATTTGCTCACAGCGATGGACGCACAAGCAATAGCTTGATTCCTGCCTCTGCCCTTTCTCCCGGAATGCGTTAGGTTTATGGGTGGCGCCAACAGACACTTCCAGGGGAAAGGCCGATCAAGACATAAGCGGGGCATTAAAATCAGGAGGAGACAATGTGGTACCCTCCAGATCAGGGGTCAGCAAACTTTTTCAGCAGTGGGCTGCCACTGTCCCTCAGACCTTGTGGAGGGCCAGACAATATTTTTTTGGGGGGGAGAACAAATTCCTATGCCCCACAAATAATCCAAAGATGCATTTTAAATAAAAGCACATATTCTGTTGTTGTTGTTTAGTCGTTTAGTCGTGTCTGACTCTTTGTGACCCCATGGACCAGAGCACACCAGGCACTCCTGTCTTCCACTGCCTCCCGCAGTTTGGTCAAATTCATGCTGGTAGCTTCGAGAACAAAACACCAGGCAAGCCCGACAAATAATCCAAAGATGCATTTTAAATAAAAGCACACATTCTACTCATATAAAAACACGCTGGTTCCCAGACCGTCCACAGGCCAGATTTAGAAGGCGATTGGGCTGGATCCGGCCCTCGGGCCTTAGTTTGCCTACCCCTGCTCCAGATCCTCTCCCATCAGGCCCAGCCAGCATGGTGAAAGGTCACAGATGATGGGGATTCTAATCCATCAATAACATGAGGGCGCCCAGTTGACTACTCCTAAATTAAAGGATGCTAAAGACCCCTTACATCAGATCTGCAGTGTAAACCCAGTAACACCTATATGTAAATGGAGTTTCCTTCTTAGATGGTCGCTGCAGCCAGAATTTTAGAGTCAAAAGACTGGAGTCAAAAAGCAAACTTTCAGCTGTGAAAGAAGAGGTTTCGAAAATGGGGAGCACTCAGCACTTTACAGCAGAATCCCATGCAGAACTGAGCCCCAAGAGGCCGGCTGCAATCCTTTACTGCAGGGATGCAGTCCTGTGACTCTCCTGCTTGTGGGTTTCCTGCAGGCATCTGGTTGGCCACTGTGAGAACAGGATGCTGGACTCGGTGAGCCATTGGGCCTGATCCAGCAGGCTCTTCTTATGTTCTTCAGCAAGAATCCTAGGGCCGGAGGTGACACCCGCTCTCTGTCAACAAACTATGTTTGGGTCAAAGAAAGGAGGAAAGACTTGGGCAAACACAGCAACAGCTGGACTCACTTTATAATTATAAAATCAAAGGGCAGCGATAGCAAAGAGGTGGAGCAGCAGGGTTAGGAGACCCTACAAGTAGGTAGAGGGTCCTTCGTTGGGCTCTGGGTGATGTTCATCAGTGCTGCCTCCTTTTATTTATTAAAGTCCACACAGCCTTATGATTTCACACCCACCCCACCACCAAAATCTACAGATTAAATGCTCTATCATCTAAACATCCCCCTCCATCTCATCTCTAAAGACTGTCTGATTCCTGATGCTCCACTTCATTCAGCAGGATCCTTGGACAATGTACTTCTGGCTCTTCATGCCCTTGAGATTCATTTGACCTTCACAAGCATGGCAGGCGGAACTCCCTGCTCATAGACATTTGGCAGGAACCATCCCTCCCTCCCTTCAGACATTTTTTGAAAACTACATTTATTAAACAGGTATTTGGACTATGAAGCTTCTCTTTTTAAGCAAACAGTATTTAATGTTTTATTGATGCTTATAAGGATGTTTAATGGATTTTTTCCCCTGACTTTATTCTTACATGTTGTATACCGCATTGAAATATATTTTTACTGAAAGCATGAACTATAAATACCCAAATAAAGAAATAAACTGATGTTGCAGAAAATATCAGATTTTTAATTATTATTATTATTATTGCACCTTGGAACAGCTTTGCAATGGCCGTTGGCTTTGAATCCACTCATCCTCGCCCTACATCAGCCAAGGAAAACTCCTTTAGCCTTGTCACTATTCATTCTTCAGAACCATCAGATGCTCCGTTGCTATGGAAACGGGATGCCGTGTGGAAGAAGAAAACAAATGTGTCTCTTTCTCTCTCTCTCTCTGCCCAATGAAGTTTCTCTGAACGCAACTTCAAAACTAGCAGAAGTTAAGAGATTTTATTTTTTGGATGGAGATTTTACAGATGCTTGGATTGCTGCAAATATTGGCAGTGATCTGCCAGGAAATGAGTGAATCAATTGAAATAGAGCTTATCAAGAACCCCCCTTTGTTCTTCCAGGATTCCTGCTCCTTTCCAAAGGGCTTGCAGAGGAGAATGTCCCTGGGGACTTCACCTTATGCCTTAGGAACCATTCAGATGTAACGTTTTGAACCTGCAAAGTTGATTTTTGTTAAGGTTCTTTAGGAGGCATGGGGAAGCTCTTTCAGACTGAGGACCACATTCCCTCAAGGACAACAACTTGGAGGGGCATATGCCACTGTGGAGCAGATCTAGAGGCAAAAAGGGGGTGTGGCCAGAGGCAAAAGTAGGAGCAAGAGATGTAAGTCTTACCTTAGTACAGTAGGTTGCATTCCATCCAGGGATGGGGAACAGGTGGTCCTCCAGATGTTGCTGGACTACAACTCCCATATTCTCTGATCCATGTGGCCATGTGGACTGGGACTGAGAGTCCAGCAACAGCTAGAGGTTAGATACGGTATATGGCATCAAGTGTAGGGCAAGTGCAGTGGCGTAGCGTGGGTTGTCAGCACCCGGGGCAAGGCAAGTAATTTGCGCCCCCTAACCTGTGGATTTTGCGCCCCCTAACCCATGGAGCGCGGCCCCCCAGATGTTGCGCCCGGTGTGGCCGGCCCAGCCTGCACCCCCCACGCTACGCCACTGTAGCACAGAACACCATCCCGAATCCTGCAACTGCAAAAAGTTCTGCAACACAGCACAACAGACCGTGCAAAAGGATAGTTGTTGATGCTTTTATTAAAAAAATGTAAACAACAGCCATCTTTATTTACACTATGAGCTAACTGTCTGAGATGGGTAAAACCAATCCCAAAGGGCCCTTACAAACAGTAGATTATGCTACATTTTCCTTGTTTAAATCCACAATGTTTTGGTTTTTTTAAATGCACTCTACCTCCCCACCCTTATACCCTTTCCACCCAAGACGTACACCTGATGCCTTTGTCACACATTACATGCACCCAACCCCTTCCCTGCAGTCAGCTAGATTTCCCTCGCAATAAACGTGGGTGGGTAGGTACCGGAGAAGGGAAACCTGAAAAGAGGAAGTGGCTGCTTTCCTGCATTCTGCCTCAGGGTCTTACTGCCCACCCTGCTCTGTTTCGTTGCTGTGTTTGCTCAAACAGAACAAATAGCAGGGAAAGCCCCTCCCCTCCAGGCAGAGAGAGAGAGAGAGAGAGAGAGAGAGAGAGAGAGAGAGAGAGGCGCCCTCCACGAGTTGTCGAGCTTGGGCTACAGCTGCGCGGCCGACGGCGAGGCGCTAAGGCGCCGGCTCCCCAGGCTGCAGCGCTTGGCCACGCGCTGCGCTTGCATGCCTGGCCGCACCCAGCTCGCCTCAGCGCAGCGGAAAACAGAAGCAGTGGCGGAGACGACGACCCCCCACCCCAACCAAGCCTCGATTGCTTGTCCCTTCCCTCTGGACTCGCGCCTCCCCAGGTGTTGCGCCCGGTGCGGCTGGCACCCCTGGCACCCCCCACGCTACGCCACTGGGCAAGTGTACAGGCCAAATGGGGAGGTCTAATGGGCTTCATACGACCAGCAGACCAGAGATTCCCTTACATCAGGGTACAGTACTACACCAGGCCATTGGCCACGCTTGCTAGGGCTGATGGGAGCTGTAGTTCAGCAACAGCTGGAGGACCAGAGGGTTTCCATCCCTGAGTGGAATGTAGCCTACATCTGGTGTTTTGCTTGCATAGTTCCATAACAACCTTTCTGCCTCAGCCTTCCTTCTGCAGTTCCTCACCACCACCTCTCACCAAGAGCTGAAAACATTTTATCAACTCTGTGATTTCACTGTTTGATGAAGGGCAGGTTATATTTGAGATCATCCTCTGCAACTTTTTTCCAATGCAGAAAACAATTTGGAGTGCGTCTTTAACTCTTAGATTCATCCAAATAAATTTATGTATGTTTCCCCCCCATACACACACCCTCTCTCTCTGTCTTTTTGGGGAAAGACAGCTGAAAAGCTAAATACCTACTTTCCCCATTTCAACCCCCCTCCCCAATGTCACTGCACCACAACTCCCATCACCAACTGATCTTTGGCCATGATGGCTGGGACTGATGAGAGTTGGAGGGCACCAGGTTGCAGAATGATGTCATACACCTTATATAGCTTAAGAGCATCCTCAGATCTCTGCTCAAAGATCCTTTGATACAGGGGTAGCCAATACGGTGTTCTCTCCAGATGTAGCAGAACCACAACTCCCATCAACCCCCGTCAGCAGGGCCAACAGCAAGGGCTGAGAGGAGCTGTAGTACGACAACATATGGAGGTCACCATGTTGCCAAAGAAATTTGGTGGACAGTGACCTGGAATAGGGCCTTTGAGGGGAGGTCCATTCTGTTCCTGCCCTGATAGGTCTTAGGCCAGGGATGGGGAACTTTCAAGATGTGGTTTCACTCCAGCTCCCCTCGGCCCCGGCCAATGAGACCAATGGTCAGAGATAATGGTTCACAAAAATATAAGCAAAGTATTCCATCTTTTTTCTAACTCCCAGCAGACACACAGAATGCACTTACATACCATCAGCTTATGAGGAGAGCTATTTTTAATACAAATGTCTCTCTTACAACAGGAGAGGTCCAAGCTCTTAAGGAAAGCAACAGGCTGCTAATGAATGGAACGCCTTGAGTGAGGCCCAAACCTCTTTCAGGCTACAGTCCGTCTCTCTCGCTTAGGCATTTCAGAGACGAAAGAGGAAGGCGCCACTGAAGCCGCACTTACCAAGGTCACATGGTGTGGCGATCACACAGGGTTCCTGGACGTTTCACCGTCTATTGATCCCTGTGCCACCACTTTATTTCTCGCTGCCACCACCCAGGCCCTACCTGGTACAATACTGAGTCCAGTCAGGGTTAAATTGGAACATAAACTTTTGTTTATTTATTGCAGTTTAACAAGTGTGTGGTTTCATAAACGGTATTGGTCAATTACAATCATGGGGTGCCTATCCAGACCTATAACTTCCACTACCTGCTCTCACTCACTAAACCACCTCTCAGATACATACTTGTCTTCCTAGCTCCTAACTGTTCCTGACTCAGCTTATTTTACTACACTAACTCAACCTCCCCACAGACTCTATCCCAATTCACTCCCACTCCAGCCAACCACCCAACTCCCAACAAACTCCTCCCTTCGCCCCTCCCAAAGCTGGTTTTATGGTCCCTCTGACTCCACCCCCCTGGGTTCTGATTGGGTAACCTGTTTAACTATTTCACCTCCAGCACTCTCATATGTTAACGTCACAACATGGTAGTAGTAGCTTCCAGCAAGATCTCAACAGAAGCTGCCATCATTGCTTCTCCTCGCTTCTCCAGCAGCAGGGGCAGGCAGGGCATCCTTGGGGATGCCACCCCACAGGATTCTGCTGCCCAAGGATGCTGCCTCAGTCTGCCCCATGGATGGGCCAGCTCTGATTGGATTAGACGCCCTATTTCAGGAGATAGCCAACATGGCTCCTTCCAGAAGCTGTGGAGGCCAACTCCCATCAGCCCAGCCAGTGTGGCCAAGAGTCAAGGACTTTGGGAGCTGTAAGGCCTTCTTGGTAGTGGCGCCGGCCCTGTAGAACGCCCTCCCACCAGATGTCAAAGAGAACAACAACTACCAAACTTCTAGAAGGCATCTGAAGGCAGCCCTGTTTAGGGAAGCTTTTAATGTTTGATGTATTACTGTATTTTAATACTTTGTTGGAAGCCGCCCAGAGTGGCTGGGGAAGCCCAGCCAGATTGGTGGGGTATAAATAATATATTATTATTATTATTATTATTATTATTATTATTATTATTATCCACAACACAGGAGGCAGACCCCAGCTGGACACGATTCCAAGAATTATCAACAAGCTTTTTATCAACAGTGGAATGGACTCCCTAGAGGGGTAGTGCGCTCTCCTTCCTTGTAGGTCTTTAAACGGAGGTTGGATGGCCATCTGTCATGGATGCTTGAGTTGAGATTCCTGCATTACAGGGGGTTGGACTAGATGACCCTCGGGGTCCCAACTCTACAATTCTATATATAACTTTGGTCTTCCTCTAAACTGCAGCCAGCCTGGATTATAATCTCAGCCATTTTTTTAAAAAAGGCAATGCAGGAAAATCAAACAGAGAGGAAATTCTGAGCAACTGTAACCTCGTCAATGTCAAGAGCTGCCCCAAAATTCTCTTTTAAAGCCTTTCAAAGAGAGAGAGAGAGAAGAATGCCAGGCATATTTTGAAAGAAATAAGAACTAACGTTCCTCCATGGAAAGAACCCTCTCAAGGGACTAGAGATAGTTACTCTTCAAAGATCTCTGCTCGCAATACAGCAGGAACTTTGAAGGGAATATTTAGTGGTTTGGGGCATCAAATACCCTTGTGCAATGCAGAGTGAAGCAAGGACATTTTTCCTGAAACCATCCTTTGGTGCAACTATTTCCCCCTCCTTTCCTCTGACAGTGTGGAAGATCAAGCAGAGGAGTAACAAAAAATCTGTTTTCTATAAAAACCTTAAAAAGAAAAATCCATTTTCCAAGATTAAAGTGGGTAAAGGAGACCAAGTTGTCTGGCTGGCAATTCATCCATGCAGCCATGGAACAGCTCAACACCCCCAAATTTCAGTAACCTGGAATAGCTTGGGTCACAACCTTGTATTTTCCTTTTAAATTGTTTTCATTGAAGATTTTGTCGGGTTACAAAAGTACATGCAGCGTCTCTGCTTTCAGTTCATAGAGACCTTTTTACAGATCAGTTATATTCAATGTGAGGCACTCATGCTATAGCCAGTATAAGTTTGGGGAAGAGGAGAGGTGGGGAGGAGGGGGGGACAGAGAAGAGGGGGGTGCTAAACTTTTGTTCTTTTACATAGTGTATGTGCAAGGTTTTTGTGTCACTGTCACGAGAGTAGGTTCTATTTCTATTTATTTATATTTTATCGTATGTGGTGGTCTTGTAGTAAAGTTAAGGCTTACTGGGAAATGATATACAATGGAATGAAAAGCATGTTTAAAATAACATTTATTTTTAAAAAAAACAGAAGCCTTTCTCTTGGGAATTATAGAAATAGAACTACCTAAATTGTATAGAAATTTATTCATGTATGCGACTACAGCAGCAAGAATCTTACTTGCCCCAAAATGGAAAGAAGAAGTCCCAGCAAAGGAAGAATGGATACAAAAACTTATGGAATATGCAGAAATGGTGGAAGAATAAGAAATCAAGATAGCAAACTTTTTATAAAAGAATGGAAATGGTTTATTGAATATTTACAGATAAATTGTAAACAGATAAAAATACTGGCAGAGTTATTGTGATAACCTGCAGCTACATAAGAGTATATATATAAATAAATGAGTAAGTTAAGTTGGATATGCAGAAGATATTAAAAATAAATTTAAGGAACCGCAGAAAGAGGGGGAAGGAAGTCAAGTTTTAAAATGTCAAAATGATTGTAAAATCAGTGAAATGTATATATCTGAAAAGTATAAATATTTTTAAAAAATATATGTTTCTTTTTTTAAAAAATGATTTTTATTAAGATTTCAGTAAAAGATTAAACAGAAAAACATAAGAAAAGAAGTACACAAATACACAATACATAATCCAAAGAAGAAAAAGAAGGAAAAAAAACACAGAGAACAAAAAACAAAAAAAGAAACAGAACAATTAAAAACAATATCACCTTTTCATTTCCGTTTTTAAATTTACTTATTTTCTGGACCTCCTCATACCTCCCTCTTTTGTATTCCAGTCCAAATTGTTTGTCCAGCAATTTCTTTTCCACTTTTTTAATCCCAATCTTTAATCTTAAGGTAATATAGCATTGAAATTTTACCTCTTAAATACCAAATTTCCATTTCCTTAAACTTTTTTTTTAAAAACTTTTTTGTTTAAGAAGTTTAAAAAAATATGTTTCTATTCATGTGTAAGTTTTTGTTGGTGGCGAAAGAGATTGGGGGGCCCAAGGCATGGTTGGCTGGCTTCAGTTGCCTGCTCTGAGTCGTCATTGTTGGCATCTGCCTGTCTCAGGAGACAGTGGAGGAGTGTGCCTTTGGGGGTGAAGTCGAACTGTTGGAAGGTTGCAGCGCCTGCTGTGGCTGTAGAGACTGAAACGGGAGAGACATGTTTTGCTGCATCTGGGGCAGACGAAGGCATCCAGTTGTGCTGCTGCAGATGCACCATGGCGTTTCTTCAGTCTGTGCTCCTCCCAGTGGTCATTCCTCCTGTGGTCACTATTGCCACCAGACACTGCAGTTGTCTGCAAGGGATTCCACACAGCAGGGACGATGTTGCCAGCCTTCATGTCACATTTCCAGACATCTTTGTAATATACTGTACAGTGGTACCTCGGGTTACAGACGCTTCAGGTTACAGATGCTTCAGGTTACAGACTCTGCTAACCCAGAAATAGTACCTCGGGTTAAGAACTTTGCTTCAGGACGAGAACAGAAATCATGCTGCAATGGCGCAGCAGCAGCAGGAGGAGGCCCCATTAGCTAAAGTGGTGTCTCAGGTTAAGAACAGTTTCAGGTTAAGAACAGACCTCCGGAATGAATTAAGTTCTTAACCCGAGGTACAACTGTACATTGAGAGCAAATGACTTACCCCCGCAAGAATCCTGGGAATTGTAGTTTACCCTTCACAGAGCTACAGTTCTTGGCACTTTTTAATAAAATACACTTCCCAGGATTCTTTGGGGGAAGCCATGGACTTAAAATGTCTGGTGTGGAGGTGACTATATCTACTAATATTGATCCAATTTTTGCCTTGTTTCTGCTAAGATAGTCCAAACTTCACTATCCACACTCAGGTAAGAAGCATCATCAATACCATGGGTAGGCAAACTAAGGCCTGGGGATTTGCCTTCTAAATCTGGCCCGCGAATGGTCCAGGAATCAGCATATTTTTACATGAGTAGAATGTGTCCTTTTATTTAAAATGCATCTCTGAGTTATTTGTGGGGCATAGGAATTTGTTCTTTTTTCTTCTTTTCAAAATATAGTGCAGCCCCCCACAAGGTCTGAGGGACAGTGGACCGGCCCCTTGCTGAAAAAGTTTGCTGACCCCTGATCAAGACTCTGAAAACTGGGTACCTTTTATCATATGTGGTGGATGTGTAAAGTAATTTTAAAAATTTGGGAAATGATATATAATGAAATGAAAAAAAATGTTTAAAATAACTTCAGTTAAAAAAACCAGAAGCTTTCTTATTAGGAATTATAGGTACCGAGATCACAAAGGACCATAATAATAATAATAATAATAATTTATTATTTATACCCCGCCCATCTGGCTGGGTTTCCCCAGCCACTCTGGGCAGCTTCCAAAAGAATATTAAAATACTATGATACATCAAACATTAAAAGCTTCCCTAAACAGGGCTGCCTTCAGATGTCTTCTAAAAGTCTGGTAGTTGTTGTTCTCTTTGACATCTGGTGGGAGGGCGTTCCACAGGGAGGGCACCACTACCGAGAAGGCCCTCTGCCTGGTTCCCTGTAACTTGGCTTCTCGCAGTGAGGGAACCGCCAGAAGGCCCTCGGTGCTGGACCTCAGTGTCCGGGTAGAACGATGGAGGTGGAGACGCTCCTTCAGGTATACTGGACCGAGGCCGTTTAGGGCTTTAAAGGTCAGCACCAACACTTTGAATTGTGCTCGGAAACGTACTGGGAGCCAATGTAGGTCTTTCAAGACCGGTGTTATATGGTCTCGGCGGCTGTTCCCAGTCACCAGTCTGGCTGCTGCATTCTGGATTAGTTGTAGTTTCCGGGTCACCTTCAAAGGTAGCCCCACGTAGAGCGCATTGCAGTAGTCCAAGCGGGAGATAACCAGAGCATGCACCACTCTGGCGAGGCAGTCCGCGGGCAGATAGGGTCTCAACCTACGTACCAGATGGAGCTGGTACACAGCTGCCCTGGACACGGATTTAACCTGTGCCTCCATGGACAGCTGTGAGTCCAAAATGACTCCCAGGCTGCGCACCTGGTCCTTCAGGGGCACGGTTACCCCATTCAGGACCAGGGAATCCCCCACACCTGCCCGCCTCCTGTCCCCCAGAAACAGTACTTCTGTCTTGTCAGGATTCAACCTCAATCTGTTTGCCGCCATCCATCCTCCAACCGCCTCCAGACACTCACACAGGACCTTCACCGCCTTCACTGGTTCTGATTTAAAGGAGAGGTAGAGCTGGGTGTCATCTGCATACTGATGAACACCCAGTCCAAACCCCCTGATGATCTCTCCCAGCGGCTTCATATAGATATTAAAAAGCATGGGGGAGAGGACAGAACCCTGAGGCACCCCACAAGTGAGAGCCCAAGGGTCTGAACACTCATCCCCCACCACCACTTTCTGAACACGGCCCAGGAGGAAGGAGCGGAACCACTGTATGACAGTGCCCCCAGCTCCCAGCCCCTCAAGACGGTCCAGAAGGATGTTATGGTCGATGGTATCAAACGCCGCTGAGAGATCCAGCAGAACTAGGAAACAGCTCTCACCTTTGTCCCTAGCCCGCCGGAGATCATCAACCAGTGCGACCAAGGCAGTTTCAGTCCCGTGATGAGGCCTGAATCCCGATTGGAAGGGATCCAAATGGTCCGCTTCTTCCAGACCAGAAAAGACTGTTCATGTATGCGACAACAGTCGCACAGATACTACTAGCCCAGAGATGGAAGAAAGAGACATCCCCGACCAGAGAAGAATGGCAAATCAAGATGATGGACTATGCCGAAATGGCAAAATTAACTGGGAAGCTCAGGAATCTAGAAGACAATAACTTTTAAAAGATTGGGAAAAGTTTATAATTTACTTACGAGACCACTGCAAGCAGATTAAAACATTAGCAGGATTTTAACCACACTTGTAAAGTAATGGAAAGTATGGATAATTTAGAAGGATAAAAGTTTGGATAAATATTGATATGCAGTTGTAAATATTAATATCAGGACCCATGAAAGGGATGGGGGAAAGTTAGGAAATTCAGAGCAATCTCCATATTTGGATTTGGAACTGTTGTTTGTAATATGTTTATACTTTTGAAAATCAAATAAAACAATTAGATAGATGGATAGATAGATAGAGACTCTGAAAACTGTTCTACCTAAAGGGCTGCCATACAGACCTGTCCAGAACCTGAGACGGCCACCTGAGTATTTTCTCAACCTGCCACCTCCAAAGGATCATGTTCGGCATATGAAAATAAAGTCAGGCACACACAAACACACTTCAAGTTGGATGTAACCAACTTGAGCTTTGGTGTTGCTACAGTTTCTTCTCTTTTCAACAGTTCTACTTTGGGTTCTGCTGTTTTCAAATAACGTTTTCCTACAGCCTTTGTCTTTCGTAAGGATTTTAAAACGTGGTAGCGACTTTCAATGTTTGCTGAGGCAGAACAGTAACAGATCAAGGTTTCCAAATACAACAAACTGGTGTAAAGAACCCAGATTCACATCCTGCAAAGCCATCCCAACGATCCTTTGTTTTGCATTTATTGATCACCACCATCACTTTGCTATTTACTAGGCTTGATTACATTGGTTTCTCATTTTCATCTCCATCAAAACTTTTATAATTCTTTATTGATTCATCTGCTTAGTATGTAATGACTCCGGAGCTACATGTCATGAATTCTCTTTTACCTTTTTTGTTGCTACTCTTTTCATTGCAACAACAGAGTTGAGAGGGACCTCAAAGGACACCTGCCCTGTTGCTGCTGAAAAATGCTAAGCCCTGTATTGATAAGAGTTTTGTCCTGTATTCCAGGTCTTCTCTGTTTGTTTCTTTCTCTCTCTCTCTCTCTCTCCCCCCCCCCCCAAGTTAGGGATCATCTCCAAATGCATGTGTTTGAAAGGATGCGTGAAAAGTCATGGGTCAGGGTAGCCAAGCGCAGAAAGATTTACAAATTCACGTGTATGTGTGTGCACACGTGTACGTGTGACAAATTCCAGAGGGGCCATCCTGTTAGGCTGCAATAGATGGTAATGGATTGCTCTGTCTGAAGTCACTTCAGATGGGCGATGGAATGCCCCCCAACCGCTCCACCCCACCCCGTCCTGTATTTTGCCAGAACAAAGGAGATCCTATCGGAAAAGTCAGTTAAAGGAAAGCCTCACCCCCTTGGGAATCATCTCAATGAGCGGAGAGTTCCCAATGTAAAAGGGAAAGGCGCATCACATAAAAGAAGGGGGGCGGAGGGCTGCAGTTCCTAACTATACTTACCTGGGAGTGAGGCCCATTAAGTCCAACAATAGGCCTTCCTTCGGATGGCACGCGGCTCTGAAGGCGCATCTTTCCGGCGGGAAATACAAACCAGCCAGCCAGCCAAGTCCCCTCCCCGTCCAACCCTCCTGCTCCGGAGTGGCCGTTCCATGAATCCGGCGCGGCGCCTGTTCCCTTTCCCACCCGCGCGCGGCTCGGGGGGCGCTGTGGGCCGCGAGAGGCCTCCCAGGAGCGAGGCGAGAGGAGGCGGTGTCGGAGGCGGCGCTTGGCCGGGGCGGGGCAGCTTGGACGGCGCGCCCGGCGGGGCGCAGGCGGCTCAGACGCGGAGCAGGCGGCGAGCGAGGCGCGGTGGCCAGGACGCACGGTCGGGGCTGCCCAGGGTGTCCTGCGCGCGGCGGCTGCCCGGAGGGCGCCCCCCTGGCGCCTTCGCTGCTGCTCCTCCTCCTCTCTTCCCCATGAGCCGGGCCGGGGGGCTGGCCGTGCATGTTGCTGCAGCTGCTGGGGAGGCGGCGGCGGCGCCGCGGACGGGTCTGCTGAGCGCTCCGCTCCCCGCGCCCCAGCCGCGAATGTGACCCTGCGCTCGGGCTTGTGTGCCTCGGCTCCTGCGCCTCGCCATCCGGCTACTCCCAAGGAAGGAAGGAGGCAGCCAGCCGGCCGGCCGGCCAAGGGTGAGAGAGGCACCGCGGTGGGGAGGTGGGTGAACGGGATGACACGGGACCCTGCGTCTCGTGAGAAGAGGCGACGTGATAGAAAACGTGGGGAGGCGGGAGAAAAGGGGAATCTCTCCTCCGGACACGTGCAGCGGCGCTTTGCAAGTTGCTCTTGAAGCCGGCCCTCGGAGAAAAAGTGTGTGAGGGGGGAGGGGAAAGGTGGGGCGGGGCACGGGCAGTTCACACGTTACACCAGGCACAGCTGTCTCTGCACCGGTACTGGCGTGCGCTTGCCCGGCTCCTGGAAGGTGGACGCGGACTGTACATTCCCGCAACCTTCCGCATGAAGGTCCAGTTCCAACGTTTGCGGGCACGGATCTGTGCGCTCATTGGATGTAACGTGGGAACATCTCCGGAGAATTAAAAAGGTGGCGTACACGTGCGTATGGGGAATGGTGGGTTTTCTTTCCCCCGACCCCTAACGTGTTTTTTTTTTACTGGATGAAGAAGTCTTGCATAACTTGTGTGGAGTTTTGGGAATCATGGAAGTGATGTGGGTCGTCCCCCCCATGGTATCGTGTGTAGACCCACAACCGAGACGCTAGAGATACGCGGGGGGTGGGGGCGGTGCCATAAAAGACCCGGCGGGGTCTGCAGGCAATTTATTGGGACTTCAGTTCCAGGGAATTCAGAGAAACGTAACTTCCAAGTAAACTGCGGGTGGTAGGATTGTAAGCCTTTCTGTTACAGCCTGGTGCAATATGTACGTGTGCGCGCGCGCGTATCTAAAGTTGCCACATGCACATCCCAAACCCCTTAAACTATTTGACGAGGTTGTTCTGCGTTACCGCATTGCATTGTTTTGGCTAAACAAAACGGGGGAGTAAGTAAGGGGTGATTCTTTGGAGCTGTTGTTTAGGGGAGTTCAGAACTTACTGGAGAGTTGAGAGTCATTCTTGAGGTTATTACTCACAGAGCATAAGAGAGCAGTGTATAAATATATATGCTCACATTTGCTGAGCTCAGGAGAGAACTTTGGCTAGCTTGTTTGGAAGGGGGAGATTGTGCTCTTGTTTGTTTGTTTGTTTGTTTGTTTGTTATGGGAGCATTGTTAAACCTTACTCCTAAGGGGAGCCAAATGGGGAAAGAAGTCTTGGGAGAGGAACAGGGTTGAGTTCAAGGTGCTTAAGAAAGCTACCTTTTACCAGACCATCTAGCACAGTTACTTGCCAGGATTTCAGACATGGGATTTCTCTCTCTCTCTCCAGCCCTATCTGGAGATGCCAGGGATTGAATCCTGGGACTTTCTGCCTGTAAAACATATGCTGTGCCGCTGAGCTGAACCTTTCCCTAATAAGCTGTGGGTGGAGGGGATGCCTAGCCCAGCCAGAGAGGCAGAAAACTCTCTCTGCAAAATGTGGTGCATTGACCTCCCTTTCCTGGCTGGGGGAGGGAGGGGGGAGGAAGCAGCTAGGTTTGTTCTCCATGCCTCCTTACTTTCTGTTAATGCTTTATTGGAGAGGTGGATAGAGAATATTCTTTGCATCTATAAGCAAACCGAGAACTAATCAGGTGCTGTTTGGGGCTGGACTTGAGGGTAGAGGCCTGATGCCCCACGCTGCAGAACAAGCAGGAAGCACCCCCCTTCCATGCTTGGTGTTTTTGTTTTTGTTTGTTTGTTTTTGGAAGTATTGCATCTTGCCATAGAGAGGGTGGGAAATTTTCTAGAGCCTAAAACTGCCTAACTGCAGCACTGGAATTAAAGGTCAAATAGAAAGAGGGAAGGTATCTGTCGGGCTTTTTTGTTCTGCTCTTCTTGAGGCTGGGATGGGGGTGGAGGAGACCTGGGAGAGGGGGTATGTGTGCCCCCCCCTCCACCAGCACGTGGGTGCCTTTGTGAGATTAGTGGGGCTAAGCTGTGTGTATGTGTTAGCTGGCTTTGAGACCAGGTCTAAGTTCCTCCAACCACTATGCTGCGCTACCTCTCTTGCTTTGTACTCGCTAATATACGACATCAGCATAGTCCTTTGCTTGCCTGCTCTGAAGTACTCCAAGGAGAGTGAGTTTAGGACTGCAGCCTGTATCTTGCTGCAGAACCGAAGTCATGGGCATGGGATGGAGAGGGAGCTAAAATATGGGTTTGGATTGGGCAGATCTTTGAAGAAACCCCTAAGGGTGCTGCTGTATCTCATCTAGCATCCTGTTCTCACAGTGGCCATCCAAAAGCCTCCAAGCACAGGAGCTGTGCACAACTCTCCCTGCTTGCAATTCCAAGCAAATAGCATTCAGAGGCAGACTGGTGGAGGTAGGACATAGAATCAGGGCTGGTAGCCAGGAACTTGCATATGGACTTTCCTTTCCTTTCTTTCTGTTCCCTTAGACACAAGGAAGGGGTCAAGATGAAAGAGTGTCAATCAACTCCCCCCCCCACTTCATGCAGATTTTTGGGGGTGCGTTAGTGGCTGTTCTTGCTCTTTGCTAGCTGGGAAATAAGGGAACCCCTGGCTGGTGCAGCTGATCTGAATGCAAGCTTAAAAGCAGGCATAGGCAAACTCCGGCCCTCCAGATGTTTGGGACTACAATTCCCATCATCCCTGACCACTGGTCCTGTTAGCTAGGGATGATGGGAGTTCTAGTCCCAAACATCTGGAGGGCCAGAGTTTGCCTATGCCTGTGAACTGGCAATACTCCCCCCTCTGCTCTGCGTGGACCAGGGTCCTAAACAGAGGTGAGGAACCTCCAGCCCAGAAGCCAGATGTGGCCCTCCAGACCTCTCTACCTGGTCCTTGAAGCTCTGCTCAGGCCACACCCCACCCAGGCCACGCTTTCCCCTCCCTGGAATGTAGAGTCATAGAATTGTAGCATTGGAAATGACCCCAGGGGTCATCTAGTCCAACCCTCTGCAATGAGGCCTTTGCAGTTTGGTCATGCTTCCTGACTGCTTGGATGGAGGACAGAGGAGGGCAAGTTTGAAATGGGCTGCTGTGCAAAGGTAAATTGTGTTGCTCCCCACCGACTTTAGCCTCTGATCCTGCCAATCACAGATGTGTGGCCCCCAGAAGGGAATGCAAAAAGGTTGGGTCTGAAAAAGGTTGCTAAGCCTGGATGTTCAATATGTTCTGACATCTGGGTCTCGAAGAGCATTTGAGATGCACCTTTTGGACCTGTGCCAATGTGCAAGCTTTATGGTTGTGCAGAACTCTTTCTTTGCCCCAGGAGGATTACGCATATTCCAAGATAATCAAAATCTCGTGCTGAGCTCAAGAATGGGTGTGAAGAGCGAGGGGCCTGGAGAACTGGGGCAGCTGCTTTTGACAAGTCATGCTTGTTCAGTTGTTGCTACACAGTTATTGGCTTGCATTTATACCCTGCCTTCTTCCAAGGAGCACGAGCTGATGTACCTGGTTCCCTTCACCCCTATTTTATCCTCACAACAACCCTGTGAAGTAGGCTAGACTGAGACACAGCAACTGGCTTCAGGGCCAGGTGAGGATTACATAGAATTGTAGAGGTGGAAGGGACTCATCTAGTCCTGGGTTTCCCAAACTTTGGTCTTCAGCTGTTGTTGCACTACAATTCCCATCATCCCTAGCTTGGTCAGGGATGATAGGAACTGTAGTCCGAAAACAGCTGGAGACCCAGGTTTGGGAAACCCTGATGAAGTCCAACTCCCTGCAATGCAGGAATATGCAGCTGTCCCATACGGGGATTGAACCTGCAACCTTGGCGTTATTAGCACCATGCTCTAGTCTAACCAACTGAGCTATCCAGGCTCTGGAACCCTGGTCTCCCCCTGGTCCTGGTCTGACACGCTACACACTCCGGCTCTTGATGCAGTGTGTTTACCGGTATATGCAAAGAACTCGGCAAAGCTCCCTTGGTCCACAGCTGCGGCAGATTGACAGCTCTGATCCCACCCCCCACCCCCTTAGCCCAGATGGAACTGACATGCTATTGATCTTTGCAGCGGTGGCGGGGCAGGGGGAGTGGGGGCTTAAATGCAAAGTTTCATTATTAGGACCACAGTGCCGCGGCTTCTCTAGAGAGAGATGGAGAATTAGCTCCATAGCAGACGGGCAGTCTGGAGCTGAGACTGGGTGGGGGATTAGGCTGGATATAGGGCAGTCAGGGAAGAGGGGGGAGGGGCAGGGGGCTGCATCCAGCATTAGGGGTGATTGATAGGGGGTTGAATGATGGGGGAGATCTGCTGGGGGTGTCTGCATGCCAGCGGCTGGAGAAAAATGGCAGATGAGACTGAGATGATGGGATAGAGAATTGGAGGGGGTAGGTGTCACCCAGAGGGGATTAAGCGCGGGGGGGGGGCGGGGGATGTTGATGCAACACACACTGTTTATGTGCTGTGGTGGGGAGAGTGAGATCATTGTTCATTTGTCTATCCCAGTTTCGGCACTGATCTGAGCAGCCACTTACAGAGAGGGCTGCTTAAGATAAATCTCACATTGCTTACATGCTGTGGGTTGGAGTCAACCAGCATTTTACTCAGCTGAAATGAATGGGCCCTCGTTAGCCACAGCCGTTAATTTCGGGCAGAAGTTGACTATGACCTCATGCACTTAAAGTCCCGCCCCCTGCCCCAGAATCCCAGGAACTGCAGTTTGCTAAGGGGGCTGAGAGTTGTAGCTCTCTGTGAGGGGTGAACTACAGTTCCCAGAATTATTTGAGACACGTGTGTTTTAAATCTATGTTATGTATACAGGGTTATTGATGGGGGAGGAGATATCCTTCTGCCAGCCTCTTCTCTCCCTCTGGGCTCTGTTTAGCCTTGGAGCTGTGTGTGTGTGTGTGGAAGGGGTGCATAGGAGCCCCCAGGGTCCGATGCTAAAGTGAACGATGGATCTGGCATATTCCGTTTGCAGAGCTTGCATTGGAGGTGGGAAGTTGGGCTAGGAGAGAGCAGAGCTTTTTGGCAGGCGAGGACCCCTTTGCAGCTGGATCTGTTTATTATTGCTTAGTAAGTGGGTGGCGCTTGCCTCTTCTCCACCCTTAAAAAACAAGCCGTGACTTCTCCGCACAAGCTCTCTTATTTACACTTGTTTATCCAGGGGGATAACAGGATTTCCTCTGTGTTGAACCGATGCACTTATTACACTGGCAGTCTTGTCAAGCTGCAGTGAAGGGCCGGACCCATGAAAATCCGGGTGGTGGCATAGGGTGCCCTTGCCATGCCCATCTGTGTCTGCAGTGATTTATTTTCCTGATGAAGCCCAGAGGGATGCTTCTTTTGAAAACAAATAAATAAAATCCACAAAGCAAGGGAAGAAGGATGCAGCTTCAAATACATCCTTACATTCTTGGGTTAACGGAAGAGATCCAATGCAGAGGTTAAAGGTAAAGGTAAAGGGAACCCTGACCATTAGGTCCAGTTGTGACTGACTCTGTGGTTGCCGTGCTCATCTCACTTTATTGGCCGAGGGAGCTGGCGTACAGCTTCCGAGTCATGTGGCCAGCATGACTAAGCCGCTTCTGGCGAACCAGAGCAGCACACGGAAATGCCGTTTACCTTCCCGCCGGAGCGGTACCTATTTATCTACTTGCACTTTGACGTGCTTTCAAACTGCTAGGTTGGCAGGAGCAGGGACCGAGCAACGGGAGCTCACCCCGTCGCGGGGATTCGAACCGCCGACCTTCTGATCGGCAAGTCCTAGGCTCTGTGGTTTAACTCACAGCGCCACCCGCGTCCCTTAACGCAGAGGTTATCTTGCTACAAAATCTAGTAATCCCTCAGTGATTTTTGTTGTTGACCATTCTTTATTAAATCTGTTTTCTTGCCTGAAGGAGACGGGGTGGCCAATAGCAAGCAATGAAACGTCTTTAAAACAATTCCAAATACAGACACAGACCTTTTAAGGGCCAGGGGTCCACTTTTGAGCCCCAGGCCTGAGGTCTTCCCACTCCTGTTGTAAATGGAACAAAGCCTGCAATCAAACAGCAGTCAGACTGCTAGCACATTTGCAAAGCTAAGCAGACTGGCCCTCATGGCCTCTGACTCAGGAAACCATTCCCTAATATGAGAGGCCTGGGCAAAAGATTGCTTGCTTGGTGCTGAGAGCTACATGCTCAGAGGCACTCTTTATCCTTTGTGTATTTCCAGTGAGGTGAGCCCTTGCTTTCAAAGCCGGTTTCTGTGATGAGGTTTGGCTGAAGTAAAAGTGTTGCTATACATCTATGCAATGATAGAGATGTTGGCAGGACACTTGACTGTTCACACAGAAGGTCTCAGTTCAATCCTCAGCATCTCCAGTTTAAAAAGGACCAGGTAACCGGTGATAGGAAAGACCTGTGCTCAGGACCCTGGAGATTTCACGCTACTGGGCTAGGTGGACCAGTAGTCTGACCTGATAGTCTAAGCAAGGCACTATGACCCAGAGCAGGAATAAGGGAACCCAGTGCTTTCTGGGTGCTGTTGGACTGCCAATTCCCATCAGCCTCAGCCAGCATGGCCAGAGGCAGGATGAGTTGTAGTCCAGTGACATCTGGAGGCCTGCAAGTTTCTCCATCCCTGATGGGGACCAAGCATAGTGTCTTGCTATTGTTGGGAGTCAAGCAACAACCCTTGCAATAAGTTACCTGAACCAGTGGGGTAGGAGGGTGAAGTAGATCCCTTCCTTTCAGGCTTTGCCTTCCTCCTGCTTCTTCTCCAAGTTCAGCCAGTAGCAGCATGTGCTAGTCTTAAATTCTTGGCTGCATCTTGGTCATATTGTCAAACTTAGAATGGCTTTGTTCTCCATGCGTAATAAACTTTTAAGTTGTATTGGTTCTTCTGACAAGCAGTCTTACTAGACTATTTCTCTCTGCACACCCCTGCAATATATTTACCAAACTTCCAAGAGTTATGAACCCCCAATTGGACTGCAGCCCACCATCCTATCTTTGGTGACCACCCAGGTGCTTGCCAGTGTGGTCCTCCCTTTTTGGGGGAGTCCAGGGCAATCGGGGAAGATTGTTAAACTGACCGATAGGCTGCTGGAAGGTACCAAAGCTGCAGGGCAGGGGTGGAATCAGATTCAGACCAACCCTTGGTCTTTGTTAAGCTCCTCCCCACCCCTTTGCTTTGTAGATCGGATGTGACTTGCTAGCCCTTATGATTGCAGAGATAGATTTGAATATGCAATAGCCGAAAATAAGGAGAAAGCCTGCAGTAGCCTTCAATGGTTGAGTGACTTACCTATCCTTGGCCACAGTGCCATCTCTCCAACTAGGATTCAGATCCAGCCCTTCCATCTTCTAAAAATACATTTTTTACTCCACCTCTCCATGTCCCCGAACAGGGTCATAATTCCTCTTAGCAGCCGAAGTGTAGAGCTTTCTCTCTCTCGTGCAGCGTTGTGCAGACTAAGAGAAAACCATCGTGGCAGTTCTGCATGCAAAGCACATTGCCATTATTAATTATTGCTCTGCAGCCACGTATCTTCGTCCGCCTGATCGCCGCTCAGCTGTCATTTGTTCCGTTATCAGTCAATGCAGCTTATTCCTTGGATCTGGCGGGGAAAGATTGGGCAGAAATCCGACTCGGCAGCAACTCTGTGGCACGTGGCAGGGTCTGCTTTTGCTTCTGGAGCTGCAGCAGGGAAGAGAAATCTGCTTCAAGGGGCAGAGTTAGGTTTTTGCAGTAGCTCTGCAGAGGTGATTCCAGGCCTTTGAGTCCCTGGGTGGCTAGAATATTGATGGTGCTATGAGGAACTGTAGAAAAGAACTGAATTTGCCCCAGTCAATCTGGAAGATTGGAGCAACCTGATCTGGCACCTAAAACAGCTTAAAACTTTCCAGGGGCCACATTCTATTGGCCCATCTAGTCCAGCATCCTGGCTGGGTGTTTAATGCAGTCCTCCATGCCATCATAAAACATCAGACATTAAAAACTTCCTGATACAGGGCTGCTTTCATATGTCTTCTAAAAGTTGTGTAGTTTCTCATCTCCTTGACATCTGATGGGAGGGTGTTACATGGTCGCCACTACTGCTAAGGCCATGTACTTGGTTACTTCTCGCAGTGAGGGAACCTCCAGAAGGCCCTTGGAGCTGGACCTCAGTGTCTGGGCTGAATGATGGGGGGTGGAGATGCTCCTTCAGGTATACTGGGCCGAGGCCATTTAGGGCTTTAAAGGTCAGCACCAACACTTTGAATTGTGCTTGGAAACGTACTGGGAGCCAATGTAGATCTTTTAGGACCGGTGTTATGTGGTCTTGGCGGCCGCTACCAGTCACCAGATGTTGCATTCTGGATTAGTTGTAGTTTCCGAGTCAGCTTCAAAGGTAGCCCATGATGCCATTTGATTGCCTGGCATGGGAAATGGGGAAAAGCAAATGCACAAATCTCTGGCTTCTGCTTGGCTCAAATGTAGCCAATTGCACAAAATCACTTCTGTTACTCTGCCTCCTCCTGCCTTTGGAGCCCTCGGAAAGTTACACACAATAGGATGCAACCCTCGAGCTGAAATAGCCTCTGAACCAGCCCAGTCTAGTCTGTTCTCACGGGGCAAAGCTGTACAGTGTCTTGGGCAGAGAAGGTGTTTCCTGTCAGCTGCTACTACCCAACCTTTTCAATGGGGGAGGCCGTTTCACACTCGCTCGCCCTGCCAGTTGTCTCCTTTATGGCATAAAGGGGATTTTCTACCCTGCCCAGCCCTATCTCAGTGGAAAGAGGAAATGAAATACAACTTGAGGCTGACTCTGAGTGGTTATCCATGCTGCGTGATCTCTCGGGAAACAGACTTGTCCTAGAATAGCTCGATCACATGGGGGGTACATGACATGAATAAAATATCCAGAAAAATGAAGGAGAAACCTCTTGGAAAGAGTGAGCTGCCTTGAAACCCTCGCTCATTACTTGTTTGGGCAACACTGAAGCAAAACAACTAGCGCAGAATAATTGCACACCCGGAGCCAAAGGCAGTGGGGGGGGGGGGAGTGCAAGTTCTGATCATCTGACGTTTGCTCTAAAAGGCTGTTTATCACATCTCTTTCAAACATCCGTGCCGATTGGAATTGCTTCTCCGCACGGCTTTCCATGAATCAATGCATTGTTGGATGCGCTGAGTACCGTACAAATTTTCTCCTTTATTTAAAAGTTAAATATACCTGATTGGGTCATTGGTGCGGCTTGCTGGGTAGAGCTTACGCTGATAACGTTAAAGAGAGTGAGGAGAACCCTGTTGGGTCAGACCAAAGGCCTGTCTTGTGGGGAGGGGGAGAGACAGACCTTGGGTCCCAGGGACCAAATGCAGCAGCTGAAACCCCGGCCCTTGGGATTTCCCCCCATTTCACACCCCTGACTAGCCTTGCTTCACACCCTCCTTGGGTGTTTTTGCATGGCTGGAATTGAACTCTTATAATGCTCATCTGCTTGCCTGGATGGCGGCTAGAGAGAGATGTGTGCAGAAACTAGCCAACTGTACAAACTAACATTTACATGCATTACACTGCTCAGTTCTGTCTCTGGCACCACCCATCACTGGCAAGTACCCCATCCACCCAAGATGGTTGCCCAGAAGACAGTGAAGCTCTCTGGGGAAAAATGGTTCCCCATTGCTGGGCTACACCCACACTATACCTTCAAAGCACATTCTTTCTCTCAAAGAATTCTGGGAATTGTAGTTTATCTCAAAAGAGCAGGTGGCCCAGCTGTGTGTCTCGGTCTGGACTCTTTAGTTCTTTTGGCCACATATTGCGTGCTCACTTTTCTGAATGCTGCTTGGTTCAATAATAGCAAAAATAATCATTATCATTGCTTAGTAGTAGTAGTACTTTTATTACTTATACGGTGCCCATCCGACAGGGTAGCCCCAGCCACTCTGGGCAACTTCCAACATAATATAAACATGGAGCAAAACATCAAAGATTAAAAACCTCCCTATACAGGACTTTCTTCAGATGTCTTCTAAAAGTCAGATAGTTGTTTATTTCCTTGACATCTGACAGGAGGATGTTCCACAGGAAGGGCACCAATACCGAAAAGGCCCTCTGCCTGTAACTTCACTTCTCATCCTGAGGGAACTGCCAGAAGGCCCATGGAACAGTTAATAACAACCCATTATTATTATTATACAAGTATTAATAACAATACATTATTAGTTAGTTATAACTAACTAATAATGTATTGTTTCTCGTTTCATTTGTGAACTGCTTCCTGCGAAGCCTCTCAAAGTGATTTCAACATTCAGAAAAATCATGCATAAAACAACTGGATATCTATAAAAAAAAAAAAATTAAAACCCAGTGCCAATACAATGGTACCTCGGGTTAAGTACTTAATTCGTTCTGGAGGTCCGTTCTTAACCTGAAACTGTTCTTAACCTGAAGCACTACTTTAGCTAATGGGGCCGTGCCACCAGAGCACGATTTCTGTTCTCATTCTGAAGCAAAGTTCTTAACCTGAGGTACTATTTCTGGGTTAGCGGAGTCTGTAACCTGAAGCGTCTGTAACCTGAGGTACCACTGTACTGTGATCTATATGTAACAAGCAAAGCAGGTCAGAGTTCTAGCCTGCTCAGGAATTATTATTTGGTATGAGGGAAGCATTCTATCATGTTAGCTCCACCTGGAAATGGAACATAATGGAACATTCTTCTTTGTATCTCCTCGCCTTCTTTGGTTTCAGGCAGGAAAAATGACCCCCTTCCCAACTGTGGCCCTCCTCCTCCTCCTCTTTGTGGTGGGCTACGGATCGTCGGAGAATTCCAGTACCTCCAGAGGGTGTGGCCTGGACCTTTTCCCTCAGTATGTCTACCTGTGTGACCTGGATGCCATCTGGGGGATCGTCGTGGAGGCGGTGGCCGGAGCTGGAGTCTTGACGACGCTGCTCCTCATGCTGATCTTGCTGGCAAGGTTGCCGTTCATCAAGGAAAAAGAGAAGAAGAGTCCGCTGGGGGTCCACTTCCTCTTCCTCTTCGGGACCCTGGGCCTCTTCGGGTTGGCCTTTGCCTTCATCATCCAGGAGGATGAGACCATCTGCTCGGTCCGCCGTTTTGCCTGGGGGGTCCTCTTTGCGCTCTGCTTCTCGTGTTTGCTTGTCCAAGCCTGGAGGCTACGGAAACTCGTCCGGCACGGCAAGAGCCCGTCTGGGTGGCAGCTGGCCGGCGTCGCCGTCTGCTTCGCGCTGGTCCAAGTCATTATTGCAGCAGAGTGGATGATACTGACAGTCGTGCGGGACGGGAAACAGGCCTGCCGTTACGAGCCGATGGATTTCGCGATGGCTTCCATCTACGTTATGTTTCTGATGGTGCTGGCCTTGGGCTTTTCTTTCTTCACAGTGTGCGGGAAGTTTAAGAAATGGAAGAAGAACGGCGTGTGCCTCATTCTAACCAGCTTTTTCTCAATCCTCCTTTGGGTTGCTTGGCTGACTATGTACCTGTATGGTAATAACGAACTGAGGAGAAGAGACCAATGGAGTGACCCCACTCTGGCAATAGCACTGGTGTCTAGTGGTTGGGTCTTCGTGATCTTCCACGCTATCCCGGAGGTTCACTGCTCCATCCTTCCATCCCAGCAGGAAAACACACCTAATTATTTTGATACTTCGCAACCGCGGATGCGGGAGACTGCTTTTGAGGATGACCTGCAGCTTCCGCGGAGCTACATGGAAAACAAAGCCTTTTCGATGGATGAGCATAATGCAGGTAAGACACTTAAACCACAATGTGTTCTTTGCAGGGCAGGGATGGGTCTCCCGCAGCCTTCGAAATTGTTGAAGGGACTACAATTCCCATCATCCCTGCCCATCGGCTGTGCTGTCTAGGACTGAGGGAGAGTTGGAGTCCAGCAACATTTGGTTGGCCACAGGTTACCCATCCCATATTGAGGGCATTATAATAAAGATGTATTTGGCAGGCGGGAACGCGTTCTGTGGAAAGGAAATTGTGGTGGCAAGTTTTGAGGCGCGGAGAGGGCCTATTTGACCACATGCTCCAAAGGTCTCCATCATGGTCTTTGGAGGAGAACTAAGGGATGTTGCAGATCCACTAGAACTTACATTTTTGTAGTTAAATGGGTGGTGGGTGCATAATATTTATAGTTCACCTGTAGTGATCACTGAGACGGCATCTAGTTGGGTGAGACAATTCTGCCGGTTGCCGCTGGTGTGGCTGTTCCTGGTGTGTTAGAATAACAAGCAATGTTGGAAACTCTGATATATAAGCTAGGCAGCAGATGACTCCGTAAACCAAAGTTGCCGTCTGCAAAATGGATTATCTAGTTGCTATTTGGGGGCAAGATGGCTCTAAAGTCTTTATTTTTCAAATGATGGACTGACTGTGATTGATTAAACATCTGACTAGTTCAGATGACAACCTTGAGCTAGGTTAAGAGCTTTGAGAACTCCTTAAAGAAGAATGGGAACCTTTTACAAAGTACTTAAAGAAACAACAAAATGAACTGGACTCCTTGGCAGGTTTTGAATAAACATTTACAAACTTCTTATTGGTAATATATAGATAGATAAATTAAGGATCTTTACAATTCTATAATATGCAGAGAACAACATGTGCTGAAAAACCAGAGAAAGGAGCTGAGGGAAGTCTGGGGGGGAGTGGGTGGGTTTTTCTTTTTTGGGGAGGGGGGAGGGGGAAAATGTGGGGAAAGGAAGTTGATATGTTTTTGATAAATTGTTATGTTGAAATTCCTAATAAAAAATATTCCAAAAAAAAGAAAGAAAAGAGCTTTGAGAACTCGGAGAAGAAAAGTCAATTGATCCAGGGACAGCCCACATATATATTGGCCTATTCCAACCTCCTTTTCTTAATGGTGACTGCTCCTGCTCAGGCTGCACAGAAAAAGCAATTTGGTTCCAGAGACTCATTCCGATAGTGCAGATGAAATATAACTGATGGAATTCTACAGGATGGGGTAGGAGTATGTGAAAACAGTCCAGATCCAATGATCCCCAGATGGTGGAGATGTCAAGTGCCATCCTGGCACCCAGGCATCTTCGCTTTGTCACAAGTGGTTGAAAGCAAAATGCGCCTGGCGCCTGGCTAATTTCAAACACGGCTTTTGAGGTGAGGTGACCAGAATTTTGCAACATATTCCAAATGCAGTCACATCATAGCATATTTTGTGGGTTTTTATGTTTCCTTAGAGTATAACACTTTCCCCCTCCTCAAATTCTGTGACCAAGTTATATGCTACAGCTAGGATAGCTTGCCTTATGCTCTGTGCTACTGACTTTTGGGAGGCTAAATGTTTCCGAATGCTGTTTCTGAGCTGTAGGGTGGCAAGAGCAACCAACTCTGGTGTGGGGTTCAATATTCTAACAAGGTAGGGAAAGAAAAGGAAACATTTGTGATTGGTTATGAGCACATCCTTGCATTGGAAAAGATAGAGCAGGTCAGGTTATTACAGAATAAATGGATTCCTGCTGTACATAAAGCAGGCAGAGAAGTTTTGAAGGGTGTGTAATGGGCATTGGGAGGGCATTGTTCAGGCTGTAATAAGAACATCAGCAGGGCCTTGCTGGATCAGGCCAAGAGTCCAGCATCCTGGGGCCCTTCCAGATGTACCGTTAGCAGCACTATAACTGTTTGGGATCCCCCCCCCCCCCGCATTGCATCATTTTATCACTATTCCGGAATACTGCAGTCATCAAAGCAGTTTTTCTTCTATCACAGAAAAATGCAGCATTTGTGAAAGACCTGGAATATGTTCTGCAATATGTCCATTGTGAGGAAGGTGCCTTGTGCAATTTCCCACATTTTGTCCGGCATTTGGGGTGTGCTTTAAGCAGCTTCTGTTTCGTGCCGTTTCTAAGAGGATTGGACAAATTCATGGAGGATAAGCCTATCAATGGCTACTATCCATGGTGACTATACTCCACGGTTGAAGGCAGTAATGCTATTGAATACCAGTCGCTGCGAACCGCAGGAAGGGCGACTCCTCTCATCCTCAGGTCCTGCTTGCGGGTTTCCCAGACGCATCTGGGCAACAGGGTAACAGGATGCTGGACCAGATGAGCAACTGGCCTGGTCCAGCAGGTCCGCCTTATGTTCTTACATTCCCCCTTGTGCTTTTTTGACAAGAGGTTATCCATAGCTAAGACCCAAACAGTGAACTCAAGAAGTTCCTACAGCCTAACCTCAGGAATCCTGTGAATGTGCTATCGATACCCTGTTTTGCCCACTTGAAACTCCCAGCATTTGCCGGTTGAATGAACAAGAGAATGGAAGTGACATGGCTGCAGCCACAAAACGTTTCTCAGTGTTGGAAACTCTTGATAAATAAGCTAGGCAGCAAATGGCTCCGTAAACCAAGGTTGCAGTGGCCACAATGAAATGTCCAATTGCCATTTCTGGGCAGCTCTAGAGTCTTATTTTTTTTCAAATGATGGACTGACTGCAATTGATTAGCTGGCTAGTTCAGATGACACCCTTGAGCTAGGTTAAGAACGTGAGGAACCTAAAGAAGAAAAGTCACTTTATCCAGGGACGGTCCACATGTATATCGGCCTGTTTCTACAGGATGTGGTATTAGTGTGTGAGGACAGATCCAATGGCCCCCACACATGCACCACCAGATGATGGAGATGTCAGGCACCATCCTGGCGCCTGGGCATCTTCACTTGGTCACAAGTGGCTGATAGCCAGGTGCAAAATTTGCCTGGCGCCTGGCTAATTTCAAACACTGTTTCCAATCTGAACACATCCTGTCATTGGTGTGTATAAGGAAAAAAGCACCATCATCCTCAAAAAACAACAACAGTGGTGTGTATCTCTTGGTGTGGACAACAGGCTACAAATTTTCTCCCATAAACACTGGCGTGGCCAGCACCCATATTGTTCTAAACCAGGGGTCAGCAAACTTTTTCAGCAGGGGCCGGTCCACTGTCCCTCAGACCTTGTGGGGGGCCGGACTATATTTTGAAGGGGGGAAAAATGAACAAATTCTTATGGCCCAAAAATAACCCAGAGATGCATTTTAAATAAAAGCACACATTCATGTAAAAACACGCTAATTCCCGGATCCGGTAGGCCTTAGTTTGCCTACCCATGTTCTAAACAAAGCATCTGCAGGAGCCACCCAGATGATTCTGGGAAGCTCACAACAACAACAACAACAATAATAATAATAATAATAAATTTTATTTATATCCCGCCCTCCCCAGCTGAAGCCGGGCTCAGGGCGGCTAACAACACTAAAAAAGTGCAACATTATAAAAAACATTATAAAAATTAATTAAAATCAAAATTGATGGCAACCATAAACTAAAGTTTTGTAAAGATTGCCAAAGGAGGGAGTCAGGCTGCGCCCTGACCAAAGGCCTGGTAGAACAAGTGGATGCAATCCTTATTTATGAGGAGTACTGTAAGAGACTCCTTCTTTACACTTGTGAAATGTTGGCAGGCATGTGTCTAAGGTGTAGAAATGATCTGTACATCTTGTGCAGCCCCCAGCACTCAGTTTGGATGCTGATGTAATAGTCATAAAACACGGGGCCATTTGCTTGCAGAGCATTGTGCTGTACCACTGAGCTGCGTCTCGCTTCTCGTATCACCTTTCGGACACTTGGGTTGGGGACGGAGTCTGCAACGGAGCAATCTTTTTGAGAGCTGAGCGCCACTCAGGCCTGCAGCGACCGCCCCAGATTGCCAAGGATGACAGCCATGTAATTCAGCTTAAAGGGACGAGGCTAATCAACCGGGAGCCTGTTCCCGCTGTGAAAAGATTATCCTGTCAGGCGCAGGAGAGAGACACACATGCAGTAATCCAGGCATACCCTCCATCCCATCTGCTCGGACATGAAGGATGTAGCAGGAGCAACAGTTTCGTCCAAACAGACAGCTTGGCAGCTTCCTAGTAATAATAATAATAATAATAATAATAATTTGTTATTTATACCCCGCCCATCTGGCTGGGTTTCCCCAGCCACTCTGGGCGGCTTCAAACAAAGTATTAAAATACAGTAGTCTGTTAAACATTAAAAGCTTCCCTAAACAGGGCTGCCTTCAGATGTCTTCTAAAAGTCTGGTAGTTGTTCTTCTCTTTGACATCTGGTGGGAGGGAGTTCCACAGGGCGGGTGCCACTACCAAGAAGGCCCTCTGCCTGGTTCCCTGTAACTTGGAGTTCCTAGGGCATTCTCTCCAACCATCCCTGTTGCTCACCCTAATTAGGTGAGCAATTTCAGGGTTACAGTGCTCATCCTGGGTTCACTTTCCCTTAGAATTAGGTTACTAGAGCCTTGTTATTTTTGTGATTGTTTTGGTGGTGGTGCCTGTGATGCCCAACCTGTGTTTCTCCCTATGAGAATGGACTTCGACTCCTTAGTCCCACACAGCATGGCGAGCACTTAAGGATGATGGGAGTTGTAGTACAACAACCCCTGGAAGGCCACATCAACTATCTAAAAACAAAGTGTGTCTTTTCTTTTCCTTTGAATGATTGGTGACATAAAAAGCAGCCTTACAAGTTGTTTTCAGCTGTGTTTAATGTGTTTTAATGTGGTAACCTATCTTGGGATCCGTCTAGTTCAGTATTGTCTGCACGGTCTGTCAGCAGCTCGGTGGTTTGAGGCAAGGGCATTCTTCAGCTGTTTAGTATGCGAGTAACCAGCCACCGCCAATTTAAATCTTTGTTTCCTCAGCACAACTCTGAATTTGGAGTGCTCCATGTCAAAATGTTTGTAGTGAGATGACAGGCAAGTTTTGAAAGCTTTTGAAGATACTGGCTTGTTGGGGCTGGTTTTCCTGCACCCCAGATCCCATGAGAGACTGCTGATTTTGTCACATGGCTGAATTCTGGTTCATTTGGAAGTTGACTTCTAAAGCCTTGGCTTTACTTTTTTTCCATCGTCTTTGAATTCTTACTACGTAGAAACAAATGAGAACTTAGTACTCCTCCTTAACATATTGGATTGTAGAGATATAGCACCTTGGGAAGGGCTGCAGCTCAGTGGTAGAACATCTGCATTGTATGCAGAAGGTGCCAGGTGGAGTCTCAACCTGGCAGCTCCACATAGGGCTCAGAGATGGACCTAGAGACCCATCAGTGCCGACAATACAGACCTAGGTGGACCAGTGGTCTGACTCAGTATCATGAAGGCCCATAGCTGAGTGGTAGAGCATTTGCTTTGCATTTGGAAGGTCCCAGGTTCGATCCCCGGCTTCTCCAGTTTGAGAAGAACTGTGTCTGAAACCCTGGAGAACCAGTGCTAGTCAGTGATGCTCTGGGATGTGGAACCTCAGGTCCTGGGGTCAGACATGGCCTTCCAGGCCTCTCTATCAGTACCAGTGTTCAAATTAGTCAGGTGCCAGGCGCATTTTGCACCTGGCTATCAGCCACTGGCGACCAAGTGAAGTTGCCTGAGTGCCAGGATGAGACCTGGCATTTCCACCATCTGAAGGTGCATGCCTGGGGAATCAATGGAACTGGACTGTTTCCACACACTGATACCACATTCTCTTAATATGATAAAGCTATCTGAACAAACTCTAAAAACAGCAAAAGCAACATTTCATCAAATATTAAATTGATCTTCCATAAATGACCGTGTTACACCTCAGGGAAAGCTTTCCTAGGCAGAAATGTGTTCGGTAAACACCAAACTATCCATAACAGGTTTAAGAGGGCAGTGAAGGAGGAGAAGTTGTTGCCATGTGTAGAAATGAAATAGGGGGATGACCAAATAAAAACCAGAAGTTCAGGGAGTCTGTGGTGTCTCAAATAAAAACAATCCTCTTTATTCAGTAGCACCTCAATGGTCCAGCAAGAGAGGATTTATATTTCTAGTGTAAGAGGCTGCTGGGATTTCTTCTGGGGTGTAATTTTTGCCCAGGTGCAGAAGAGGTGAACCATGGGCTTGCCGTGCAACGCCTTCTGATGTGCCTAGCAGTGAAGTACGCAGTCCTTGGCTGTCCATTATTTTAATGTCTTTTGGCTGTCCAGTTAACGTTGTCCTTTGATACAGAAGTAACACAAAATTCTAGCTAATCAGGAACAACTGAAAATTGGTCACACTGCTGGAACCAATCACATTACAGGTCACTACCATCGAGTAGCCAATCAGATTACAAATGGGCACCCACTGGCAGAATTCCATGGAAGATTAATCGCTGTTCACCTGCACTGAACCCATCAGTGGGTAGATTTAAATGTGCACTACCGCTGTCTGGAAAGTGTGTCTGTCCTCTGCCCCCTTTGTTGTTTTTGACTCAGATTAACATGGATAGGAAAGCCTCTCCCCAACATCTGCCTAAGTCTGAATATTTGTGATTCTTTCATGTCAGTCAATATTTTCACCATCTGCATTGAAATTTGCAGATTGCAGCAAGCTTGCTAGATGTTATTTCACAAAGGCGATATAATAATTACGTATATAGAATATATTGGAAGCTTCCCAATGGAATGGGATATGAGAAACCAAATATTGCCTGACCACCCATCTTTTTTGCTGTGACCAAAATTGAGAGCTCCTCCTTTTCTAAAACATCTGTAATACTATATACATTCATTTAGGCATGACAGCACAGTGGGGCTTCCTTCTGAGTCAACAAGAAGGATTGTCATGCACTTCTGTTAGCAAAGTGGGAAAATATTTGCTCTCTGCTGTCCCAAAAGCAGTGGAGGCTGGTCCATTAGAGTGAATGGAGCTCTGCCCTGCCAGCCTCAATCTCTTTCTAACCACCCTCCAGCAGCCTGCCTCCTCTGTGTTGCCCTTGTAGAGTTCAGCAGGGAGGAGGATGGGACAAAAGTAGGCTCTAGCCCTGCCTGCCATTGGTTCTGGCTCTCCTTATTGTTGGTCTTCCAGCAGTCCACCCTACCAGTCCCAATGGGCACCAGCCATCACTTATTAGTCAGAAGACAAGAGTCTATCTAATGGGCTTAAGTAGATTTAGGTGGGTAGATTAAAAAATGATGTAGATTGGGAGAAATGCACAATAAAATGTTAATGAATTTTTATTAGGATGTTTTCTTTTATAAAAAAAAGAAACTGCAAATACTTTCACAATGTTTTGCATTGCTTTGACTCTTTTCTGTAGCGTTAAATTCATCAGCTTTTCATTTCATTGTGGTGTAACTTTATCAGCTTTGTAGCTTTCTGAACTGGTACTTTATAAGAGAGATAAATCAATATAAAAAAACCTCATGAAATGAAAAGTAAACAATTGTTTTTTGGGGACGGCTGGACAGCAAGTTGATGTAGAAATGTGAAGAACTAAACTTAAGATTGGAAAAATGAGAAACCGAGAGAAACTGAAATCACTAGATTTTCCCATCTCTAGTTGCCATCTATGAAGTTTAGGAATAAGGTTTTCCTGTTAGTCTTTGTACTTCCATGTGATGAAATATTTGGGCAGATCCACATTATAAATAAAATTTATTATTATTATTGTTATTATACATTTGAAGTGCATTCAGTCCATCTTTAAAGCACACATCTTTCCCCAAAGCATCCTGGGAACTGTAGATTCTTTGGGGGACATCTTGTGCTTTATATGTGCTTTGGATGTGCTTTAAATATATGGCATAGATAGGATATGCTCTCTGTTTCAATACTCAAAGGTGGTATTATTCCCTTCATTTCTGAGGTTTAGGATGTGAGTGCAGGTGATCCTTAGGTAATCAAAACAGTAGTAAAGAGGGGAGGTATCAGCAGGTTTCTGGGAGGGAGCAGAGATCCCAAAGGATTGCAGAGGTACATAAAATCTTTAGAGTTGGGGAAAATAAGGCAAGAGTATAGCGGAGCCCAGAAATGGCCCAATGAAGACTGGGCATGGTCAGTGATCACAGAATGTTGTCTGGTTGCTGGAAGGTGGCATGTGTGGAAAGCCTGGCAAGGATTGAAATAGAATGGAGTTGGCTGGAATCCTCGGTGGGGAGCACTTTACGCTGCAACACTCGGTTGCACCTACCATTTGCACCCGCAGCGGCCATTAGGATGTCAACCTGCTTGCAGACATCCTAGAGGCAACTGGTGGGCAAGTAAGGGAAGCAGGATACAGTTCTTTTTTATATATATTACCAGAATGCAAACATCTTTCTTTTACCTGTCTTTTCTTTTTCCCCACCCCAAAATATACCACACACAGCTTTGCGGACTGCAGGATTTCGCAACGGCAGCCTGGGTAGCCGTCCCGGCGCCCCCTTTAGAAGCAACGTCTACCAGCCCACTGAGATGGCAGTTGTCCTGAATGGTGGGACTGTAAGTATCAAAATGTGACTCTAGAAGATGCTGCCTTTTAGGGTGAATGCCCAACCTCTGGTCTCAACTCAGAACATTATTCAATTGGATGCTTACGCATATTTGGGGAGGCAGGATAGACTGGGGACATGAACAGTTCAAATAATAACTATTGCATGCAGTCCTTCAGAAGATGACTTAAATTCCAAATTTTCCTGACATTGTTGGGCCGTTTAAGCTTTTGCTGCTAAGATTGTTCTTTTCAGGATTGGTCCAAACAATGCCATCCGCCCCCCCTTAAATGAGTTATATCTCAATGTCCACCGTTAACAGCAATTCAGGTGTCTGGTTTTTTATTTTTTAAACTTGCAACACACATCTGAGTTTTGTTTCTTTTTTGAAAAGCCAGCACTTTCCCTACAAAGGCCCTCTTTTGCTGAGGACATTGCCACCTTTCCTTATGATAGTTCCACACACACACACACACACACACACACACACACACACACGTGTGCCTGTGCTGAGCTCTTGATAGAAACACACTGCTGCAAACAGAAGCCTGCACAAGAGAGTTTGCTCAAACGGGTCTGCGTGGCCTTGGGACTCGAGCTGCTCTCTTAATCCGCAGCCAGGTCACTGCGAGAGTGGCTTACGGAGAGATCTGGAGCCAAACAGCCTCCTTACATCTCATTTGCATTGTGTGTGTTTAAGTGCGCCCAAGAAACTCCACAGGCCGTTTTTCTGTGTGCTCACTCTCTCCGGCTTGCTGGTGAAAGGAAAACGCTCATCCCCCACCCACCCACTTTTTTAAAAAATGTCCATGCCTACATACATGCTGCTTAAAAGGCTACTCATGAGCCAGCTTCTGCTCCATGCAAGTTGGGCTGTTTTCTTTTATTATCATTGGGGGGGTTTGCTGATACCATACTGCAGATTTACACACAATCTTTTTTTATTTTTTATTTTTTTGAAATGCACAAATATTATCATCAGTTTGTAAGGTCTGTTCCCCAGCCTGCTGCCAGCCCTGTTCACTCGGCCAGGGGTGGGGGTGGGGGGGTGGAGAGACACTGTTGGAGAGAGCCGAGGGGAGCCAGATTGCCCCTGTGAGGATGTAACCAGTTGGAGGGGGAGCTCAAGAGCGGCTCTCTGCAGCTAATACTGCTCTGAGCTAATGCCATTCCGAGCTGCAATAAGCTGCCCTCTCCCTCCCTCCCTCCCCAAGCCACAATTTAGTTGATTATACTGGCTGCAACCTGGCTTTTGATGGCTAGGTCTGAAAGAGGCAGTTTGCTTTTGTGGCCTTTCCCTAGGAGTCAACGTTAGATTTAGAAATATCCGCTAAGTGCCATGATTGAGGCTGAGATTTGCACACCACAAGACTAAAATCTAGTGGGGGGGGGTTCAGTTTATTCACTCAATATTCATCACCCACAAGAAAGCTGAGTTTCTTCCCCTCCTCGTTTGTAGGTGCCCGTGCTTTGGGCAATGGAAGCTGGTCCAATACACTGACCTCAGTCAGCTCCCATCTGTCTGCCTTCTTACATACAACCAGTCCAGCTGGTGCCCCTGGCTATCGCCTTCCTCCTCTTGTCTCAGATTTGCCCTTGTAGGAGGATGGGGACCAAGCTAGGACGAGTCTATTAGCTCTAGCGCCACCTACTGTTGGCTTCCCTGCCTTCTGGCCTACCAGTCCCAGTGGGTACCAGCCAATACAAGCTTTGGCCCAGCTCACTGAAATAGTCAGCTGGAGTCTGCCCTATACCATTTCCAGGCTGCATAACTGAAAACTATTATGTCTGAGGGGAAGACTAGTCATCATAATTTGGTAGTCCCGAATTCATTCCCTGAAATATTCTCCAGAAGGGATGGGAAAGGGCTGGAGATCCCAGAAGCCATGATCCTCTGCTAGAATTTGGTGATTTTGTCCTTCAGTAGTAGAATGCTGCTTCATAATGTTCATAAAGAAAAGGATGAAGGACCTGGGTATCCAGCCCAGAGGTTGTCCACCTCGCTGACAACTAGGTCTTCGCAGAGGATGTTACAAAAACCCCTCGGGTTGTCTCCAAGTGAGCCCTATTCAGAGCAGGCCTGCTGAAAGTCACAGACCAGCAGTGATCATGCCCATTAATTCCAACTCTCCAGTAGGACTTAACATTGGCTACAGCCCTTAGCATACTTACTGACCATGGTGTTAATTTGGGATGGCTCTGTGTGCTTTTGTGTATATAATGTAGCCTGTCTTAAGTGATTTCTTAATGGTCTAGAATGCTTAGTTATGGTTTTATTATCCTTATTTCCAGATTCCAACTGCTCCACCAAGTTACACTGGAAGACACCTTTGGTGAAAAAGCTTATAGGCTGTAGAGGATGAGAGAGAGAGAGAGATTTTATTTCCTGGCAGTGTGCGTTGTTTTATTTTTTTCTGAGGGAAGAATGAATAATCCTAGCACAGGACACCAGCAGTGCGGGAGGAGGGGACCCATCCAAGGTGCATGGGAGATCCTAGACCGGATACCTTGTTGTTGTTTTAAAAATAAAAATAAAAATGTGAGCGCCGTTTGAATTGATAAGCTAACCACAAAAGCAAAACCTCTGCAGTGAAATATAAGCTAAAACTAAGTTTAAAAATAGACGTAGGCGCACTCTTCCAAAAATAAAAACGGGAGAAAGGGGACACAGTGTTCAGAAATGGCAAGGCAACTCTCTGCTGCAACCAGAACGCAAAGCAAATATGGCCTTTGTCCGGCCATCCAAGTTTTGAGATGAAGAGGATAGAACAAAAAAAGTCCTTAATTCAGATTGCCCCTGCTCTCAGCCAGGCAGGCTTTCTTACAACTTAACTGGCCATCTTGGAAAGGAGAAGAGTAGTCATAGGATAAGAAAAATAACAAATAAAATTATATCCATCTAGAATAGTGTTTCCTGACCATCCCAGGCCCTTTTTAAAGGTCATTTCTCACTCCAAAATGAAGGAAAGTACCACTGTGTATATACTTGGTTTCTCAGGCGAGCTGTACAAGGGTGTGGAACCAACTTTGTTATTTTAGAAAGTGCAGGCTGGTCCATGGCGGCTGGCCTGCCACTCTTCCCCCCGGAAGCACCCTAGGAAGTTGCATAGCAACCTTCCTACAGAAAGGGGGCGGGGCTCTGTTTGTTCCGCCTCTTTTGCACACGGCCATGTCGAAGGCAGCACTTGCTATTAAATCATGTTGTGTGGAAGGGGTTGGGAGAGAGAGGACAGGCCAAGGCGATTGTAGCTCCTAAGTGTGTCCAAGAAGTGGAACCAGACACACAAGAAATCTAGGAAAGTTGAGGCGCCCCTTGGGCAGGGTTCACTAAAAAACGCTGGATTCCCCATCACTCTCCTCCCAACTCCAGTTTAGCACCAGAGTCTCATTGACTGCAATGGGTTGTTCATTTCCTTGTGTGCTTTTTTTTTTTAACGGAGGATTTTGTTCCTTTGTGTGTTTTCTAATGGGATTATTTTCATGTGGGGGTTGGGAACGAAGTGTGTGGTTGTTTCCCCACCCTGTTTCACCGGAGGGTCCCATGTGCCTGCCTGCCTTTTCACATTTTTATGGTTTTAATGATGTTCGCCAGAGCATCCCTTCATTTGTTTAGCATCGAACGCATATTGGGCATGTGAACAGCCATCACATCCTCCAGTCAAGCCAGCATTGTGCCCTGCTTTCCTGCAGAAAAAAAAGCAATTGAGGTTTGCTTGTGTTTTGGTTTTTTTAAACACACACACACACACACACACACACACACATTACATGAAGTTGCAAAGTTTGCGGAAGGATGGAATTCTTTTGCATCTGTTCTCATTAATATATATCTATTTTCAAATGGTGAATATAAATGATAATGTAACAAAATAAAGACCACATAACAGAGTAGCTTTGCAAGGCTGTATCCTGCAAAGGAAAGAAGACAGGTTTTTTTTAATTTTTACTTTGGGAAATGTCCCTGGTTTCTTTACTATAAGCCTGATCTTGTTAATTTCAGCCTAGTTCTCATTGAGGTCACCAGCTCGTTGTTTGGAAAGTAGTACCACTTCAGACTTAACAACCGGTTTTTAACAACAGTTTTCCGGCAGAGGGTGGGTGGCCACAAATCAGGGATGTTGGAGGTGTTTGGAATTGATCAGGTGGTTTGGATTCAGCGACGTCTGGAGCACTCTTCCAATGCTTGTAAGGAGCTGGAGGCTCATTTGATTGAAAACTCTTCTATGCAATGGACATTCCTTGCCCGCAGAAAGCCAGCAAGTTGGGGAAAACCCTGCCATGCTATGTTTCTATATGCAGGGGTTTCTATTCATTTGTGATTAGGAGAACTCCACCCTAGATTTGGCATTGCTCTTAGGTTCTCAGGTGGTAGCGTCAAGCAGAAGTAATTTTCCTCTGCTCTTCCTGGTGTGCCAGCACCACCCGTTCTTGGAAAAGGTGGAATCTGGCCATGGTTACACCTGTGTTTGGCATAGCAAGGCTGGAGTACTGTTCCACGCTGCCTGTGGGGCTGTCCTTGGAGTGTGATCAAAAGGTGTCGGTGGTTCAAAACACAGTAGCTGTGGAAGCCAGTTTGAGGGGTCATTTTCTTTTGTTCTTGTACCAGCTTGAAGCTTCTGGAGAACCATTGGCAGTGAAAAAAGATAATCCCAGGTTGGATGGGGGAAAGTATTAACCATTTTCCTGTGTTAGAATCTGGGCACAATCCATTATGCTGCTTATTACATCTAAAGTCCAATTAGGCTGAGGGCAGCGTGGCTGCAGGGGGCCAGATCTTTATGTCCCCATTCCTGTGAGTCAACCCACCTGTCAGTCACCAGACCTCAGATGATTGGCAGGAGGGTTTATTCCACTCATCACAAAATTTCCATTGACACCACTGCTAAAATGAAGCTTTCCCTCTCTTCCGTTTTAGCAGATTTCAATAGAAGCTACTTGGTACTATTGGAGCAAGGTTCGTTCCCCTCGCCTGTCAGCTCATGGGCTGTGGGAGCGTAGCTTGCTCCACAAAGGGAGCAATCGGGAGCTCATTTCAAGCTCCCAGTTGCTCCTGTGTAGTCATGTAACTTGTCAGCTGTCCGCCAAGCAGCCATGATTCATGAGGAACAGTCTCGCAGGCAAAATTGGGAACACTGCCAGGTCAAATCTGACCTGTGGGCCAGAAGTTCCCAATCTCTGGCTTAGGACCAAGACCATCTTAAGGCAAGGGTAGCTAAACATCAGGGATGATGGTATTGGTATGGTCCAACATCATCCGTAGGGCCCCACGTTCATTACCCCTTTCTTAGGAAGCGAAGGCCCTTAAACCTTACCTGAGCTCATTTTCCAAGGTTTGGATGATGGGACCAAAGGAAAGGGCCTTCTCCGTGGTAGCACCCAGACAACTGAGTCTTCTCCTCAAGTTTCGCCCCATCCATTCACTCAAGCTCTCCTGCTATCAGGTGGAGAGACTTTTTTTTATTTAGGAAAGCATTGGACTTTTAAGTTTTGATCTCTCTCAGTCTTCCTGCTCTATTGTTTTGTGGGGGGTGAAAAATTGATGCTGTTCTTGATGTTGTATTCATGATTTGATTGTATTGTTTTAACGCCTCTTTTCTGTATCGTCATTGTTGTTTAAGATCATGTCAGCCACCTCGAGCTGCTCCTGTTGGAAGCGAAGGGCGAGGCATAAAGCCCTAAAATAAAGACATGAATTAAGATGTTCTACCTGCAGTCTGAAATAGTACCTTCACCTCAATGAGAACTAGGCCTTAAATGTCCATGAGTAGCCTCATTGACCCTGGCTGGTCTATTTAGTAGCAAAAGGGGTACAAGATCAGGATTTTTGTGATACACACTTATATAGTCTAAAAGAAAGTATATATTGCCATTCTTGCCATGATTATCTTACCAAGTCCCGTCCCCCCATCCCCCGGACTAGGTAATAGCAATAACATTTTTGTTGTGCACAAACAGTTGCTTTATGTGCTCTCAACAGAAAAGAACCACATACGGTGAATGCATTCAGAAAATGTATAAATATTAGTGTTGCATTTTATTGAGATTTGAACAGGTTGGGTCTCATTTTATCACTATATAAAATCTTAGCTGGTGCTTTCATGTGTGGGTTTTATTTTAAGGGAAATGGAAAAAGTGCAGTTTGAAAAACGGACTTTTCTTAAACTTCTATTATTAAAAAAACACACACATAAGATGCACATGGCATAAATGGCAAAACAATTTTCTTTTTCCCAGCTGAGTGTTGATATATTTTTGGAAGCGATTGGGTTGGTGGTGTTTCTTTTTTTAATTATATGGGGGTGGGGGGCTGACGTTAAAGAAAAAAAAATACTTTCAAGGAGTGTAATTTAAGATGTTCAATGTTTGTTTGTTTGTTTTTTAGACAAGAAGGGATTTAGCAATCCTGCTTCCCCTTAAGTCAATGGCAGTTTGGGATCTTAAAGACAGGGCTGGATCCTGCAAACACAGGACTTCCCTTAACCACTCATGTCAACCCGAGCCTTGCTTCATAGTGGTGGGAGGTGTGCAGATTAAACCTTAATAAAATAAAATAAATAAAATAAGGGATTGGTTCATTTTCCCAGCAAGTTAGTTTTGGAATGAATTTATATTTTTGTCAGTCTGTAACTTGTGATGTCAGATTCTGCCACCCCCCCCAAAAAAAAATACCACTTGTTGATTTTTTAAAAAGGGGCACTTTTATGTTAAGTTATATTTTTGTTAATGTAACGAAGTTGTTTATACTTTTGCCTTTTGAGGAAAGTGATTACGAATGTAAAGCATCTGTAACTCCACAACAGTAAGCACAACTACTTTGGGCGGGGTGGGATTTGGTTTCACTGCAACTCACTCTAGGAAGCGTAAAAGCTACTATGTTCTCCATTTTGCCAATCAATAATGCCACTCAAATGGGGTGGGAGGAATATATGTGTATATATATTTTAGGATGCAACCCTATGCACACTTTCCTGAGAGTAAACCCCATTGAATACCATGAAACCTACGTTTGAGTAGTTATGGCAGAATTGTGTTCTATAAGGCACCTTAGACTGTTGTCAACATGCAGGTTTTTGAGATGAGCTAGGTGGCACCCCCATAAACTGGAAGAAAAATGCAATCCATTAAGCAACTACACCAGGGGTCACTATCCTTTTTTGGACCAGGGGTCACATTTTGCGAGATTGCTGGGGGGTGCCTTTCACAAACGGACTGCCAACGGGGTGTGTGTGACATAACACAACATGGTTGTCGTGAAAGGCATGGCGTCACACAGAATTAGAGAGTACAATCAGGGCGAAGCTTTTCCCGTGGCTGTATTTCCATGGGAGAAGAGGCTTGTTCTGTTGAATTTCTTCCTGGAAAACAAGGAAGAAGCAGGGAAAGTGCATTAAAGAGGAGAGGGAAGGAGCAGCTCTTTAGGACCGCAGGGATTCCAATTGCCTGGTGTCCAAGTCGCTCTCACTTCGCCCATTGGCTAAGAACACTGGCAGGTGAGAGGAGCCAGGCTGGCTCATTTCACAGAAATGATTGAGAGCTGGTGAACCTTGCACTGCACTGTGCAAAGGATTGCGTCCTCCAGTTGCAAACAGCCTGCACCTATTTGAAGACTAGCAAAACTGTACCCATTGGCTTCGGTTGAGCAGCTCTGGTGGGTGAATACGTAGAATTTGGGGCATGTGCCCCATCCAGAGCCCCATGAAATTTTGGGGTTGAAGCCATTGACTTGGAGTGGCTCTGGTGAGGGCACACGTTAGCCCTGAGCTGTAGATGAATGCTGGTGGCCAACCTGAGTGCACCACCCAGATTAAGGGCTCTTCTGCTATACACCAGCCCTTTTTACACCCCGTGCAAGGAAGATCCAGAGGTTGGGAGGTAGTTTCCACTCCAGCATCTCTTTTCGAGATGGTGGAGAAGGTTTCAAGGGGCACAGATGCCCTTGTCAAAGGATCCTGTGTCTTGCAGGATGCAGTCCTAGATAAACAAGGTGTGTTAAAATTCTAGCTTTAACTGCTAGGCAATGGCATCATTCTTGGCTTAACTCTGCTTGAGGCTTCTGTTCTAACCAAAGGCAGTACAACTGGAAGCACATGTAGCTTTTATTTAAAAGAGAACAGATTGGACTACTCTTGCCACTTTACCAGATTACACAGCAGGTGCTTTTATTAACTGATGAGAGCCAAGTCTCATTTTTTTTGATAATATATATATTTATTAAATGTATTAATGTGCATTTTTTATAATGTCCCCTTTTCCCACTCTGCTGACCGTTGCATACTGTTTAATCTTGTACATCTTTGGAAAGGTTTTCAAGACAATCAAATGTGTACCATAATGACTGTACATAAAGATACGAAATTTAAAACGAAAACAAAACAAAAAAAGTTGTAAAGCATGGGCAAAGACATTTTATTTTCAAAATGCTGTTCTTAACAAATCAAAACAAAAATAAAGGCTTTACTATTTACTTACAATGTGGTGGTCATTTTGGTTTTGTCCTTTGAAAACGTGAAGGGTTGACATTTTTGTAACGTTCAAAGAGGCAGCGTCCCGCTCCATTGGCACAGGTGTTAATGGGGTTCTGGCTAGATCTCTTGAGGGGCTTCCAATGACTTCTCAGCTGGTCATGCCATTTGAACAGGGTGGTAGCGCCACAGCAGCAACAGCCAACATGGTACCTTCTGCATGTTGTGGATTACAACTCCCTTCAGTGTGATCAGGGGTGATGGGAGTTGTAGTCCAACACCTGGGACAATGGCAGCCTCTTAATGAGGCAGTTTGGGGAGGGAACGCTTCCTTGGATTGCTCGCATAATTTTATTGATTAACTAAGGAGAAATAATTATTAAAAGCTGGAGTGATATTCCTCCCTGCATCCAGCATTAAGTTGCCAGGATGGGGATGATTCTGACTTGGGGTGGAAAGCCTGTGAGCCCCTCCAGCTGCTGTACTGCAATCCCATCCTTCTGGACCATTGGCTGTGCTAACTGGGCTATGGTACGTCCAACATCCCCATCCTCTAGTATGGTCTCCTGTCTCCAATCACAAGTGGGGATAGAAGCAACCACTCTGATCTAGCTGGGTTTCTCCCCTTACATAAACACTGATGTGTTTGGATGGCACATGAGCCACCTTGTGACTGTTTATGCCACTACCTCAATTGGAACATCAGCCAGTGCCTGCATCTCCCTGGTCCGCCTGATTTACAGCCTTCATTCAAACCAGAATACTTAGAACGAACCAATCTTCAATCACACTGAAGTTGATGGGACCAAGATCAGGTTAGATTAAAGGACTGTGGCATTGAAGTCGGCTGTAAATCAGGCTGTCTTACACAGTGTTCTTCTTTGAAAAGTGCTGGAGGGATTTTAGCCCCCAAGCTGACCCCAAACACCATTTGGTTACAGTGGAAGACACTTCGCTGAGCCCTGCTCCCTTAATCAGCAGCTGATGGTGACGATTTGGGGCTTTTAAATTAGTATGAAAAGTAGTATCACTGCAGAGCTAAATCACGCGTGGATGCCCAGCTGATCTGCACCATTTGTGGATTCTCATCTGTCAAGACTGGAAGGGTTTGATTTTCTTCCTCTTTCTCTGTGACCGTGGTGACTTCTGGCTCTGGCAAGATTTCCACCACTGCCTGTTTTGAGCGAACTGGGCTGGGCTGTACTGAGTCTTCCAGCTTGGTTCCCACTGCAAGCAAAAGGATTTTTTAAAATGCAGAACTTTGTCTCAAACTCCAGACTGGTTAATAGATGTGTCGACAGAGTGTCAAGACTAGGGCCCAGCAGATCTGCCTTCAGATTCCCCACAAAAGTTGCTATGTACACATATTTAAAGCACTCAGTGTTTGTGGTAGAGCACTGGCAGATCAGTGGCTCCCCCAAAGAAGCTCAACAACTTGGCTCCCCTAAAAAAAGGTCAACAACATTGACCTGAACCCCCCTAGATCACAGTGTCTTGGAATTTGGCCACCCCTGCCCTAAAGAATCCCGGAAACTGTAGGTTACCTCTCACATTATTTATGGAGGAAGGAAATAAACGTCACAGCAACATTTATATTAAGGACTTGTGTGGTCTATTATTTTAGGGGACAAGAGAAGCATCAATAAAAACCATTTCTTGTGCATTGCAACTCTAAACAGAAAAATAAATAAATGTTAATTTATGTGATTCAAGAGCAGTGCACCAGCTGGGCAGCTCCATCAGACAAAAGGGCCACAGTTGGTCTTGCCTGCCAGAGTCAACAATGGTAAATGAACAAAAGCCCTGTATCATAATTGCAAATCAGAAGCCCAGCCTCCTACTCGCATTTGCATGGCCTGGGAGGGTTGCAGTAGAAAATACTAGAAGCCTAGGCCGAAGAATGGGCTGGTTCATTCAAGCCGATGTGTGAAATACCTCCCTTTTCAATAATGCCGCCTACTTCGTCCTGTCCCTGGTCTAGCAATCCTGTCTCCCTTCCCACCCAGGCTTTAGCATCTAAACCAGGGATGAACCAGCTTCCACCCAAGGTCCACATTTCCATTGGAGTAACTTTCTGAGGGCCGCATGTCAGCAGTAGGCAGGGCGAGGGGGAAAGTGGGCAGAGCAACGGATGTCTTTCCACACCCACCTGAATGCCTCTCTGCATCCTCCATCGAGACAAACGAGGCATTATGGGAGTTCAAGGGCAGGGTCCAGCCAGCCAAAAACACTCAAGAGTGCAAAACAGGGCCAGTGAAAGGTATGGCCTTGGCAGGGAAGTCCTGAGGGCCTGATCCAGAGGCCTGGAGGGCAGTGTTAGAAACTCAGTATAATCTAATCGCCAAATGGCACCTTAAACCCGGGCTATGGTGGCCACAACAGTGTGTCTAGGCACCATCCCCCCGCCCGTGGGCTTTATTATTATTATTGTTATTATTCATTTCATTTCTATACCAATTTCTATTTTAGAGGAAAAATCTCAAACTGGTTAACAACACATTAAAACATCAAATAAAACAATCCAGAATAAAACAAATCCAAGCTTCAATGAAAAAACTTCAGATCCTTCGCTAAGTGACATTTGCTTTCCCCATATTTATTTACCTACTTAATTTATATAGCTGCCCTATAGCAGAAGAGCTCTAAGAAGCCAGGGTGGTGTAGTGGCTAGAGTGTCAAACTAGGACCTGGGAGATCAGGGTTCAAAGCCCCACTCAGTCATGAATCTCACTGGGTGACCTTGGACCAGTCGCAGCCTCGTAACCTACCTCACGGTGTCGCCATAGGGATTAACTGTGGAGTGGGGTGAACCATGCACATGGGATATAAATGCAATGAATAAGCTCTTCTGCTTACCTGCTTAAGAAAGCTTGAGGGGCCAGCCAGGTGGAGATATCAGTCGCCAACCAGGCATCCAGAGATCTCCACATGGTCACAGTTGGGCCCACGCCAGCAGGACTCCCTGCTACACGTCCACATCTGTAAGTGTGTGTGTACATGTGCGGTGCAACCCTCCAGCAGTGTTGAAACATGACCATTTTAAGGAACATCGAGGCTAAAATACAGGCCGTCAACCTCAACATCCCTTTTAAAGCAGGTCCTAAATGCAAGTGCTGCTTGCAATAGTCATGTTTTATATCAGGGGGACCTCTAGATGCTATTGGACTCCAACTCCCATCAGCCTCAGCCAGGATGGAAAAGGGTAGGATATAAATGCAAGCAATGTATGCAGGTTTGCTCAGAAATTAGTATTAACTGGGGGGATTCCATTCCCCCTTCTCCATTCCCTGTCTCACAACACGCAGTCTACTTTGGGGTTTCCCACACACCCACTCAAACTTAGGGGTTCTTCCCCCAATATATTTGTCGTACTTTTGCAAACCTTAGGGTTCCCTGTAGACACCTCCCTCTTGCGCATGGGGTGTTGTTGATTTGGCTATATAAAAGGAATGGCATTCGCAGCCTGAACGTTGGAAATAGAAGGAACTCCCAGGTCAGTGTCTACGATTGCAGCTTGAATCAAAACAATCAGTGCAAGACAACAATATCATGGGCAAGTCAAGGTTTACTTCAACACTACCTCAACTTTTAGAAAAAGCCAAGGAAGAGGGTGAGGGATGGGAGAACTTACCCAATGCAAACATTTGAAACAAATAGTGAATGGGAATTTGCACAGCCAGCAGTAGAACAACCTTGCAAAGGAACGAAACTTCCTTTTTAGAAAGGCAACTGAGCACAGGGGCTCAGGGTAAAAGAGATATAGAATCCGACAGTCGCTCCAGCTGATTAATGAAATGCCCAAAACAGCGTCAGCATGAAACAGGAGCTGCTGCCTGTCTAGATGGAACAAGAGACTCTGGTCTGAAAAGTCACCCAGATTCCTTTAGCTATGCAATGCTGCTGCTGGGAAAGTCTCCACAGTCTGCATTGATAATGTTCATTCAATTCATGTGATATTGGGGAAACTATTGATGCCCACCACCCCGCCCCAGGATGGGTGAATCTGTCCATTTCTGTTTCTTTCTGTTTCTCATTTTTCCAGTCTTAAATTCAGTTCTCCAGCTTTCCACGTTAGTTTGCTTTTTTTAAGTCCCCATGAAAATTCATCAATGTCTTACTGCATATTTATCCTAACAGATATGGGCAATTCTGACTAAGAAACGTATTTTTTTTTTGCTGTATATCCTCACACACAAAAGTTCAAACAAATGCAAGCAATAGGAGCAGGTTTGTCACTGCTCTATGCAGAGAACAAATGAATCCAGAATTCAATCAAATAGATAAGATCCAATCATAAGGAATCTCTTTTTTAAACCATCCCCAGATGAGCAGCTGAAATGAGAACAGGCCCTAAGAGCCCTATGTAATGATAAGGGAGTAACTAAACCTTAATTATAAAGCCAAGATGTTCCCCAAAAGTATTCAGAAATCTCAGAGGCATGTGTCTCTGCACAGGAAGCATCCAATAGCAAGGGAATGACTAGCAATGCTTTCTGGAAACTCATACATTGACTGGCAATGGTATACCCTTGGCTGACTGAACAATAATCTCTGGAATGAGAACAGGCAGTGTGCAGTGGCTCACTCTAGACATCACGCCAAATCATGGTTAAAGAAGCTTAACTGTGTTTTGGCACAATCAAGAGAACAACATACTTTGGTAAAGCAAACCAAAATCAGAAACCAGTGCTTTGAAGGGTTTCAAGGGTTCGTTCTAACTGCAGTAGGATGCAATGTCTGAACTGATATACCATTGTTTACAACCTTTGGTAGGCTAGAGTGGGGAGCCTTGGCCAGACAGAAATGAAAACCAGACAACTGGGTCTAAACAATTGTTTCCATGATGGTCTGAATGCTCATGATTTGAGTTCTAAAACAACAGTTAGCACAATGTACAGTCTAGTGCAAAATCTAGACGAAGTCATGGGTGAAAATGGTTGTTACAAGAGGGAGCTAGGGATGCTCATATAGCATCTTAGAATGGGAGTGCTCTTCGGGCAGATTATGAGTGGCTTTATTTAAAACACATGCACACAACCTGACACTTCTAAAATTTCCATCCTATGGAAAGCTTCTCAGCTCCCCCTTTAGCTACTGGTTATATAGTCTCAGACTGTTAGACATGAGATCCTCGTGCAAAGATGGAATTGTGAACACCTCAGAGTACCAGCCTGGTTGATAGAGCAATTACAGAAAAACAACTGCAGAAAAACAACTGCAGCCTGGAGAAAATTAGGAAACTGCCAAATACCAAGTGAGACTTGGTCCAACTATCTCAATATTGTCTACTATACCAACTGGCAGCAGAGTTTTGTGCAGTATTTTCCTCCAGTCCTGCTTGGAGATGCCAGGGATTCAACCAAGGACCTTCCACACGCAAAGCATGTTTGTTGCAATTTAACAAATGGTTCATTAAGCTACAAAAATCAGTTCAGTCTTGGGACATGGCCCCCCATAAACCTGGTGCCAGCCCCAATGCCAGCCCTTTCCATGACAATGTTTGGTGGGTGGGAGGTTCTAATAGTGTGAGTTGCCCTATCTCCAGCCTCAAATCATGCAAAGCAGAACATGGATGGGAAGCCTAAGACCCTCGAGAGGCAGCTGTACTCCAACTCTCTCCCATCATCCTCAGCCAGCATGAGTAATAGTAAGGGTTGTGGTCTGGAGTGCCACAAGATTCCCATCTTTAGCCTACAGACCAGTGTTCATCACCTGAATGAGAATAAGGCAACATGCAAAGAGAAGGAATATAGCTCCAGACAGACCTCTACACTGACTGGTAAATACATCTGTGAACTAGTCAGAAGGAGCCAGTATTGCAGTCACCGAGATAGTTAATGCGACTCCATTAGCGTATATAGCTTTAGCAAGAAGTTTGATCCAGCTGACCCGAAGCATCCCCTTTCATTCTACCCACCATCGTGACTGCTGTTTCCTTTCTGGTTTTCCGAAAGCAAAATAATCCTGCAGTGGGTTTGGCATTTCAAAGACTCCCCGGTGGTGGGTGTGGACTACGGCATCAGGATCTGCCTCCCTGGGGTCGCATGACTCCTGCCGCCACATTCTCAGCTGTCACTGCCACGATCAAGTGTTCCAACCATCCCTGGCATTTGGAAAGCACTCAATGCAAACGCCGCATGCTCCTCGAACTTGCAGTGCAGTGCTTTTGTTTGGAAAGCAGTTCAAGATTTCTGTGAAATCCACAAAATAGTGCTTGTATACCTCAAGTATTTATAACCTACCCTTTCTCTGTGTCAGGGGTGGGGAACCTCTGATGTTGCTGGACTCCAGCTCCCATCAGCCCCAGCCAGCATAGCCAAGGGCCAGGGATGATGGGAGTTGGAGTGCAAGAATATATGGCGGGCCACAGGTAATATAAGCAAACTGCAGAATAAAATCATAAAGCAACAGAGCCCCATATCAGAATAAATAAGAGGTAGCTAAAGTCCAAAGGGACGTGGGTGGCGCTGTGGGTTAAACCACAGAGTCTAGGACTTGCCGATCAGAAGGTTGGCGGTTCGAATCCCCGCAATGGGGTGAGCTTCCGTTGCTCGGTCCCTGCTCCTGCCAACCTAGCAGTTCAAAAACACGTCAAGTGCAAATAGATAAATAGGTACCGCTCTGGCGGGAAGGTAAACGGCGTTTCCGTGCGCTGCTCTGGTTCGCCAGAAGTGGCTAAGTCATGCTGGCCACATGACCCGGAAGCTGTACGCCGGCTCCCTTGGCTAATAAAGCGAGATGAGCGCTGCAACCCCAGAGTCGGTCACGACTGTACCTAATGGCCGGGGTCCCTTTACTAGCTAAAGTTCAAACGGCAACAGGAGTGCAGATGAAAAAACCAAACCCTTAAGAAATGTCTGGGCAAATAAACAAGGACTTTGCACTAAAATGAGAACAATGCTAGTGCCGGTCATACTAACAGGAGGGCCTGTCAGGAGCAGGAGTCAAGCGTAGATCAGCAATAAAAACATGGTGTGAGTGAAGTTAACTCTTTATGCAAAGCAACCAAAACAGTGCAGGCCTAGAAATCCCAGCAACTATTCCCAATAGGTCTTGCCGCAATGAGGCAATTGTGAGGACTGAAGACCCTCACCTTCCCACAGCTTCCTAAGTCCCCTCCTCTCCAGGGTTTTTTCCAAGACTGCGTCTGCGCACAATCTCTGATTTGCTCATTTCAATTCTCTGTGTGCTCTAGGAGACCAGGCAGGAGAGGGAGACTCCCTGGATTCTTCAAAAACCTGTCTCTCTGTCTCCCAGCCCCACTCCCCTCCAGCTACCTCTTCTGCCTCTGAGCTTGGACGGCTCTCTGCCCCAGCCTCTTCCTGCTCACCAAACCCCATTGCCTCTACAGCTTCTGACATCTCCTCCTCCTCCTCCTCCTATAGAGGCTGCTGTTTTCAAAATACCAATGTGGCTTTAATTTTATTAGTGCAACACTGAAAGGAGGAGGAGGTGTAGAAAGGCATCTTGCCATTTCTTTGAGAATCATCTTATTTATTTCATACACACTTTGACCAAATGTATTTGGAATAATAACTGTCATCCTTTGAGATTCTTCTCGCAATCACTTGGCAGACTGAAGACTAGAGAATTTGATAGCCCTTCCTCTTTGGGGTTTATCACATGGCAACAAAATTGTTTGTTCAAACATTTTGCCCCAAACAAAGCCACATTTGTATTTTGAAAACAACAGCCGCTATTCAGAGCCAGGCACAAAGACTTCCACCCCCTTTCCTATAACTTCAGATATTAATTCTGAAATTAATCAGTCTGTATGTGTGTTTGTATGTTTATTTTGTATCCTTCCTGAACGCTTGAAATTATCACTCTAGAACACTAATATCTTGAGGGCCACTCTGGACCTAATAAATCCTGGCCACTAGCCAGCCTTAAATCATGCCTTGCTGTTGGCTAAGCAACTGCTGTTTGTTATGGCAAACAAACCAAAAATCCCACAATCAGATAGAATGCTGAAACAGGGATTGCTACTCTTTTTAGGCTTGTGAACACATTTGCAAACCAGAAAAACTGTTGTGGGCACCAAAGGCAAACGAACTAAGCACATGCCAAAAGCTATTCTACCAGCTACAAGAGAATGCTCCTTCCAAGCCCGATGAAAAAATAAGCAATACATGCTATCAATAATAATAATATTAACAGCTTTTAAAAGGAATAAGGTTTTTAACCTTCCCCCAAAGAACCAGTAACTTCATTGTAGTTTTATTGTTCATTCCTCCCTTGAAAATTGGAGCCGGGGGTGGGGTGGGGGGTGGCAAAGGTCATTTGCCCCCAAGGCATCATCCTCATCTATCACTATAATAACTTCTGGAAGAACAAAAAAGCCCCAATAGATTGTGAGCCAGAACCGCTGCATTTTGGATAGAGAACCAGTTGTCTTTGCAGCAAAGTGCAAACACAGAGATATCCATTGTATTGGACAGAATGTCATCACAATGTGCCGTGCACACAATGGATGCGTAAAGCTTTGGGATGCTTCTCAAAAATAAAAAAGGCAAAATGTCTTCACTGTACAACATGTGTTGGCTCGTTTCTGTTCTGTCCCATCCATGTTGCACCTTTATATTGCATTGCAGAAATCCCTTAAGGGTTCTGCATTTTATTTTTAAATTGGGGAGGGGGGGAGAATCCCGATTTGGGTGGGAATTATTCATACCTTATGTTTTCCAGACCTTTCAAACAAGACCAAACAACACTATTTCTTACATTGGTCCTCCTATAAATGCCACCAGTTCAAAAGGCTTACCACTTGTGGGGAGATTTCTCTTTGGAGGGATTTACAATCACAGGTACCAGGATGGCAACAATATACAATGATGTTGTCATAAAAGCAAAAGACATCCTGTATATTAAGAGCACCAAACTGACAAGCACTGCCGAGCAAAATCTTATTTTTAGCACATGCTACATATTATTTAGCACCCTGTCTTGATGGGAGCTATGATGAGCCCAAGTAAAGTCTCCTCCAGGGATGGTGGAGAAAGTCACTGTCTGCACTTTCAAGCAAATTTGTACTTTCGGGCAAGGCCAACCTGATTCGCCTGAGACAGACTTCTATGCATCTCAGGATCCATATACTAACCAGATCACTCACATCTCTAATTTGTTCAGTAGTTCTGCTTCGAAAACCTTCATGAAGTTTCAGCTGAAAATGTGTGGCAATTGATTTACATGAGGACTTCCTTTCCTTTTTTTTTCTTTAAAGGATATTGATGCTATTATTATTTGGAAAGGTGGAGAACTGAAGACTAGAGAAATGAGAAAAACCTAACCGGCAGTGTTGCCCATCTCTAGTGCTTGAACAAAAGGATGCTTTGGCTAACCATAGTATAACTGGTCATTTAACAAAATGTTCCAGCTGTACCATTTACATCCTGTTTGGGGGGGAGGAGAAAGTTACCTTTTTTCTCTTGCTTGGCCCAGAATTCTCGCACACGTTTAATAATGTTCTTTGTCTCCCTCAAGTGTTTCTGCCACTGGCGTAATTCTTGAACCTCAGGTTCACAGCGGACCTTGAAGAGTGATTATTATTATTATTATTAATTACTAATGTAAAAAGGCATCATTTTCTGTTCTGCCCTGTATTTGATGCAATGCTGTTTCAGCGTTGTTGCAGTTTGTCTTCTGCCAAAAACTACATTTGTCATCTCGCTACCCACTGTGGCAAAATGACATTGTCGTTCAGTTATTCCACCGCATTCATTTCAATGCAAACGGAACCCAAATGTAAATGGGGGTAGGAGGAATGCAATCAATTACGTATCATTTCTGGACTGAAAGCAGCAGCAGCAGCAAGCACTGTCTTTTAGCCAGTGAATGAAGTAACAGCAATGACTAATACTTAGGAAAGAAGATCTAGCCAATAAGGCTAGAGTGAAACACCCATTATCTAGACTTTTGGATTGCTTTTCTGCTGGTATTCCCTGATGGAGAAATTACTGTTCCTCAATAGAAAACGTGATGGTATCCAGCATTTCAGTGTAGCTGCTGTTTGGGAGTAAGTGTCAACACAAATACAAGAGGTAGCAGCAAAGTCATTTGTCTGGAGTGTTATTCCCCCTTGCCAAAAAATATTTCTGTGGATGCACATGTAACATAGCCCAGATGAGTAGCTCTTTCCTGCAAGGGAAACAGTGGCACACATGCAATTTCTCCTGGTCTAAAAACATAAAGAGAGTGCATGCAGAATTCTTTCCCCATCACCTTTAAGTCCACATAGTAACTCCACATACTTTCCTTTGACCAAAAGAGCAGCAAAATGAAGAGCCCAATCAGAGATCTACTAGTCCAGTGTCATGTTTCCAGGAAGTCCACAAGTCCGTCATGAAAACATGTCCACCCTGCCCTTAGCAGGCAGTAAAACTGTTCCAGGGAACCTCAGGTGGGCTATCGTGCATGCCTATTAAGTTGTCTTTCGGTCAGTAGGTCAAAGTTGTACAGATCTGCTTCGGTGCACGGACACTTTGTCTTGGGCTTTACACCTGCACAAATCTCCTTGCTTATTTCATGCGCTGTTCTGAACCTTTAGACTTAGATCACCCACCAGGACTTCCAAAGCCCTCTCAGTCTCAAAGCCAGGTTGGAATCCTGATCTGAAAACATAATCTTAATGTGCCTCTGCTATTACAACCTTGGTAACCTTTTCTACAAAGGGATGAGAAGATACCTAAATTCAACTATACACTAAGTTGGCTTTTTAAAAAGTAAGCAGAGAAAGCTCTCCCCAAATTTGGCATTCACCATTTCTGCCGGTGGCCCAACGAGATCACACCAACTTGCCAAGATGGGAAATAAGTCAGAGAAAAACTGGTACAGCCTTCCTCAACCTGGTGTGCTCCCATCTCCCATTTGCCTCAGCCAGCATGGCCGATAGTCAATGGGAGGTGTAGTACAAAACATCTGGAGACAACTCTGAAGACAACTTTGGAAAGATGGTTGCAGATGGTTCTTCAAAGGCCCCTTGCAACTCTAGGAGTCAAGGACTCCGGCTTTGATCCAAATTCTTCTAGGAAAACCTATGGATCCAACATTGTTCACAACTTTGAGGGAAACTAGGCTGAAACCAATCCATGAAGCTGCTACAAGTGACTACTCCTGAAGCCTGTGACACAGGTTCCTATCTCTCATAGCCAGGTTGGATTGAATTTGAGCAAATTTATCAGCAAAGAATTGTGCAAAAAAGGCCCTCAGCAGGCAGCTGAAACTTCCTAATATAATTAATGCAATGCACATTTGACAGTAGCATTGTTATTGCTCATAAGAAGAAATATTAAAGATAACCTGTATCAGAGCCTGGTCAATGTAGAGCTGCTTTCAGATAAAAGAGCACAGATTCAGTCATATCTGACTAAAGGTAGCTTACCAAAATGACTCCATAATGAGCTGATCCTGTGGAGAGGATCACAGAGCTACACAGCAGAGCAAGAACCACTGAATACAAAAATGGACAGAAAATGAAATATTCTTATGACTTCTCTGGCTTTTTTCCTCCAGATGAGTACCTCAAGATGCACTGCAATGTCACTGAAGACATATCACGTGCACATTAATTTTAGAAATGCCTCACAAACCAAACACATATCGTGAATGTGTGGCATGAGGAAGCCTATACTCCTAGTTAGTTTCTAGTTTTCCTTAGTTTGTTCCCGATCTAGCCTTTTCGTAGGCACGCACAGCACATACCATTAGGCTGTGAACACAGGGAATATTTTTAAGGTGAACATTTATCGTGCACATAATCCTAAAGGGCATTATTTTCATGCATCAAACAAAGAAAGCAAACATTCTTATGTTTTTACTTAAAAAATACAAACTGTTTCTGCATGCAGGCCGAGGAGGGGCGGGAGAGCTGCCTCTGCAAAAGTGGGAGCATGTTTTTGTTGCTTCGCAAGGAGCCTACCACTCACCACCTTTGGAGGAGAGAGAAATGTGGAGGTGAGGGGCTGCTTTTGTGGCAGAGGGACACATGGGGCTCCCACATTGTTACTTCACCTCAAAGAACAGCAACGGACCCTCCAAGCGGCAAAACCTCAGAGATAAGGTGGTGCTTGCTGCTCAAGGGCGTGCCCCAGGCCATTCCCCCAAGCGCTCCTGCCTCCTTTTCCACAAAGACAGACATTTATTTTGTGTCTCAACAGCTCTCTCATCCCTCCTCAACCTGTATGCAGATGCGGAAAAGCAACCTGGTCACCACGATGGAGCTAGCGCTCTACTATAGTTGAGCAACATCAGGGACCCATAAAGCCACTATTTTGGCATTAAGGCAAGCCTGAGCACACCCTGTACACAGGCCTATAATCCTTCTTCTTCTTCCCTCTTTATTTTTTCCTCCCAAACAGCTCAGCATCCCGTTCCTTCATTTATGTCTTTTCTCGTGCCTCAGTGGATCCCTCCCTCCTCTGTGCTGATTCACATGCTCAGACATGAGACTTGGGGATTTTTTCCAGACGTCTTCTTGCCACCAGAAAAAAAAGGGACCATAAAAAATGGAAGTTAGAGCAAGGAAGCTTTTCACACCCTGATGAAGCCCATTTCATCTCTGAACTTCTTTGTTTCGGGTTAATCTTTATTTATTTATTTATTTATTTATTTATAAAAGCACAGCAGCTTGCCCCCTCCTTCTCCCCACGAAAAGATCGCCAGCACGAGACAGCTTCTATGCAAACACAAGCCAACCATCAGGGTCTTCGTGGCTATTTATAGCACCTGCTACTTAGAATTTATGTAAGGGGTTTTCCCCAGGGCCTCCGCAGTCACACAGATTCAACATCAAACAAAATAATTATAGATGACTCTTACCCGATAACCTCTCCAGAATGATTGAATTATGTTGCCTGCTTCTTCCTCCGTTAACAGCAGGGACAGCGGAATTGGTGGCCTAGGACTGAAGCAAATGTGTGTTTTTTTAAAAAAATTCAAAATCACATCCTGGGTAAAAGTAAGGTCACTGTCAAACTAACGACATCAGACTCCAAGTCTCCTAATGACTGCTCATGGTGGTTTCAAATAGATGGAAAATGGAACTGGGAAATGGGAACTGGGAACAAGATGGCTCCTTGTGGCCCCTCAAAAAATAACAGACATGTGGCTGAGGTATAGTCACTAATGCCACATCTCTCAGAATGATCCGGTAGGTAGGAGTGGAACCACTGCCTTCCAATACAAACTAACCAAGTCAGTCCAGCCGATAAAAGTCATCCTTTAAGAATACCAAGGCCAATTCAGTCCCATACCCAAGACCGAACTCGAACTGGAATGGATTTGCCATCCTCTCAAGCACCATACTCAAAAAGGGGTATTTGTGACCAGGCTGTAGTTATCCCGTAGGGATGTGAGTGACACTGCGGTCTAAACCACTGAGCCTCTTGGGCTTGCCGATTTGAAGGATGGTGGTTCGAATCTGCACGACGATGGTGAGCTCCCGTTGCTTTGTACCAGCTTCTGCCAACCTAGCAATTTGAAAGCACACCAGTGCAAGTAGATAAATAGGTACCGCTGTGGTGGGAAGGTAAACGGCATTTCCATGTGCTCTGGTTTCCATCACAGAGTTTCATTGTGCCAAAAGTGGTTTAGTCATGCTGGCCACATGACCTGGAAAACTGTCTATGGACAAACACCGGCTCTCTTGGCCTGAAAGCAAGATGAGCACCACACCCTCATAGTCACCTTTGACTGGACTTAACTGTCCAGGAGTCCTTTACCTTTACCTTTAGTAGTTATCCTAATCCTCCAAATCCAGGGAGGGCTTTTTCAAGGAGTGGACACCCTATTGCCTCTTTAAGTGCCATAAGCCCCAGCCTCTCATCCAAAAATGTGTTTAGTAGACCTAGGACCCACCAAGGCAACCAACGGCCCCCTGGACATTTTCAAACTAGTCATGAAAGTCAAGTGTGGTAGATCAGATAGCTCCAAGCAGCATGACGAAGTCCTCAGGCCTCAAAAGCTGAACTGATCCCAAGACAGGACAGTGTGCTCGACCTCATCTGGAGCTGTCACAACAAAGTACAGAGGCAACCAATGTCTATCCTCCAACTGTCTTGCAAACTGAAGACAGCCCCACAGTTGTCATGGTCATGAAGACAATGAAGCTCTGACATGGTCCAGTAAGAACAGCCTCTGCATGAACAGTGTGACGTTGGCTAGAAGAAAGGCATTTGGGAGCAGGTTCCAGCTGACTTTCCCTCTGCTCCATCAAGAGAGCTTACAAGAATAGCAACTAGGAGGCTTGAGCCTTGCTGCTCCATAGCAGACCTGGAACGTTGTGTGAAGACTTTTCCCATTGGAGATCCCTGATTTCCATCAACTGCCACTTCATCTGCAGCACCCCAAGTCACTGTCCCTCAGGAGATGCATTTGGAGAGGCACAAGAGCAGTGGTGGACTTGGGTACTATGGCGCCCTGTACGAGGCCAAAATTTGGCATCCCCTTCCCTGCCCTCAGGTGGGCCTTCCCCAAGGCAGGTAAGGAGGTGCCCAGCTCTGGGAAGGAGGCATGAGGGCTCTGGGGTATCAGTAGACTTCGAGGAACCAAAAGATGGACAGAAGGGCAGAAAATCATGGATAAATTACTGTATTTTCCCGTGTATAAGACGTTCCCATGTATAAGTTGACCCCTATTTTTTAAACCCAAAATTAAGAAAATGCACTATGCACTATCCGTGTATAAGACAACCCCTTATTTTAAACTTCAAAAATTTAGGAAAAAATATAGTCTTATACACGGAAAAATACAGTAAGTCATATTTTTAACCAACCTTATGTGACACGGAATAATGTAGGCTCTCAAGATGTTGCTGAACTACAACTCCCATCATCCCTGGACATTGCCCATGCTTGATTGGGCTGATGGGAGTTATAGTTCAGCAACATCTGGAGCGCCAAAGGTTTCCCACACCTGGAATACCAGGATATAAACAACAATCATGCTTCCCAGTGCTCTCAACTTCATACGGTTTTCCAAAGTGCCCCCTTTTATGTCCTCAAAAAGTCCACCAGCACCCCAATGAAGCCCTCTGACAGTGGCTCTCTCCTTCATTTATTACCAACGTTAATATCCTCTTTCAGGGAAACACAAGATCACCCTTCCTAACCTTGGAAAATTAGCTCTGGCCCCAGCTCCACAGGCTTCATTTTTAAATCATAAGGAGCTGTCAGAGAACTGATCCAGGACTAAAGTAGAAAAGGCAATGTATAAATCAAGGCAAAGGTGGAGGGAGGGCTCAATATTCAGGGGTTGGAGGGGGGAAGCCTCCTAGAGATATCAATCATTTCAGCAGGCCAGGAGCAGAAGGCACGCCAGGTCCATTTTTGTCTCCAGGAGTATTAGTAATTGGCTTCAGGTCAAATAAAAATAGAATATGAGCAGAGGCAACAGCCCATCAAGAGTGAACTGGGGGAGAGGGGAAAAGTTATTTGTGGCAGGAGACAGCTGTGACACTCCAAGACGAATCAGAGCTGACAACTCCGTTGATTTTGAAATTAACAGCTATCCCGTGAACGCCAATCTATACACAATGTCTGAAACAGAAACACTTTGCTTGTACTAGGAAGATTTCGGCTCAGAAATAACATAGCTTCCCAGTACTTTAATACAAGGTGTGACTTAGTAAATTCACGATTTGAACTTCCACCTTAAACAAACCAACAAATTCCAATTCTATACTCCTATGATCCTATATTACAGATTATCCTTATTTGCATTAGCAGTGCCCTCCGTCAGAGCCCAGAGGGATGGCTATTTTTTGTCCACATCCCTGTTGCAATCCCAGACATGTGACTCATATGTTATTAAAAGGCAAGAAAGGAAGAGAACTGCTGGCAAACAAGCGGGGATGTAGGGAGCAGCAACTTTCATTCTGTCCTGTATTCCACACATAACCAGCGCCGTTTCCATTCTGCTACAGATCAGTTTACGCTAAAATCTACGTCATTCATCTCTCTCTCTCTCTAACCCAAACTAATGTAATGAATTATGTCACAAATGCCAATGCATTTCAGTGGAAGAAAAACATCAAAACACTCCTGGCAACTCTGAGATCAGAGGTTAAGAAAATGTTTTTAGAATATTTTCAACTTTTTTTAGAATGCTTTAAAAAGATTGTTATCATTATTATTGATGTGTTTGCTGCTCTCAGTTTCTGCAGGAAGAAGGGCAAGATATAAATTGATAATAAATAAACAATATCAATAGAATAGAAACAATGCAGGAAATAATGCAATTATGTGTGTAATGTTGAGGACTGAAGAAAAAAAAAAAAGACAACCAATACCACTTGTCTTCACTTGCACAATTTCTGTTGCTGACCTCAGATGAACATGTGAATTGCAGCAATTTCTGCTCCCATTTCTGATGGAACTCCCCAACATCCCTGCTTTCAAGTGAAGGAAGTTGGTGCCACAAACACCAAAATTTGCTGACTTAAGACAGCTATTAGTCATAGAAATAGGACTTTCCAAGGAAAGAAAAAAGGTACTGTTCTGTATGGTACTTCCCACCTCTGCATGAGGAGATAAATGGCTGCTTGCTGGAAGTGGATACTGCTATTATAGGGCAGGCTGCAGCAAGGGGCAACTGTAGCACATTGGGGAAGGAGGTTACCTTACATTTAAAGCTTTTGTATGTGCTCCCATCTAAATACCAAAATGGAAGCACAGGCGAAAAAGTAATTAAGGGCTATTTATTTACCATCACCATCACCCAGAAGGAAATAACTACTCTTGGGTCTAAGATGAGATGCTAATTTATGTCACTTGGTCTCCAATGCTGCATATGAACACTGTCAGCAATAAGTAATGGATTAACCCATGAAATGCCTGTTTTCTTTTAAGGCAGAGGCTGATGAAATTCTCCCCGTTAATGTATGTGTTTGAAATCTGAAGTCATCGAGATCTGACAGTTTTTGAAATATGGCCCCAAGCAGATTTTCACAGCTCATTCTCTGTTGTCCAGCAAATTCCACACTACTTTGAGAAAGGGTGGATCAAACACTATATATGAAAGGGCGCCAGGGAGGTTCCTCAATTATCCGTCCAAATTTGCAGTGCATAAATCAACGTTAACTTGATGTCAGTGTGAAGGGAGCCTTCTATCTTCTTCTATTTGAAATCTCTTGATCCCAGTGGCCATGCTGACTGGGACTGCTGGGAGTTGTCATTGAAAAGATCAGGAGGGCAGCAGGTTGGCGAAGGTTTGACTAGCATATAAAGCCGGGTTGGGCAAGACGATGCTATCTCAGCTCAACAGTCCAACGTTGTACCACCAATCTGGTTCCTAAAGTTGATCCTTGGTTTGGCAGGTTAGGTACATGGAACTCTGAAGTCAGCACACACTTATATATTTTCACTTATTTCCACTCTATGATTACAATGGCTCCTGTCCTGGAGTCAAAAAGAGTTGGGGTGATGGTGCCACACAAAGATATGCATATGCATATGGCTTGAAGCAAGGTCCGTATAGTTAAAGCCATGGTTTTCGCAGTAGTGATGTATGGAAGTGAGAGCTGGACCATAAAGAAGGCTGATCACCGAAGAATTGATGCTTTTGAATTATGGTGCTGGAGGAGACTCTTGAGAGTCCCATGGACTGCAAGAAGATCAAACGTATCCATTCTTAAGGAAATCAGCCCTGAGTGCTCACTGGAAGGACAGATCGTGAAGCTGAGGCTCCAATACTTTGGCCATCTCATGAGAAGAGAAAACTCCCTAGAAAAGACCCTGATGTTGGGAAAGATGGAGGGCACAAGAAGAAGGGGACGACAGAGAATGAGATGGTTGGACAGTGTTCTCGAAGCTACAAACATGAGTCTGACCAAACTGCGGGAGGCAGTGGAAAACAGGAGTGCCTGGCATGCTCTGGTCCATGGGGTCAAGAAGAGTCGGACACGACTAAATGACTAAACAACAACAACATGGCTTGAAGCAAGGAATTTGGGAGCAGGTTCCAGCTGACTTTCCCTCTGCTCCATCAAGAGAGCTTACAAGAATAGGAACTAGGAGGCTTGAGACTTGATGCTCCATAGCAGACCTGGAATGTTGTGTGAAGACTTTTCCCATTGGAGATCCCTGATTTCCATCAACTGCCACTTCATCTGCAGCACCCCAAGTCACTGTCCCTCAGGAGATGCATTTGGAGAGGCACAAGAGCAGTGGTGGACTTGGGTACTATGGCACCCTGTGCGAGGCCAAAATTTGGCATCCCCTTCCCATGAGGGCTCTGGGGTAGCAGTAGACTTGGAGGAACCAAAAGATGGACAGAAGGGCAGAAAATTTCAGGGAGGAATCCATAAAAGCTGGGGGCGGAACTCTAAAAACAGCCAAATGAGGACTGAGAGTAGGCACAGAATACTGATTGACTATTGAGGAGGAAGAATGGACATGTCTGACTGTCACCCTGAATGGGAGCACTCCACACTGCAACATTTTGCTGCAGGCCCTGCTTGTAACTGCAAAATGGAACTCCATATTTAGAGACAGTACAGTGGTACCTCGGGTTAAGAACTTAATTCGTTCTGGAGGTCCGTTCTTAACCTGAAACTGTTCTTAACCTGAGGTACCACATTAGCTAATGGGGCCTTCCGCTGCTGCTGTGCCACCACCGTGCGATTTCTGTTCTCATCCTGAGGTAACATTCTTAACCCGAGGTACTATTTCTGGGTTAGCGGAGTCTGTAACTTGAAGCATCTGTAACCCAAGGTACAACTGTATACCTCTGACCACTAGACACTGGGGGCAAACAACCGGGATGGAGATCACCATCTTGCCCAGCTTCTGAGCTTCCCCGCAGCATATGGGCAACCTCTTCCAAAGGCAGAACACCATAATGAGATACCCGTGGCCCTCCCAGAAGCTGTCGGACTACAACTCCCTTCATACCTGACTACTGGCTGTGCCAGTAAGGGCTGAAGGGGTTGGAGCCAAACAACAACTGGGAGGGCCACCAGTTTCCCCATCCCTGGCCAAGGCAGACTGTTGGCCCAATGAAGCATGGCAATTCTTCAGTTGTGCCTTTTCCAAAAAATAAATAAAAATGATGGCTTCAGTCAACTCATTTCAGAATGGAATAGTTGCTTCTTTCTGTTTTTTGCTGGAGTATGGATTCGCACATGGAGAACACAGGCGTTAATCTAGGCCAAACGTGCTGGGCAGATTTTGACATTCACTGTGTCTGACAATCTAATAGTTCAGCCCCTGCAGTGATTCTTGTTCCAGCGTATTTAGAAAGAGAGGAAGTTTGCTGCGTGCAGCATCTCTTCTGATACAGGGTGATGCAGGAGGAGGAGTGGGGGGTGGATGTTTGGAATGGTGGTTGAAGGAGCTCATCTGGATTTTTACACAGGCTTCAAATGCAGGAAGCAATGTCTTCCTGTTGTTATTTCCAGCATGGTGGAAGAAAGGATCTGCTAAGTGTTTTACTGACATACGGGGGGCGGGTTGCCTAAAAGGGCTTTATGTTTTGTGTGTGTGTGTAATTTTTTTAAGTCATGAAATTGGAAACAGACACAAGGCAGGGGAGTGGAAAATAACATGTAACCAAAGTGGTCACCGAAAGCAATAGATTCACAGCTTGTTCATTCAGCTGGGAAACAAAAACTGTGCTCGCCAAGGGGGAGAGGAGGTGGCAAGAACAGACGAGAGATGTGAAGAACGAGGCAAAGGGGAAGAGACTCTGTCTCGAAGGATGTGAGAAGGCATCATTTCCCATCCCACCCTGTACTCATCACACACAGCACTGCTTCCATTCCACTGCAGTTCATCTTCCGCCAAAAAGTACTTTAGCCATCTCACTTTCTGCTATGGAGAATTATGTAAGCTGTGTAACTGATTACATTAAGTGCATAAGTTATGCTGTCATTATGTTGTTCCATGCCATTTGTTTCAATGCAAAGAATGTGAGATGCAAATGCAATGGCCAAAAAACCTAATCAATTACATATCAATTGCGGACTGAAAGCAGCAACAACAGTGACTACTGATTGCGTTTGCCTGACTGATTTCTGTCCTGGATATTGGACAAATAAGCAAATATTGACATTTCCCACTCCTTTTCCATTTGAATTCCAGAATCCCTGTCTGCTTCCTTTTGGCTTCTCTGTTATTTGAAGGCCCATGATCAGACCTCTGGTGGTGAAATGGCCTCAGGGCCAGCCCTACCATTAGGCAGTGTGAGGCAGATGCTTCAGGCTAGCGATGGGGGAGAAACACAATTCAGTTCACAAAGAACAGTGAACCGACCTAATCTGCGCTTTCTGAAACGTGAGACGCTCAGCAAAATGGCAGGCCTTGGGTCAGGCACCAGTGGTCAGGCCAGACAACCTCAAAGGGTACTTGAAATGATAGAATGAGGAAAGAACTATCTATACCCTCTGAGCTCACTGAAGAAAGGGCAGGTATTTTCAAAGTTTTCCAAATAACTTCCTTATATCTCACTTTGGCCTCTCTTCAGGTGTTCGGGCCTCCCCTTCACTGTGCTGTGGTTCAGACTCCCTTCTGAGTAGCTTGATAGCCCAAGCTCAGCTGCAATGTTTCCTTACAATACAGCACACAGTTTAGCGAAGAAACACAAATGCATGAATGTAAGAGCATAAGAACAACCCTGATAGATAAGGCAAAAGGCACATCTAGTTCAGCATCCTGTTTTTACAGTGGCAAACCACACTGAGGGCCACCACTACTTCCCGGGGGAGCAAATCCCATAGTTTTAACTACGCACTGTGCAATTAAGTCATCTCTTTCATCTATCCCATATTTTCCGACACTCCAGCATCTTCCAAACAAGCTGTTCCATGAATGTGGACGTCTCCTTTACAGATGGCCCAGCTGCTTTTTCACACAAACCCTCCTCCCGCCATTTCTTTGAAACGCTATGGAGAAGAGCAATTCTCTCCGGTGCTCAAAAGCCATCCCTCTCCTCGAGCTCCAGCTAAGATGAGAGCGGTGTAGCCGGGCACGGAGCAGGGGGATGCTCAAAATAAATGCTTATGGTGAAAACCGGGGCCGGGGCAGGCCGCTTGAAACATTGCAAAGCCTGTAGAAGCACAGAGCTTTGTGGAGAGAGAAAGAAAGCAGTCACCCTTGCTAAATTAGCCCTATAGGGCCAGCTGAGAACTGAGTGATGTCAACTGTAAAGGCAGCTGAGACTAGCAGACTTAGGTCAAATAGAATATGAAAAGGAGAAAAGGTGGGGGGGGGAGGGAATGTTGTTCCCCATACACTTGGCATGCATGTTAGCCTCCAGAGAAAAATTGCTATGTGCAATTCTGCAATTTATTAGTAGAACAAAGAAGCCATCGGATGGACCGACAGACAGACAGACAGAAGCAGGAGTCAAACCCCTGAGAAATTTTTGAGAATTCCGAGGGTCAATAGTGGAGGATGAAAAGCTCGACAAGAGGGTGTTTTGAGGTACTTCATAATGCAAACTAACTGAAGCGCTCTTGTAACCCCAGTCAAATGCCCATGTGCCAGCTGGCTGTGGGCAGATGGCACAGGAAACCACACAAATGCAGAAATGAAGGCTATTTCCTTTCATACACTCGCAAAGCGGCAGGTGACTTTGAGCTAGGCTCTAGAATAGCTTAATAGTATGCAACACTCCTCCTATTACAACTCCCCACACATCCAGTGTTTCTGAAGCACCCCAATCTCCTTCTATTAATTTACTGGAGGGACCACCTTATTTATTTACATGTTTGTTCCTTAAAATGATATCCCGCTATTCCTCCCAAAGGAGCCCAGGGCAGCAAACACATTGGTGACACTGCCGCCCGATTCACATGCCATCACCCATTTAGGTAGTCTTGCTTATCCTATTCATAGTTGCAAAAGTGCTACAGTGGAAACGCATTTGGCCCCACTCTGAAGGAACCCTTTGAATCAACAGAATACCCCCCACAAAAAAAGATGTGTTGTCATGCGCCAGTAAACAATATTTGTTCATTCGTATAACAATAATCAGAACAATAGCAGGCAATTTAAAGACCCCTCCTCTCCGGGTTCAGGAATAACGAATCCTTCAGCATTCTCCCTTTCAATTTCTGTGCAAATTAACCACGGACAAAAATGCCTTGGAACAAGGTGGATACCAAATTAGCATGCATGTCAGAGAGTCTTTGTTACACATGAATAATAAAGGCAATTGAAAAGGGGACAATTTGACTGAGCTCTATCCTGAGGTTTGCCAGATAGGGGGCAAGATGAGCAGGCGGGAAGGGGGGAGGGGGGCAGGCATACTGTATTTGATTCCTGGGTGATACTTACTGGTCCTTTAGCCACTCCTTCACAAAAGGGATCTCGAAGAACTCAACAAACGGTTCGTCTTTCCTCTTTGGGTTGTGGCTGATCGGGCCGCCATGAGGTTAAAAAGGCACCGTTAGAAAAGGAAATCAAACACATGGGTCTCAAAATGGTTCACAAACAACAGGGGGGAAATTAGGAGCATTTAATATGGACACGGCCAACATGGTGCCCTCCAGATTTTGTTGGATTTTGTCCTTGACTTTTTACCAGGTTGGCTGGAGTTCTTTAAAGCTGTACTCCAGCAAAAGATAGAACTAGATAGAACCAGGTTGGCTGCCCCAGGTTTAATATTTCAAAGCTTAAGTAACTTACTTGTATAGCCATTCGGTTAGGAAATCCAAGGCAATGAATCTTGTCCTTTTCCTCTACAAGACAGAAGATGACGCAAAAATGAGACAAATGTCAGAGCAACAGCCAGCAAGCTTTCCCAGTAGAATGAACAGGCCCCTGCCACAGGTGCCTGTTTTGTATTGATTTTGGTTCTGCTTGCTTTTATGCTTTCATTATAATTTGTATGTCGCCTTGATCACATGTCAGAGATGATATTATTATTATTACTATTATTATTATTATTATTATTATTATTATTATTATTATTTACAAATGAGGTTTGGCTAGATGCATCCCATAGATAGGTAAGATAGATCCCTTCCTACAGTGATCCCATCGTGGTTTATCCACCCCTGCCAGGCCTGGGAACATTTTTCTTATGTAGGGCTCTTGACCCAGGAGAAAAGTCAACTGGGGTCGTAGCCAACGGGGAATGGAGCTGGGGCCAATGGCAGAAAGAACCAGAGCCAAAGGTGGGCATTGCTTGCAACAGGGGTAGAGAACTGCAGGCCCAGGTGCTGAATCAGTAGTGTAGGTAGCCAGGGGATCCGCACCACCGTAGTGGTGGTGATCCGCACAGGGCATTTGGGGGTCGTAGGGCGGCACGGGCGTCTTTAGTGTGGCTGTGTGTTCAGGTTGGATTCTGGGTGGCAGGGGGTTGCTATGCTGCTGTGATGAATGCAGCCCCCCAGCCTAAACTATCTGGATCTCTCTCCCCAGGCCACACCCGGTGCCAGCCCTACTGCAAATCCTCAAGAGTTTTTGCCTGGGTGAAATGCATCCTTGAACTTCTGGCCTGCTTGGATGGAGAATGGTAGAGAGGCGAGTGTGTGTGTGTTTAGAAACTAGCCTACTATATAATATAGAAGTTACATTCCTTGCTCCACCCACTTTGCCCCCTGGCCCTGCCCACAACTGGCATGTGGCCCCCGGAAGGTTCCCCACTCCTGTTTAGCAGGATTGCATAGATTTCCCCGCCTCTCTGTTCCACTGCACCCCTCCTCTCTCTCTGACACAAGCACACACATAAGGTAGAAGAGGAAGTCTGGGATAGCTCACTCGGTAGAGCATGGGGCTCTTAAATCTCAGGGTCGAGATTTAATCTTTTGACCCAAGTTGGGCAAAAGAGTCCTGAATTGCAGGGGGTTGGACTAGATGATTCTCATGGTACCTTCCAATTCTATGATTCCCAGAGTGGCAGTCCAGAAAGAAAGAGTGGCTTCAGTGTTCAGCAAGACGGATTATACCAAGGGCCACATGAAATGAGACGGAAGGCCGCAGGCTGCAGGTTCCCCATCTCAGCTCTGTATTGTTTGGAGCAACCAAAGGGGACACTGCCAGAAACTCATGCAGTCTCTCGCATGCTCTTTATCTATGTCTCCGGATTAAGGCCTAGCTAGGCTTTCATTTATCTGCTGGAACTTACAAGCAGCTTTAGAGGGTGGGAATCCCCATTGGAAGTTGCTTCTTATTCCACCCCGCTCTGAAAGTAAAAGAAATGTGTTCCCTTAAGTTGATATTTATGACACGGAAGCAGAAGCAAATCCTTTCCTGGGATTACAGTTTCCAAGAACAGGCCATTTGGATTGAGGGGATTAAGAGAGTTAATGCAAGGAAACCTCCAGGGTTCTACTCTGCGGCTGAGCTCATCAGCGAGCGTGACTCAAAAGCAGCACCCCTGACGTCGGGGGGGGGGGGCTTGCTTATTTATTCAAGGCATTTGTGCCCCAACTCTTCAGACAAAAAGGCTTCCCAGGTGGCTTACAAAAATCAGTAGTCCATGCCTTCAGCCTTCAGTCTAAAGAAAAAAGACAGGATGCATTAGGAAAAAGGAATGGGAGGGAAGAGGTGGAAACGATATTGCAGGCCAAATCTGAAGCCCTGGTGGTGCCTCTCCTCATATTAACCAACCCGGAACCTGCAATCATAATATGAGGTCCTTTTTCATGTGACCCCTCCCATAAGAGGTCCAGAAGATGGCAACACGAAAACAGGCCTTTTCTGTGGTGGCTCCCCATTTGTGGAATGAGCTCATCTAGCACCTTTGTAACGTATCTTTAGGCATTAGGAAGAACCTTTCCTTTATAACCAGGCCTTTGGCTGATTGAACTATCTGTAGCCTTTTAAATGTGTTTGTGCCGAGGAGGGGAAAGGCTATTGGTTGGTTCGTTCTGTATTTTGTGTTCTCACCACCCCCTGATCTTCAGATGAATGAAAATTGAATAAATAATAATGATCACAAGTGGAGAGAGGGCCGTCATAGAATCATAGACTTGGCAGGGACCCCAATGGTCATCTAGTCCAACCCCCTGCAATGCAGGAATCCTGCTTGTGGATGTCCCATAGGCACCTTGCCGGTCACTGTGAGAACAGGATGTTGGACTAGGTGGGCTTTTGGCCTGATCCAGCAGGGCTCTTGCATTCTTATGCCATTCACTTCTATCAGGATTTTTGGGAGATAATTTCCTGCTGGATTATGCAATGGGCTGGGAGTAAAATCTCACAAGGTCTTTTAATACCGTGTCTATTTTAAGCCAAAGTAATAATCTAGACACTTATAAGCTTTCCTCTCTCCCCTCCCACTTCACAAGTTAAATCTTATATTTCTGGTGAAAAATTGCCCAGTGTGCTGCTTCACAGTAAAGTTTGCTCCTTCCCCAGAAAAAATAACAATACAGTATAATAACAACTAATGGCTGACGGAAAACTCCAAGTTTTATTTGTTATTCACTTATTTAAAGCTTTTGCTTTTTCACCACCCCCTGCTCTTTAGCCAAAAAGGCTCCCAGAGCAACTTATATAAGATCAATAACAAACAAATAAGTTCTCTGACCTCAGGATTGCAATCTAAAAGACACGCCAACAAAAAGCTGAAGGGGTTGAGAAGGGAAGAGGAATATAAGCAAATCCAGGAGCCAGTTCTAAAAAGTTACGAAGTTCTTATAATGAACTTCTGATGATGGTATAAGAAAGGACCGAAGGAGAAACGGCTGCTGGAGCCTGATGGAATGTCTACTGCTAGATGACAGGAATGAGCTTGATGGAGTTGCTTTTTTGGTAGAGCTGATGGAGTAGGCTCTGCTCTCCCCTCTCTCTTTCTGCTGTACCCTGATGGTACAGCTGCTGGTAGATGGCAGAAGAAAGGAAAGAGCCTGATGGATCTGGTATTTCAGCAATGGCAACAGAGTAGACCCTGCTGTCTCATCTCTCCCTTTGCTGTCACCTGATGGAATGTCTGCTCCTTGGATGCTTTTAGAAGCCACATTGATGCTACAGAACCAGAAGCACTGGAACTTTCTCCAGACTTCCATTTTTTTGCTTTTAGCTCAACCCCCCCCCCCAAAAAAGGATTCAACAACACTTGAGAGTTTCCATCGGCCTGCCAAATCCTGTCTCTTGTGCTACATAAGCAGCACACTCACAGACTGAACATCGGAAACAGATGGAATGATTGGGAGTTGTTATCGCAGAACTCCCGTTAGGTCACGTCTAGTGTCAATGGGAAGGAAAGTCCCTTGCTGAAAAAGTAACAGACAGCGCAGTCGGTTCTGGGTGGTCAGAGAGCTTTGTATCCAACTGAGCTGAACCCCGCTTCCCCCAATCCATCTTCTATGCTATGTCATGCATGTAACATCAAGGAAGCTCATGAAATCACAAACTAGGAACCCCATCTACAAACTAGGTAGCCCCCATCTATTTTTCAAGCTCCAGGAGTTTCTCAGCCAGAAAATAAAATAGTAAATGAAGTTTGTTTTTGGCACAGCTGTGTGATACTGAACAAATCCGGATATGCACAGGAAACCTCTATACAATGTGTATTGTTAACCAGCAGATGTGTTTGAAACTATTTTCACAATGAGAATAATTTTCCATTCTTTATCGCTTTTGTTTTATGCCTTGGGAGACAATACAGTGCAAAAATTATGCTAATATCTTGATGAACAGCTCCTCATCCCCCCCTCAAAAGGCAATTACAAGTAACAATTATGCTTTCTTTCCTTTGCAAACAATAGCATCAACTCTCAAAATATTTAGCATAGCCTGTGTACATACCATATATTTAAAGCACATTCCCCACCCCACCCCAGAATCCTGGGAACTGTAGTTTATCCCTTAAAGGTAAAGGGACCCCTGACCATTAGGTCCAGTCGTGGCCGACTCTGGGGTTGCGGCGCTCATCTCGCTTTATTGGCCGAGGGAGCCGGCGTACCGCTTCCGGGTTATGTGGTCAGCATGACTAAGCCACTTCTGGCACACCAGAGCAGCGCACGGAAACGTCGTTTCCCTTCCCGCTGGAGCGGTACCTATTTATCTACTTGCACTTTGACGTGCTTTCGAACTGCTAGGTTGGCAGGAGCAGGGACCGAGCAACAGGAGCTCACCCCGTTGTGGGGATTCGAACCGCCAACCTTCTGATCGGCAAGTCCTAGGCTCTGTGGTTTAACCCACAGCGCCACCCGCGTCCCTTACAGGGCAACAATTCCAAGCACCCATCACAAGTTCCCAGGATTATTTGGGGGAGAAAGTGCTTTAAATGTATGTTGTGTACTCAGCTATAAGATGACTTACAAGTTGTATACAGACCATTCTCTAAGCTGTTGACAGTGGTAGCGCCATCAAGGTAGGACTTTGGGGCAGAATTCAACTCCCCACCCTCTGACTCAGTAGAAAGAGCAAGAGGACTCCCAAATGCAGCCAAGGTGGTTGACGGCATGTTTAAGTAAGTGCAGGAATACACATTATCATTCAGAGATGGGACGAGACTGTAAGACCATAAAGTTCTCCATGCTTCTCTGCTGACCTTATTTTGAGTTTTCCCTCCCCCTGCTTTTTGTGGCACTTCTTTTAATTGTCACTACTTCATTTTACGTGTATATTGCATATTGAAGCCTTGAATGTTATTAGAGACAGAAGGGCAAGAGATGAGCATTTTAAAATAAAAGTAAAATATTGAACAAGTAGAAGTCGGTCGCATACAAAAAAAAAAATGCATTTTACATCACTGTTTAATACAATTGAGACCAATTTTGCTAAAGAAACACATACACAACAGTGATCTTAAGCTTCTATTATCAGCTATTTAATTGCAGGTGTCATTTTGAAATGAGTTTCAGATTGCCCAAGTTGTTATTGCTTTAAAGGAACGTGCTGCTGTTACGTGTGTGCATGTGTTTTAAAAGGGGGGTTGGAAATCAATGTACCATTAATAGCTGCATCTTAACTATGATAAGCCAGTCAGAAAACAAAGAATAAATACAATAGAAATGAAGACTTAATAAGGTTAGCTTCTGCAAAGCCCATCATTAAACCTGCGGGGACCCTCAATTTCAACACACTAATGAGGCATGTGCTCCAGCCTGCATGTGCTCTTCGCAAAATACTTAATTGGCCAGGAGCCAGGCTCAAGAAACAACAAACTAGCAACCTTAAAACCATACTCATGCCGCGGCACTTCCATGCTGGGGCACACTTAACAGGGGGAACCAGGGGATCAGCTTCTAACCTCCGGAATCCAGATCTCTAAGGCCATCAAAACCTCCAAAGTTAAACAACAGAATTCACTCTCACCAAGACGTAGCGATGGCCATCGTCTTGGATAGCTTTAGAAGAGGACTGGACAAATTCATAGACGATCAAGCTATCAGTGGCTATTAATGCAGTTGATGGAAACCACAGGAGAGGAGAGTGTTGTAGCGCCTGAGTCCTGCTTGTGAGCTTCCCATTTGGTTGGCCATGGTGAGAACAGGATGTGGGACTAGATGGGCCACTGGCCTGATCCAGCCAGCTCGTTTCATGTCACAAGGACTGCTTTTGCTTCGCCCCCGAAAATGGCAGAGCTGAAGGGATGCACACTCTGGCCTCTGCCAGAAACAAGACTCAGCTCTGTAAGTCAACTATCCTAGGACTGCAGAGCAGAAGGAAAGCACATCCATTGGGCATGGTGCAAAGAGCTGCTGGGAATGTATTGAATTTAAAGCAGGTTTGGGGAACCTCTGGACCTCCATATGTTGCCAAACTGCAACTTCTATCTGTCCCGGCAAGCATGGCCAAAGGCCAGGGATGATAGGAGTTGTAGTTCAGCAACATACAGAGGACCAAAGGTTCTCCCACACCTGGTTTAAGGGCTTGTTTTGTGTGTGTGTGTATCACTGCAATCTGTTGTAAGCCACTTTGGGGATCACTAGTTCAAAAGGCAGGATATAAAATAAATATTGGATCTTATGACTGTATAATAAATGGCTGAATCTTCTAAAGAAAGATCTGTCAGGAGCCCAGTGTTCTATATGCAACAGAGGCTAGCCTGATCCCTCTGGAGAAATTCACAAGCAATGCAGGATAGTGATGTTCATCCTCTGTAATTTGCGTGCATTTGGAGGCACAGCTGCTCTCACACAGAGAGACCTCACTTATCATGGCCATCCTATAGACCAGTCTCCCCCAACCTGGTGCCCTCCAGATGTTTTGGCTGACAGCTCTCATCAGCCCCAGACAACATGGTCAAGGATGAAGGAAGCTGTTGAAAACATCTTGCAGTCGCTGGACTGGGGAAGGCTGCTACATAATAATACTATAAGCTGGTATATAATAATACTATAAGCTGTCTTGAGAACTACAGTCAAGTAGGTACAGAGTAATAGTTTAAAAGAAATCATTACATTTCAGAAAACAAATTAATCACCGAAAACTGACCTCAAAACATTTTTCCTTTTTAGCCTGATGTAGCAGTTCTGCCATTCCTGGTAGAAGCACAGGAAATATGTAGCATTCCAATAATTCTCTTGGAGTACCTGGACAAAAATTATTCTTGAGAATTCATTTTTAAGCAGCGATATTGTTTGTGTTCACACATCACAGCCAAGCCATTATGGCCAGGTTCAGGGTCTCTCTTCTTTCTCTCCCTGGTTGATTTCACTACTATTTTTTTGTCTTGCAAAAGTACAATTCTAATTAAGTATGTCCAGGTTGCTCGCTGGGGCAAGGCGGTTTGAGCATATTACACTAATCCTGGTGCGACTGCACTGGCTGCCAATTAGTTTCCAGGCCAAATTCAAAGTGTTGGTTTTAACCTTAAATGGCTCAGGACCGCAATACCTCAAGGAATGCCTCTCTCCTTGTGAACTGGCTCAGATCCTGCAATCACCATTTGAGGCCCATTTTCATGTGAAGCCCAGAGGGTGGCAAGACAAGAACAGGCCTTTTCTGTGGTGGCTCCCCGTTAGTGGAATGCTCTCCCTCGGGAGGCTTGACTAGTGCCTACATTGCAGATCTTTAGGCACTAGGCAAAAACGTTTCTCTTTAACTGGGCCTTTGGCCTATTAACATTCTATGCCCTTTTAAATGTCTTTTGGAAGGGGGATTATTGGTTTGTTTTTGTTCTTGTTTTTTATTATGTATTTTGTGTTCTCATTTTGTATCTTTATGTTGTGAACCGCCCTATGATTTTCGGATGAAGGGTGATATACAAATTTAATAAAAAATAATAAATAAGCTGTACTCTGACTTACAGGTTTTTAGGTCAGGCAGCTCAGGTGATGTTGGTAGGGAAAGGAGAGAAGGGGTCTTTGCAGCAATCGATTCATCAGTAAGAGGTGATTTGCTCTGATCCCCACTCAAATCTGGTGAAGTTTCAGCACCTACAGGAGCCTCCTTAAAATCAAATTTAATAATATAAATACCCTGGTATAATTACAAAAACAACAACAACACATTTTAAACAAGCTGATCCCAAAAAGGAACCCAGACTCAAAGCATAGCCTGGAGCTATTGAAGTGCAGTGAACAGAATGTTATAAATGGACAGGAGATCCAGCTCCAAATAAATCCCCACTTATTCATTTCTTAAATTTGTATCACACCCCTCTTTCTAGAAGAGCCTAGGGTAGCAAACATAAATGTTAAAGCAGTACAATTTAATATAGAATAAAACACTTTTAAATCATTCAAACACAATTGAAAACCATCTAAAACTTTTAGAGCATCTAAACACATTTAAAAACAGTAGTATATTCTCACAATTTCATGGCTGTGATGGCCAATATCTCATAGCCATCAAATGCCTGGACAAACAGGAATCATAGAACTGCAGAGTTGGAAGGGGCTCTTAGGATCATCTAGTCCAACCCCCTGCAGGAATATACAGGTGTCTCATACGGGGTTCAAATCTGCAACCTTGGTGTTATTACCACCATGCTCTAACCAACTGAAATACCTAAGAATGTTTTAAATTTTCTCTTGAAAGTCAATGAGGGAGGCAGACACATCTCACCAGGAAGGACATTTCAAAAAAAGAAAAGAAAAAGGAAACCACCACCAGGAAGGCAGTGTCCTTGGTCTGTGCCAACTGGGCGGTAGCTGGAGACAGCAACAACAACAGGGTCCCCCCTGCCAATAGGAGATCCCTATTGGCTTTACATAACTTCAGTTTCCAGAGTTCCCTAAGAAGAGGGACTGATTGTTAAAACCACTTTGGGAACTGTAACTCTGCAAGGGGAATAGGGGTTTCCTAACAACTATCAGCACCAATAACAAATTACAGTGGTACCTCAGGTTAAGAACTTAATTCATTCTGGAGGTCTGTTCTTAACCTGAGGTACCACTTTAGCTAACGGGGTCTCCCGCTGCCGCCGGAGCACGATTTCTGTTCTCATCCTGAAGCAAAGTTCTTAACCCGAGGTATTATTTCTGGGTTAGCAGAGTCTGTAACCTAAAGTGTCTGTAACCCGAGGTACCAGTGTATACATCTCTGGATTACCAGGGGGAAGGCATGATTCTGCAGAGATCTCCAGTCTCTACCTGAATTCATGGCAGAGATTCAAATGATATGAACAAATGGAAACATCAAGTCTGGATTACCAACCTTCAACCTTGTTTCCTTCCCCACCCCACCCCGCTTCCTTCATCCTTTTGATCAAGAAGGATTTGTTCAAATACACAAGAACACAGAGGATGAAATCCATGCATATTTCCATGTGATGCTGATTTGTAAAGAGGTGAAGTGGAGAACAGAGCTGTGCAAAACAGCACCTGCTACTTAGTATTAGACGAATACCTTGGATTTGTCCCTGCAATGAAATCTGCAAAGTAAGGAATATTCAGGAAGATAAGAAGAACTGGGAAACATCAAACTGACAGTCCATGTCTAGTCATTTCCTACAGGGAGCCCAGGCGCAGGACATGAGGTCAGCCTCCAATCCCCATCTTTTGTTCTGCTGCAGCCTCTATTCGGTGATACAGTGCCTTTGAAGCTGGAGGATCGACACCAAGGGAGAGGAACTGAATCCATACAGAATTGGGGACATTTCAGTTGAGGGGAAAAGCGAGCCAGAGGTGACATGATAGAAGTTTAGAAAATTAGACATGGCAAGGAGAAAGTGGGGGGGAGGGGGAGTTTCTTACTTTCTCCTAACACCAGGATGCATGGACATCCAAATGAAGCTGAATGTTGAAAGATACAGGATGGATAACAAACAAAAAGTGCTTCTTCACACAGCAATTGTCTTTACCTGGGAAGTAACTACAGGCTCTTGCTTAGGTTCAGGCACAACCTCCCTCTTCTGGTCCAAAGTGTCAGGATGGGGAGGCTGCATTGCTTCAAATTCTGGGGAGGGGGAGAAAGAAAAGGAAAGGGGGAGTGAAAGTGTCAGGTTTTTGTTGCTCCTAGGCAGTGCCAGATTTCCGTATAAGCTAAAAAAGCTATAGCTTAGGGCCCCACTCTCTTGGGGGGGCCCACAAAATTTAAAGGGGGGGGGGAACTGGATGTAGATTTCCAAAGTATAAGATAAAAAACAAAACAAATAAAACCTACATACAGCAACAGTGTTTTGTGTTGTGTATGGACCTATTAGGTCCAGAAATTACCATATAGCATATATTCAACACAAAAAACAGCGACAATTTGTTGTTGACAAAAGATAGCAGGACATTTAAAGGGCCCCTTTACCTTCAGTATATTAGGGCTTCATCAAACCTAAATGCGGCCCTGCTCCTAGAGAAGGTCTGGATAGATCACGCCCCCAATTTGCACCGAGGCATTTGCCGAAGATGCGGGCAAAAGGGGGGCAACGCGGGGGGGAGGGGAGAGGAGGGTCTCCCACCTGCGCAGATTTGCTCCCAGAGGTTGGGGGCCGGGAGTTCCTCCATAGCAGCCGCGGCAGCAGGAGGAAAGGGGAGCGGTTGCTAGGCAACCTCAAAGCCGCGGGCGCCCAGCGGCGGTTTCCCCGCTAGGCCGCGGCGCCTGTTTTCCTTTCCGGGTCAGGCCGAGCGAGGCGAAGTGTTTTCGCGGCTTTCGAAGAAGCGGCGCCCAGGTAGGGGAGGGAAGGAGCTGGGGTCGTAGGAGGAGGCAGGCAGGCCAACGGGCCCCGCTTTCCTTCCTCAGGACAGGTGAGTGGCGGTGGGGGGGGGGGGAGAAGGCTAGAGGGAGGGGTCGGTTTCTGTGGGGTGAGGGGAGGCTTTGGCTTCCGTAGGGCTGGGAGGCCCGTGACCCCCAAGCAGCGGTGGAGGGGGGGGGGACAACTGCGGCCTTCCAGATGCTGCCGGCCTCCCGGCTCTTCTCACTCCCAGGCCGCGTGGCTCATGGCCGAGGCTGCCGTGGGAGGAGTAGGGAGTCCAGCAAGATTAGGAGAGTCCTGATGTCCATGTCATTAAGTTTCATTTATTTTTTTATACCGTCCTTCATCCGAGGGTCTTAAGGCGGCAGAAAAAGCAACAACAACGCAGGAATACGTAACGTAATAAACAAAATAATCACACACACATACACAGGTGGTTTAAGTAGCTAAAGGCCTGGGAGAAGAGAAACATTTTCACCTGATCAGAATCAGAAGAATCTTTATTTTGCATCAGCCACTAGTCATAGCAATAAAATAAAATAAAGCATACTGACGAGAGAGGTGAAAACTTAACTATAGAAAATACATTTTTGGGGAGGTTACATCAATAATCAAATAATAGACCTTATTCTAATTGCCCCCGCTAAAAACCTTGCAGTTTTTGCTGTCACCTGATCATCTTGATCTGCTAAAAGAAAGGGGACAGTAGCAGCGGTTGGGCAACCCAGCGTAGACAATAATAGAGGGGTAATAACCTCAAATCTTTTTATAAAGAGTGCAAGCCAGAAGCATATGAGGCACTGACTCAATTCTGCACGCCTAAAGAGATGCAACAAAGTATGGTTTTAGAACAAAGTATGGTTTTAAAAGCATGGTCATGATTTATTTACTTTTCGATTTTATTGTTTTGTCTTTTTGTAAACAGCTTTAAAAAGAACGAACAAGCAGTGTATAAATTGTATGAAAAATAAATAAGCCTCTGTACAGAGCAACTACAGAAAAGACTTGTTCTTCTGTTGCCGCTCCTGGTTTGAGACCAGGATACCTAAAAGATTGTCACACCCCATATATGCCCAGCCAGCCACTGTGCTCTTCAGAAGAGGGCCTCATGCAGGTACGATCTTTACAGGAGGTCTGTCCCACAGGGCCTTTAGCGTGGTGGCATCCCCCCTTTTGAACTCTCTGCCATTAACTACTAGGCAAGTGCTGCCTCTGATGTCTTTTTGGCATCTGTTGTCTTGTTGACCATCCAACAAGCCTTTTAAACTGAGGTCCTTATTCCAGCCTGCATCGGGACTATTTTTATCTGTGTTTGTTTGTTTTAATACGAAGTTGTTTTTAATTGTTTTCTATGTGGAACTGTTTTCGATTATCTTGACACTTGCATAGGGTTGTAACTGTTTTATTTGACTTATAATTACACATTTTATTGCTGTAAGTCACCTTGTGGTGAAGGAAAAGGAAGAAATCTTACTTAGTAAAGAAGGGTGGGAACGCATATTGTTTGTCCACATGGAGATGTGTGATAAGATGGGGGGAAAGAGACCCAATATGTATGAAGTGTTCGTGAATATGTGCCTTTAACACTATTTATTTCTGTATACCTTCCTGTCTGACTCCTTTTGCACTGTTAAATATAAGAGCACAGGAGGAGCCATGCTGGATCAGCCCAAGTGCCCAACTATCATAGAATTGTAGGGTTGGAAGGCATCTTATATTTACAGCAGCCATTGGGATGCCTGTGGCAAGCAGGACATGAGAGTAAAAACACTCCTGTTGTTGTCGCCTCATTCATTCATTCAGAGGCCTGTTGCCTCTGATTCTGGATGTAGTACATACAGAAATCATGACTAGTTGCCATTGACCACCCTATCGTTCATGAAATTGCATAATTCCCATTTAAAGCTCTCTAATTTGGCTGTATGCCCACAGTCCGCTGTAACAAAGAATGTCACTGGAATTGCTTGCAGTGAAGGACAGTGCTACTTATTTAACTTATTTAAGAGTGTAGAGATCATCTCCTTCCCCTGCAGCAGAAAATGTGTCAAGCATGGAAATAGCTGCCAAAAAAGAGAGAGCATGTCTCAAGTTGCTGATAAATTATTAGTAGCCTAATGTGTTTCAGCAAAAAAGCATTATTCTCATGGGAGAAGGGAGAGAGGAACACACAAACCTGGAGGAAAGCTAAGCTTGTATACATCTTGCTAAACTATAATGATACCAACTGTGGTAAGTTACTACTTGGTAAATGGGTGCCTGCTTTTTGTTTTTCAGAATAGTCATAAAGGATGCAAGCAACAAAACTGATAGATCTGTGCAGATAAATATTAAAGTTAACGCTATGGTTAGAAACCAGGCAGCTGTTATAATAGAAGAAAATGGCTATTATGATTTACAAACCAAAGTCAAGGCAAAGAAAAAGAAGCGCTTGGTAAATGGAGAGGGTTCAGATCAGATAGATTCAATGAAGAAAAATGCTTCCAAATTGAAGAGCAAAGGTTGTACAAACCTTCCTATTGTTATAGAAAGCAGTTCAGATTCAGAATTATTAAAAGAAACTGATGAAATGCCTAAGAAGCTCAAGAGAAAAGGAACACAAAGATTTTCTTGTAATCAAGATGGTGATTGTGAGTTTTCTAGTAAAGAGCTGCCAATAGAACAGCAGGAAGCCCCTTTTTTCATTAGTAAGAAACGCAAAAGGGATATTCCAGACAGTGATGGAGTTGGTGATGGATTTCCTGCAAAGAAAAAGAAGAAGAAGAAAAAAACCAAACTTGCTCACTGTGTGATACAACTTAGTGGAGAAGATGAGGATGAGCCTGTAAAACACGTCTCCAAAAAACAAAAAACCATTTCCCAGGAGACAATGTTTCAGACTCTTGTCCAAAATGCTGCAGGTGACAGGGATATTGTAATGAAAAAAAAAGTTTGCTGCTTAAAAGAAAAAGGTATTACCAACACTGTACACCAGTTAGAAGAAGAATTTGGTTGCAAGAGGAGAGCTCTTGGTTTTCAACAGCATCTAGAGGGCATAGCCAATGTATCAGAAGAAGAAAGCAAAGTAATGAAGAAGAAGAGGAAGAAAAAGAAAAGAAAGCAACCTCTTCTGACATCAGAGGATAACCAAGAAAATCAGTCTTGTGTTTCTATTGAAAGCCAACCAAAACAAAAATCTAAAACAAAGCCAAGCAATGGCAAGGAGAAAACAGGTCTGATCTCAAACTCTGAACGAGACAGCAAAGTGAAGAAGAAGAAAATGAAGAAGAGGAAAACCCAAACCAAAGTTGCAAGCAATCATCCAGCTCTCTTGGAGGATGATGGAGATGTGGCTACAAATGAGAGCTGGTCAGCAACAAAGAGGACTAAGAACGCCCCCAAATCCAAAAAGGCGCAAGACCATGTAGTGAGCTGGGAAGATGGCAGATCTGAAAATGACAGCAGGCAGCACATCAAGAAGAAAAAGAAGAAGGACCGGGAGAACAGAGGCGCCAAAGCCTGTGAAGAAGAGCCCAGTTTCAAGAAAGCAAAGATTAAACAAGAAGCAAAGGTAGCTTCTAAATAGAACTTGCTATTTGCCATTTCTTATGTAGTTTGTTTTTATCCCACCTGTCCTCCAGTAAGGTCAGAGTGTCATGTGTGATTCTGCTTCCCTCTCCCTTGCCCTCCCCTGCCCCCATTTTAGCATCACGAGTGCCTGATGGGATAATAATAATAATAAATTTTATTTATACCCCGCCCTCCCCAGCCAAGACCGGGCTCAGGGTGGTTAACAACCAATAATAAAAACAAGTTGATTAAAATACAACTTAAAAACAAGATTAAAATACTACATTAAAACAGTAAGATTTCTCTTCACAGGAGGAGAAAGGAAAAAAGAAAAAGGGGGAGGGAATCAAATTGATTCAAAGCCAAAGGCCAGGCGGAACAACTCTGTCTTACAGGCCCTGTGGAAAGAAATCCGATCCTGCAGGGTCCTTGTCTCATGAGACAGAGCGTTCCTCCAGGCCGGAGCCAGTGTTGGAAAGGCCCTGGCTCTGGTTGAGGCTAATCTAACTTCCTTAGGGCCCGGGACCTCTAGGTAGGTTGGGTTGGGCTGGGAAAGTGTAGTTCACCCAAAATTCATGGCTGAATGAGGATTTGAAACTTTTAGCATTCTTTGAGAATGTAAGTAGGGGTGACCCAGTCAACATTGTGTCTTTAAATTTTTGAAAACCTTTTGTCATAAAGCTCCTCACCAAAGACTTTTGGGATAAGAGGACAGGATCAATAAACTTGAAAGCAGAGAGTAGAAATAAATACACAGTTCTTAAAATGGAGGAATGTAAGAAGTGGGGATTTCAAATCCTCACTCATGTTTGAGTGGGTATTTGAACCCTGGTCTCTCAGGTCCTAGTCTGACGTTCCAAGCACTACGCCACACGTTCTTTGGGGCGGTTATCACCTCTCCTTTCAGTTATCTGTTCTTTCTCTACTACCACAATAATGTGATACCCACCAATTTGGACAGCCTTAAAGGGGGATCAGACAAATTTGTGAAGGATAAGGCTGTTGGTGACTAATAGGCATATTTTAGCTTTCTTGCTTCCAGTATCAGAGGTAGTGTGCATTCAGACACCAGTTGCTGGAGATCACAAGTGTGAGGGTGTTTTTTGTACAGTAGTACCTCGGGTTAGGTACTTAATTCGTTCCGGAGGTCCGTTCTTAACCTGAAACTATTCTTAACCTCAAGCACCACTTTAGCTAATGGGGCCTCCTGTTGCCGTCATGCTGCCGGAGCACGATTTCTGTTCTCATCCTGAAGCAAAGTTCTTAACCCAAGGTACTATTTCTGGGTTAGCGGAGTCTGTAACCTGAAGCACATGTAACCTGAAGTGTGTGTAACCCAAGGTACCACTGTACTCCTGTTTGTGGACTTCCCTTCGCCATCTTTTTGGCCACTGTGGGAAGAGAATGTTGGGCTACAGGAGCTTTTGGTCTGATCTTATCTTGGCCATGGCTACCAGTAACTTCATGAAAAGATGGCAGGGCTCCAATAGCCACTCTGTGGCTTTAATCTTCCATTTTTATACCATTCTTTTGGTATAATGTGGAATGCTAACCATATCACGCTTAAACATGAGCGGGTTTTCCCGGTGATACTCAAAATGTGCACTCTTGTTTTTCAGGAAGGGGATGAAGAAATAAAAGTGGTGGCATTTAAGAAAGGAAACTGTGACGAAATACAAATAGACAAGGTACAACCTTATTCTTTTGTGGCTCTTTTGGAGTCTTATTGTGGCACATATTAGGCTGATTTGGATAATGTTCTGTGTTTGGCTCACATGGACGTGATGAAGCAGGATCTCATCTGCATGTCCTGCCCTCTCGGGATGCCCATCTTGGGCTATGCCAGACTTTTATGTGCTGCTTCCCAGTTAGTGACTATGTGGTTTTCGGGTTAGTGACTATGTGGCTCAGACTTATGTAGGTTGTGGATTATGCTCCTAGTCATTATCACTTGATTTATATACCACATTTTCCACAAGAACATCTGTGTTTAAAGCATTTCACATACAAAACAGTCACTGATTGATCAGCCATAGTTTAGACAATCAAACTGTGATGAGTTTTGGGCTCACACGGTCCCCTCTTCCACTTCTCGTACAAAGATGGAAGAGTGGGAAGCGAGAGAATGCAGCCTCAGAGTTGACACAGCTTGTTCCCACCAGTCACGTATACCCCATAAACTGTAGTTTAATTGATCATCTGAACCAAGGTGTTGTTTGGGCAACTCCAGTGTGAGAGAAGTGGTGGTTTTAGGATAAGATTGTATGATCCTCTGTAAATTGAGAATTGTATCAAGAAGGGGGCCTGTTATCTAGCAGATAATTGTGTTTCACGACTCTAACCATGGAAGGACTCAGCTTCAGGCACCACCTGCAGTTCTGCTGCTTTGGCCACCTATTCTTGCTCTGTGGTAGTTCTGTAATTCTGGGCACAGCATCAGATGTGCAAAGCCAGCCTTACTCCCCAAGTGCTGGATTCAAATGTGTTGGTTCTTTGTGAATGAGATGAGCTTAGAAGTCCTGAGGCTTTCAGATTTGTCCTCTCCCCACCTCCACCTGCTCTTCTTTTCTTGTTTCCTGGTCTTCCTGATAAGCCAGCTTTGTTTTGTCAAGCTTGCTTGCATTTTTTTTTTTTTTATGGCAACAGGCACCTACTTTAGAACAGGAGAGTGGTATTTCAAGCACTCTGGAAATGTATCCAGGAGGCACTGGGAAGGTTGCCCATCTCTGATGCAAGGGAATTTTGAAACTGGAGTAGCTGGCTGGGGAGGGCAACTGGATAATGCCAAAGGGGTTCAAAATGTCTGATTGTTTCCATGGGTATTTTATCATCCCTCCTTCATTGCCACTCTTTTCCATGTACACAGTTTGAGGTCATCCACTACCTGCAGTGTTCTCAGAGCCAAGTAAATGCAGCCTCCCAGTCTGTAAAACATTCTTTCTCTGCATTTGTGTATTTTGAGAACTGCTTGTCTTGCAGATGCTTTTTACCTTCGCAAATTCTTGTATGCGTAAAAGGGTTGAAATTGTGCCTTTTCTTTCCTGCAAGTAACATTTTGGACACTTCTCCCCTTAACTTCTTGACGTTTCTAAGCAGTTTTACAATCAAACAATATTTTTTTGCCCTCATGCGCATATTTTCCCCATTTTTCCATGCCAGTTGAGACGGCAGGCTCTCCAAGAAGAGATTGACAGGGAATCTGGCAAAATGAAGACTGTCAAGGAAGAGGGAGAATCGGTAAGCACGAGCTCTGCAAGAGCCCAGGTAGCTAGGACAAAGCAGCCCTGCACTGTGGTTGACTTGCGATGCTAGTCATGTCTGTGGTTTGGCACGCCAATCTCTCATCTGATTGGAAACTTGAGGTCATGCTGTAGAACAAATGAGTCCAGTCTTTAGAGATGCTGAAACCAGAGCACTCTGACCTCCAGAAAACTGTGATTCCAGTTGTTAATCCTGAAAAATAGCATTTTTGCTCCGATAGTCCCTTAATGGAATTAGTTGTGATATCTTTGCTGTAGAATTTTTGTGTGTTTGTTTGTTTCTGTTTGCTGTGGAATATAAATAACACTAGCCCTTGGACATAGCTCTCACGCTCTGATTAGCACTGCCATGTTTCTTTTCTCCATGACTGCAAAAGATGACCAGTCAGAGGTAGAGAATCTGAGGGAGCCTACCTTTTCCCTGCATTTAGTGGACTGCACCATCTAATACTCTTAACTGCAGGAGGCAGTTGCCCCCTTTGAAGAATGTGGTCCCCAAATCCCTGACGGAAATGAGCTAGCCTGTCTTGGGAGCTGGAGTAATGGCACAATTGAGGTTCTCTGTGTTTGCTGACTTAGATGGGGAAATTGAGTCTTAAATTGCCAAGAGGGGTGTTAAAAGGTTTCTGTACTTCAGGTGAATAGGCCATCTTGGGTATCGATTGGCATCTGCTCACATTAGAAGTCCAGCTGTCTCAAAGGGCCACTTCACACATGACAGATTTCCTCTCTGAATTATCACTTCTGTGTAAAAGCATAAGGGCCTCTGTTGGATCAGGCCAGTGGCCCAACTGATCCAGCATCCTGCTCTCTCAATGGACAACATCCAGATGCCTGTTGGAACCATGCAAGCAGGAGCTGAACTGTACTCTCCCCGTTTGTGATTCCCACTAACTGATATTCAGAGGCGTAGTGCCTCTGACAGTGAAGGTATGCCTAGTCTAAAGGTATGTGCTGAAAATAAGCTGGTCTGCCTCTGGTCACTGCCTGGATGGTAGACTACATTTGCTGCCCTGGCTAGTCCTATTCAGTTATAGTATCATAGAATTGTAGAGGTGGAAGGAACCCCCAAGGGCCATCTAGTTCAACCCTCAGCAGTGCAGGAATCACAGCTAAAGAACCCCTGACAGATGGCCATTCAACATCTGTTTATAAGCCTCCAGTGAAGGAGAGTCCAGCACCTTCCAAGATAGCCCATATCCCCGTCAAATAGGTCTTACCATCAGAAAGTTATTCCTAGCGACTGCTAGGATAGCTCAGTTGGTAGAGGATGACACTATTCATCTCAGGATTGTGGGTTCAAGCGCCACATTGGGCAAAAGATTGTTGCATTGCAGAGGATTGGACTAGATGAACCTCGAGGTACCTTCAAACTATGTTTGGTTGGAATCTTCTTTCTTGTAATCTGAATCCATTGGTATAGATTCTACCATCTAGAGCAGGCTTCTTCAAACTCGGCCCTCCAGATGATTTTTGGCCTACAACTCCCATGATCCTTAGCTAGCAGGACCAGTGGTAAGGGATGATGGGGATTGTAGTCTCAAAACATCTGGAGGGCCAAGTTTGAGGAAGCCTGGTCTAGAGCAGCAGAAAACAAACTTGCTCCATCTTCATTTGACACCTCTTCAGATATTTAAAGGTGTCTGTTTCCTCTCAAGTCTTCTCTTCAGGCTAAACATACCCAGCTCCTTCAACTATTTCTCATAAGGCTTGGTTTCCATCGTGGTCATCCTCCTCTGCAAATGTTTCAGCTTGTCGTTAAAACTGGAATGCCAGGTGGATGCTTGCAACCTCTAAAAGAGTTGTAAGGTATTTCAGGTGAAGGAAGCTGGACAGTTTGGGGTTTTTTTGTAAATGCCCAGTTGTGCTTTAAATGTGCAAATGTCTAGATGGCTGTAGAGTTGTCCTCCAGCTGACATTTATGCAGGGAATCCCAATCCCTTGGTGACGGCCTATCAGAATGCATTAGCACCTGGAAGAACAGGAGTGACAGAGCCCAATGGCAAGCTTCACAAAAAGCCAGCTAAAAAGGGTAGGGAAAAATAAAGACATGTTGGAGAGCTGCTCAGAGTTAACCTCCAAAATTGCAGGGTTTGGAAAAGCTGTTCTTACGCCTGCACGAATCTCACCACCACCACCGCTAAGTAGAATTAATTGTTTGTAAGCTGACATGTCTGGGTGCAGAAGCTGAGAATGGAGGAAGTCTAGACAATTGGAAAGAAGAGTTGGGCATGGTAGGAAATGAAAAATCAGAAGGCAGTGGTTCAGAGAACATCTCCCGTAGGACTCCTGTCTTTCTGTTGGTTCCCTGGGAATGCCTGGAGGGCTGTTGCTGCCTCTTTTGTTTTGACTGCTGTTGCTGTCACCTACTGATGGTGAGAGGAAGCAGGGGGAGGGATTGGGGAGGGTGAGAGGGAGAGGCAATGCATGTGTGCGTAAATGTGGGGAGGGGGATGGAAAGGAAGGGCAAAACAAGGAGAACATTTATTCTCTTGAATCATCTCTCCCTCTTGTATACCCAACAGAGCACTGCGCTCTGCAGGTGAGGCCCTCCTCCAGATACCACCTTATCTGGACATCGTACAATGCAGGAATCAGGCCTTTAGCATGGCACCTACGCTTTGTAACTCCCTCTCTTTACATATCAGATAGGCACTGTCTCACTTGTCTTCTTTGGCACCCGTTTCCTCTTCCAAACGAGCCACTTAAAGGGAGATTGTAATCCCAATCTTTATTTGTGTTGGACTTGAAATTGTTTGAACACAACACTTTTATTGTCTTGATGTTTTTACTATTAAGTGGCTTTGGACTGTTTTAAGGGAAGTGATTCATAACTAAATAGATGCATAGGAAGCTGCCTTATTGTTCATCTAGCCCAGTATTAGCTATTCTGACTGGCCGTGGCTCTTCAGGTCTCAGAAAAGGGCGTCTTCCCCATCTCCTGCTTCCTGACCCTTTTAAAGCATTTGAGTCTGGGAACCTCTGTCTGCAAAGCACATACTCTACCACTGAGCCTGGTGTGGGGAATCTCTAACCCTCCAGATACTGCAGAACTACAACACTCACCATCCCCGACCATTGCTTGTACTGGCTGGGGCTGTTGGGAATTGTTGTTCAGCAGCAATCTGGAGGGCCAAATGGTCCTCACGCCTGCGCTAAGCTGTTACTAGTTCTGGCCTGTGCCTCTCTGCCGCCTGCACCTTCCTCACTTATTTGCATTGATATATTTATATAGACAATCCTGTACTTTGCAGAAGGTATGCTTACTGAGATGCAACCTTTGCTGTCTTGCTCAGGCCATAAGGCATGTGCCATCTTCTAGCATGAAAAGACAGTGCAGTGCCCAGTACATTTTTTAAAAAAAAAATATAGATTCTACATTTCATAAGAATACAGCAAAATAGTAGACACCATACGAAATTGCAGTAAGATCAATAAAAATGAGTGGGAAGAGGATAGAAAAATGAACATTTCAGAGGCCTGTCTGTGTTAAGAGTTTTCAGGAAACATCTGAAAGGAGGCGCGGGGGGGGGGGGGATTCCTGTCAATCCTCTGGTGGCAGGGAGTTCCATAGGGCAGGGCCTGCCACACTAAGGGCTTGGTCCCTAGTAAAGGCTGACTGAACCTCAGGGATGTGAGGAACCACCATCAGACAATCTTAGTGGTTGAGTTGGAGCACTGTGAACATGTACCCCTGCATCACACTGTTCTCCTGTTTTCCTTCTTTGGCTATAACCTGCATTTGGTTGGCTAATAAACTTGATTTAGGTCCTTTGGGGCACTAATCCACACTTGTGCCTTGCATTTCAGGATGTCCATTTTGGCCAGTGGACCACAGCAACCTTTGAAAATTCAGAGCAAAAAACCAAGTTCCTCCGGCTGATGGGTGGATTTAAGAAGGGTCCTGTACCAGTCCAAGGTCCTCCAGCACATGCCTCCAAGCTGAACATGGCTTTGGACAAGAGCAAAGAGCAGAACCTGCAGCAGAAGCTACAGACTGAATTTGAGAAGGCGTTAGCTTGGAAGCACCACAGAGGCATCGGCCTTGGATTTCAGCCTCCCATTCAGAAGCAGGTGCACATAGATAAATTTGCATCAAGATCTATAAAATTTGAAGACTGAACTATCAGGGAGGCTTTCCTAAATCATGTTTGGTTTCCTTAACAGTGCTTCTTCTGGGGGAGGGGTCGGGGAGAACAACATTTGTTGGAATGACTAAGAATGCCAGTAGGCATCAGATTTCTAAAAAAAATTTGGTGGCTAAATGACCTCTCAACAAAATCATTGGATTCGCTCGTGTTTCAGACAGGTAAAAAAATCTCAGATATCTTTATCCCATTACTTTTGGCAGCTGGTGTTTGTAAATGTCCAACTTCATTTTTGAAATGTTCATTAGACTAGTTGTTGGAGGAGGAATGGACATGAAGTTATTGGTCATTTAATGGATTGTCTGTTCACCCTGGCACCCTTTGCTTCCAAGCTTACTTTTCAGTAGCCCGGAGCACTGGGATTAGACCCACAGTACAGTGGTACCTCGGGTTAAGTTAATTCGTTCCGGAGGTCTGTTCTTAACCTGAAACTGTTCTTAACCTGAAGCACCACTTTAGCTAATGGGGCCTCCTGCTGCCGCCACGCCGCCAGAGCACGATTTCTGTTCTCATCCTGAAGCAAAGTTCTTATCCTGAGGTACTATTTCTGGGTTAGCGGAGTCTGTAACCTGAAGCGTATGTAACCAGAGGTACCACTGTAGTGACAGAATGCCCACAGCTAAAGAGTTCAGGAGAGACATGGGTCTGAACAGGCTGAAGCAGCAGAAGCTGGGTTAACTATGTCTTATCATGCTCCCAAAAAGCTGAACAAAAGATGTCCAGAAATGAAATGTCGACTGCTGCCTTTTGATTGACACATCTGTTGCCCGATAGTCAGGAGAACACGCAAAGTACAATTTAAATAAGCAGTGCACTTGAAACCCTGCGTCATCTGACTTGGTCAGTCTTCAAGAGACTTTATGAAAAGCCATGCATAAAATGATTTGTGCAGCAGTGTCCCCTTCAGGTTTCACAGAGCGTTTGGGATACTTCCAGCATCCAGGGCTTCCATGTCTAAGTCGGTTATTTTTTAAAATAAAAATAAAAATCCACAACCAATAGTTGGCATGAGATGTCTCAAAATACAATCCACCCCTTTTTGGAATAATCACAGAACTTTTTCGTCGTAGTTGCTTTCTAGGTACAGTCAGGGGTTCCCAAACTGCTCTGTGGGCCATCAGTGGTCTGCAAAGCTTCAGGTGATCCGTGCCATGTCTGTGGGTTTGTGGTTGAAGGCGGCACATCCATCACAGTAAATATTCATAGTGACTTTTAATTACATTTTATTGCTGCTTTTGTTTCTTATGTTATTCATTGTATTAGTTTCACCTGATGTTCACCTGCTGTTAAGCTGAAATGACTGGGTGGTGGAGGTAGGTGAAATAGCTACGAGTAGCTTTGGGTCTGGGAACTGTCCTTCCTTGTCAGCAGTAATCCCACTCTCCCATCCATCTACTGTTTTATCTGTAGGGAGAAAGATACAGGGAACTTGCATCTTTTTCTCTTTGGTGGGGGGTGAATGGGAATCTTCTGAGTGGACAGGGCAAGGAAAGTTAAAACAGGCCCTTCTTTTGTAAGCTTGTTCTCGGTTCAAGCTGAAGCCATGCCAGAGCTGCACTGCATCTTTTTCCCCTGAAAAGAATTAGCTGGGGAAAACAGCCATGGCTCTTACTGTATCATGAGTTGATGTCACAATGAACAGGAAACTCATGACATTGCTGTATGTTACAAATCGAGATCACAAGCCGGTCCTGTTCCAGCCTGCACTGTATAACCCCTACCCTGCATGGTAGGAAGAGTTCCAATACGCAAGCTGCTTGTTTACATGTTACACCTTGCTTTTCTGAATGGAGGGGGGAGTGTGCATAGAAACTAGCCTACTGTGCAAAGGTAAAATTTGCATTAGTCACTCTGCCTACTTTTCCTCTGGTCCCGCCCACCGCCAGCATGCAGTTTCTGGGTTGCCCCAAAGGGGCTGTGGCTGGACCACAGCAACACTCCTCACTCCTGCCCATTGGCTAAGCTGGGCTGTCAGAAGTTAAGAGTCCAACAACATCTGGAGTGTCCAGAATCCTCACAAGCATAAAGCCGCACTCAAGAAAACAGAAAGCAGTTCTAATTAAGTGGTGATTGGCAGTTTTGATGAGAGTTGATGCTAGTATGCTGAGGGTTGCAGAAAGATTGACAGTATGAGCGACGGTTGGGCACTGGCAAGTCTCTACTGCCTCAGCCAGGGGGTCGATAGGATTTACCTATCCTTCTGTTGGCTTGCCAGCTGTTGAAGCTGCACCTGTCCCTGTCTCTTTAAGAGCAGTTTGGTCTGCAGGAAGCAGCAACTGATTTCCCCCCTCTATATCTAGCAAAGCCTCAAGTTCCTGAACTCTGAATATCAAACCTTTCAAAGGCACAAGAGCAGACCTGCTCTTGCCCCCCCCCCCCTCCACCAAGCTGGCAACCTACCTCATAGGTGGCCAGATATCTGCAATAGTTCCAAACCCCAATATTTAATAGATCTATATTCCCATTAGAGCTGCCATTTAAAAACAACAACTTTAGTCTAGAAGCCATGAAGTCCCATGTTGCTTGTTTGCATAAAACATTCTGCATTGGGTTTGCCCAACTGACTTGTGAGTTGGTTCATCTGCAAATATGCCAGATCACACCCATCCCTTCCCCTCCACCTACTGCAATCTATTTTGTCCTCACATGGCAATGGTGATGCATCCAAATTGCATTGTGCCCAAAAGATGTTTGCTTGTTCTGCAAGCATAATAGCTTCCCCTCAGCTTTCTGCCCACAGCTTCCTTGGTGGCTCTATTACTAAGGCAGTAGAATTCTGCTTGGCAAAATGGCTCAGCAAGTCTCATCATCCCCCTCCCTTTTGTACACTACGCACTTACTAAGCCCCTAGCAACCACTCCCTTAACAGCAGCTGACTTTGATTTGTCCAGTTTTTGAACTCATTCCTAGTTTCTAGCATCCTTGTTCTCTGCCTCGTTTTCTTCTGTCCTCAGATGCATGGTGCTCCTTCCTACACGACTCATTGTATAAGCAAAGCTTGCAGACAGACAGCTTAAACAACTTGTCTTTCATTATGTTTCTCTCCATGTTCCACTGAGCATGGGTGGGATTCCATTTGTTTAAACAGAATTACGAGGAAACCTCTATGGCTGATATTTCCAATGCAACACCAGCAACAAATACGTTTGCTCCTGCAAGGACATGCAATACCATGCAGTGACCTCATGGCAGCGATGCCACCAAAGGGCACTGTGCACAGTACTTTATTGTAGCAGAAACCTCTTACCATACAGGACCACCAAATCTCAACTTTTTTTCTTGAAAATGAAAAGGTCTGGCCAGCAGAGTTATCCTTAAGGACATTGCAGGGATACTCTAGTAATTGTGCCCCTTACCCTTTTAAAGCTCTTCACAATATTACTACACCCTGTTTTGGCCCTGGCTTCTCACTGTCACCTCTGCTACCCCAGTTCCTGCACCCTCAGCTACACAAAGGCCACTTGCTGTTTAACACAGGCCTGATGTAGCAGCCAGATTCCCTGGTACTGCAGAGCCAAAGGGAGGCACACTGGACTCTGCCAATGGTCAGGGCAACCAAGGGTCACTGGGAGGCTGGAGCCTTTGCCTTCTGGGAAGAATATCACAGCAAGTCAAGAGCAGCTGCAGGGACCTTGCTTCCTCCCTCAATGCCAGAAAGGACAACTCTGCTGCAACCTCCCAGTGTTCTTGAGCTATGAAACCAAAGGGAGGTACACACTGGCTTGTGCCATAAGCCATAGAATTAAAGGCTGCCAAGCCTTTACATTCTACCTCCACTGCTGGAGCTTGTATGCCTCAGAATACTGGTTGCTGGGGAGAGCGATGTCCTGATTGGGGGTTCCCATTGGCATTGGTTGGCCACTGTGAGAACAGGAGGCTGGACTAAATGAGCCTTTGGCTTAATCCCGCAGGCTCGTCTCATGACCTGGGTTTGCAGAGGTGAGCTTTCGTATTACAACAACTTGTGCTAAACCACCTAGAGAATCGTTTAGTTCAAGGGCTGGTTCAAAAACCTCAAAATAAACAATTATGCTCCCTTTCTGGCCCTGTATGTGAAACTTTCTCAAACAGAGGTGTGGTCTTTATATGAGCATTACCTCTTTTCCTTCTCAGATCCCTCCTCAAAACTCACCTTCTCTGCATGGCTTTCAGTGTACCTTATTTGATCACATCTGTCCGCATTCATCTTTCCTGTGTTTCCCCAAATTGTCTATTTGGAAAGAGCAAGCTCTTTGCAGGCAGGGACATTTCCATTTTTGCCTCTCTAAGGCATCATGTACATTGCTGGTGCTGAACTGGAAAAAGGTACATCCCATCCATTTTAATACGCTGCTCACCCATTCTCAAAGGGATGTGTTAACCAGTAATTTAAAGAATTTTTTTATAAAAAGCTCAAGCTGCTCACATGGGCTTACAATCAAAAGGCAAATGAAGGCTGGGTTATGCAGCATAATAATAAGTGTGCCTAATGATTACAAAATAGCAGGCTAAGCACTGCTTGCAAAGTTCGGTAATGGGAATGAATACAAATGTGATGTATCCATGATTAGATCTTTTTTTAAATACAGTGATGCATTTTGAGCTTAGCCACCAAAGCTTCCCGGACACATTTGCTTCCAAGTATTTCTCAAGGTCTACCACAAACGCTCAAGAATCTCTCCATTTACATGATGCTTTAAAATAAATAAAAAAAAAACACCAACAGCAAGGTGTTCTGAGAGGTATATTCAAGAGGAACGCTGAGTAACAGCTCCCTGTTAATCAGATGTACAAGCCCATCTTTCAAAGGCTGCAGCACTCAAAAGACATTGCTCAAACATGCTGGCACAAGTTATCTCTCCTCTTTTCTTTACAGCCCCATCAGATTTGGATAGAAAAGTTATTTCCAGTCTGAAATTGTAAGATACTGTTTCACCGACCCCCAGTTAGCATTTAAATCACCTTTTAATGGTTAGTGGCTGTGCAGTGGGGAAACAAAACCTCATTTCAAAAATGATGGCACTGTCAGGACACATTTTCCTTCTGTCTCTGACCAAATAAATCTGTCACGCACCAAGGGACTCTACAAAATGAAAAAAAGATATTGAACTCCGATAATAGCCTAAGATGCAGCCTGGGGGGGGGGGGGGTTTATAGGCCTTAGAGAAGGACCCTCCAGTACATCCAAGTTCAGGAGGCTATGATTTGTCAGGTCCTTGACTGCAGAGGAAGTCTTGCAGCCAGATCGGTAAAATGGCTCAGCTCAGGGTGTTTGCTTTGCTTCTTGATGTATTCCAAGGTTTTGACCTAAGATAGAAAGAAGCGGGGGGGGGGGGAATAAACAATGAAAATCAAGTCCTCTCTCTACAGGTAATGTGTATCTGCTTCAGGATGGGTTTGAAACCACTGAACAATGTGGAAATTTGACAGTGCCCTAAGCAACATCTGTGGAAGTCCTCAAAAACCAACCAGGTGGCAGAGGCTTCCAAACACCAGAGTTTGGTGATAAACTGTGATGTTGTAAAAAGCTGCATTGGCACCAGCTGGCAAGGTGATGGGTGAAACTGATGCAGTTCTCATCATGGAAGCTGAGGTGCTTTTACCTCAGCACCTTGCAGCCTGTGGCCAATACAGCTGGCCCCAGCCTGCTGCTCATCTGGGGATGTGTGCAAAGCAGGTGTAGGCAAATTCAGCCCTCCAGATGTTTTGGGACTACAACTCCCATCATCCCTAGCTAACAGGGCCAGTGGTCAGGGATGATGGGAGTTGTAGTCCCAAAAACATCTGGAGGACTGAGTTTGCCTATGCCTGGTGTAAAGGCTCCTGCCCCCAGCTGAGTGAGCCCCGAGTCCCCTTCCACTCACGTGTGACCACCAGGTGACTTGGGGCTCCTTGGCTAGGCTGCTGGGGGCGGAAAGCTCCTGCCCCCAGCAGAGGCAGCCCTGGTGTCCCTGCCACTCGCGCTTGAGCAGCAAGGATCTTGGGGCTCCTTGGCCAGGCTGCCTCCACCTTCACTGGTGTGGGGGGCAAGCAAGCTACCTTCCACTTTCGCCCCCCACTTCCCAAAGACAGACCAGTAGCCAAGTGCACAGAGCCTGTTGGGCTTTGTGGATTTGACTGCCTTAAGCCTTCGCCCATGCAGGTGCACTGCCTCTTTCCTCTGGGGGTTGCCTTGCCTGGCTGCCTTGCACCAGGAAGGTGGGCTCCATCTTTCTGGGAGGAAAGGCACAGCACACCCTCCTAGATGAAGGCAGGCAGGCGGTAGCCAAGCACGGCTGCAGACCCGATCCTGCTCCTACTCAAGTGCAAGCAGGAGTGGGGTCCTGGCTCTCTCAGCAGAGAAGGGCTGGCTTTGCTCTTCCCAGCTGAGCAGCCCCGATCCCGCTCCTACTCATGCAAGCAGCAACAGGGTCAGGGCTCTCGCAGCTGGGGTAGGAGGAGCATTTTAATGGGACCCCCATCCTGCCACTGGCTCCTGCGAACTGGTGGCAGTTGCCAATTCAGGGGCAGAGTGCGACTGCAGTTTCACCAGTGGTATATCGCTGGTGAATCCGCTGCCACTTGAGTCCCTCTGCCTCCAGCTCCTGACTAGTTTATTTCTCCCTCAACATGCTGGGCGGCAGAGGGACTCAAGAGCAATGATGCTGAGTGAAGTTATCATCGCAGTCTACCCTCACATACTGGTCCTGGGCGAGATATATTGATATATCGCCCAGTGTTAGTTGGGAGCAGGGCTGAAATGCCCTGCAGAGCATCCTGACCCCTGAGCACAACCAAAATCAAAGGGCAGGCAATCGTGAAAACTTGCTTAAGGTGTGTCTGTTATGTAAATCACAGAGAAAGAAGCTGCCTCATAATGACTTGAGCCTGCTCTGACCTGCAGCAGCTTACTGGCCCCAATTGCAGAAGGGGGTCTCTGTCTGTCTCCCTTGCTGAAACCAAGGCCCATTAACTGGAAGTAGCAGCGTTGAACCTGGAACATTTGCCATGAAAAATGCATAAGCTCTGCCACTGGGCTATGGGCCATCGGTCAATCTGAGTTACCTTGGGAGCACAGCTTCGATTTTGTAAAAATTAATTTGGGGCACTTAAAAGTGCATGGAACACACAGCCCCGGGTTTACAATGCCACAAAAATACCCATTTTCCAGGTCTAACGTAGGCAGCTTCACTTCCTAGTGAACAGCATGGCTTATTCTGGGTAAATGCAGCTAGCAGCATTCTCCCTATGTTTTCCTGATGAGCATCGAGTGAAATAGAACAGCCCAGCTGTTCTTTTGGTTGCGTACTCAGTGGTGAGTCTGACTTTGGGGGAAGGAAAGAAGAAGTTGCAAAAGAAAATCAAGCCATGCAAAAGTTATTTAGCAATGATTTTCTGAATTAAGGTCCATCTAGTCCATCATCCTATGACCAACCAGGTGCATCCTCAAAGGCAACAAGCAAGGCTTGAAGTCAATAGCCCTCTGAAAATGGATAATTCATATAGCAGCCATGACTAGTCGTGACTGAGGGGTATATTATGTTACCCTATCAAGACATCCAGGTCTGTGAGCATCAACACATCTTTTGACAATGAATCACATGACTAATTATGTGTTGTGCATCTTCTCCTATGTCTGTTTCAAATCTGCTGCCAGTCAAGTTCACTGGCTGACCCTGAGCTCCAGTTTTATGGGGAAAGTGAGTGAAAGGTTGACATGAGGTGTCTTCTTGCTATGCAGCTCTGCTTTTAAGTAGGGTGGCAAACTGGGTTTCAGGATCCAGCGGAGTCAGGCATGAACCATTATTCCGATTAAAACAGGGAAGCTTGGATACCCTAATTCGAAAAGTTTAAATTATTAGACAATGTCGAAAGAGACAATTCTGCTAAACCAAGTCTTCTACAGACGGAAACAAAACAAAGCAAGCTGACCCTTTCCCTTCATTGCCATTTGGTCCCATTTTTCCTCTCTGTAGCTATTTATTTTATAGCTGCCAACTTCTTGCATCTGATGAAGTGGATTCCAGCCCATAAATATTGATGCTACAATAAATCTGTTAAGTCTTTTAAGATGCTGCAAAACTCTGTTGTTTGAATACAAAGGTCACCCCCTGCCCAGCCTCAAAATCTGCCTTACCGTGATTTTTGTGTCTGCATAGCCGTGCCTCTGAGCCAGGTTCCACAAGTTAACAGCGAGCTGGTTGAGTTTGTTGTTTCTCAGGTCTCCGTGGGCCAAGATGCTATTGAAGAGGTTGAGGGCCAGCTGGCTCTGCCGCTTTAAAGTCTACAACATTTTAAAACACAGAATTCTTTTAGCAGACAGACATGTAGCTTGCAAGATCATACACAGGGTTGCAAGGGAGGGGAGAGAATCAACTGGTGGAATGTCGAGCTGCAGATTTTGCATTTCACTGTCATATGGGCCCATTTTTAGTTTTTTTAGCCTGCACCTATTGATTCATATCTACCTACTGACAATGCCACATCATGCATCTGATGAAGTGGACTCTAGTCCACAAATGTTTGTGCTATAATAAATCAGTATTAAAATTGACAAAAGACTTTTTCTTGTTTGATTACAGACATTCAACCAACAAATGTCAAGCCTTTTGCCTTGTTTTGAGATCAACAGATGTAATGATGGAGATAATACTATTTTTTATTTTTATCATCCATATGTCATCTTTTGTTTCTAAAGGGGATTGCATTTCCCTTAGGCTGAAGCTGCAATAAAAGCACTTGACTGACAGGCACATTAACCTACGGCTGAGCAACCCCTTTTGTTCCCTTATCAGCCCCTCCCTTCACGTCTTCTGCCTACTTTAAATTTTTAAACTCTCTTGGAAACAACAGTGTCATTCTGCAGTATTGCACGCAACACTGTTAGAACACATTACAAAACAGCAAAAACAAAGGCAGTGTCACATAAACACTGACTTGCACATGCAGACTGTCCCTAGTTCAATCCCATTCCAAAGAATCTCAAGTAGGAAAGCTGGAAGAGATCTCATCCAGACACGTAGAGAGCCATAGTAAGACAATGCTGAGCTAGATAAGCCAACGATCTAACCTCAGTAGAAGGGAGTTTCATATGCTCATATATGTTTACCCTGAAGATGCTTCATAAAAGCACCACATCAGGGATTCTCTAGGGCAGCTGCCAAGCCCTAGAGGTGTTCCATAGCAATGCCAGCATTACCCCTGTGTAGTAGGCTGAATGCTCTTTTGATCATCCCCTTTGTCGGGATGCACTTTCTGTTCAACTTGGGAAGAGCAAGAGCCGCTTGCCCTCCCCTCCCCCCTTTTAGAGGCAGAGCTGCCAGCCATCGCCCCAAGGAATCAAATCAGCTGAAGAATAGTTGGAAGCTGCTGAGCCATTGTGGCTGACCTGCCACATTAATTAATGCATTTTATACTTCACCAGAGCCCTCTCTCAATTCACCCAGCCTTAACTGTTACCCGGTGTGAATTACTGCTGAAGCAAGCAAGGGAAAGAAATTAAAACGCTGCCTAAACGCTGCTACCAGGACTATTCGCTCATGCGTGCACACATACAACCCAGCAAGAAAGAGTTATGTTGAATGTAACATAGGGAAAGGCTCTCCCAAGAAGATGTTGCTACAGTTGAACATCATGCTTCTACAGCTACCTCATTCTACAGGAACATTAGCCCTGCTGAAGTCAAGCAACTGCTCTCTCCACACTCCCAATGAGTGGGCAATGAGAGATGTTGTTATACAGCACTTATATGCTTTATGAGGTCATAGGGTGCATTGCAGTAGTTCGGTCTCAACGTTGCCAATGAACAGATTACTGTGGCCTGGCTAATGCTCTGTCTAGCAACGGCCAGAGCTGGCACACAAGCCAAAGCTGATAAAATACACTTTTTGCCACTGTAGACACCTCAGCTTCTAATGACAAAAACAGTTAAAACTGCAGACTACAAACTAGATCCCATCCAGAACAGGCCTGAAAGCCACCCACCTACAGAGCCTGCATCTTGTTGGGATCTAAAACAGTATAATAAGCTTGTTGGATCTCATCCAGCCCACCATTGCTTCCAGACACTGGCACAGCCACTTCTGATTCAGAGCTGGGAATAATCAGTGTACCTATACCTCAAATGAACTCTCCCAACAGCATCATAGACATGTCAAACCATACTGGGGACCAGATGGTAACTTTCAGAAGGATGCCATGGTCAATGGTATCAGAAGCCAGTGAGAGCTCAAGGAGATTTAACAAAGATGCACCACCACCATATGCCTGCCTCTTTCACACTAAATGCCATTCATAAGGGCACCCAAGGCCGATTCTGTTCCAAAGCCAGGCCTAAAACCAAAGTGGATTTGGCCTAGATAATCTTTCTCCAAGAGTGCCTGGAGAGTTGCTACCACCCTCTTGAGCACCTCACCCCTAAAGGGGTTATTTGTCACTTATCTTGGGATCCTGGGTGGGGTGGGGTTTTCCCCCAGGAACCAACAGACTGTCACCTCTTTTAAGGTTGGCAAGCATCACACTCTCATACAAGGATGCATTTTCTATACCCAGGACTCACCCACCCTCTCCTCAGCCTGCTCAAATTAGCCAGGATGAGTCAGGGCCAAAGGAATACATGGCTGGTTGACTCATGGCCAGTTGACTTACTGCAAACACCTTGTCCACGTACTCAAGCCTCAAAAGCTGACCCTCGTCCCACAGACCTAGACCAGATGGTACACTGGACACTTCAATCAGACTGGTGACAACAACAGCAGCGTCAATGTCATCACAGAGACCTAAGCAGTCGTCCTTGCCTTTTGCGCCACTCATACTCTGGCCATCGTCCAGCCTGTGTTATAGTCTGCAGCTCCCTAGAATACCAAGGAACAACGTGGGCTCCTCCAGGCTGGAGAAGGCACTGGAGTGATTGTGTGGATAGCCCACCAAAACTCACTGATTTTCAGCGAGACTAAGACCTCAGCAGAATCAAGAGCTCTGTCCACCACAAAATCTCCCGGAGTCCAATCCCTAAGGGCATACCAGCTTAATGGGCCCTCCACCCCTGCAGAGGGAAACCTGACACCATGAGACCAAACCTCAGCAGGAAATGGTGTGACCATAATAATGGTGTAAGCAAGATATGTTCAGAAGGAAAGGAAGGAGAGTAAAACTGAGGAACAGTGGCCAGCAGCTTAGGAGCAGATTTCAAGCCCAACACAACGCTGGAAGCAAACTACCTAAAGTGTTTGTGCAAATATTTGATATGTAAACCAAGTTCCCCCAAGCTGGCGTCCTCCAGGTGTTTTGGTCTACAGCTCTAATCTGCTCCGGCCAGCATTGATGATGGGTACTGTAGTCCCACAAAATCTGCATGGGCACCAGGTTGGGGAAGGCTAGTCTAGACGGGTGTCCCAGAAGAAGAAACTAGTTTACACCAACCTCATCCTTCCCAAGGTTCTTGAGATGCTCCAGGATCTGGGCTATCAAGGTTTCACACAGCTTGTTGGTTTCTGCCAGGAACTTGGTATCTCCACCATACAGGGTATCATTGGATTCAACTGAGAAAACAGGTTTAGGAATAAAAACAGGGACATGGGTATTCAAGAACGTCTGACAGAAGACAAAAAAGTAAACATTTATTGGTGCCTGTGTTTTATTTTCTTCCTCTTCCCTCCGTTCCTTGTCGTGTGTGTGTGTGTGTGTGTGTGTGTGTGTGTTCAAGATTGTAAACCTGCAGGCACGTACTGTCTCATTTTAATTGATTGTATGTAAGGCACTCTGGGAGCCATTTGGGCTGAAGCAAGGGGCCTAAATGCTCTCTCTCTATATATAAAGTAAGAATACTTACTTTTATTAAAATATTTATGGACCGCCCTCTTGCAAAACATCAGGGCAGTGCACAACAACATGAAAGTGTTACAAAGCAATACAAAAACATCTCAGAGCAATTCTGTCTGCCATTCAGTTTTCCAAGTAACAATGGGTTGTATCCAATGCTAGTCCCACTCAGAGGAGACCCATTAATTCCTTAATTTCAGTTGGTCATAGAATTGTAGAGTTGGGAGGGACCCCAAGCGTCATCTCATCCAACTCCCTGCAATGCAAGAACTCTCAGTAGGGCTTAGCTGGATACCACCCATTCCCAGAGGGCAGAGCCAGTGCATACACCTGAGCTTGAAATTACTCCATCTGTAGAGTAAGCTATGGGCAAAGTAGAGTCTGAGCATCTTGGCACATAGTGAACTACAAAGTTGGATGTGCATTCAGAACATCCATGTAGGCATGACCTAGTGTACACTGTTGGATCTGTTCTGTAACTTTTGGATGAAAATTCCTAATGACAAGTCTTAATTTGTTTTGACTGTTGGAAACCAAAAAAAAGGGGGGGGCAGATTTCATGCATACAAAATGCAAATACCCTCAGCAGATTGTACTAAAGTTCTAAGAAGACTCATCTGAAAATTCTGTTTCTGCTGGGAAATACACTAATGAGCCAAGTTTGTCTAATTATTCGGACTGATTAAAGCCTCTAAAGTTTCCTTTCAAAAATATGGAAAAGTTGCTGTTCTTACAGGATGCTCTTTGATTTTCAAAACAAGAACGCTTTCTCTCACTTTAGTCTTTTCTTTCAAAATAGAACATTGATCACCGTTGACTTTATGGTACATTCAGTAATTTGTTTTCAAAGAACGTAACATCCCCAAGACCATTTTTTATTTCACTTACACAAATATTTAAAATTATGCCAGAACGGTGTCCAAGAATGTGAAGCTTCTTAAAATAGTTTTCTCTGAAATATGTACACCCCATGACTAGTGTTCAAAGCAGTATACAAGATATAAAAATCAGAAAAACAAAAATCAATAAAATTACCCTTCAACAGGGACTAACAAAGCAAGCTAAACATTATTAACACATTATCAGGGAGAGAAAGCAAAACTTTCAGAAGCTGCAGCTTAAAATCAACCACGTCAAAACACGATCTAAACAGAGAATAATAGAGCAGTCCCATGACACTTAAAAAATTGCAATGTAAACACCAAGTGGGTGTGCCAGAGAAATGAAGAAAAACTAAAAAAATGGAAGTGATTCTCTGTCTCCCGGGGCTTTCTATACATCACCTCCCCTGTGACAGCATCCATCTATTTATTTAGAATACAGTGGTACCTCGGGTTAAGAACTTAATTCGTTCTGGAGGTCTGTTCTTAACCTGAAACACCACTTTAGCTAATGGGGCCTCCTGCTGCCGCCGCGCCACCGGAACAAGATTTCTGTTCTCATTCTGAAGCAAAGTTCTTAACCTGAGGTACTATTTCTGGGTTAGCGGAGTCTGTAACCTGAAGCATATGTAACCTGAAGCGTATGTAACCCGAGGTACCACTGTACTTACATTCAGCTTTATAAAATCTCAAGAGGTTTTCAAACCAGTTTATAAAAGATTATTATTGTTATAAAATAATAATTATTATTATTATTATTATTATTATTATTTATTATTATTATTATTATTTATACCCCGCCCATCTGGCTGAGTTTCCCCAGCCCCACCTTTTTCCCTGACTCAAGGCAGCTTATAAATAAAACAGCTAAAAACATAGGAAAAACATAGGAGAAAAACATAGGAAAAAGCAACAATATTTAAAAAGAAGTAAACACACACATACAATCACAACAAAAACAGCTTAAAAAAACCAGAAGCATTTATATAACAATCTCATAAAATACCACATCCATGCATATACTATTACTATGACAGGGAACATTAAAAACAGCTCAGGGCCAGTGGGGAGAACCTCAGACTCAGGGGCCCAATGTGGCCCTCAAAGACCTATCTTGCTCCTGGTTCTCTCCCAACTCATGGGCCCTGCTTTGTATCCAGACTGTTTTTCCTGACTTTGCCTGACTTGAATGCATCCTTGAACTCTGATTGGATGGATGACACAGAGGGGTGTGTGCAAAAACTAGCCTATTGTACACTTTGCCTACTTCTGCCTCTGACTCCGCCCACCACTAGTACATGGCCCCAAAAGGGAACATGGCCCTTTGGCTGAAAAAGGTTCCACACCCATAACAGGAGTAGCCACAACGCTGCCAACCCGGGTTAAGGTAATTCCGAATGCCACTTTCAGGTATTTGATTTTACAGAAATATTGGAATCTGCTACACAATCAAGACAGAAGTCTTCCAGCATTTGCAGATTACTCCAGTGGCCTTACCCACACTTCATTTAAGCTATCTGCAAGTAAGCTGTGTATTTTTAAAGAACTACTTCATCCACTGCCATGGCAAGAGAGAAAGCAGGGCAGAAGCCTTCTCTTTCTTTCTTTTTCTCTCTCTCTTAGGGAAATGTCATGAGATTAAAGAGCTTGAGCATGCCTGCACTAGTAAGATATTATTATTAAAGTTAGGAATACATGAAGTTCTTTGAACCAAGCGCTCAAGAGTTACTGATGCAAAGCAGCGCTTAATCCCAGGTTTTGCACAAATAAGGTTTGCAACGTGTGGATTAAGTATTTAGGCTCTTTGTGCAGGATCATAATCCAATTGCACACTCAATACTTGCTTAGTAACCGAAAAGGATTTATCAAGCTGTGCTAAAAGAGAAAAACAAGCACCAAACTGAGGCTGAAAACATGACCCAGAGTGGATCTTCTTTCTATTTTCATGTCACCTTTCTTCCAAGGAGCTCAGAATATTTTATATCATCAGCCTCTGCCAATCTGGTGCCCTCCTGTTTTGGACTACAACTCCCATCAGCCCCAGACAGCACAGCATCATGCTCAGGCTGATGGGAGTTGTAGTCCAAAACAGGAGGGCACCAGATTGGCAGAGGCTGATTTTGTGTTTATATGTGGACCCCAAGAACCGAACCCCTGCATAAGACGCAAGTTACCCTTAGAAACTTCAAACGTGATACTATCCGATCCAAAATAAAATTGTAAGCTAAATTTTCTTGGTGTTGAGATCAGTTTTAATAAGGGATGTTGCACTACCAGTGTCTGTGGAACTCCCTGCCTACTGACATTAAGCAGGTGCCCTCACTGTACTGTTTCAGCTGCCCACTGAAAGCCTTTTCGTTTCAGCAAGTCTACCCAGATATAGAAACTGAGTTACCTAGATCCATTTTAGAAGTTTTATTAATTTTATCTTTGTCTCTAATGATAGTGGCTCTACGTATATTTGTTTTTAATTAGACAGTGGGTTTTAGCTCCAATTTTTTTGTATACGGCTTGGAGAGCTTCTTGGATCAAGCAGTTTATTAAATCCTCTAAATAAATATATGCCTCTTTCTGCCTTTCACTCTCCTACCTATTTCCAAGCTTTTACTACCCCTTCCCTCAGGCTGGCTACTAATTGCCTGACAGGTCACTGTGCTTAATTATAGAAGGCTGTTGATCCCTTGACCTGCACTGTGACTTCAGCATTGAACTGTGCCTTTCCCCTGCGCACACACACAGTTGAAAGATACAAAAAAGAAATGGAAAGCTTTCACTTTTTACTCTTTGGAAATAATGACTCCTCTCTTCTCTCTTTGCCCCTTACTGTCTTCTCCAGAATAATTATTATTATAATTATCATCATTACTATTAGACTTCTTAGTCCCTTGTAACCTGAAGGTCTCCAAACAACTTAAAACACATTTTTAAATACAAATCTATTGTACCATAACAAAACAAAACAACCCCATAACAGAATCCTGACTCTTCTCTTTTTGCAGCCCCACCAAACAAAAAGATGGAGCAGGGGGAGGTGGCAGTATAAGATGGATGCAGAGAGGACTTGAAGTCCTGAAACAAGCAACCTCATTTATACGACTCAGGGCAGAGGCCGGATCCAACAGGTGTCAGTGGCTTCTCTTTGTCTCCAGGCCACCTTTCTGTTAACTGCCCAAGTTTAAAGGCAATCTATCCACCACTAGCAAGGCAGGGCAGGGCCAGAGCCCTGGCCTCACCTGTGACTTCATTTACCCCTTTGCCCTCCATTTATCAGTCTGGCGTCAGGCCAAGGCACTTCTGCTTGTACAGCACTGTAAACCAGGCCCTTTCTTCTCTGCCTCCTCCACTCCAACTCCATTCCATACCCTGATCAGGTCTCATCTTGACTACGGTTGCATGCCAGTCACGTAACTTTTATGCTGAAAGAGCTCACCTCTTCCATCAGACCAAGCAACACTCCACTCCTTCATTGGCAATCCCATCATCTCTGCATCCAGACTAACTCCTCGTGTTTACCTTTTTAAAATTCTCCACAGTCTTTCCCCCCTTATTCCCCTGATATATCAGCAACAGTGATCTTAACCGATCCACCTCTGGAACCTTCAACTGCCTTTATATCTTCTGCTGTCAAGCAACTCCATTCAATCGCCTTTGCTTGTCCATTAAGTCTGTCAGCTCCTAACAGAACACCCTTGCTAGCACCAAATCTGTCTCCTTGAAGCTTTCCTTTTCCCCCTGAAGCCGCTGTTTAAAGCCGGAATGGGGGACCTACGGCCCTCCAGAGGTTGTTGGGACTGCAGTTCCAATCACCTGCTTCCTCCATGTATTTAAACCTGCCATATTCAGAAACAATTCAATCTTTGTGCATAGGGTTAGTGGTAGAGCACAGGGACACAGGAACCAGCATTGCACTGAGTCAGACCACTGGCTCATCTCAGTATTGCAGACACTGACTGGCAGCAGCTCTCCAGGATTTCAGGAAGGGAGTCCTTCCCAGCCGTACCTGGAGATGCCAGGGATTGAACCTGGGGCCCTTTGCATTCCAAGCAGATGCTCTACCACTCAGCTATTGTGGTATGAAGTAAGATCTCAGCCTGTGTGGCTCTAAATTAACAGGAAACTGCCTTATGTGGAGCCAGACCATGCAGAGCCCAGCACTGTCTCCACTGATTGGCAATGGCTCTCCAGAGTTTCAGATACCTAGTCTTAAATGCAAAAGATTCTGCACATGCTTTGCTCACAGAAGATCTTCGCTTCAATCCCAGGCATCTCCTTTTAAGAGCATTGGAAGTAGCAGAGCTAAGAAAGCCCCCGACTCTGAAGTACCAATCAGGAGTAAACCCTGAATCATTGGCTAAGATGGCTAGGGCTGATGGGAATTGTAGTCCAAAACTTCAGGGGAAGGGCACTAGAGTAGATAATACTGGGGGGGATGGACCAATGGGCTGACTCAGTCGAAGGCAGCTGCATTATTGTTCACACAAGCGAGTCAGCATTTGGTACTGTGGCTTGCAGGAGCCTCCTAATGAAATTCTGGGGCTCCCAGCATCAAAGCCTCCCTCTCTTACCTTTGTCTACATGGTAGATGTAAGTCTCCTGACTCATTGCTGAGAGAAGATGCACAACATTTGTATAAATCCGGACTTTATCATCACCGTTATCTTCCCAGGTATAGTCCTGGATGACGTTCAGCAGCCCTCGCACAAGAAACAACACGCCTTGCTCGGGATGGTCCTACGGAAACACACACACACACACACACACACACACACACACACACTTAAGTAAGACCCAGTATAATCAAACAGGTTGATTCAACATTCCTGTCCCCCAAACAACACTTCAACCACCAGCAGCAACATAACATCCTGCTTCGAGGGATTTTGTGCTGGTTCAGCCATGGTTAACCAAGCACTGTCGTAAGCAGTTGAAGGGAGACTGAAGAGAGGCTTAGAAGCGCTCACCTTAACCCAACCGATTTCAAGCAGTTTAGCAGCATGCTGGCATGTTGTTGTTTTGTTTAACTTTGTTTTCGTGGAAGAGCATCAAGTCATGTGAGAGCCCCTACCTGCACTATGCAGACTGAGGTTTACCTCCTGTTTCTAAGGAGCTCAAAAATAATGGAGAAAACGCTGGGAAAGGCAGAAAGCCTTCATGAAATCCACATGGCTCACTCCTGGCTCTTCCCAATTTGAGCCTTTGAAAAAACCCAAAGCACAAATGTTTTTAAAGAGCCTCGTTTCTGAGAGCAGCAAGTGGGGAGGGTGCGGCTGCAATCATGTCCTGCTTGCAGAGTTTCCAAGAGGCATTAGGTTGGCCATTTTGAGAATAGGATGCTGGAGATGGCCTGAACAGTTTTTAGCTGTTCATATGCTCTTAAAGGGTTTAAGGACCATCAGATGAGCCCAGCTGGATGAAACCAAAGGGCCTACCTAGCCCAGTATTCTGCTTCAACAAAATGCCTTAGGAAAACGCAAAAGCAACAGCCCTCTCCCATTGTTGCTCTCCAGCATACTGCAATACTGGAAGATAATATACACCCACCTTGACTAGTAGCCATTGACTAGTCTTTCCACCCACCAGGTGACTGGGTAAAGGCCTTTTTAGTGGCAGCATCCAAATTCACCAATGGTCTGCCTTAATGTCATTTTGGTGCCAGAAAGAACTTTTTTTTTTTTTAAAAAAAGAAAATTAATTTGTCCCCCCCCCCATTTGATTTTCCTAATGATTTTACACAGCCCTTATGTGTCTTGTTATTTTATTTTATTTTATTTTAGAAACCCCCAATTGTTTTTGTCTTGCCTAGCTACATAAGCTGCCCTGATAGTATAACAGCGGGTTAGAAGAAGAAGCATTTCCGCCCTAAAGATTGAGTGGCTCATGCTGGCTACTTACAGGAATGATCAACAGAGTGGAAAAGAAATTGCAGAGGAATTCCAGGAGGAACATTTCGGAGGACCGCATCTTCCCATCTATGTTGATCGTCTTTGGCACCTCGGGGACAAGGCTTATTGCCGCTTTGAAAAAGGCATCCGCTGCAAAGAAATCACAGCCACTGCTTTATGAGCAAGCAGAACATAGATTTATTGACAGGCCTGTGATTTTAAGTAGACCTACACACAATCACATGGGCTCAAATCTCTGCTGCACTATCCAGCAACCTGCAATTATTCAACAAGCAGCACTTGCAACAGAATGTTTCAGGGATCCACGATCTCCTAAAAGGAGTGTTCAGGATTCCAACTCAGTTATACCCCCTCCAAAATACTGGTTCTTAAAGACAGGTTAATTTGCGCATTTAGCTTTACACAACAACAGTGGTATTACTTTTCCCATGGGCTACTAAGATAAGGAAGTCTATGGAATGCAATCACATCTGCCATTGCTCTGGTGTTACAAAACACACATGCTCAATGACTCTGTATATGACATTTTGTCACCAGAAAAGAAATAATCTGAATAGCATAAGTATCCAGTTCCACGAACAAGAATACTCTTGGCTTTCTAAAGTTACTTCAAATTACATGGGATGAATCTCCAGATCTTTTCTTAATTTAGCTTTCACTAGTTTGCCTGCTTAAGTCTATCCCAGCCTGGGTAAAAAACAAAACCCCAACACTTAAAAAAAAAGGTAGCAAACTCCCCAGCCCCCACCAAAAAAATCAAACCCAGACACCGACATCAGAATAAATGCATTAAAAGGTCTGCATCATACAAGTAATACAAGGTGATTAGTCTTTTGAAGGCTAAAACAAGCAGACTTGTGAGTATATTGTCATACGTCCTCAAGCGAGAGATCATAGCCTAGGATATATTTTTATTGAACACCACACATTGGAAAGGCATACAGAAAAACAAGAAAGCTGAAATTCGCCAACACTGTAAAGTGCAGTCAACCTACATCTTGTGAGCAAACAATCTTATTTATATTCCAAACATATTCACAGACATTTAAATAATGATACTTCCTCAAGGAACACACACACAAACAGAGAGAGAGAAAGTCTCAAAATATCACCAGCAATGCAAAAAATATTCAGTCAATTGTTATGCCTTTTAACATAGAAACATAGCTGTCCTTCGTGTCCTATTAAGTCACATAGAGAAATGCCCAGACAACTATTCCCTGCTTTTGGGGAGGGCAGAGAAGAGCAAAAAGGAACTGCTTCAGCCAGGAACTCTCAGCTTTAATTCAAATAAATTGCTTTTTGAGTCTTCTTGGGGCTAAAGAAAATGCAGGGTTGTATCCAACTTAGTGCTACTCAGAGGAGACCCACTGAAAGTAATATGCCTAAATTAGTCACAAGGTTGTATTCAACGCTACCTCTAAAATGAAAGAACATGGCTAACGTAAGTTCATTGCTTTCAATGGGTCAGAGTAGACCTTAGTTGGATGCAGCCCACCGGAAAATGGCTTAGCTGGTGGTCCTTACTCCAGAAAAGATGGGTTTCTGTTTACACTGATCCCGATGCAAACTGTAGGGAGGAAAAACCCAGCGGGGAAAGGAGCCAATCCACTTAACACTCAGCAACATTACTTTATGGGCAGGGGGGGAAAACCCTCTCCCTCCCTCTCTCTCACAGCAATTTGCTTTCTGTGCAACTGTCCTTTCATCATAAGAAAGCCCTGTCACCAACAAGAGAACCATGACACTTGTCTTACACAGCCAAGCCACCCAGGACTACTCGCAGTTGCACTCGTAGGTTTGGGTCAAGGCAATTTGCTTCGAGTCCCTAAGGAAAGTGGACTGGCGTTCACCTTCCCATGAAGCCGACCATTTAACCACCTGCCTGCGCTGCATGGCCAAATTCTCCTCCGTGCTCACAGGGCGACAGCGAGAATTCAACCCCAGGTCAGCTGAATTGTCACCTTAGCAGAGAGGCGGCAGCCAGAACAAAGCTTGAACACAGCCGCAATTACTTCCGCCTCCTGAGGGAATCAGTCAGAAACAGACTTGAAGAGCCATCGCTCTGAACTACCAACCATGACACAGAGAGGCATATCCTGAGGCAACATGCTTGGCTAGGAAGGCATTTAATGTATATTTAAAGGCTGGTTTTCCCAGTACTCAAAATGGCGTACAGTATGTAAGATGTGGCTGGATTTCAACTCTCGTTCCTCCATTCATTTACTGCCTTTTTCTCCCGCTTTTTTCTCCAAGGAGTTCCAAGGTGGCAGACATGGTTCTCCAGCTCCTCGTTTAATCCCCACCCTGTGAGGTAGGTTGGAGACTGGTCCAAGGTCACTCGAAGTGAACTTCATGGCTGAGTGGGGATTTGAACCCCAGCCTCTCATGTCCTAGCCTGCCACTCTAACCACTGCACCACACTTCTTCCCCAGTCGGAAGGTCAAAATCAGCACTCTGAATTGCTAGTTGGATTTGCTCACACATCTCACCAGGCAGCGCTACTTAGCACCCTTCTTAGGATATTGTCAGTATCTGCAGAACCACGAAGGAACTGGCTGCCTGTCTTTTATTTTTATTTTTTTGACAGACGACCGTCTTTACGACAACATGAAAACACACAAAGGAGAAGCTGGTGGAAAGCGAAGGGAGGGGATGACGGCGGCCGGGTAACTCTGCCTCCACAGCCCACCTTTTGAGGGAAAGCTACTAATTTAAACCCAGCGTCATTTACAGTCTGCTTAAAGCGGCTCCTTGCAAATATAGTTCCTTTACCTAACCTTGAAATATGGCGAGATAAATTTGAAATACGCAGCTCCTTATATAGGCTGTCCATTAAGCCCCCCTTTCCTAAGGCGAGCTGGCACTGCGTTTGATGGGGGTGGGGAGGTGAGCATTCGCGGCAATAAATTGCCGATGATGCTTTCCTAGGCCTCAATTAATAGCTTGTGCACTGCACCGTATGCAAGCTACTTTACGCTCCGCTAAATTTCCCATTCTTCCCCGGCAAGCAGTGGATCTTCCTTCGTTCTGGCTGACCACTGGGCTATAAATCCTTCCATGGAGGCCTGCGCTATTTCCGCGTGTGACCTTCAGACAAGAAAAATTAATGCCCTGTTCTAACGGGGCCCAACTGTGCCTGGCTGCAGGGGAAATCACGCCTCGAATGTTTCCTTGCAAAGGCAGGGTTTCCCAAAGGCCTGCTACACGTCTGCTCTTGGAAGGCTCCACATGGGCTCAGAGGATTTTTCCTGTTCTCCTTTATTGCATTTATATCCCACCTTTTTCTTCACGGAGCTCAAGTCCCGTCCCTCCCATTTAATCCCTACAACCCTGTGAGGTAGGTTAGGCTGAGAGGCAGTGACTGGCCCACAAGGTCACCCTGTGAGCTTAATGGTGGAGTGAGGATTCAAACTCTGGTCTCCCAGGTCCTACTCCAACACTCTAACCACTGCACCACACTGCCTCTTTTGCATAAGACCCTTTTTAAAACCAGCTTCTGGGGCAATTCTGGAGGCTATAAGGTATTTGTGATCATACCATGTTTCCTAAAAAAGTTCAGAGTGGTGTGCACAGCTCCCCGCCCCCCCCCCATTTTATCCTCAAAATAGCCCTATCAGGTAGATTAGAGAGAAGTAAGCTAGGTTAGTGTTTCTCAAACTTGGGTCTCCAGACGTTGTTGGACTACAACTCCCACCATCCCTGACCACTGGTCTTGATAGCTAAGGATGATGGGAATTGTAGTCCAACAACAGCTGGAGACTCAAGTTTGAGAAACATTGGGCTAGGTGATACATAATTAGGAAATCATGGTTTCCCAATGTGTGGACAAGGCATAAATAGCCCTGGGCCCATGCACTCCCCCTTCCTTTTTCATAGCCTCAAGGAGGAAATCAGAAGTCTCAGCTTCTGCTTTTAAAATGAACCACAGTTTCTCGGTATGTCTGAACTGCAGCAACTATGGTTTTCTTTTAACTTTAGAGAGAACAAGCCAAGATCAAACCACAGCTATCCACAAGTGCAATGAAAGCCATTCAGTTCCAAATGGGTCAGAGACTAGATTGAAGGATCTAATCAAATCTGGGGTGGGGGAGAAGAAGAGGCCGTTGCAGTTTCTGCTAATGCCCCCTTTTCTTGGAATTGGAAAATATGCAGTACTAAAGCAGCAAATATAACAAGATGATGAAAAACATCAGGATTGAGGATTCTTCGTCCTCATTTCCGGATGGCCCAGAAAAGTAGGCCAGCAGAAACACAAATATTTCATCTTGCTGTGCTATCAGATAAGGGTGGGGGCAGCTAGAAATATTAGATCAGCTATAGCTCTGTGCACTTTTGAACTCTGAATCCAGATTCGGTCAGCGCAGTTGAGCAAAACAAATCCCACCCCAATTTCCATTTTTATCTGTCCCTCGGTGAAATTAGTCATCCAAGTTAGTTGGATACCTCTGGCCATGTGGCATATTATGCTTCGAGCCAAGCAAAGTTTTAACAGCTCAGAAAAGCATTATGTTAGGACAAACCTACACTGTTTCACAATCACGTGCCTCAAGTGAATGCTATAAAGAGAAGTAGAATTAACAAATCTCTGCTCATTTTGCCCTCAGAGAGATTGCTAGCTTGGCCCAGCACATTACCTATGACAGGAAACATGTCTGGTGAGGATTTATCATTACTCTGCAAAGTTACACTAAGTCAGGGACTCCAAAACTGTGGTTCGTGGACCACAGTGATCCGCAAGATCCATTCAGGAATGTCCGCACTAAATATTCACATTGATTTTTAATTGCATTGCTGATGCTTCTTTTATTTCTTGTATTGTATTATATTGTAACCTGAATTTTACAAAATGCAAATTATAATGCAATAAAATACAATATAGGAAATAAAAGCAATAAAATCACACAGCATCTAGCACAGTGCTTTACAACTGCTGTAGCAGACAGAAGGGGTCATTAAGGGGTCCACCAAGAACCACCAGCAAAATCAAGTGGCTTGAGGGGGAAACAGTTCGGGAGCCACTGCACAAAGAGATCCAGTTCAGTGTGCAGGGTCATGTATATATAGTGTGATCCTACGCACGTTTTCTCCAGTCAAAGTTCAATTGAGTCCCATTTGCAGCTAAAATCTTCCAAGCCAGTAGGTAGCTTTCTTTTCCATAGATCCCTTCCATCCAGACACTGCCTAGTCCACAGCCCACTTAACTTTTAGCAAGGCTGCTTTGTCATATGACTTTAGGACAAATTGCTGTACCCAGTACTGAAGAATCCAACTTTTTAGCTATGATACAGTTTGCATTCAACTGGCTGGCAAGGACTGCCTAGAAAAGCAAATACTCTGTTGAAATATAGGGCCAGTTTTCTCACACACACACACGATAAATAAAGTCAAAGCATCAGTCAATGACGACTGGAAGTACTTGCATAATATTTTTAGAGTAACCGTCTCGTGTGTTAATCTAGTTAGCAAAAAACTAACTGCAGACCCACAAAAATTTAAAGTGTGGAAGATTTTTAGTACCATGTGCAACAGCATCTAGGACCAGCGTTGACACTGGGAGTGAAAGGAGACAGTAAGGCAAATGGGAGGAGGTAACACCCACAGAAGCAGCGGGCACACTTCAGACTTCCAATCCAATTTCAAGACCCTGAATTCTTTTTTTAATGAAGTGGGTGGCAATTCCACACACAAGCCAAGGTGTACCTTCAGTAGAATTTCAGGCATCCATTGAAGCCTTTGGGAAAAGGCCGGTTAGAACAGGGAAGGGCTACAGCTCAGTGCTAGGGCATCTGCCTTGGATACCGAAGGTCCCAGGTTCAATCCCCAGCATCTCCAGGAAAGGCTGAGACGGACGCCTACTCCAAACCCTGGAGAGCAGCTGCCAGTCAGTGTAGACAATACCAAGCTAGATGGGACATTGGTCTGACTCAAGCAGCTTCCTATGTTCCTTACTTTGAACAAGCAAATGCACCCACTAATTATCCAGTGGGGTGAAACAATAGCGAATGAGTTAATAACCACAGCAGAGGAATGGAAAATGACTTCACACTGTGGTCTCTGCTTGGTTTGTCTACAAACAAGCCAAACAAACAGAAAGTGCACTGCACTGACTTTGCAGCTCTATTGTTTTCGCAACTTGCTCGGATGGAACAGTCAGCTTTGCTCTAAATCCCCAATGAGGCACACAGCATCACGCCTAAACAAAGAAATAAAAACCAGTAGCCTTGCGGTGAAAGCCTTAGTCAGCATCTGATGTCAGCATGTTTGCATTTACAGCTGGAACTTACTAGCACATGTGCAATTCTGGCAACTTTTGTCATCTCCGGAAAGGGTCAAGATTTAACTTGCTTGAACTTGCACATGTCTGAAGCCATGCCGATCAGAAAGAACATGTCATACATGCACAGATTCTTCTATGCTCCACTCCCCGCACCCCCAAAACAACCTATGGTCAAACTGTCATAAACATACAATCCTACAAGTCTATCCTGCCTTAGAAAACACAGGTAATGATCAAAATGGCAAACATATGTAACTGGCTCTTCGCTAGTCACATGAACGACCAAATAACTTATTATGAAGCTGCCTTGCCCTGTTTTATTATTCCGCGTTTATTTAGAGCTTATTTACCCTGCTCCTCAGCCAAAAAGGCTCCCAGGATGTCATGTACAATCAGAACAAGACAATACCTTCCTGCAAACGTAAAAAAAACCCCAATGCACAAGCGGAAAGGAGCAGGGAGGGAAGAAGGAAATAAAATTCAAACTCAATTTCTAAACAGTTGTTCCCATAATGACCAGCTGGCAGGAGAGGCCTGGCAGAGCTGCACCTCCAGCAAAGCCGATGAAATGAGTCTTGTTTGCTATCTCTTCCACCGAAGTAACTCTGCTGGAATGGCTGCCCCCAGATAGCAGCTGAGGGAGAGGAAGCCTCGTGCAGCCGGCCTGTCACACCAGAGCTGAGGGAGGGAGGTCTGTGTTTCACCTGTTTAAGCCAAAGGTCCATCGAACACAATGCCTACACTGAGTGGGAGCAACACACAGCGTAAAGTCTATGAATCTAGGACAGAGATGGGGAATCTGTGGCCTTCCTGATGTTGCTAAGACTACAGCTCCCATCCACGCTGACCCCTGACCACGCTGGTTAGGGCTGATGGGAGTTGTAGGACAGGAGGAGATCCCCATCCCTGATATAGTAACATAGGCTGCAGACTTATTCCAAGTCACACCAATGGTCTACCTGTCAGGAGTTCAGCCTACACTCAAGTAGGACCCTGGCAGAGACACATGCCAGAATGGAATGTTCCCTCCCTCCTGGTTGATCGTTTGGGAGCTTCATAAGCTTTCTTCAGCCCGAACATCACAGCAACCGATGGCAACTGACACCGGCACACTTAGGGATCCGCAGAGTTTGCGCATCTTGCGCGACAGACCTCAGCAACTCAGCATTTTGGCTAATCTACTTTATTTACATACAAACACACACAGAGGACTGCAACATGGCTCCCTCTCTCTCTAGCATCAGACAGCAAAGAGGAAAAGGAACAAAGGACAATTGTCCCACTTCACGGAACACAGCAACATAAACATCCTGTCTCTGTCACTTCCCACTCAGTCAATACACCATCAGGTGATAGACAAAAATCCCATGACTGCAATCATGGAGCAGGAATTCTAACACTACCTAGTTCAGCACTGTCTGCACATTGAGCTGTGGCTCTCTAGAATTTCTAAGAAGAGTCTTGCCCAACCACACCAAGAGATGCTGGGGACTGAATCTGAGGGCTCTGGCATGCAAACTACCCACTGAGCTACAGCCCTTCCCTACACCATGTTGTAAGCTCATTCTGAGAAAGGACTAACCCTTTACATCTTTCAACCATCACAACCCTACAACAGGAAAAACAGCCCAGAGGGCAGATGTTCCGGACATCATCTTCTCAACTGTAAAAACAGCAACAAGAAGAAGCCTCGTTCTACTGGAAGAAGAGTGTCACACACTCTTGCCTTTTCGAGAATCCTCCCAAAACCAGGCTGTATTGCTCTCCACTCAAAATGCATTTATAGAGATTCCTTGTGATATAACTTTTGCTGCATAAACCATGACACTGACACCTGAAGGGGTGTTTGGACTGAATCCAAGGCATCAGTTATGCATTGTTTCTAAAGCCTGAAGACGTTGTACCAAATACATCTAGCACAAAGGAAGAGCTTCCACCAAAACGAACTCCTCTTGGAAAAGAAAGGTTGAAATGTTTTATGGGACTAAACATGTAGCAGTTAAAGACTTTTCTCTTTTTTTTTTTTTACAGGCAGAGGAAGGTTTTGTTCTGAAGGAACAAAAACAGTCTCATTGTTAAGCAAATTAGCATGTCAGCATTAACGTCCCTACCACTTGCCAAAAATAATGCTAGAATTCTTAAAACATGTCACACGTTTGTATGCTCTGCTTGTTTTATGTCTTGCCTAAAAGCAAAATCCAGGCTCTGAGTAGTGTTATTTAATCATAGGTTCAGTAGCATTTTTAAGTAAAATGTGCACATTCTTTAGATCTCAGGATTCCAAGCTCTTATCGTGCCGTGCCTACACTCTGGATTTCTTTTTTTTACTAGCTGAATACTTTCCCTTAGCATGGAACACGGGAACATAGGAAACTGCCTTATACTAAATCAGACCATTGGTGCAACCAGCTCAGTATTGTTCTAGAGTCTAGACTGACTGGCAACTGCCAGGGTTTCAGATGGGGGACAGTCCCAGCCGTACCTGAGATTCCAGGGGACTGAACCTGGGACCTTCTGCAATGAAGGGGGATGCTATGGCCCTTCTCCAAAGCATATCTGTTCTGTGCAAAGGAGCCATAACAAGCAAAGGCTCCAGCTCCTTCCCAACAGAACATTCAAAATTTTAGCAATCCTCATGTGTTCCCACTGTAGCTAGGAAGACTGCTTCCTAAAATAATAACTTGTTTTACAAATGAAGAAAGATCATGAGGCTTACCTTGCGAAAGGCACTGGTTTGCCAAAGCAATCTGTCCAGAGTGCAGGTACAGATTGAGACGAGAAAATATGCTTGTCAAAGATGGAATTGTGATGAAGCAGAAGGCAACGCAAGCCTTTTAAAAAAAGGTAAGAAAAGTTTTCAAAGACTATTCTGAACATGTCTTAAATCAGAGGTTTGGGGAATCGTACCCTCCAGGTATTGCTGGATGCCAAATCCCATCACCCCCACTTAAAATGACTAAAGTGTACTCAGAAATAGTGGGAGCATAAGTACAACCAGCCCCCCCCCCCCCCGGTGCTAAACCATGGTTTAGCGCTCTGGCCAAAACAGACCATAGTTCATGCAGAAAAAATAAGGATGAAGAATTCCTTCAGTTTTCACACCTACCCTGACAAATGCAGCCGTTTTTCTGGAATGATTCCCTTTCATCACTTTTCGCGTTTCCATCGCCAGCTGGTTCACACTCTGTTTTGAAAAGATTATGTTACCTACAGAAGTAACTCTGCAACTCAACAATTCAAGGATTTCTCCAGCAGAAGTGAATGGAACTAAATAAATAACAAATATTCCTGTTTAACTAATAAGAAATACAAGCTTCAGGGAAAATGAAAGAGCATACAGCTATAATGAAGTGCATACTATGTGCAAAAACAAGACCAAAACCCCACATGAAGATAACCAAAATTTGCCTGAGTTCAAGGGTACATTCCATTCAGGTGAAAACACTTCCAGAGCAAAGCAGGGCCAGTGAAGGAATGTTGCCTGGGGAGAAGAGGTGTGAGCTGGGAAGAGTTACAAGGGTTAGAAAAAATGGCTGGGGGAGTGTGTTTTTGGCCCCTGAAATTGAAGTCCTCCACCCATGACTTAGGGATAAGAATGCCACCTTTAAAAATTCAAAACTAGTTGCTGTGCTAGTTTAGTGCCCAGGAGCAATCAGTTTAGACTGAGGAAAAGTATATTTCAAATACTGTTTTTCCTACATGAAAGCAGGAAAGAGGAACACTGAAAATGAAGAGGTAATTCAGAATATTCCCCACTAATGAGCTATCAGCTCACACGACTTTGTGCTTTTCAATTTGCAGAATGAATTCACCAGCAACATGCCAAATATCAATATAAAACATGATGTATGAATGCAAATTCTCTGCTGTTAAAATGCCAACAAAATTGACCTTGCTCTGTAATGAAATGCAAGGAATGACGGAATGCAGCAGGAAAAAATAGCTCACACAGCTCCCGAAGTCCTATTTCAACTTAAGAAAGTATGCTCACATGAATCAGCTGGACGAGAACAGGTTCCAAATTGCAAAACATTGATCTGGCTTCAACATAAAAACTCAGCTGCTGTTCGAAGTCACGGCCAAATGAAACCTGGATTTAAAAGATTCACAAAGTCATTTCTTATACAGGATTCTGGCATTCAGTTACCCATTCTTTCCATCTCATTTGCTGCAGTGCAGCGCTAACTCTTTCATGCAGTATTTACCAAGCAATGTGGTTCAGATCACATCTTTTTTTCTTTCACTTCCTTTGACAGAACCTTTAGGAACACACAACTCTCTGATGCAATGGGGGCAAAACAGCAGCCCTACTGGATCAGAGCAAGAGGTCTATGTCACTCAGCACGCCTCCCCCGCCCCCCAGTGTAAAGCCAGATGCTGCTGTGAAATTCACAAGCATAATTACAAAGGCAAGTCCTGCTGTGCATCTTCTAGCATCCTGAGGTATACTGCATCTGGCCATGGAAGGTTTAATTTAGGTGTCATAATTAAAAGCTACGGGCCAAACTACACATTACATCAGATATACTGTGCTTTCTTGTAAGCACACACACACACTGCCAAAGCCAAAAACTAGCAGCCAGTTAAAAGCACAATTAAAATGCAGATTAAAACACTGACCAGCCCAGCAGATACTCACCATTCTCAAAAATCCATTTATCAAAGAGGCTAGCATTCGTTTTTCGTCTTCTAGTGTCAGCGCACTACAAAAAAGCATCAATATTTAAGAAACCCATCAAAAATAAATTGATGCTACATTATTATTATTATTCATTTCCTTTCTATACTGCTTTATATTATTAAGAAAAACCTCAAATCAGTTTATAGCATAAACGTGAGAAATGAGCCCTGTTGAATTCACTGTGGCTTACCCCAGGGTAGGGATGGGGGAGGAATCTGAACAACTCTCATTTCAAAGCAGATTCACCCGAGCTGATCTGGACGGATCATGACCTGGGGAGAATCCCGAGGACCAAACAAAAGAGGCTGGGAGGGGCACTTTTGACTCCCTGGCTTGAGGTTCCCAACCCCTGAACTACAGCATGGCAAAAGATGTCTGTAGAACAGAAAAGTCACACAAGCAATGTTTGGAATGCCCCAGTCCTCAAACTCCTGCTTCACTTGACTTGCAGTCAAGATGGTGTCTTTCTACCTTGCTACCAAGTCCCATTTATCACAGACAAATAGGAAGCTGCTCTATACCATTGGGTTCCTCTAGCTTCGTATGGCCAATGCTAAGTTGGCAATGGCTCTCCAAACTTTCAGACAGGAGGTTTTTCCTGTCCCTACCTGGAGATGCCTAGAATGAAACATGGAACCTTTTCTATGCCATGAATGTGTTACACACACAAACACACACACACACACACACACACACACAAACAGAGAGAGAGAGAGAGAGAGAGAGAGAGAACATGATAACAAGAAGAGGTGTAATACTTGTGCAGATCATGAACCGAAATGAGATCAGCAAGTGCAGCAAATTGTGCAACTCTCAATGATTTGCAAACTATGTTTTTACTTCTTTATAAATTTCACTGCATTGTGAACCAGGGAAAGTGGGAATAAATCTCTAGAATTGTAGAATTGTAGAGTTGGAAGGGACCACAAGGGCCATCAAGTCCAACTGTCTGCAATGCAGGAATCTTTTGCCCAATGTGGGGCTCGAGACCACCACCCTAAGATTAAGAGTTTGCCAACTAAGCTATCCAACATCTACCGTGGGACAAAACTGTTTTGGAAAATAGTTTGAATCCACCCTGTAACAGTGAGCAGCCATTATTTGCAAATTACCAATTCCAAAATTAATTTAGGATAGGGCCGTAGAACACAACAAATGTAAACATCTGCACAGCAAAAGTAGCGCATCATGGTGTGATACACTGGGCGAAAACAATAGCCATAAACTGCTGGGATATTGGCGGGGGGTGGAGGGTAGCAAATTCAGTTTCATATCATTAGCATTTAATTTGGTTACCAAATGGGGAGGTAATAAAACCATACACATTCTGATGAAAACGAACCACGCTCAATTACAATTAAGTAATCCAGTTTAATCCTGGGCATGCTAGTCCCTGGTGTACCATTTTGCAATTCTCCTAGTGCAGACACCAGATGGGAACAGAGTAATTGTTCTGGAATACAAATTCAATTGGAAGGGAAGAGTGAACCTTCACCATGATTAGCTCATTAGGGTTTCGCCATCCAATACAGGCATAACAAGAAACTGATGGATGGTTTGGAAGATGCGTGGAAGGGAGCACCGGGTCCCCAATAAAAATTGCTAATTTAAAAACATGACCGCAAAGCAGCTGTTTAAATGACACACACAGTGCTTTAGCTTGAGTAGAGCCCAAGCAGGAAAATGGCATTATCTAGTTCAACTTTTTAATCTAAAACACACTTTAACATTTGGGACTGCAATGCAAATGTTACAAGCGCCTTACAAGCATCAACAACTCTGTAAGGCAAGTCTGTATTATCACTCCATATAGTAGACAGGGGGACTGAAGCTGGCTACTGTGAAAATAGGATGCTGGACTCGACTGGTTATTGGCCTGATCGAGTAGGGTCTGTTTTTGCTCTTGTGAAAGAGAGCAGCCTGTCTAAGGCCACCAAGCAAGCTCAGAGGGCCTTCTCGGTAGTGGCGCCCACCCTGTGGAATGCCCTCCCATCAGATGTCAAGGAAATAAACAATGATCTGATTTTTAGAAAGCATCTGAAGGCAGCCCTGTTTAGGGAAGTTTTTAATGTTTGATGTATTTATCATATTTTTAATATTCTGTTGGGAGCAGACCAGAGTGGCTGGGGAAACCCAGCCAGATGGGTGGGGTATGAATATTATTATTATTATTATTATTATGCCAGAGGTGACATTCAAACCAGGGACCTCCCAATTTGCAGCACAGGTCACATCCACAGCATACATTTCAAGCACTCTTCTAGGGCTATAACAGTCATGGCTTCCTCTAAAGAATCCTGGGAACTGTAGTTTGTTAAAGGTGGCTCTGTGAGTGGTAGACTACAGTTGCCAAGATTCTTTGGGATAAGTCATTACTCTTACATTTGCTTTAAATGCAGGATTTGGATGTGACCTTTTCCATAGTCACTATTTTTGCAAAGCTTTGCAATGCAGCTCCTTTTGCAAAGGCTGCGCAATCCAGTTGATGCAGGCTCTTACAGATGTTGCAGAATTATTTCAGAAACAAAGCAAGATTTAAGGAAAAAACTGTTTGGCGTTTGAATCCAACCAAGTTTCACTCTGAGTAAACCTCTTGAAATTGGTGGGTGCAAGTACCGTATTTTTCGCTCCATTGGATGCACCGGACCATAGGACGCACTGGACCATAGGAGGGGGAGAACAGGGAAAAATTATTTTTTCTTGTTCTCCCCCTCTAAAACAAGGTGCGTTCAAGGTACATTCACCAGAGCTTGTGGGGCTGGCGGTGGGGGGAAGCGCTGCTTTCCCCCACCACCAGCCTCAAAGATCCCTGAAGCCTTTGGAGCGCAGCGCCCCGCTGCCCTGCAGAGGTTTGCGCGCAGCCATCCCCAAGCTAGAACAGCGAGACGGAGCCCTCCGTCTCGCTGTTCTGGCTTGGGAACAGCCTTGCTAGCTTCTGCAGGCAGCGGGGTGAAGGCACCCCGCTTCCCTGGAGAGGCTGTGCGCGCAGCCGTCCCCAAGCTAGAACAGCAAGACGGAGCGCTCCGCAGTGCTCCGTCTTCCTGTTCTGGCTTTGGGCTTAGCGGCGCAGCCTGCATTCGCTCTATAGGACGCACACACATTTCCCCTTAATTTTTGGAGGGGAAAATGTGCATCCTATAGAACGAAAAATATGGTATGTCTTGTCCATTAATTTCAAGGGATCCAATCTGAGTAGCGCTAACAGTAAGCACAACCCAGTATTGTTACGAGTGCATTTGCTAGAACTTATTGCCCTGGTAACTGAGACCAGATTAACACCTGTACCAGAAGCAGTGCTTATGAACAATTTCAACGACTGATAGTCCAGGGCAATTATATTATTACTCCAGAACTTACTAATGATAGCAAGAATTATATGGATTCAGCACTAAAAAGTTAGTTCCATTCCTGCAATTAAGGAGTAGATGACCAAGAAATAGAAATGAACCAAATGGTTGCTACTGTATGCCAAAGAAATAGGCTGCATATTGAGATCCCTTTAGTCCAAAAATCATGTTTACTGTTTATAGGAACAAGATTTATAGAGAAAATCATTTATTTTTTTAATGTGCTTTATTTGTTTTAAAAAGTCAATTTCTGCCTTTATTAGATAAAAGGACTTAGGAAGCAAAGATGATGCCAGAAACAATTAAGATTTTGTTCTCAGCGACACCACCGATCTCCTGTATTGATCTCATCACAGTATCGCACAGCAGTTTTGAATCTGGTGGCACTGTAGAGTAGCAGGAAATGCAAGTTTCTTTTGCATCTCCCTTGCCCATAAGTCCCACACATTTCCAAGTAGGACTGAGAATGTCCTTCAGCTTAGCTTAGCTCAGTAAAAAAAAGTCTCTTCTTTGAAAGCCCACACATTTGCACATTTGCTATGATATGTAAACCAGGATTAGGGCAAATCCTGCAATTGTAACCAAATAATGGAAGGGAAATTAGCATGGCTGACATTTGAATGCAAATCTCTTAACTGGCACTTCTCAGACTAATGCGGCTATCTCTGAAGTTTGCACTTCTTCTAACATTGTGAAACAGTTCAAAAGTGCACGTGCATATAAGCACAAAAATGCATGTATTCATGAAAATAATTTGCAAAAATCCACCACACTAGGGAATAAATTGCTGACAAAAACAGGGATACCGTGGGAAATGCACACATAAATGCATGTGGGTTTTTGAGCAGGCCTTTACATTCTTTTTGCAAAGCTGATGGAGATACGGAGGAAATGTGAACTTAAGATCAGAAGAATGAGAAACTCAGAGAAAGCAAGACCAAGATCCGTAGATCTTGTGAGTAATCTTCCCTCCTTGCCTGGCATTAAAAGGCATCTATCAAAATGCGCCCCCCTCCTGCCCACTGAAGCAGGCAACCAGCTGAGCACAGAGACTGCCCAGGCACCACAAAGAAAGAAAATGCAGAAATGACATTTCTATGTTCTCTTCCTGTAAGTTCTTAGCATTCTTTTGGCACTAAGTATCAGGGGAGCAGCTTTTTGCTGGAAGAAGAGTACAAGGAGTATCTAACAGGAGAGAGTACGCATTTCAAAATGGCAAAAAAAAGCATTTAAATGTGTTCTGTTATTTACTTCCGATATTTGTTTGTTTTTAAAATACTTGTCAGGTATAAGCATACCCATATCAATACTGTATTGTTCACTGGAGTTGCGAGTGCTTTTTGGAGAGGCACTTTAACTGACACCTGCATCTCACAAAAGCATGTCATTTTGTTTATCCCTTTTGACACTCTTAACATTTACTCCCTGCCGCCTCTCTCTTGCTCCACCCACAACCCATTTGTTAAGCTGTGAAGTCACCAGCACATCCCAGATCATCTTCTCTTTGTTTTGCATTTAGAACAAAGCAACGTTTTAAGGAGCAAGCAGGCCAGTGCTGGTATTTTGTTTTCCTGCACGCAGCCCTGAATAAAAGCAGCACATGGAAAAGCAGTTCTTCAACCCTGAAGCCTTGGCCTCAGAACTGATCACAACAACAACAACCACCACCATTTAAAATGAAATTCATTATAAGGAGACAGTGAAAAAACCTTACTTCACAGAATCGTGCATTGTCTTGCACACATGCAGAAGGGCATTGAGGATGACAGGGTCCTTGGTCGGCTCCAGTTGGTGCCTAAACAACACGTTCGGAAAAACAAGAATGAAAAATATTATTAGCAGTAAGGTTGAAGCTGTGGTCGTTTAACATGGGTTACACAAAATCAGATTGGGGAGGGGGGAGGAAGCATATACACTTAAGCCCCATCAGCACTGTGCAATTAAAGCAGTATCACACTACTTTAAACAGCCATGGCTTTCCCCCAAAGAATCCTGGGAACTGTAGTTTGTTAAGGGTACTAAGAGTTGTTAGAAGACCCCTATTCTACTCACAGAGCTACAGTTCCCAAAGTGGTTTAACAATCAATCCTTCTTCCCAGGGAACTGTTAGCTCTGTGAGTGGAATAAGGTCTACTAACAACACTTTGCATCCTTAGCAAACTACAGTTCCCAGGATTCTTTGGGGGGGGAAGCCACAACTGCTTGTAGTGGTATGAGGCTGCTTTAAAATGCACAGTGCAGACAGGGCCTTACTTCTGAGTTATGTATGAACCAGCTCAGCATCTTGTGCTACTTACGGTTGTGGTGAAGTCATTGCAAAGTGATTCTAACACATACATTTTTATTTGGGGGGGGTATGGTGAATATTACTCTTGAAAAAGGCATTTAACAACTTGCAACAAGTTCAGAACAGTGAGTTTCCTTCTCGGGATAAACTGCTAGACCATGCCACAACAAATAATGTAAGTGAAATGTTCCCCATGCAAAGCTGGTGACAAAAATAATCATGTGGTAATGTGATGGGACGATGAGCTGCTTGTGTGTAAAATCCAAGTCCCTCAGAGTTTGGTCAAGTTTGCAAACCTCTGTCTGTAACGGAGCCCCTTAAACATGGCTCCGTCAGTCGCTGGCAGATTCCGACAGTGGTTGCTTTCGGAATCGCTTCCAACATAAAAGCTCCTTAACGGAAACACGTCTTCTGGACTCTCTGCGTGACAGTTTCCGGCGAGGAGTGGGTGTCCCTACAGGAGGTCCTGAAACCTCCCCACTGTTTTCGCTGGAAGTGTCTCTGAGCCATCCCTCCAGCTCACTTTCCCTCAGCTCACCTCCTCTCCCCCTACTGGTTCCCTCTTCAGCTGCTGAGTCTCTCCCAACGTGTGTGAGCCCTTCCACCTCCCTTCCTTCCGATGGCAGTTCCCTGACATCCACCTCCCCTCCAGGGCCCCCTTCCCCCCCTCCCGCCCCCTCCTCTACGGGCGGTGAGGAGGCAAACCCCCGGAATGAACTTCCTTCATCTTCCGATGTCTCGAACACTTCTCTCCACCTGTTGCGGTTCCTGGTCTCGAAGTACTCCTCCTCCTCAGAGTCCATCTCCCCTTCCCCTTCCGAGTCCGGGAATCCTTCCAACTCCTCCTCCTCATCGGTGGTCCCAAAGTATTCCCTCCGGAACCTCTCCACAGGCTGAGGTTTCCTTGGGAACCTTTGATGGAACGTTTCTATCAATACCTCGTCATTGATATCTTCTGCCATTACCCAAGTGTTTTCTGACTCCGGTTCTCCTTCCCACGCTACCAAATACTCCACCTGATCCCCCTTCCACCTGGCGTCGAGGATTTCTGCCACATGGCTGCTGCATTCCCTTTCTTCTATGACCGGTCCCCGAGTGGCCATCCCTTCTCGTCCCCCCTCATACGGTGACAGTAACGACCTGTGAAATACTGGGTGCAGTTTCATGTGGTTGGGTAACCGGAGCCTGAAAGCCACTGGGTTGACCTGTTGAATGACCTCAAAGGGACCCAATCTCCTGGGTCTTAATTTCTTACAATCTCCTTTGAACGGCAACCCTTGGGTTGACAGCCACACCCTATCTCCCACCCTTATGGTTTCACCTTCCCTTCGGTTCTTGTCTGCCTGCCTCTTGTATTCTTCCTTCGCCCTTTCTAAGTTGAGTTGGAGCTGACGATGGATTGCTTCCATTTCTTCTACAAAATGCTCGGCTGCCGGGACGCTCCATCTCTCCCCTTCTCCCCCTGGGAAAGCCCTGGGATGACACCCATAATTAGCCAAGAAGGGGCTCATCCCTGTGGACACATTCTCGGCATTGTTGTAGGCAAATTCCGCCAGCGCCAACTTTTCTACCCAGTCATTCTCTCTGTCATTGACATAACACCTCAGGTATTGCTGGAGGACCCCGTTTGCTCTTTCCGCCTGCCCGTTGGTTTCAGGGTGCCGGGCAGTCGAAAAGTTGACCTCCACCTGCAGTAAGCTCATGAGCTTCCTCCAGAACCTGGAAGTAAATTGTTTTCCTCGGTCTGAGACCACCCTCAATGGCACCCCGTGCAACCTAAAAATGTGTTCTACAAATAACTTCGCTGTCTCTTCCGCCGTGACTGCATGCGAGCAGGCTACAAAGTGGCACATCTTTGTTAGTAGGTCTACCACCACCATGATGGCTGTTTTCCCCTTGGACTTCGGCAGATCAGTCATAAAATCTATCAACACTGCCTCCCAAGGTCGTTCTGGGGTTGGTAAGGGTTCTAATAGCCCCGCCGGCGCCCGCCTCTCCCCTTTGGCTCGCTGGCATTGCTCACACCCTCTTACATACTCCCGTACATCTTCCCTCACCTTAGGCCACCAAAATTCCCTGGTGACCAACCACATGGTTTTGTGTTGTCCAAAATGCCCCGCTGTGGGGCTGTCGTGCAACTGCTTGAGTACCCTCCCCCTTAAGTCTCCTTCAGGGATATACAGTGCCCCTTTGTAATACAAAGCTCCATTTCTTTCCTCGAAACCCCCTGGTTCCTCTCCCTCACCCCTAAGACCTCTGAGCTTATTCTGGGCGTATTCATCATTCTCTGTTTCCTCTACCAGTTCTCTTTGCCCCACCAATGCCGCCCCACACACCCAGCGGTCCTCTGGGATGACATGTCTCTCTTCGGGTGCCCCCTCCCCTTCCAAATATTCAGGTTTGCGTGAGAGAGCGTCCGCCCTAACATTTTCTGGACCTGGCACATAACAAATTTCAAAGTGGAATTTGGAGAACTCCTGGGCTCATCTCACTTGCCGTTGGTTGAGCACTCGTGCCGTTCTCCAATACTCTAAGTTCTTGTGGTCCGTGCACACTTGCACCTTATGTTGTGCCCCAATTAATAAATGCCTCCATCTCCTGAACGCTTCATGAATGGCTAGTAGTTCTCGGTCATACACCGTGTAGTTCCTCTCAGATTTGTTCAGCTTTCGCGAAAAAAAGGCACACGGTCTCCACTCCGACTCCTCCTTGCCAGGCTGCAGAAACACCGCCCCCACAGCCCGGTCTGATGCGTCCGTTTCCACTCGCATCGGTTTTTGTAAATCCACATGCAGGAGCTGTTCTTCCGAAGCGAATGCCCTTTTCAGCTCCTCAAAAGCTCGCTCCGCCTCCGCCGTCCAAACGAATTTCCTCTTACTGCTGAGACAGTCCGTAATGGGAGCCGTCAAGTGGGCAAAATTTCTGATGAACTTCCGATAGAAGTTTCCAAATCCAAGGAATCTTTGCACATCCTTCCTTGTTTTCGGTGTTTTCCATTCCAGTACCGCTTGGACCTTGCCAGGATCCATGGCCAATCCCTTGTCCGACAAGCGGTACCCCAGGAATTCCACCTCCTTGGCATGAAACTGACACTTCTCTAGCTTCACCCACAGCTGATTGGCTTGCAGTCTGCCCAACACTTCCCTGACGTCTTTTACATGCTGCTCCTCATTCTCTGAATATACTAACACGTCATCTAAGAAGGCCACACAATTCTTGTAAAGCAAAGGCCCCAGGACGTGGTTCATAAACGATTGAAAGCACGCGGAGCCTGCTTGTAAGCCGAAGGGCATAACTAAATATTCAAATGCCCCCAAAGGGGTGAACATGGTGGTTTTCCATTCATCCCCCTTCCTTATTCGTATCAGGTTGTACGCCCCCCTCAGGTCCAGTTTAGTAAAAATCTTTCCCTTCCTGACCCTTGTCAAAATGTCATCAATTCTGGGCATCGGGAAAGTCACTGGTTCTGACACTGCATTTAAGGCCCCGAAGTCCACTACAAGTCTAGGTTTGTCCGTGTTTTTTTTATCCACAAAAAACACTGGGCTGCCCCCCACCGCCCTGGACTCTCTGATGAACCCTCTCTTCAGGTTCTTGTCAATGAACTCCCTTAGCTCCTGCATCTCTCTGTCTGACATGGCGTACAGCTTGCCTACAGGGAGCTGTGCCCCAGGGAGTAAATTGATTTGACAGTCAAAGGGTCTATGTGGGGGTAGTTTGTCTGCCTCTCTCTCGCTGAAGACGTTGCTCAGGTCGGCGTATTGTTGGGGAACCTTCCCCTTCTCCGTTACTTCCGTCCCTGCTAGAGTGGCTCTGGCCCCTCCTTGAGCCTCCCGCTCTTTGTAGTGTTCTAGACAATGTGCGGACCCAAAGGAGACCACTCTCTGATGCCAGCCCACTAGCGGATCATGTAACGCTAGCCAGCTCATCCCCAAAATAATGGGAGCTCCTCCCAAGGTAGCCACATTAAACGCTATTAGCTCAGTGTGTCTTGCTACCCTCATTATCATTGGGACGGTCTGCTGGCTGACTTCTCCTCCCAGCAGCTCCCTTCCATCGATCGTGGTCACCTGCAAAGGGTTACTTAAAGGGATAGTCTGTATCTGGTGCTCAGCAGCAAACTCCTTACTCATGAAATTGCAGGAGCTGCCTGAGTCCAATAGCGCCTTTATCTTTAGTGGGTGTCCGTTAGGCAGCTCTAGTAACACCTCTATCACTAGGGCGGGTTTAGGAGGTTCCGGCGTGGGCACTTTCACTGCTCTTTGGCCTGGCTGCTGTGCCCTGACGGTGGCAGCCAGGCGTTGGCTTTTACTTGCTCCGGTACCTTTTCCTCCCTCTCCCCAACAGCTCCCGCCATTCCTTGCCATTCCTTTCTTTGGGGGCAGACTCTGGCAAAATGACCTGGCTGTTGGCAGAGATAACATTTCTTGGCGCCCTTCCCCTCCTTCTTCCGCTCTTCACTGGGCTTTGAAACTGCGCGCGCGCGCGCTGTTCCAATTTCCATCGGCTCTCCCGGCGGGAACGGTGGCTCTGGAATCTCTGGAATGCGAAGCTCCCTCCAACGTTCCCCCTTCCCTTCCCGCCTCTCCAAGGCTCTCGCCTCTTGGCGCGCTCCTATGGTCAGCGCTGATTTGGTCAGCTGGTCCATAGACTCCGCCCTGGGCGCCCGGGAAAGTTCGTCTTTCACAGCCGAAGAAAGCCCTTCTTCAAAGAGCATTTGAATGGGTTCCGCCGATAGATCCCACCCCAATTTATGGATCAACATGGTAAACTCAGTCCAGTACTCATGAACAGATCGGCTCCCCTGTTTGCACGCCATTAACTGTCTGCGTACCACTCCCTGCTCAATATCGCTGGAAAACATCAGATCCATGGCACGAAAAAACTTCCTTGTGTCCTTCAGGATGTCATTATTCGTTGCCATCAGGGGCCTCACCCAGTCTTTCGCCCCCTTTTCGAGATGCCCAATCACAAAAGCCACCCGCGATTCCTCGTCGGGAAAGTCATCAAACTGCAGATTCAGGGCATATTGCATCTCTGTCCTAAAGGCATGATGGTCCTTGGGCTCCCCCCCAAACTTCTGTACCAATCCTGGCAACTTTCTGGCGAGCGGGGTGGTTTTCCCCTTCTCTGCATCTTGAGCCCTCCTCTCCTCGAGCCTCACCGTCTGCAGCGCTAGCTGGACCTCCAACGCCCGGTACCTTTCTTCCAGGCTTGGACCCGCTCCAGCTCCTGCTTCTCCGGTTCCGGCTGGGTTGCTCATGATGCCTTCTCCTGCACAAGCTGCTCACGGAGACTGTTGGAATGCTGTGATGGGACGATGAGCTGCTTGTGTGTAAAATCCAAGTCCCTCAGAGTTTGGTCAAGTTTGCAAACCTCTGTCTGTAACGGAGCCCCTTAAACATGGCTCCGTCAGTCGCTGGCAGATTCCGACAGTGGTTGCTTTCGGAATCGCTTCCAACATAAAAGCTCCTTAACGGAAACACGTCTTCTGGACTCTCTGCGTGACAGTTTCCGGCGAGGAGTGGGTGTCCCTACAGGAGGTCCTGAAACCTCCCCACTGTTTTCGCTGGAAGTGTCTCTGAGCCATCCCTCCAGCTCACTTTCCCTCAGCTCACCTCCTCTCCCCCTACTGGTTCCCTCTTCAGCTGCTGAGTCTCTCCCAACCTGTGTGAGCCCTTTCACCTCCCTCCCTTCCGATTGCAGTTCCCTGACAGGTAACATCAATCATGTCTTGAAAACTCTCCAAAACTACTTTAAGGACAATGACGTGGGCAACATAACAGCCCCCAACCTCTGGGACACAATGAAAATGGTCACCAGAGGAGCCTGCAAAAAGGAGAGGGCATCCTTTAAAAAACACAACCTCCTCAAAAATTGGTAAATTAGAACAAGACATTATGACCCTCTCATCACACTATAAACAAACAGGAGCCAAAAAAACTCCTTAAAACTCAAAGAACAAAAATAAGGGAAACTGACTCTCTAAAAATCAATAAAGCTATGATTAACATCCTATACTCTAAACAATGCTTTTACGAATATGGAGGGAAGAACGCCAGACTATTAGCAAACAAATGCAGTTGGGGGGGCACTCAAAACAGAATACACTGTGTCACTAAAAAAAGACAGTAACATAGCATCCTCCACCAAAGAAATAACCTCAGAATTTGTTGAATTTTACACCAATCTATACATCTCCCGCAACCCACCTGCACAGGAAATCAGAAGATTCCTAACAGGGCTGACCATGACAACCTTAACTGCAGAGGAACAAGAATTCATGGACAGCCCTATCACCCCAGAGGAAATAGAGACAGTACTCAAAAACCTGAAACCACATAAAGCCCCAGGCCCAGATGGGTATGCGGCACTTTGACATTCAGCAGCACACAGGAAGTTCTGCATCCAGTGCCTTCTGCTCCCTAGAAGCTGCAGGAACACTTAGCATGGTAATTAGTGGTTCTTTCCATCTACGCGGATTATGCTTTCCTGCTGTGTAAAAGGTCTTGTCATAGAAAATAAGCATTCACTTGAAGTGCTCTTTGATTATAGGGCATTAAAAGCTCTATACTCTATTTACTGCACAGCAAAGGTGTGACGAATGAACAAAAGAGCGCCTTGCTCTCTCGCACAACTCCTGATCTGGGGGAACAAAAGTACAATGGAGCCACTGCCATACAAGAGTTTGCCTTAGGATGGGGGTCACCATGGAGCAGACATACCTGACGCTTTCAACCCCCTGATCTTAAAATGGTGGACTTGGACTCACTATGGGATCACAATCTGGGTCTAGCGTGGGTCACCACAGCACTTCAACCACCAAACTAATACAGTGGTAACTCAGGTTAAGTACTTAATTCGTTCCAGAGGTCCGTTCTTAACCTGAAACTGTTCTTAACCTGAAGCACCACTTTAGCTAATGGGGCCTCCTGCTGCTGCTGCGCCGCTGGAGCACGATTTCTGTTCTCATCCTGAAGCAAAGTTCTTAACCTGAGGTACTATTTCTGGGTTAGCGGAGTATGTAACCTGAAGCGTATGTAACCTGAAGCGTATGTAACCCGAGGTACCACTGTATACGGTTGTTGTTTTTTTAATGTATGCGGTAAAAATACATGTGTGGACTAAAAGTGGGTCCAAACTACTGTTTGGGACTGCAACTCAGGATCCAGGCCAGATAAAAGAAACTAATTCTTCACACTATAGTAGCCTTCCTCAACCTCATGCCCTCCAGGTGGATAGCTCTGTTGGTTAGAGCATGCTGCTGATAACGCCAAGGTTGCAGGTTTGATCCCCGTATGGGACAACTGCATATTCCTGCATTTCAGGGGGTTGGACTATGATGATCCACAGGGTTCCTTCCAATTCTATGACTTAAGATGCTGTTTGCCTGCCGCCTCCCAAAAAAACCTTCCAAGAGTAAAAGGGGAAAGTACACAACCCCAAAGGGGACGCGGGTGGCGCTGTGGGTTAAACCAAGAGCCTAGGACTTGCTGATCAGAAGGTCGGCAGTTCGAATCCCCGTGACGGGGTGAGCTCCCGTTGCTCGGTCCCTGCTCCTGCCAACCTAGAAGTTCGAAAGCACATCAAAGTGCAAGTAGATAAATAGGTACCGCTCCGGCAGGAAGGTAAACAGCGTTTCCGTGCCCTGCTCTGGTTCGCCAGAAGCAGCTTAGTCATGCTGGCCACATGACCCGGAAGGTGTCTGCGGACAAATGCCGGCTCCCTCGGCCTATAGAATGAGATGAGCGCGCAACCCCAGAGTCATCCGCGACTGGACCTAACGGTAAAGGGTCTCTTTACCTTTACCTTTACACAACCCCAAGCTGTAGTCAAGATCTGGCCCTAATACATGAACCAAGCCTGAGATCGCAAGCCAATCAATAATTAATCTGGAGTGAAAACAAAACAGAAGGATCAAAGGTAATAATAAATTCTGGAAGGTTTTGAAAGGGACAGCTAGTCTAAGGAAATTTTATGGAACACAAAAGGTAAATCTTAATTTAACTGAGACGGAAAATACAAACAGCAGACCAAGCACACTCAAATCCCACTGGGAGGAAAATTTCACCCCGGGGCAGGCACACACAGACAGCTGGCACACGGTCCACACAAAAAAAACCAACAACACACAACAGGCCTGAGAGAGTAGAATCAGACAGACTATAAGCACAGCTCAAGGAGATGCCTTTTAAACAAAGGCAGGAAATGAGCTGGTATTTCAAGGGGTGGGTTCCATAGTAGCTACCTTGGAATGCCATCATTTCCTGCTGCTGAGTAAGTACTAGGATGAAGACAACCTGCTTGGAGATGTCCTAGCGCCCCCTCGAGAACTTTGTTTTACTTCAATTCATTCAAGATACTGAATGCCATAACAAAACTGCCCATTCACTGAATTACAGAAGAAGAAAGAGGCAGCAAGGATGACAACAGCCCGATTCAGAGTGACCTTTTTATGCAGGGGAGGCTGCAGAAGAATGAAATGCCCTTGGATGGGTTAATAGCCTTGGCTCTCCTACTCCAGGCTGTCCAGCCCCAGCTGAAAGGAGGGAGGAAATTGGTTAAAAAAGAAAAAAGAAAAAGACATCCAGCTTCTAAGAAAAAAGGAAACTGGATGAGGTCAACAGGCCCCCTATTGCATAAAAAGCCAGGTCTCAGCGGGAGATCAGTAGAGAACCTGAATGGGGAGAAGAAGAGAAAATTCAGCCTGCCTTACATGACAGGCACCTCCTAGGAAGAAACACAGACTGCTCTATGAAATCCAGAGTCTGGCCAGTAGCTTATAAACAACCATGCAAAAACCTAAGAGACTGATCCTGAGACCCAGTTTTGTTGCTCTTTTGGTTGAGATGTCCAAAATGAACCAACAATATAATGCTAAAGGCAAAGATGACAGAACTGCAAGCCAACATTAAGATTAGGAAAAAAAGTGTTGCAAAGAATAAACTGTCACAACGGGGACAGGGAAGAGAAAATAGAACACAGACTAGATCAGTTGTTCTTGCTAAAATGTGCTTCTCGTACGGGTGTGGAGGGCGCTTCCTGCCAGCACAGGCTAGTACTTTTATTTACAATAATTTATAATGCCAAGCCAATCAAAAGTGCATGTGAGAGTTTTATCATCCATCACTCCTGAACTGACACACTACCGCACGAATCAATGAGATACAACACTGTGCTCTTTATAATGGATTGAGGAAATTAAAACAAAAGCCTCCAGTTAACATTTCTGCGAAGTGTTTTCTCAAGACTCAGTTGTCACCACTTAACAATGTGAACCTGCAGTCTAAATATCACAAGGCGATAAAAAGGAAATTAAAGCCCCTTTGAGAAAGAATGCATTCAGCACTGAAAAAGAAACTATTTTGATTTCGTTTTAATTTAAAGTGCTGACTTTTCTGCAGTGGAGCCTGTAAGGCCCAGATGCTCATGTGTTTGCATCCTGCTATCACAGCAGCTGTCAGTGCAGCAGAGAAGCATATGGCAAAGTATCACCTTCAACCTATTCAAGCTGCTGCACAATGAGCGACAAATCTAGCAGCAGAAAGGCTTCATCCTTTCAAAATGAATTAATAGATTAATATCCTTTTTAAAAACCAACTTGAAGAGGCATCACCAATTAACCAGGAAACAGGTTTTGTAAGAATATAAACAAGCGGAATCCACACAGAAATACTGCAATGCACTCTCCCTTCCTAAAAGGAGAGTGCTTGTTCAGAGTTCCATCCATTCATCCCTCTTCCTCCCCACTGACTTGCATTTCCCTTTTCTTTTCCAAATGACAGTCAACATTCCATGGCAAATGCACATGCTTATTCATAACTGGGCAGGGAGTAGGGTCTCCCTTGGGTTTTTTGGTTGGTTTCTATTTTCATACTTCCGAAAACCCTGGGATTCTCCCAAGCATGTTGGATACCTCTCCCGCTTGTTTCTAGGTGGAACCTGTTTTGGCTCCATTTCTGTTGGCACTCACTGCCAGAGTTTGCTATTGTAAGGAGTGACAAAGCCTCCAAGATGGCAGGCAGCCTCTGAAAAGGATCATTTCCCTCTTCACTTTCACAGATAGAGGATTTGTCTCTTCTAAGATGGTTATCAGCTACAATATATACCCGTACCATCTGAAAACTAGCAATATGGGTTTTCTTCTATTATTTAATCTGTGACACTAATAAGCAGGAAATGCATCAAAGCTTTTATTTTAGGAGCACAGGGGTCACACCCACATTTAAAGCACATGAAACACACATGGCTTCCCCCAAAGAATCCTGGGAACTGCTAAGGGTGCTGGGAATTGTAGTTCTGTGAGTAAGCCACAGTTCCCAAGAATCTCTGGAGGAAGCCATGTGCCTAAAATATGTGTTAAATGTGCTTTAGGTATGACCTAACTCTGAAGTGTCTGTATTTAACACACAAATACATAAAGCTTGGCACACATATCTATTCAAGCCACAGGAAAATGGGAACCACCCTCCATAACTGCCTGAGTATCAGCTTTGCAGCAAATGTGCATTCAGACAACAGGGCATTGCATTTATGTCTGCCCTTCCAGATCTGTTTGCTCACATTCAAATACACTGCTGCCTTGAATCCAGCATGTCTAACTGCAAAACATACTTTAAAACATAGCAAGACTACCCTAATGCAGTTCGTTTCATTATAAGCTATTTATATAAACATCAATAGGAATTATATTGTATTTAAATGCTCTTTGTAGACTAATCTTTAGTGTCAGCAGAAATACATTTCCAATGCCAAATGGACTGCAGACAATTCACTCTGTCGCCCTTAACAACCCTTCAATAGATGGTCTAGAGTCTCTAGAGTGCACTTAATCAGAATACTTTATACTTACTTAATAAAAGCTTCCATGATGCACTTACAAACCTCCACTCTCACACTCTCTTTCTGGAACATATCCAAGAATGGTAAGAATTTCTCCTAAAAAGTCAACAGAAATACCACCAAGTTTAGGTACTTACAGCTTGAGCTAGCCTATATTTGCAGAATACCTTGCTTCATCTTGGGGGGCATGCAACTATGGTTGGGAATAAGCGCCCCGGGAGTCCAGGCATGCATGCTAACACTGAGCTACAGCCTCTGCCAGCTACAAAATGGCTGGGGAGCCTTAAGACATTGGGGACAAACAGGCAAGGGACAAGGTGTTGGACAGAAGGAGTCAGAACCGTTGTTTAAGGAAGTCATAAACTATTTTGAGAAGCCTTTGTGGCTGTGGAGCAGGATAGAAAAGCAAAACAAAGCCAATCTTGGTTTGGGTCTGGCTTTTGCCCATATGCCAGGTTCGTTGGGCTCTCCCAATGACTGCATAGTGAGAATGGGGTGAGCAGATGACAAGAGTAATTTATAGCTAAGGGTGGGGAGGACAGGAAGACCCAGATCAGCCAAATTCCCATTATTCCAGTTCTGGCACAGCTTTCACTCCTCTGCCTTCTAGCTCCCCTCAAATTCTTCTGGAATGACCGACAAGAGAATTGGAGGTTTGTATGGATTTGTGGTCCTAGTAGCTGTGTGGAAACTTACCAATGAAAAGAGAACGGCGAAGTCATGGAAATAGGTGATAACCTTCTGAATTATTGACTGGAGCTAAAGAGCAAGAAGCAGGAGAAAAAAGACACACACAGTAAAGAAAGTTCCTGTTTTGTCAAGTGTGGGGAACCTTTGGCTATCCAGATGTTGAACTACAACTCTATTCAGCCCCAGTAAGTATGGCCAATGGCCAGGGGAGATGGGAATTGTAGGATAGATGGAGAGAGAGAGAGAGATCAGGCATGGCCAAACTTGGGACTACAAATCCCATCATCCCTAGCTAACAGGACCAGTGGTCAGGGATGATGGGAATTGTAGTCCCAAAAAAACCTGGAGGGCCAAGTTTGGCCATGCCTGAGATAGATAGATAGATAGATAGATAGATAGATAGATGATAGATAGATAGATATCTGGAGAGCCAAAGGTTCCCCACAACAGCCTCATGCCAACTTTTACCCTTTCATTTAAATCCATGGGACTGTATCCACTGCTACTCAAAGACTCATTGAAATTAATGGATATGATGAACACAGGTTCGTAAGATTCCATTGGGTTTACTCTGAGTATAACTTAGTTGGATACATCCCACTGCTTCTTATTCAGTCTTTTATCAATCATGAACAATAAGCTTTCCTCTTCTTGCTGACATCATTTAAAACAATTGAAGACTATCAACAGGTCTCCTACCTCTATATTTGCTCTGGGCTCAATTTAGCTCATTGGCCTTACATGGTTCACAGTTACCTATTAAATCAGATACACACCTTTCATATACTTGCATCAAACATTAGCCAGAATTCTCAAATAACAGTCCTGCTCAAAGTTGAGCCACTGAAATTAATAAATCTAAGTCAGACATTTCAAGTAATGCCAATGGCTCTCGTCTGAGCAGAACCAGCATGGGATACAACTCCCACTGTACATTTTAGTCTGAACAAAATTCTTTGTTTTCTTTTCTCATGGTTGCACTCTTCATTTACCTGGGGGTAGGCCTCTTCAAATGCCCGATCTGGAGTCATGTGTTTGATGACATCCGCCAAAACTGTATTGACCTCACGCTTCTGAAAAGGGCAAGTTAAATGCCATAAGGGAACAGTAGTGAAATAGTCATGAATTCAACTTATCAAAACCATACAAAACAAAGACAATTACATTACCAAGCTAAGCAACTAGAAGTCTTAGTCTTATACTGCTAGTCCAAGTATTGGGATGCTTTTGGAATCCAGAGAAATTGTTGTTATTTAAGGTCAATGAGCTAAAATTAATTTGAGCTTTAATCATAATCCATAACACCAACAAAATGCAGGTACACAGAGATAAGAGTTTGTTTGAGGGGACTCTGTGTGCTGCTGCAATGGTCTGCTAAAACCCTGCAGTCTACGTCTCCTGTTACTCAGGTATAAAAAGGGAAGGGCTGCGTAAGGTAGCATTACAGCATCATATGAAGTGGGACACTAAATGAGCACTTAGCACCACGCTTAAGAATTATCTCGGTGTCCAGCAGCCTGCTGTCATCATCACAAAGAGGAACTGGGCTACAGCCAAATGGTTAGATCATAAAGATCTAGAGAGAGTGCGCATGAATCTCTGACTCCAACACAAACAAGGGCTCCACTGTACGGCACTAAGTAAGAAAAAGATCCCTTTATCATAGAATCATAGACTTGTAGAGTTGGACCCTGAGGATCATCTAGTCCAATCTTCAATATAATAAACTTCAACATCTTTTAATGCCAGAAGTTTCATAACACTCTCTTGTTAAATCACAGGAGTCGTAAGGAAGTAAAAGCTAAAACTACAGTCATACCTCGGACGTTGAATGCCTTGCGAATCGAACGTTTTGGCTCCCGAACGCCACAAACTGGTTTGTGAACGTTCTTTGGAACCCAAACGTCTGATGTGGGTTCCACAGCTCCTGGTTGGCTGCAGGAGCTTCCTGCAGCCAATTGGAAACCACGCCTTGCTTTCCGAACATTTCGGAAGTTGAATGGACTTCCGGAACAGGTTCCGTTCAACTTCCAAGGTACGACTGTACTCTCCTTATACAAGAAAGATATACAAATACTCTAAAAACAAAAACATATACATTCTTAAATCTACACATACCGTGAAGTGTCTACAGGTATATTCCACCCAGATTTCTGCACAGTTGATATAATCCTAAAAATCAATGAATGGACATTATGGTTTAAAAGCAGCATATCATATTGTATTTAGAGAGCTTTTAAAGCAAGCTCCACACCCCATCCTAAACACACTACTACAATCAGTCCCCAACGATAAAATAATCAGCTTGCTGAATTCTTTTTTTAAAAAAACCTTTAATGTATCTGAAATGTAGTTCTTATATTGCTCTGTTCTTGAAACAAATTATTGAAATACTGGAAGGAGAATGTGGCTAGTTCAGTGGTCCCCAAACATTTTTACTCAGGGACTGCTTGAAAATTGGGAGGTCCACTTTGCAATTTCCCTGCCTGTTGTAACAATTGTAATGCACTGTGCTTGTTGCTGTACAATTTGTAATTGCATTTTTATTCCTTCTCTTATTTCTCACATTGTATTACAATTGAATTCCACAGAGTACAATATAATCTAGGATAAGTAACAAAATACAGCAAAGCAACAATAGCAACAGTCAATACTTATATTTCATAAGCTGCTCCTACCATTCATAGTTCCTGCTCCCACTATTCTTCAGACACACCACAGACGACCGGAATAAAGCTCACAGACTACTGGTGGTCCATAGTTTGGGAGCTCCTGGGCCAGGTAATACTCCCACGATGGAACGTGCAGAACTTGCAAAATATTTATTACAACAGTACATGGCTACAGCTGTGCCCAACTCATATCTTACCAACAACCCACCTGTGGGCTCTTTAACTTTGTGATAACCTTCCAGGCTTCATTTAAGATCTGAAGTCGATCTCCTTCTGGAGGGTCAGCTAAGGCCAAGTTTCTCCCCAAAGAACGAAAGAGAAGGTGCTGCGAAAATATGAGAGTGTCCATTCAACCATATCTGTTAGTTCAGGGATGATGCACCCAATGTGATCCTTGAGGACTGGGGACAATGGGAGCTGGAATTCAACAACATCTGGAGGACCACTGGTGCCACCCACATCTACACATTAGGGATTTCCATTCAATTTAACCGTAGCACAGCTTGCTATAAAATGATTTTGGGGTGCGGAAGAGAAAGACATAGGGGAAACGAGATCATCCCCAGTGCCTGAGGTTACAGGAATCTAAAACTGAAATCCTATGGTTGGATCCAGCCACTTAGTTGAACTTAGCCACGGCTGACTGGTCGCACTGAAATAAATGGGACAAAACTTAGCCTATGAGATTTTTAAAAAATTAATTCTGCATCAAAGGCAATTCTTCTGCATCAAAGCCAAAAAGCACACCCCCCCCCAGTTCCTTCTTTTTTTAGATGAAGCATTGTTTTAGATGAAGCGTTTTTTAGGAGAGGAATTCCTCCTGTTTGAGCAGGAAGTGGAGGTACCTCTTCTAAGATGGCATTTGCCACCTGCAGATTTTATTATCTGCTGTACAATTACTGTATTTTTCACTCTATAACACGCACCCGACCATAACACGCACGTAGTTTTTAGAGGAGGAAAATCTGTAGGCATGCCACCCATAGGCATTCCCTCCATAACACGCACAGACATTTCCCCTTACTTTCTAGGAGGAAAAAAGTGAGTGTTATGGTGCAAAAAATATGGTAATCAGAAACAGTATTTTAGTTGCTCAAGATATGTTTGAATCTACAAACTGGCTAAAATATTACATCTCTTCTGCAAATCAGTTAGCTCCCAAGACAAAAGACAGCCACTGGCAAAAGAAAAGGGGTGTTAAACAGATGTATGATCCAAATAAGTGCTCTTTGCACTTATGTGACCTCCTTGCACTATTGCCTAGATGAGGGGCAAGGAAATCTGTGCTCCCCTCATCAACCACAACAAATATGGCCAACTTTCAGAAATTATTAGATGATCTGGAGGACCACAGACTCGGACCTCATGGCCAAACGACACCATTTCCATGATATCTGGCAGCAGTTAAGTGTCATACAAAAATATTTATCTATTGCAAAGTTATCCCGGCAACTATAAAGCATGACACTGACGTAAGTGGAGAAGGTGCACAGCAAGAGGGGAGGGGAGGAACGTTACCTTAGGGAAGCCAGATTCGTCACACTCCTTAATCATGCCAATAAAATCCATAGACCTGGCAGCAATAAATTCGGCTCTGAAGGCGGACATGACTGAATTCAACAGCAAGGCACTAGAAGAAACATCCAGATTAAGACAAGATATAAAAGGAAACGAAAAGGACTTTAATTTTATTCTTTACATTAGGGCACACCCAGACTAGCAGGACTGTTGCAAAAAACAACCAATAATTGCACAAGGAGAATTCACTGCATCCTATGACTGTTATTTCCCTCCCATGCATAAAAGCAGTAAAGATTGGGGGGAAAGTAGGAATAAAGATTTAATCTATCATCACAGATTGGGGGGAAAGTAGGGATAAAAACACTTCCACAATAGATCTTAGCAGAAGTCTTGTTCTGTTGCCTCCTTTCCAGATACTGCCTTGCCTCTTCCACTTCATGATCCGAGTTGGCTACTTTTTATTTTTTAAAAATCTATGTCACTGTGGCCACAGACACTTTGCTAGTTCCTTTTCAGAGAACGTTAAACCTGGCTGGCGGGCAGTGGGTCCTGAGTTTCCTGTCCCTTTCCGCTCCTTTTCTTTAAATGAAAAGTGCTTGTATTAGGGGTTTCATTTGGTTTTTAAGACATTGTATACAGAGCAGTTGGGTGCCGTCATGACCTCTGACTCGGGCAACTATCCAGACACAGAGATGGAAGCTGATGAGACACCAGCTAAGGAGCTGAAACGAGTTCAAGGCTCTGAGCTGTTTGCTGGAGATCTGGACACCACTGTTAGGTGCCAGGTGAACACGTTCCTATTCACCTGTGCATTTTGCCCTTAACTGGTGCTCGTCTTTTGGGTGGGGATGGAACATGTCCTTGTTATGCTATAGCAGGATGAGCCCTTTTCGTTAATATTTTTTATCTTCTGATGCATTTAAGATTCAGTACTGTATGCTTTTTTAAAATAATAATGGCCTGTTGTTTTGAGACATCCACCCCCCCTCCCCCCAGTAAGGGACAAGTGAATGTAACAAATGAATAAATAAGCGCCCGCTAAAGGAGATCTGAGGAAGGTGTTTTGTGAGCTTCTGCCCATCAGAGTAGGCACGGCTGGGAAAGATTGACAAATGGAGTAACACAAAGCCACCTTTGTAACGTTCACAAATGTTCACAAAAGGCGAATCCTTCAAAAGGTCCCAGCTGAAGGAGGTTGACCACAGACAGAGTTTGTTGACTGGTGTGTGTGTGTGTAAATTTGTTTATTTGGGTTTTTCAAATTAAAATTTTACAATAACGTATCAACAAGGAATCTCCTGGACTTCCCTCCTCCCTTTTGTGGGTCCTATTGCCAGTCCTTTTCTCCTGAATATTTTATAATAATCCAAATCTTTTGCATCTCCATTATGTCCAAAATTCACTATTAAACTACAAGTGTTATTCCAATCCCACTAACATTTTTAGCTGTTTACAATGGTTATTAAGATAGATTATAAATTTTCCCCATTCCTTATTAAAATTCTGGTCCTCTTGATTTCTGATTCTTCGGGTCATTTTTGCCATTTCAACATAGTCCATCAACTTGATCTGCCATGACAGGTTTTTATATAAACACATCCACACTCTTCTCCGCATAGAGGACTTCCCTAACCCCACCACAGGACTCAACAGCAACATCCAGCTACCAATGGAAAAAGAAAAAGGAATGTTTTGAATAAACTTGTCCCACCTCCATTGTGGGACAAGGAGCAAGTCTTCCCCCCTCTCCACTGGGCTCCAGAATGAAGCCCCTTCCAGTAGGACTCCTGTAGATTTAAGTAAGGATCAGGACCCTTCAGAGTTCCCCAAAAAAGCCTTGCAAGCACACTACTTACTTGTTGCCTAGCTTCTTACACCTTTCCATCATTTCCGTCAGCAAAACCTACCAAAGATAAGTTCATGAGAATGAAAAAAATAAGCACCCAACCAAAACAGTCATTATCAGAACATAAAAAAAACCAACTCAACCATATCTTTCATTACCAAAACTTCAAATGACACAGACATATCCAATTGTGACCCTGCAATGGGAAAGTGAAGGAGGTGCAGTTTGCCAATATTTCCTTTGTGGGAGATTCTGCTTCCAAATCTCTCAGCCATTTTGTTTTTGAACATGAAGCAAGTAAGCATATTTGCTCCAGGTCAGATCAGATGATAGCACTACCTCTATACGGGTGTTACCCTGGACCACTGCCATCTAAGTTAGTGGGCACCATTAGGCCTTTGACTATTGAACAAAAACTCTGAAGAGGGAAACTACATTCAATCTGGCTGACCAGATGAACATACACAGGCTTCTAATAAGCAGCCCAACATGATGAGGATCCCTGGTTGTGTGGAAGAACCTATAAGAGTTCAGCTGCACAGGTCCCGGGTCCAGATAGCATCATTTTGTGGTCTGCATTGGTGACCCTTTGCTACTTAACAGACTAAAGGAACTCTCTCAAACCTATGACATTTTAATCGAAAGCATGACTCTTAAGAGAATTTTCCTGATTTTTAGGAGGACAGAGACGAAATCAATTATTTGGCTCCACCTATCATTGCTCCAGGGGGACGTAGGTGGCGCTGTGGGTTAAACCACAGAGCCTAGGACTTGCCGATCAGAAGGTCGGCGGTTTGAATCCCCGCAACGGGGTGAGCTCCCGTTGCTCGGTCCCTGCTCCTGCCAACCTAGCAGTTCGAAAGCACGTCAAAGTGCAAGTAGATAAATAGGTACTGCTCCGGCGGGAAGGTAAACAGTGTTTCCATGCGCTGCTCTGGTTCGCCAGAAGCGGCTTAGTCATGCTGGCCACATGACCCGGAAGCTGTACGCCGGCTACCTCGGCCAATAAAGCGAGATGAGCACCGCAACCCCAGAGTTGGCCACGACTGGACCTAATGGTCAGGGGTCCCTTTACCTTTACCACTGCTCCATCCTTGTCTATTATTGCCTCTGGCTCCACCTAGAGTTGGTCTCCTTGCCTTCCATCCTCCACCCGCGCCATCATATCAACGGACAGCAGCCACCCACCCTGCTGCCATACACCAGTGTCAGGCAGCTTCCCATGTTCCTAAATCACAGCTCTCACTGACTATCCATCCAGAAACTGATTTCATTCTGTCACACATAGTTACCCTACCCCTCTCATTAGCTAAAGGGCATCTGCCTTCCGAAAGACAGAGGACAGAGATTTCCAGTTGTCCGCTCCCATTCAGGGAACATCAAATCGATCACCCCTTGCTATCAGCTTAACAAAAGGATGGTCTCCCAGTAGCCATGGTCCTATTCTTTTGCAGTGGGAAGAAGAAGAAAACAGGTTTCTTTGCAAAGCATCTGATTTAAGGCGGGAGGGAAATGTGGTGAAAAAACAAAGAGGCAAAGTCTAAGTCTGTGAAAGATTTCGTATTTCCACATGGCTGCATTGCCACTGGCTTGTTGTTTTTTAACGTTGGCACATGGCGTAAAAGCTCGCGAGGAATTGAATTCTTGCTTAAGACTGTTTTGAGAAAAGTTATAACCGTTATGCTGATAGGAGTTTAAAAATAAAAGAAAGTGTAATTTGCATGACCAAGGTGAGAAAGTAGTGTGAAGAACAACACTGGCAAGATCAAAAAGTAGGATAACAAGTTTCCTTGGTTTCTGCCAGAGAACATGCTGAGCTGTAAAAAAATAATCATCATCATCACAAATGATGCATTATGACTACTGGTTTAGTAGAGGTTCTGTGTTAAGATTATTGAGCTGAAATCCTGCACTGACTGGCAGCAGCTTTACAGGATTTCGGATTGGGGACATTCCCAGCTCTACATGGAGATGCCGGGACCTTCTGAATGCAGATGCTTGACCACTGAGCCAGGGCCCTTCCACTAATACGTACGCTGTTGTAAGAATGTTGGTTTATTTCTGTAGGTGCTTATGTTCCAATCCTGAGCACACTACTTTCCGCTGAAATCCATGAGATTAAGGTCACATCCATACCATATATTTAAAGTATAATTCTACCACTTTTAACAGTTGTGGCTTCCCTCAAAAGAATCCTGGGCACAGTAGTCTGTTAAGGGTTTTCACCTCACAGAGCTATAATTCCCAGCACCCTTAATAAACTACAGTTCCCAGGATTGTCCGTGACTGTATAAGAGGGTTGGTTTTTTTACCTGTATGATGTGGATGTAACCTTTGTCCAAATCCTCTTTTTAACGCTGGTCGGCAAGCAGGGGAAAGGACAGTCTATAAATATATATCATCCTCCAAGCTGGATGCAAATTTTGTGTGGATGCCTATTGGACAACTAGAGAGTTTATATTAATTTATATATTTAACTGATGTTTACTGCATCCTTAATGTTTGCTGACTGGGGTATTATTATTATTATTATTATTACTACAGTATTATTATAATATTTCTTTTGCATTCATGGGTGTTTGTATGTGTCCATTTTTCTTTGTCAAATTTGCAAATTTGGCACAGGAAGGATTGGGCAAACATTCTTCAGTTCAGAAGTCTATGGTCTGTCTTTGCTAAATTGACAGTAACTAGATCATCCAGGTCAGGCCACTGATTTGTGGGAACAGAAACTATTTTGCAGAGCAGCAGCCTCAAATCCTAGAAATGCATCAGAAATTTAGAGGCTACAAATTTTCAATCAACATTTATAAGCCTTGTTGTCAAAGCTGGCACTTATCTTGCACTCATGTGCGGAACTATCACATTCAGCCTCCAGGTGCTTTGAAATAATTCTTCAAAGACCTCTCACTTTAAAAACAATTCTACAAAATCATGTGCCTCTTAAGCCACATTTCAATTTTACATTTAGTGGCTCTTTCTAATCAACAACAGCATTAACAAAGCTTTGCCTGCACATTCATGGGTGGTAGATGGTAGCTAGCTTTAAGAACAGAACAAGCCAGATCAATACATATTATTTACAGCACTAGAACTCTACCTGCTAATGGTGCCACCTATGTAACCTGAAAACTTCACTGATTTAGTTCCACTTTCTTGGACTGACACAGAAGAAGCAACAGATTCAGATATCAGAGCGTTTTCCATTTATACAAAGTTCAAATGCGGTACTAGGCCTCTGTTCTGGTTAAACGTTAAAATCTTTCCACAGTCAAAGAGAGATCTTTACCTCTGCAGCCCGGTAAGAGATGCACTGTAGAATCCAATCTATTGCAGGAGAATAAAGGGTTAGATATAATGGGATCTCTACACACTGCACCACCAACTGATTCTGAACTGTATCCCCATGAATCTGTTAAAAATATAAAAGATAAATCATGATGGGGGTAGGAAGAAATAATACTGTGCATTCATTAAGGAGTCAAAACATTCAACACTGACTTCAAGGAAAATTGTAGAACCCCAGGATTGCATCCAATGATGGGATTGTTTTAACAGAAATTGCTTTCACTTGTGCATGTTGGGACGCCTGATTTTTACCTACACACACACACACCCCTGCCACTGAAGGAGCATCTCCACCCCCAGCGTTCAACTCGGACACTGAGGTCCAGCTCAGAGGGTCTTCTGGCAGTTCCCTCACTGCTAGAAGCGACATTACAGGGAACCAGGCAGAGGGCCTTCTCAGTAGTGGCGCCCACCCTGTGGAATGCCCTCCCATCAGATGTCAAGGAAATAAACAACTATCTGACTTTTATAAGACATCTGAAGGCAGCCCTGTTTAGGGAAGTTTTTAATGTTTGATATTTTATTGGGTTTTTAATATTCTGTTGGGAGCCACCCAGAGTGGCTGGGGAAACCCAGTCAGACAGACAGGGTAGAAATAAATTGTTGTTGTTGTTGTTAGCTACTACAGCCACCTGCACCATAACCCATTCTAACCCAGTGTTTGGGGTGGCTTAAGGGGAAGGGAATTAGTGGAAATTAGCAGAAACGCTTTCTGAATGGGGAATATCTGAAAACCAAACAGCTATGAGAACTCCCAGATCACACAATACTAGATTACTTGCTCCTCAATCCCCTACCCAGCTGCTTTCACCAAATTACACCCACCTGTCCCACACCTGATGTCCTATGTGAAAACAGGTGTGGGTAGGTAACAATGCTGCCACAAGGGAACTACTGGGAGCTGAAAGTGCATTTCCCGATTGTTCCTTCACACGCAGGGTTCTTGAAGAGGCTCAGTGAATCCTTTTCAAGTTGTCAACTGATGTCAAAATGATGTCATGTGAGTGACGTCATGTGACTGACAAGAGGGCAGCCCTGTACGTCTGTTAAAGCTGGCCCACAGCAGGGTGGGGGAAGCAAGGTTCCAGCTTGCAAGCCGTATCCTGTCCACATCTGGGCTAAGTGAGCAGGCGCACACGAAAAACACTCCCAATGTTTACAGAATCTCTTACTTACTTGCTTAAAAGTCAGGAGGAAGTCAAAAAAGTTCTTGTTGAGGTTCTCTTTCAGATGAGGAGCTACTTCCATCCCAACCTACATTCAAAGAGCCACATAAATTAAGCCTAGTCTTTGTCTCTTCCGCTGCAACACAATCATGTATATTCATATACCTATTGCAAGATTTGGGTGGGGGGATCCACTTAAAAATGGCACACAAGGAAAATTAGATGAGTATTCAGACAAGGAAGTAATCATATGGTGCAAGGTGAGTGCACTGTAAGAAAGCGGAAAAATGCAATATATAGCCAGTGTTATATTTCCTAGAAATAGGAAGTTGGCTATTTCCTAGTCTACAGAAAACTGCAACAAAACTGGTTGGTCTGGAGGCATTTTGCTGAGTCTGCCAGATTATCTAAGATCAACCCTCCGAGGTCCTCTCTAGTCTGTCAATAAGAGATACTAGGTCGATTGGTATTATGGACAGGTCCTTTTCAGTGGTGACCCCATATCAATGGACTATTCTCCCCCAGGAAGAATGAATGGTCCCATCTTTCAAAAGGACTCACAATACCTTTTTATTTCAAACCTGCTTTTTCTTAATTATTGTATCTTAATGAAATTTTAATGCTCAATTTAAGGGATATAATGTGCACTTTAAACATTATAATTGTTTGCATAGTGTCATACTTAATTGTTCAGTTATTTTGCATGCTACCTTATGAGGGCGGTTTATAAATATTTTAAGAACTAAAGCAAACAAATGACACCAACTAGTCGAATCAACGTTTCACGGAACCAACAAAACTGCATTTTAAAGAAGAAAATCTTACTCTGCAGAGATACGCCCTAGCATAGACAGCAACCAAAGGATCTCCTATTCCTCGGATCATGGAGGTCAGCCGTGGGAGACATTCAGAAATTCCTCTGTAAAGAAGATTTGAGAAAGTAGGGGGTTTTTATGATTGGCAAACCGTTTTTGAAATGGAGATAGCTTAGAACAGCAGCTTGTGTTATGGCTTGGGCATCCTGTGTTGAAAGGGCAGGGAGGGGGAGACAGAGTCAGAAATCCCCCCAGACATGCCCAAGGCCAACATCCGACATATCCCAGGAATCTTTTTTCTACTTTTAATTCAAAAGACACCACCAGTGTTCAATCAAGTCATTGGTAGAAGCTAGAAAAATCTCTGGGTATAATTAATTTCCATACCCCCCCTACATTTATCAAATATTCACCAAATATTATTAGCCTTACGTTTTGGAAAGAAATTTGTTGCACTTCAGTATTGCTGCTTCCACATAACTGGAATAAAGTGTCAAGGGGGGAAAGTTCAAAACAGTAAAGTCATTGGGATTATCCAAGGCACAGAGACCCTGTGTAAAACTAAACCATGGTTTAACATAACATAGGCAAACTTCAAAGAGCTTTGAACTCCCCTTTCCTCCTCTACTGTGATGGACAGAGAAGAACAAAGATTCTGCTTTCACTTTTTATGAACTTCAGTTTAGTGTTGCGTTGCCTCTGAACTATAACAGTGATTCGTCTTAATTATAGCTTGCTTCGACAAATCAGCTTCTTAAAACTATGGTTTGAAGTTAGCTTGTTTCAATCAATCATCGTTAAATTTGGCCACAGGTTCAGGTGACACATTATCTATTATCTAGGGAAATAATGTCTTAGGAGCTACAGTACAACTAACACCTGATGTTTCTTTCATTGACTGCAGACCTATATTCATTCTCTTTGATTAATAAACTTACATTTTTTGCAGTATTATGAGCCAAGGGAATTCTGAATAACCTATACCTGTCTCACTGATATTGCTACCTTGGTTCTCTCAGCCGGACTACAATGCCATATGCTGGTCACAGAATCACAGAATTGTACTGTTGGAAGGTTTCCCCAAGGGCCATTTAATCCAACCCCTCTGCGGTGTAGGAATCCTGCCCACAGCCCATAGCTGTCAACCGTCCCTTATTTGGTGGGAAACTCCCTTATCCCAGCGCTGTGTCCCACTGCTGTCCCTTATTGATGATGTCCCTTAAATTTCCAGGGTTTCAAAGGAAGCAGCTCCTCTCCCTCCCTCCCTGCCGGCCAGGGAGGAGGGAGGCTCCAACTGTGTTGCTTGGCTGTGTTGCTCACCCAATAAGGAGTCTAAGAATGACTGGGGGGTGGAGTTTGCATGCCTTGTGCCGATCAAATCGGCCACGTTGCCTGGGGACTCGCCTTTGCTCAGCGTTTCCCAGCGGAGAGGTGACGGTGGTTTTCCTTGCTGCATCCCCTTTGCCAGGTTGCTGCGCTGTGGGAACCACCGCTTGAGGCTTCGTTTGGCTGCTGGCTGGGCTTTCTGCCTTTAGCTCGGAGGGGCTCAGAAGTTGAACATACCTGTGCCCGGAAAATCCCTTATTTTGGCTGCTGATCCCTTATTTTCGAGGCTGTTGGTCCCTTATTTTCAAATCTGTAAGTTGACAACTATGCCACAGCCATCCCTGGGTGGGCTCGAGCCACCAACCTTCTGGTTAACAGCCAGATGCACTAACCCAACGTGCCACCAGCCCCTCTTGGGGGAGTCAGCTAGGCAGAGACTGGAAGCTGTTAATGCCATACCCCAGTCTCAGACCTTCCCTCACAATAAAGTGTCTTACGGTTCTGTGAAGTCAGCTATTGACTTCGGGATATTTTAGAGCGGATCTAGTCCCAGTAGTGCGGACAGAGCATCTAGAGACCCATCTGATTCAGCTTACCTGGGGGCTGGGTTAAGGAGACAGGTAAAGGACCCCAGGGACACTTACAGTGAGCTAGAATCAGAAAGGGAATTGCACCACTTGAGATGGGTGGCAGCTCTGCCACTGCCCAACCCCATTCTTTCCCTTCCTCCCATAGCCCACCCCCCATCCTTTTCTTCACCCCAATATACCCATCCCTCCTCATCTTTTTTTGCCTGCTACATTAGCAGTTGCAGTGCTGATGGTTTCTCCACCACCCACTGAAACCATCGCCTCCTACACTTGCCTCCTCTGAGCCCAAGAAGACCCTTCTCAGACCAGTGCATTCTGGGTATGGAGGTCTGCAGAGGACATGTGCCACTGCCATGGCTGGGAGAGGGTGACCTTGGGCCGGTCACTCTGTGAGCTTTGTGGCTGAGGAGGGATTTGAAGCTAGGTCTCCTCAGCTTAGCCCAACTCTCTAACCACTACTTCAAATCAGCTCCCGGGGCCGTACCCAATGCCATTCCTACTCGAGAGTAGACCTGCTGAAATGAATAGGCATGATTCCCCCAGCTCTGCTAATTTCATTGGATCTAGTTTGAGTAGAATTTAAGTTGGCTCAGTCTTTTCGACTTACTTTTACTTCAAAATAAAGAGTAAAAATCACACACAACGGCTTAAGAAAGTCACTGATAATAATCATATCATTCTCGTGGGATAAAGAGCTCGCTATTTCTTATGTAAGTTATATGTGACACGTAAATTTTAAACTTGCTTTCTTGTTGAAAAGATAACCACCACATATTTTAAAAAAGTAAGCCTTAGCCATAGGCAAAATCTAGTCTCCATTTCAACCCTCAACTGTGAACTCTGCTGGCACTCTGGACAATACCTACAAGGGGTCTTTTGATACTCCATTTCTTTTTTTCCATGTGGAGAAACCTAAGGCAACACAATGATTTATTTTTTAAAGAAATTCAAGCATAAACCAGATAACGTTTTCATCATCTTAAAGTCTCCTTCGGAAAAGGATACAATCTGGGAATGAGTTCTCGAATGGAAGCAATCTTGAAGAACCAGTTTAAACAGGTTTCTTTGGCAGTATCAACCACACTTTCAGGAGTAAAATTATCTGATAAAACAAGACAAAAGGAAGATTAAAAACTAAGAACCTGCTTCCTTATTACGTTTCTGAATAAAATTAGCAGTGATTTAATTCGCATAGTTCGGGGGCGGGGGGAATGGCACTCAAGAGTACTGATTAGAAAAATCACACACAAGAAGAGCCCTGTTGGAACCGAGGGAAGGCCTATTTTTTGTCTCTAAGGGCCAAAAGCAGGCTATGAATGCAACAACCAACAGTCCAATCAAATTATTTCTGGTCATCTGGACAACTGTCTGCCATATAGAGCTGGGCAGTAGTGGAGAACCTCTGTGGTCGATGAGCTGCATTAGACCTGGTACAGATCCCAAATTGACCCACCAAGCCTCTCCCCACAAACCACGGCCACCTGCCACACACCTGACGTCACATGTGCAGATGTGGCTACAAAGGAACATCCAGGCGTTTGCCATTGATGGAGAGCCCCACTGGTGCTGGGAGTGTGCTTTTAAAGCGGCTTGCTTTAATCTCCAGCCAAGCTCCATTTTGAAAGAAGCCATTAGAATCCAAGTCACCTCCTGCAAACAGAGCATTTTCCTCTTGCAAACAGACTTCGAAAGGGCTCCCTGTGATCAGCTTCCAGCACCAATCAGCTGATTCAAAATTCTCTTCAGTTGAACTAGGGGTTCAACTTCTTTTTTAATTTACTGAGAACAACATTTAATTACGTGTACCACCAACAACACCAACAAAGCATCATAAACACAAGATGATAATTCCTCAGACGTTTGAATTGTTCATTATTATATTTCAAAACTGTCGCATACTGGGCCGGAAATACTCCTCTGCTGTCCTTTATGGAAAATAATTCTGCAAAAAAAGATAGCGACTGGTCTAAAGTCACCCAGTGAGCTTTGTGGATGAATGAGCCCAGGTCTCCCATGCCCTATATGTCCTTTAAAAACAAGAGGTGGGTGGGTGGGTGGGTGGGTGTTTAGGATCTAGTCCATTGTACAATAGGTGACATTTGTATTTGCTGCTCCACCCACTACTGCCTCTGACCCTGCCAACCCCTGGCATGCGGCCCCCAATAAGGCATGCGGCCCTTGGCCCCCAAAAGGTTCCCCAGTCCTGAGGTACATAGTGATATACAAAGAACAAGTACGGTATGTCATGTCCCTAGTTACCTACCTGGGAATAAAGGCCCCTGAATAAGATGGGATTTAACTCTGAGCAAGCATGCATGGGATTACATTATAACTGGGGCAACAACCATTCCTGCCTTTGCCGCATTCACAATGTTTATTCACATTTTCTCCACAGAGATTGTTTAAAAATGCAGGCGGGGGGAAAGTGGGCCTTGGAAGCTAACAGGCATTACGGGCCTGAAGCATGTTAGGTCATCAGCGTACAAAAATTTGCAGAGACTTAACTGCTCCAAGCCTTACTTTGCTGCCCACGAATCCAAGATAAAACCAATATGACACTGCAGAAGGAACAGTTACGTAACAGTCAATATTTAGAATTTGCTGTCTGCTTAAATTTTTGCCTTGCTGAACTTGGGGAATTAGGACTTTATATGCCAGACAGGGCTCTCTCGCAGTATAGTAAGAATTTCAAGTGTGGGGTTCTCAGTGTCGGACATTATTCGTATCCTACAGATATATTTACTTATTTTTATACAATCCTAAAAATTCTCGGAGTGGGAAGAAAATAAAATAATAAATCAGCCAATCAGAACCAAGTGAAAACAGAGTAAAACTAGAGCACCGGTTACTGTGCAGATCAATCCTAATCCTTGATCTGCCACGTTGCAGGGGGATAAGATACTGTGACGTTTTCTCTCGGCTACTGTGAAGGTTCCCATCGTATCCACAAAATGCATGGGCAGAAGTTACTGCCAGTGGTATCCCTGCCAACAGCAGCCAACATAAATCCCTGTAACGGGTTTTTTTTTGGGGGGGTGGCTGGGATAGGAGGGGATACTTGGGCACAATCTAGGGCTCTCTGTTGTACCATGAAAACCAGTCGTTCTGCTTGTTAGCAATGTCACTTCAACAACAGACGGAGCCCAGAGAGAAAAGAAATCCTGTGGGACAAAAACAGTGTATAATATGAGAAAGAAACAGAGAGGTTTTGTCTTTCTTACATCAGGCCTTGTACATAGCAGGGATAGATATATAAAATTAAAGATACAGTGGGAAAGAACCCATCACAGCACATGCTACCTCAGCAGGCATCATGCTGCTGTACCTGGTTGCTAAGCAACACCTCCAGCCATTTCTCCCTTCTCAGTTAACTTACTTGAACGCTAGCAGAGTTAACTCTTAGCTTACACATGGAATGATCTTTGCTGCGGCACTTCCAATGCTACTGTGCTGTCGCCCCCGCTTCAGCAGCAGCAATGTGGACAGAGCAGGAGCTCCACTACTCTACTCAGTCCTGCTGCTCTGATCTAGGTGTTAAGATTGAAGCCTTAGACTGGGAAGACCAAGGTTAAAATCACCGCTTCACCAGAAACTCACTGGGAGACCTTGGGACAATTCCTTCTTCTTCTCTCTCTTGGCCTAGCCTGCCTTGCAATGTTGTTTTAAGGATAAAACGGCCCCTTATGCTATTTCAAAAGCAATATATCGTTAACTATTCAGACTGGGATCCACTATTAGGAACATCAGTTATTAGTTCAGGAAATTGCAAAGATACCATCACTAAGAATATAGGAAGGCTCAAGCCAAAGGCCTTTCATCTAATTCACCATCCTGCTTCTCAAAGTGCTCAGCAAGAAGTCTCTGGTAAGCCCAAAAGCAGGACAAGCTCCCTAAGTTGATGAATATCACCACATATTGTGGAAGGAAGTTCCATAGTCTTAAGCACAGATAAAGGCTGCAGCTTCGTCAAAGGCATGGGTTTGAATTCCACCACTGAGAGTAAATTGAGCAGCAGCTGTGCTCAAGTTGTCTATGGAGCTGGATTTAGGCTCCAGGCATTTCAAATACCACAGCTACCAAGATATATTTTATCTTGGTAGTGTGCTCAAGCAGTCTAAGGTGCTGGATTCTGGCTCCAGTCTCTTCGGCAGCATGGGTCCAAATCCTACCACAGCCAGTATGCTTAGTGGACGGACTGCGGTGAAGTGCCTGCTTAGAATGAAAGAAATGCCATGTTCCGTTCACAACCCCTCCAGCTGGGCTGGGAGAGACCCCAGCCTGCAACCCTGGAGCCACTATGGTTTCAAATTGGATGGGCAACTGCGTGTTGAGCTTCCTGCATTGCAGGGGGTTGGACTGGATGACACCCCCCCCGGGTCCCTTCCAACTCTACAATTCTACGATTCATTGCCAAGTTGGCATAGTCAATACTGAGCAAGATGGACCAATGGCCTGACCAATGGTAAAGATCAGTGCACATTTTGCATGGGGAAAGTCCCAGATTTGATTCCTGGCGTCTCCCAGTTACGATACTTTATTAAAGTTCTATACCGGCTTCCCTCCCAGGCAAGAAACAACAAAACACGTAGCAGAGATGGGAGCAGGGGAAGAACCACGTGAAGATCTGGACAGCCACTGCCAATCCAAAAGGACAATACTGGGAGAGAGGGGTAAACAGCTTGGCCTTGCATAAAGCCAGCTCCCTATGCAACAGCAAGACACACCGCCAGTCTTTTCACATTCTGGTTGACCCATTTTTGGGCCATCAGGTGCCTGGGATGGAGGAGCTTCTTTCGAGAAGGTGCTTTTGCTGACACACCTTGTGCTAACAAATGAGCAAATCGGGCCTCATCCAATGGAAGCAAAGTGGGTCAAAGTGATTTGATATGGGGCAGTGGGGGATCTCTGCCTTCCGAGCACCTTTCCACCACAGAACAAAGCAGAAGCGGCAGAAGTTCCCGTTCAACTGAACTGGAGCAGGGACTGCCGCTTATTATTCTGCTGCTGTGCTGTTCTCTCCTCAAAAACGCCGAGCCTGTGCAGAAACTCAAGGGGGTGGGGGAGAGAGAGAGAGAGACTGCAATTCTCTCCCATTTGGCAACAGCCCACCCCTAAGCGCTTGAGGACTTTTACGTAACGAAGCACGATGGGGACCCGGAGTCCTTAAGTTCAAGCATGCCCTAACTGCCAAGGCGGTTAAGGACAAGACAGTGAGCAGCAGCTGTTGGGAGAGACGGCGCAAGAAACAGACCTGGATTAGGGATGTAAAAACAAGATTTAAAACCGGCTTCTTGCAAAAGAGGTACAGAAAATGGCACACACGTACCAAAATCAACCTTATCCACAAAATATAACAACATATTATATTGCACTGATTTCAAAGCCAGGCTAGCCTCACTGGCACGGCCATAAAACACTGGTTTCATTATCAGAGACAAAGTGTGTCCTTTTGAAACCTCTGCAATGATCCCCTCTCCCTTCCCTGCTTAGGTACATCTGGGTAAGCACAGTCTTCAGCTGCAGCCTCGGTTTCCTGAAGGCAGGGGGGCTCCGGTGCTAAATCAGAAGTTTTTTCCTTTTATTGGAATGGAAAGAATGAGAACAAAATACCAATGAGCATGTTCTTGCTTTGCCCACAGCTGCTCAAGGCACAGAGGCTCCGCACAGGAAATTGCGCCTGTTTACACACACTGCGCCAGAGTCTCTCATGCCGGCATGATTGCTGTAAGGATTTCAAGGCTCCTGTGTTTTTATTATTCTTACTGTTTGGTCGTCCTTTTTATACAGGCTTTGGGTGGAGGACGATCTAGCCTCAAAAAAAGGGAGCATGCCAAATGAAACAGGAACACGCATTGCATCATGTGCCTGTGTGTGTGTGTGTGTGTGTGTGTCTGTACACACACACTTACATGCATCTAAAAGAAAGAAAAGGCAGCTGCATTATAGCAAATCGTTCCACTGGTCCATCTCTTGAAGGTCTCACACGGGAGTCTTTTTCGGCCATACCACGAAGGGATCGAATCTGGGACAAAGTATTTGATCTACCACCTAGATATGGCCCTTCTCTCAAGACACACACGTACCATAGGAGATCAGAGACATCCACTACTTGTACAAGCATACATGTGTGCAAATGTGCTTTGCAGGGGTTTAGACTAGATGGCCCTCAGGGTCCCTTTCGACTCTACAATTCTATGAAACACACCTCTCATGCACAGACAACCTCCTGCACGCACACACCAGTACAGAATAAAAACAAACAAAACCAGTATAAGTTACACTGAAAGTAAGCAGACCCTAGAAGCCAATTCACTTCTTCCCCTCAGCTTTACGCATGATCACCAAAGGATTACTCAGATAAAATATCAGCTGCTCCAGGAGGAGCTAACATTCACATGTCTGGGCAAAATGGCTTCAACCTGGCACCAAAAAGGTGTCACTGTCAGTGCCAGGCAAGGCACGCTGGAGAAAGAATTCCACAGACGGGGCCAGTACTGAAAAGACATGTTCTGTTGTTGCCGCATTCTGCCAGTGAGGAAACGCAGTGAAGGGCCTCTGGTTATTTTGGTTGGCAAATAATGGGAAAATGCATTCTCCAAGGTAACAGGGTCCCAAACTGTGGCTTTATAAGGTTAAAACCATCACTTTCAATTGGGTTCAGAAAATTAAATGCCAGCAAGCACTATTGGGCCAGAATTCAGACCATCTGGCTCTGCTCAACATTCGGCTTTTGTCGAATTCTGCATCAGCTGCAGTTGCTAAACAGTCTTCCAGGGCAGCCCCACAAACAACACATTGCAGTAATCCATAATAGATAGACGTGTTCATATTGTGTAATTTTCAACAATACTGAATTTAAAAGTCTGAGCCCAAAGTCTGTATGTTTAGTTTATTTTTTTAAAAGTATGTATATATTGCTAACTCATACAGAAAACATCTAAGCGGTCTGCAACAAATATAAAACCACAATAAAATATAAATTTCACGGGGTTCAACTGTAACAAATATGCCTGTGATTATAACCTAAGGGTTGTAGGCAGTTATGTTTTATTCAACGTAAACCCACCTGAATTAGTGGATATGACCAATTCCAATGGGTCTACTCTACTCTGAGTAAAATTTAGCTGGGCACAACACTAAATCTGCAAGTAAGTAGCACAGCAATAGTGTTACCTGGTAAGGAGCTGCGATTATCTGTGCACATGGAGAAGATTCTTTCATACACCAGCTTTCCTGCAAGGATTTTAAAAAAAGCTATTCATTCTTATGCATTTTAAGATACAAATGTAATGAACATAAACAGTAAGATAATGGGTTGAGATTTACGGGCTAGAGAGAATACATCTAGTCTTCAACAAGACTTCTATTCTAAATCCAGATTGCAAATCACGTTAAAAGCAAAATTTGGGTGGAGAATTTTGAGGGGCCGTTTGCACACAGCTCTAGTTTTCAACTTGCCAAATGCAACTGTTTCCTGTTACATTATACTGTCATCTAGTGGAGCCAAGTAGGCAACTTTAGTACTTCCTTTTGCACTTAAAACACCACTTCAAAGAAATGATTTGCCACCCATTTTCACTGAACGCAACATGGAAAGGAACATTTATTTTTCTCTGTATGTTTAGCAAAACTGACTGTAGGAAAACCTCTAAGCTGTTTACAAAACTGGAGGTTCCCCCACCCCTGTTGTAGATCCACAATGTCACCCAGAATGGAGATAAACTCAGAGAAGGCAGGGCTCTCTCCCAGCCCTTCCGGGAGATGCTGGGGACTGAAGCGGAGAAATTCTGCATGCAAGGCAAGTGTTCTGTCCCTGAGCTACAAGCCCAATGTATTCCTGTAGACAAATGTGGGGTGTAATCCACTGGGAGCAGTCAAGTACAACATTCCTTGTGATGCTAGAGAAGACATGTGAGGGAATGTTTGGTTCAGCCAGTCAAAACTTCCTGTTCCTCCTGGTTGGAGCATCCTTCCTTTGCATGTGATAGAAGGTGGGTGTGATCTAACCTGCCCAGGTAACAAAAGGACGAGTCACACAGCACACCTCTCTCTTTTTCACTTCCTTCTTTGTCTGACCAGCTTTTAGCTAGGACTGCTCTGCTAGCTCTCAGCTAGCAGAAGCACTGGAATTATTCCCCCATATGGGGGGAAACGATGTACATATTTGTAACTGTCTGCCTTCAGGGATCCAACTGTGAACCGATGTAAGTAAACTTCTTTTACTGACTTTGAATAAGATTATGGCATCTTTATTATTTTAAGAGGGATTGAAGGGAACTTACCAGGAACGTACAATTCAACCTGAAGACAGATTGAATTGTATAAATAGTGAGAGGCTTACACAAGCCTGCAACCAGCTATCTGCTGTGCATGTAAAAAGGGGAAGGTAAACTCTGCTAAGTAAAGGAACTTGGCGGAGGCCCAATTGCAGTCTGAACTCCAAGTCAGCTCAGATTCAATGGTGTTAAGCACAGCTCAGCCTCAGTTGCCACAGATGGCATTCTTGTGACGGGGGAAGTGGCACATGAACAGCTCTGCTTCCATATCAGGGTATGATCGGTGTCAGGTACCCAAGGCTGCAGCCAGGCAGTACAGAAAATAGGCTCAAGACATCTGTAGATGTTGTGCTAACACTACTTTTGGCTTGGATCCACAAAAACTATGATGAGAGGTTCCAAGGCAGATCGTGTTGCTCAGGTCACGTTTGTTGAGTCCAGGAAAGAACATCTGGTACTCTCTTTTATCTAACTGAACAAAGACATTTCACGGAGGTGAGCAAGTTTCAGTCGGTCAAGACCTTTGAAAGGGAAACGTCCAGTGTTCATTGGGGAGGGGCAGGAAAACCCACCACAAAATGCATTTCAAAGAAGATGATGCCACAAACAAGACAGATCCTTGAAGCTTCGATGCAGCAGAAGGGCCGAATTATTTCATAGGCAACCTTCCAGGAGCCACAAACCAGTGCAAGATTTTTGTTGTCTTCCAAGTTTGCACTTACAAATTTCAATCTGAAAAAGGAGAGACGTTTGAGATGTCTGCACTTACCAAATGTGTCAAGTATGTCTGTTATTAAGACGAATTTGCTTGGATAAAACTGAATCACCGTTGTGTCTGAAAGAAGTTTAGAACACTAAGGAGGGAAAAGAGAAAGAAGAAATAACTAAGTTCACGTAGTAAAGAAAATATCTACACTAGGAAGTTATTTTGAAGTGCCAAAAAAGGGATTCAAAACAGCATGTGACTAAGGGAGAGGCTACAGCACAGCGATACATGGTTTTGTATGCAGAAGTTACCAGGTTCAATCCCTGGAAAGGCCTACACTTTAGCTCTAAAAGAGGCACTGCCAGTCAGAGTAGACTCTACTGAGCTAGATGGGGGAAATATATGATCTAGTAGTCTAAGGCTGCTTCCAATGATCATTCTGAAAATCAAACAGCAAAAGGTTGCCCAAAACATAGTGTTTTACTAACTCTCTTAAAACACGAAAGGAGTGGGCTTAGGAGGCTTCAGGGAGCTAGCTGTACAAGTTGGCGTTACTACTAAAAAGGCCCTGTTACTGGTACTGCTTGTCTTACCTATGAACATTGGAAGCTGCCTTTATACAGCTAGAGCACTGGTCCCTCTAGGTAAGGTAAAGGTAAAGAACCCCTGGATGGTTAAGTCCAGTCAAAGGCAACTATGGGGTTGCGGTGCTCATCTTGCTTTCAGGCCGAGGGAGCCGGCGTTTGTACAAATACAGCTTTCTGGGTAATGTGGCCAACATGACCAAACCGCTTCTGGTGCAACGGAACACTGTGACGGAAACCAGAGCACACAGAAACGCCGTTTACCTTCCCACCGCAGCAGTACATATTTATCTACCTGCACTGGCATGTTTTCAAACTGCGAGGTTGGCAGGAGCTGCAATAGAGCAACGGGAGCTCACCTCGTTGCAGGGATTCAAACTGCCGACCTTCTGATCGGCAAGCCCAAGAGGCTCAGTGTTTTAGACCACAACGCCACCCGCATCCCTGGTCCATCTAGATCAGTGCTGTCAACACCGACTGGGAGCAGGTTTCAGACAGGGGACACCCCTAGCCCTAGAGATGCCAGGGATTAAAACTGGGACCATCTGCATTCACAGCAGGTGCTCTGCCCCGAGCTACAATTCTTCCATAATATACTCCAGATATATAGATCTACCAGATGTCATTCCTCCCTAAAGGATAAGCAATCATAATTAAAACAGGGGGACCAGGCCCCTCCAGGTTTTCACAACTGTTGGCCACCTCTGCACCCCCATGGAACTAAAAGCAAGCACACCCAAAGATCCTGCTCAGACCACCCTCCCGCTGCAACAACCAGGGATGAAGAATTAAACAAAAATTGCAATGACTCCCTTTGCAAGCATTCCTTCTCCTGCCCACTTCTGCGTAGCTTAAGAGGCCCTTTCAATTCCACTCTGCCTCCTGCCCTAGAAGGTGCCATAGGCAGAGGAGGGGAGAGTAAAAGAGGCAAACAACCAGCAGACGGGAGGAAGGGAGACTGGCAGGTCAGCTGGTAGCCACCCAGCGGCTGGCATCACAAATTAGCATCGTTGTGCATCTGCTGAGGCTCATTCACCAGCAGGGCACCCAGCGCCTGCCCCTGCTGCTGCTCCTTCCTGTGGCTGCTTGTGGGGGCTTTGACAGGGTCCTAGAGCCTTCCTACTTCCTTCCCAAAGCTGGGCAAGCACTTTCTAGACTTTGGGAAGGAAGGAGGAGGGCTCAAGGACCCTGCCAGAGCCTCGCACCTCCTTCCCAAAGCCATATTACCAAGGTCCACCCCAGGGTAACACCATCAAGAAAGAGGTGGGTCTGGCTCAGAGAGAGGGGCATCTTGATCAAGGGCTAAGGGTCAGCGCTGCTCCCAGGCGTCCTTTTGGAGCCCAACAGAATTAACAGCACCTTTAACACGCAATTTTCGCTATGCTTTAACCCCAATCATTATGATGTGCAGAACACGCTCGACATGTAATGCTAACCTGTATGACTATCTTTAGAGCTTTCACTTTTTGATCCGAGGCCCAAGCATCCTTCAAAGATTGATTGAGTTCTTCGATCCGGTTTGTATAATCTTGCTGAGTCAAGTTTAACAGCTCCTTTTGTGACCCCTGAAAAAAGAAGAAGGAAGCAGTGTGCAAAACAAGTGAATTTATAAAGTATGAAAAACAAGGAAAGCTTCTTTTTTTCCAAGAGCTTCCTCCTCTCCCTTTGGCTTCTGCAGAGCTGCCAAGTGGTAGATTACATAACAAAACTATCATTGAAATTCAAGGGCAGCTGGATGCGTTTGGCTCTCCTTTGAAGCAGGCCAGCAGCATCCTCTACAGTCAAAGAGCACCACCGGGTTGCATGATTTACCCTCCGGCAGAATCTCTTGATATTTATATCGCTACAAATTGCAGGATCAATCATCAAATGCTGTGCTTCTCAGGAAGCCAGTGTACTTTGGTATGGGAAGACTGATGTTATTATGCTTGCTTGCTTTCTTTTAAAAAACTAGAAATCAAGCACTGGGCCACCGGAGGGCTCTGCTGCTGCTCTTGTTTTGAATAAATATTGTTAAAATCATGAAATGTGACCTGGAAATAAAGTGAACCAACAGAATCAAAGGGCTTCGGAGGAGGGGTCTTAAAGCAGGCATAGACAAACTCGACCCTCCAGATGTTTTGGGACTACAACTCCAATCATCCCTAGCTAATAGGAACAGTGGTCAGGGATGATGGAAATTGTAGTCTCAAAACATGTCCATGAGGCGCAGGTCAATTCTGTGTCCAGGGCTCCATCTGGTATGCAGGCTGAGACCCTACCCGCCCGCAGACTGTCTCTCCAGAATACTGCATGCTTTAGTTATCTCTTGCTTGGACTACTGCAAAGTACTCTATGTGGGGCTACCTTTGAAGGTGACCCGGAAACTACAACTAATTCAGAATGCAGCAGCTAGACTGGTGCCTGGGAGTGGCTGCCGAGACCATATAACACCGTTCTTGAAAGACCTACACTGGCTCCCAGTACGTTTCCGAGCACAATTCAAAGTGTTGGTGCTGACCGTTAAAGCCCTAAACAGCCTCGGTCCAGTATACCTGAAGGAGCGTCTCCACCCCCATCGTTCTGAGGTCCAGTGCCGAGGGCCTTCTGGCGGCTCCCTCGCTGCGAGAAGCTAAGTTACAGGGAACCAGGCAGAGGGCCTTCTCAGTAGTGGCACCGGCCCTGTGGAACACCCTCCCACCAGATGTCAAAGAGAAAAACAACTACCAGACTTTAGAAGACATCTGAAGGCAGCCCTGTTTAGGGAAGCTTTTAATGTTTAATTGGTTATTATATTTTAATGTTCTCTTGGAAGCCGCAGGGTATAAATAATAAATTATTATTATTATTATTATTATTATTATTATTATCTCAGCAACCAATTTTTAGATTACCATCCTTTCATGTATTTTGCCCTTGTTTTTTTCCAGTCTGAAAACTGCTGCTGGCTTTATTGCTGTTTTTTTCTCATTAGTCTATTTTGTTCCATCTTGCGAGCTACCCTGAATATTTTATTTAAAAAGCAGGGTAGTGGGGTATAAATGTAGGGAAATGAAAGCGCTCGCTCACCTCTTCGAGATCATCTAGCTCTTCCAGCCTTGTCCGCACCTTCTCAGAAACTGCTGATCCAGGAGTTGTTGCTTTTCCTGAAGGGAATCACATACTGGAATGCTTTAAACTGCAACAGAGCTCAGTCGGCAAAGCATGAGACTCTTAATCTCAGGGTCGTGGGTTGGAGCCCCACGTTGCACAAGAGACTCCTTCACTGCAGGGGGTTTGGACTAGATGACCTTTGTGATCCCTTCCAACTCTACAAGCCTATGACCCTACGAAACCATTTCCAAACAAGCCACTGAATAAATTTGGGAAGGAGGGATTCGCAGCTAATTTGGGGCTGATGTACAGGCAGTGACAGTTTTAGCTGCATCCTGTATGTGCGCGATTCTGAAAAGAGCCAACCACAGATGTGAACCAAAAGGTCACAAAAACAGGCAGAACAGGGCGGAGTGGGAGAGGAACAAGGAAGAATGAGGCGGCCTTGCGCAGGCCCCGCCGACACACGTGGGGCTCTGGAACATAACCCCCGTGCAAATCAGTCGCTACCTGTAACTAACAGGTAAAGGTAAAGGGACCCCTGACCATTAGGTCCAGTCGTGACCGACTCTGGGGTTGCGGCGCTCATCTCACTTTATTGGCTGAGGGAGCCGGCGTACAGCTTCCGGGTCATGTGGCCAGCATGACTAAGCCGCTTCTGGCGAAACAGAGCAGCGCACGGAAACGCCTTTTACCTTCCCACCGGAGCGGTACCTATTTATCTACTTGCACTTTGACGTTCTTTCGAACTGCTAGGTTGGCAGGAGCAGGGACCGAGCAACGGGAGCTCACCCCGTCACGGGGATTTGAACCACCAACCTTCTGATCAGCAAGTCCTAGGCTCTGTGGTTTAACCCACAGCGCCACTACATAATGCCTAAATCAGTGCTTCTCAAGCTATTTGATGTGATGGACTGGCAATTTTCTGCCCCAAAATACCAGGGACCATACCATGCTTGGTCCCTAAGGGATCCTACCCAACCTGGACTGTGGTGGAGTTGCTAGGGTCCTGCAGCTGATTGCTCGTGGACTGGTACCAGTCCACAGACCACCAATTGGAGCAACACTAACCTAAATTAACCCGTCTTTAAACAGGACGATGGCTACTGAAACTTCATGTTTCACAGTTAGATTATTGAGATATTTTGCACCTAATTTCCAGCTTTTCTCGTAACCATGCGCTGTGGAATATTTATATGGCAATTTCAATATTCCTATAAGCAAGTAGGAAAATAGAAAACAATTCTGTGACATGTTTAAAACATTTTTCCCCCTTCCACAGTGCTACATATTAAAGTCACCACATACCTTTTTCAGATCCCATACACAAGTTCTGCAATGAAACAAAACATTTGTTTTCAAAAGCAATAATTCCCAACAGCTGACAGGTGTAGTGGTATAACAAAAAGCCAGAACAATGTGAACCATGATAGGTTGTAATTAAAATTTGTTAAGAGTTCTTAAGAGTAGGATGTTAAACTTTTTTAAAAAAATATTTAGGGATAAGAGGGATATTGTGTTTAACATCCTGCCCGAGGAACAGTTCTGAGACTCTCAAGCTCAGGCAACACATTGTTTCAGATGTAAAAGTGTGGTTTTATGGTAACCATGATAAAAGACATATGGGATGAAGGCTTTTGTCAGGGCAAAAGGTAAATATGGATGAGCTCTGGGTCATGTCTGTTCCTTTTAATGGGTCTGCTCTCTATATGACTATCACTGGATATAACCCTAAGTTCAGTCATGCTGCTTTAGGATGCAATCCCAAACCCACTTACTGCCCAACTGAATCCAATGGGGCTTCCTTCTGAGTAGGCATGGTTACACTGCTATTTCCATGCCCATCCTACCCTCCCATGCACTAATTTTTAAGTGTCTTTAGGAATAAATATGCACAACAATTTAGAAGGATGCTATGCTGTTCTCTCAATGGCTTAAAAATGAACATTACAAACATCTGCTATGCTCAAACAAAATTTATTGTACGTGCTTGCACACTCAAAAAGACTGGACCTACTTTCCTACTTTGTTGATATTATTATTATTATTATTATTACTGCATTTATATCCCACCTTTCCTCTTGAAAAATAACCAAACGTTCACTCACAATGGAAAGCTTTTCATTTGTTGTGTACCGAGCAAGGATGTCAGCCCGTTTGCTCGACCAAGGCTCAAAGTCACTGCCAACAGACGAGGAATCATCTTTATCCCATTTCTTTCTGGCACTCTCCTGCAGAGGAAAGACAAGCGAGGCACAGAATCCTCCAGATAATGAGACGTTTGACCTCTGGTATGTTGTTGTAAAGGCATATTTCATCATTTAAAAATACTAATAAATCTCACCCATATTTTTCAGGGCAAAGGTGGCATTCACTTTACAGACACACCCATGCTGGGCAGGGCCAGAGGCAAATGTGGGCAGAGCAAATTCTATCTTTGTGCAGTAGGCTGGCTCTTAAACACACTTGCACAGCCCTCTTTGTCCTCTAGGCAAGTGTCAGACATTATCCCGGCTCAAGCACACGCATTCCAGCCAGGCAAATACCCTCAGGGTGTGGAGCAGGGCCAGTAAGTGGGTGTGGCCAGGGAAGAGTTCCAAGGGCCAGATGGAGAGACCCAGAGGGCCACGTTTGGGCCCTGTGTCAGGGATTGGACTGAAGAGGAGGAGTGGTGGAGATTGCCCCCCCCCCACCTTTGCCTGTAGGGAAGAGGAAGGCAGTCTCAAATTATAGCAGGGCTTTGAGGAAGATAGCAGCTCAGAGACAGGAGAACAACAGAGTTATGCAGTGTTAGGAGAAGGAGGAAGAGACAGAGAAGCTAGCTGACATGTCACTGGACAGCATAACCGAACCCTCTTCTCCCAAAGCGCGACATTCGTTAACAGCGCAAGAACAAAGGGTACAACTACAGTTGGCCACAGGCAGATGTAGAAGCATGTGGTGTTGTTAGAAGGGAAGAGAGGAGGACCTCAGTGCGAGCAACTCCATCATGGAGGAATGATTGGATTTCTTTTAAGAACTTTCTTGTTTCCTCCCTGATTCTCGGTGCCATCAGTGGGGAGGGAGAGGATTCCTCCAGCCTGACACCCAGGGTCTGAGGTTTGTCACCCCTGAACACGGATAACTAATGATACACATCCTAGCAACACCTCCAGAAACATAGTCTATTATTTGTGCATCTGCTACTAGCAAAATATTTCTTAAGCCACCTTTCAGGACATGAGAACCGGCACAAGGCAGTGTGCAACGGTGAAACAGCCAGATGAACCTTCCTGCCTACCAAGAGCTTTGAAAGCACCTCTCTTGGTGGTGGCCAAGGCCTGCTTTGAGCCACCAGATGGCAAGCAGAATGAGGACATTCTCAGACATTTCCAGCTCACATTATGAAACAACCTTCTCCCAGCAGTATGCTTTTTTGCTGGCAATTAAATATACTTTTGTTCGCTCAAGCATTTACTACATTCTTAATTTCTTTTTCTGCTCAGTGATTCTCTGCATGTTTCTAATTGTTTCCTGAATGCGTTTGATGTTGTGATGTACATCGCCTTGATACCTAGTTCAGGAGCAGTGCTGCATATATATATATATATATATATATATATATATGTGTGTGTGTGTGTGTGTGTGTATGTATATATATATATATGCGCAACTAAATATGAAATAAAAAAGACACTATCAGTTAAACAAATATGCATATATACTAAGGTGGACAGTATAATCTGATCTAAAGTGGAGCATTAAAAAAAATGCAACTTAAATAAAAAGCATACTGTTTCATAAAAATGAACAAAAACCTTTTTAAAACAAACAATGATGAAGGAACATGAAATAGATTCTGTAAGTTCAGGGCCACCACCAAAAAAGCCCAGTCCCTGTTTCAGAGCAAAGGAAGCTGTCTCATATTGTGTCAGGCCACTGGTTTATCTAGCTCAGAGCGGCTGGGGAAACCCAGACAGATAGGTGGGGTATAAATAAATTATCATCATCATCATCATCATCATCTACATTGACCAGCAGGTGACTCTCCAGGGATTCAAGCAGGGGTTTTCCCCAGCCCAGCCCTGCTTGGAGACGCCAGGAATTGAACCTGGAACCTTCTGTACCCAAGGCAGATGCTCTAACTCTGAGCTATGGCCCTTCCTCAATCCATCATTATTCCATTACAGGCCACAGAGCAGAGCTGCAGGCAGGCAGGCTCACAAGGATCTAGTCAGTGCGACAAGAATGTTACCGTAGTTGCAGTCAGCAGGGGATCTGCAGTTGCAGCAAACAATGACAAAGGATCAGTGCCGTCCAACACACTGCTCAGGGGATCCATCATTGAACTGGAAGAGGAGGAGGAGGTAGAGGAAGTGCTTCCTTTGCGGCCTAATTTCTTTGTCTTTGATTCCATTACCTGAGGAATACATAATAATAGTCAGAAGGAGCGCCAGATGCTAACAAAACTATTCTTTGCACATTTACTCAGCCTTGCTTATTTTAATAAGGCTTACTCCAAGATAAGTGTGCATACAAATGCAGCCGTAAACTGCTATCTTGCACCAAGGCTGTGCAACTGTACAACTGTCTACTCAGAAGCAAGTTCCACTGCGTTCAATAGGACTTACACCCAGATATGTGCATACAGAATTGCAGGCCGAAGCTGCAATCCTCTAAACTGAGTTTTGCATGCCTAAGTCCATTGCTTTAGGTAGGGGTAGTCAATGTGATGCACTACCGATGTTAGCTACTACAATTCCCATCATCCCTGACCTTTCCCCATGCTGGCAAGGACAGACGGGAGTTGTTATCCAAAAGCTCTAGTGGGTACCATGTTGCCCAACCCCAATTTAGGAATACAATGGTGAAGAAATGAACTAGTTCTAGGCACAGTCTAACTGTGCATAGGATTAAGGAAGTAAATTGGAGCTCTAGCTGTATGAATCAAATCCACATCTCACAACTAGAAAACTGAAAATTCTAATATCGGTGTAAACTGTACAAATGGTGCACAGTTCCCCTTTTCCCAAAGGCTTCTTCAAAGAAGCAAGGCTTCTTCCATCAAGTGCTAGAAGGTACATAGAGATGGGCCCATTCCAGAGCATCAGCATGAGACCCAAGAAGAGTCTGTTCATTAGTTTGTCCCCGGTCTCCTGTACCAACATGACTACACAGGACTGTTGAAGTGTTGCAAAGGAAACCTACTGTAATAGGTTTGAGTGGATGGTAGTCTCCAAAATCCACAGACACGGTTTCCAGTCTGCATGATTCCAATTCACGTACGTAGTTTCTTGATCTAGCATGCCTGAAGGAGAAAAGCATAAAGAACTTATAGAACTGAGATTTGGAAGCACACACTGAGCATTCACGTGCAACGGTTTCTGGAGAAGAAAATCACAAGAAAATGTGATATCTCCAAAAAAAAACACGCACCTAGACATTCCATTGTTGTGCCCATAACCCAAGTTTAAGGTGCCATTTAGATTCTGGCTTTCATATCTCAGTTTATAACACTGACCTAACTCCATCATTCTGTGCAAAAAGGAGCAGGACACGTCACTTAGCTATGGTACCCACAGCTGGCAGCTCCCTATGGAAGCAATTTGGAGGAGGATCAAAGTTTGTGTGTTGTGTTTACAAGCCACATTTTTCCACAAGAAGATGCTTAGAGAAGCACATGGCACAGAGACTGAGGATCAAACTAACATGACATGATAGAGACCTGCAGATACTCCCATCTGAATGGGTGCAAGTTACAGGGGGGCAGATTTCAGCTGAACATCAGGATAAACTTACTGATGAGAGTAGCAGCTTGACAGTGGAATAAATGACCCGTGGGGTGGTGAGCTCTCCCTCACTGGGGGTGTTCAGGCAAAGGCTGGACAGCCATGCATATCCGGCACTGAACAGATCCCACCAGCCAGATCCAGTTCCCCACTCCTGTTTTATAAAGTCATTTGTGCTTGTGTGCCACTGACAGTCCTTTCTATTGCTTAGTTTCCATTTCTAAAGGAATACTTCCTTTTGTCTGTCATCTTTTACCCTTTTCTCATCATTCGAAGGCATCAAACAGAGGAACTGCCAGTGCTTCAATCAAACAAAAGAAGCTGCAAAGATTCCTTCTATTGTTGTCTTTATCAACTGTGAAATCCATCACATTACAAATCTGCTGCTTATTTTTAGCTGGCATAAACTTCAGGTGAAAAAAACTGGGGGAAATAACTGGGGGAAACTGCCAGTCATGTCCTGCAAATCAACTGCATTTTCACAACTCTTCTAAGCAGAGACAACACTTATTCTAAAAAAGCATTCGACAAGGGCTCAGCCACCAACCGACTGTGCAACTCTGAAGGCCAATTGAATCAGACAACCCAGCAGTGCTACTGAAAGGAACGGCTTTACAACCTAATGAGACATTGTAAAAGGAGGAGAAAAAGAACCCAGTGAAGGATGCTTATGCCTGTCTCCCTACATTTCTTAATCTCCAGTTTCCTGCCTGCCCTGTGCATAAATATTCACTTGAATGGACTATTCTCAATGTTTTCCCCACACTTCTGCTACTTTGCTGGCCCCTTGAGCTTATTAGCATTTGTAAGGACTTTCACAGCACAGAGTTTGGGTGAGAGAGAGAGAGTTCCCTTCACCCTTTCACAGAAACAGCATTTTTGCTGGACCTCAGAAGAATCTAAAGCAACAGCTGAAAGCAAATGCACACAGCCGAAACTTTAAATGTTGGTTTCTATTGCAAATTGCAATCTGGACCTTAGAAAACTGTGTCTGTTTGAGACAGTAACATGACAATATTGGTACCTGGGACAACAAACAGAAGACCACTTCTAGCACAGCTTTTTGCACTCACTGGCTGGCTTTTAAAAGTTATCCTATGAATGCACAGACATCTTATGCAGGGACTAATTTTTACTGGGTGAACAGTAAAATGAAGAGAATCCTAGCCTTAGGTCATCCTGTGCACCAATCCCAGATTCACACACACACAAAATTTACTCTAGCAAACACCTACATGGTACCTTGAAAAGCTGGCATAGCAGTGACCAGGAGGATGAGCTATGAATCAGGAAGTCCTCAGCTTGAGCCTTCCATGTACCATGAACTCACCAGAAAACCTAAGCCAAATGACTCCCACTTAACCTCAGTCCCAACATCAACATCTGGAATGGAATGGGGACGGGGCATGTAATAGTACAGTCGTACCTTGGGAAGTCAAACCAAATCTACTTCGGAAGTCCCTCCGACTTCCAAAATGTTCGGAAACCAAAGCGCGGCTTCTGACTGACTGCAGGGAGCTCCTGCAGCCAATCGGAAGCCCCATCAGATGTTCGGCTTCCAAAAATAGTTCGCAAACCGAAACAGTCACTTCCAGGTTTGCAGCATTCGGGAGCCAAAACATTCGAGAACTAAGCTGTTCAAAAACTAAGGTACGACTGTACTGATTTAGCTTGATTACAACTAGATAATGAAGTGCTTTGAAAAGTTACAAAGAATTATTACTATGTGTTAGTATTATTATTGGATTGTAATTGTGCTCGTGGAATGCCTTTCACTGATGCACCTGAATTTCCCCTCCCTCTGACCCCTTCCCCTACATCCCTGCCCCCCTCAAACCGTTCTGGAGGGTTGGCAGGCTCCCCAGAGCAAATCTGAGAGACACACAGGAGGAGGGCAGAGAAGGGAAGCGTTGTTCCACAAGCGCAATGATTTAATTGAGCTCTCAACTCTAAATCTTTATTTTAAAAGCCAGTCAGCAAGTGGTAAATGTTACACTTTTGAAAGCGATTACCACTCAGCGATTGCCAAAGAGCCAGAATGGTTCAGCTTGCAAGCAAATTCTTCTGGTCTCATGATACATCACCAGTTTTGACAGCGGCTAAAGGGCAAAAAATGAAAAGTGGCAAAATGCTGGGGTAGGAAGAGAAGTTTGAACCTCTTCCCTTGGCCCAGCACTCAGCTGGGGATAAAAATCGCCGTCTCCCCACCTACTCATCTGATGTCCAAGGAAAGGAAGCTGTGTGCCTGTGTAAGAACATGGATTGAATGCCCTCACTGGCAGCACACAGGCCTCAGAGGATTGGCCAAGAGTGAATGAAGCTGTTGTGCCCAAAAAAAGTTAGCCACTCCTGCTGGATAGCATGCTGGAACACAGTTCAAATCCCCATTCAGCTATAACATAGTCCAGGGGCAGGGAAAATGTGGCCTTCCAGATGTTGATGGACTCGGCTCCCATCAACTCCAGCCAACATGGCCAAAGAACCAGGAGGATGGTAGTTGTAGTCCAGCAACATCTGGAGGTTCCCCATCCCTTATAGAGACCCAACAAATAGCCCCACATTGGGCAAAAGAAGAAGAAGAGGAGGAGTCTGGATTTGATATCCCGCTTTATCACTACCCGAAGGAGTCTCCAAGCAGCTAACATTCCCCTCCTCCCCCACAACAAACACTCTGTGAGGTGAGTGAGGCTGAGAGACTTCAAAGAAGTGTGACTGGCCCAAGGTCACCCAGCAGCTGCAGGTGGAGGAGCAGAGACGCGAACTCGGTTCCCCAGATTACAAATCTACCGCTCTTAACCACTACACCACACTGACTCCCGCACTGCAGGGGGTTGGACTATAGGTGACCCTAGTGGCCCTTTCCAACTCTACAATTCCATGATTCTATGAAGAGTCAAATTTTTCTCAACTCTCCAAACTCTATATTTAAAACTTGGAATATTGTCTCACAGGGAACTTGCAAGGGAAATTTATTTAAAGCCTTTAACAGGCAGAAAACATCCCCATTTGCTTTGCAATTCAAAGACAGCCCATTCATCAAGCCAAGAACCATCCTTCTACATTCAGCACAACTTATCTATAAACATAAGGCAAATGTATGCAGTTGTGTGAACAGCAGGGCCCATGTAATTCCAGTCAAGAGGCACAAGGGAGTGGTTATCTTGAAGTTATCTGAATTTCAAAGACCTCAACTTTATTTTATACATGGTACTCTTACCACTGTGCTCTCCTGCAATAAATAAAACAGGGCCAGGAGAATCGGCACAGTGGATTGCTAATACAAATCAACAGCGACACCAACTGGATGCCAAAGGGAAGTGGACTGGAGAAAAATATACTGTATATTGAAATTGCACATATATTCCAAAGTAGATAAACAACTAACATGAGGAATGCACAGATCTCTAACACAAGAATGAGAAAGTTGTGGCCCTCCAGATGTTGTTGGATTACAACACACAAGTTTCCACATCTCTGCCTTGAAGTATTCAATTAACTAATAAAAAAAGGTTATACTGTGTAGTGCCTCCCTGCCCTCCTTCCCACACTTCTAATATAAGTGTACTTTCAGTTCTTTCTGAGGTAGTAAAACTGCTCACTTTAGACAGGGCTTTAGCCTAGCCTTCTGCCTGACATGCTAGATGTCCATGTGCAGGGAATTTATGCTGTACAGCAAACTGTTCTAGCAAGTGAGCACTTAGCTGCTATACAAGTTTACCACCTCAGCGACAAGTAACCTTTCATGGCACTGTGGTATGGGTGCAGCTCTTTACAACAGCCTGCACCTTCTTCCTGACATGCTAGATTTCAATGTGCAGGGAATGTATGGCATATTGTCCATGATTCAGCATCATGGACATACTTTGCAAGTATGCCGGCGCTAACCTCTGTTTCCAGTTAGAACCCACAAGACATCTTGTTTCAAATGTGCAGTGTTTCTGTTGTCACAATAGAAAACACTTCTCTTTTTGTCAGCAGTCAATACATGCAATGCTATGAAATAAAGAAAGTTAAGTGAAAATAAGAGGCATCTGTGTGCAGAGAAAAACAAAGAAACACAGGAAGCTTGCCTTATACTAGATCAGACTACATGACTATCTAACCCAGAGATGAGGAGCCTGTGGCCTACCAGATTTTATTGTACTACAAATCCCATCATAATTGACCACTCCCTATCTATGCTGGCTGAAGTTGATGGAAATAGGACATGAACATCTTCTGGAGGGCTACAGATTCTCCAGCCTTGATCTAGTCCAGTATTTTGACTGGATTTCAGGCAGAAATCTTTTCCATCATCTGACACCAGATCCTTGTAATCTGGAGATACCAGGGCCCAAACCTGGGATCTTCAGCATGCAGACCCCACCGCTGAATGAAGAGGCCAAAACTGTACGTTTCTGTATTTCATTACCATTGGATCCTATTTTGGATTTTCTCTGTTTTTAATGGCATTTTTATCAGGGCATTTTATCCTCACAAATAATGGGTTAGGCTGACTGAGGATTTGAAACTGGGTTTTCCTCAGCCTTAGTCCAATACACTATCTAACCACTAAACCAGGATGCCTCTTCATGTATCACCTAAGCACACATCCCAAATGAGGCTAACTTAATGTAGCCAATGAAGAGGGCTACAGACCAAGGAAATATATATTCCAATAAATGTTGATTTATTTCAAGATATCAAGACCCACTTTGCTGTTGAAGCCTCTTTGGGCTTTAAACACTTATTTCCCCAAATACATGGCCCTTCACACCTACAATTCCCAAGAGATGCACCGTTAGATTTCTGGCTGTCTCACCATGGCTAAGGATTTCCAGAATGGCACCTGATATTTTATTTGTCACTACATTTACATCTCACATTTCCTCTAAGGAGCTCAAAACGGCATGCATGGGTTCTGCCAGCTCCCCATTTTAACTTCACAACAACCCTGCAAGGTAGGTTAGGCTGAAAGACAATGGTCTAAGGGTACCCAGTGAGCTTCACAGCTGAGTGAGGGTTTTAATCCATGCCTCTCAGGTCCTAGTCCAATACTCTCGCCACAATGACTAAAAATAAATTTATTGTGGCATAAGGGGTGGAGCTGTGGGTTAAACCAGAGCCTAGGACTTGCCGATCAGAAGGTTGGCAGTTCAAATCCCCGTGATGGGGTGAGCTCCCATTGCTCGGTCCCTGCTCCTGCCAACTTAGCAGTTCAAAAGCACGTCAAAGTGCAAGTAGATAAATAGGTACCGCTCCAGCGGGAAGGTAAACAGCGTTTCCGTGTGCTGCTCTGGTTTGCCAGAAGCGGCTTAGTCATGCTGGCCACATGACCAGGAAGCTGTATGCCGGCTCCCTCGGCCAATAAAGCGAGACAAGCGCCGCAACCCCAGAGTCGGCCGCGACTGGACCTAATGGTCACAGGTTCCTTTACCTTTACCTAAGGGGTCACAGTGCCAAAGCGGTTGCTGAAAGGCAGTGAGCTGCAAACGTGCCGTCAGTAATAACTTTAAAAAATAAAAATAAAACTTAAATAGCTAAGCACCACATAGCCTATTAGAGCCTGGTGTGCCATAGCTGCCTGCCATGAAAGATAATAATAAATACCAGACACCTCACAAAAAGATCCCGCCCCGCCCCAAACATGTCAGCAAAGCCTTGCAAGACAAAAAGGGAATTAAAGCGGGAAGCTGCCCGTCGCAAGCCGCCGTCTCCTCCTCCCAGCTTCTGTCTCCAAGACTATCTGCAAGAGAAGCTCCTCCGTCCTTACCAGGGGAAGGCAGCCATCTTGTCTCCTGTCACCTGACTCGCCCCCCCCCCCCCGCTGCCTCTCAGGCCTCTCGGCGCTTCCTCTGCGGAAGCGCAGGCGGCCATGATTGGGAAGGGCAAGTGCCAGGACAGCCACCAGGACGCGCGGAATCGTTTCGTTTCGTTGTTGCATTTCAGTGCACCGTTTTAGTAGGTGTTCTGTGTTTTTCATCTTGTCTTTTTATGCTGTGGACTGCTCTGAGATTTGCAGGTGATATATACAAATTTAATGAATAATAATAATAATTTGTTATTACATTTGGTTGTCAGTCGCTTTGGGTTGCCTTGGGCAAGATAAAGCGACTAACAAATTTCATAAAGCATGATGAAGATGACAAAAAGCGGCATAGATAGTTCTTCCTCTGCCTAGTTCATCCACCCATGACACACCTGTGAGGTAGCTCTCCCACCTTTTTACCTGCAGGTAGGTAGCCGTGTTGGTCTGCCGTAGTCGAAACAAAATTTAAAAAAATCCTTCCAGTAGCACCTTAGAGACCAACTAAGTTTGTTATTGGTATGAGCTTTCGTGTGCATGCACACTTCTACTGGAAGGTTTTTTAAAATTTTGTTTCCACCTTTTAACCTGCGAAAGGAGGAAGGTCCGATTCAGTTGGCATCACAGCATGTCTCCTTGCAGCTCTACTAGTGAGGTGGGAAGCTTCCTTCCTTTCATATTCAGGATTTCCCCCCATAAATATTTTATTTATTTGCTTTTCTGATAATATTCCACATCAACAAAGCATTAAACAAAAACGAGACAACAAAGAAAAATACTTTCAAAGATTTTGAATAATCGACAAGATCAGAAAACATTGACTTCCTATCCTCTTTCCATGGTTCCTTTTAACCCCTCTTTTCCTCGTGTTTTCTTAGTTCACCCCATCTGTCGCAACCACTTTTATATACTGGCATACATGGTCCTAGGTGAGCTTCATGGCCGAGTGGGGATTTGTACTCTGGTCTCTCAAGTCCTCCTGGTCCAGCACTCGTAACCACTACACCACTCTTCCCCCTTCCATTTTTCATCTCTTCAGCTGTCAGCCTCAACAGACATTTTCCACCAGCCGGGTCACTTTTGCCTCCAAGCAAGATTCCATCAGATTCCATTCTCTGCTGTCCCAAACTTCTCCATCTCCAGGCAAGGAAGAATTGCCCTTAAAATATTATTATTTATTAACATTATTATTGTTAAAAATATCATTTATTAAATGTATATACCGCCCTTCATCCGAGTGTCTCGTGGCAGTTTTGACAGGATAAACACACAAAATACATAACGTAACAACCCACCCGCCCTAGACAAGTTATGCTGTGAACTTGTTTAAATGTCTTTAAATGCTGTAAATGTTTTCTCCTTTCTTCTGAGAGGAGTGTTTGGAATCCCTCCATGAGATGTGCCATAGCAAAAAAGACGCAAATAAACAGATGTACCTCAATGTCTCTGTGGAGTCTATGTGTGCGTAAAAACCCCCATAAAAAGTACCTTTTTGTTGGGTTAGACCAAAGGCCCACCTAGTGGCTTCAGTGGTAGACTGCCTCTTGGGCCAGGGTATTGTTTAGGAGTGGGGTTGTTGTTATGTTTTATTGCTGGCTTTACAAAGTTTAAAATACTGGAATAATTTCTGAATTTCAGATATTAATTCTTCATGTCCAACAGAAGAGAAACAACAACAATGAATGCCATATTTTGTCATTTGAAGCATTCATACTAAGTTGGTGAACTTTCTGCTACTTAATCTGTAGCTTGGGGACAGGGGAAATGCCCGATAACTTAGACTGTTTTTCTTTTTAAAAAAAAAGAAATTTGAGTTAAGAAAACACATACACTTTAAAGATAAAAAAAAGTTTTATTGTGCAATATGCTTAAGGGGGAAAAAAGCAAAACGGGTGAAAAGGAAAAGTACAAAAATACATTTTATAATATTGCATTCCACTCAAAATAAAAAAGTGAACTGAAAATTAATATAATAAATAAATATAAAATATATCAAATTACAAAAGCGATCCTGGCACTTGTAAATAGAAGGCCTAATGACAGTTGAAACATTTACATTTTAGTTGACTTTAAAATAAAAAAATAAAAATAAAAAGTGTACTTAGAGTATTTGAACAAAGTAACAATTGATCTGTACTTTTTATGTTAAAACTTGCTTCTATTTACAGAATTTTTACTTCTGAATTAACATCACAGCACACAACGAACACGTTCTAGCAAAAAAAAAAAATTAGCACTGGCATATCTATTAAACGGTAGTGTATTTCTAATCTACAAGGCAACATCTGCAAATCTTAAAATTCATTTAGCTTGTCAAGTCTTATGCTATTCCCCCCCTCCTCTTAAAAAACATTCAAGTCATGCAAAAGTTTTATGAGCCAAGTAAGCTCTAAGAACTACTTAGAAATCTAATAAATTAGAAGTGTTTGCATTGCACTGCGTAAATTAACCAAAAGGAACCTTTTAACAGGTAGCCTGCAAGAGACAAGGCTGTGCTTGGAGGACTGCTGAGCAGTTGGCTACGCCACCACCACATCCTTTTGAATCAAAATGGTTGCCTCTCCAACAAGATCAGTTTAAAATACTGCATGATATAGAAGACCATTAGAAGATACAGCTAATGAATAGGTTTACACCCATCCCCATATGAATAAATAGATGTGTGTATGTAAAGTCACCCCCCAATTGTTAATTTAACCCTTTTTCAATTTATGTTGAATAATATTTTGAGCCAGAACTGTAGTGCCAGATCTGAAGCGCTGAATATTTAACATAATATTAATACCAATTCAATATCATATAATCAAGTTTAATAGTTCTCTGTGCACTGAATAAGCTATAGCACAATTATCTAATGCCAGTTGGCAGATTAGATCTATACATTTCTCAACATGACTGCATTTGATTCAGCATATCATAGTCACACCAAGATCTAAATAATTCATCTCGTGTCTAAAACCGCAAGTACAAATAACTTACATAAATATGTCCCTTTTTCAGACATGGCTTTGGTAATGCAAGAATTTCACTTTCTGGGAATCCAGCTGGATTTAAGGCCAAAGCCAAGTTGCAAAATTCACTCATTATTCTTACAAATATTTCTTATTCCTCAGTAACAGCAAGAGCAGAATTTCTTGGAGGATTAGCCCTCAGAAACCAAAAGGAGTTTGCTACAATCCTGTCCCCCAAATGGGAGGAAAGAGTATCCTTTTCTTCATAAAAAAAAAATCCAAAACCTTTCATTTAGAGAAAAATATATATACAAAAGACAAACGTGTAGTAGCAAAAGAAGCCTCCTAAATAACTGTTACTATATTTTATATACACTTTTGTCCTCTTCGTATTTAGGGAGGGAAACTGGCAATTCAAAGCTTTGATTTGGTGAGATGGGGGTGCTGACTGCACATTCAAATTTGCCTACTACAAAAATCAAATTTACCATGGCAGGTGAAAGCAGCAACCTGTATTTATGCTGCGAAGCTAACAGTGCCAGCCACCAGAAATGCTTGCCACTTCTTGCTGCAATGAAAGGCCAAAATCTGCCTCACTGACTTTCAGTGGGGCCAAAGTGGCTTAGACTTGAGGCAAGGCTATGCATGGTTAAAAGCATGGCAGCTGCCAAAGACAATCAACACAGCTGAAGCTGAATGTTTAATTAAATATACAGAACGATATAGACAACTGTTAATGCAGAATGTACAAACTGCCATTTTGAGTTCATTTGCTGCACCATAAAGAGTGCAGCACAGGTTCAAGTCTGCAAAAATGTTCTCCTAAGAATCACCACATACATATTTTCCTGAGGATGCACAATGTAGATTACAGTTTTGAGTATAAATTAATGGATACATGAGAGGGTTGAAACATGCAGGATAAATGCTTCTTCAAGTTTGTTGTGCTGTCCAGTTCGCTTTTCATTCTGGCAACTATCTCTGAGAAATCTCGTATCACAAAACGTATCCTTGCTGATTCAAAGCATCATGTGTGACAGCAGGAAGACCAGAACCAGTAGAGAACATTTACAGACAGATCAACCGCTTAGCCAAGAGAATGCTGCCTTCTTAAGTTGTCACAACATTTGGCTTCTTTCTTTGGGTTTTTCCGGCATATACTCCTAAAAGCAAAGGGGAAAGAACATTTTTTAACTGAAGTGTTACTTATTTAAAATGCCTACTGCGCGTTATAAGCAAGCAGTAATAATGCCGACACATATGAACTATCCCTTTATAAATCTGCATTTCAAAACTGTAATTGTATAAACACCTTCAAAAAGTTATGTGAAAACTAACCACGCTGTGCATAAATGCATGGCAAAAAATAGTTATCAACACTGAAGAGCCATTTTTCAGTTTCTTCTGTTGTCAGTTGTAGGTAGCAGCTGCTTCAGCGCTCAATAACTGAACTTCAAGTGAGCAGGACAGGTCCACACCAAGAAGGCTTTATCAGATGGAACGGGCAACAACCTTCTATATCCATAGTACAGCCGTACCTTGGAAGTCGAATGGAATCCGTTCCGGAAGTCCATTCGACTTCCAAAACATCTGAAAACCAAGTCGAGGCTTTTGATTGGCTGCAGGAAGCTCCTGCAGCCAACCAGAAGCCACGGAAGCCCTGCTGGATGTTCGGGTTCCAAAAGAACGTTCGCAAAGTGGAACAATCACTTCTGGGTTTATGGTGTTCAGGAGCCATAACATCTGAGTTGCAGGGCGTTCAGGATCCAAGGTATGACTGTACTGGAAATCCACGCCTTCACATTAAGTGCAGAAAACACACCTGATAAGAGCCATAAAAAGTATCTAAAATCCAGAAATATTCCTTTGTGTAAATTCTAACTGCAGAGTCTTGAAATAGCAGAAAGCTCAGGCAACAGCAGATGGATCAAAACATTGGAAGCGCACATGAGTAAAAAGAGAGCATGAGTTTGTGATCTGTGTAAAATTATTCAAAACCCCCGTGACCTTCTTAGGAGGAAGTGTCACACATGCTACGTCCTGGAAAACAAAATTCACTAAGAAAAATTGACTTTTGCTTCACTTGGAACACCAGCATTCTTGTGCTTGGCAGGGACGAGTTTGCCCCATCCTTCAGTTTGGAAGAAGAGACTACAGTTGGTCTCTCCCAGGGGAGGAGTTATTTCCTCACTTGGGCTTGGGTGCTCAATCAGGCAGGATGAACTGGATGACTGGCTGCTTGTATGGTTGTTTGGGCCTTGATTCAGCTATTTTGGTCTTTGGTGCACGCAGTCCTCGTCCTCCCCCCGCCCCAACATTTAATCCTCACAACAATCCTGTGAGGCAGGTTCGGCTCTGAGAGGCAGTGACTGGCCCAAGATTACCCAGTGAACTTCCAAGTCCAGGTGGGGGGGTGGGGGCTTGAAATGATCCTAATATACCCACAGGTTTGGATCATTTGTGCATGTTAAGCCTATAGGTCTAATTTTCAGAAAGACAAACGATGATCAGCTTTCAACTACGGAAGTGGAAAAGAAATGCACGTAAGAAATAAAATAATTATTATTGCACAATTAAAAGATTTCAAAACAAATGATGGAGAACTACGTGCAATGCTCAAAGTGGAGGAAATGACAGTAGCATATGGTGCAATTCAGTGATCTTGGGCTTTTCTACCACTAAGGAATGCTTTCCATATCTATCTGTTTACCACAGAACCAGCATTGGACAAAGCACTAAATCAGTGGCATTCCTCAAGTGTTAAATTCAAATGCTCAGAGGGCACAACGCCAGCCCATGTCCTTTGCTACCTCTCTCCCATCCAAGGAGGCAGGAGCCTCAGGACGGGGGAGAGGAAGGAATGGGTGGCACAGGTGACAACAGGTGGGCCTCTCCTGTTATTGGCAGAGTCCTCGTCCATTTCTGGGCCCGATACACCATTATTCAAATGCACAGCTGCTTCCTATAGCGTTTGGGAACTGTGACAAGCTGGTTTGATTTACTGCCGGTCTTTGTATTCCTGCTTCCATTGGTGCCCATTGTTCCTTACGGAAGAGCTAACCTGAGAACCTTCAACTAAGGGAGGATATAAATAGCTGAAATAAGTAAAATTCGTGTTTTAAGAGGATGAATACCTGAAGCAAGGTATTCACGGCACGACTGTGAAAACAGAATAAGCCAGCCGCAATGGAAAAAGCGGGAGGATTATTTCTGCATTATTTTACCCTCCTTTTTTGCAGATAAAAATTGACCTCTTTAAACTCTTCAGTCTACAGGACCTCAAAAACAATAGGCATGCACAGCATCATTAGAATATATGGTAAAACAATACTTTTTACTTACCATATTATATATATACACACACATACACATATATATTTATAAATATACATGTGTATATTTATGGAACAATATATATTTACATATGGAGCAATCATGCACAATAATGTAAGTGAGGAGTGTACGTGTGTTTCAGCCAGGAAGTTTATTTATTTTAAAGCACAATAGTATTCAGGCACCCCAAGAGTATTAATTGCAGGTTATCTATGCAAAACAGGAATACATACCATAAAAAAAATTAGGAATGCTCTGTATCTGAAGCTTTTCCAAGTGTGATTATGCTGGAGTGTGCAAGTGGACTAAAATGAATCTATTGTATTCATGCAGTTGGGTGATCACAACTATGCTTTGCATTAATTTCCGTCAGGGTTAGTATAGCAGAGCTAGAGCATAGCTGGTGCAGCAACTGCAGAAACGTATGCTACTTAAGCCTCTTTATATGAACAACTTACTCTTTTCTTTGTTAAATAAGATCCAAGCACACTTTTTATTTTTACACACCTGAAAGGGCCTTGTTAGACACTCTGCTCTCTGAGGGCTTCTTTCTATTTTGCTCAGCCCCCTTCACTGAGGTCTTAGGGGTTCTGATTGAATATAAAAGGAGTTAATAAGTCACTTGCATCCAAGCTAAAATGCTGTTTCGAAAAACAACAACAATAATCAAAAATCGTTCTTTGCCAGAGTATTCCACAACAATACAATAAACTACATGGCATTCTGCAAATGTTCCTATTTTGGAATTCCCATTAATAGGAACACAATAGCATCAATGTTATTAAAAAAACAAAATAACCCCAACCAGTTGATTCACGTGTTTATTCCCGACTATGGTTTGGCAACACATGAATAACTCTCATGCTCACACACTCCCACATCACGCTCCGTTTTGTTTAATTCACAAGATTTCTATATTGCTTGATTACAGTAAAACCTAAAAGACGTTTACGAAAAGAATAAGACCATAAAGTTAAAAAAACCCTTAAAGCAATTATTTTTAAACTTTCAAAAATTAATTAAAACAAACGATGAGCTAAAAACCAGGTTAATACACATGTCAACACTCTACATGACTGGATTAGTAAGTTAATAATTGAGTTCTACACTTCTCTGCTGTTTTAATTAGGCAGTCCTACTTTAATTTAAGCTGCTTTGGAGTTGGAGGGGAAGCGACAGTAGCAGCTCAGTGCTAAATAACCTGTTTTGTGTGCAGCAGGTTCCAGGTTCAATCACTGGCATCAGCAGACTCCCATCTGAAACCCCTGGAAAGTGGCTCCTTATCAGTATAGACAAAATGGAGCTTGACAGAACAATAGTCCAGCAAATTATAGTCTGTGTGATCCTTCTAACCCAGGACTACAAACTATAGGTTGATCCTCGTTTGCAATCCAGCTTTGTAAGAGCCGGTTTTGTGGTTTGGATATAAACTGCGGTTTCTAGCTGAAGTGCAAGTAGCTGACTAAAAATAAAGCATGAAAGAGAAGGGAGGGGAGGAGGGAACATGCAAGCACGAGGCTTTGCTCATGTCAGTGCCAAACCATGGTTTTTAAAAATCATTTTTACTCATTTTTAAAAGTGCCCACATGATCTTTATAAACAAAACGTATTTTGATCAAAGGAAGAAAAATGTAACTGAACCAAAATTACATTGCAGGGAGCTATAAGACTGCAAATGGGAGACAAGATGAACCTACATGGCTAGATACTACAATGAAAGCTGGAAGGTTCAGGTGCCTTATTAGCACTACATCTTTGCACTGGTGCTAACGGTTTTTCACAGATCTCAAAAGATATCAGAATAAAGTTCTGATGTCCCCAAACAAGTTTGATCCCACCTTTTATTAAACCAATCTGGTATTAGGGCTAAGCTTTCAAACTGCAAATACAGTCATACCTTGGAAGTCAAACGGAATCCGTTCCAGAAGTCCATTTGACTTCCAAAACATTCAGAAACCAAAACATGGCTTCTGATTGGCTGCAGGAAGCTCCTGCAGCCAATCGGAAGCTGCGGAAACCCCATCAGGCGTTCGGGTTCTAAAGAACGTTCGCAAACCAGAACACTCACTTCTGGGTTTGCGGCGTTTGGGAGCCAAAACGTCCAAGTACCAAGGCATTTGGGATCCAAGGTAGGACTCTACAACTTATTCAGGAAGAAGTGTTCTGCTTATTACTCTAATTCCAGCTAGTCCAATAAAATAGGCACCATCTAACCCATTTGGGGAGTGTATCCATTTTTCTTTCAGGCAATCGTAAGCAACACTCCTCAGAGTCGATTTTAGCCTGGATCCTTCCCCCGCAATATGTACCACATACACCATTATTATTATTATTAATATTTTAAAATACTCTTTCATCCTTGAAAAATATCACATCACACATGGCTTTTCGAAACCCAAGTCATCTCCTCTAGACACACACTGAGCTGTAGCCAAACGATGGTTAGGTACTGTTTGAGAAACAAGTTCAAAAGTGCAGAAAACAATTCTTTATTGTTGCTTTTTAATTGTTAAATCTTTTCGGGGTGTTTCATGGAAAGTGACTCGTAAATGCAATAAACAAACAAATAAAAAGCATTTCAGCTACAGAAAGTAAGTGTGCTCTTACCCTTGTCTGTAAAGGAGTCTTTGAACAGGAGCATTTTGACCCTGGTTTGGCTGAAGAACTCTGTAAAGGAAGACTTATCATTAGAATCTTACAATCAGATAAACTATATTCCTAGAGAGCAGCAAAGGTCATGAGGGGAAAAATAAAGTAACCATTATATACTGCACCGGGGGGGGGGGATTCAAAAAATACTATTTTTACAAACCTGTTTTCTGGAGTCTTCTGTTTCAAAATTGTTTTTTTATTTGGCATTCCCATTTCGGAAGGCCTACAGAAAAATAAAATACACAGATATATGCAAAAGAGCTACTGGGATGGTGGGGGGGAATCAAGTAAATATTTGGTTTTATTTCCCACAGGTACCTAAACAGAGAAAGTCAGAAATTTGAATGCTCTACCAAAGAAAAGGGAAACCTACAGCCTGCAAGCCTATGAGGCCTCTTCCTTTGGCTCTACAGCCACTGTCCCACTTGTGTGGGGCAAGGAAAGATGGGGCTTGGGTGAAAGGGGCTTTGCAGTCCCTGCCCATTGCTAGAGTGCCTGCAAAGCCTCTTGCACAGCACTTTCCAAGAGCCTGACTTCCCAAGCGCTGATTGCCAGGTGTTTGTGAAGCACTGCGCTTTGAAAGGTGTTCATCCCTCACCTTTCAAAATGGGCCTATGAGGGTGGGGACATAAATATTTGGCCCACGGGCCAAGAAGGTTCCCCATTCCTTTTCTACAAGGGAGTCCAGTAATACCGAGCACTGAACAGGAAGTTGCTCCAAGCATTTAGTGTACGTAGCAAGGATCCATGGTCTTGCTGGGATCAAGACACAATGCTGGTAACAACCTTAATCATAGTGAAGACTAACCAGGGTTGGAACTTATAACCATGATTTACACCCTGTTTTGAGTGGGTTGCTCAAGAGACACACTGATTAGTCTTGGTCATGGTTAATTTTGGTGCAAAACTCATCCACTCTAGGCTAAGGGGGGAAATTGTGCCAGGGAGGAAAAACGTGTTCCAAGGATCACAGGGAAATGGCTGAGTATGGTTAGCAGAGAACAAACATTCTCTGAGTGCAGCCTAATCACCTTGGAAGAAGAAAGCATATCCAATATGCTCACAGATGTTTTGCTACCAGTTCTGTAGATAACTTGCATGTAATTTGCTTCCTGATAGTCTCTTCCTCACTGTATTTCCTAACGTAGTGATCCAGAAGCCAGACAGTCTGGCTTCAATCCCTCTGTAGTAACTGACATCTAACCATGCTGCAGGGCAGAATGTATGGAAAGGGCAAAGGAAAGCGGGCAAAGGGCAAGAGGATGGGTGCAAAGTAGGAGAAAGATAAGGGCCTACTCTATAGAGATGTGCAAATACCTGCAGCTACCCACTTGCTTAGTAGACCAGAATAAACTGGGGAAAAGCAGGAGGGGTGTGCAACTTGGCTACAACAACAAAAATCTAGATTCTTATTTATATGAACTATAAGACCCAGTAAAGTAAATGGATGTGAGTACAGTCGTACCTTGGTTCTCAAACAGAATCCGTTCTGGAAGTCCATTCGACATTCGAAAACCAAGGCACAGCTTCCAATTGGCTTCAGGAGCTTCCTGCACTCGATCGAAAGCCGTATTGGATGTTCGGCTTCCAAAGAACGTTTGAAACCGGAACACTTACTTTTGGGTTTGTGGCGTTCAGGAGCCAAAACGTACCCATACCAAGGCGTTCTAGTACCAAGGTACAACTGTACCTTGGATCAATTTCAATGTGTCTACTCTGAGCAGAACTTAGCTGGATACACCCCGAAGAAAGGATCTGGCAAATGTTCTAGCTATTTTATATGGAAGAGCATCCCGAATTAAGGTAATCCGTCAACAAGAGTTCGGATTCCTAAGTTTATGCCGATCATGATACATCACTAAAGAAGTATGAGGCAGGAAAATGTTAGAACAGAAACTTAACTTGTTTCCTTCCCTTTCACAAGAATCACAGACGACTTAACATGCAACAGGCTATTCTGCCCACACATCTAGCCATGCACATCTAAATACACCAGTATATGCTTCCTTTACCGTTTCCCCACATACTTCATATATTTCTTCCTGTCCAGAGACTTCTGTGTAGCTGTAGAAAGCGTTGCTCTCTCTCTTGGGCCCTTTGCTTTATCCTAAGCAGGACAATTTTAGATATTAGTATTACTACTAATAGAACCTAGATTCAGACCAAAGCATAATCGGTACACATAATGTTCTAAAGGCTGCAGTACACATAATGGGACTTTATCCTGCATAAAGACACTTAAAATGGTGCTTGAGGTTTCCCCCCAGTTCCACACATTTTTATCAATTGAATCTCCAAAGAAATCCAGTTCTTACATTCACATATTACTTTTTTTATGCTAGCTTAATGTTCCCAGAGGATTTCAGGGGGGACCAAACTGAATTTAAAACGGGTTCTGCCCTACATGGGATATAATCATTTATCTGTTGCTGGGAGACTTGACTGTCCTTTCAGGTTTCTCTCTCTAAATGCTTTTTGGATTTCTGCAAACTTGGGTTTTTGGTTTTCCTCAGGGATGTAGATACTGCCCCCTTGTTTATTAGTGGCCCATTTTCCCTACAGCCTTGTAACCAATGACCAGCTTAGCTTTGCTATTGGGGAGAATTGTTCCCTACGTGTTTTTATTTATTTATCTCTTTTATTTGTTAAATTTCTATACTCCACCTGAGGATCACCAGGCGGTTTACAATATAAAAACTCAAAAATATATAACGTAGCAACAAACAAAAACAATACTCCCCAACACAGTTTAAAAGGCCATAAACTGTTTAATCAGCCAAAGGCCTGGGAGAAAAGGAGTGTTTGTGGCAGCCTAGAGAACAGTGGGAATATTACAGCCCCCACGCAGGGCCGTCAGATTATTTCTCATCTAGGCTTCCACCCCTTCACACTGCCGGTGGGGGCACACCTGATGGAATGATCCTCCCTAAATAAATAAGTAAGTAAATAAAGGCTCTGCATTGAAAACTAGACCATGAGGGCCAATGATTCTCCTAAGCTTTCCAGCACTGGGAGAACTGAGAAGTAGAGCTTGCCCCTTCTGTTCTGCTTTAACGTCAGGCCTCGTCTCCCTCAACTCTCATCAGAGTGCTTCAGTGGAAGAGATAGGAAGCAAAGCTCATTTCATCAACTTTGCTGGAGCTGCAGCTCCATCGGGCACCTCCTGTCCCTGAATTATACTAGCTAGTCATTAAAGGAACACAGCTGCTTAGAAATTGGTGCCGAGTTTTGATTTTCCTCTTCCCTCCTGGTCCCCTTTTCCTCGTGTGTTGTGCTTTTTTAGACTATTTTTTTAAAGACTGTATTTATGATGATGATGATGATGATTTATTTAGACTGTAAGCCTAAATAAAGGCTGTCTTGTTTTGGTTGCATGTAAGCCTTTTTGGCTGAAAAGCAGGGTACAAAGGCTCAAAAAAAAGTAGTAATAAAATCTTGGTTGAATAGCATTTTATCAGATGTGTTGTGATTTGCTGCTTTGCTCCCAAAGCACCAACCTGAGCTCCCTGGAAGAAAGGGGAAATAAAGAGGTCTCTGTCATGCACACATCTCTTGACCAACAATTTTCACCTGAAAGCAACCAGTAATATGAGCAATTCAGGGTCACAAGGGTGGGGGGGAATGTATTAGTGCAAAAACTAGTTAAACATATTCTTAAATTAAGCAGTGCTGCAACACACCAGTTGCCGGAGCATTTTTTCTTTGCGAACCTCTCGATCATGACTCAGGATACTCATTCTCTCAGACACTTCCATTTTGAAGAAGATATCATGAATGTCATACAAAGCAGCTCGCAACTGTGGGAGAGAAGAAACACCTATGAAATGCAATGGCAATGAAAGCCAGTGTGGTGTAATAGAGTTATACTGTGAGCTGGGAGACCAGGGTTTGAATTCCCACCCAACCATGACACTCACTTGATAATCCTGGGCTAGTCACTGTCTCTCAACCTACCTCACAGGGTTGTTGTGAAAATAAAATGGGGAGGGGAGAACCATGTACACCACATCTGAGCTTGGGGGGGATATATAAAAGATAATAAATAACTAAATAATAAAATAAAAGGCAAGTAAATATCTTAAGGTGTGCCATTTAGTTATTTCTGCGGAACAACTAGATCCCATACAGACAGGATCTCAAATGACTCAGGGTGTGTAGCATCTGGAGAAACTGAGACAGAGCTGACGGTAGTCCAACAGAAATCATGTCACTCTGTGGACCACCAAAGGCCAAGCATTGATACTAAGCTGAGCACAAGATGGAGAGACAATCTTGTGCCTCTCTTGAGAAGCCATTCAGGACTAGAATATACAGAAGGGATGAGATAATTTGCCAAAGGAAGAACTCTCTGAAATGTCAGAACATCCATATCACTACAGCAGAGGTTTAATTAAGACATCTTCTCAAATCATAGTTAAAAGATGCTCAACTACAGTTTGGCATTATGTCAGAATTCACAAACCATTGTTTGCAGTAAGTCAAGAAAGCAAATTTAGTGAAACATGGTTTGAAGTGGTTTTTGCAAACCATGGTTTGCACTGGTCATGGTTTGTAGAGACATCTGAACCGACAAACCACAATTATGATCCAACACCTCTGGGGGCCACAGGAATGCCAAGCAGCTCCAAACCATGAATTGGCTCTTGCATGTTTGGAAGCTCAAACCACTGTTAAGAGTTCTAAACTGTGTCTTGGCATGATGAATATGGAAGGGGGGAAAGAGAGAGGAGGCATTAATGCAGGAAACAGAAGAAAAACCCTCAAAATGCACAAAATTTATTCATTAGGCCCAACAGGTTTCAGGTAATTACACAGTAAACACTTTGTAAAAGAGAATTTTGAGAACAGTGTTTCCTTTTATAATGCCTTAATGAAGGGTCTAATCAAAATTGAAACACATTAGGCCCAATAAACCTCTTTTCTTTTATTGCACCAAGAGGCTTCAGCTCCTCCTGCCCCATGACATATGTTGACCCAATGTAGAAGTCAACATTCACATTCAATGTCTGACAGAGAAAAAGTAGTTACATGGAGTTTGTGTCCCCTCTGCCTGCCTGAAAGGACACTTGATTCCTATGGGTATCTGTCCTGGGACTGCAGAATCAAAGGGAGAGGACAATCTGGTATCAGCCAAAGGAATAAAAGCCACCAGCAGATAATGAAGTAAGAACGCCAGCAAGGACAGGTGAGCAGGGCCAAACTGCTTATAGCTCACCAGCAAGTTCTGGCCTTGAAGACCTGATCTCCCCCCACCCAGTTTCCTTGTGTCTCATCACTTTTTCCTTGTAAACCTGATGGGCAGGGCCTGTCTTCTTACTCTTCAAGAAAAGGATGTGATCTGCCTTGGAAGACAATAACTATCTGAAAAGCAGGCCAAACATACAGTAAAATAATATAAATTGCACTAGCATAAACTCATAAAGGTGTGCATTTCAGACTATACATCACCTGAGCGGCCACTCTCTCCTGCAGGTTAGCATCTTGAGCTGAAACACTTCCTCTCTTTAACGGAGCTTCTGACTGGAAGTTTCTAATGAATTCCATTGTGTCCTAAGAAAAACCCACACATGTTTGGCTCAACAATGGGGGGGGTGGTTTCATTTCCTATTGAATTAAAGAGCAAATCACCAGCAGGTTGGGAGGGATTGGGGGGAAGAGGTTACAGGGCTATGAGATGTAGGAGAAGATCTATTGCATCATCTGAAATTACTCCACCCCAGGCTTAATGCACAGATGGAGGACCTTATGGCTCTCCAGATATTGTTGGCAGTACAACTACTATCATTTTTTATCACTGGTCACGCTGGCCGAGGCTGTTCAAGAACATCTTAGAGGTCACAGGTTCCCCATCCCTGGTTTATTGAAATTGTTCTGTTCAAGGCCTCCTGATCTTGTGCACACAGCTCTATATTCTGCAGCTTTTCTTTTATTAACCTATACTAAATACATGGTCATATTATCGAAATCTGCCAGTAACCCTCCAGCAGTTCAAGTGCACTTCACAAGTAAAACTACGATTTGTTTAAAAAGCTGCCTTGGTTCCCAGAGACTCTTGTTCTGGTGTTGTGTGATGGAGGGGACAGTGGTCGAAAAACCTGCAGCCTTCCAGAAGTGGGGATTAAGACTCACAGAAGACTGCTGGGTAGTATGTGTGTTGGTTGAGAACTGGAGGAGGAGCTGGGGGAGGAGAAAAGACAGGAGGGCTTGGCATGCAGGGTGGGGGATATAAAGAACAGCTGGGCAAAACAGAAGAGGGAAGCAGCAGCGGCTCGAGTTTCAGAAAGGAATCTCTAATTTGTAAAATGGCTGTTGCAGATAAAAAGAAAACCACATGCACAGTGTTGATTACACATAAGGGCGGACTGCAGATGGCTCCTTACTTTCACAGTTTGCCTAAGCTGCTTCAGCTTCTCTGTTTGCAAGAGCCTGCGAGTTAGAAATCCTTTTGCCAGAGCAGAGATCTTGTTCAATTTTCTTTTCATCTCAGGGCTGTATACCTTAAAGAGAAAGAGTAAGATGGTACCATGTAATCAGGAGTTGATATGCTCCCCCCTACATATCACACACATTTATGAATGGCAAGGAAGAAGAGAAGGTATTCTCCCTCTTGCGTAGCATCCAGGTTGAGCCAGGGGTCATCCAACAAGGCTGAATGTTGGATGATTCAGGACAGGAAGTAGTTCTTCACAGAGTGCATTGTTAAAACTATGGAATTGGCTACAAGAC